>NC_071985.2:22450000-23700000 GCF_028885655.2 Pongo abelii | reverse complement strand
CGTTTTCTAGGAAGCTCTAGCCAGGCGCGGTGGCTCACGCCTGTAATCCCAGCACTTTGGGAGGCCTAGGCGGGCGGATCACGAGGTCAAGAGATCGAGACCATCCTGGCCAACATGGTGAAACCCCGTCTTTACTAAAAATCCAATGCTGTCCTCGAGGGTCTTAGGAACTCTTCCGTGAGCTGAGTGGGGAAAACGGGAAAGAAGACTCGAGTCTGGAGGCTGAGACTTTGACACCAGCTTCCCCAGTCATCTTGGATGGGTGCCTTGAGTTCTTCCTATGGGGGACAGGGATGGGGACAGGGATGGGGATGCCCCCTCCCTACCTGCCTCCAGATCGCCGTGGGACTCCTGCTGGATGCGACGAGTGACAGCCCCTTGTCAGCCCAGAAGCGCTACTATAGAGCAAAGACTTGTGTTCGTGAGAAAACAACTGACAGTCCAGGATGCCAAGGACCAATGGCCCTAGGCCTGGAGGAAGGAGCTGGGGAGAGAAGAGGAGGAGGCAGCCCTGGAGAGGGGGCGTGAGCAAGACAGCGGGGCACTGGGGAAGGCCGTGGGGTTCAGCAGAAAGATACACTGTTTAGGGCAAAGGGAGCATTATGCGTGGATCCGGGCAATGGCATAACTTTATAAATGCTCATTTCTTGTTCCTTTCCCTTTATTCAAAGAGCAAATAGTAATGATGGTTATATTTGTTTCTACAAAACAAAAAACAATTAAAATATTTGCTTCTCTGAGTGGGTTTCCCAGTGACTCAGGCAAGGTCCCCACACCACTGCAGGCTATATGGAGGCCAGTCCCCATTCCCCTCTGTTTTCTGGGCCTTCTTCCCAGGCACCTGTCCAGGGACCCCCGCAGCATCACCCTCTGCCTACACCTCCACCTTCTCACCTAGCCTAGTTTTGGGGGGGTCATTCCTTGTTTTCCAGCCAGAGGACCCCTCAGTGAGAGCAGTGAGGGCAGCAGTGCCTGCACATGGCAGGTCAGGTCAGTGCACTGGAAAACGGGTCTTGGTTTTAGACATACCTGGATTGGCACCCAGGCCTTTCCCCTCACTGGCTGTGCTCCCAACTTCTCCAAGCCTGAGTTTTCCTAATAACTACATCATAATTATTAAAGATTAAATGAGATCATGGGCCTTGCATGCGTAAAACCAGATCTGGTGCATAAAAAGAAGACACGTGTTTGTTTTTAAAGTTTCTACGCTTCAAGTCATATATGTGAAGTTGCTTGACAAGGAGCATTGGCTGGGCTTCCCATCTTAGGAAAGAGGAAAGCTTGCAGTGTGTGGGATTGTAGAAGGGGGAGGGATTGTGTCAGAGCAACATGGTCACCTGCCCAGGGGCCTCCCGGCTGCACAGTGACCCAGGTTACCCAAAGGCTTTGCCCAAAGCAACTGACCACCCTGAGAGAAGGATGAGCAATTATTATCTATTTCCCATTTTAATGAAATAATAAGTTGAAACCAAAGCAGACTAATGACTTGCCTGAAGTTACCTGGGCAGTGAGGATTAGAACTCAGGCCTTTGCTCTTACTGTTACCAGAAGTTCATTAACTACACTGGCAGAAGGAAAGCAATCTTTATTGTAATTTAATTGAAAAGATACTACACATGAAATTCTAACTTAACATTCACATATCTTAGAATTCAGGGTGGAGCAGTAACTGAGAGGTACATTCCCCCACTGGTTTCTTTTTGTTTGTTTGTTTGTTTTGTTTTGTTTTTTGAGATGCAGTCTTGCTTGGTCATCTGGGCCAGAGTGCAGTGGAGCGATCTCAGCTCACTGCAACCTCAGCCTCCCGGGTTCAAGTGATTCTCCTGCCTCAGCCTCCTGAGTAGCTGGGATTACAGGCACCTACCACCACACCGGGATAACTTTTGTATTTTTAGTAGAGACGGAGTTTCACCATGTTAGCCAGGCTGATCTCAAACTCCTGACCTCAAGTAATCCATCTGCCTCAGCCTCCCAGAGTGCTGGGATTATAGGCGTGAGCCACTGCGCCGGACCCCACACTGGTTTCTCAGCCTCTTGTGGTCGCTCAATATCAAAGTACCTCAATTGACAAGTCTCTGATGTCCAGCCAAACCTCACATGCTCTGCTGCAGCCCACCAGCATGTGTTTTCAGTCATTTATTTTCAAGGGGGACAGAACATTTATCCACATAATCCTTCCTAAAATGGAAAACTTATAAATTTGATAACCATCCCAATCCCTTTTTACTTGAATATTCCTGAGGTACTTCCCTGTTACCTGAAGAAGCCTAAAGCTGTAAGAATTGGGAGGATGCCTCTGAAGTATCCACGTACTGAACAGGCTCTTGGGCAACACACAGGGGGAGGAGCAGGCACACTCATAGAGCACCCCTGAGGCAAAGTGGCCAGGACAGAAATGTACTAGGCTTCCCCACATCCCAGCCAATCGGGCACAAGCACAGCCCTTCAGTGCTCAATCAACACCTGCTGATTGAATAAAAGAAAGTCAAAAACAAACCAGGGCCAGGCGCGGTGGCTCATGCCTGTAATCCCAGCACTTTGGGAGGCCGAGGCAGGCAGATCACGAGGTCAGGAGTTTGAGACCAGCCTGGCCAACATGGGGAAGCCCCGTCTCTACTAAAAATACCAAAAAAATTAGAGAATCGCTTGATCCAGGGAGGTGGAGGTTGCAGTGAGCAGAGATCTGCACTGCACTCCAGCCTGGGCTCCGTGTCAAAACAAACAAACAAACAAACAAACAAATAATTTAAAAAACCAAACCAGGAATGACCAGGTCCAAGGACAGTCTAGGAGTTGCACAGAGTTTTCACCCCAATAGACCAGAGACCTCGTTGGGCACTCAGGCAACAGCCCAACCTGACATTCAAGCAGAAGAGCTGTCATTCATTCAAGCATTTGTTCAGCTGTGTTGATTGGGTATCATGCACTAGGACTAGGAAGATGGCCTGCAGCCCAGCTCTCATGCTAAGTGTTCCTGCTGGAGTGTCCGAGACACAACTCGAGGCCAAAGCAGGGCACACAAGATCTGCTCCCACCTTGACTGACCACGTGGGGCCACGCATCCTGCTTCAGTACCGCATGGACAGGGCAGCCTGGCCCCCCTAAAGGCTGTCCAAATGCATTTTGTAACTAAGCAATCCCCTTATGTGATTCCTAAATCAATACCGTACAAAGAGGTTTGCAATGAAAGGTCTCCCTCCTGCCCTGCCCCTATCAGCCACATTCCCACTGCCCCCCATAACCAGGTGCTGTTTTAGTGGTTTCTGGTATATCCTTCTAGAATTTCTTTATCCAATTTTGTATTGTCCCCTTTTCTTACATAAAGGTAGTATACTACCCACACTGGCTTGGACCTTGAAAAGCGGGGTATTTCATTTTCAAAATGCTACGGACTTCATATAATCACAATATCCACTTCTGTGTTCCATCTAGTTTATTGGTAAAAGTGAACACAAGTCAAGGCTTTACAAGTATTTTGCTCAGATGTGCAGAAAGGACTAGCTCTCCTGCCTGGAACAGTGAAGGAAAGCGCAGCCAGCCCCCTGGGCTCAGGCTGACTCTCGGTGTTTCTTTGGAGAGCGTTGCTTAGTAACAGTTGCAGGGGACACACACAGACAGGGGGATGAAAGAAGGATGCAGGACATGAAGGAGGATGCGTTTGTTTTCTAGCATGCCCCACGAGTGGGAGCAGTGGGAAAAATCTTTAGATCTTTTAACCACCAAAATCATGCCTGCTTACTGCAATCAACAATCTAAAGTAAAATAAAGAAATCAAGAAATTAAGTGAAAAGTCAATCTCAATCCTACTTCCCCAAAGTAATGATCATTAATAGTTGGGGCGGTAGTTTGCCCCGTTTTACAGGAGAGTAACATGGAGGCAATAGGTAAGGAAGCGTTTTTCTGGGGTCCTAAGAGATACCCACTGGGAAATCGGGATTGGGGGGTACTCGAGGCTGTGCTGCTTGGCACTCAGTACTAAAGGCCTCTACTCAGGGGTCCTGAGAAGAGGGCAGTGCAGGGAGCTGGGAACAGGGAGAGGGAGCTGGTTCCTGTGCACAAGTGGCATCTGTTGCCTATTATCAGGAGAAGAAATCCTAGCACTTCTGCTCACTGAGTCTCGTTACTGGAGTTGCCAGGGGCAACAGCACAGTCAAGCCCGGGCTACTCCACTTTACTCATACTAGAGAAGAGCAGTGAACACAGCTTCAGTGGTGGGTGTTGCTCCCCATGGCCAGCAGGTCCCTCCCAGTGGTGACCCAGGGCCATGGGCCTGCACACACCTCTCTGTGCTGCAGCAGAAGGACCTTGCCCCTCCCCAGAGGGAAAAGATACAGTGGCGGGCTTGGCCAGGTGCCATGTGATGCACACTTAGGCAGACTAAAGGAATATACATCAAGTCTAAACAGGAAACACGCACCCATGCAAAGTGAAAGTCCACCACAGGCTTGAGAACACTTTAGCTCTTTGTGAGGAATGTTCCAGGCCCATTCTCATGTGGCCTTTCAGAGGGGACAGAAAGGCTGAGGCTGTCTTTCCCAACAGCACGCTCCCCTACTCTCAGTCCACTCCAGGCTGCCTTCTCTTGCTTCCCATATTTGTCACATTGCGGTGTCCACATCTGTTCTCAGCCCTTGTACAACTCTGAACAAGGACAGTCTTTTGTTGTTGTTGTTCAGACAGGGTCTCACTCTGTGGGCCAGGCTGCAGTGCAGTGGTGCCATCTCAGCTCACTGCGACCTCCGCCTCAAGGACTCAAGCGATCCTCCTCCCTCTACCCCGAGTAGCTGGAACCACAGGCATGCACCACAGCACCTGGCTAATTTTTGCATTTTTTTTTTTTGTAGAGACAGGGTTTCACCATGTTGCCCAGGCTGGTCTCAAACTCCTGGGCTCAAGCAACCTGCTGCCTTGGCCTCCCAAAGTGCTGGGATGACAGGTGTGAGCCATCACGCTGGGCCAGGACAGTCTGACTGCCTAGGGCACGCCCAGGCCTCACAGGGCACTGAGAGGAGCATTCAGCAAATCCTTAGTGAAAAGGCTGCGCTAACCCCCAATGCCAGCTCTTGCAGGCGTATCTGGGTGCTTTCCTGGTGGCTTGGACACCTGATGGGACTAGAATGCAAGCTCTAGTGCCTCTGTCTGGGGCCTGACACACTGGGGCTCTCTTGACCACCTCAGGGAGTTGCCAGCCCTCACTGACTGCCGGCAGCTCTGGCCCCAAGGCTCATCAGCCCTGTGAGAAGGTGGGCAGCTGGGAGGGGGAAGTCCTGGGTGCTTCCTGGCCTCCCCAGACAGGCCTGAGGTCTTGGGGAGAGATGACTGGAAATTTTCTCCAAGGAATGGCCCTCTCCTCCTCTCCCTGAAGCAGGACCAGGGCCTCAGCCACCCTCATTCCCATCTGGCCCTGATCACACCTGACTGAAGTTCAGAAGGGAAGGGCGGCAGTACTCAGCAGGTGAGGACACATCTTAGCCAGGGTGACCCCGTGCACCAAGACATAAGATGGGGCCTGGCAGTTAGTAGGTCCTCAGTAAATGTATGTTGGTATATTTAGGCCTGGGAAAAGGCGTGGTCTTGCAGGGGATGGAGGAGAGGAAAATGCAGGGAACAATCTCTTGTCATCTAGGATGACTTGCCAGTAGGCCTAGCACAGAGAGGATAGGATTTGGTATCAGATAGATTTGAATCCTGGCACCAATTCCTAGCTAATTAAAACTTGGGCAGCTTATTTCATTTTAAAAAACATTATTGTGTATGATTTACATGCCATAAAATTCACCCACTTTAAGTGTACAATTCAATGACCATATGTACGGAGTTGTGCAAACCATCACCGTGATCTTATTTTACATCATTGCCATGGCGCCAACAGAAACTCTGTGCTCTTCCCATTGCCACCACAGTCCCTGGCAACCTCTATTTCTGTCTGTATAGATTGGCATGTTTTGGACATTTCATATAAATGGAATCATGTAATACACGGCCTTTTGTGACTGGCTTCTTTTACTCAGCATGTCTTACAGGTTCATGTGTCTGTACTCGCATCTTTTACTGCTGAGTATTCAATTGTGTGGGTGTAACACATTTACCCATTCACCAGCTGATGACCAATTGGGTTGTTTCTACCTTGGGGCTACTTAATAACACTGTCACGAACATTCACACGCAAGTCTTTCTCTTCACTGTATAACTTGGAGCGAAATTGCTGAGTCATTTGGTAACTCTTTTTTTTAGAGGTAGGCTCTTGCTATGTTGCCCAGGTTGGATTTGAACTCCTGGGCTCAGGCCATCTTCCCTTCTCAGCCTCCCGAGTAGTTGAGACTACAGGCGTGCACCACCACACCCAGCTTGTTTAATCCCCTAAGGAAGTGCCAGACTGTTTCCCAAAGTAGCTGCATCATTATACATCCCCACCAGCAATACACAAGGGTTCCAATTTCTCCACGTGCTTGCCAACATTTGCTATTTTTTTTTTTAAACCAAGAACAGTCATATTTGTTGGTGTGAAGTGGTATCTCATTGGGCTTTGATTTGCATTTCCCTAATAACTATTTTAAGGCTGAGCATCTTTTCATGTGCTTCTTCACCCTTTGTTTATCTTCTTTGGTGAAATGTCTGTTCAAATCCTTTTGGGCAACTTGTATTTAACCTCTTTGAGCCTCACTTTTCTGGGCTCCTAAGCTCCTAAGGCCATGAGTGTATGTGAAGTGTCTGCAAGGGGCCGGCCACATACTGGGGGCTTTAAATGAGTTTTTCGTATTGCACTTGCTGTGTTGGCCCAGAAGAATGACTTCCCACGTGCGCTCAGGTTTGGAGTTAGAGCTGGGGCTGCCGACTCAGTGGAATGGAACAAGGCTCCCCTCTCTTCTCAGCAGGAGGGTGAAGGAACACCATTTACACTAAGGGGCCATGGTGTTCCAGATGTTCTGTTGAGCACTGCCACATGGTCTCATTTAACACCCATCACAATCTTTTGATGAAGCATGGGCTCCATATTTATAAGGGATGAAACCCTGAGATCAGAGAAATTCGGTAACTTCTCCCGGGCTGTGGAGTAGAAAGCAGGGGAATCTAAGATTTGAACCCAGAGCTGATGCTGATGCCAAAGCACATGTCTTTTCTTTTTCTTTCTTTTTTTTTTTTTTTTTTTTTTTGAGATAGAGTCTTGCTCTTTTGCCAGGGTGGAGTACGGTGGAGCGATCTTGGATCACTGCAACCTCCGCCTCCCAGGTTTAAGCGATTTTCCTGCCTCAGCCTCCCGAGTAGCTGGGATTACGGGTACACACCACCATGCCTGGCTAATTTTTGTATTTTTAGTAGAGACGGGGTTTCACCATGTTGGCCAGGACGGTCTAGATCTCTTTGCCTCATGATCTGCCCACCTCGGCCTCCCAAAGTGCTGGGATTACAGGCATGAGCCACCGCGCCTGGCCTCGCACACCTTTTCAAACAGCCCTGCTGCACAGGCAGGGAGCTCCTGGGAACAAGTACCAGGCACATGCCAGCCTGCCTCGAGAAACACTTGATGTCTGGCTATGTGGATGGCATGCCCAGCTATTTCTGGGAGGCTGCAGAATTGATAGCTAAGAACACAGACAGCCCCACCACTGACCAGCAGCACAACTGGGGGTAAGCTGCTTATCCCTCTAGGCCTCCACATCTTGTTTCTTTTTTTTTTTTTTTTGAGACAGAGTCTCCCTCTGTCGCCCAGGCTGGAGTGCAGTGGCGTGATCTTGGCTCACTGTAAGCTCCGCCTCCCAGGTTCACGCCATTCTCCTGCCTCAGCCTCCCGAGTAGCTGGGACTACAGGAGCCCACCACCACGCCCGGCTAATTTTTTTTTTTTTTGGTATTTTTAGTAGAGACGGGGTTTCACCATGTTATCCAGGATGGTCTTGATCTCCTGACCTCATGATCCGCCTGCCTTGGCCTCCCAAAGTGCTGGGATTACAGGCGTGAGCCACTGTGCCCGGCCGGCCTCGACATCTTCTAGGTGAGAAAAGAACAGTTCTTCCTTCAGAGGGCAGCTGTGAGGATCAAATGCTCAGCACAGTGCCTGCCCCACATCGAAGCAGACGGCTTTCCCCTTTATTCTGGGCTGCTGACCCACAACCCATGCAGCCCACTTGGCTCTTCCCTGCCATTAGCTTTGGCTCATTCTAGAACAACACCTTGATCCAGACCAAGGGCCTGGCCCCTTATTCCTCTTATCCCTACTTCTAGCCCTTGGACAGTGCTCTCGCAGAGAAGCAGGAAGGACCTCACAAGGGTGTCGAGTTCTCCAGGATAATTATTTAAGATTAAGCCTAACAAAAGCAAGATATTTAAAAATAAACTTTATTAAAGCAGTTAAACTTAGCATTAAATAACACTCTTTAAATGGTACACCTATGAAGCAAGAGTTAAATATAAACACAGTCTAATCCTGTACACTTGTGATTAATTGTGACAATCTTAAGTTGCTCACTTCTTTCCCATTTACCAATTCAGAGAAAGCCCCTTTCCTGTTTTTCTCTCTCACCACTTTGCCTTGGCATCAAACCAAACCTGCATTGGGCGTCAGCTGCAGATCCTCCCCAGCCCCTCCTCCCAGCTGGGCTGACTCCAGTCCCAGCCCCAGTCTCCACCAACTGAGCAGCATATGCAGGGTTCTGTCTGGCTTCCAGCATCTACCACCCCTTCAGAGCAACTTCCAGCATGGGACAGGAGAGGAAGCTCGCATTGCTTGGTCTGAACAGATTTAAGGAGGTTTCAACACAAGGACCTGAAAACTTCCTGAGCCTGCTTTCTCCTTGCACAGCTGAGGAGGGGCAATGGTGGGGGCAGGGCGGTGGGGTGGTAGGGGCTCTCAACTAAGGGCTCTGAATCACAGAGGGGATAGATGCTGCCTTAGTCCTTCTTGCCTCCCAGGGTCAGGCTTCTTGTGAGGAGCTTCCCTGGGCTGGAGGGGGTCAGTGTGGAGACTGTGGGGGATTCCAGCTTCACTCTGTCTAGGAGGGTCTTCTTAAGGGCAGCTGGGGAGATCTTTTCTTGGTCGGCCATGGACTGTAGCTCTCTGCAGACAAAACCCCAGAAGGATTGAAGGAAGGCAATAAACCCTGGGGACAGAGCTTTGAGTCTCCACTATCCATACAACCCTCAAGCTTGTTGATCTGACAACACCAAAAATTAGAGCCCCAAGACAAATGCTTCCCAACTAGTACTTCTAAGAAGTATTAGTTAACTAAGTTTGAGTTTGCTTATTTATCTCATTTGATCTGAGGTAGACATAGAGCCCCAAGTGGTATCTGTGATCACATGGGGAGAGTGACAGGGTTTGGAGTCATAGATTCAAATTAGAATCCTGTTTCCATCACTTTTTAGCTGTTTGACCTTGGGAAAATTGTCTCTGAGCCTCAACTTCCCATCTACAAGTCAAAGTTAATCCTGGTTATCTGAAATGCAGTGAGAATTAAGTGAAGTAAGGCTTGCAAACTCGTAGGTAAACAAAATCTACTACTAAGTTGTGGTTATTAACAGAGCAGAGACTCCAGCACTGCTAAATGGGACCCAAGACAGCAAGTTCCGCAAATGGTGCTCAATCCAGCCCAGGGACCAACCATGAGTGAAGGGTCTGGGACAGAAGTCAGCGGGATGGACTCACTGTGTTCGGATACAGGAGGCCTCAACTGCATTGATGAGCAAAGAGCGGAAGCCCCCACTCTCTAGAAAGTGCAGGGCGTGGATGGTGGCTCCCCCAGGGGAGCAGACATTGTCCTTGAGCTGGCATGGATGCTGATCCGAGTCCAGCAGCATCTTGGCAGCTCCCTGTGGGGAAGGGCACATTAGGAGAAAGTTGCTGGTGTGCGTTGGAACAGGCTTCCCCATACCCACTGCTCCTGCCCAACTGCTACGCCAGCTTCCCAACCAACTCCCGCCCCAGTTCAGTGATGCACAAGAACCCCCATTCTACACCCTGGTCCTGAACATGCAGGGGAAAGATACTGACCAGCAAAGCCTGGGCCCCGAGTCGGACTGCCAGGCGCCGTGGCAAACCCATCTTCACCCCACCATCAGCCAATGCGTCCAGAGCCATGAATGCCTGTGGAGACACTCACTAAGCCCCAGGCCACAGGCACTGAAGGGCCTTTCCTAAGGTCTGCTTTCTGATGACTGGAACTACTTCCAAGGGTTAGCATCCTGTACCAGCCAGCTGTGCCCAAGAGGTGGGAGCCACCCCCAGTCCAAGCCTGCCTGCCAGCTCATCTTGCTGCCTAGACTCCTGGAAGGCTGAACGAGCAAATGAGGGCCTCACATAGGCAGGCCCACTGCCACTGAGCCCCGTGACGGCATCAATGAGGTCCTCTTCCACCTCAGTGCAGAAGCCCACGCTGCTCATGAGCTGCTCCAGGAGCTGCCCATCCTCCACCAGGGCATGGGTGCCCGTGGCGTACACTGTAGCACCTTCCCGCACTACCACAGGTGTGTTGGTCATGCAGCGAATCACTTTGGGGGCTGGCTGGAACACCATCAGCTTCTAGGGTGAGGGAGAGAGCCGAATGAGTGGCCAGGGCACAGCTCCCACCAGCACCCACCCATTAGCTGCCATTCCTGGGTCAACCCTCCCCTCGCACAAGGGGCATCAGGGCTGAGATGAGCACCTTCTCCACAGAGCTGATGGTGACACCAGCCGCACAGGAGACCACGATGTGTCTGGCTTGCACGTCGGCCCCAATCTCATTCAGGATGAAGGGGATGATATGTGGCTTCACAGCCAGAAACAGGACGTCGCTGTGCTTCACCGTCTCCTTGTTGCTGCGTGTCAGGTTCACACCCATCTTCTGCAAGAGGAGACTCCCAGCTCACAGTGCTGGAGCAGCCTGGCTATGCCAAGGCCTCCCAGGGAGCAGCTGAACCCCTGCCAAACCGATTCTACCAGATGCAGCCTGGAATTCTTAGCTTTATGCCCTCAGGGTTCTACCCCCACCCCAAATGATAGTTTCCCATTGTTGCTACTGAACAAGTAAGCACAGGCTTGGAGCATGACAAGCTTCTCCATGGTAACGAGGAAGTGGCTGCCCTTCTTCCCTGCCAATCTTCTGGCATCTAAGGCACTCCTCTGCCAGGTAAGAAGGCCCTATGGTGAAAAGTGGCAGGGCAAAGGGAAATGCTAATACCTGGTCGTCAGAAGCACAGCTGAGTCAGGCCCTATCCTAACCCTGGCCACTTGTTCGTGGGGACCGCACAGTCTCCATGTGGTCCAGGGCTAGGCTGGAAGCCATCCATCCCTCTATGACTCCAAACTGAGAAGCAGGACCCTCCAGTGCTAGGGACATCAGCCCACCCTAGGCACAGACACTGCCTGTCACCTGCCTCATCAGCCATCCTCTCCCACAGAGCACAGGTTTTGGGTGAAGACTTGGAATATGTTTTTGGAGAGCAGAACAACTAACTCACCAGATTCTTCCCAATATGCTCATTCACGACTCAAAATAACAGCAAAGTGGCCACTGTTGTAAATGAGGAAATAGCCTCAAGGTGGCTGAGTACTTTAAGGTCATACAACTCGTCTATTAAGAAAAATGGCTGAGCGCAGTGGCTCACCCCTGTAATCCCAGCACTTTTGGAGGCCAAGGCGGGCAGATCACTTGAGGCCAGGAGTTCGAGACCAGCCTGGCCAACAGTATTCTCTACCAAAAATACAAAAATAAGCCGCGCATGGTGGGTGCCTGTAATCCCAGCTACTCGGGAGGCTGAGGTGGGAGGATCGCTTGAACCCGGAAGGCGGAGGTTGCAGTGAGCTGAGATCGCGCCATTGCACTCCAGCCTGGGCGACAGAGTAAGACCCTGTCTGAAAAAAAAAAATTTTTAAAATGAGTATTTATTAGGTAACTACTATGTGCCAGATGCTTTCATCATATAATCACCTCAGTTAATCCTCTACCACTCCAGTGTCTGGATCTGACCCCCAGTATGTCTGCCTGGGTGTTCCCACCACACTGAGCTGCCCAAGAGAAGGTGGAAGGATTGTGATGTTCCTGGAGTGAAGGTCACCGCCGGCCAAAGACCAGCACTTGGGCGCAGGGGCCGGCCGGACTCACTTCATCTCAGGTCATCCTTTTCCTGGGCCTCCACCTGCTTCCCACTCCGCCCGGCTCCACCTACCCTGAGCGCGGACACCGTGGGCAGGTTCATTTCCGGGGAGCTGGCTATTATCTTGTGAGCCGACAGGATGCCTGCAGAAGACAGAGCTTTTCAACTAGGTGTCGCGGCCCAGCCCGTTACCACGCTTTCCCCGGCTCTAAAACCCAGAGCCGTCCTAACAGTGCCAGTTTCCCTCTCCCCCTCAACCCTCTACGAGGACAAAAAACGCACTTGCTGCTCAACCGGTCTCATCTACCCCACCGGACGCAAACTCCCCTTTCATTCGCTCATGCTGGTGGGACGGAGGCCCCCTCGGGCCTCGGGACCGCCCGCGAAGCCGCCTCCCGCCTCCACGCGCTTGCCTGCGGCCGTGAAGCCCCGCGCCAGAGCATAGGCCAGCTGGCCGGCCCCGATGAAGCCCACGCTCATGGTCCGCGGTTCACGCCTCCTGGCAGCCGAACGAACCCCCTCAGCGCGGGCCCGGAAGTAATGCTAGGGGAAGGGCGGACAGCGCAGGGGCTAACGGGCGGCGTGCCGAGGGCGGGCGAGCTAACAGCAGCTTCTGGGATGGTGCAACGCTGTTCTCCCCCGGCGGATATCTCCCGGGCGGCTGATGGCGCCTTAGGCCATGTGGCCCCGCCCCGTCCGGGCTACCAATCCGTGGCCAGGATCTCGGGCGGGCCAATCCGCGGCCGCGCCCGGGCCGCGTGCCCGCCTTCTCCGCTCGCGACTGGAGGGCGGAACTCCGGGCTGGAGTCCCGGAAGCCCCTGTGGCAGCTTGGCTTGAGCTCCAGGCGCCCGCCGGCCCAGGACGCCCGACCCCCCACTCCCCCACCCCAAGGCTGAGGTCGCTGTCCCTAAGCCACCTCGGGCTCAGGGCTGAGGCCTGGCCCAGTCCTGGCTAATATTATTTCTGGCACTGGCCATCAGATGCCCCTCATGGCCCACAGGAATTCTCCAGGTTGCCGATTTGCGGGGATGAAAGAGGCCCTTCTGGCGTAGATTCAGACCGGGTGGCGGAGAGGCGGCACCAAGGTGGTCAGCCGCGGCTTATTCACTTGAACTTGAGTGGTTCTCGCGAATTTGTCCAGACTAGATACAAGAAGGACAAGTTCGAGTCTCCGACTCTTCCGCGAGCCCGCACCCCCCAGCCCCTTGCTGTCACTTTTTTTTTTTTTTTTTTTTTTGAGACGGAGTTTCACTCTTGTTGCCCAGGCTGGAGTGCAGTGGCACGATCTCGGCTCACTGCAATCTCCGCCTTCCGGGTTCAAGCGATTCTCCTCCCTCAGCCTCTCGAGTAGCTGGGATTACAGGCGCCCGCCACCACGACCGGATAATTTTTGTATTTTTAGTAGAGACGGGGTTTCACCCTGTTGTTCAGGCTGGTCTTCAACTCCTGACATCAGGTTATTCGCCCGCCTCGGCCTCCCAAAGTGCTGGGATTATAGGCGTGAGCCACCGCGCCCGACCTGTCTCTTGCTTTAAAAAGCTCCACCAATGTGATGTTTCCTTTTCCATCAGTAGTAAATATAAGGGGCCGCAGGGAACAAATGACAGAAGTAGAGAGGAAGAAGGTGGCGTTCCTAGAGGACTCAGAAGAGCTGGGGACCCTCAGTTCCCATGGTCTCTCTGCTAGCTTTTCTAGTCCCTTCCTTGTAATGCACACCCCCACTCCCAGGCAAGGGGCTGCTTTCTGTGAACTTCCCTGAGCAAGTCCCCAGGCCCCCAGTTTGTACACCCTTTAAAGTGAGGACCAAATATAATATTTACTATTAAGCAAAATAATGCTCTGTTTTATTTATTTATTTATTGAGACGGAGTTTCGCTCTTGTTGCCCAGGCTGGAGTGCAATGGCACGATCTCGGCTCACTGCAACCTCCACCTCCCTGGTTCAAGCGATTCTCCTGCTTCAGCCTCCGGAGTAGCTGGGATTACAGGCATGCGCCACTACGCCCGGCTAATTTTTTGTATTTTTAGTAGAGACAGGGTTTCTCCATGTTGGTCAGGCTGATCTTGAACTCCTGACCTGAGGTGATCTGCCTGTCTCAGCCTCCCAAAGTGCTGGGATTACAGGCGTGAGCCACAGCACCCGGCCTCTGTATTTTTTAAATTAGAAAAGTAATACAGACATATTGAGGAAAGTTTGGAGATAAAAGTAAAAATAAAATCATCCACATCATACTTCCCAAGGATAGTTTCTTACAAACATTTTTGGTGTATTTCCTTACACTATCATGTCCTATGCATATCTACTTTCTCCATCATTGGAAATAAATGATGTATATGTAGTTTTGAAATTTCTCTAGTAGACACGAGCATTTTCCAATGTCACTGAAAAGTTATTTAAGACAGTTTTAATGACTACTTATTTCATTATATGTATGTACCTTACTGATTTAACCATTCAAAGGTCAATGTTAGGTTTATTGATTTATATAATAGATAACTTACTGAGCCAGGTTCTGGGAGTATAGCTATGAACAAAACAGACAAGTTCCTGTCCTCATAAAACATCAATTTATTATTATTTCTTATTTTTATTTATTTATTTATTTTTGAGATGGAGTCTTTGTTACCCAGGCTGGAGTGAAGTGGCGCAATCTCGGCTCACTGCAACCTCCATCTCCTGGGTTCAAGTGATTCTCCTGTCTCAGCCTCCCGAGTACCTGGGATTACAGGCATGTGTCACCACGCCCGGCCAATTTTTGTATTTTTAGTAGAGATGGAGTTTCACCATGTTGGCCAGGCTGGTCTCCAACTCCTGACCTCAGGTGATCCACTCGCCTCAGCCTCCCAAAGTGCTGGGATTACAGATGTGAGCCACTGCTCCCGGCCTTCAATTTTTTAAAGTTTTGTTTATATTATTGTGATAAAATCTTTGCCTGACTCATTATTTTCTTAATGTGACTCCCAGAAGTGAGATTTGTAAGGTCCAGTGGTTTGGGGCTTTAAGAGCTCTCATAGCTGCCATGTTGCAGCATAGCCTAATGGTTACCAGCATAAAGCTCTGAAACCAGAAACCCAGCAGAAACCAAACTGGCTGAAGGAAAAGGGGGGCTTCTGTACAGCGCTTGGGAGAGGCACAGGGGAGCTCACAGACCAGAAGGGGCACCTACAGAGAGCAAGACCTCAGGAGTGGAACTAGAACACTGCGCTGCCAGCACTTCCCCTCTTCTCTTTGTCTCATTTCTGTTTGCCTGCATTTGGCCTCCCTTTGGTTTAGAGGAGTCTTTGTCAGGTAGTGAGGAAGTTGGGGGTCTACCCTCCTTCACAACTTCCTAATGCTGCCTGTTCCTCTGCAGGATACTCACCCTCCCCATAGTCCACCAGGGCATTGCAGGGCCCTTTGCTTTTCCTGGCTGTGGTCTGTTGTGGGGAGCTCTGGATCTGACCTGCAATACAGGAGGTTGTGCTGAAGCTGAATGTGTGTTTTGGAGTGGGGTGTGGGGGACACTTGTGTCACTCCGACCCCTTACATACACCCATCCCTTACCTGGTTGCCTTGCATTGATATCTCCCGTTTCCGCTTCCAGGAGCCAGGGTGAAATAGGAGAACTGCAAAAGCCTAAGAAAGGATGGCCAGGTGCGGTGGCTCACGCCTGTAATCCCAGAATTTTGGGAGGCTGAGGCGAATGGACCACCTGAGGTCAGGAGTTCGAGACCAGCCTGGCCAACGTGGTGAAACCCCATCTCTACTAAAAATACAAAAAATTAGCCGGGCGTGGTGGCGGGCGCCTGTAATCTCAGCTACTCAGGAGGCTGAGGCAGGGAAATTGCTTGAACCCGGGAGGTGGAGATTGCAGTGAGCCAAGATTGTGCCACTGCACTCCAGCCTGAGTGACAGTGTGAGACTCTGTCTAAAAAAAAAAAAAAAAAGAGGCCATGTTGGTGACCCCCAGTGTTGGCTTCATCCCCAGCCAGGACTGGCCACATAAGACACGGAGTAGCAAAGGCACTTGCTCCCCTCAGTTTGGACTTAGGGCAGCAAGTGAGCCACTGACCACAAACTGTTCTTTTTTGTGGTAGTTTTGATCTATTATTTTTTCATCTCCAAAGTTTAAAGTTTATATATACAAAATCTATTATATTTTATTTTTTAAAAATATAAAATGGAAATAAAAAAGAGCAAAAGAGAAAAGAAAACAACAACAAAAAATAAAAACAAAGTAAGAAAACAAAAGAAAACCCAAATATGTATATATATATAAAATATATATATGAAATAGAGTAGAGACGGGGTCTCACCATGTTAGTCTAGGTTGATCTTGAACTCTTGACCTCAAGCAATCCTCCCTCCTTGGCCTCCCCGTGTTAGGATTACAGGCATGAGCCACCATACCCAGCCTGTTACCTATTTTAAATGTAGGTAAGCCCATTTTATTCTCTTTTAATGACCTTGCTAACTCTAAAGGCCCATTTCCTTGGTGCCGTGGCCACTGCCTTGGTTTCTAAGGCAATCACATCCGATGCCTGTGGAGTTCCTCTGAACTGAAGTTGAGGAGAGGAGAGGGGAAGCCCTTCGTTCCCATCCAGCCACCCTAAAGGACACCTCTAGCCTTGCACTGCCATCCTGCCGTGGGACATGCTCAGTCCCTGCTGGCACTTGTCTCCTTGGGCACCCACTATCCTTTTGCTGTCTCTGAGCAGACACGTCCACAAAGCTTCCAGGACTGCCCACCTTCACCCCTCTACTCCCATCCTCTCATCCACCAGTCAGGTTCAGCTGTTTGTACCCTTCCTCCCTCTTCACTCCCCTCTGTCCTGCCTGATGGCCCCCTCCAGCTATCTCAGACAAAATGGATACTGCTTCACTTCTGTCTACTTCTGCTTCTTCACTATCAGGGCCTCAGGGCCTCCCTCTAAGCAGCAGGCCAGTCTCTCCTATCTCTAAATAGCAGGCCAGTCTCTCCTAAGAACTGAGATGACCTAGGAAATGAGAGAGAAGCCTGTGCTGCTCCCAGATAAACAGATGGCAAGTGCCTTGGCCCTCAGTCCTCCCTGTCCTAGGAGCCTCTCCAAAGAGGCACAGTTTTGAGTGCATTTTTGCATTCTTTTTGTTATTGCATAAATAATCCATGTTTATTTTAGAAAAATTAGAAATGAGATCAAATGGAAGACTGGGTGCAGTGGCTCATTCCTGTAATCCCAGCACTTTGGGAGAACAAGGCAGGTGATCATTTGAAAACAGGAGTTCCAAACCAGCCTAGCCAACATGGCGAAACCCTGTCTCTACTAAAAATACAAAAATTAGCTGGGCATCATGGCCTGTGCTTGTACTCCCAGCTACTCTGGTGGCGGATGCACAAGAATCGCTTGAACCCAGGAAGCAATGGTTACAGTGAGTCGAGATCGTGCCACTGCACTTCAGCCTGGGCGACAGAGTGACACTCTGCCTCGAAGAAAAAAAAAAAAGAAAGAGAACAAATGGAAAAACATTGTTTTCAATCCCACCACACAAAGATTTGAACAAATGTGACCCTTTTGGAGAATGACTGTCTTCACTTTTTTTTCCCATGCAATATGCACATTAAAACTTGATTTTGGCCGGGCGCAGTGGCTCATGCCTGTAATTCCAACACTTTGGAAGGCTGAGACGGGAGGATCACTTGAGCTCAGGAGTTCGAGACCATCCTGGGCAACATGGCAAAACTCTGTCTCTACCAAAAAAAAAAATAATAAATATAAATAAATAATAAAAATGAAAAATTAGCTGAATGTGGTGGTTCGTGCCTGTAGTCCCAACTACTCAGGAAGCTGAGGTGGCAGGATCACTTGAGCCTGGGAGGTGGAGGTTACAGTGAGCTAAGATCCTGCTACTGCACTCCAGCCTGAGCAAAAGGGTGAGACCCTGTCTCAAAAAAAAAGAAAAAAAAAGAAAAAGAAAAGAAAGAAAAAAAAGCAAACTATCGCAAGAACAAAAAACCAAACACCGCATGTTCTCACTCATAGGTGGGAATTGAACAATGAGAACCCTTGGACACAGGAAGGGGAACATCACACACTGGGGCCTGTTGTGGGTGGGGGGAGGGGGGAGGGATAGCATTAGGAGACATACCTAATGTAAATGATGACTTAATGGGTGCAGCACACCAACATGGCACATGTATACATATGTAACAAACCTGTACGTTGTGCACAAGTACCCTAGAACTTAAAGTATAATAATAAAAAAAAAGATTAAAAAAACTTTTTTTTTTTTTTTTTTTGAGATGGAGTCCAGCTTTGTCACCCAGGCTGGAGTACAGTGGTGCGATCTCGGCACACTGCAACCTCTGCCTCCCAGGTTCAAGTAATTCTCCTGCCCCAGCCTCCTGAGGAGCTGGGACTACAGGTGTGCACCACCACACCCAGCTAATTTTTGTATTTTTAGTAGAGACGGGGTTTCACCATGTTGGCCAGGCTGGTCTCGAACCCCTGACTTCAGGTGATCCCCCCATCTTGGCCTCCCAAAGTGCTGGGATTACAAGCGTGAGCCACCATGCCTGGCCAAAACCTTGATTTTTTTTTTTTTTGAGACGGAGTCTCGCTCTGTTGCCCCAGGCTGGAGTGCAGTGGCAGGATCTCGGCTCACTGCAAGCTCCGCCTCCCGGGTTCACGCCATTCTCCTGCTTCAGCCTCCCGAGTAGCTGGGACTACAGGTGCCCGCCACCACGCCTGGCTAATTTTTTGTATTTTTTTTTTTTTTTTAGTAGAGACAGAGTTTCACCATGTTAGCCAGGGGATGGTCTCCATCTCCTGACCTTTGATCCACCCACCTCGGCCTCCCAAAGTGCTGGGATTGATTACAGACGTGAGCCATCGTGCCCGGCCAAAACCTTGGTTTTTAAAATAAGTATTTACTCATGCTACATGGAAACAGGTTTTATGCAAAAACCAAAATAATTTTGTTTTAGGATGGTGGGATTATGGGTGGTTTGCAATATATTAAAAATTATCTTTAATGTTATTTATTTATTTATTTATTTATTTTTTGAGACAAGTTCTTGCTCTGTCACCCAGGCTAAAGTGTAGTGGCATCATCACGGCTCACTGCAGCCTCAACTTCCCAGGCTCAAACGCTCCTCCCACCTCTGCCTGCCAAGTAGCTGGGACTACATCCACTACTCCTGGCTAATTTTTTGTATTTTTTAAAGTATAGATGATGGGGATGGTCTCACTATGTTGTACAGTTTGGTTTTGAACTCGCAGGCTCAAGCAATCCGCCTGCCTTGGCCTCCCAAAGCGCTGGCATTACAGGCTTGAGCCACTGCACCTGGCCCTTTATTTCATCTTTTAAGTGAAAAAAAATTGTAATTACATCCTACTTCTAATGGGATTTGGCTTACTGTCTGTATTAATTTTCTATTGCTGCTGTATTAATTCATCACAAATTTAGCTGCTTAAAATGAAACAACTTTATCTCACATTTTGTAGATTTAAAGTGTGACTTTGAGGCCATGCTGGGCAACGTAGGGAGACCCCTGTCTTTACAAAAATTTTAAAAATTAGCCAGTATGGTGGTATGAGCCTGTAGGTCCCAGCTATTTGGGAAGAGTGAGGTGGGAGGATCACTTGAGCCTGGGAGATCGAGGCTGCAGTGAGCTGCGATCGTGCTTTACTCCAGTCTGGGTGGCAGTGAGACCCTGTCTTTAAAACAAAACAAAACAAAACAAAACATAACAAGACAAAAAAACAGTCTGAGTAGCCTCAGCTGGTTTCTCTGCTCCAGGTCTCATAAAGACAAATCCCCATGTCGGCTGATGATCTGGGCTCTTATCTGGAGGCTCTGGGGAAGGATCCACCTTCAGACTCATTCAAGTGTTGGCAGAATTCACTTCCATGTGGGTGTAGAACTGAGGTCCCCTTTCCTTGCTGGCTATCAGCTGGGAGTCATCCCACCTTTTAGAGGCCTCACATTCTCTAGCTCATGGCCTCCCTCATCTTCAAACCAGCAATGGCAGGGCAAGTCCTTCTCATACTTCAGATCTCTTTGACCTCTCCCTTCTACGTCATCTCTCCTGCCTCCAGCCAGAGAAAGTTCTCTGCTTTGAAGGGCTCATGTGATTAGATTGGGCACACTCAGATAATCCAAGATAATCTCCGTATTTTAAGGTTTGTAACCTTAATTACATCTGCAGAGTCCTTTTTGCTATGTAACATAACATAGTCACAGGTTGCAAGGATTAGGGCCCAGGTGTCTTTGGGGAGAGCATTCTGTCTACCACACTGTCTCGTTATCCTAATGAGCACACCTTACATTTTGAAATGAAGCCAATCTCCTGCATTTTTTTTTTTTTTTTTTTTTAGCTCACACTCAGCCTGGTGTGAGCAGGCCCATCTTTGTCACTGATTGCACGTGACTGCCTGGGAATCCACAGATCTTTTAGAGCCACAGATACATCACTGTGTAGCTGGTAGAGTTCTTCAGGTGGATATTGATATCCTTCTGGTACACAAAGCAACCATATGCCCTGATATTTACAATACCCCAAGTGGAAAATCTTGGCTGTCTTTAGACATTTTTTAGCTCTATTTTTTTTCTGTTATGATTTTATTTTAATTTTTTTTTGAGACAGAGTCTTTCTCTGTCACCCAGGCTGGAGTGCAGTGGCACAGTCTCGGCTCACTGCAACGTCCACCTCCCAGGTTCAAGTGATTCTCTACCTCAGCCTCCTGAGTAGCTAGGATCACAGGTGTGCACCACCATGCCTGGCTAATTTTTGTATTTTTAGTAGAGATGGGGTTTCACCATGTTGGCCAGGCTGGTCTCGAACTCCTGGCCTAGAGCGATCCACCCGCCTCAGCCTCCCAAAGTGCTGGGATTACAGGCATGAGCCACCACACCCAGCCTATTTTTCTCTTATTATTTAGTTAGTATTAATTAGCTTTGTAGGTAAGAAATAGAGAGTCCTTTATCCCGAAGTACAGCCATGCCTCACTTAACAATGGGTATATCGGCCTGGTGTGGTGGCTCATGCCTGTAATCCCAGCACTTTGGGAAGCCAAGGTAGGTGGATCATGAGGTCGGAAGTTGGAGACCAGCCTGGCCAAGATGGTGAAACCCTGTCTGTACTAAAAAATACAAAAATTAGCTGGGTGCGGTGGCAGGCACCTGTAATCCCAGCTACTCGGGAGGCTGAGGCAGGAGAATCACTTGAGTCTGGGAGGCGGAGTCTGCAGTGAGCTGAGATCACACCACTGCACTCTAGCCTCCGGAGCAAGACTCCGACCCAAAAAAAAAAAAAAACAATGGGGATATGTTCTAAGAAATGCATTGTTAGGCGATTTTATTGGTGTGGAAACATCATGGAGCGCACTCACATAAACCTATACGGTGGAGCTTACTACACACCTAGACTATGTGGTATAGCCTATTGCTCCTAGGCTACAAACCTGTGCAGCATATTACTGTACTGAATACTGTAGGCAATCGTAACACAATGGTAAGTATTTGTGTATCTAAACATACCTAAACATAGAGAAGATATAGTAGAAATATAGTGTAAAATATTTTAAAATGGCACAACATCTATAGGGCACTTGCCATGAATGGAGCTTGGAGGAGTGGAGGTTGCTTTGGGTGAGTCAGTGAGTGAGTGATGAGTGACTGTGAAGGCCTAGGACATTACTGTACACTACTGTAGACTTTATCAACACTGTATACTTAGCCTACACTAAATTTGTAAAAATACATTTTTCTTTCTTTAATAATTGACCTTAGCTTACTGTAACTGTTTTATAAACGTTAAATGAAAAAGAAACTTTTTGATTTTTTTTTTTTTTGGAAACGGAGTCTCACTCTGTCACCAGGCTGGAGTGCAATGGTGCGATCTCAGCTCACTCCAACCTCTGCCTCCCAGGTTCTAGCGATTCTCCTGCCTCAGCCTCCCGAGTAGCTGGGATTACAGGCATGCACCACCATGCCTGGCTAATTTTGTATTTTTAGTAGAGAAAGGGTTTCACCATGTTGGTCAGGCTGGTCTTGAACCCCTGACCTCAGGTGATCCGCCCACCTCAGCCTCCCAAAGTGCTGGGATTACAGGCATGAGCCACCACACCCGGCCAACTCTTTTGTAATAACAATTAAAACACAAACATATTGTACAGATTTATACAATATTTTTCTTTTTATCCTTATTCTTTTATTTTTTTGGAGGGGAACAGAGTCCTGCTCTGCCGCCTAGGCTGGAGTCCAGTGGTGTGATCTCGGCTCACTGCAACTTCTGCCTCTCGGGTCCAAGTGATTCTCCTGTCTCAGCTTCCCGAGTAGCTGGGACTATAGGCATGCGCCACCATGCCCAGGTAATTTTTTTGTATTTAATAGAGTTGGGGTTTCACCATGTTGCCCTAGCTGGTCTCAAACTCCTGAGTTCAGCCAATTTGCCGCCTCGGCCTCCCAAAGTGCTAGGATTACAGGCATGAGCCACCACGCCTGGCCTCTTTCTATCCTTATTCTATAAGCTTTTTCTATTAAAAAGTTTATTTTTTTCTAATTTTTAAGTTTTTTGTTAAAAAATAAAACATAAACACACACAGTAGCCTAGGCCTACACAGGGTTGGATCAGCAATATCACTGTCTTCCACCCCCACATCTCGTCCCAGTAGAAGGTCTTCAGGGGCAATAACACATATGGAGCTGTCATCTCCTATGATAATGCCTTCTTCTGGATTCCTCCTGAAGGAACCGCCTGAGCCTGTTTTACAGTTAACTTTTTTTTTTAATAAGTAGAACGAGTACTCTAAAATAATAAAAAGTATAGTAAATACATAACAGTAACAGTCACTTATCAAGTATTATATACTATATATAATTACATGTGCTGTGCTTTATTTTATTTTACTTTATTTTATTTTTTGAGATGGAGTCTCGCTCTGTCACCCAGGCTGGACTGCAGTGGTGTGATATCAGCTCACTGTAACCTCCGTCTCCAGGGTTCAACTGATTCTTCTCCTGCCTCATCCTCCTGAGTAGCTGGGACTACAGGCGCCCGTCACCATGCCTGACTAGTTTTTGTTTTTTTAGTAGAGATGGGGTTTTATCATATTGGTCAGGCTGGCCTCGAACTCCTGACCCCAGGTGATCCACCCTCCTCAGCCTCCCAAAGTGCTAGGATTACAGGCGTGAGCCACCCTGCCCGGCCTAGCATGTGCTATGTTTTTATACAACTGACAGCACAGTAAGTGTGTTTATATCAGCATCACCACAAACACGAGTAATGGGTTGTGCTAGGACATTATAATGACTATGATATCACTAGACCATAGGGATTTTTCAGCTCCATTGTAATCTTATGGGACCACCATTGTGTATGTGGTCTGTCATTGACCGAACCATCATTTTGCGGTATAACTTTCTCCATAGACAAGCATAAGGAAACCCAGCTGAATGGGAAAGCTAAATGGAGGGGAATTGCATAAGACAGCTCCCAAATGACGTTTTAACCTAATGCCTGTGTCATCAGCAAAGCAGCTTATTGGGGACTGGCATAGGAAGAAGTTTATAACCCATTCTGTGGGATAGAGATTCAATACACTCGCATTACCTCAGGCTGTTTCTTCATCTAAAAAATAGGATTAATAATACCCACCTCATGGGATAGCTGCAAGAATTAAGTGACATGTGACAATGCCTAGCCCAGTTCCCTGGTTCATAGTGAATGGTCAAGAAATGTTAGCTCGCTTACCACACTATTGTCAACCCCCATTGCCCATCACCACTGTTTTAGGGGTTACAGTGCTTTCTAAATAGGAGGCAGGCCAGGCACAGTGGCTCATGCCACTTTGGGAAACTGAGGTGGGTGGATCACTTGAGGTCAGGAGTTCAAGACCAGCCTGGCCAAATAGCAAAACCCTGTCTCTACTAAAAAAACACAAAAATTAGGCTGGGCACGGTGGCTTATGCCTGTAATCCCAGCACTTTGGGAGGCCAAGGCGGTCAGATCACCTAAAATCAGGAGTTCGAAACCAGCCTGGCCAACATGGTGAAACCACGTCTCTACGAAAAAAATACCAAGGGCCGGGCACGGTGGCTCACCCCTGTAATCCCAGCACTTTGGGAGGCTGAGGCAGGCGAATCATGAGATCAGGAGTTCGAGACCAGCCTGGCCAATATGGTGAAACCCCGTCTCTACTAAAAATACAAAAAATTAGCCGGGCATGGTGGTGGGCGCCTGTAATCCCAGCTTCTTGGGAGGTTGAGGCAGGAGAATCGCTTGAACCCGGGAGACGGAGGTTGCAGTGAGCTGAGATCACGCCACTGCACTCCCGCCCAGGTGACAGTGCGAGACTTATCTCAACAACAACAACAACAAAACCCAAAAAATTAGCCGGCCATGGTGGCGCACGCCTATAGTCCCAGCTACTAAGGAGCCTGAGGCAGGAGAATTGCTTGAACCCAGGAGGAGGAGGTTGCAGTGAGCCGAGATCATGCCACTGCACTCCAGCCTGGGCAACAGAGTAAGAGTCCGTCTCAAAAAAAAAAAAAAAAAAATTAGCTGGGCATGGTGGCACATGCCTGTAGTTCGGGAGGCTGAGGTGTGAGAATCGCTTAAACCTGGGAGGGAGGCGGAGTTTGCGGTGAGCCATGATCGTGCCACTGCATTCCAGCCTGGGTGACAGAGCCACACTCTGTCTCAAAAAAAAATGAGGCTGCAGTGCTTGCTTTGGCAACACATAAACTAAAGAGAAGACATATGTGAGTGATTGTTTAATATTTTTGGAATGAGAGTTGTGTGAGAAAATAGAAATATCATAAATGAAAGCCTCATCTATATAAATTTAGCTATTATAGTCTTCAGTGCGCCCTAGAGGTTGGGGGTCCTTTCTTCAGATCATTATGTTGCTCTCATTCCCCATTATTGCTCCTGGAAATTAAAAACAGACACAGAGTGAAACATCACTTTTTATTTCTTCTGAGTATCTACATTCAATTGCTTTGGCTAAATTAACAAAAAACACGCACATACATGTGGTTTCTGGTGACAAGTTCTCTAAGACAGTGTGGGAAATGACCTAAATATGCACAGGCAAGGCTCAGTCTCCAGAGGGGTGAGCAGGGGTAGGTAGGGGCTGTCTGATCCCCAGGGCAATGAAGTTCTTAGAGCTGAAGCCCAGCTCCTCCTTTTTAAGAGGAAATGACGACCCAAAGCCTTCTGCGTTTGTTTGAGATCCTAGCTTGTGGCCCTGTCAGAACCAGAATCCAGGCATCCCAATTCCCTGTCCACTGCCACCGGCCTGAAGCCCTTCATCCTTCCTCTTAGCACCCTCTCAGGGGAACAGGGGCCTAGGTATGTTTACAAAAGTCCAGAATGGGTCAGTATTTGGGGGGAAATAGAGATTTGAAGGTTTTAATTCCTCATATAATAGAGCAATTCAGTTCTGTTTCCCCAGTTCTAATCATAGGGTATTATTGTTCCAGACTCAGTGAGGAATTTGCCAGAGAACAGAAACTCCCAGCTGAAAATTTGTGCATCGCTCATCTGTATCTTGTAATCAGCATGCCAGCATTTCCTACTAGAGCTCAGCATCTGAGCTGCATTATTTACTCACGTAAGTGCTTAGGATGGGTGATGGACAGGAAAGACAGGAAATGGAAGGACACAGGGCGAAGGTCATACAGGAGCACTAAATTGGGTTGGGGTAACTTGCTAAGTATAAAGTTAAGACCTACATTAAGACCACCTCTATGCACACGTTCAGTTAGAGGGCTCAATGGATACACCAGGCGCCTATGGCTGGAGCCTCCTTGGCACGAGCGCCCCATCCGAGGCACAGCTGCACTTCTGCACCCTCATATTGGGCAGGCTGACCACCTGGGGCCTGGTCCTGCCTCCCTCCTTGATGCCGACGATCATGGGCAGCGAGGCAGTCTCCGAGGCGATGCACTGTCGAGGCCCCAGAAATGGCCACTTGAAGGCCAGGGCCTCCGGGGGCTGCTGGCAGGTGCCCACACACTCGTAAGCCAGGAAGCCCGGGGGCTCCAGCACCCAGTTCTCGGCCCACTTCATGCTCTGCAGGTCAGTGTACATCTCCTGGCGGCAGCAGCGGGTGCCCTCGGTCACTGGTGCTTCAGGGTCACAGTCGCCCTGAGCTCTGTGTGGGCAAAGAGAGGCAGGGTCAGAGGTCAGCTGGGAAGGCTGAGGTCAGAAGGCCTGGGGCACAGCTTAGTGGGCACCTAGGAGGGAGATTTATGATCCAGCTCTCACTGTGTTCTAAAAGCTGGATATTTGTGAGAAGATGAATGAATAAACATATCTGAAACATAAATAATAAATCGGCTACTATTAATTAAAGGTCTCCTAATAGGCCAGACAATGAACTAGGTACTTCATATGTATTATCTCAGGTGATGTCTGCATTTCATCCTCAGGTAGGTTCCAGCATTAACCCCATTCCACCTGAGGCCACTGACACCCAGAGGTGTTCGGTGACGTGCCAGAGGACCTGCAGCCAGTGGAAGGCAGAGCTAGATGGAGGCCAGGCCAACCGGTTCCAAGGCCTCTTCTTAACCACTGTGCTACACAGCCCCTGTCTGCTCCAGAGAGTTAACTTGTCCATGAGGAAAGAATTCACCAAAGCAGGAAGAAAGCTCATCGCCCCTAGTAACAGCTAAAGCTAGGATTTTTCAAAGATTTCATCACAGAGAAGGGTAAAGTGAAAGTAGATGATTACAGTCATGTGTATATGAGTCAATGGCAACATAAAAATCCATTGAAAATTATCAAAGATATTTTTAAATAAAATGAATCATATAATTTCTTTTTTTTGTTCTTTTTCTTTCTTTTTTTGAGGGGGGGTTTCGCTCTTGTTGCCCAGGCTGGAGTGCAATGTTGTGATCTTGGCTCACTGCACCCTCTGCCTCCCGGGTTCAAGCAATTCTCCTGCCACAGCCTCCCAAGTAGCTGGGATTACAGGCGCCCGCCACCAGCCCCAGCTAATTTTTATATTTTTAGTAGAGACGGGGTTTCACCATGTTGGCCAGGCTGGTCTGGAACTCCTGACCTCAGGTGATCTGCTGGCCTCGGCTCCCAAAGTGCTGGGATTACAGGCGTGAGCCACCATACTTGGCCTTACAATTTTTTATTTTATTTTTGTCATTTCTTTAAAACTTTTTTATTTTTTTAATTTTTTTAAGGATAGGATTTCACTGTGTAGCTGAGGCTGGTGTCAAACTCCTGGCTTTAAGCAGTCCTCCACCTCGGCCTACCAGAGTGTTGGGATTACAGGCGTGAGCCACTGCGCCTGGACTGAATAGTACAATCTCTTTTTCTTTTCTTTTCTTTCTTTCCTTTTTTTTTTTTTTTTGAGACGGAATCACACTCTGTCCCCCAGGCTGGATAGAGTGCAGTGGTGTGATCTCGGCTCACTGCAACCTCCGCCTCCCAGGTTCAAGCGATTCTCCTGCCTCAGCCTCCTGAGTAGCTGGGATTACAGGCGCGCACCACCACACCCGGCTAATTTTTGTATTTTTGGTAGACACGGGGTTTCACCATATTGGTCAGGCTGGTCTCAAACTCCTGACCTTGGTGATCCAGCCTGCCTCGGACTCCCAAAGTGCTGGGATTACAGGCCTGAGCCACCACGCCTGGCCAATAATACAATTTCTGCCATTAGAAACCCTGACATATAGTGGGCAATCGCTGGCATCCTGGGACAGTCTGCATCGCGCTCTCCCCAGCCCTCGCCCACCGCCACCATCCGGTCCCCCAGACAGTCCTGGGGACGGGGGTCTGGACCACTCAGTGGCTGCTTGTCTCTGGTCTGCCCAGTCCGGCACCTACCCATAGTCCCTGAGGTCCAGGGTGTGCAGCTCCAGCTGGGGCTCCCCAAGCCCAGCTGGCGCCCCCTGCGAGGCAAAGCGGACCAGCTTGTGGGCGCCAGACGCCAGCGGGCCCAGATGCTCCCTCTGCACCGACACCTGTAGCAGCAGCGGCTGCCGGGGCCGGCTCAGCTGCTGCCAGAAGTTCACGGCCTCGGTCACGTCGAAGGCCTTCCAGCCGCTCTCGTGGACGGACACCAGCCTGAGACATGACACACACGACACGGAGACCCAGAGCCGCGTGAGGGCGGGGACTGGGACGGGCCCTGAGGACCCCGCAACGCCCCCCGCGTCCCTGCCCCCAAGCCGGGCCGAGCAGCGCCCTCCCCCTGCCCTGCGCGCCCGCGCGACCCCCACCTGGAGTCGATGAGGGAGGTGCGGTTGGAGCCGTCGTCGCGGACGCGCAGCCACTCGACGGTCACCCGGGCCTGGGCACTGCGCGGGGACAGCCGCCCATGCCTGTGCAGCGCGGCCTTGGGGACCGGCTCCTGAAAGAGCCGCAGCACGGCCTGCACCAGCTCGCTGTTGGGCGGCAGCCGCTGCTCCATGCCGAACACCAGCAGGTGCGTGCTGGCCTCCGACGCCAGGAACCTGCCGGCCACCTCTGGGGACAAGAGCAGGGTCAGCAGGGCCTCCCCCGACTCTAGCGGAGCTCTGAGGATGGCAGGGCCACTGAGCTGGCAGCCAGGCCAGGAAACACCGGCCCTGTTCTATCTCTGGGGTAAACCCAGTTTAAAAATCTCCCTTGGATCTGGGCCTTGTTTAGTAACAATTTCCATCCAGCAGGCAGGGGTGCCTGTGGGACCCTGGCTAGCAAGCTTGCCTCAGCTGAGATGCTGGGAGCAGAATCCTCACCCAGGTGCTTGGCCTGGGGTCTAGCTCTGGGCACTGAGGAGCTAGGGAGGCGAGAGACTGCAGGAGGATTCAGGCCCAGCTGCACCCCTGACAGCCAGGTATAACCCAGGTAGTCTACTTAGGTATTTTTCAGTTATCCAAACATGCTTCTATCCTGAAGGACTCACTTTGATGTTCACAGTGCTGGGAGATGGCTAAGACGTAGTCATACCCTCGTTCCAGATGAGCACATGGTGGAGAGAGGATTTTAAAGCCATTTACTCAAGGTCAGGCTCAGACCAGAGTGGCAGAGTGAAAACATACCCTGGGAGTCCAGCTGCACCAAGTGCCTTGAGGCACACACTCACCTGCTCCCCCAGCTCTACTTTCTCTCCTCTACCCTCCCCTTCTCTGATGCCTTGGTTTTTCCAGCAGGTCTAGCCTGGTGCACCTCCCCTGGGCTGGAGGGGGGCCCTCAGTGCACAGCTGGAGACCCTGGGCCCAGACCCGGCTCCTCCTCACTGCTCCTTGGACCGTGGCCCTCACACAGCCTCCCACAGAGTCCCAAAAGGCCAGGGGCCCTTTGACACCTCCAGAGTGGGCAAAACCGGCCTGCCCCTGACCATGGGACCGGGGGCAGCAGGGAGGGAGGGCCTCACCTCGAAAGCTCTGGCTGAACCTCTTCCCGCGGGAGCGGTCCCCGTGGCTGCGCCGCAGCAGGGCCACGTATTGGGCCCTCACGTGGGCGGGGATGACCAGCTTCTCCATGTCGGCCCTGTCCAGGGTGGGCACCTCGCTGAGCTGCAGCTGCCGCAGCAGGCTGCCCAGGAGCTGCTCCTCGGTCAGGGCTGCCCCGGGGCCGGCCAGGGGCAACACCCAGAGTGCCCAGCAGAGCCAGAGGGGCCGCATGGTGCTGCCCTGGAGGAGCAGGAGGCAGAGTGGGGCTGTCCTCTAAGGAGGTTGAAGGAAGGTCTCAGGCAGCTGGCTGTGCTGAGAGCCAGGCTGGGCCAGCTTTATAGCTGGCCCTGGGCTGGCCTGGGGTGAAGGGAAGAGGGAGGGAGGGAGGGAGGGAGGTCACACCCCTGGGACCTCCTGGGAGCTCACAGCCAGACAGGTCCCTGAGCCTGGAGGAGGGGGCTGTCTAGAAAGGACAGGGCTGTCTGGATGCCACCCAGGCCTGGGGCCTCTGGCTGTGCTGTCAGCAGCTTGACAATATTTTTAGTGCCTGTTGAATTTTCCTGGCCTTACCCCAGCCCTGTTCTATGAAAAAGTGAGTCTATTCTGTGAAAAACAAAGTCCTGCTAGCCAGCTGCTTAAATCTCTTTAAGTCTCTTCTGGAGGCTGGGCTGGGTCCAGGTTTGCAAATCATAAAGGAAGGGCGGGAAGGATTCTGCCTTCCGGCTGGTTCTGGCCACATTCACAGAAGCCCCTTGGTCATCTCCCTCCAACCTACACTCCTTGCACACCCTCTGCCTCTCCCCGAACCAGGGATCCCTCAGGGTTGTCTCACCGTCCTTGCCCTCCCCCCATGACATCCTCTGTCTAGACACAGTCGGGACACAAATCTGGCAGCTCCACTGTCTTTAGGAGTCCCAGGAACAGCAATTTCAGCAAGTGCCTTTGCAGTCACACGAACACAGCACAAGAGTCCTCCCTTCAGACAGAAGAATTATTCTGGGGTGTGCTCTCCCCAGTGAGCTGGCTGGCCAGTTCATGCCACCAGCACTCAGCTGGAGCCCAGGTCATTTCCAGACACAGATGAGGGACAGGAACTTAGAAAGCAGAGGCCAGAGCTGCCCAGAGGCATGGCCTGTCCAAAGCCACAGGTACTGGGGGCAGATTGAGGTGGGAGCCCCCCGTGTCTCCTCAAACACACAGTTTAGACTGGCCGCATTCAAATATGAGAACTGCCATCTGCTAACTGACCTGCTAGCAAGTTAGTTAACTTCTCAGTGCCTCAGTTTCCTCATCTACGGAAAGAGGGCGATGATCATAAGGTCTTCTTCGTAGGGTTAGTGTGAAGATTAAATGCATTAATACATGCAGGATATTTCACCCAGTGTCTAGTGACAGGTAAACACTCTGTAAGGGTTTGCTATCATTATTATCCGCCTGAAATCTGCATTCACAGGGTCGTGGCTCTTTTTTTTTTTTTTTTAGACGTAGCCTCACTCTGTCACCCAGGCTAGAGTGCAGTGGCGCGATCTAGGCTCACTGCAACCTCTGCCTCCTGGGTTCAAGCGATTCTCCTGCCTCGGCCTCCCGAGTAGCTGGGACTACAGGCGCATGCTACGCCCGGCTAATTTTTTGTATTTTTAGTAGAGATGGGTTTTCACCATGTTAGCCAGAATGGGCTCGATTCCCTGACCTGGTGATCCGCCTGCCTTGGCCTCCCAAAGTGCTGGGATTACAGGCATGAGCCAGCGTGCCCGGCCAGGTCGTGGCTTTTTATAAAACTATCAACAACAATAATAGCACACATTTCCTGAGTGCATGTGCCAGTCATTGTTCTAAGCTCTGAATGTGTATTCACACAGCCCTTAGGAGGCAGGTGTCAGTTTCAGGTGCATCTTGCAGATGCAACGTCAGAGTACTGCCTGGGGAAGTGACCTGCTCGCCAACCTCAATGAAGGGCTTGGGAGCTAAATGGAGCATCTGTCTCTGTAGGCACTTCCTCCTGGCACTGGCATAGGGGATTTGAGGATGTGCAGGGGGAAGCTCTTCCCACAACTCCACAGCCTCACTTGCCCATGTCCTGTCGCATGAGTAAGGATGGTGGAGGAGGACAAGGACTCTGGGCTGAGGGGGCTGCCGGGCAAGGGGCATCCCCCTTCACCTTCTAAGTGGGGGCACTCTGGCCCCTTTGTGGGAATGCTGTGTCACTGACAGGTCTCTCCATGTCATCCCCCTGCTTCTGTCCTCAAACATTTCAGGCAGAGGAAGAGGGAATCTTCTGGTGCTCGAAGGTGGAATTTCTTTTGGATGAAAGCCCAGGGACTTCATGCCACCATATATATATATATACATATACATATGCATTTGCATATGGAAGTCTCATATTTGAACCCAGCCAGTCTAAAATGTGTGTTTGAGGAGGAATGGGGGGCTCCCACCTCAATCTGCCCCCAGTACCTGTGGCTTTGGACAGGCCATGCCTCTGGGCAGCTCTGGCCTCTGCTTTCTAGGTTTCTGTCCCTTGTTCTGTGTCTGGAAATGACCTGGGCTCCAGCTGAGTGCTGGTGGCATGAGCCAGTCTACCAGCTCACTGGGGAGAGCACACCCCAGAATGACTCTGCTGTCTGAAGGGCTTTTAGTAGTGTGTGTGTTGGGGGAGTGTTTAGCATCAGAGAAGGGGGAGGGATAAGAATAACACTGATAATAATCGTAGTGTGGTGTGACTCACGCCTGTAATCTCAGCACTCTGGGAGGCTAAGGCAGGAGGATCACTTGAGGCCAGGAGTTCGAGACCAGCCTGGACAACGTAGCAAGACCCCATCTCTACAGATAAGCATAGATAATAACCACAGTGGCTAATAGTGCTTGTGGGCCATGCACTATTCAGAATGTTTTATATTTACTGTTAACTCTTTATTCTCACCATAACTTGAGGAGGAAGTTGCCATTATTATTTCCATTTTATAGATGAAGAAACTGAGCATAAAACTGTTGTCTGACTAGCCCAAGGTCATACAGATAGTAGGTGCTAGAGCTCAGGGTATCTGAAGGGAAGGAACAGGGATTTGGTCACATATGTCCACAAACCAAGGTAAGAGGAAATACAGAAATCCTAACAGCTGACCCTGGGGTGGGAGAAGGAGACCCTTGGGGTCATAGAATCATGACCTCAGCTGCTTCTCTGTTTCCCTTTCCTTTTCTCTCCCATCTGTATTTCCATGGGATTTGTGTAATTCACAAGGAGAAATTCAAATCCCATCTTGGCACTCATCTCCCATAGTTGGAACATCCCATGAAATATAAATTCCCACCACTGTGTCCGGTCCAAATAGGACCTCCTGTTCTCTCTGTGACAAGGGTAGCTTTCTTCAAAAGAGAAGCTGTTGCCTTTCTTTGCAAGTGATTAACAGGGAAAGGACTTACTTGATGCAAACATTTGGGTCTTAAGTCAGGCCAAAAGGTGCAGAATTGTCACATTTACAGGCAAGCCAGGACCTGCGGGCCTCAGTCTCTGGAAGCTGTTCTGGGCTGGTGTTTCATAAATATGCAATAGTCCACTACCCTTGCCACTGGGCGACAGGAAGCCCTGTGGCTTATCACTGGTGCCAAGGATATAACACCCAGGCTGTCCTTGCATGCCACTACCCCCTCCCCAGACCCCCAACATATAGACCCACTGGGAGCTCCCTGAGGCTGGACACTCACAATGAGACCTCACAGGCCCCTGTTCTGGTTCAGCAGGAACCTGCTGTTCCAGGGCTGAGGGAGGCCAGGCCCCCGGTGCTGCTGCTTCCCTGACCTGCAGATGCCCATTCGAGGTTCTCTTCCAGCTAGGAAACACCACAGGGCTGAGACCCTCTGGAGGTCCCCGGGGATTCAGGAGCTCCTTCTACATCTGGGGTAACAGACCAGCTAAATTGAAACCTCATTTCCAGAGAAGATAGCAAAGTGGAGGGACCCCCCTACACCTTCTTGATTCCCTGCCTCCCCCTGGAGGGACCCCCCACCTTCTTGATTCCCTGCCTCCCCCTGGAGGGACCCCCACCCCCCACCTTCTTGATTCCCTGCCTCCCCCAGATGTCTTGCTGATATTTCTGCATCGGCCTCTCAGCACAGGACCAAAGCTAGAGCAGAGCCCTCAACAGGAGGTGAAACTACACAGTCAATATCCAGCCTCTCTAAGGACCGATCCTGCCTGCAGGGATGGGTGTCTGGCACGTAGTGCTCAGGGTGGCCCTGGGGGCTGCTGGTAGCCTAGGCAAGTGATCCACGATTGGGAAACTGAGATCCCTTCCTGATGTTGGGGGACCTCCCTTAGGTGGAGGAGCCTGGGAACATTTAGCACCAATGGAGGGGCTTGTCCAGCCAGACGACTTACCCTCTTTATTTCACCTGCTAGTTTGTAGAATCAGAGAGAGCTTAGCACTGAAATTGGCTATCCAGGCCGTGCTCCTGCCCCCCGGAGTTTAGAAACGAGAAAATGAGGCTCAGAGAGATGACAACTTCCCCAAACACACACAGTCAATGATCCACGATCAATACCCCCATAAAGTCAGGTCTTCCCACTCTCATACCAAAGTTCTTTTCATGCCCTCAAACTATTTCCAGTCCTGCCCTGACCCCCTGAAGCCAGTAGGGTCATCTGTCAGCCCCAGGCAAGCTGGGGACTCAGTCAACCCAGGGTCGGGTCTGGGCAGGGGGCAGGGAGGCGTGAGAAGCAGACAAACAGAGAAAGGCCAAATCCCCCAGACTCCTGAGGCCCAAGATACAGGCCTGGGTCCTAAATGTGGATTCCCAGCAGCCTGAAGAGTTTTGTTGGGGAAATAAAATAATTGAGCAATTAGCTAGGGGCCAAAAGAAGAGCTTGAATGTGGATTGGGAAACTTTTTACAATGGGCTGATTAGCCGTCAGGAGGGAGGGCAGCCACCCTTTGTCATGCAGCGGAAGGAGCTGGGCCTCTGAGGGTCTGAGTGGAGAGTCTGGCTGTGGGGTCAGGTCAGGCTTGAAAAATTGTAAAAAAGCCTCTTCTGTCCTGGTGGGACGGAAGGTGTTTGGAGAACAGGGAATACTACTTAACCAAGCTGTCTCAATCAAAAATTACTAAGTGTAACTACTAAGTGTAAAAAAAGTGGAAAAAATGTAGACTGTTTCTGAACCTGTATTGTTAGTGGTTTTAAGATGTTGTGAAGACTTTTTTTTTTTCTTTGGAGATGTTATGTTGCAGATGCTCTAGGTGTAATTGTATGGATGCTGTGTGAGGATGTGGATGCTTTGCACTGCCAGCTGTTTTGTTGGTGTGCATATCCGTTAGGACTGAGGCACTTAGGACCAAAGTCTCTTCCAACCCAGATGACCTTCAGATAACCCAAACTTCTCCACTTGCTCTGTCCTCCCTGGACCACTCCTGTCTCCTTAATATGGTGTTATCCGGCCCAGCCATCCCACCCGCCCAGCTTGGCTATGATGGAGCCACGAGGCAAGCTGCCCCTAAGCTTTGGGGATGGGCTCCCCATTCCTCACCTCCTCTTAGCCCCAGACAGCTTTTCCACAACCCACTGCTCCAGCACCTCCCACCTTCCACCAGGTCTGGGGATGTTCCATGGGGGAGTCTCTGGGGGTAGTGATTTCTGCCCAGAATCACCTGAGAAACCTATGTAAATACAGATTCCTGGACCCCAACTCAGGCCTCCTGAATGGATTTTGCTGGCGGCAGTGTCCAGGAATCTGAGTGTTAAAGATTCTATGCACATTAGGTTTGAGAAGCAGGGGAGGGTGAGGATAGGTGGGGGCCAATAGCAGGCAAGGAAGCTGCCGGAGAATTCAGGTGAGAAGAACCCCATCATTCCATTAAACTTATAACCTGGCCCTTCTGGATGATTCCTCCACTTCCTGATTGCCAGTGATGAGAGAAAAGAACACAAATGGGAAAAAACTAGAAAAACATTTTTTCCTGAGGTATTTTCTGGGCTTTCTCTGAAAATTTGAGAGCAAGAACAGGTGAACAAAGAGGTTTCTTTTCTCTCTCTCTAAATACCCTGAACATAATCATGTTATATGCAAATTCAGCATTAAAACATTTATTTATTCATTTATTTTTTTGAGACAGAGTCTCACCCTGTTGCCCAGGCAGGAGTACAGTGGTACGATCTCGGCTCACTGCAACTTCCACCTCCCGGGTTCAAGTGATTCTCCTGCCTCAACCTCCCAAGTAGTTGGGACTACAGGCACCCACAATTACGCCCAGCTAATTTTTGTATTTTTAGTAGAGGTGAGGTTTCACCATGTTGGCCAGGCTGGTCTCGAACTCCTGACCTCAAATGATCCACCCACCTTGGCCTCCCAAAATGCTGGGATTATAGGCGTGAGCCACTGCGCTCGGCCTCAGCATCATAACATTTAATGCTCCAAAGTTAACAGTATGTAGGTCAATAGAACTATCAAAGTGTAATTATTTCCACCTTCCTCTAAATTTTTGTTTCTTCTCCACCCCCTCTGCCTCCCTCTCCTGCAAAAAACCCTTTTGTGTCTTTCCCCACAGCTTCAGTACTTCTGGAAATTTTCTCCTACAAGACCCCTGATGTAGGAGGCAGGAGACCAGGTGCTGATTCTGACCTGTGCCTGCCTGGGAACACTTAGCCTGCCATTTCCATGCTCATGCAGAGAAGTTCCTATCTTGCCCCTGATCAGAAGCCACTATCATGACTCCCCGCATCACAGACAGAAGTTTCTTCTCCTTAGTTTACCTGGAAGCTCTTCTCCAGGTTCCACCCTGGCTTTCCAACCCCCACATCCTGCCCTTGCCACTGCCCTCCACCCCCAGCATTCTGAGGCCCTGAATGGTCATCTCTTTGCTCATTCTTTTTCCTATGCCTGCGTGCCCTTCCTTTCTTCTTTACCTTTGAAATCAAGCTCATCTGGCAAGCCTTGGCATAACACTCACTTTCTTCATGAAAATCCTCCTGTCGTGTTCTGACCACTCCCACCTCTTGCTGCCTTGCTCATCACTGTGTTCTCCAGGTGCCCCTTGGTCCCTCATGAACACAGTGGGATGACACCTTCTCCTGGCATCATAGAGAGATATGCCCAGGTGCTCCCATACAGCACAGGCTCAGCAAAGGGATTCCCTCTTACTCCATCCTGTAGTTATGCTGAGCACAGTGCATAGAAAATAATTGGTGCTCAAATGCTATTTGCTGAAAGAAAGAAAAAGAGAGCGAGAATAGATGGATCATACCTTTTTTGCTAAGAAATTTAAAATGGAAAATTTGAGACATGAGATTTTAGTCCAGATTAAGGCCAGTATTCTTTAAGGAAACTGGTAACCAACAAACACAACTTTAAAGTTGAAAAAACAGGCTGGGTGCGATCGCTCAACGCCTGTAATCCCAGACCTTTGGGAGATTGAGTCTGGAGGATTGCTTGAGTCCAGGAGTTTGAGACCAGCCTGGGTAACATACTGAGACCCCATCTCTACAAAAAATTTAAAAATTAGCCATGCGTAGTGGCATGCACCTGTGGTCCCAGCAACTCGGGAGGCTGAGGCAGGAGGATACTTTGAGCCCAGGAGGCAGAGGTTGCAGTGAGCCAAGATCGTACCACTGCACTCTAGGCTGGATGACAGAGCGAGACCCTGTCTCAAAAAAAAAAAAAAGTAAAGAAAAAGAAAAAAAATGCAGACAGTGAAGATGGTAAGAAGTATCTCTCCTATTCTAACACCTAACCCCTGGTCAGCTTCCCCAAAGCAGCACTCTATCTTGTATGCACTTCCAGGACGGTCTAAGCTTGCCAAAGCCCAGGTGTGTGATAACACTGTGTATGCAGTAACATTGTTCCCCTGTGCCCTGATTTCACCTGGGGACACATCTTCAACCACCTCCCTTCCCTCGGAGACGCAGTTCCCTTGACCTCACAGGATTCCCTTGGCCTTTCTTTAGGATCACCCTGTTCTAGATGGAAAATGTTAAAGACTCGGATCGTGTCTTCTAGGCTGTGGGTACCAAGTCCATGAAGCAGAGGGAGCGTTCTCACCAGCCCAGGGAAGAGGATCCATGGGGGCTGTGGTATTGATAATGAGGGTCATTACCCTGTTCCCTAATCTCCAGAGTGTGGCTGATAAGCAGGGAGGGATAATTTGCACATTCTGACAGATAATTGGAAAGGTGGGCCAAGTAAACAAAATTCAGAATAATGAATATGGAGTCATTTGGGAATCCCTGGGATAAGCCCTGTCCTGCTGGGGCAGATCCTCTTCTCCAAACCTTCAGCATTTCATCAGCTCAGCCCTGCAGCTGCCGTGGAGAGGAAACGAGCTTTTGCCATCCACACTTGTGAGAAGCTACTGGCATGTTTGACCCCCTTCCTGCATGTTCATTAGGGAATGTGACACTCCAGCCACCAAGCGGCCCTGACACCTCCTAGAAACACTTTTTGCTTCCTCTGCAATGCAACCCTAAGCTATCCCTTCAGCATTTGGCCTGCCTCTTGGTTTTGGAGCCCTGAAAGGTTCCTGGTGGGAGCTGATGAGTTTTCCAAAGAACATTTTGGGGGGGGGTGTGTGTGTGTGTGTGCGCACATGTAATTAAAGACATGAAAGACATGTCTTGGTACAAAATCAAATAGCACAGAAGGGTCTACAGTGAAAAGCAGTAAGCAATAATCTCCACTCCACCCTTCCCCACTCCAACGGTCAGTTTTGAGGGTTTACCTCCAAAACAATAAACAGAATACTTGTGCCTCTTTTTCTCTTTTCTTTTTTTTTTTTTTTTTTTTTTTTTTTTTTTTTTTTGAGATGGAGTCTCACTCTGTCGCCCAGGCTGGAGTGCAGTGGCACGATCTTGGCTCACTGCAACCTCCACCTCCTGGGTTCAAGCAATTCTCCTGCCTCAGCTTCCCGAGTAGCTGGGACTACAGGCACATGCCACCATGCCCGGCTAATTTTTTGTATTTTTAGTAGAGATGGGGTTTCACCATGTTGGCCAGGAAGGTCTCAAACTACTGGCCTCAAGTGATCCACCCACCTCGGCCTCCCAAAGTGTTGGGATTACAGATGTGAGCTACTGTGTGCAGCAATTTTTTTTTTTTTTTTTTTTTTTTGAGACAGAGTCTTGCTCTGTTGCCCAGGCTAGAGTGCAGTGGTGCGATTTTGGCTCACTGCAACATCTGCCTCCAAGTTCAAGCAATTCTTGTACCTCAGCCTCCCAAGAAGCTGGGATTGTAGGTGCGAGTCACCACGCTGGGCTAATTTTTTGTATTTTTAGTAGAGACAGGGTTTCACCATGTTGCCCAGGCTGGTCTTGAACTCCTGGCCTCAAGTGATCTGCCTGCCTCAGCCTCCCAAAGTGCTGGGATTACAGGCATGAGCCACGGCGCCCGGCCTTTTTTTTCTTTTTAGCTTCATTCTTTTATCCATTTAGCAAACATTTACGGAAGGCCTGAACCAGCCATACACGGTGCTATGCACTTTAAATGGCTTTGCTTTTCCCTGAAACCAAGAGGCACAGAGGAATGGAAGGGCTGGTTGAGGGAACAGAAGCACAGCAGGAAGTCAGGGCTGGTCAAGGCTGGGTCAGGAGACCCCATCCGCAGGAACCTGCTCCTGTACAGAGGCCAGGCTGCTCATCCCGACTGGATGCTTCTGTCCACCCATGACGCCCACTCGACGGGCAGTTTCAACACTGTGCTGCTAGGAAGAGGGCTTTCAACTTTGGCTGGGAGTTGGAAGAAGCTAAAAGGGGAGAGGGTCCCAGAGCAACCCCCCCACCACAATGAGAGGAGCCGGGGGCAGAGCCCCTGGACCTTAGGAGAAGCACCATGAGCTCCCCGGGCTCCCACTGAGCTTTTGAATCCTGAACTAAAGAAGGTAGAACGACCAGGTCCATGTGTAAGACCTGCAAAGACCTTAAGCCCTGAACACCACTAGGCTGTGAACTCTGCCCTCCAAGGCTGACAGTGAAGGGCCTGCTAGGTTGGTCTTCAGGGCAGCAAGAAGGAGGAGTCAGGAGGTGGCATCCACACACTCCCCCCATACCCAGAAGTGGGAAGGGGAGACCTAGAGGCACAGAAGGCAAAAGTAGCTTGAAAATGGCAGACAAGAGGGCTGGCAGGGGACAACAGGCTTTGCCACCAGCATCTACACAGCCCATAGGCCTGAGGGGCTCCTTTTTGCGGGGGGACTCTGGGGAGGGGGTCCTGAAAGAAAGAGCTGTGGAATCAGGCCAGGGGCTCCGGCCTCTTCTGCCTAGGCGGAGCAGCAACCGGCTCAGCAGCGTCCCCGCCCCCTGCTTAGCTCCTCCCCCTAGGTCCCCCGCTGGGCAGAGGGCAGGACAGACAGAGGCCGGGAAGTAGAGGGAAGGGGCGAGCGGGCACATGGAAGTGCAGGGAAATGCTGCGACTTCCATCCATCTTTTAAAAAATGACACATAGGAGTCTATGTTCAAGGAACTCTCTAAGGTGGTGCCAAGAGACAGAAATGTTTCTGGGCCAGAAAACAGGAAGTTAGTGGCAGGTCCGCAAAAAGAAAAGGCGCTCCAACTATCAAAAGGAAGCAAGGCAGGAATACTTTTTTAAATTTTTATTTTTAGACAGTGTCTCACTCTGTTGCCCAGGCTGGAGTACAGTGGCATGATCTCGGCTCACTGCAACCTCTGCCTCCTGGGCTCAAGCGATCCTCCCACCTGAGCCTCGTGAGTATTACTTATTTTCATAAGTAATACTAAAATGCCCAAAGCTTCTTTCTTATTATGGAATCATTCTGAGAATATGAATTATAATCTTAAAGTATTTTATGTTCCCCTCAAGTATTTGTTTGCTCTACAGTCAGTTCTTCAAGGGGGACCAACCTAAGCCATCGTCTATTACCGTAGAGAAAGTAGAGCTGGGAGTCGTCATGATGAACACTTGTTCTTGGACAAAGACTCCCACTGGGCAGCTCTCCCATTGTGAATTTCAGCCATGTGCTGACTGCAATGGACAGGAGCATATGCATTGAGACCTTATCCACTGGGAGGTCCATGGGGGCTGTGAGCACAAGAGGCCACCTTGGACATCACCCAGATCCCTTCTCAATCCGGGTGATGGGCAGCTTCTGGGCTTCCCTAGAGGTACTGACCTCAAGGCTGGGTGGCCCCTTCCCTCTGTCCTGAGGAAGCCTCCCCTAAACAAAGGAGCGCCCACCTGTGCCCAGAGCCTGGAGAAACCTCTGAGGTATGCAGACTGGGGGACTGTATGTAGGAGTCCAAACTTTACCAAAACACCTGTAGAGTCCGTGAAAAAGGAAGACTCCAGCTAGGTGGATGGGATGACCTCTGCAAGGCAGTCTGGAGACCGTCTGGAGGCCATGGGGATGGCAGCTCTCACTGGAGTGAGCCAAGCCACCTTTTCTTTTTCTTTTTGAGTTGGAGTCTCACTCTTTTGCCCAGGCTGGAGTGCAGTGGCCCACTCTCGGCTCACTGCAATCTCTGCCTCCCAGGTTCAAGTGATTCTCCAGCCTCAGTCTCCTGAGTAGCTGGGATTACAGGCGCGTGCCACCGCGCCCAGCTAATTTTTGTATTTTTAGTGGTCAGGCTGGTCTCGAACTCCTGACCTCGTGATCCACCCGCCTCGGCCTCCCAAAGTGCTGGGATTACAGGCGTGAGCCACCACACCCGGCCACTGAGCCACCTTTTCTAAAAATTGGTATGAAATAGATAACATATATACGGTCACCTTAAACAGGTCGCTCACATTCTTTCCTCAGTTAAGGACCATGGAGCAAAGGCCCAAGGCTGGTCTGACACTCGTGGGGAGGGTAGCAGGGGTCCGATTGTTTGCATTGTCCCAGCATGAGGAACCACCAGTCTGGCTGAGCCCTGCCCCTCAGACCCACCATGGCTTGGTTTATATGTATCTGTGTAGCAAGCCAAGGAGGTCTTGGTTGAACCTAGCAGTCATTAGAGGTACGGGAGTGGGGGACCATATCAGCAGTTTCCACTGTATTCTGAAGACAGTGGGATTTCTGAGACAGTCATTGTTTGAAAAGCTCGCTCAGCAACCTTGTGGGGAATGGAGGAAAGGAGGCCAGGAGGAGTGGCCTCTGTGGTCACACAGAAGAAAAATTGTGGGACCTGAATCATGGCAGTAGCAAATGGGACAAAGCCACTAGCAATCCAGGAGGTGAGTCTATGGTGACCAAGGACTGAGTAGATGTGGCAGAGGAGACTCCCAGCCTGTAAGAGGAGGCGGGTCCAGATTTCAAGGGAGAAGACATCAGGTTCTGTCTGAGTGATGAGGAGCCTGTGGGAAGTCTGGGAGGAGAAGTTATGGAACCATGACCCTGGGCAACATCAGCACAGCATGTAGGTGGTACCTGGAGCCATGGGGGAAGAGGCCATCATCAGATGATATAGGAGAAGGACACTTATGAAGCCCTTTGGAGACATCCACCAGAACCTCTCCAGAGAAAGATTGTTGTGTAACAAATTATCTTGACTTGGTGGCTTAAACACCAAGCATTTATTGTCTCACCGTTCCTATGGATGAAGAATCCAGAAACAGTTTAGCTGCATGGTTCTGGCTCGGGGTTTCCCATGAGGTTGCCATGAAGATGTCGGCTAGGGCTGCAGTCAGCTGAAGGCTTACCTGGGGCCCGAGGATCCACCTGCAGGATTCACTCACATGGCTGTTGGCTGAAGGCTTCAGCTCCTCTTTGGCTCTTTGCAGAAGGCATCAGGTCCTCCCTGAGTGGACCTCTCCATGGGTTTTCAGAAGGAAGCTGCAGACCCACAACTTTTACTCAACAGAGGAAGTCAGGGCTTAAAAGAGAAATCTGTGAATTGTCCAAATAGAAGTAATACTTGATGTCACAAAAACAAATGTCACAGAAAGAGAGAGACGGATTCTGACTTTATTTAAAAGTCGGGCCGGGCGTGGTGGCTCACACCTGTATTCCCAGCACTTTGGGAGGCCGAGGCAGGTAGATCACCTGAGGTCAGGAGTTCGAGACCAGCCTGGCCAACATGGCAATACCCCGTCTCTACTAAAAATACAAAAATTAGCCTGGCATGGTGGCGTGTGTCTGTAATCCCATCTACTAGGGGGCTGAGGCAGGAGGATTGCTTGAACCTGGGAGGTGGAGGTTGCAGTGAGCTGAGATCGCACCACTGCACTCCAGCCTGGGAGATAGAGTGAAACTCTGTCTCAAAAAAGAAAAGTTTGGGCCAGCCACAGTGGCTCACACTTGTAATCCCAGCACTTTGGGAGGCTGAGGTGGGGACTGCTTGAGCCCAGGAGTTCAAGACCAGCCTTGGCAACATGGTGAAACCCCACCTCTACAAAAAATACAAAAACAATTAGCCAGACATGGTAGTGCACGCCTATAGTCCCAGCTACTTGGGAGGCTGAGGTGGGAGGATCACCTGAGCCTGGGGAGGTCGAGGCTGCAGTGAGCTGTGATTGCACCACTGTACTCCAGCCTGGGCATCAGAGTGAGACCCTGTCTCAAAAATATATATATATATATTTTGATATTTTGCTCATTGTGATTTTTTGGTGTTAATTTTCACTGAAAAAATGTTAAATTAAAATATTGTTTATCTTGATTACTGAATTCTTTGGTGCCCTCTTAGATTTTGCATCCAAGGTGAGTACCCCACTGACCCCACCTGGGCCCAGTCCTAGGGAGAGCAGAGGGTCCCAGCTGGGGCCTGGGAGAATAGCAGGAAAGTGAGAAAACAAAGTCAAGAGAGGAAAGGGTTTCAGAAAGAAAGCATGGTCAATGAAGACACAGCAGCGGAGATGGGACCGTTCCTTCCTCTACGTGGTTTTTTCTTAATTTATCAAAGGTGAGAGGAGAATTTAGAACTTCCTAGAGTCCGGCCTCAGGCAGTGAGAGATATTTCCAGGCAGATCCCCAGGGGGCTTTGTGGCTTCGATTCCTGCCTCCCAGAGGTTGCAGCACTATCTAAAGAGCAGATCCCCCTGTAAGAAAATCATTTTTGAGGAGGGGGAAAAAGTCAACCCTGAAGCTTCAAATGGTGTCGCCTCTCTTCAGAAGGACCAATAATGCGAGTGAACTGGGCACAGTGGCTCACATCTGTAATCACAGCACTTTTGGAGGCCATGGCGGGAGGATCCCTTGAGCCCAGGAGTTCAAGGTCAGCCTGGCCAACATAGTGAGACTGCGTCTCTAAAAACAAAATAAGATAAAATAAAAAATAAAAGAATGGGAGTGAACAAGGAACCCTGTGGCTCCCTGATCCCCATTTAAGGCTCAGTGTGCAGTGTTTGTATCTACCCGGGCTGGGTCTCCTTGCTGTCACAGGTGTTCTATTTCTACCCTCAAAACAATGGAGGACTTTGGAAGGGAAACTGAGGCCAAAACGCACAAACTAATTCATCCAAGGCCTTGCAGTGTGACTGCCATGTCAACATGCCATGTCAACAGGGTCAGGGTGTCCTGCTGGGATTTGAACCCACGCCCCCTGACCAGTCTAGGCTGCACCTTTGGCCCCTTAATCTAATGGGTAAACAATCTCCTAATCTTAGTAGATGGGCTACTTCTGGGCAGCAGGCTAATCCCATCCACAGTTCATTCATGCAATCCACATCTACTGAGCACCTATCCATCATCAGCCACCTCAGAGCTGGGGATACAAAGCCCGGGTCCCACCCTTGAGGAGCTCAGTGTTTAGTTAACAGGATGATAGTGGACAGGATACGAAGTGTGGCTGGGCCCAGGCCATGCTAATGTGGATTTCCATCAGCTTCCCACTGAGCAGCTGATTTCAGATTTTCCTTCTTTTGGAGTCAGAGGCCCTTCCACGTTGACTGAACGGATGCAGCCCTGCCACTGACTGAGCAGTGGACCTGGAGAAGGCCCTGGCACAGGGACACACAGGTATAATCCTGGGTATAATCCCTTCAGACCTGCCTCTACTCTTGCCTCATTGCAGGAGGGCTGAGCCACAGCCTTGCTTGCAAAGCAAGTGGCATTCTTGCCACCCTAAAGGACACTGGCCCCAGTTAACGTGACCTGGCTTTGAAAGACCATCAATGAAATAAGACTGGGATGGCCGGGCACAGTGGCTCACGCCTGTAATCTCAGCACTTTGGGAGGCCAAGGCAGGTGGATCACTTGAAGTCAGGAGTTTGCACCAGCCTGGCCAACATGGCAAAACCCTGTCTTAACTAAAAAAACCCTGTCTTTACAAAAATTGGCTGGGCGCGGTGGCTCACACCGATAATCCCAGCACTTTGGGAGGCTGAGGCGGGCAGATCACTTGAGGTCAGGTGTTCGAAACCAGCCTAGCCAACATGGTGAAATTCTGTCTCTACTAAAAATACAAAAAATTAGCTGGGCGTGGTGGCAGGCACCTGTAATCTCAGCTACTTGGGAGGCTGAGACAGGAGCATTGCTTGAACCCAGAAGGCGGAGGTTGCAGTGAGCTGAGATCATGCCATTGCACTCCAGGCTGAACAACAAGAGCGAAACTCCATCTCAAAAACAAACAAACAAACAAACATAAATTAGCCGGGCATAGTGGCGTGCGCCTGTAATCCCAGCTACTCAGGAGGCTGAGGCAGGAGAACCACTTGAATCCAGGAGGCAGAGGTTGCAGTGAGCCGAGAACACACCAGTGCACTCCAGCCTAGGTGACAGAGTGAGACTCCTTCTCAAAAAAAAAAAAAAGAAATAAGACTGAGCCTAAAAGAAATAAAGTGATGTCAGGAAATCCGCGGCTGAGACCCACATCAAGGATGCTGGCTTCTTTATTCAGCAGAGACCCCTCCAGCCTGCACTGTCCCTTCCTGCTTCTGAGTGGCCTTGCGCCCACTTCCAGGCAATGTCATGTGCTGGCCAAGCCCACAGAGCCCTGAGCCACATTGCCCAGGCCGGAGCCCAGTTCACCACTCCAGAGTCAGGTGGTCTTGGGTACCCTCCTTGCCTTGGTTTCAACATTTGCAGAATGAGGAGGATAACAGAGTCTTTTTTCTAGGTTTTGTAAATCACTTGCTATTTATTAGGCTCTAAACAGTTCCCAGAACATGGAAAACACTATGTAAATGCTTTAAAAAAACAAAATAAATAAAAGAAGGGAGCCGGGCACAGTGGCTCACACCTGTAATCCCAGCACTTTGGGAGGATCGCTTGGGCTCAGAAGTTCAAGCAGCCTGGGTAACAAAGTGAGACCCTGTCTCTACAAAAAATTAAAAAATTAGCTAGGCACAGTGGCATGTACCCGTGGTCCCAGCTACTCAGGAGGCTGAGGCAGGAGGATCCCTTGAGCCCAGTAGGTCGAGGCTGCACTGAGCTGTGTTTGCACCACTGTACTCCAGCCTAGGTGACAGAGCAAGACCCTGTGTCAAAAAATAATAAAAACAAAATAAAATAAGGAATCCAAGAGGCTCTTTGATCCCACTGCTTTCAGCAAGGATCCCATCATCCATCGGGTGTGGAAAGCCTTAGAACACAGCCTTGGCTGGCTGAGGTGGCTCACGCCTGTAATCCCAGCACTTTGAGAGGCCGAAGCAGGTGGACCACGAGGTCAGGAGTTCGAGACCAGCCTGGCCAACATGGTGAAACCCCATCTCTACTAAAAATACAAAAAATTAGCTGGGTGTGGTGGCACGCGCCTGTAATCCGTGCCTGTAATCCTCAGGAGGCTGAGGCAGGAGAATCCCTTGAACCCAGGAGTCGGAGGTTGCAGTGAGCCAAGATTGTGCCACTGCACTCTGGCCTGGACAGCAGAGCAAGACTCTGTCTCAAAAGAAAAAAACAAAACAAACAAAAAAAAACAAAAAAACAGCCTTAATCAGCGGAAGGTGGCATTATTCAGGCACTAAATTAGTAAACACTTCTTTTGACCCACCTGGGCAACATGGTGAAACCCACCTCTACAGAAAATACAAAATTAGCTGGGCATGGTGGCAAATGCTTGTTGTCCCAGGTACTTGGGAGGCTGAGGTGGGAGGATTGCTTGAGCCAGGGAGGCGGAGGTTGCAGTGAGCCGAGATCATGCCACTGCACTCCAGCCTAGGTGACAGAGCGAGACCCTGCCTCAAAAAAAAAAAAAAAAAGACTTCTTTTGAGAAGGGAATAGCGTTGGTGAGGGAGCAGTGAAATGGTTGCTAGGCACACTTACAGGTGTCATCTTGTTGTGCAGTATCTTGGTAATATGTGTCAAGAACCTTAAAAATATTTATATCCTTGGCTGGGCGTGGTGGCTCACACCTCTAATCCCAGCACTTTGGGAGGCCGAGGTGGGCAGATCCCTTGAGGCCAGGAATTCAAGACCAGCTTGGCCAACATGGTGAAACCCTGTCTCTACTAAAATACAAAAATTAGGGAGACTGAGACAGGAGAATCACTTGAACCTGGGAGGCAGAGGTTGCAGTGAGCCAAGATCGCGCTGCTTTGCTCCAGCCTGGGCGACAGAGTGAGACTCCATCTCAAAAAAATATACGTATATATATATTCATAGACTAGCGCCAGTAAGGGCCTATTTGTGAATGTCCTGGGGCGATCATTTGAGATTCAGGCAAAGGTCAATATGCAAAGATTTTATACAATTTCAAAAAAATTAAGAAATGCAAATGCCTCACAAAACAAGAAAGGTCAAATGATGGTGCATACACAGAGAAAACTGTTATATGGTCATTAAAAACCACATGTGGAAGAATTTTACATGCCATAAAGAAAGCTCATACTATGCAATGTCAAATCAAAAAGGAACACATATCATCATCACTCATAATATATGATTTCAGTCAATATACACAGAAAAGCAAACAAACAAGGATATTTACCAAAGTATCAACAATGACTATTACTGAGTTGAGGACATCTGGGTGATGTTTAGCCTCATCTTTATATTCTTTATGTATTTTCCAGAATCTCTGAAAGCTTTTTTTAAATAATCAGAAAAAAAGAGCTTTATTCTATTTCATTTTTAATGCACAAACTGAAGTCTCGACAGATAAATTCCTCCAATAACCTACCTAACCTACCTACTTAGAAGCTTAGGCAAGTTATTTAACCACTCGGACACTCCGTTTGATCAACCATGAGATGTGAGAACATCAACTCCATGAAGTGTGGGGATGGAGAATGAAGCAAGGCACCAGAACCTGTGGTCCAGACCCCACCCGCCACATCCCCTAGACGGGATGCCTAGGGGAAGAGTCCTATCCTCCCTTGGGATGTCTTAGAATTTTGTTTCTTTCTTTCTTTCTTTTTTTTGTTTGATGGAGTCTCACTCTGTCACCCAGGCTGGAGTGCAGTGGCGGGATCTCTGCTCACTGCAACCTCCACCTCCCGGGTTCAAGCAATTCTCCTGCCTCAGACTCCCGAGTAGCTGGGATTACAGGCATGTGCCACTGTGCCCGGCTAATTTTTGTATTTTTAGTAGAGATGGAGTTTCTCCATGTTGACCAGGCTGGTCTCGAACTCCTAACCTTGTGATCCGCTCGCCTCGGTCCCCCAAAGTGCTGGGATTACAGGCGTGAGCCACAGAGCCTGGTCGGAATTTTTAGTTTCTGAAGGAAGTACTTCTTGGCTGTATAAGCTGTCTTCATAAACCCACATATTCAAAGAAATTTCCTTCTGAGCACGCCAGTGAAAGAGTATTCGTGAAAAAGGTCTTGCACACTAAAGTGGTCAAGCAACGTCCAAGGGTGGGGGATAGTTACCGGGAAGAATTGCGTGAGGTTTCTCGGGGTCCCTGTCCCACCCCAGGCTGTAGCGGGGGAAGGAGGAAAGAAGACGAAAGGGAGGAGTGGGGAAAATGGACTCAGAGGACCCACCCACCTGCAGCTGCCCAGGCTCCTGGGCAGTGCCCTCCAGGAAGCACAGAAGTAGGGGCTGGAGGCGGGCTTCGGTGGACCCCGAGCCCGGGCCGGCAGCCAGCAGGGGTCGCTGCAGACATGGGAATCACCGTGCATCTGCAGCGCTGTCTTCAGGTGCTTTTGCTGAACGGGCATCTCTTCTCTAAACCCAGGGGGTGCAGAGGGTCCTCCCAGATGAAGAAACCGAGGACAGAGAGGTCAAAGGACTTGCCCAGAGTCCCTAACTGGTTAATGGAAAAACTCCTGCTCTTCTAACTTACGTCAAGCCGGAGGATTCAGGCAGCGACTATAAGACACCCTGTAGGAGAGGAAGGGTTACGGCAAGAGTTTATCAAATGTTTAAAAATTATATATTTTATAATAATTCGGCCAGGCGCCGTGGCTCACACCTGTAACCCCAGCTCTTTGGGAGGCCGAGACGGGCGGATCACCTGAGCTCAGGAGTTCCAGACCAGCCTGGCCAGCCTCTCCTCTCTCTGTAGTAGAGAAACTCCGTCTCTACTAAAAATTCAAAAATTAGCTGGGTGTGGTGGGTGCCTATATTCCCATCTGGAGGTGGAGGAACGAGAATCGCTTGAACCCGGGAGGCAGAGGTTGCAGTAGGCCGAGATCGCGCCATTGCACTCCAATCTGGGCGACAGAGTGAGACTCTGCCTCAAAAATAATAATGGTAGTAATAATAATAATAAAATTAAAAAAAATATATTGAGCAATGAAATGAGTGTATTTGTTTCCCAGAATCCTCAGCAGTACAGGGAAGTTTCAAAATTAGCTTTCTTGTTTTGTTACTGGTATAATAGCTATAATATGACTTCTCAGTATTGATTTAGGCTATTCTTATTTACAAAAACTTGGTAATTAAACTATATTAAATTTAAGAAGTCCTGTTCATCAAAAGACACCAATAAGAATGAAAATTCAAGCCAGAGTGTGGGAGAAGATATTCATAATTCATATACCTGACAAAGGACTTGAATCCAGAATATAGAAAAACTTGCTAAAAGTCAATAAGAGGCTGGGCACAGTGGCTCACGCCTGTAATTCCAGCACTTTGGGAGGCCGAGGTGGGCGGATCACCTGAGATCAGGAGTTCGAGACCAGCCTAACCAATATGGTGAAACCCCATCTCTACTAAAAATACAAAAATTACGCAGGCATAGTGGTGGGCCCCCGTAATCCCAGCTACTCAGGAGACTGAAGTAGGAGAATCTCTTGAACCCGGGAGGCAGAGATTGCAGTGAGCTGAGATCGCACCACCGCAACAGAGCAAGACTCCATCTCAAAAAAAAAAAAAAAAAAAAAAGTCAATAAGAAAAGGACAGTCAGACAATTCAATGAAAAAAATGGCAAAAAAAAAAAAAAAACCTCACAAAATGGGCAAAAGACTAGAATAGGCACATGGTAGAAGAGGATATCCATGTGGCCAATCAACAGGAAAAAATGCTTGGCTTCATTAGTCATCAGGGAAATGCAAGTTAATACACGATGTAGCCGGGCACGGTGGCTCACGCCTCTATTCTCAGTGCTTTGGGAGGCTGAGGCGGGAGGATTGCTTGAGCCCTTCAAGACCAGCTTGGGCAACATAGTGAGATGAAATCTCTAATCACAAACAAACACACACACTCCCACTGTAATAAATATATTAAATATATATATATGGCCGAGACCAAGATGCTTGTGAGACTTGGCGCCTTCCTCAAGAACGCCTGGGCCAAGGAGCCAGTGCTGGTGGTCTCCTACATCATCAGGAGCCCCGCTGTAATTCTGCCCCCACTCAGCCCCTACACCAAGTACTCCATCATGATCAATGAGGCCACACCCTACAACTATCCAGTGCCCATCCACGATGATGGGAACATGCGGACATGTGCAGCCACCCCCAGGGCCCCCAGGGCCCCAGCTTGGAGTGGCTGAAGAAAGTGTGAGCACCTCCACTGACAGAAGAGGCCCCTCCCATGGCTCCCAATAAAAATATGAAAACCAACAACAAAATATATGTGTGTGTGTGTATATATATCTATCTATCTCAAGTGTTGCTATTTCTCCCAATATCTCCCAAAGCTGAATATTTACATATCCTGTGACCAGCATAGGTATATACTGAACAGAAATATGTTCATGTGTGTGATGGTTAATATTAAGTGTCAACTTGATTGTGGCCGGGCGTGGTGGCTTACGCCTATAATCCCAGCACTTTGGGAGGAGGCCGAGGCAGGCAGATCACTTGAGGCCAGAAGTTCAAGACCAGCCTGGTCAACATGGCAAACTCCGTCTCTACTAAAAATACAAAAATCAGCCAGGCATGATGGCACGCACCTGTAGTCCCAGCTACTCAGGAGACTGAGGCAGGAGAATTGCTTGAACCAGGGAGGCAAAGGTTGCAGTGAGCCAAGATTGCGCCACTGCACCCCAGCCTGGGCAACAGAGCAAGACTCTGTCTCAAAAAAAAAAAAAAAGTGTCAACCTGACTGGATTGAAGGATGCAAAGTATTGTTTCTGGGTGTTTTTTTGTGACAGTGGTACCAGAGGAGATTAACATTTGAGGCAGTGGACTGGGAGAGGCAGCGTGGCTAGAAATAACAGGCAGAAGAAGATGGAAGGGCAGACTTGCTGAGTCTTCAGGCCTTCATCTTTCTCCGGTGCTCGATGCTTCCTGCCCTGGAACATCAGCCTCTAAGTTCTTTGGTTTTTGGACTCTTGGACTTACACTGGTGGTTTGCCAGGGGCTCTCGGGCCTTTGGCCACAGACTGAAGGCTGCACTGTCGGCTTCCCGACTTTTGAGGTTTTGAGACTCAGACTGAGCCACTACTGGCTTCCTTGCTCCTGAGCTTGCAGAGAGTCTATCGTTGGACTTTTCCTTGTGATCTTGTGAGTCAATTCTCCTTAATAAACTTCCTTTCATATATGCATACATCTTATTAGTTCTGACCCTTTAGGTCTGTCCCTAATACAAGGTGTTGATCAAAAGCAAGTTCTAGAATGTTCAGGCTGATTCTGGGCACAGTGCCTATGGGTTAGTCCTCCTACAAAAGGAGCAGCACCAGTTCAGTAAAATAGCTACAGAAAGAGAGAGAGAGAGAGCGAGATTGTTCCATAGTGTAGGGAAAAGAAAGAGAGATCAGACTGTTACTGTGTCTATGTAGAAAGGAAAGACATAAGAGACTCCATTTTGAAAAAGACCTGTATTTTAAACAGTTGCTTTGCTGAGATGTTAACTTGTAGCTTTGCCCCAGCCACTTTGCCCCGCCACTTTGCCCCAACCTGGAGCTCACAAAAACATGTGTTGTATGAAATCAAAGTTTAAGGGATCTAGGGCTATGCAGGACGTGCCTTGTTAACACATGTTTACAAGCAGTATACTTGGTAAAAGTCATCGCCATTCTCTAGTCTCAATAAACCAGGGGCACAATGCACTGCAGAAAGCCGCAGGGACCTCTGCCCTTGAAAGCTGGGTATTGTCCAAGGTTTCTCCCCATGTGACAGTCTGAAATATGGCCTCGTGGGATGAGAAAGACCTGACCGTCCCCCAGCCCGACACCCGTAAAGGGTCTGTGCTGAGGTGGATTAGTAAAAGAGGAAAGCCTCTTGCAGTTGAGATACAGGAAGGCCACTGTCTCCTGCCTGACCCTGGGAACTGAATGTCTTGGTATAAAACCCGATTGTACATTTGTTCAATTCTGAGATAGGAGAAAAACCTCCCTATGGTGGGAGGCAAGACATGTTTACAGCAATGCTGCTTTGTTATTCTTTACTCCTCTGAGATGTTTTGGTGGAGAGAAATATAAATCTGACTTACGTGCACATCCAGTCATAGTACCGTCCCTTGAACTTAATTGTGACATAGATTCTATTGCTCACATGTTTGTTGCTGACCTTCTCCTTATTATCACCCTGCCCTCCTACTACATTCCTTTTTACTAAAATAATAAATAATCAATAAAAACTGAGGGAACTCAGAGACCGGTGCTGGTGCAGGTCCTTGGTATGCTGAGTGCCGGTCCCCTGGGCCCACTGTTGTTTCTCTATACTTTGTCTCTGTCTTATTTCTTTTCTCAGTCTCTCGTCCCACCTGACTAGAAATACCCACAGGTGTGGAGGGGCAGGCCACCCCTTCACATAGCAGCACCATTAATAATACCCCCAAACTGGGAATTATCCAAATGTCCATCAAGAGTAGAGTGGATGAACTGGTGCACACTAGAATACTATAAAGCAACGAACATGAATGAATGACCACTACTCATGAATGAATGAAATAGTATGGGGAATCCCACATACATCATACATGTAAAAGAAAACTTGCCTTCTCTCAGATTCCATTTATACAAGTCAGGATAATGGTACCCTTGGAAGGTGGTGACCAGAAGGGATCTCCAGGGCTTTGGAGTTCTTATAATGTTCTGTTTCTTGATCTGGATGCTGGTTACAGAGTTCATTTGTAAAAAAAAAGAAATTCACATTATACATTCTGATTTATTCATTGTTCATACTGTTTGTATGTTATATTCAATAACACAATTTTTAAGACACCATTAAGGAAATGGAAAGCTGAGAGTAGGAGGAGATATTTGCAACACATAAAAAATATCACTTAGGTCTTTGCCTTTACTCTAAATTAAGTAAAGGGCGAGGCGCGGTGGCTCACGTCTATAATCCCAGCACTTTGAGGGGCCAAGATGGACAGATCACCTGAGGCCATGAGTTCAAGACCAGCCTGGCCAACAGAGTGAAACCCTGTCTCTACTAAAAATACAAAAAAATTAGCCAGGCATGGTGGCGCACGCCTATTGTCGCAGTTTCTTGGGAGGCTGAGGCATGAGAATTGCTTGAACCCTGAAGGCAGAGGTTGCAGTGAGCCAAGATCACGCCACTGCACTCCAGCCTGGGCAACAGAGAGAGACGCCGTCTCAAAAAAAAAAAAAAAAAAAATTAAGGGCTTTTTTTTTCTTATGATCTCTTCATCTTTCTCTATGAATTTTATGTGTTTCTACAGACATATGTAATTTGAAAATTACTCTTTTTGATTTATGGAATATGTTTCTCCCCATTACAAACTTCTAAATGGAGATGAGTGGAACTTTTGCTATTTCTCTGGAGAAAAATTTCAAATTATTTATGTTGCCCTTGTTTTTTTCCCCCTTTGGCTAAAAGATTTTGTAGTTTTATTTTTTAAGCTCTTCATTTTTCCCCCCCATATTCTTTGTTTCTCTCTCTCCCTACATCTTTTTTTTTTTTTCTGAGACAGAGTCTTGCTTTGTTGCCCAGGCTGGAGTGCAATGGTGCGATCTCGGCTCACTGCAGCCTCCGCCTCCTGGGTTCAGTGATTCTCTTGCCTCAGCCTCTCCAGTAGCTGGGGTTACAGGCACTCGCCACCACGCCCAGCTAATTTTTGTATTTTTAGTAGAGACGGGGTTTCACCATGTTGGCCAGGCTGGTCTTGAACTCCTGACCTCAGATGATCCACCCACCTCGGTCTCCCAAAGTGCTGGGATTACAGGTGTGAGTCACCGTGACTGGCCTCTCCCCACACCTTCACAAAACTGCTGGGAAGTCACGAGAGGATGCCTGCTGTCAGCATCACCCTCCTTGATGTGACGTAAGAAGAAACTGAGACCTTCAGTCCAGCTCCATGATCTGGAGGGTATGGATGCAAGGAAGAGGAAGAGAGGGGAAAACTAGGCTTCCTAGCCGTCGAACTCAGCCTTTTCCAAGGCCATACATCACCTTCTACTATTAGTATTATTTATTTATTTATTTTTGAGACAGGGTCTCACTCTGTTACCCAGGCTGCAGCACAGTGACGCGATTATAGCTCACTGCGGCCTCAACCTCCCCAGGATCAGGTGATCCTCCCACTCAGCCTTCTAAGTAGGTGGGACTACACACGCACCACCATGCCTGGCTATTTTTTTTTTTTTTTTTTTTTCAGTAGAGACAGGGTTTTGCCCTGTTGCCCAAGCTGGTCTCAAACACCTGGGCTCAAGGGATTCGCCTACCTTGGGTTTCCAAAATGCTGGGATTACAGGCATAAGCCACCGTGCCTGGTTCTATTAGTATTTTTATAAACTGCATCTAGGACAAGTGAGCAAGTGACAACAAATCACGCCAGGTGGCACCCCCAGCCAGCCGGCCAGCGCCACATCCAGGGGCACCGAGGCATCCTTACTGAGCCCTGAACACAGCAGTGACCCCGATGGGCCTGTGCCATGAAGCCCACATTCCAGTGAGGGGAGACAGACATAAGCCTCCAGGGAAACCAGATAATGGGAAGGAAGGAAACAGGGTGATGAAAGGGAGCGACTAGGGAGGGCTCGCTGAGGAGTTGACTTGAGAATGAACGGCACAAAAAGGACTGGGAAGGTAGTTCCAGACAGAGGGAGCAAGGGGCGGGGTTGAGAAAGGGCTTGGCCTAGTTCCGGATAAGGATAGAGCAGGAGGCGAAGGCCAGGGGCCACAGGAGGAAACCCAGGCCGTGGTGAGGCTCTGACCCTGACAACCATAGGCAGCCACTGAGGAGCTTCAAGCAAAAGACTGACATGGTCTGATTTGCATTTAAAAAAACAATCAGACCAGGTGCGGTGGCTCACGCCTGTAATCTCAGCATTTTGTGAGGCCGAGGCAGGCCGATCACTTGAGGTCAGGAGTTCGAGACCAGCCTGGCCAACATGGTGAAATCCCATCTCTACTAAAAATACAAAAATTAGCCAGGCATAGTGGTGTGGACCTGTAATCCCAGCTACTCGGGAGGCTGAGGCAGGAGAATCGCTTGAACCTGGGAGGCGGAGGTTACAGTGAGCTGGGATTGCGCCACTGCACTCCAGCTGAGAGGTGACAGCGTGCTGGCAGTCCTCACAGCCCTCCCTCACTCTGGGCGCCTCCTCTGCCTGGGCTCCTACTTCGGCGGCACTTGAGGAGCCCTTCAGCCCACCGCTGCACTGTGGGAGCCCCTTTCTGGGCTGGCCAAGGCCAGAGCTGGCTCCCTCAGCTTGCAGGGAGGTGTGGAGGGAGAGGCGCGAGCGGGAACCGGGGCTGCGTTCGGCGTGCCGGCCAGCTGGAGTTTCCGGATGGGCGTGGGCTTAGCGAGCCCCGCACTCGGAGCAGCCAGCCAGCCCGGCTGACCCTGCCGGCCCCAGGCAATGAGGGGCTTAGCACCCGGGCCAGGGGCTGCGGAGGATGTACTGGGTCCCCCAGCAGGGCCAGCCCACCGGCTCTGCGCTCGATTTCTCACCCGGCCTTAGCTGCCTTCCCGCGGGGCGGGCTCAGGACGTGCAGCCCGCCATGCCTGAGCCTCCCACCCCCTCCATGGGCTCCTGTGCAGCCCGAGCCTCTCCGACGAGCGCCACCCCTGCTCCATGTCGCCCAGTCCCATCAACCACCCAAGGACTGAGGAGTGCGGGCGCACAGCACCGCGACTGGCAGGGAGCTCCACCTGCAGCACCCGTGGGGATCCACTGGGTGAAGCCAGCTGGGCTCCTGAGTCTGGTGGGGACGTGGAGAACCTTTATGTCTAGCTCAGGGATTGTAAATACACCAATCGGCACTCTGTATCTAGCTCAAGGTTTGTAAACACACCAATCAAAACCCTGTGTCTAGCTCAGGGTTTGTGAATGCACCAATCCACACTCTGTATCTAGCTACTCTGGTGGGGCCTTGGAGAACCTTTGTGTGGACACTCTGTATCTAGCTACTCTGGTGGGGAGGTGGAGAACCTTTGGGTCTAGCTCAGGGATTGTAAACGCACCAATCAGTGCCCTGTCAAAACAGACCACTCAGCTCTACCAATCAGCAGGATGTGGGTGGGGCCAGATAAGAGAATAAAAGCAGGCTGCCCCAGCCAGCAGTGGCAACCCGCTCCGGTCCCCTTCCATGCTATTTTTTCGTTCTTTGCAATAAATCTTGCTACTGCTCACTCTTTGGGTCCATACTGCTTTTATGAGCTGTAACACTCACTGCAAAGCTCTGCAGTTTCACTCTTGAAGCTAGCGAGACCAGGAGCCCACCAGGAGGAACGAATGACTTCAGATGTGCTGCTTTAAGAGCTGTAACACTCACCTCAAAGGTCTGCAGCTTCACTCCTGAGCCAGCAAGACCACGAACCTACCAGAAGGAAGAAACTCCGAACACATCTGAACATCAGAAGGAACAAACTCCAGACGCGCCACTTTAAGAGCTGTAACACTCACCACGAGGGTCCGCGGCTTCATTCTTGAAGTCAGTGAGACCAAGAACCCGCCAATTCCAGACACACAGCCTGGGTGACAGTAAGAATCCATCTCAAAACAAACAAATCAAATGGATAAACAAAATGGAGTCTATTCATACAATGGAACATTATTCAACCTTAAAAAGAAAGTAAATTCTGGTCCTGCGCGGTGGCTCACACCTGTAATCCCAGCACTTTGGGAGGCCAAGGTGGGTGGATCACAAGTTAAGGAGTTTGAGACCAGCCTGGCCAACATGGTGAAACCCCTTCTCTACTAAAAATACACAAATTAGGCCAGGCGCAGTGGCTCACGCTTGTAATACCAGCACTTTGGGAGGCCAAGGCAGGTCGATCATGAGGTCAGGAGTTCAAGACCAGCCCGGCCAAGATGGTGAAACCCCATCTCTACTAAAAATACAAAAATTAGCTGGGCGTGGTAGCGCTCCTGTAGTCCCAGCTACTGTGGAGGCTGAGGCATGAGAATCACTTGAACCCAGGAGGCGGAGGTGGCAGTGAGCTGAGATCCTGCCACTGCACTCCAGCCTGGGCAACAGAGTGAGACCCGTCCCAAAGAAAACAAAAGATACATCATTTTTTTCAACAACAAGATTTTAAAACCCACACAGGACAACAAAGCAGGGTGCAGTGGCTCATGCCTGTAATCCCAGCGCTTTGGGAGGCCAAGGTGGGTAGATCGTTTGAGGCCAGGAGTTCAAGACCATCCTGGGAAACATATCAAGACTCCGTCTCTACAAAAAAAAACTAAATAAATATTAGCCATGTATGGTGGTGCACGTTTGTAGTCCTAGCTACTCAGGAGGCTGAGGCGGGAGGATGACTTGAGTCTAGGAGTTTGAGGCTGCAGGGAACTATGATGGCACCTCTGCATTCCAGCCTGGATGACAGAGCAAGACTCTGTCTCGAAAAAAATAAAAACCGACAGGCAAGGCCACTGCAAGTCCCCAAACCCAGCATATGTCAGGGTGTGGGGTGCCTGGCCTCAGACCTCATGACCTTGCGGCTCTTATTCCAGTGGAGGCTGGCTCAGCAAGCTCCATTCCCTCCTGACTCCCAGAGGGATTGTCTAATGGTAGAGGGCGACATTCCAGTCCCTGAGCACAGGAAGGCGCCAGGCACCGTGATGGGTGCTTTAGGGAAATCATCTGCAGCATTCCAGAAACTACTGTATGAGGCAGGACCTGTGTCCCATAAATTACAAATAAGGGAGCTGAGGCTTGGAGAGACTGGGCTGTGAGCCTCTGCTCTCTGTAGCTAGGTCCCAGTGGTCAGTCCATGCTGCTGTGCCCTGGGGTGGGCACAAGGTGGACTCTGATAGCAGGTGGGCTGAACACAAAGCCACCAGTCCACAGTGGGGAGAAGCTCTCGGTTCCCAAGGGGTGGGAGGAGGCTCAGAAAGGAGTCCCATCCAGAACCCCCCTGGGGCCAACAGAGGCAGAGGGGGAAACAGAGGTCCTGAGGGCAGGGCTCTTTCTGGTTCCTTCTCTGGGGCAGGGCTGGGCCTGACTGGCTGAGAGTGTGGGGCAACACAGGCGTTGTCTGGAGAAGCTGGCCTCGGTAGGACCTTAGGACCACCCTTCAGAGGGGGAGCCCCACTGACGCCAGCTTGGACCAGAGCAGGGTTGGCGGTGAGGAGGCCGCAGGCGGAACGGAAGCTCGTGGACTCAAGAGTTGGAAGGCCTCGGCCTCGCCCCGGCTCTGCCCTCTCTGAGTTGTGTGCCCTTGGGCTGCTTATTTAATATTTGTCAGCCTCGGTTTCCTCACCTGTAAAATGGAGATGATAACAGTATCTACGTTGAAGGGTTGTAGTGTGAAGCAAATGAGATAAGGCATTTGAGCAGTGTTTTATTCAGACTGTGTGTTGGAGGAGGCTTGGGAGGGTCCGAGGGAGATTATGAGGGGAAGGGGGCAGCGAAACTTCCCCACCTCAGCCAGCCCTGGGCACTGCCTCTCAGTAGGAGAGGATTTATTTATACATCACTGTGTGGCATGGAAATGCTATTTCTTCTTAAGAGCCTTCTCATTTGGCCTCCATGTTTTGCCTGGGTTGGGAGATAGCTTTTAAAACCCAGGGTTCAATTCACCTCCCCAGTGACCTTGCCTCACTCCACCAGATGGAATGCCACACCTCCATCCAACTCCCCGGATGACTGCACTTCATTACTGCACGCTGTGTGTATACAACAACTGTAGTGACATCATAGCCACCTGCTCTTGCTAGATTTGAGTTCTCTCGGTGAGGGAGGCATCCCGGGCTGGTATAGAGCAGAGCACAGAGCAGGTGCTCAGCAGGCACTTGTTGAATAAAATTGAACTAAATCATCATGATATACATATTCCAAGAAAAAAGCCCTAACTTTCTTTTACTATTATAAAAGTATATCTGGGCCAGGTGTGGTGGCTCACACCTGTAATCCCAGCACTTTGGGAGGCCGAGGCAGGTGGATCACCTGAGGTCAGGAGTTCGAGACCAGCCTGGTCAACATGGTGAAACCCCATCTCTACTAAAAATACAAAAATTAGCTGAGTGTGGTAGTGCATGCTTGTAATTCCAGCTACTTGGGAGGCTGAGGCAGGAGAATTGCTTGAGCCTAGGAAGCAGAGGTTGCAGTGAGCCGAGACTGAGATCACACCACTGCACTCCAGCCTGGGTGACAGAGCGAGACTCCGTCTCAAAAAAAAAAAAAAAAAAAATGTGATCACAGAAAGCTCAGAATAACAAAAAAGATTGGGAAGAAGGGAAAACAATCCACTTTCATATCCCCAAGGAAAATTTTGGGAAACATTAACCTGTATTTTCCTTCTTGTCATTTTTCCCTAGGCATAATCTTTGTTTTTGCATTAATGATTTTGCAATCTCCACAAAAATTTTATGTCGTTCCTCTTCTAACATGACAACAGGTACAATATTTCATTCTTATATCTCAGAATCATTTTTCATCTTTTTTCCCCACTTTACTCAGTTAAGAGCTATCCATTTTTCCAAATTCATATTTCTATACAGTGATATAAAAATTAATGCCTGCAAACTTTCAATTTTATCAGTGAATGCTTTTGTAAATAGAATCTTACCTAGAACTCCAATATACAAAAATATAACAGTGATTATCTATCTATTTATCTATCCATATTTTAATAGAGATGAGATCTCACTATGTTGCCCAGACTGGTCTCAAACTTCCAGACTCAAAAGATCCTCCTGCCTCAGCGTCCCAAAGTGCCTAACAGTGATATTTTATTCAAATAAATATACTTTTTGAGTCTAAGGCTTGATGCTCACTTTGGTCATGTTGGTCAGTATGTGCCCTGAGGCTCTTCACACGAAGACAAAACTGGAGCCTGGAGCCGGGGAGGCCCACCTTACAGCCTCATCCTCCTGAGCAACCACAGAAACACAGCCCCTGAAATCGCACTGCCACCGCACAGGGCCTGGCCTGAAGGATCTGTCAACTCCTCGGAAGCTGGGCGGACAAGTCCCCTCCCCACACCTTGCTGTGCCCACTCAGGACTTCCAGGCAGTTCTAGGAGCCCTGCTAACTACACCTACATGAATGGAGCTGGGAAGGAAGGGCGCCTCCTGGACCCGGTCTGCCTGAACACCAACTAAGGATGACCTGGGGAGATGAACCTAGATCAAAAGCAGTCACTTTTTCTCTGAATTTCCAGGGTGAGGGCTGGGATTTTGTCCTCCTCTTCCCCTAGCCTTGTGTTTCTGTGTTTTCTAGATGCAGACTCTGGGCAGAGGCCTCTTTTGCCTGCCTGGTCTAAGAGCAGCTCAGGTCGGGCGTAATAACTGAGTTGAATCCTAATGTCAACACGTGCATTTCCCACCAAGGAGAAATGCAGGGGCCAGTCGCAAATAAATATGTCAGAGCTACACACAACACAGTTATATGTGCCCCCAGATTTATTTATTTATTTTATTTTTATTTATTTTTTTTTTTTGAGATGGAGTCTAGCTCTGTTGTCCAGGCTGGAGTGCAGTGGTGCGATATCGGTTCACCGCAACCTCTGCCTCCTGGGTTCAAGCAATTCTCATGCCTCAGCCTCCCGAGTAGCTGGGATTACAGGCACCCACCAGCATGCCTGGCTAATTTTTGTATTTTTAGTAGAGATGGAGTTTCGCTGTGTCAGCCGGGCTGGTCTCAAACTCCTGACCTCAGGTGATCTGCTCACCCCGGCTTCCTAAAGTGCTGGGATTACAGGCATGAGCCACCGCACCCGGCCCCAGATTTATTTTTGATAACACAAAAATAAAGACATGGTTGTATACACAGATACTGAAATTCCTCTAGCGGAAAACAACAGCAAATGATTAAGATAACGTTGTTTGTTGAGGACAGAAGTAATAATGTTATGGGATATTCAGCAAGACTGTAAATGATTTATTCACCACCTGTACAGAGAAAACTGAAGCTAAATCTGAGAATTCAAGAATCAGAAAGAACAGAGCGCCAGGCGCGGTGGCTCACCTCCGTAATCCCAGGAATTTGGGAGGCCGAGACAGGCTGATCACGAGGTCAGGAAATGGAGACCATCCTGGCTAACACGGTGAAACCCCATCTCTACTAGAAATACAAAAAATTAGCCGGGCATGGTGGCGGCGGGCGCCTGTAGTCCCAGCAACACGGAAAGCTGAGGCAGGAGAACGGCGTGAACCCGGGAGGCGGAACTTGCAGTGAGCCGAGATCGTGCCACTGCACTCCAGCCTGGGCGACAGAGCGAGACTCCGTCTCGGGAAAAAAAAAAAAAAAAAAGAACAGGGCCTAGTCCAACCCAGGCCAGCTGCACCTAATCATCAGTCTGCCACTTATGGTGTGTAGGGGAGTGTAGGGACGGGGAAAGGTGGGTCTCACAGGATCCTGCTTCCTGTTACCCCACTGCCAGGCAACACTGCCGCATCACCTCCTTCCCGCCTTCCCAGCAGTCTCTCCCTGACGGCTTTGGCTGGCATTTGTTAGTGCACAGCGCCCTCTAGTGGTTACAGGAAGAGTCTTCCACAGAAATAAGTAACCTTTTTAATGGTTGGCTGGTGTTGAGCGACTCAACAGAATCCCTTTCTATAGAATTGCCACTCACGCGCTCACTTCAGTTGCTCTCAGATTTTGGTAAAACAGTAAGTCCCAGTCATTTCCCTCAACCACCTTCAAAGACACCCATTTCTTTCTTTTTTTTTTTTGAGGAGTCTCTCTCTGTCACCAGGCTGGAGTGCAGTGGCGCAATCTCGGGTCCCTGCAACCTCTGCCTCCTGGGTTCAAGCGATTCTCCTGCCTCAGCCTCCCGAGTAGCTGGGATTACAGGTGCGTGTCACCACGCCCGGCTAATTTTTTTGTATTTTTAGTAGAGATGGGGTTTCACCATGTTGGCCAGGCTGGTCTCGATCTCTTGACCTCGTGATCCACCTGCCTCAGCCTCCCAAAGTGCTGGGATTACAGGCGTGAGCCACCGCGCCCGGCCTAAAAGACACCCATTTCTACAAGCAAATGTTTCAAAGCAGGTACATACACCCCAAACTCTCTGCCCTGGCAGAGCTTATTTTCTGAGGGGAGAGGGACATTTAATTTAAAAAAAAGAAAGTATGATAAGGGGTAATAAGTACTATTAAAACAAAACAAAACAAAACAAAAAAACCTGTCAGGACCTGGCACGGTGGCTCACGCTTGTAATCCCAGGACTTTGGGAGGCCGAGGCAGGCGGATCACGAGGTCAGGAGTTCAAGACCAGCCTGACCAACACAGTGAAACCATGTCTCTACTAAAAATACAAAAATTAGCCAGGCGTGGTGGCACGTACCCGTAGTTCCAGCTACTCAGGAGGCTCAGGCAGGAGAATTGCTTGAAGCCAGAAGGCGGAGCTTGCAGTGAGCCAAGATCGCGCCACTGCACTCCAGCCTGGGCGACAGAGCAAGGCTCCATCTCAAAAAAATAAAACTGTCGGCTGGGCGCGGTGGGAGGCCGAGATGGGCAGATCACCTGAGGTCAGGAATTTGAGACCAGCCTGGCCAACACAGTGAAACCCCGTCTCTACTAAAAATAAAATCAATCAATCAATCAATGAATAGCTGGGTGTGGTAGCGTATGCCTGTAGTCTCAATTACTTGGGAGGCTGAGGCAGGAGAATTGCTTGAACTCCGGAGGCACAGATCGCAGTGAGCTGAGACAGCACCACTGCACTCCAGCCTGGGCGACACAGCAAGGCTCTGTCTCAAAAAAACAAACCAACCAACCAACCAGTCAGGAAAGAAAGTGATGGGGGTGGGGGTTGCATTTTAAACGAGTGAGAGGTGAGAGAGTCTTCCCTGGGGACGTCTGGGGAAAGACTGTTCCCGAAGGAGGGACAGTCAGTGCCACGCTGGGGGAGCACAGTGTGTTTGGTTGGTTCAGGAAACAGCAAGGAGGCCCCGGGGGCTGCGGTGGAGTGAGGAGGAGTAGATGAGGTCAGACGGGGAGAGGCGTGCAGCCTGAGAGGGGATTGCCGGCCACTGCAAGTGCGTGGACTTGTATTCCAACGCTGATGGAGGGCTCTGACAGATGAGTGACATCATGTGGGGTGCACCCCCAAATGTTTTACTGATCAGACATGCACAATTAATGTTTGGAGGCTGGAGGGCTGCAGAATAAACTCCATAACAAGCCCACTGTTTCCTCACTGAGGCTCACAGTTGGAAGAGGAAGCCTGTGAGCCATCTTGAAAGTTAAGTACCAGCTTGGCAACACAGTGAGACCTTGTCTCTGCAAGTAATTTTTAAACGATTAGCCAGGCAGGGTGGTCCCAGCCCGAGCGGTGGAGGCTGCAGTGAACTGTGATTGTGCCACTGTACTCCAGCATGAGCTACATAGCAAGACTTCATCTCAAAAAAAAAAAAAAAAAAAAAAAAAAAAGCAGAACTTCAACAAGGAGAGATGGGACATACCAGGTTAATTGCCATTCCTACACCACCCAGTAATTGGACCAAATGATCTACTTGATCTACTTGGTAAACTGAGGGATCCAGCACTACGGTGTGGTGCAATACCCAGTATCACACTCCTGTTTGCATTGAGCATTTGTCTACAACTCCTAGTTCCTTACTACTTTTTCGCAAGATGCTTTAAAGTCTGTTTGTCACCCCCATGCAAATTTCAGCTATGCCTCACAGCTTAAGTCATAAAATTAAACAGATACCGCAGTCTGCCAGATGAGGTCACCCAGCCCCGCACCAGCAAGGCCAAGGTTAGGACTCACAGATCACAGCTCTCGCACTTGTTTCTGCACCTCTGCCAGCCTGGCATGTAAGGAGTCCCCACAGGAAAGACATCTGACTGGTCATAAAGCTTTTATTTTCATATATTCCACTTATCACAAGGGAGGCTGAGGGAAGGGCAGAGCATGCTAAAAGCCCCAAGTCCTCTCAGCCTCATTTGGCTTTGATTCAGCTCTGTACACTTGTGTTTGGATTAAGGTAGACAGTTCTGCTGTGCTCACTGCCTTGCCTTAGATGTGTTCTAGAGGGGCACTGCCTAATACAGGAGCTGAAAGTCACACAGGGCTATTAAGCACCTGGAATGTAGCCACTGTGAATTGAAAAGTGCTGTAAGTGTAAAATACACACCAGACTTCAGACTTAGCACAAAAATGTGAACTATCTCATTAATAATTTTCTATTACTTATTGAAATATTTTGAATATTTTTGGGTTAAATAAAATATATTGCTAAAATTAATTTCACCTGCTTCTTTGTAATTTTTTTTTTTTTTTTTTTTTTTTTTTGAGATGAGGTCTCACTCTGTCACCCAGGCTGGAGTTGCAGTGACGCCTTCAAAGTTCACTGCATCATTGGCTGGGCGTGGTGGCTCATGCCTATAATCCCAGCACTTTGGCAGGCTGAGGCATGCAGATCACTTGAGGTCAGGAGTTCAATACCAGCCTGGCTAACATGGTGAAACTCTGTCTCTACAAAAAATACAAAAATTAGCTGGGCATTGTGGTGCGTGCCTGTAATCCCAGTTACTCAGGAGGCTGAGGCAGGAGAATCACTTGAACTCGAGAGGCGGAGGTTGCAGTGAGCCAAGATCATGCCACTACACTCCAGCCTGGGCAGCAGAGTGAGATTCTGTCTCAAAAAAAAAAAAAAAAAAAAATTCACTGCAGCCTCCAACTCCTGGACTCAAGCAATCCTCCCACCTCAGCCTCCCAAGTAGCTGGAACTATAGGCATGCACCGCCACACCTGGCTAATTCTTTGTACTTTTTAATGACTGAAAGAAAATGTAAAATTACATTATCTGGCTCATATTACATTTCTATTGGACAATGGTGTTGTAGAGCATTCCAACAGCTTCCATTTACTGAGCAACTACAAATTTGCTAAGCACGGTGCTAGGAACCTTACATACTACTTTAATCCTAACATCCCTAAAAGTAGATATGACCCCATTTAATAGCAAGAGCAGGAAACTGATGCTCAGAAAGGCTATGGAGCTTGTCTGAGGAAACACTATTAGAAAGGAGGAAAATCAGGATTTAGACCCAGATCAATAACTCTAAAACCCTTGCCCTAAGGCCTCCCACACCACATGGCCTGTATTCCAGGGAAAACCGAAGTATAACCATGCACATTCTTTCCTTCAGCTCATCAGTATTATGTGGGGGCCATCCTGAATCAATGACCTATGAATGGTTTGAGTGTAGGCTTACTTTATAGAGCATCATTAATTTAGTTTTTCTCAAAGGAAATCTCATGGAGGTGAATGCAAAGAAAAAGTAGTACCAAACACACCAGGGATGAGACTGGCACTGACTGAATCAGAGATCCCTCCCAGAAACAGGCCAATAGGCAGGTGGCTTGCAGCAACAGTGTGGGTGGCACAGGGCCACCTGGAGTCCATAATATCCTTTCCTGTATTCTAGTTCAGGCACGCAAATAAGGCCGTAAAGTTTAAGTCAACGTCTTTAGGATTTTGATCAGAACCAGCCTAGAATTAACACCTGGTGTTCCTAGACTTTCTCAGGGGGTACTTTTCACCTTGAAAATCACTAACAGGTGCTGGCTTAAGATGGTAATCTGAGCATATTTGTTTAATTCCCTCTTGCAAACTCCCATTTGAACTGACAAAAGGAATATAATGAGAAAGCTTGCAGTATGAGCACTAGAAGAGGAAGGAGGAAGGTAGCTATCTCCAAATCAAAATGTGTGGGTGAGTGAAATGGACCCACAGCAAAAGCCCATTAGCATCCCCACGCACAGATCAGTGAGGGCTGGAAGAACTACAGCCACCTAGGAAGAGTGGCAAGATGGTCAGTTTCTGTTCATCAGCAGCCTCCTTACTTTTAGCCTTTAATGCTACAAGAGAGGGGGCAATTACAAAACTCTACAGTCTTTTCATTTTGCCAGTCAAGGTCTATTTGCCTGCAGGGAGCAGGGCAACGGCTGCTCACACTCCCATGCTAAATAAAGCAGCGCCCAGCTAGAGCTCTGGCAACCTGAAGAGGATAACCAGGCCAATTAGGAAAGGGGCACTGGCCCAGCCAGCTTCACGCTGCCACAAAAGAAAGAAATTCTTTGGGCATGGCTGCCTTAGTCTCCCAAAGATGAACCTCTGATCTTGTAAAGTAAACCTTCACTACGCTGGGTGCGGTGGCTCAGGCCTGTAATCCCTGCACTTTAGGAGGCCGAGGCAGGCGGATCCCAAGGTCAGGAGATCGAGACCATCCTGACTAATACAGTGAAACCCCGTCTCTACTAAAAATACAAAAAAATTAGCCGGGTGTGGTGGCACGCGCCTGTAGTCCCAGCTACTTGGGAGGCTGAGGCAGGAGAATGGCATGAACCCGGGAGGTGGAGCTTGCAGTGAGCCAAGATGGCGTCACTGCACTCCAGCCTGGGCGACAGAGCAAGACTCCGTCTAAAAATAAAATAAAATAAAAAAATTTTAAAAAGTAAACCTTCACTAAATGTTTCCCTTCTCCCTTTGGGTGTGCTTTTTAAGATCTAAACAGGCACCCACATAATTTGAAGAAAACTGTTTCCAACTACCCAAACTAGAAAAATAATCCTCCCTAAGTAACAGAATATACTGTGGCAGTCACGAAAATACGCCTCTCGGATCTCCTGCTGTGGGGAGCATCATTCAGTGATGCTCTGGGGCCACCGGGTTCACACTCCAGCCACACTTTCTGGGGACTCTTTATAGGCAATGAGCACAGTGCAGGTACAAAGGCAGGCCCATTCTGCCAAGATGCCAACTCCTCCAAAAGGCAACTTTGGCTTGAAGACTCTCCATCAACTTAGCTATATTACAGAAATCATCTGAAGAACACAGAGAAGCGTTTGGTGGAAAAAAAAAAAAAAGACAGAGACTCAGAGACTGAGACCGAAGCTTATAGTATATTTATAACTGAAGTCCCAGGAGAGAGAAAACATGGGTCAGGAAAAGATCTGAGGAAATAATGGCTGACACTTTCCTATATTTGATTAAATGGCATAAGTTTAGAGAGCCAAGAAATTCATCAAACTCCCAAGATAAATACATAGAAAACCACACCTGAAAGCTGCCAAAGAGAAAGACGGATTCTATAAAGGGAACAACTATTTGAATACCCACTGATTTGTCATCAGAAACAATGAAGGCCAGAAGACAGAAACAAGATCTGTAAAGAGATTCTTTTTAGTTTTTGAGACAGGGTCTCACTCTGTCACCCAGGCTGGAGTGCAGTGGCATGATCTTGGCTCACTGCAACCTCCACCTCCTGGGTTCAAGCAATTCTCATGCCTAAGCCTCTCGAGTAGCTGGGATTACAGGCACGCACCGCCACACCTGGCTCATTTTTTTGTATTTTTAGTAGAGACAGCATTTCATCATGAAGGCCAGGCTGGTCTTGAACTCCTGACCTCAAATGATCCGCCCGCCTCAGCCTCCCAAAGTGCTGGGATTACAGGCCTGAGCCACTGCACCTAGCCAAGAGATTCTTTTTAAAAAAGAGAAAACTGGCCAGGAGCGGTAGTAATCCCAGCATTTTGGGAGGCCGAGGTGGGTGGATCACAAGGTCAGGAGTTGAGACCAGCCTGACCAACATGGAGAAACCCCATCTCTACTAAAAATACAAAATTAGCCGGGTGTGGTGGCACATGTCTGTAATCCCAGTTACTCGGGAGGCTGAGGTAGGAGAATCGCTTGAACCCAGGAGGTGGAGGATGCAGTGAGCCGAGATTGTGCCATTGCACTCCAGACTGGGCAACAAGAGCAAAACTCCATCTCAAAAAAAAAAAAAGAAAAGAAAAAAGAAAAAGAAAACTAATTTGTTGCAGGAGACACAAAAAATGCTACAGAAAGTTCTTCAGGCTTAAGGGGAAGGCTATTAGATCTTCAAGAAGAAATGAAGAATATTAGAAATGGTAAATATGTGAATAAATAGAAAAGATTTTATTTTTTCCTCTTAATTTCTTTAAAATACATATCATTATTTAAAGCAGAAACTGTAACTTATGACAGGACTTACAATATTTAAATATGTAGATTTAATATGTATGACAACTACAGCATAAAAGACAGGTATGATAAATGGATGTACATACTTACAAGATTTCTACATTTTATGTGAAGTGGCACATCAACTCTAGGTAGACTGAAAAATTAAGAATGTATATTGTGATCACTAGAACATCCAACTTAAAAAAATTATTAAAACAGTATAGCTAAAGAGCCAATGAATTAAAATACAATTATAAAATAACCTTATCTAAACAGGAAACATGTAAAATATTAGAAACCTATTAATAATTACATTTAATGTTAATAAACTTATTAAAAGATACAGAGAGAATAGATAAAAATGCAAGACTCAAGTATATGTTGTTTAAAGAAACTACTTTAAATAGGCACAGAAGCACAAAGTAAGTTAATAGAAAGAGGTATACTGTGCAAACACTAAGCTTAAGAAGGCTGCAGTGGCTATATTCACATAAGATAAAGTAGATTTTAAACCCAAATGACCAGAGACAGAGGGAAATTTCATAATGATAAAATGGTCAATACATTAGGAAGACTTAAGTTATTAGAGCTTCATACAAAAACTGGTAGAATTTAAGAAATAGACAATTCCACAATCGTAATTGAAGATTTTAACATCATTTCTCAGCACCTGATAGAAATAAAAAAATCAGTAAAGACATAGAAGATCTGAACAATACTATCAACCACTTAATCTCATCGATATTACAAAACATATTAACCCAACAATTCAAACTACATATTGTTTTTCTTAGAGACATGGTCTTGCTATACACTGCCCAGGCTGGTCTCGAAATGATCCTCCCACCTCAGCCTCCCAAAGTGCTGGATTACAGGCATGAGCCACCACACCTGGCCTAAAATACGCATTCTTTTAAACTGTGTGTGGTACATTCACCATGACAGACAATATATTGGGTCATAAAACAAGTCTCAATAAAACTAAGAGGACTGAAATCAGAAAGAGGATATTTTCTGACCTCAATGGAATTAAAGTAGAAATCAGCAACAAGAAGATATTAAGAGGAAAAAAACCAAATGTTTGCTCATCAGACAACCCACTTCTGATAATCCATGGGTCAAAGAAGAATTGAGGGAGGAAATTAGAAAATAATCAGAGGCTGGGCATGGTGGCTCACACGTGTAATCCCAGCACTTTGGGAGGCCAAAGTGGGTGGATCACCTGAGGTCAGCAGTTCGAGACCAGCCTGGCCAATGTGGTGAAACCCCATCTCTACTAAAAATACAAAAATTAGCCAGGCCTGGTGGCTGGAGCCTGTAATCTCAGCTACTGAGGAGGCTGAGGCAGGAGAATCGCTTGAACCCAGGAGGCAGAGGTTGCAGTGAGTTGAGATCGTACCACTGCACTCCAGCCTGGGCGACAAAAGCGAAATTCCATCTCAAAAAGAAAAAAAAAGAAAATTAGAATTGAATAATAAAAATACGACATAATAAAATTGTAAAGTCGCAACTAAAGTAATGCTTAAAAGAAAATGTATAGCTTTAAATATGTATTTTAAATAACGTCTAAGATCAATGACCTAAGGCTTATCTTAAGGAACTAAAGAAAAAAGATCAAAGGAGACTCAAGCTAAATAGAAGAAAGAAAATAACAGAAATTAATTATATAAACAATTGAGAAAAATAAAACCAAAGGTTGGTTCTTTAAAAGTTAAATCGTCGGCCAGGCGCGGTGGCTCATGCCTGTAATCCCAGCACTTTGGGAGGCCGAGGTGGGTGGACCACGAGGTCAAGAGATCGAGACCATCCTGGCTAACACAGTGAAACCCAGTCTCCACTAAAAATATAAAAAATTAGCCGGGCGTGGTGGTAGGTGCCTGTAGTCCCAGCTACTTGGGAGGCTGAGGCAGGAAAATGGCATGAACCTGGAAGGCGGAGCTTGCAGTGAGCCGAGATCGCGCCACTGCACTCCAGCCTGGGCGACAGTGTAACACTGTCTCAAAAAAAAATAAAAATAAAAAGTCAGATCAGTAAAACTGATAAAGCCCTACCCAACCTGATTAGGAAAGTGAGAACAGAAATTACCAGTGTCATAATGAAAAGGAAATTATCAACACAGCTCCTAAAGACATTAAAAGGGTAAGAAGGGACCATTATAAATAATCTTATGTCTACAAATTTGATAACCTAGGTCAAAAGGATAGATTCTTTGGATAGATTCATTACCTAAATGACACAAGATCAAACCAAAAAATGTGAATAGCCCTATATTTACTAAATACATTATAGAAAACCAGACAAAGAAAATTTAAGGCCCAGATGGTTTCAGACATTAATTCTACAACCCTAACAAGGAAAAAGGGGATAGTTAGAATTGGGTTACTAAAAAAGTAGCTTTTAATATCAACAGGAATACTGGTCAAGAGTCCACATTATGCAGGTTGTAAATGGTAGACACTATAAAGAAATAGGAATCAGCTCTGATGATACTCATTTTTTCTTCCCTTTCAAAGGCTTGGCAAATAAAGCCGGGTCAATTTGCTCCTTTGCCAGTCCTCTGACAGAGAAGAGTCTTGCTGCCCGCTCCTGCAGAGTGCCCCCACATTTCAGTCCAAGGGCCATCAGTTCACATTTGAGCTTCTCCAAACCCAGCAACTCCAGTTCTGCAACAGAGGTGAACGCCAATAAATCTATAGTTTCCTTATCAATAACCTGAGGGAAAAAAATAAGAAAATATTTAAAACAGGCTCCTTCCTCTGAATAAAGACTCTTTAACTGTCAACTACATTTCTTGAGAAATTTTCATTTAATTTGCCATACCTTGCAACTGAATTTTAATCATCATCCATCCACATGTTAGTCCATAAGTATTCTCAATACACATAATAACTAATTTTTCATCTATACATTTAGAAACAAGCATTCAGAACAGTAACAGAAGTATAGCATTCCCAAACAGATTTTTAATATTGCTCTTTCTTTTCTGATTTTTCTAGTAAACATCTAAACAGTAAAATATAGCCAGCCTATCCCCACACTATTCCCACAGAAAAGAGCAGGTACTCCTAAAAGCTTAATGAGAATCCCATGCCTCTGAATCTACTAATTCCATAATCTTAATGCTTTCTATTCTAATTGAGTAATTAAAACTACCTGTCAGAGCTCTCCCTTATATAACTCAACAAACTCAAATGCTGTTCAATAGACTTGCAACTGTTCTACCCACCAAGTGCCTTTATAGACTTTAAGACAAAATTAGCCTGTAATCCCAGCCCTTTGGGAGGTGGAGGCAGGCGGAACACTTGAGATTAGGAGTCCGAAACCAGCTTGGTCAACATGGTGAAACCCCATCTCTACTAAAAATACAAAAATTAGCGGGTGTGGTGGTGCTTGCCTGTAGTCTCAGCGTGCCTGTAGTCTCAGCTACTCGGGAGACTGAGGCAGGAGAATCACTTGAACCTGGGAGGTAGAGCAGAAATCACACCACTGCAATCCAGCCCGAGCAACAGAGTGAGACTCTGTCATTTAAAAAAAAAAAAAAAAAAAAAAAAAAAAGACAAAATTAAATACTGCTAATGATGCCTTGAAAAGAATGAAAATGTTCATCTTTGAGTGATTTTTTATATTCAAAGAATAACTTTCACAGTTTTAAAATATTAAAGAGCTCTGGAGACATATTCTATCTTTCTAGTTGATCTTTGTTTTCTTAAAAAAGCTGTTTTGTTAGATTTCTGGGAGTTAACCTTGGCTTACTTATGACCAAATTCTAAAATACCACTTATGTGTGTTTAAAGAATCACAGCTGGTTGTCAGGAATACAACAACTGTTACTACAACATCAAGAACAAAACTCCATGGCTAATACTGAAAAATATCAGGTTTTATCCTATGATTCCTTTTTTATTTTTCTAAGACTTCAGTCAGGATAAAGCTCTTACTTGTATACACATAACACAAAAATTACATGCTTACAACTCCAGAGATTGTAAGGACCTTAGCATAAAAAAATTCCAATATTCTCACCAGAAAGGGCAATTTATGCATTTTTACTTACTTACTGGGGGCAGGGGAAGGTGCTGGCTAAACAAATGGTAGGTTTTGTGTTTATCGAAGGAAATTAAGTAGTTTAGGTTTCACCTCTTCTAAAAAGCAAACCATTAGATCAAAGAACAGAGATTTTTGCTGGAAGCCAGTCTATTGTAGATAGTGAAAAACCAACTTTTTGAGAGAATGTACTATGAAAATGCCTTTTTTATTTTATTATTATTTTTTGAGATGGAGTCTCACTCTGTCGCCCAGGCTGGAGTACAGTGGTACAATCTCATCTCACTGCAACCTCTGCCTCCCAGGGCACAAGCCATTCTCGTGCCTCAACCTCCTGAGTAGCTGGGATTACAGGCGTGCACCACCATGCCCGGCTAATTTTTGTTGTATTTTTAATAGAGACAGGGTTTCACCATGCTGGCCAGGCTGGTCTCGAGCTCCTGACCTCAAGTGATCTGCCCACCTCAGCTTCCCAAAGTGCTGGGATTACAGGCGTGAGCCACCGCGCCTGGCTGAAGATGCCTTTTTTAAAAGGCTGACTGTGGGTACTTAAGATTTAATGATAAATTTAAAAGGAGGTTCCTCTTCTATACAAGAGGTTTTCACATTCAGCTGAAACTATTGTTCAAGCTATCCTCACATTAGAAAAAGCTGAGTAGCAATTTAGTGACAGGAAAAATGAGCACATTTCATCAAATCTAAAATGCCATCTATCGTAATATACCCTTATTCATGTATTACTAAGAATAAACAATACCAATTAAGTTATAATATGTTATACACATCTCATTTTAGACATGCTAAAATGTGGAAAACATGCAACTTACAATTGATGCAATATGGAATCAAGGACACCACCTAGTGGCAACATAGTATAAATGCCAGAGCTTAAAAAGAGTCTTTTTGGGGAATAAGGCAAGCTTCACCATAATCTGTACTTCTTAAAATCAAATAAGCCTTTCACTAAGCAGCTGAGGGGCAAAAGTACATTTTCATTTTAATGACTTATTGTGGAGATTAAATTGATTTGGCTCTAGGTATCAACCCCAAAACATACTTACTGCGTTTCCTGGCTGGCTTTCCTGCAGTTTGGCAACGGCAACGTTTTCCCTTTCTTCACATGCTACCTCAGCAACTCTTTCCCCATCAGTCCTTTCTTCTGTCTCTTTATCCTTATTCAGTCCAGCCCCAGTGGGTTCCTCTTCTATGGGTTCTCTACTCTCTGCCTTCTTCTCCTGGGTCTCTTCTGTTTCTGTAACCATCCTGCTTTCCATGTGCTCTTTGGACTCCCCCAGCTCAGCACATGAGTCTTCTGAAATATGCCTCCCAGAGTCAGTCACCGGGATCTGCAGTTGTTCTGGTGATCCAGGGTCTGTATTCACTACTCTCGCCCTCTGAGAACCACTGGGAAATTTTGCTGCCATCTCGACACCACTGCCACCAATTTTTGGAGCATGGAAACCCATTCCTGAAGTGCTTGGTGCTTCTTCACTGTCATCATCTGAACTCTCAGAGCTGGACCCTTCTGCAGTCTCTAGTCCCTCCATGCCCAACCTGTCAGAAGCAACAGAAAGGTTTAACAGCGTTTGTAGCTTCTATTTAAAGCAAAGAGTTGGCTGGGCGCGGTGGCTCAGGCCTGTAATCCCAGGACTTTGGGAGGCCAAGGCAGGCAGGTCACGAAGTCAGGAGTTTGAGATCAGCCTGGCCAACATAGTGAAACCCCATCTCTACTAAAAATACAAAAATTAGCCAGGTGTGGTGGCATGCGCCTATAGCCCCAGCTGCTCAGGAGGCTGAGGTGGGAGAATCACCTGAACCCGGGAGGCAGAGGTTGCAGCGAGCCAAGATCGTGCCATTGTACTCCAGCCTGGGTGACAGAGTGAGACTCCGTCTCAAAAATAAATAAATAAATAAAGCAAAGAGTTATAGTTTGTTCAGGAAACAGAATCTGTTTCTGCTAGCTTGAGATGGAGAAAAGGCAAATTTCGGAAAAAGATATTCCAGAGCTTATAAACAGAAGGAAAAAACATTTCAATGAGACTGGAACCAACTGTCCCAAAGATCCAAGAGGATCTCCTTTCTAAAGTTCTGAATCTCTAAAAGCAAAATTGATTTTGCTTAAAGCTTTTTTCCCCCACATTACACTACCTTCAACAGTTGGAAATTAGATAAAATAATAAATAGTTGGCCGTGCGTGGTGGCTCATGCCTGTAATACCAGCACATTGGGAGGCCGAGGTGGGTGGATCACAAGGTCAGGAGTTCAAGATTAGCCTGGACAATATGGTGAAAACCCGTCTCTACTAAAAATACAAAAATTAGCTGGGCCTTGTGGCGGGTGCCTGTAGTCCCAGCTACTCGAGAGGCTGAGGCAGGAGAATCACTTGAACCAGGAGGCAGAGGTTACAGTGAGCCGTGATTGCACCACTGCACTCCAGCCTGGGTGACAGAGCAAGACTGTCTCAAAAAAATAAATAAATAATAATAATAAATAGTTATAAAGAAAATCCATCCAGGCATGGTGGCTCACGCCTGTAATCCCAGCACTTTGGGAGGCTGAGGTAGGTCGATCACTTGAGGTTAGGAGTTCAAGACCAGACTGGCCAACATGGTGAAACACCATCTCTACTAAAAATACAAAAATTAGCCGGGTGTGGTGGCACATAGCTGTAGTTCTAGCTACTGGGGAGGCTGAGGCAGGAGAATTGCTTGAATCTGGGAAGCAGAGGTTGCAGTAAGCCAAGATCGTGCCATTGCACTCCAGCTTAGGCGACAGAGCAAGATTCCGTCTCAAAAAAAAAAAAGAAGAAAAAAAGAAAATTCTTCGGTGCTGCCCCTTGATTTGATTGGTGAAAAAAATATATAAAGAAAATCCTAGGAACAATTATTCTGTTTTACAGAGGTGTTGCCCAATAATAAATATTAATACACACACACACACACACACACACACACACACATTTACAAATCCTATGCTTGGGCTGGACGTGGGGCTCAGGCCTATAATCCCAACACTTTGCGAGGCTGAGGCAGGAGGATCACCTGAAGTCAGGAGTTTGAGACCAGCCTAGGCAACATGGCAAAACCCTGTCTTCACAAAAAAATAAAAAAAATCTGCTGGGCATGGTGGTATGTACCCTAGCCCCAGCTACTCAGGAGGCTGAGATGGGAGGATAGCTTAAACCTGGGAGGTCAAGGCTTCAGTGAGCTGAGATCGTGCCACTGCACTCCAACTTCAGCAACAAAGTGAGGAACATGTCTCAAACAAACAAACAAAAAAAACCACCTATGCTTTATTAATAATTACTCAAACCCAGAAATTACCCAAATGTCTACCAAATGGAGACTGGATAAACAAACTGTGGTACATTCATACCATGAAATGATACTGAATAATAAAAAAGAATGAACTACTGATACATACACTACCATGGATGAATCTCTAAAGCTTTATATTAAGTGAGAGAAGCCAGACACTAAAGGCTATATGACATCCTAGAAAAGACTAAACCATAGTAACAAATATCACACCGGTGACCAATGGTTGCCAGGGTCTGGAGGTGGGGAAAAGGGACTTAACTACAAAAGGGCACGTGGGAACTATTTCAGGTCATTAAAATACACTCTATCTAGATTGTGGTGGTGGTTACATGACTACATAGTATACATTTTTCAAAAGTCATAGAACCAATCAACCAAAAAGGGTGAATTTTGCTATATATAAATTATACCTCAATAAACCTCATTAAAAAAATACAAACCACAGGTAATGTCACCACCCTTTCTCTTAGGAACATTTAATTCCCATTTCAGAAAGAACAAACATTGTATGCTGACCTCATAGTGTTATATGATCTTTGATTAATAATTATCTGTTTATCCCCAAAGGGGACAAACTTATTTTCAAGAACTTGGCCCAAGGGAAGTCACTGGCAACAAGAGGACCAACTAGAGGGACAAGAGAACTATCAGAAAAATGGACAAGAAAAAGTATTGCTGTGCTTTTTACCCTCAAGTGCGAAAGTGGTGAAGAGAAGTCTGGCAAAGTGACCAAAGACCTCAATGATGACTGCGAAAAACCACAGAAAACAACCACCTGGAAAGTACAGCTTGATTTCCACCTAGAATTTCTAAAAGTTAAACCCCTTCAACACCAAAAAAGTAATTCAAATATAAAGCTATTTTTATGTTTCAGTGTAAGGAAAAAATTCATCCTTTACATTCAATTAATGGCATTCACAGCAGAAACCATTACCAGTATGTACAATGTGACAATCACTGAAACCTAAAGCCTGAAGCACTCTGGAAATTTTCTGAGCTCCCACCAAACATTACACAAAAATGTGTTTATGCCAGATAAACAAGGAGGAAATGTCTCATGCCAGTCCTCAAAGATCAATTGGGAACAAAAGTAAAACACTTACCAGAAGCATCTCCTCTTTCCCGCACTGGCTTCTCTGTCTGTTTGAGATTTAGTAGGCCATTGCCGTTTCCGATTCTCACTGATTTCTGCTGAAACCATCTTGCTGGAGGCAGCCTGCATACCTAACCAGAAATTTTAACAACTCAGTTTCTACTATAGGGACTAAGTTTAAAGAAATCATAAATAACATGGATTGCAAAAAGAGCTGCAATCTACAGCTCCAGATTTAAATTTCTTAAGATACCAACATTTTATACAGTTAATCTCAAATTTACACAGATTTAAAATAATAAACATTCTAGTCTAGGAGCAGATTTTTTAAAGCACCATTGCACAATTTGTAACTTTGAGACTGACAAGTTCATACCCAGCCCTCCCCAAACCTACTTATCCCTGCATTAGTTATTTCCACACACTTGTCTTTTTCCTGTTATGTCATAACCTTTTTGACGGAAAAAGATTGTTTCTTATTCAATTGTTCCCATACTAGGCCTGCCATGTTTTGGATGCTAAAAACAAAAGTTAATGAGAATCATTCACATTAAAAACTGACTTAAAACTGGCAGCAAATTCTTTGAGATCTAAACATCTTCTGAAGACTTAGCTTATCCCTAAACACAAACAAAAAAATGTTCTTACCTGGGGCCCATGGCCCCATGGAATTCAGGGGTTAAATATGCCAAATGTTGGCTGGGTTCATGCCTGTAATCCCAAGCACGAGGTTAGGAGTTTGAGACCAGCCTGGCCAACATGGTGAAACCCCGACTGTACTAAAAATACGAAAATTAGCCAGGCATGGTGGCGCGTGCCTGTAATCCCAGCTACTCTGGAGGCTAAGGCAGGAGAATTGCTTGAACCCGGGAGGCAGACGTTGCAGTGAGCCGAGATCACACCATTGCACTCCAGCTCTGGGCAACAGAGCAAGACTCTGTCTCGGGGGGGAAAAAAAAGCCAAATGTTGCGTATGTGTTCTTTTTTAAAAAATATACTGTGTTCATTTTTGACGATAAAAGTTCCAAGGTTTTCATCAGATTCTCAGACATCTGTAACCTAAAAAAAGCTTAAGAACTGCTCCTTGTGTGTAGTGTACAGCAGTCTGAACAACTGGCTTCAGGGGTGCCAGCTGAACACACTAAGGAATCCTCATTCTCACCTTTGAGGACGGAATCCTCCAGACGCTCAGCCATCTCATGGCACTGCTGCTGGTAGTCAGGGCTGGTGAAGCAGTGCTTGGGTTCTACAAGCTTCCGCTGCAGTCGCTCTAGCCGTTTCTGCTCCTTTTCAGCCTCTCGCTCGGCTTGTTGTTTTACCCATTCAGCCATTCTGGGGATGAGGGAGGAAGAGATATAACTGAACAGATATATTACATATACACTTTTATATATAAAATGTCTCTGACAAATTAATGCACTTGTTCATACTGTGATATTCTCTTAGAAAGGTGAGCCATGCTTACTACTAGCATATGGTACTGATCTTAACTTAATCCCAAAGATAACTATTAAATTATGGAAAAGGTTAAATCTGATAATAAATTTGGATGTAAATATTTTAAGTTTCCATTTCCAATATGCGTGGCATATGTATAATCATTACTGATAGGAAAGTATATGTCTCTCTTCAAAAACAGAAAAAAAGGTGGGCATCTTACGCTTTTTCATGATTGACATCGCGTAGTCTCCTTCCACTGAGATCCCGACAAGCTTCTCGATTGGTTGTCTTCTCAATCTGAGCACCAAGTGCTCGGAGCATAGATCCAAAACCTGAGCAGACGTATTTGGAGAAAGCAGGTTAAAATGTGTTCAAGGACGGATAAAAGCAGAATTTGTGAAAACAATCTATATCACAAGATTAACAATGATCTCTACTTTCTTCTTTTTTTTTTTTTTTTTTTTTAAGAAAAGATGAACATCAAGGTTCTAATTCAGGCAGCAAAAGTAAAAAGACTGATTTAACCTCATGCCTTTCACCTTTCATTTTATAGTTCTGAGATAAAATACCTAGCCTTCCCAAACCTAATTATTTATCCTTGTGTTAGTTATTTGCATACAGGTATAATACCTGTACAGCTAGAATATTTAAAAAGCTTTACCCAGGCCAGGCGCGGTGGCTCATGCCTGTAATCCCAGCACTTTGGGAGGCTGAGGCAGGCAGATCATGAGGTCAGGAGATCAAGACCATCCTGGCTAACATAGTGAAACCCCGTCTCTACTAAAAAATACAAAAAATTAGCCAGGTGTGGTGGCGGGCGCCTGTAGTCCCAGCTACTCAGGAGGCTGAGGCAGGAGAATGGCGTGAACCCAGGAGGCAGAGCTTGCAGTGAGCCGAGATCGTGCCACTGCACTCCAGCCTGGGCAACAGAGCCAGGCTCCATCTCAAAAAAAAAAAAAAAAGCTTTACCCAATGACAGAGATCCCAAGATTCTCAGATTACGAACTTAAAAAGTATATGGTGAGACTTTTCAATGAGTTTAGAAGGAAAGGCAATTTTAAGCTCTCACTGGCTGATACAACATGCTTCATTCATTCATTCTTTTTATCCCCCCTAAGAGATGGGGCCTTGCTTTGTCATCCAGGCTAGAGTGCAATGGCTTGATGTAATCAAAGCTCACTGCAGCCTTGAACTCCTGGGCTCAATGGATCCTCTTACCACAGCCTCCCAAGTTGCTAGGATTACAGGCGTGTATCGACGCAGCTAGCTAATTTTTTTTTTTTTTTGTAGAGACCAAGGTCTTACCATCTTGCCCAGGCTAGTCTCAAACTCCTGGGTTCAAACTATCCTCCCACCTTGGACTCTCAAAGTGTTGGGATTATAGGAGTGAGCCACCATGCCTGGCCACATGCTTCATTCTTTTTTTTTTTTGAGAGAGTCTCACTGTGTCGCCCAGGCTGCAGTGCAGTGGCACAATCTCAGCTCACTGCAGCCTCCACCTCCAGGGTTCAAGTGATTCTCCTGCCTCAGCCTCCCAAGTAGCTGAGATTACAGGCGCCTAACACCACACCTGGCTAATTTTTATATCTCTAGTAGAGACGGGGTTTCACCATGTTGGCTAGCCTGGTCTCGAACTCCTGACTTAGGTGATCCGCCCGCCTTGGCCTCCCAAAGTGTTGGGATTACAGGCGTGAGCCACTGTGCCCAGCCCATGCTTCATTCTTAATGATACAATTTCAAACAGCTGGATATAGTCTGAGATGTCAGCTCTCTGAAAACCAAACCAAATCACTGTAGATTTTGAGAAAGCTTAGGGATCACATGTTACTACATTAGGAGAAATACCAATAACTGTTTATACTGTTTTCCCTCTGTTATTTTCTTTCTTAGTAGTTGTGTTAAACAAACAAAACCTTAATCTGCCTCAACTTGTAAACAATTGTGTTTCCTAAGGTAACTTTAGACTTCCTTTGGAACTACAAAAACGAGACAAAATCCTGATTAAAGCAGAAGGAGATTTAGAAAAAAAACTCTTTATTCAGCAAATTGAACAGAATAATGGCCATCTCTCTTCATCTAATTTTCCCCAAAGTTTTAGAGCCTAGGTTTCCTAAGAGCTATCCAGCTGAAGAAAGTGGGAATTGTATCATACAATATTTCTTCCTCGACCAAAATAAAAGACAGCCTGGGCAACATGGGCAACATGGCAAAACCCCATCTCTACAAAAAATACAAAAATCAGCTGGGCATGGTGGCGTGTGCCTGTAGTCCCAGCTACTAGGGAAACTGAGGTGGGAGTATTGCTTGAGTTCAGGAGGTCAAGGCTGCAGTGAGCCGCGATCGTACCACTGTACTCCAGCCTGGGCGACAGAATGAGACAGTGTCTCAAAAGAAAGAAAACAAAAGAATAAAAGAGAAAATGCCCAAAATCAGGTTAAGTAAATAAAAGAATTCATAAGGCAAAACAATATTGGCATACTAAAGAGACTAAGAAGTTTGTTAATTTAATACCATGGCTGAAGACAGCAAACGTCAGCAGCAGAATATGAAAATAAAGACTGCAAATGTGCTACAACTAAGTAGTCAATGTTCACGTCCTACCTCCTTTTCCACCGCAAAGTCTGGGTTCCAAACTATAAACAGCTCCATGCTGCACTGTGTCACTGGTGTAAATGAGTGCTCCATTGCATTTCACAAAGAAGTTTTCCACTGGAACATTCTAGAGACAAATTTGTTTTTTTAATGCCTTCTATGAGATAATAACCTAAGTTTGTTACAAGAAGGGACCTAGCTGTCTTTCTATTACTCTGGTTACAACAGAGGGTGTTCAATTAATATTTGTTGAATTGAAAATGTAAACTACTAGGAGAAAAAGTCATTTCACATGATGCATTTTGGGTATATTTTTTTCCCAATATTACCTAATCATCACATATAGAAGAAACTTCAGTCTTTGTGGTGAAAACAAAAACTGCTTCTTCTTCTCCGACAGGTAATTTGAGTCAAGGTAGAAGACTATGCAGGACTCAGATTAAACAACTGTGGAGGTCCCATTTTCTGACTTTCTTAAACAGGTAAAATTAAATTGAACATCAAAAGTAGTCCTCAATCCTAAAAAGTGCAAGTAGGAATAAGTAGTAGAGAAGGAAGGAGTCAAGAGTGTGGTTTTTAATACACCAATATAAGTACACCATAGGAGACATAAAAACATGAAAAATGAGCAAAAATGAGCAAAGTTGCTGAAGGCAGCCTAAGATGCTGGGCAGCCCCAGATTCTGTGTAGCTGCCCAAAGCCTACATGAATCAATACTCTCAGCAGTCCTGTAACCCAGTAAAAGCCCACTCTGGACCAAGGAAATACAGAATTACCAAGCAGCACCAGGCTGGTGGATGTATGGAGACTGAGCTATGTGATTATAGTTCTCTACCACAGTCACTGCCCAGATGCCAGGGCAGAACAGGTGGAGATTTGGATTTATGTTGTCTGGGATTCTCCCAGACAAATATAATGGCGGGAGAGAGGAGCAAGGGAGCTCAGGCTATTTGCAATGAGGTAACATGAATGACTATTCTTGTCTTTAAAATACTGTCTACCTTAAAGAGCTGTTGTAAACATGAAATGAGATATGTAATACATTTTGTATCTGTTTAATGTTTACACATTAGAAGCCTTTTGTATGTCTAATGGGTATGGTATTTCTAAATAATTTTAAAAGATATTAATATGAAGGCAGAAAGTATACACCATGAAAATGATGTATACTTCATTTCCAAACAGAATGGCTTATTAAACAAAACAACTGATCAACAAAATTGCATTTTCTACTTAAGATTCTTGTCAATGAAGTCACAAGCAGAAAAAAGGATACAACATTTAGACTCAATTTAACTGCTTTTAACCATTTGTGCATTGTAAAGTGCTTCAAACACAAATTATCATGTGTGTTTTAGCACAATCAGCCTAAGACTATCAGAGATAAACCTGTCAAACTTACTGATTCACTGCAACGAGGGGAACTGCACATCAGGAGTCATGGGTATCTCACCAACCCAAAGAAAGGAGTGTCATTATAAGATTTGGGGCTAGGGTGGAGTTGAGGTGAAATTTACAACAAGCAGTGTTTAAACAGGTTCAAAATAAAGCAGGACTGTATATAAAAACGTCAACATCAGATCTGGATTGTGAGGCTCCTCTCTCCTTGGAAACTACAAATTTAAGATAAATGTGGAAAGTTGTGTCCAGAAACCCTTAATGGGAAGCTCTGACCTGGGTTGGAAATCAAGAATGCTTCTCTACAAGGCAAGAGTGGGAAGGTTCACTCTTATTGAGAGAACTTCAAACAGCAAAATTTCTTATATATTCTATGGTTTTTGAGACCAAGGTTTCTCAGTGAATAAGAAAGCAGCAGACCTTCGTGGGGGTCGTTATGACGTTATGACACATCACCATTTCCTGTTAACTGTGCAGCTGTACATCGGTATAGTGTGGGGGAAACAAAAACAAAAAACAAAAACTTTGCAGCTGGCTTTATCTGTGTCTGTTATCCCAGCCTGATGAAAAGCAGAGCAGATTTTTATTTTCTCAGTGGGAGTTAACACTAACTTCATCATGTCTCAGAATAGTTTTGTTTTTAAAAACATAGGTGTGAACTTGAGCTATTCTTACTTGTTCCAGTATCTCAGCAAATACTCTTTTGTGTTTCTATTCATATTTGCTATGGTCATGTTCCTTAAGTTTCTGACTGAATCCACTCATTTATATTTCTTTATATATATTTTTTGAGACCGAGTCTTGCTCTGTCACCCAGTTTGGAGTGCAATGGCTCAATCTCGGCTCACTGCAACCTCCACCTCTCAGGTTCAAACGATTCTTCTGCTTCAGCCTCCTGAGTAGCTGGGATTACAGGCGTCTGCCGCCATGCCTGGCTAATTTTTGTGTATTTTTAGGAGAGATGGGGTTTCATCATGTGGCCAAGCTGGTCTCGAACTTCTGACCTCAGGTGATCTGCCCGCCTCGACCTCCCTAAGTGTTGGAATTACAGGCGTGAGCCACCACGCCTGGCCTATATTTCTTGCTTCCGATTTAAAAATTCTTTTTTCCAACATACCTCATGATTAAGATCCTATTTTTTCTGGTTTCACTTTGGATCAATTGTCAGCAAGTTTGAAAACTGTACTCATAGGCCGGGAGGAGTGGCTCAAGCCTGTAATCCCAGCACTTTGTGAGGCTGAGGTGGGCGGATCACCCGAGGTCAGGAGTTCAAGACCTGGCCAACGTGGTGAAACCCCGTCTCTACTAAAAATACAAAAATTAGCCAGGCATGGTGGCAGGCGCCTGTAATCCCAGCTACTTGGGAGGCTGAGGCAGGAGAACCACTTGAACTCAGGGAGGCAGAGGTTGCAGTGGGCCGAGATCACGCCATTGCACTCCAGCCCGGGCAACGGGAGTGAAACTCCGTCGTGGGGGTGGGGAGGGGGAGAAAAGAAAACTGTACTCATGAAATAAGAATTACTTTCAAAGGAATTAGAATGCAATTGTTTTCATGGTCAAAAACAGTTGTGCTTACAGTTTTTAGACTGGATTACAGAGCAGGAAGGAAAACATGGAAAGTGAAAAACCGTATTATTTGCAAACACACATTGCTTCTTCACGGAATCGATCCAAGTCTCTTAAAATTTTGGTTTAGACTGCAGTGTTAACATTTGTTAAGCTTATAAATAGTAAGCAGAGGAAATAGCCGAGGAAAGCACGGATGAGGTGCGGAAAGAACAGAGTTCTAGATCAAGTGCCAACATTAAAATTAGATTCAGGGAAACCACTAAATTCTTTTGACAACTGAACAGGTTTAATATCTTATAGCTGGTAAAAGCTTACTTACTTGAGAGTTCAGTAAAAGCTCACGTGTAACTCTGGAAGTCCCTGGTAGGTTTTCACAAATATGCACGGACAAATGAGACCATCAAATGAATAGTGAACACTTCTACATAACAGGCCCTAAGAACTCAGGCCCTCAACAGGACACACGTGAATGCTTGGTCACAACGAGTGACCAGAAGAATCAATTTTCCTTCCCAATCATCCTTTGGCCTGGGTTTGGATATGACATACTTCTCTAGGCTGGGGCTAACAAGGCTGCGTGATGAGTGGACAAAATACACGTCACATAACCATAGTAAGTAGGTGAAGACTGGAGCCTTAAAAATCAGCCGGCCCAAATGCCAGAAGACCATTATATTTACGGATAAAGAAAGAGAAACAAAGTATTTGTAACTGTGAGCGGGACTAAGTGCCTGTAACAGTTTTTTTCTCCCTCTTGGTGGGGAGGCAAAACCACCACCACAAAAGAAAAGCAAAGGAAGGTCTCAGTAACAGTTCGAAGCACCTTAACACTGAGGAACTCTCAGCCTCAACGAGTGAAAACCCCAGAGAATAGAAGTCCCCCCCCCCCGACCCCGCCCCGGACAGACCTACTCCGCACCCAGCGCTGCCACCTGTCTGCCTCTTTCTCCTTCCTAACAGGAACCGAAATTCTCACCTGATCTTGGCAGTGCCGGTGGATAAAATCCCGGACAGTGCAACGAGCCGAGGCACACCGCACCGCTTTGCACCCGAAGCCAGGGCCGCGAATCCACACCAGCGCCGCGGCCTCCGCCATGTCAACGACTACCCGAACCTCAAGCCTCCCTGAGACACCAGGCGCCGCAACTCGCCCGGCGCATCTTGATGACGCGAAGCATCTTCCAACGCCCCACCCCTCACGCTTCCGTTCACCCCTCCCCTCCCCTGGGGCGGGTCAAGTGAGCCGGGCGGGCGGGCGGCGCGGGTTGGGGGAGGGGAACAGGAAAGGCCTGGCGGAGGCAGATAAGGCGGCAGAGCACGGGGCGAGGCGTTGCTAGGAGAAGTTGCTAGGGCGGGGCTCGAGGGACCGGCTATAAAAGGCTGGCGCTGGGTTGGGTTTTGAGCTTCCTGGCCGTAAGCGATAAGGCTCTACCTAAGTACTGCCTTGTGCTGTAGGTTTTGGCCCTTTTCCTCACATCTGTGTAGTTATTTTTGGGTCGCGGAGAATTGTGGCCCGAGAAGGCTCTGCTCCTTGAGAGTGTGGGGAGAGAAGCTGCAGTCCCGGAAGCGGTTTTAGGGGGCCGCTTCCTTGGCCTGGAGGAGCCCCCCAACCCGAGGGGGCAAGGGAAACGACCCCCAGGAGGCCCCTAAACAGTGGCCCGCGTGGTTTCTCCTCCAGGTTTACAGAGCCTTCTTTTCCCCTCCAGAAACAGCCAACCTCCGGGTTTCTGCCTGCCACGCACGGTTTATTCTTATTTCCGCCTGTTTGTGCTCTGCGTTATCTCCACTTCAGCTCTGTTTTCAAAATATTTCACAGCAAGTGGGCTCTTGTGAAAGTCAGTGACAGGAGTGACGTTTATAGTCATGCTGCTTCAAAAAACCCTAGCATAACTTTTATTCTGCACCATGGAAACACACTCGAACAGATTTGCATAACGTAACCTTAAGGCTCAGGGAATACGAAAGAGTCCCTTAATATTTAATAGAATGAGATTATGGTATTTCTAAAACCCTGAACAATTCAAAAGCCACCAGTGTGAAGATAGGAAGGTTATTTGGAGATATCTGTGCCTGCTAAACACAAATGCATCGGCCCACAGAATTGCCTTCTCTGCTGCTAAAATGCTTGGCAAATGGAACTCCTAGCTGAGGGGGTAACAACAAAAAATTCAGAAATCGTTTAGCGGTGGCAGTATGTGCGAAAATGGAATTCCAAGTCCTGGGAAGTTAATAGATTCAGTGGTCTGCATTTCACACACGAGGGAAAGTTGGGGAGAGAAAGGGCCTCCATGGGGATGCCAGTAGATAAAGAAAAATTACAAAAAAAAAAAAAATAATAAAGATAGATTGTACTGGCCGGGCGCAGTGGCTCATGCCTGTAATCTAGCACTTTGGGAGACTGAGGCGGGCGGATCTCGAGGTCAGGAGTTCGAGACCAGCCTCACCAACATGGTGAAACCCCATCTCTACTAAAAATACAATAATTAGCCGGGCGTGGTGGTGCGCCCTGTAATCCCAGCTATTCAGGAGGCTGAGGCAGGAGAATCGCTTGAACCCGGGAGGCAGAGGTTGCAGTGAGCTGAGACTGTGCCACTGCACTCCAGCCTGAGCGACAGAGCGAGTCTCCGTTTCAGAAAAAAAAAGATATATTGTACCTAGGAAGCAGTATTTCGGAAAGGTGGTGCCGTGGCAACCCTGGGGCGTGAAGGTGTCACCAGGTTACATGTAAGCCGTCCAAACTCCAGAAACCTGAAGTCCCTCTCCAGTCTGCTCCCCAGCTCTCTGTCCTCCAGGTTCCTGAAAAAGTAATCTACAGATCCGAGCCTTAAGCCACTTCTTTTTTTATTTGTGATTTCTTCCTTCTGGTGATCAAAAATGACTATTTCAAATAATAAATAATTTTTTTAAATGACTATTTCAAAGGTCTGAGATCCTGTAAGTAACTGTATAAAGATAAGTTTGGGTTTCCAAAACATTTTTTGTGTCAGGATAATGCTTCGTATCTTGTGAGGAATTATTATGATTTGTCTTTTCTTTCTTTCTTTCTTTTTTGAGACACTCGCTCTGCCACCTGAGCTGGAGTGTAGTGGCGCAATCATAGCACACGCAGCCTTGAACTCCTGGGCTCAAGTGATCTGCCACAGACTCCAGATGGAATTACAGGTGCATGCCACCACACCTGGCTAATTTTTAAATTTTTTGTAGAGACGAGTTTTTCGCTAAATTGCCCAAGCTGGTCTTGAACTCTTGGGCTCAAGAGATCCTCCCGCCTCAGCCTCCCAAAGTGCTGGGATTACAGAAGTGACCTGCCGTGCCTGGCATAAGTAGTACTTTCCAGTAAGGAAACTCCACATCATTTATTACTAACATTATATTTAGTCCTCATAAAACCTGATGTCTGAACGGAATTTTTCGCTTTTTATCCCTCTGTTGCATTTAAATTCCTATTATTTAAAGAATCCCAAGTATTGAATAGGTATTTGTCATTTAAAATATGAAATAACCATTGATATTAGCTTTTTAAAGACACAAATTTCCAAGTAATATATAATTTGTTGTTAAAACTTCAAAATGAGCCTGTAGTACCATGACATGTACAGAGCAGACATTAAGTAAATATTAGTTGGATACTTGATGGATTACTAAGGTAGAAGTTAATTATTCTCAATGTACATATGATGAAATATATTTTGCACTAATATAACACAATCTATTCTAAGGATGCAGAATTTAACTTGGATTGCTATTAAATTCCTTTAAAGAATGGGGAAATTGAAGCATGTAAAGTTAGGGCTATGGCCAAGAACACAGTGCACATCAGTGAAAAAAAAAATCTAGAAAGACAGCTATTAGCTGGGTTACTATGGGTGTGTGGTAGCTTCCAGTTGACAGTGCTATGTGGCGGGGCTGATCAGTGATTATGGAAAAGAGCCAACTGCTGCTACCTTTCCCACCTCATGATGTCAGGTAGGGAAGGCACAGGAAGGCATGTGTGTGGTTGTGACAACTAAATGGTGAGTGGGAGGGGGGCCAGTTCTTCTATTGTCTACATAGTGTGGCCATGCTCCTAGGACTATATTTGGTGTGCTTTCCAGTAAACCACACTGGCTTTGTTCCTGCCTATGTTCTCCAGAAGAATGCTCTGGCCACACATTTGCCTTTTGAGGACTGGTTCTGCTGCCATGAGAGGGACACTGGGAGGGCATCTTGAGGCAATGTGGAATAATTGTTCACTGCCAGGAAATGACAGCACCAGACAGACAATGTTTGTGTGGCAACTCATGACAGGGGCTCAATTGAGCCAAATGTCATGCTGGTCTGCAAGAACAGGAAGCAGAACTGTATGCTGGCAATTTCCATAAACAGCAGCCACGCTCCTAAACTAGTGAATCTATATCCATGTGTGACATACAAGTCGCACTTCTGTGTTTTCAGCCATGTTTGTGCGCAGAGAGTAAAGGTGGTTGCTAATACCTTATTTATGACAAAAGACGATGGGACAGACTGACTCCTTCTGTGCCAGAAATGCAAAACTGCCATAAACCCCCAAATTGGCAAGTGTCGCCTTATAGATGGCTCCAGCCCCAGGGACAATGAGGTCAGCTCCTAGGATGGAAAAACAGCATCTGGGTGAGAGCTGTGTAGTCCACAGCGGGTGGTGGATGGTGTGGGAGGTGGAGCCTGAAGCAAGTCCCAAGATGCTGGCTGCCAGGGAAGGCACAGCCCCGCCCTCCTTCCTTATTGGATGGAAGAAAACAGGACAATGGTGAGGTGGAGTTGAGAGGCAGAGAAGGGTTGTGTTCAGCACTGACACTGGAAAGGAGCATGAGAGGGCAGAAAAGAACACTAGGGTAGAGGTGCAGAGCAGAGAGAAAAAGCTGGCCTCACAGTCAGTGCTGAGTATAGAAGCCCACCTCTTTGTAGTATCAGCAAGACAAAAGGACCGTCCTTCAGAGTGGACTTCCGCCAATAAATTCTATCACTCCCAGTTGCTCTAGATATTACCTTGTTTGCATTATCATGACAACACTAGCTTACAAAGCCCTACTGGTTATCATTACTCTTATCATCACCATCAAACAATGTTGTTTCATTTCAAAAATAATAATTTGTATATTATTCACTGTACTAAAACTATAAAGCAAAACTAGCATAGTGCCTATCTTCCAGAAATGTAGTATCTCAGTACTAGAATTTTTTTCAACATTGAATTTGATTTCTCTCTGGTCGATAAAAATCCATGGTCCTGTCTGAATTCTGTACAGCCAAGCATTTCAAAGGGGGTTTTCTTGCTGGAGGAGTGATAGGCCTTTGGGGATAGTTTAATTAGTTGACATTAGTGTATGTCTACTCTATTAGGGTTTTCCAGAGAAACAGAACCAATAGGATGAATGGATGGATGAATAGACAGATCAATAAATACATAGATAGATAATAAGGAATTGGCTCACATGATTATGGAGGCTGACAAGTCCCAAGATCTGCAGGGTGAGTCGGCAAGCTGGAGACCCAGGAGAGCTAATGGTGTAGTTCCCACAAGAAGGCCAGCAGACTGGAGAACTAAGAAAGAGTCTGTGTTTTAGTTCAAGTCCTCAAGTCCAAAGGCAAGGAAAAGCTGATGTCTCAGTTCAAAAGGAGTCAGGCATGAGGAGTTCTCCTTTACTGGGGGAAGTGTCAACCATTTTGTTCTATTCAGGCCTTCAACTGATTGGATGTGGTCCACCCACATTAGGGGAGGCAACCTGCCTTACTCAGTCTACTGATTCAAATGTTAACCTCATCCAAAAACACCCCAAAGGAACACCCAGAATCATGTTTGACCAAACATCTGGGCACATGATGGCCCAAGCAAGTTGACATAAAATTAACCATCATATCCACTAACTGAATATTTTTGATAAATAAATAACCTTTGGCTGGGTACGGTGGCTCACGTCTATAATCCCAGCACTTTGGGAGGCTGCGGCGGGCAGATCACTTGATGTCAAGAGTTTGAGCCTGGCCAACATGGTGAAATCCCCTTCTACTAAAAATACAAAAATTAGCCAGGCATGGTGGTGCATGCCTGTAGTCCCAGCTACTTGGGAGGCTGAGGCACAAGAATTGCTTGAACCCAGTGGGCAGAGGTTGCAGTGAGCTGAGATCACACCAAGCTGAGATCACACCACTGCATTCCAGCCTGGACAACAGAGCAAGACTCTGTCTCAAATAAACAAATAACCTTCATTATTTTATTTAAATTTAGCTGTGCAACCAAAGAGGAAATGTTATTTAGCAAATAGAGAGAGACTGACTGAAAGTCAAATGTCTCTTATTCCCTAGATGTTTTGCTGTGTGAACTCAGGAAGCTCATCTGACTATTTTACACATTTGTTTCTGAATGGTTGAAGAGTTATGACTATGACTATTGGTAGAATTTACCTATCTACCACAGGATGTGGCCAGACTTCCAGACTGTGAATCCTTTGAGATTTCTTTTCTTTTTTTCTTTTCTTTTCTTTTTTTTTTTTGTGAGACAGAGTCTAGCTCTGTTACCCAGGCTGGAGTGCAGTGGTGCTATCTCGACTTACTGCAACCTCTGCCTCCTGGGTTCAAGCTATTCTCCTGCCTCAGCCTCCCAAATAGCTGGGATTACAGACATGTGCCACCACACCTGGCTAATTTTTGTATTATCAGTAAAGATGGGGTTTACCGTTGGCCAGGCTGGTCTCGAACTCTCAACCTCAGACGATCCACCTGCCTTGGCCTCCCAAAATGCTGAGATTACAGGCGTGAGCCACCGCGCCCAGCCTTCTTTGAGATTTCTAAAATAGAAGGTGTTGTGCCCTATCAATTAAAAAGTCAGGTGCTGGCTGGGCACAGTGGCTCACGCCTGTAATGCCAACACTTTGGGAGGCTGAGGCAGTTGGATCACTTGAGGTCAGGAGTTCAAGACCAGCCTGGCCAACGTGGTGACCCTATCTCTACTAAAAACACAAAATTAGCTGGGTATGGTTGTGCACGCCTGTAATCCTAGCTACTTGGGAGGCTGAGGCAGGAGAATCACTTGAACCCAGGAGGTGGAGGTTGCAGTGAGCTGAGATCACGTCATTGCACTTCAGCCTGGGCAACAAGAGCAAAACTCCATCTCAAAATAACAAAAATACTGGGCGCAGTGGCTCGCACCTGTAATCTCAGCACTTTGGGAGGTCGACATGGGCGGATCAGGAGGTCAAGAGATTGAGACCATCCTGGCCAACATAGTGAAACCCCATCTCTACTAAAAATACAAAAATTAGCTGGGTGTGGTAGCGCACACCTGTGGTCCCAGCTACTCGGGAGGCTGAGGCAGGAGAACTGCTTGAACTCAGGAGGCGGAGGTTGCGTTGAGCCAAGATCATGCCACTCTGCTCCAACCTGGTGACACAGCAAGACTCCATCTCAAAAAAAAAAAAAAAATGATAAATAAATAAAAATAAATAAATAAATAAACTAAAAAGTCAGGGGCGGAAGCTGAAGTAGGAGGATCACTTGAGCCCAGGAGTTCAAGTCCAGCCTGAGCAATATAGCAAAACACTGTTTCTGAAAAAAAATTTTTAAATAAAATAATATAAAAGGTCAGGGGTCATTGGGCAATTGAATTAGGATTCAGCTTTGAATAAGTTTACTGAATTTATTTGAAAAACCCAACATTCTGGTTAACTCACCTATCTGGAATACATTTTTGTTTTTTTGAAACAGGATCTTGGCCGGACGTGGTCACTCATGTCTGTAATCCCAGCACGTTGGGAGACCAAGGTGGGTGGATCACTTGAGGTCAGGAGTTCACGACCAGCCTGGACAACTTAGCTAAGCTCCATCTCTACTGAAAATACAAAAATTAGCCGGGCATGGTGGTGCACATCTGTAGTCCCAGCTACTCGGGAGCCTGAGGCAGGAGAGCCTAAGGCTGAGGTTGCGGTGAGCTTAGACCGCACTAGTGCATTCCAGCGTGGGTGACAGAGCCAGACTCTGTCTCAAAAAAAAAAAAAAGAAAGAAAGAAAAGAAAAGAAACAGAGTCTCACTCTGCCACCCAGGCTGGAGTGGGCAGTGGCCCAATCTTAGCTCACTCAGCCTCAAACTCCTAGCCTCAAGCAAACCTCCTGCCTTAGTCTCCCAAGTAGCTAGGACCACAGGTGTATACTATCACACCCAGCTACCTTTTTTATTTTTAATTTTTTTTTTTGTAGAGACAAGGTCTTGCTCTGTAAATTTTAAAAACATTTTTTGTAGAGGTTGGTCTTGAATTCCTTGCTTCAAGTGATCTTCCCACCTCAGCCTCCCAAAGTGTTGGGATTACAGGTATGAGCCACTGTAGCACCCTGAAAAACATTTTTAAAAAGTAAAAATAGAAATAAGTGCAATGGCTTCTGAACAGTTAATGCCTGTATAATTTTCTTGTAGAATTCTAGGCCCTTCTTGTTTTAAAAAATATTCTAGGCCATGCGTGGTGGCTCACACCTGTAATCTCAGCACTTTGGGAGGCTGAGGTGGGATAATCACTTGAGTCCAGGAGTTCAAGACCAGCCTGGACAATATGGCAAAGCCTTGCCTCTACAAAATATACAACAATTAGCTGGGCAAGGTGGCACACGCCTGTAGTCCCAGGTACTCAGGAGGCTAAGGTGGGAGGATCACTTGAGCTTGAGAGGTTGAGGTTGCAGTGAGACAGGATTGCATCACTGCACTCCAACCTTGGTGACAGAGCAAGACCCTGTCTCCACTAAAATAAAATAAAATAAAACAGATTCTAAAATAGATTCTATTGTGCTCTGCTTAACAGCCTGAAGAAAATTAGTGAGGAGACAGGAAGAGAAGAGAGCAAAATGCGGGCTGCAAGAGGCTGGCACGGGGACAAGAATGAGAAATAAGAGCTGCCTACCGTAGTGATTTTTTTTTTTTTTTTTTTTTGAGACTGAGTCTCTCTATGTCACCCAGGCTGGAGTGCAGTGGCGCAATCTTGGCTCACTGCAACCTCCACCTCCCAGGTTCAAGTGATTCTCCTGCCTCAGCCTCCCGAGTAGCTGGGATTACAGGCACCCACCACCACGCCCAGCTAACTTTTGTATTTTTATTAGAGATGGGGTTTCACCACGTTGGCCAGACTAGTCTTGAACTCCTGACCTCAAGTCACCCGCCTGCCTCAGCCTCCCACAGTGCTGGGATTACAGGCGTGAGCCACCGCCTGTATTTAAAGACAAAAATCAGGCTGGTGTGGTGGCCCATGCCTGTAATCCCAAACCAGGAGTTTGAGACCAGCCTGACCAACATGGCGAAACTCTGTCTCTATTAAAAATACAAAAAACTAGCTGGATGTGGTGGTGCATGCCCGTAGTCCCAGCTACTCCAGAGGCTGAGGTGGGAGGATTGCTTGAGCCTGGGAGGTCAAGGCTGCAGTGAGCCGTGATCATGCCACTGCACTCCAGCCTGGGTGACAGAGTGAGGCCCTGTCTCAAAAAAAAAAAAAAAAAGAAGAAGAAGAAGAAAAGAAAGGAAAAGGAAAGAAAGAGAGAGAGAGAAAGGAAGGAAGGAAGGAAGGAAGAAAAAAAAATCAACACAGAGAAGGAACTCCAAATCACCACCATTGGGGAAAAGATTGTATTGGGTCAAACTATGTGACACACAACAATAGGCCCTAAAGGGATTTCCATATCCCGAGTCTAATGCAAAGGCTCAGTTATGTTCAGTGTTTTCTAGTTATGATGGCAAGGCAGCACGAAACACATTTTAGAAAAAGTCGGCCGGGCATAGTGGCTCATGCTTGTAATCTCAGCACTTTGGGAGGCTGAGGTGGGTGGATCACCTGAGGTCAGGAGTTTGAGACCAGCCTGGCCAACATGGTGAAACCCCGTCTCAACTAAAAATACAAAAATTAGCCAGGCGTGATGGCAGGCGCCTGTAATCCCAGCTATTCGGGGGGCCGAGGCAGGAGAATTGCTTGAACCCGGGAGGCGGAGGTCGCAGTGAGCCGAGATCGCGCCATCGCACTCCAGCCTGGCGGACGAGAGCGAGACTTTGTCTCAAAAAAAAAAAAAAAGAAAAAGAAAAAGAAAAAGTTCTCCAAAAAGGGAAGACTTTTGAATATTCGTGAATTTATGGGTTAAACCCTAACAATCAGGGAACCTCAGCTATCCAGAACAGCAGATTTTCTAAAAGTTCCAGACAGTGAAGGTCTTAGCTGTTTAGGCACTCCTCCAAATAATTTTTATTTTTATTTTATTTATTTATTTGAGACGGAGTCTCGCTCTGTCATCCAGGCTGGAGTGCAATGGCTCCATCTCAGCTCACTGCAACCTCTGCCTCGTGCGTTCATGTGATTCTCCTGCCTCAGCCTCCCGAGTAGCTGGGATTACAGGTGCACACCACCACGCCCCGCTAATTTTTTGTATTTTTAGTAGAGACAGGGTTTCACCATGTTGGCCAGGCTGATCTCAAACTCCTGACCTCAAGTGATCCACCCACCTCATTCTCCCAAAGTGCTGGAATTACAGGCGTGAGCCACTGCGCCCAGCCGATAATTTTTATATTCTAATGTATTTCAGACAGAGGGTAAGACAAGCTGCTTTATGTACAAATAAACAATTTCCTCCTTGTTAGTGTAATGTGACATTTAATTAAATACCTCACTTTTCTTTTAAATTACCTGTAGCCTTTGAATACAGACAACCTACATCATTCTGAATAAGAAGGTAAGGATAGGAACGATACAAAAATTCTCTCATCTTCCATAAATTAGTAGAGGGTTTTCCTTAGCATATTTACCAGAAATCTAGAATCCATGTATCTGAGCTGTGTAAAGGATTCATAAAGAACATGAAATGCATAGTCACTGTCGAAGTCCTCTGGACATTGATAGAAGGAAAGGAATAATGAGCATCATGTGCTGCTGTTAGGAGATGAAACAAATCTATATACAGGCTCCAGATTCTATGAAGGTTAAATCAGAGCGGTATCTCCCAAACTGCACTCCAGAAAACCGTAGACCACAATGTGCTGTTATAAAAGAATTCCATTTTCAGATACATTTGAGAAAACTCCTGTCTTAGTCTGACTTGGGCTGCTATAACAAAATACCATACCAGGCCAGGCGCAGTGGCTCATGCCTGTAATCCCAGAAATGTGGGAGGCTGAGGTGGGAGGATCACTTGAGGTCAGGAGTTCAAGACCATCCTGGCCAACATGGTGAAACCCTGTCTCTACTAAAAATACAAAAATTAGCAGGGTGTGATGGCGCCTGCCTGTAATCCCAGCTACTTGGGAGGCTGAGGCAGAAGAATCACTGGAACCCAGGAAGTGGAGGTTGCAGTGAGCCGAGATTGTGTCACTGCACTCCAGCCTGGGCGACAGAGCGAGACTATCTCAGAAAAGAAAGAAAGAAAGAAAAACATACCAGGTAACTCACACAACAGATATTTATTTCTCATAGTTCTAGAGGCTGGGAAGTCCCACGATCTAGGTGCCGGCAGATTCAGTTCTTGGTGAGGGCCCTCTTCCTGGCTTATAGACGAATGCCTTTTTGCTGGCATATCCAGATGGGAGAGAGAGAGAGCAAGATGCAGTCTCTTCCTCTTCTGATAAGGGCACTAATCCCATCATGAGAGCTACATCCTAACCTCTCTAGCCCTAATTACCTCCCAAAGGCTGCGTCTCCTAGTACCATCGCACTGGGGGTTAGGGCTTCAATATGTGAATTTGAGCCAAGCATGGTGGCTTGAGCCTGTAATCCCAGGAGGCTAAGGCAGGAGGATTGCTTGAGGCCAGGAGTTTGAGGCTGCAGTGAGTTATGATGGTGCCACTGCACTCCAGCCTGGACAATAGAGTGAGACTCCATCTCTTTAAAAAAAATTGAATTTGGCAGAGACACAAATATTAATTCTGTAACAACTCCCATACCATATGCCCTCTTTTAGAGATTCACAAAATTTATTAACATAATAAAAGCCCTGAGAAATTTTATTTTCTTTGTTTAATCCAGTATTTTGCAAACTTAATTGACTATGGAACTTCTTTTCAAGTCACACCTAATAGTATGCCCTAAGATTGGTATTCAAAGAAGTCTGAGATTGAAGTAAGGAACTATAAGTTAACTAAAGAGTTTCTACACAAAAAACCAGAGATGCAGATTACAGAGGCACTGCCTTCGATTCCTCAGGATATTATAGAGCTCAGTTCTTTTCTTTTCTTTTTTTTTTTTTTTTTTTTTTTGAGATGGAGTCTCACTCTGTCACCGGTCTAGAGTACAATGGCGAGATCTTGGCTCACAGCAACCTCTGCCTCCCGGGTTCAAGTGACTCTCCTGCCTCAGCCTCCCAACTAGCTGGGATTACAGGCACCTGCCATCATACCCAGCTAATTTTTGTATTTTTGTAGAGATGGGGTTTCACCATGTTGGCCAGGCTGGTCTTGAACTCCTGACCTCAGGTGATCCGCCCACCTCGGCCTCCCAAAGTGCTGGGATAACAGGCATGAGCCACCATGCCCAGCCAGAGCTCTTCATTTTAATTCATAAACACCCACACTCTTTTTTCTCCACACACCATCAAAATCCACTTTGCTGTATCTTTTTTTCTAGTTGTTAAGACTGACATGATGAGCTAAGTCTCCCCACCTTCTTCCACTTGGAGGATAAGGTAATTACTGAACACAGCTACCCTATGTGTCCTCTTTATGCTCACATGCAGAACCAATAACCACAAAGGAATTCACTGTGTAAAGATGAAACTCTGTATCATCACAGCTCACTCTAAAGATTTAGAGACCTGCAGTATGAGCGGCTTGTTCAATTCATTTTAACAACCATTTATTTCTTACCTCCTAAGTGCAGGAAAAGAGGGATGAGAGGGAGGGAACTTGACAGAGAGATACCAGGATAAAAAGGTAAGGGCCTACTCTCCAGATGTTCTAAAACCATAATAAATACAAAATCATTCTTGAAATGTCTCAGACCAGTAAATGCTATAACAGACCCACAGGCACACACAAGCTACATCCCAAAGGCACTTAGGGGAGAGAGAGACAAAGAATTGGGATTTTGAATGGGTATGCATTGGATAGGCTGATCAGGTTAAAAAATAAAAGCGTTGATGACAAACACACAGATGCACTTAATAGAAAGGCACTGAGGAGGAGCACAGGGTTCGTTCAAGGAATGGAAAGAAGTATGACGTTACTGCAAGAGCATACATAGCAGGGGAAAGGGTGAAAGCATGGAGGATAATGGCTGAAGAGGCAGACTGGGCTTTTAACACCTGGCTGAGACATCTGGACTTCACTCCGTAAGGAAGGAGAGACCACAGCAGGTTTTGAAGAGAAAGGAGACATGGTCAGATCTGTGCTTTAGAAAAATAGCCCTAGGGGCCAGGCGTGGTGGCTCACGTCTGTAATCCTAGCACTTTGGGAGGCAGAGGCGGGCAGATTACTTGGCTCACGTCTGTAATCCTAGCACTTTGGGAGGCAAAGGCAGGCAGATTACTTGAGGTCAGGAGTTCAAGACCAGCCTGACCAACATGATGAAACCCCATCTCTACAAAAATACAAAAATTAGCTGGGCATGGTGGCACATGTCTGTAATCCCAGCTACTCGGGAGGCTGAGGCAGGAGAATCACTTGAACCTGGGAGGTGGAGGTTGCAGGGAGCCAAGATCACACCATTGCACTCCAGCCTAGGTGAGAAGAGTGAAACTGTCTCAAAAAAATAAAAAAGAAAAGAAAAGAAAAAGAATCCTGGATAGAGATTGAAGGCATAAATAACAGCAATACTAGTCACCATTTATTGAGTAGCCATCTCTGTTTTACAAGTGTGGAAACAGAAAGGTGAAGTGACTTAACCTAGGTCACACAGCAATAAGGTATCAGAACCAAGATTTCAACTTGGGTCTGAGTGATTCCACAGCATAAAGACCAGTCAGGCTTCTGCCAAGGTCCAGAGGGGATGAAGGCCTGCAGACAATGGCCGCAAATGAAGGAAAAGGGCGGGACACCCTGAGGAAGCAGAATGACTAAATGGCTCCCTCTTTACTCATGGGAATCTGGTGTCCTCAAAGACAAAGCACAGTCCAGAAGGTAGAAGATCAGGGAGGAGGAAAAAAGAGACATTTGATCAATCTCCTTGAGTGTCCTCTTCCTGCCAGAAACCTTCATGATCACTCACTACTGAGTGCCGAGTGGGAAGGCTTGGGTGGGAATATTTTCAGCGTGTCTTCATCTTCAATGTACTCCTTGCCAGGTTCCTTTTCTTTGCCTTTCCCTTTCTATAGCTGGGTTCCATGTACAGCCCGTCAATGTCTATGTCATGAATGTATAATGATATTCTGTATTATCTGCATAAATCTGGAAAATGCCTGTGTGATTGTATCACAGATCCCACCGAAACAGAAAAGCCCAGTGAGAAGCGCTGGATGCTGTTGTGATATTATTGGAACACAGATGCAGATGAAGATATTAGGCCTGCGCCTGCCATTCTGAGTTACATTCCTTTGTGTGATTCTTGCAATTTTGGATATATACCTTATTTGTGCATCAAAATTATTGTTTGCTGTTGATGAGGCAAGAGGGACTATGCTATAATTCTGACACTGTCTAGGATTTATTTTAGAGTAAGAGTGGCTTCTTACAAATACCATTACCTTTTCTTTGAAAGTTCAATATCCACAAGATGTAAGACATAAAGATGGGATTTCTCCATCAAATATTCCAGTTCTACTGGCTTCTTTTTCACAATCTGCATACATATTTATGTTTCACATGTCTTAAACTTAAAAACCAGCCTTGGCTGGGCATGGTAGCTCGTGCCTATAATCCTACCACTTTGGGAGGCTGAGGCTGGAAGATCATTTGAGGCCAGGAGTTCTGGATCAGCCTGGGCATAGAGCAAGACCCCATGTCTACAAAAAATTACAAAATTAGCCAGGCATTGTGGCATGCATCTGTGGTCCCACCTACTTGGGAGGCTAAGGTGGGAGGATTCCTTGAGCCCCAGAGTTTGAGGCTACAGTGAGCTATGATCACACCACTGTATTCCAACTCTGGTGACAGAGCAAGACCCTGTCCTACCCCCCCCAAAAAAAACACCCTTTTCCACCGTGTGCCCTTTGTCTCTTCCACTGTCAATCTGCCCCTCCCAGCCAGGTTCTGCAGAGGTTTCTCTGGGCTTGCCCTGTCCCTTTCCTTGCCCTGGCTCCGCAGCATGCCATGGTGGGCCTCTTTCTCAGCTCTCTGGCTCTGCCATCTGGATGTCCCATATGTATCTCAAGATTAATTATCTTCCCCATAAACTTGCTTCAGCTTTTGGGTTCCGTAATTCAGTGAATGGTACCACCATCTATCCACCTGGGCGTCCAAAACAGAGTCATCCTAGATCCCATGCTTTGTCATCTCCCAAATCTAGTCAACATCCAATTGCTTCACTTCTCTCTCCCTGCCCTTCCTCTCCCAATGCTAACTCTGTGTTTCAGCCACCATGGGCTCCGGTCTGGGTCAACCACCTACCTACCACCAACTCAAACCCTTCTGCCTGCACTGCACACTGCAGCCATGGTGATCTCCCTGAAACCAAATATAATTATGCCACTCCTGGTTGGGCACGGTGGCTCATGCCTGTAATCCCAACACTTTGGGAAGCTGAGGTGGATGGATCACCTGAGGTTAGGAGTTTGAGACAGCCTGGCCAACATGGTGAAAGCCTGTCTCTACTAAAAGTACAAAATTAGCTGGGCGCGGTGGCACATGCCAATAATCCCAGCTACTTGGGAGGCTGAGGCAGGAGGATCGTTTGAACCTGGGAGGTGGAGGTTGCAGGAGCCGAGATTGTACCACTGCACCCCAGCCTGGGCAACGAGAGCGAAACTGTCTCAATAATAATAATAATAATGCCACTCCTGTGTTTGAAACTCTTCAGTGGCACCCTCTAGCTTCTGAAGAAAGTTCAAACGCCCAAACTGGCCTCTGCCTCATGCTGTGTCTTGGTTCTCACGCAGTCTCCCCACTGGGACCCTGTGCTTCGGCCATGCTGACTACCTGTGCTTCTCTGTGTTCAGCTGCTTATTCACACCTTCATGTCCTTGTTCAAATTGGACCTTTCAAGCTTCTCCTATCCCTGCCTTTCCCCAACCTTCCCCACTCTCCCTGCTATCACCGCCCATCCCTTCCTGTGTGCTCTGCTGGGAGCTTATAGAACTCTAACATAGGGCCAAGCACACTGGCCCTAGCATCTCCTTGTCTTCCTTTAGGACAGAGACTGCATCTTATGTTTCCTTTTTTTTCTTTTCTTTTCTTTTTCTGAGTCAGAGTTTCGCTCTTGTCTCCCAGGCTGGAGTGCAATGGCACAATGTCAGTTCACTGCACCCTCTGCCTCCTAGGTTCAAGTGATTCTCCTGCCTCAGCCTCCCCAGTAGCTAGGATTACAGGCACGCGCCACCATGCCCGGCTAATTTTTGTATTTTTAGTAGAGACTGGGTTTCACCATGTTGGCCAGGCTGGTCTCGAACTCCTGACCTCAATGATCCACCCACCTCAGCCTCCCAAAGTGCTGGGAGTAATCACAGTGGCTGAGCCACCGTGCCTGGCTGCATCTTATGTTTCTATTTCTAGCTTCTAGCACAGTGTCTAAGAGAGAGTTGATGCTCAAATAAATATTTGAGGAAGGAATATTAGTTAATTTCCATTAGCTTCTTTATTGTTGGTAACTTCAAATTTTTATCTTTGGGTGAGGATAATGTCCCACTTATGTTTTAATTCAGCATATTTTGACCTTTCTCTCCCATTATGGTTTCCAGCTAGTAAAGGCTCTGATGTTTCTTTTCTAAGTGGGGTGAAAGAGGAAGCAGGAAGCAAGAAGGGAACACTTGGTTAAGATGAACCAGGTCAAGAGAAGAGGGTGATTTGGCACCAATAATGTTACTGCAGTTTGGGTGAAAGAATGATTCCCTTTAAGACTATGAAACCCGGACAACATGGTGAAAACCCATCTCTGCAAAAGATACAAACATTCACCGAGGCCGGGCACGGTGGCTCACACCCGTAATCCCAGCACTTTGGGAGGCTGAGGTGGGCAGATCACGAGGTCAGGAGTTTGAGACCAGCCTGGCCAACATGGTGAAACCCCATCTCTACTAAAGATACAAAAAATTGGCCAGACATGGTGGCGTACGCCTGTAATCCCAACTACTCGGGAGGCTGAAGCAGGAGAATCGCTTGAACCCAGGAGGCAGAGGTTGCAGTGAGCTGATATCATGCCATTGCACTCCAGCCTGGGTGACAGGGCGAGACTCCGTCTCAAAAAAAAAATTAGCCGAGTGTGATGGTGCATACCTGTAGTCCCACCTACTTGGGAGGCTAAGGTGGGAGGATCACCTGAGCCTGGGATATCAGGAGATTGAGGTTGCAGTGAGCCAAGATCATGCCATTGCACTCCAGCATAGGCAACAGAATGAGACTCTGTCTCAAAAAAAAAAAAAAAAAAGACTATGGAGTCAACTGCAATTGTATTTATTTATTATTATTATTTTTTGAGATGGTGTCTTGCTCTGTTGCCCAGGCTGGAGTACAGTGGCACAGTCTTGCCTCACTGCAGCCTCTGCCTCCCAGGTTCAAGTGACTCTCCTGGCTTGGCCTCCCAAAGTGCTGAGATTACAGACATGTGCCACCACACTCAGCCTGCAATTGTATTTATACTCAAATCTAATCTCAAGTTATAAAAAGTTTATTACTGGGGAGTGGTTAAGAGTAGCAGAATAATCTTTATTCTTGGAATTTTTTTTGCAGAAAAATCTATGTGTGAAAAATGTTCTCACTTTTAATATAGTCAAATTTATCAGTCTTTCCTTTTCAGTTAAATACTGTTTAGGTATTATTTAAGAAGTCTTTTCCAACTTCAAAGTCTGAAAGAGTCACCTATATGTTCTTTCTTTTCTTTTTTTTTTTTTTTGGAGATGGAGTTTCACTCTTGTTGCCCAGGTTGGAGTGCAATGGCACAATCTTGTCTCACTGCAACCTCTGCCTCCCAGGTTCAAGTGATTCTCCTGCCTCAGCCTCCCAAAGTGCTGGGATTACAGGCATGAGCCACAACACCTGGCCCTCCCACTGGTTTTATATGCCATCTCTGGCATATGCCAAAGTTCCACACCGTTCCATTCTATTCCATTGGTCAGTTTGTCTCTCCCCAGGCCAGTACTGCATTGCTTTAATTATTATGTTTCATAATGGGTTTTGTTATCAATAGGTTAAGTTGCTCCTTACTGATCTTTTTCCAGACAGGAACATCTTGTCTCCTGTTTACAGTAACAAAAACCCCAAAACAATCCAAATGCCCATCAAGAGGAGAGAAGATGAGTAAGTTGTGTTTTATTCCTACAATGAAATGTGGTTCAGCAATTAAAACAAATGAACTATTCTTTCAGTGGGCTCTGAAAAAAATAAACAAACAAAAAACAAATGAACTACAGCTACAGATAACAATATGGTTGAATCTTAGCAATATAATATTAAGTGAGGCAATGGCCCTTTCCTCAAGAACTCCCAGTTGAATTTGTGTCCAGCAGAGAGATAAATAGGAAAAACTCATCCACACGTAATAAACACGCATTTCTGTGAAGTCTTCATACTATGCCTTTCTCTGAAAGGGCTCAGAGCCCTGTGGGCGCCCCCTGCCTTGCCATTAATTCTGATAACAGCCCATGGAAGGTTATTGAGGATGTCTGTCCTTGCTTTGTGAGGCCCTGGCCCTCAGCTCTCTGACCATATGTGGACCAGGTGTTTCCCAAGTTGGGGAGCTCCCCAGCAGGACCAGGCAGGACTCGAGTGCGCGAGCAGATTTCCTCCCTGTCAGGTGGTGGCCAAGCCGTCAAATCCCTTACCTCAGCTTGCCAGCCTGCTTCTGAATTGTATGGGAAGCACCTTGCCTGGTGACCTCCAGGGCTCAGAGGCCTGGTACTGGCAGGAGCACCTTTCTCTGAGCAGAATCTTGGCTCCATCTTGAGATCAAAGACAGGTAGAGAGAGAATGTTCAACTATGACATCGTCAACCCGCTTTTGATGGAGAGGGCAAAATGAGGTCATTTCTGTTTTTCACATGCAAAAACCAGGTTGCAAAGATAGGACAAAAATGGCTATTTACACATATATTTAATATTAAGCACACTCGAGGTAGACAATAAAGCATCTCCCCACAACTTTCTCCCTTGATAAATACGTTTTTCCTATAGACCGGTGATTCTCAAACTAGTACCACACAGAGGAGTTGTTAAAATCGATTGCTGGGCCCCATTCCCAGAGCCTCTGATTCTGTGAGTCTGGAGAGAGGCCTGATAATCTGCATTTATAACAAGCTCTCAGGTGATGCTGTCATTGCCAGATAGTCGGGGACCACACTTAGAGAACATGTTACAGACTATGAGCAATATAGTTGTGACAAATCCTTTGATCCCATACCTTAGAACATTCTAAAGGAAGGCATTAGAAAATCTGGAGTTCAACTATAAGATCTCTAAGGTCTCTTCCAGAATCAGATTCTATTATGAGGGCACAGTCAGCAATTTACTGAGGAATTTGTATCCCAAAGTCAATAAGCCAGTTGTGTACACCTCAAGAAGCATTTTCCTGCAAAAATATGATTACAGGTAGTGGTTGAAGGTCCCAGTCCAAATCACAAAAAGCCATTTAGCCCATGGTTTACATGAATTTATAGCATTGTTTCAACAATAACTTACTAAAGATTCTCTTTTCCCTCTGGTTCGTTGCATCTCTTCTTCCAGCTTAAGGGGCTGCTAACAGCTGAGCCTCGGTAGACGCCACTGTGTGTGCTAGGGAGGGGCCTGGGGAGGAGGCATCATCAAGTTATTCAGATATATTTGCCCAAGATACATCATTCAGATATATTAGCTGGGCATGGTGGCTCACGCCTGTAATCCCAGCATTTCGGGAGGCCGAAGCAGGTAGATCACTTGAGGTCGGGAGTTTGAGACCAGCCTGGCCAACGTGGAGAAACTCCATCTCTACTAAAAATACAAAAATTAGGGCCAGGCGTGGTGGCTCACACCTGTAATCCCAGCACTTTGGGAGGCCGAGGCGGGTGGATCACCTGAGGTCAGGAGTTCGAGACCAGCCTGACCAATATGGTGAAACCCTATCTCTACTAAAAAATACAAAAATCAGCCGGGCATGGTGGCGGGGACCTGTAATCCCAGCTACTCAAGAGGCTGAGGCAGGAGAATCGCTTGAACCCGGGAGGCGGAGGTTGCAGTAAGCCAAGATCACGCCACTGCACTCCAGTCTGGGCAATAGAGTGAGACTCATTCTAAAAAAATTACATATTATATATACTATAGAATATATATGTATATATAATATATGTATATGCGTATATATATTATATATATGTTATATATAATATATATACACACACACACACACACATATATATATTTGCCCAGAAGGGAATCCTCCTTCTTCCACGAAAGCATATCCTGAATTGGGCTCAAAGGGTAGTTACAGACTGAGCGTCGGTGCCTCCTCCAGTACTTGTTTGCTTGTTTTCCAAGTCTGAGTTGGGAATCAAGGGCTGTCCACACTGACATTAGCTGTGTAGGGACCAAAACCAACAATGAGCCTCCGAAGTCAGAGCAAGGTACAATGAGGCCAAATTACTCCGTTAGTTGATGGCAGATCCAGGTTAAAACCCTACACCTTCTAGCCGGGCGTGGTGGCTCATGCCTGTAATCCCAGCACTTTGGGAGGCCGAGGCGGGCGGATCACCTGAGGTTGGGAGTTTGACACCAGCCTGACCAACATGGAGAAACCCTGTCTCTACTAAAAATACAAAAAATTAGCCGGGCATGATGGCGCATGCCTGTAATCCCAGCTACTCGGGAGGCTGAGGCAGGAGAATCACTAGAACCTAGGAGGCGGAGGTTGCAGCGAGCCAGGATCGCACCATTGTACTCCAGCCTGGGCAACAAGAGCGAAACTCTGTCTCAAAAAAAAACCAAAAAACAACAAAAAAGAAACCAAAAAAAATACAAAAAAAACCCAAACCCTACACCTTCTAATTTAGGGTCTGGAATTAAGTCTTTATATGTAATTTTTTGGTCATTGTTTTAAGTAAATTGTACTTTTTTGGCATGCCAGTCATAGAGGTCTGGGTTCTTCTAATCTCACAATTAGTCTAATCAAAGTTGCCCCTTGCACACCAGGAAATGGTTTAATCTGATCTGCTAAAGAGGGAATTAGCATTTGGTATGTAATATAACCCTGGCTGTTTGTACATTGGATTTTTCTTTCCTGGAAATATAAGCCAGGAGTGGCTTTATGATCATACTGGGTATAAGCCCTGTCTGGTTAAGCTTGGCTGGGCTTTTCATTTTTTTTTTCTTTCCTGCTGGCAGGTGAGGACATTCAACTTTCACCAACACATCTGAGACATGCTCTAACAGCATCCTGTTGTGATTTACTGCTTAATTATAACTGTATCCATGTTTGCCTGGGCCTGCAAAAGTATTGAAGCTCTTTTAGTTCCATCTAATGTAGGCAGTCATAGCTACAGACTCAGAGAAAACATTTTTTATGTTTAGTGAATTATTGGTAAAGTGGTACTAACCCAAGTCAACCAAAACAAGGATGCAGGAATAAAGCAAAGAGAACAGAGAGAGGAAACTTGCTATCAAGGAAAATGGAAGTTAAAGAAAATCTAAGCTTCGGTGTTGAAGCAATATTCCCGAGCTTGGGTCATAACAGATTTTCAAGTGGTAATCAAGAGATGGCTTGACCTATTCCATGAGTGACAGGGAGGGAAAGAGGGAGAGAGATTGATTCGTAGTGCTTCATGAAAGCAGAACTCAGGCCAAAATTTATATACTCAGAACAAAAATAACAACTTGAACGTGCAGGTCCTTTTTTTTTTTTGAGACCAAGTCTGGCTCTGTTGCCCAGGCTGGAGTGTAATGGCATCATGATCTTGGCTCACTGCAACCTCTGCCTCTTGAGTTCCAGCAATTCTCCTGCCTCGGCTTCCTGAGTAGCTGGGATTACAGGTGCCCACCACCACACCCAACTACTTTTTGTATTTTTAGTGGAGACAGAGTTTTGCCATGTTGGCCAGGCTGGCCTCGAACACCTGGCCTCAAGTGATCCATCTGCCTCGGCCTCCCAAAGTGCTGGGATTACAGGTGTGAGCCACCATGCCTGGCCTGAACATGCAGGTTCTGATCCAGGTGACTGCAGGCAGATCCCAACACCCGAAAGCCTGTGAGTGCCACTAGCCAAGAGGACAAGATAGGAAGACAGGTGCAGATGACTGGTCTGGAGTCCAACTGTCCCTGCTGGAGGACAACATGTAGTATCTCGGTTTCACTTTTTCTCAGGAAGCCAAGAGTTTGTTTTGTTGGGACTTTTGCTATCTCCAGCCTTATTTTAAAGTTTGCCTTTCCTGAAAATCCTGAGTGGTGGGTGTTGAGAAGTCACTTTTTAGCCACCCTTGGAGGAGTAGCCCTGAACTCTTCCCAGTCTGAGGAAACCTGAGGGATGCTGTGAAATTTGGTTTCAGGCTTTGAAAGGGTGACATGGGCTGGGCGCGGTGGCTCATGCCTGTAATCCCAACACTTTGGGAGGCTGAGGCAGGTGGATCACCTGAGATTGGGGGTTCAAGACCAGCCTGACCAACGTGGAGAAACCCCATCTCTACTAAAAATACAAAAATTAGCTGGGCATGGTGGCTCATGCCTGTAATCCCAGCTACTCGGGAGGCTGAGGCAGGAGAATCTCTTGAACCTGGGAGGTGGAGGTTGTGGTGAGCCAAGATCACGCCATTGCACTCCAGCCTGGGCAACAAGAGCGAAACTCTGTCTCAAAAAAAAAAAAAAAAGGGTGACATGGATCATCATAATAATTCTGGACTCTTTTAAAGCCCCTTTCATCTGAAGATCTCAAAGACCTGCATAATCATTAATTATTCTCATAGCGCTGCTTGGATGTGCATAGATGATAGGATTCTATGAACCTTTCCCTGGTGCTTATTCTATATCTGTAGACTTCAGGTTCCATCCATTATTAGAAAAAACATATTTCCCCCAGTTTGCAGGGAAAATGAAAGTGCCTATTAAGAACATAGCTGTGGGCCAAAGTCTATGGGCTGCACAAAGAAGTTCTGTATAAGGCAAGGTCTCTGCTCTCAAGGAATTGACAAGTCTATTGAGGAGATAAGGTGCATGAATACCCAGCCTGGGCAACATGGCAAAACGCTGTCTCTACAAAAAATACAAAATTTAGCCAGGCATGGTGGTGCGTGCCTGTGTCCCAGGCAGACTAAGGTCGGAGGATTGCTTGAACTCAGGTCAAGCCTACAGTGAGCTGAGACTGCGCCGCTGCACTCCAGCCTGGGTGACAGAGCAAAACCCCATCTCAAAAAGCCAAAAAAAAAAAAAAAAAAAAAGCACGAATATAAAAAAATATAAATTATTACATGATGATATGACTAGTGTAAAACGAGAAGTTTTCAGCGGGAAGGACCACCATGGATGCTGATAGTCAACTTCACAGAGAAGGGGAGATTTGGACTGGACCTTCTGGTTACTCATTTTGTGTGTGTGTGTGTGTGTGTGTGTGTGAACGCAACGTATGCATTTCAGGAGGGGATGGTGGCAATGGGTAAAGGTACTGAGGTAGGAATATGCATGACTCACTTAGAGTACAAATATCCTCATATTGCTGGAGTCAGGAGAATAAAGGAAGAAAAGATTGAAAAGTTGGGTAAGTCAGAACCAAACAATGAGGAGCCTTAATTATCAAATTCTCAAGATTTTGACTCTCAGTATATTCCAGAATAAATTAAGATAAGAAACTGGCCCATATGGACAGGTAAAGCTCATGCTTGACGTGAAATAATAAATGAATGGAATTGGCTGCAGAAAGAATGAAGAAGGACAGCTTAGAAGAGATGGTTTACCTAGAGAAGTAATTCTCACGGTGTGGTCCCTGGACTGGAGCATCAGCATCAACTAGGAACTTGTTGGAAATGCAAATTGCTGGGCCCCTGCAAGACTTATTATCAGAAACTCTGGGGCTGGACTCAGCAATCTGAGTTTTAAACAGCACACTCAAGTTTGAGAACTAGTGAACTAGATAAATAATCCTTTTAGCAGATAAACGGTGTAGCAGAATGCTCTCTATCCAATTTATGTTCTACATATGAAAAACAAAACTGTTAAACCAATTATTTGAATCATTTTAAAAACTGTTTTTGTTGGCCGGGGGCGGTGGTTCACGCCTGTAATCCCACCACTTTGGGAGGCTGAGGTGGGTGGATCACTTGAGCTAAGGAGTTCAAGACCAGCCTAGGTAACACAGCAAAACCACACCTCTACTCAAAATACAAAAATTAGCCAGTCTCATAACCTGGTCTCAAAATAAATAAATACATAGATTAAATTTTAAAATAAACAAACCCTTTTTATGTAAACATTTTAAACCTACACAAAAGTAGACAGAACAATAAACCTTCATATACCCATCATCAGATTTAACAATTATCAAGATGTTGCCACGTTATCACTTTCTCTCTCTGTGATTTTTTGTTTTAATCCTAGAAATTATTTCAATTGCCCAGGCATGGTGGCTCACGCCTGTAACCCTAGCATTTTGGGAGGCTGGTCAACACAGCGAGACCCCATGGTTAATAAATAAATAAATAAAATTTTTTAAAATTTCAATTCACCCATATATACTTCAGTATGTGTCTCTTAAAAATGTGCATATGTTCTTGTTTGACCATAATGTCAATTTCACACCTAATAGGATGAACAGTACTTCCTATTTTCACCTAATACCCAAGCTATAATCAAATATCTCTGATCATTAAAGCACAGCCTATTTAATTCTATTGTAGTTGGCTATTTTCTATGATACCTACTTAAAACAATAAAATTAGAGAATACTAAGATGGAAAAAACTTTAGAGATTTTTTTTCTTTGTAAAATGTCTTTTAAAAAGAATATTCCTGGCTGGGCATGGTGGCTCATGCCTGTAATCCCAGCACTTTGAGAGGCCAAGGCGGGTGGATCACTTGAGGTCAGGAGTTCGAGACCAGCCTGGCCAACATGGTGAAATCCCGTCTCTACTAAAAATACAAAAATTAGCCAGGCATGGTGGCCGGTGCCTGTAGTCCCACTTATTTGGGAAGCTGACACAGGAGAATCACTAGAGCCCAGGAGGAGGAGGTTGCAGTGAGTGGAGATCGCACCATTGCACTCCAGGCTGGGTGACAGAGCGAGACTCTGTCTAAAAAAAAAAAAAAAAAAAATTCCTTTTAGACATGAACAAGTTTAGAAGTATTTGGATGGGGGAGGGGGTGTCCTTTATTATCTATGGATTGGATATTATCTGTAACATGAGTTTCCATTTTGGATACTGTGACATCATGCTATTTGTCAGAAAATGCAATTAATCAGATAAATCTTAGTTGTAAGTACAGCTCCCTGCCATATGTCAATAGTTATCTCCCCCATTCTCTGTGTAGTCAGCAAAAAGTCTTAGGGAAATGTGTGGTGTTTCCTGACAATGCCTTGAAAATACTTGTTCTGTTATTATCCCAAATGGGTATAGAAAATGTGGTAAAATGGGGCTGGGCACTGTGGTTCACGCCTGTAATCCTACCACTTTGGGAGGCCAAGGCAGGCCTTGAGGTCAGGAGTTCGAGACCAGCCTGTCCAACATGATGAAACCCCGTCTCTACTAAAAATACAAAAAAAATAGCTGGGTGTGGTGACGGGCGCCTGTAATCCCAGCTACTCGGGACACTGAGGCAGTAGAATTGCTTGAACCCAGAAAGCAGAGATGGTGCCACTGCACTCCAGCCTGGGTGACAGAGCAAGACTCCATCTCAAAAAAAAAAATATATATATATATAGTAAAATGTTCTCAGCACCTTTAAAATATTCTTAGCTCTGTTAATTTCCAGAGTCAGAAATAATAATAATGTGCACACTTACATAGCACTCTTAAGCCTTTTATCCATCTTTACTCAGTTTGTTTAAAAAGCCATTAAGAATGTAATTACATGATACAAGAAACAGGATAAAAACAAAAGAACTTATAAGCTAGCTGACCAAATGTTTAGGTAGTAGGAAATGGTTTTTTAAACTTAATTGTTTCAGCAAGTAATTTTCTCTGATTTGGATAGATAGATACTGTTATATTTCTACAATGAGAAACTTTGATATTTGTAAAGTAAGCAATTTTATTAGTATATGCTCAAGACATGCACATAGCATAGGTGTACTTTATACTCTTACTATTATACTTTCATTTAGAAAATATAACAAAATACAAATAGTAAATTTAGGGCAAAATTGAACTGTACTACTGTGTCCAGAATTGGTGGGTTCTTGGTCTCACTGACTTCAAGCACGAAGCCACAGACCCTCCCAGTGAGTGTTACAGCTCTTAATGTGGCGCATCTAGAGTTTCTTCCTTCTGGTGGATTCCGGGTCTCGCTGGCTCAGGAATGAAACTGCAGACCTTCGCGCTGAGTGTTACAGCTCTTAACACCGCACATCTGGAGTTGCTGGTTCCTCCCAGTGGGCTCCTAGTCTGGCTAGCTTCAGCAGTAAAGCTACACCTTCGGGGTGAGTGTTACAGCTCATAAAAGCAGTGTGGACCCAAAGAGTGAGCAGTAGCAAGATTTATTGCAAAAAGCAAAAGAACAAAACTACCACACCGTGGAAGGGAACTCCAGCAACTTACTACTGCTGGCTTGGGCAGCCTGCTTTTATTCTCTTATCTGGCCCCACCCACATCCTGCTGATTGGTAGAGCCCAGTGGTCTGTTTTGACAGGGCGCTGATTGGTGTGTTTACAATCCCTGAGCTAGAACATAAAGGTTCTCCACCTCCACACTAGATTAGCTAGATACAGAGTGTCCATTGGTGCATTTACAAACCCTGACCTAGACACAGGGTGCTGATTGGTGTGTTTACAATCCCTGAGCTAGACATAAAGGTTCTCCACGTCACCACCAGACTCAGGAGCCCAGCTGGCTTCACCCAGTAGATCGCACCAGGGCTGCAGGTGGAGCTGCCTGCCAGTTCCAGGCCGTGCACCCGCACTCCTCAGCCCTTGGGTGGTCGATGGGACTGGGCGCAGTGAAGCAGGGGGCAGCGCTCATTGGGGAGGCTCGGGCTGCACAGGAGCCCACGGAGGGGGTGGGAAGCTCAGGCATGGCGGGCTGCAGGTCCCGAGCCCTGCCCCACGGGAAGGCAGCTAAGGCCTAGTGAGAAATCGAGCGTAGCGCCAGTGAGCTGGCACTGGTGGGGGACCCAGTACACCCTCCGCAGCCAGTGGCCCGGGTGCTAAGCCCCTCATTGCACGGGGCCGGCAGGGCCCGCTGCTCCGAGTGCGGGGCCCGCCAAGCCCACACCTACCCAGAACTCTTGCTGGCCCGCAAGCACTGCGCGCAGCCCCGGTTCCCACCCGCGCCTCTCCCTCCACACCTCCCTGCAAGCTGAGGGAGCCGGCTCCGACCTTGGCCAGCCCAGAAAGGGGCTCCCACAGTGCAGTGGTGGGCTGAAGGGCTCCTCAAGTGCCGCCAAAGTGGGAGCCCAGGCAGAGGAGGCAGCGAGAGCGAACGAGGGCTGTGAGGACTGCCAGCATGCTGTCACCTCTCACTACCTCTTAAAATGTGATGCAAAGACTATGGATTTTAATTTATTGATTTTATTTTATTTTTTATTTTTTTGAGGAGGAGTGTGTCACTCTGTTGCCCAGGCTGGAGTGCAGTGGTGAGATCTCCACTCACTGCAACCTCCGCCTCCCAGGTTCAAGCAATTCTCTTGCCTCAGCCTCCCAAATAGCTGGGATTACAGGTGCCCACCACCACACACAGCCAACTTTTTGTATTTTTAGTAGAGACAGGGTTTCACTATGTTGGCCAGGCTGGTTTCGAACTCTTGACGTCAAGTGATCTGCCTACCTTGGCCTCTCAAAGTGCTGGGGTTACAAGTGTGAGCCACTGTGCATGGCTTTTTTTTTTTTTTAATTTTTTTTCTTAACCTTTATGGGGGTGGCAGGGAGGAGGTCTGTCTCTTGTTCCTACCATCTCTTCTTTTGCCTGTTTCCTCCCTACTTCTCCCTAGGCCAATTCACAGCTGCATCACTTATTTGTTTGTTTGTCTATTTATTTATTTTTCGAGACGGAGTCTCACTCTTTCTCCCGGGCTGTAGTGGCGCAATCTCGGCTCACTGCAACCTCCACCTTCCGGAGCCTCCTCAGCCCTTGGAGTAGCTGGGGTTACTGGTGCCCACCACCACGCCCAGCTAATTTTTGTATTTTTAGCGGAGAGGAGGTTTCTTTTTTTTTTTTTAGACGGAGTCTCACTCTGTGGCCCAGGCTGGAGTGCAGTGGCACAATCTCGGCTCACTGCAAGCTCCGCCTCCCGGATTCACGCCATTCTCCTGCCTCAGCCTCCCGAGTAGCTGGGACTACAGGCACCCGCCACCACTCCCAGCTAATTTTTTTGTATTTTTAGTAGAGACAGGGTTTCACCGTGTTAGTCAAGATGGTCTCAATCGCCTGATCTCGTGATCCGCCAGCCTTGGCCTCCCAAAGTGCTGGGATTACAGGCGTGAGCCACTACGCCCAGCCGGGGATTTCATGATGTTGGCCATGCTGGTCTCCAACTCCTGACCTCAAGTGATCTGCCCACCTCCGCCTCCCAGAGCGCTAGGATTACAGGCCTGAGCCACTGCGCCTGGCCCTGCTTATTTATTTTTAGAGATAGAGTCTCACTCTGTCACCCAGGCTGGAGTGCAGTGGCGTAATCTTAGCTCACTGCAGCCTCAACCTCCTGGGCTCAAGTGATCCTCCCACCTCAGCCTCCCAGAGTAGCTGGGACTACAGATGTATATCACCAAATATTTTGTAGGGATGGGGTTTCACTTTGTTGCCCAGGCTGGTCTTGAAATTCTAGCTTTAAGTGATCCTCCTATCGACCTGAGGTCAGAAGTTCAAGACCAGCCTGGTTAACATGGTGAAACCCTGTCTCTACTAAAAATACAAAAATTAGCCAGGCGTGGTGGTGGCCACCTGTAGTCCCAGCTACTCAGGAGGCTGAGACAGGAGAATTGCTTGAACCCAGGAGGCAAAGGTTGCAGTGAGCTGAGATCGTGCGACTGCACTCCAGCCTGGAGGACAGAGTGAGACTCCGTCTCAAAAAAAAAAAAAAGAAAAGAAAAAAGTGATCCTCCTGCCTCAGCCTCCCAAAGTGCTGGGATTACAGGCATGAACCACAGCACTTGGCCAGCAAACATGTCATTTTATGATGTTTTATTTTAGACTGATTTGTAAAGTTGCAAGTACAGTAAACAACTTGATAAATGTATAGAGTAGATGGTGTTGAAGATAAGGACAATTCCAAAAATAGTTGTCTGCCTCTCTCTGTTTTTGTTCTCCCAGTAACAAAGCTCACTGCCTTTAATTATAGTTTGACACACTGTGTTGAAATATTTAATCTCTGGGTAATGACTGGATTTTAGTTTCCTAATTGGCATCTGTGTGTTTAGCATCACTGCCAAAGCCCAACTCCGAGAATGAGCATATAATACAAGATGTGGACTACACGTAAAACACTCTGATACCTGCCACCTAAGCTCTGGGGAAATACTGTCATAACAAACAAGGGAAGGATAAATATCATATACTTTATTATTCCACATATATGTATATTTTTAATGATCAGATTCCCCATGATTAACACATATTTTCTTTCCTTCTTTCTTTGACAGGGTCTCACTTAGTCACCCAGGCTGGAGTACAATGGGACAATCACAGCTCACTGCAGCCTTGGCCTCTCAGACTGAAGAGATTCTCCTGCCTTAGCCCCCCAGTAGCTGAGACTACAGGAACTACACCCGGCTAATTTTTTGTATTTTGTGTAGAGATGGGGTTTTGCCCTGTTGTCTAGGCTGGTCTCAAACTCCTGAGTTCAAGTGATCCTCCCAACTCGGCATCCCAAAGTGCTGAGATTACAGGTGTGAGACCCCACGCCTGGCCGACGCATATTTTTTAATGCCTGCCAACAACAGGCTAGGGTTTACAAGTCACACCAAAAATCCATGTGTGAACAGCACATAGTGAAGTGTAACTATGGCCCCAAAGAAGCCCTTGGCCTTGTGAACATGTCTTGCTCATTTCTGAATGGTATTTCATGTACCTGGGAGTAGCTCCCAGAAGAAAATGCTCCACCCACAACTGGGTGGCTTCCTTAAAACCTTGCAAAACCAGCTTGAAAGAACTAAAAGAATAATTTAGGTAGAAAAGTCATTGGCTTGAACTCCATCCACCAAAACTGCTTTGTGTTTTCTTAGCTGGAGAATCCAGAGAAGTGTCATTTATCCTATTATTGTTGGCTTTGCATTGTTTGAAACAAGATGCCACTCATTATTTGCGACACATCTCTTTGGTGAGTCCATGACACACTGTGGGTGTGGGACCTACACACTCACGTTCCCTGAATAATGTATGTTTCCTTTGGTAGTGTTTATACAGCCTAATGTTACACATGGGCGAAGGTGGAGCGCTGTTCTACCTATTGAGAACAGTCTAAGGTGAGAGGCCAAATCATAGATCAATGACAGGCTCTGTAGGACAGCAGACAGTGTTGCTCTTTCAGATGTGGAGAGGGAGAAGAGATTCCACTTTTCCAGTCTAGCCAATATGGGGCAACAGACATCCGACAGCAGTGTCATAAACCTTGAGTGAAAACTCAGGACAAGGGATAGCCAGCTATTTTAGAAGATTTGAAGCTGCATATTCATCTGGAGGCCAATGTGTTCGTGTTCTTCTGAAAGTGAAAACCACTCTCTTTCCTAACATGGATAACACTCTAACACTCCCGTGGGACCGAGATTGGAAGCTTTCTGCCCCAGGGTGATACAGTGGGTGACCAAAGAAGGCCGCTCCAAACACTGAAGCATTCTCGTGTTTTACTTAACAGGATCGAAGCAAAGCCAGCTCTCACCGCAGCAGCCTTCTACCAGTCACTAAATGATGGCAGGGCCAGCAGACTCTGTCAACTCCTGTGGTTGCCCGAATCTGATCCTCACCTCATATCCACCTTTCCCAGGCACAACCCAGAGTTCGAACTTTTGCCCTCTCCAAATTCAGATGAAGAGATCGGGTGCGGTGGCTCACGCTCATAATCCTAGCACTTTGAAAGGCCAAGGCAGGCGGATCACTTGAGGTCAGGAGTTCGAGACCAGCCTGGCCAATATGGCAAAACCCCGTCCGTGCTAAAAATACAAAAATTAGCCGGGCATGGTGGTGCGCGCCTGTAATCCCAGCTACTCGGGAGGCTGAGGCACAAGAATCACTTGAACCTGGGAGGTGGAGGTTGCGGTGAGCTGAGATGGGGCCACTGCACCCCAGCCTGGGCAACAGAGCGAGACTCTGTCTCAAAAAAAAAAAAAAAAAAAAATCAGATGAAGGGATCCAATCATGTCCCAGAAAAAATGCTCAGTCCTTTCACTAAATTCTCCCTATGAGATGGGAATTTTCTCCTTGTGTCATAGAAGTGGAAACTAAAGCTCAGAAAGCTCATGTGACACAGCAGGTCAGAGGCGGTGCCAGGAGAGAAACCCAGGTCTGTGTGACTCCAAAGGTCACGTTCTTTTCACTTCCTCATTTTCCACCAAAAAAAAAAAAAAAAAGTACCAGTTTTACACATAAACAAATACTGTTGTCCATCCACACTTCGGTATTAGCAGGTTCTGAGTTTCACTCTAATGGAGCTCATTGGGCCTGACTGGATCTAGTTAGAGGTGACAAGTATGTTAACGATATGAGGCCAGGGAGTTCTCCGCCCCTTAAGAAGCAATAACTTTCTTCCTGGCCAAGGATGATGAGTTGACTATGTTCTTTGGACCCTTTGTCACGGCAAGGTATAATTCTCAATCTAGACTAGACAGATTGGCTGGCGCTATCACTTGGAAAGAAAGGAGTTTACTCCTCTTTGATGCCCTCCTTTGTGTCTGGAAGCAATCAATCTAAAATTTATTTAGCCGTATCTTCTGTAACAAACCAAAGAGGGGAAAGTGTCCCAGAGAAGGCCGCAGGCATTTGCTCCCCCTTATTAATTCCATGTAACAACTCAGAGGCACTTTGAGCCTCTTAACCCAAAACTTCACATCTTCAGATGCCAAGCCTCCAGCAGCAGGGCCACATGGCTCCAGCAGACAGGAAGCAGACCAGAAATAGGCTGGAAGCCAAACTGAGCACAGCACCATGTCTCCAGGACCAGGGGGCACAGAAACTTGAGGCCACCTGTTCATCCACTGTATTTTTACCTATTTTTAAAATGTTCAACTCTCAGGGCTGGTGTTAGATGTTTATGATGCCACCAGGTAAGCCCACAGGTGCCAAAACATTATGTGCTTCTGCTTTGATATTTTCTGATGGGTATTGCTGGCCCCAGCTCCCTTCTGGTACTTGGGGGGAAGTGGAAGAAGAAGAAAGATGAGCTGGTTTTTCTTGCTGCTGTTTCTCCACGATGAGACAGAATGAAAATCTTCTTTGGTTCCTTTCTGAATCCACCACCTGAGGACCAAGATATTCTCAGCTTGAATGAAATCAAAGTGGTTTAAATTAAAACTAATTATATCTGCTTTTAGAAACTGTAGGAATAGGCCAGGTGCGGTGGCTCACGCCTGTAATCCCAGCACTTTGGGAGGCCAAGACAGGCAGATCACCTGAGCTCAAGAGTTCCAGACCAGTCTGGGCAACATGGTGAAACCCCGTCTCCACTAAAAATACAAAAATTAGCCAGGCGTGGTGGCGCGTGCCCATAGTCCCAGCTACTCAGGAGGCTGAGTCAGGAAAATCGCTCAAACCGAAGAGGCAGAGGTTGCAGTGAACTGAGATAGTGCCACTGCACTCCAGCCTGGGCGACAGAGCGAGACTCTGTCTCAACAACAACAACAAAAACAATAGGAACACAACCAATGGTTTTGAAAATACACCTTATCTATTAAAAGCATAAAAACATGAATGAGAAAGAAATACATTGAAATTCTTGTTGCTAGTTCTTCTGAAGAGGGAGAGAGAACAGAAGTGGAGGAGAAGGGAAACACTGTTCAAGTGGATTTTAGCCACGTCTGTTTTATGTTTGATTTCTTTTAAACGTAAAACGAAATTTGAAATAAATATGGCAGAAAGTTAACATGTGTTAATATTGTTAATTCTGGGTTATGACTACATAGGTGCTTGATATGTTGTTCTCTATTTCGTTAAACTGAATGTTCTCACAATAAAAATATATTTACAAATATTTTATGTTACAACTATGACTGAACGCTAAAAACAATGAGGTACATGGACTGTGAGAATGTGTAGGAGTCCTAAGGTTGGGAAGTGTGGCCAGGGGCACTTCCCTAAGAAGAAACTGAGGAGGTGTCAGGAGGGCTTTGTATGCCCAGAGTGTATTAGGATTCTCCAGAGAGACAGAGAATCAATAGGAGAAAGAGAGAGAGGGATGGATGGATAGATAGATAGATGACAAAGATGAGAGATGATTTATTATAGATAAATAGATAGGAGATAAGATTTATTTTATTTTTTATTTTTTTGAGACATTCTCACTCTGTCCCCCAGGCTGGAGTGCAGTGGCATGATCTCAGCTCACTGCAAATTCTGCCTCCCAGGTTCAAGCGATTCTCCTGCCTCAGCCTCCCGAGTAGCTGGGATTACAGGTGCCTGCCATCACGCAGGCTAATTTTTGTAGTTAGTAGAGATGGGGTTTCACCATGTTGGCCAGGTTGCTCTCAAACTCCTGACCACAGGTGATCCGCCCACCTTGGCCTCCCAAAGTGCTGGGTTTATAGGTGCGAGCCACTGCGCCCAGCCGAGAGAAAATTTATTCTAGGAATTGGCTCACATGATTATGGAGGCTGAGAAGTCTTACTATATGCTGTCTGCAAGCTAGAGAACCAGGGAATCTGACAGTGTAATTCTGAGTCCAAGGCAAGAGGCCTGAGAAACAGACTGGCTGCTGGTGCAAGTTCCAGGGTCCAAAGAACCAGAAAACCTGGAGTTCTGACGTCCAAGGGAAGGAGAAGAGGGCGTCCCAGTTTCAGGAGTGAGAAAGCGAGAATTTGCCTGTCTTATACCTTTTGGTTCTATTCAGGCCGTCAAAGGATTGGATGGTGCCCAGCCACACTGGGTGAGGGTGGATTTTCTTTACTCAGTCCACTGATTCAAATGCCCATCTCTTATGGAAATACCCTCACCAACATACCCAGCAATAATGCTTCACCAGTTGAGTATCCTTTAATCCAGTCAAGTTGATGCCTAAAATTAACCATCACACAGGGATTGCCCTGTTACTGAGTGACACAGCTGGGAAACTATTTTGGAAGTTGAGATGGCAGGGACTTGGACTGGAGTAGTCATAGTGGTGGATACAGAGAGAAATTGATGAGTTTAACAGAAATTGAGGAAGCAGGCCTGGTGCGGTGGCTCACGCCTGTAACCCCAGCACTTTGGGAAGCCGAGACGGGTGGTTCACCTGAGATCAGGAGTTTGAGACCAGCCTGGCCAACATGAAGAAACCACATCTCTATTAAAAATGCAAAAAAGAAAAAAAAAAATTGGCTGGGTATGGTGGTGCATGCCTGTAATCCCAGCTACCTGGGAGGCTGAGGCACGAGAATGGCTTAAACCCAGCAGGAGGAGGTTGCAGGGAGCCGAGATCATACCACTGCACTCCAGCCTGGGTGACAGAGCAAAACTCCATCTAAAAAAAAAAAAAAAAACAAACAACGACAACAAAAACAAAACAAAACTAAACTAAACTAAAACCCATAAGAAATTGAGGAAGTAAAATTGCAGGACTTGGTGACGGATTGTATACAGGGAAGGAGAGAAGGGAACCAGGCTGGGGCCATCATGTTTGGCTTGCTTACATAGATGGATGATGGCACCATCTTGACCTATGGAATGCTCAAAGAAGCCTGGATCTGGCAGGGAGAATCATGAGTTTGGTTTTGGACTTACTGATTTTGAGGTATCTTGGAGACATTCAAGGAAAAACAGGGTACAATTAACAAGATAGTGGCAATAGGTGCTGGGCAGCCCAAAACTGCTGGTGACTTCTACTTGCTAATCGCTGGAGGGCTGAAGTCTGGCTGCCTCTTCTGTGCCCTGCCTCTGTGACATGTCCAAATCGCTACGTTCAGGTTTAGGATGCAAAAAATCTGTTTTATTACACTGTGAGGAATCTTAGGATATTACCTATCTATAGCTGGGAAATTTAACCATTCCCAGCTTAGTCACATTTGACTAACTTGTTGAAGGTGGTGTCTGATTCTTCATTTTCCTCCCCAGGCCTGCTAGACTCTCTCATTTCTAGTCTTTGCTGATTTCAGGTTTCTTTTAGTTGGATGCCATGTATAAATAACCCTAAACTCAGCTTGTAAGTGCTTTTTTTCTCTGCTACCCAAAATTAACATAGATTCCTATTACCTTAGGTTAGGTTGTCCCAGAATCACACCTTAAGGCAGGATTTGAGTGCGACTAGTTTTGTTCTGTATATTTTGTTTTGTTTCATTTTTTTCAATTATGGTAAAATACATATAACATACAATTTACCATCTTAATAAGTTTTTTGTTTTTTTTTTTTGAGACAGAGTCTCGCTCTGTCGCCCAGGCTGGAGTGCAGTGGCGTGATCTCGGCTCACTGCAAGCTCCACCTCCCGAGTTCACGCCATTCTCCTGCCTCAGCCTCCTGAGTAGCTGGGACTACAGGCGCCTGCCACCATGCCTGGCTAATTTTTTTTGTATTTTTGGTAGAGACGGGGTTTCACCATGTTAGCCAGGATGGTCTTGATCTCCTGACCTTGTCATCCTCCCCTCTTGGCCTCCCAAAGTGCTGGGATTACAGGCATGAGCCACTATTTTTTTTTTTTTTTTTTTTTTGAGATGGAGTTTCACTCTGTCACCCAAGCTGGAGTGCAGTAGCAGGATCTCGGCTCACTGCAACCTCTGCCTCCTGTGTTCAAGCGATTCTCCTGCCTCAGCCTCCTGAGCAGCTGAGATTACAAGCATGTGCCACCACGCCACGCTAATTTTTGTATTTTTAGTACAGACAGGGTTTCACCATGTTGGTCAGGCTGGTCTCGAACTCCTGACCTGGTGATCCGCCCGCCTCCGCCTCCCAAAGTGCTGGGATTACAGGTGTGAGCCATTGTGCCCGGCCCCATCTTAATAAGTGTTGGTGTCCAATTCAGTGGTATTAAACACATCACAATGTTGTGCAGTCATCACCATCATCTATCTCTATAACACTTTTCATCCTGTAAAACTGAACCATATACCTTAAACCAAATAACTCCCCATTCCCTCCTTCCCCTACCCCCTAGCAATCACTCTACTTTCTGTTTCTAGATTCAACTAGTTTCCGTAAGAGGTGATTGCAGGAAGACTAGAGTGGGGAAGTAAGGCAAGAAAGGGAAGGAAGCCAAGAAAAGGAACATTATTAAGCAAGTTGCTGCTGTGTAACTGCAACTGGGGTTCAGTCCTGCTGGGGACCCTGGGAGACAGTGCAGAACATGCCTCTGAGCTTTCCTACCCAAGAGGTGAGGAAGATGGGGAGCCTCCGGTTTCCATCAATCATTGGCTGAGGCCTGCTCATAGGGTCAGTAACCCTCCAGCATGTCTGTGTCTCAGGTGGAAGGAAAACTGTCAGGTGAGGAATCCCAGGTGCTTGCAGTAGGACAGCCACTGGAATGTACTGGAATGCTGAGTGACAAGGGGATATGGATCCCGAAAGAATTTCTGAGCTCCCTTTAAGGAACAGACTCTAAAGTGGTCCCCATGATCTCCACCTCCTAGTAACTCACACCTTTGTATAAACATATAATTCCCTCCCTTTGAGTGTGGGTGGGTCCAGTGACTGCTTCTTTTTTTTTTTCTTATTTTGTTTCTTTCTTTTTTTTTTTTTTTTTTAAGAGATGGGGTCTCACTGTGTTGCCTTGGCTAGAGTGAGTCGCTATTCACAGGTGCAATTATAGCCCACTACAGCCTCTAACTCCTGGGCTCAAGCAATCCTTTTGCCTCAGCCTCCCAATCTAAGACTACTTCTAACCAACAGAATATGGCAAAGGTGATGGGCTGTTAGTCTGTGATTAGATTAGATTATATACAATTCCACCCCACTAGCTCTGTTCCTCCCTTAGTGGCTTTGAGGAAGCAAGCTGCTATTTTGTAAGAGGACCTATCAGGAGGTCCACATGGCAAGGAACTGTGAGCAGCCTCATAGAGCTAAGGGCAGCCAACAGTCAGCAAAAATCCGGGCCGTTGGTCTTACAGCAACAAGGAACCAAATTCTGCCAACAACCCGAATGAGTCTGGCAGCAGATCTGTCACTAGTCAGGCCTCCAGTTGGAGCTGAGCCATGGCCGACACCATGATGACAGCCTTGCATCCTGCACTATGCCCAGGCCCCTGACTCACAGGGTGTGCGATAATAAAGGGAAGTTGTTTTAAACTAGTATGTTTGTTGTAATATGTTATGCAGCATAGGAAACAAATACGCTCCCTTATCCTATAAGCCTCCAATCTGAGCAAGATGGCCTCAGCCCTTCTGCTTTTTCCTCTGATAACCTTTACTCCATGTCTGCTGATGAGCAATTCTTTTTTATCTTATTTTATTTTATTTATTTTATTTTTTTTAAGACAGGGTCTCCATCTGTTGCCCAGGCTGGAGTGCAGTGGCATGATCATAGCTCACTGCAGCCTCGACTCTGGCTCAAATGATCGTCCTACCACAGCTTCCTGAGTAGCTGGAACAACAGGTGTGTGCCACCACACCCAGATTTTTATAGGTTTTTTCTTTTTTTTCTTTTTGTAGAGGCGGGGTCTCACTATGTTCCCCAGGCTGGTTATGAACTCCTGGCCTCAAATGATCCACCTTGGCCTCCCGAAGTGTTGGGATTACAGGTGTGAACCACCACGCCCGGCAGCAATGCTTATGGTTTAAATAAACATATTGCTTTTTTCTCTTATTAGGAAAGTAAGACATATTCATTGTAAAGCATATAATATATATAAACAAAAAAAGAGAAAAAAATGCTGTTCATCTAACTTTTTCTTAGGTAAGTTCAGACTTTCTTCTGGAGAGTTCTCTCTGTCTTTGAGTTCTATAATTTATTCTCTTTCATCCCTACTATGAAAGAACTTTTACCCAACTATAAATGTATAATTAGAAAAGATTGTATTTATATGGATTGTTCTTGACCTTTTCCAAAGAGGTGTACACTGAAAATGCCCATATAATTGAGAAGGGCATTATTCCCAGGGGGAAAATTTCCATGGACATAGTAAAGCCATTATCCAGCTTTGTTCAGAGGGATTCTCATTCTACCTGAGGAGGAAAGAGGTGCCAAGTGTTTGGGGCCATTGAGTCCAAACATCCTTTGAGTAAATAAAGGGCTTTTGCATTTAGCTTGTAGGTGCTGAATTCAGCAAAGGAGCCACAACAGAGACAGAGGAGCTCTCTGTATCTTCCTTCACCTTTTTACTTCCCTCTTTGCCTGTGGGCAGCAGTGAAAGAAGAATCTCCTGCTGGCTCTAAGACTCCCAGGGAATAGCCCCAAGGTTTTTCCCTCTTCCTTTCTCACTTTCCTTCTTTCTGCTGCTCACAGAGCAGTTCTGATTCTACCAATTGTACCATGATGTAGTCTCCATGAGGCCTCTTGCCAACAGGAAAAACTCCTCCCCTTCCTACTGCACTTGTGCTCCTTTCTGGAGCGTCACTGGGTGTTTTCAGTTCACCCAAGTGTTCATTTAACAAACACCAGGTAGGCGGGTGCGGTGGCTCATGCCTGTAATCCCAGCACTTTGGGAGGCGGAGGTGGGTGGATCACGAGGTCAGGAGTTCAAGACTAGTCTGGCCAACATGGTGAAACCCCGTGTCTACTAAAAATACAAAATTTATCTGGGTGTGGTGGCTCAATTTTTTTGAGACGGAGTTTCACTATTGTTGCCCAGGCTGGAGTGCAGTGGCATGATCTCGGCTCACTGCAACCTCTGCCTCTCAGGTTCAAGTGATTCTCCTGCCTCAGCCTCCCAAGTAGCTAGGATTACAGACATGTGCCACTGCGCCCAGCTAATTTTTGTATTTTTAGTAGAGACAGGTTTCACCATGTTGGCCAGGCTGGTCTCGAACTCCTGACCTCAAGTGATCCACCCACTTCGGCCTCCCAAAGTGCTGGGAATATAGGTGTGAGCCACCGCGCCAGACCGATTTACATGCAATTATAAGAGACGGAACAATCCTGTCTCTACAAAAAAGAAAATAAGTAGCCAAGCATGGTGGTACATGCCTGTAGCCCTAGCTACTTGGGAGGCTGAGATGGGAAGATCACTTGAGCCTGGGAGGTTGAGGCTTCAGTGGGTCGTGATCACCACACTCCAGTTTGGGTGACAGAGCAAGACCCTATCTCAAAAAAAAAAAAAAAAAAAAAGGAGATAATACAGAATCACAATGTGTTACCATTTCACACTTACTAGGATGGCTATAATTAAAAAAAAAAAAAAAAAACAGACAATAACAAATGTTGGTAAGGATGTGGAGAAATCAGACCCCTCAGACATTGCTTATGGAAATGCAAAACAGTGCCACCCCTTTGAAAAACAGCTTGGTGATTCCTTATAAAGTTAAACATAGAGGGCCGGGCACGATGGCTCACGCCTGTAATCTCAGCACTTTGGGAGGCTGAGGCAGGCGGATCATGAGGTCAGGAGTTCGAACCAGCCTGACCAACATGGTGAAAACCCGTCTCTACTAAAAATACAAAAATTAGCTGGGTGTGGTGGCGCACGCCTGTAATCCCAGCTACTCAGGCCTCAAGCTGAGGCAGGAGAATCGCTTGAACCCGGGAGGCAGAGGTTGTAGTGAGCCGAGATCACGCCACTGCACTCCAGCCTGAGCGACAGAGTGAGATTCCATCTCAAAAAAAAAAAAAAAAAAGAAAAGAAAGTTAAACATACAGTTACTATATGACTCTGCAATTCCACTCCTAGGAATAAATACCTAAGAGAATTAAAAACCCATGTTCACACGAAAACTAGTACATGAATGTCCACAGCAGCATTATTCATAGTAGCCAAGAAGTAGAAACAACCCAAATGTCCATCAACTTATGAATATGATAAATAAAATGCAGAAGTAGATCCATACAATGAAGTATTATTTGGCTGTAAAAAGAAATGAAGTACAGACACATTTTATAAAATATTAATAGATGGATTTTGAAAACCTTGTGCTAAGTGAGAGAAGCCAGACATAAGGCCACATACTGTATGATTCCATTAATATGAAATATCTAGAGTAGGCAAATCCAGAGACAGAAAGTAGATTAGTGCCTGCCAGGAGCTGGGGGAGAGGGGAACGGGGAGTAACTAATAATGGATACAGGGTTTCTTTTGGGGGTGATGAAGAGGTTCTAAAATTAGATAGTGCTGAAGTCGCACAACTTTGTAAATATGTTAAAAACCACTAAATTTTACACATTAAAAAGGTAAATATTACGTGAATTTTATCTCAATAAAACTTATTGAAAAAAGAAATAATACAGAGAGATCCTGCGTACCCTTCACCCATTTCCCCCCAATGGTAACATCTTATATAACTATTGTACAATATCACAGCCAGGAAACTGACATTGATAGAACCCTTCGCCATTACTCAGATGTCATCAATTTTACACACACTCATGTGTGTGTATTTAGTTCTTTTTTTTTTTGAGATGGAGTCTCACTCTGCTGCCCATGCTGAGTGCAGTGGCACGATTTCAGCTCACTGCAACCTCCACCTCCCGGGTTCAAGCGATTCTCCAGCCTCAGTCTCCCGAGTAGCTGCGATTACAGGCATGTGCCACCACACTCAGCTAATTTTAGTAGTTTTAGTAGAGATGGGGTTTCACCATGTTGGCCAGGCTGGCCTTGAACTTCTGACCTCAAGTGATATGCCTGCCTCAGCCTCCCAAACTGCTGGGATTACAGGCATGAGCCACCACACCCAGCCACTCATGTGTGTGTATTTAGTTCTAAGCAATTTTACATGTGTGGATTCATGTGGCCACCACCAAACTCAAGATGAACAGTTCCACCACACAGACCCCTTATGCTACTTTTTTATGGCCACAGTCACTCTTCCCTTCTACCTGACCCCTGATCTGTTTTCTATCTCTATACATTTATTGTTTCAAGAATATTATCTAAAATGAATCACACAGTATGTAACCTTTTCAGATTGACTTTTTTCACTCAGCAAAATTCTCTGGAGATCCATTCAGATCGTCATGTGTATCAATAATTCCTTCCCTTTTATTGCTGAGTAGTATTCCATGGTATGAATGTACCATAGTTTATTGAAACTTCCACCATTAAAGGACATTTGAGTTGTTTCCAGTTTGGGGCAATTAGGAATAAAGCTATTGTGAACAGTTATGACCAGGAACATAAAAACTTTCATTTCTCTGGGTAGATGCCCAGGTGTATAATTGCTGCATCATATGGCAAGTGCATATTTAATATTGTAAGAAGCAGTCATACTCTTTTCTAGAGTGGCCATACCATTTTATATTCCTACTGGCAACATGTGAGTGATCAAAGTTCTCTCTATCCTCACCAGCGTTTAATGGTGTCATTATTTTTTATTTCAGTCATTCGGATCATACATATACTTTTTACAAGTTAGACAAACATGCACCATATTCTTGACAGCGGTGGTTTCTAGTGTAGGTATGGGTTAATTCAATGGAAGACTCTCCTTTATATATTATATACTTTTGTAGTGTTTTTTTTGTTTTGTTTTGTTTTAAGACAGAGTCTCACTCTATCGCCCAGGCTGGAGTGCAGTGGTGCGATCTCGGCTCACTGCAAGCTCCACCTCCTGGGTTCACGCCATTCTCCTGCCTCAGCCTCCCGAGTAGCTGGGACTACAGGCACCCGCCACCACGCCCGGCTAATTTTTTGTATTTTTAGTAGAGACGGGGTTTCACTGTGTTAGCCAGGATGGTCTCAATCTCCTGACCTCGTGATCCGCCCACCTTGGCCTTCCAAAGTGGTGGGATTACAGGTGTGAACCACTGCGCCTTTTTTTTTTTTTTTTTTTTGGTGACAGAGTCTTGCTCTGTCACCCAGGATGGAGTGCAGTGGCACAATTCGGTTCACTGCAACCTCCGCCTCCCTGGTTCAAGCGATTCTCCTGCCTCAGCTCCCGAGTAGCTGGGATTACAGGCGTCTGCCACCATGCCCAGCTAATATTTTTAGTAGAGACGGAGTTTCACCATGTTGGCCAGGCTGGTCTCAAACTCCTGATCTCTGGTGATCCGCCTGCCTAGGCCTCCCAAAGTGCTGGGGTCACGAGCCACCATGACCGGCCTGTAGTGTTCAAATTTTACATAACTTAATGCTGTATTTGTAATCTAAAATGCAATAAGAATTTTTAAAAGTTGGCCAGGCACAGTGGCTCACGCCTGTAATCCCAGCACTTTGGGAGGCTGAGGCAGGAGGATCACCTGAGGTCAGGAGTTTGAGACCAGTCTGGCCAACATGGTGAAACCCCGTCTCTACTAAAAGTACAAAAATTAGCCAGGCGTGGTGGTGCACTCCTGTAATCCCAGCTACTCTGGAGTTTGAAGCAGGAGAATTGCTTGATCCTGGGAGGCAGAGGTTGCAGTGAGCTGAGATTGTGCCATGGCACTCCAGCCTGAGCGACAGAGCAAGACTCCGTCTCAATAAATAAATAAATAAAGTTAATAGGTAGTAAGGAAGTGGAGACGATTATTAGAAACTATCCTATAGACGAATTGTCCCTGGAAGGAAGGGGAGAGATAGGCCAGCAGAGGAGAGAAGACAGCATTCTAATAGAGAAGGGGAGGCTGAGCACACAGGATGGGGAAGCCATGCGCTGGCTATGCTCTGTTTACCCAAGACCCTCCCTTCTCCACAACTGCTGCGTGTTCCAAGAGACTCCATCAGGCAGCCTCCACTGCCCTCCAGCTTCCAGGAGCCTCTGCATCATGGATGGGCAGGAGAGAGAGTGGCAAGGCTTGTTGCTGTCGAATACAACTCTACTCCACCTCACTCCCAGGCCCCCACTCTCCACAGAGCCCACTTGTGCCAGGCCCCAGGGTCACCGTTTATCCCCCTTGTGGCTCCTTGCTATTGCCTGTGTCCATGCACGCTGTCCTGTTCTGCTCACACCCTGTGGGTGGGCGCTTCATCGAACCCTGCTTAAACTCTGACGGTGCTCAGCAGCCTAAGTTTTGAGTGCACCACCTCTCTTCTGCCAGGACCCTGATGGGTGCATCTAATGAGGCAACCCCCAAAACAGTCAGAAGGGACCTACATCAAGAGCTAAAGCAAGGGCAGACCCAGCTCTCTGAGACAGGAGGAAGGTAGCAGAATGGTCTGACAAAGATGTCTGCAGGCACGAGGGTCTGCAGAATTCATACCCAATTCCCTCAGTTTTCTTGGTGAACCAGGAGGTGGTGACTTGTGCTAGGCGCCCAAACTAGAGACCAATCACTCCTTTTCGCAACCATTTTATAAAGAATAGTCTTGTTCTTTTCTGATGAAGAAAGAGTTTTCTCTGCTCTTTTAGTTAGGCTGCTGAGCACTGCTGGGTTTTAGTATCACGAAGCTAATGAGGGGTTAAGGATGTTGACTAGAGCCAGACTGTCTAGTTTGAGTCCTCATTATTGCTACTTTGTGACCTTGGACAAGTCACTTAGTCTCCATGCCTCAGCTTTCTCATCTGTAAGATAGGAGTGATAATAATAGGATTTGGTTCATAGGTTTCAAGAGGATTAAAGGATTTCACACATGTAAAACACTTAGAACAGTGCCCAGTCCACAATATGCACTCAGTAAACATTAGCTATTAACTGCTGAAGAGAGAGGCAGCAGGAGGGTAACTTGAGCAAGTGGAAGAGCCAGCGCAGGAAGCAAACAGGACTTAAGCAAAGACAGGTGAAAAGTGCTGAGAGAAGACAGAGAGCTCAGGTAGCCCAGCAGAGGTTGAAGCAATGCATTTCATTCATTCAAACACTGTCTTGAGTGCTCACTATGTGGCAGGAATTGCACTAGGGGCTAGAACCACAGCAGTGAATAAAACAGAGTTTCAATCCATGCAGACGGGGATATGAACAGTAGTGGGGTCCAGTCTTCTGGCTGCTGTTTCTCCAGGTGCTCGGCAGCCCAGGGACAGGGTGGCTGGATTGCTCCCCGGGTAACGACAAGATGCTGCTCTGGGCAAGGTGAGGGGTTACAATGAACAGGTATCCACTTGAGCTAGCTCAGGTCAGAGAGGGTGGAGCCAGCAGTGGGCATTACTAGGACACAGCAGGCAATCTTGGATTGCTGGATTCAAAGAGCAGGAAACAGGGCGAAAGGATGTGCCTTAGGGGACCACGGTGGAACAGAAAAGGAAGCTCCCCTCTGCTTTCTGTACTTCGGGGTCCTTCAGCTCCACCTCTCTCCACTCATCTCTCCTGAGCAGTGTCTTCTGCCTAGCTTTCTCTTAAAAGGCATCTCTCAGCCGGGCGCGGTGGCTCACACCTGTAATCCCAGCACTTTGGGAGGCCAAGATGGGTGGATCATGAGATCAGGAGCTCGAGACCAGCCTGACCAACATGGTGAAACCCTGTCTTTACTAAAAATACAAAAATTAGCCTGGTGTGGTGGTGCGCGCCTGTAATCCCAGCTACTTGGGAGGCTGAAGCAGGAGAATTGCTTGAACCCAGTAGGTGGAGGTTGCAGTGAGCCGAGATTGTGCCATTGCAGTCCAGCCTGGGCGACAGAGTAAGACTCTGTCAAAAAAAAAAAAAAAAAAGGCATCTCTCTGCCCCTCTTATCCACAGAATGATGGCAGACCTGAGTGAAAGTGTTCAAGGGAGGGCATCTACGGCACAGTTTATCCAGTGGACTGTTTGGTCTCAGGGCCAGATCCCCAACCCTGGTCCATCAGCAGTAGGCAGGGCATACACCTTAGCAAACTCATTGCAAAATTAGTATTCCTATAAAATAAGTTGCATTTCCACTCTCATGTAACAGTATCAAAGTAGAAATGGACACTTTGGTTATTTCACTGAGGGGTTTTTTTTCACTTCATCACAACTTCCTCTGTTCACATCCTGTGTCCTTTGTCATCCTCTGCAGAGTCCCCAGTTTTCAGATTTGCACAAGTGATGATGGTTTACAAATGACTTGACTCTGTGGCCAGAGGAAGTTCTGATGGAACAAAATCTCAAGGTAGTGTTGTGCCTGTCTTTTTTTTCTTTTTTTTGAGACGGAGTCTCACTCTGTCACCCAGGCTGGAGTGCAATGGTGCAAAATTGGTTCACTGCAAACTCCACCTCCTGGGTTCAAGTGATTCTCCTGCCTCAGCCTCCCGAGTAGCTGGGATTACAGGCACATACCACCATGCCTGGCTATTTTTTGTATTTTTAGTAGAGACAGGTTTCACCATGTTGGCCAGGCTGGTCTCAAACTCCTGACCTCAAGTGATCCACCCACCTTGGCCTCCCAAAGTGCTGGGATTATAGGCGTGAGCCACCACCGTGCCTGGCCATGTGCCGGTCTTGTCTCAGGAATGGCAGTCAAGTGTAGGTCAAGAGAGGAAGCATAATGTGAGTTACTTTAGGCCAGGATCAGTCTGTGCCAGAGATGGGGGGAAATCATCTTCCCCAAATCCCTGGCCTTACATGGGTGCTATTAACCATCTCAAGTGTTGGGTGGGCCTTGGCAGCCTGAAGGCCAACAGCCCCATGTGAGGGGCTGAGCTCCCACTGACCTGCCCACCTTCTCCAGGAAGTTCTTCCTCTGGAACTAATCACAAATAAGTATCTCTTACAAGAAAGGTGTATTCATGGCCAGGTGCGGTGGCTCACGCTTGTAATCCCAGCACTTTGGGAGGCCGAGGAGGGCTGATCACAAGGTCAGGAGATCGAGACCATCTTGGCTAACACGGTGAAACCCCATCTCTTCTAAAAAACCTACAAAAAATTAGCCGGGCATGGTGGCGGGCGCCTGTGGTCCCAGCTACTCGGGAGACTGAGGCAGGAGAATGGCATGAACCCGGGAGGCAGAGCTTGCAGTGAGCCAAGATTGTGCCTCTGCATTCCAGCCTGGGCGACAGAGCAAGATTCTGTCTCAAAAAAAAAAAAAAAGAAAAAAAAAAAAGAAAGGTGTATTCATTTGCTGCCATAACAAAGGGTAACAGCCTGGATAGCTTAAACAACAGAAATGTATTGTCTTGCATTCTGGAGGCTGGAAGTCTGAAATCAAGGTGTCGGGAGGGCTGCTTGGGCCTCGGAGAGCTGTTAGGGAATCTGTCTGTGGCTTCTCTCTTTGGCTGGTAGGTAGCCGTCTTCTCCCTGTGTCTCTTTGCACCATCTTTCCTCTATGCATGTCTGTCAAATTTCTCCCTTGGATAAGAACACCAGTCTTTATACAATATTGTTTAGAAAAAAAAAAAAAGAACGCCAGTCATATTGAATTAGGGGCCCACCCTATTCCAGTATGACCTCATTTTAACTAATTACATCTGTAATGACCCTATTTCTTATTTTTTTAAAATAACTAATTACATCTGTAATGACCTTTTTCTCTTTCCTTCCTTCCTTTCTTTTTCTTTTTTTTTTTTTTTTTTGACAGTCTCACTCTGTCACCCAGGCTGGAGTGCCGTGGCACAATCTTGGCTCACTGCAACCTCTGCCTACTGGGTTCAGGCGATTCTCGTGCCTCAGCCTCCCAAGTAGCTGGGATTACAGGCACGCACCACCATGTCTGGCTAATTTTTGTATATTTTGCAAAGACGGGCTTTTGCCATGTTGCTCAGGCCGGTCTCAAACTCCTGAGTTCAAGCAATCCTCCTGCCTTGGCCTCCCAAAGTGCTGGAATTATAGGCATGAGCCACCACACTTGTCCTGTAATGACCCTATTTCTAAATCAGGTCACATTCTGAAGTGCTATGGGTTAGAACTTTAACATGTGAATTTTGGGAGGATGAAATTCAACTCATTTCATAGGGATTTGACTCTGATCTCTGATGGGATGAAGCCTGAGGGCCATCTAATTGTACATGAAGGAATGACGCTTAGGAAATATGTGGAAAAGATTGAAATAACTCAAGAACCCATCAGAATAAGTACCATTGCTTTGTATTTCTGGCAGCATAGAAATCAGACTTTCTCTAAAACAGCTGTTCATATGTTTAAGTTTCTGCTTTGGTGTGCCACATGTTGCATGGCTGGGACATGGTTTGTTTGTCCCCACCAAAACTCGTGTTGAAATTTGATCCCCCATGTGGCGGTGCTGAGAGGTGGGCCTAGTGGCAGGTGTCTGGATCATGGGGGAGGATCCCTCATGAACGGCTTGGTGCAAGACTGGATTAGTTCCTGTAGGAAAGGATTAGTTCCAGTGAGAGTGGGTTGTTTATGAAGCTGAGACATCCCTCAGGTTCTCCCTCTTCACATGTGTTCACTTCCCTTTTGACCTTCCCTATCATGTTATGTTGCAGCATGGAAGCTCTCACCAGAAGCCAGGGCCATGCCCTTGAACTTCCCAGCCTGCAAAATTGTGAGCCAAATAAACCTCTTTTGTTTATAAATTACCCAGTCTCAAGTGTTCTGTTATGGCAACACAAAATAGACCAAGATCACATGGTTTCACAGAACCTGGAGCAGTGATTTGCTTCTGAGGTTATTTTTATAATACAAACCAAAGTTGGAGGTGGTGGCTCACACATATAATCCTAGGACTTTGGCAGGCTGAGGCAAAAGGATTGCTTGAGGCCAGGAGTTTGAGACCAGCATGGGCAACAAAACAAACCCTGTCTCTACAAAAAAAAAAAAATTTTAAAGTTAGCTGGGCATGGTAGTGTGCATCTGTAGTCCTAGCTAATCAGGAGGCTGTGGTGGGAGGATTGCTTGAGTTCAGGAGTTCAAAGCTGAAGTGAACTATGATCATGCCATAGCACTCCAGTCTGAGCAACAGAGTGAGACACTGTCTCTAAAAAATAAGAATTGTTTTCACTTTTTTATAGACTGTTTCTCAGTGTGGCTATAATAAAAATTTTTTTTAATTAGAAAAAGAATACAAAACTATAATAAAGTATGAGTATTCTATTTTTCTTTATTCTTTTTGTTTTCATCATTATTTTATTATTCTCATACTTTCATAGCATTAGTTACTAACACCAATCATCTAATGGTGCTACAGTACAGTAGAGATGTTCTAAAAGCACGTGCAAATAGGCATTAGTCTGCCATATCTTTATTTTATTTCCAACCAGATAGATATATACAACCTGTGAGAAACAAGACTTATTTACCAACTACCTACCTATTATATTTCACCAAATCAGACAGGAAAGGAATTGAGAGGCCCCAAGTACAATTTTTTAAATCCTGAATTATGAAATTTGATTGCCTATGTCATTTAAATAAATTGGATAATCATGACACAGTAGGATACATCCATTTACTAATGACTGTACAATTTGTTGCTTTTTATTATTTTATTTTAATCTCACAACAAGTCTGAAAAGGAGGGAATTCAAGTATTATTGCCATTTTACAGATGAGAAAGCTGAAATGTCTCAGCAAAGTTATTTCAGTTTCATAGACTGGGCCATTGCTATAGAGGGCTGATCTCAACAATTTTTCCTAATTTCATTCTCAAAGGATAGTCTTTGCTTCACATAGACTTTGCAGATACCTTCCCCTTGACCCTGTGTACCCACTATAGCACCAACCTGAATTAATAATGAAAACCTTTTTGGAATGCTACTAGTGGTAGTGATAGGGTAATGGGATTATGAGTGGATTGTTTTCTTGATCTATTCTCTATTTTCCAAAGTGTCTTTCTCTCTTTTTTTTTAGAGATGGGGTCTTGCTATGTGTATCAGCAGTCAGAGTTCTCCAGAGGGACAGAACTAATAGGATAGATGTATATATGAAAGGCAGTTTATTAAGGACAATTGACTCACACGATCACAAGGCAAAGTCCCACGATAGGCCGTCCGCAAGTTGAAGAGCAAGGAAGCCAGTTGGCTCAGTCTGAGTCACAAAACCTCAAAAGCAGGGAAGCCGACAGTGAAACCTTCAGTCTGTGGCCCAAGGCTGGAGAGTTCCTGGGAAACTACTGGTGTAACTCCAAGAGTCCAAAAGCCAAAGAACCTGGAGTCTGATGCTTCAGGGCTGGAAGCATCTAGCACACAGGAAAGATGAAAGCCAGAAGATTCAGCAAGCCGTCTTATCCCACCTTCTTCTGTCTGCTTTGTTCCAGCCATGCTGGCGGCCGATTGGATGGTGCCCACCCACACTGAGAGTGGGTCTTTCTCTCCCAGTCCACTGACTCAAATGTTAATTTCCTCTGGCAACACCCTCACAGACACACCCAGAAGCAATACTTGACCAGCTATCTAGGCATCTTTCAATCAAGTTGACACCAAATATTAACCATCACACTATATTACCCAGGCTGGTCTTGAATTTCTGCCTTCAAACGATCCTCCCATCTCAGCATCCCAAAGTTTTGGGATTACAGGCATGAGACACTGCTTCCAGACAAAATCTTTCATTTTAAGTTATTTGGAGTTAGAGAGGCTGAGTTCAGAATATTCACCTCTGGAAGGGCTGACCTCCCTTCTACCTAAGCCTGGTCCCCAGCACCACCAACCCTTGCACATGTGTGTGCAAGGCAGGGGCAGCAGCACTCTGTGCTCCAAGACATGGCAGGCATTTGAGGACCATGCCCCAGGGATGGACGCTTCACCCAACTGATGCATTCCAGACTGGGCTTACTTTTTAAATTAAGTGGCCTCAGCAACCCAGCGGTGTAATTTCCCATGTGCTTCCATGAAGGAAGCTTGGGATTTCCTATAAACAGAAAAATAAATAAGAAGGGACTTCCCAGCTCTGACCATTCCCTCCCCACTCCCTAATCCATTTGGCCAGAATAGGGAGTAAGAGGTTAGAGAAAAAAGAGGGAAAAATGGAGATGAAGAGAGAAAGGAAGATCCTAGAAGGGGAGGAGTAGAATTAATAGACAAAAAGGAACTGGAGAGCTCATCCTCTTGCCTTCCCACCTCCTAGGCTGGAGAAGAATCTTGCCTGGTACTCTCCAGAAATTTTCTCAAAGGCAAGAATGCAAAGCCTAGACCACCAAATAGGCCAACAAGCATGTGCTTAGTGGATGAGGAAATAGCCTGTACTACTGCAAGTTCTCTGCTAGGGAAAGATACAATTAGCAGAGCTGGCCGACTCTGAGAATTCTGCTTTCATGTTCAACAGTTAGGAATTTGCTCAGGCTGACGCTTGGCAAATATCAAATCCCGGGTATCAAAGAAATTTGCTCAATAAATTCCTAGGAAGCTTCCTGGGCAGGTGGCCATGAACACTTCCCTATTTGCACATCTACCCAAAGGGGACCAAACTGCAGAGGTGGATTCAGGAAGAAAAAGCAACAGTCCTACTGTTCCCTCACTCAAGAGATAGACTTAAGCAAAATTGTCTAGTGTGTGACGTTTGTCTTCTTTCGTCTCTTTTTTGAATCTCCCTTTAAGTTTCAAGCTAAACTCAGCTCACCAGTAGTTACCAGTCCTCCCAAGACCTTCCTGGGCCACACCCCTGAGTCCCACTCCCGTCAGCAATTCCCAGAGTCTCTCCCCTTCCCCAATCTGAGCTCTACTCCCTAAGGAACATGTGGTCCCATCTCACTCTCATTACCAGGTCCTAAGCACACCCATCACAGCCCCCACTTCCCCCACCACCCCCCAATCCCACCAGCTTCCCCAGCAATTTCTGGAATACCATGCCGAGGATCCTTAGATTTTTATCTGTAAGCCTGATTTCGCCTATAAACTGAAAGAAGGGTGGTGGTTTTCTGTGTTCTTTAATCCCAGTATGTAATAAATTATGCCTGTTTTTTTGTTGTTGTTGTTTGTTTTTTGTTGTTTTTTGAGTCAGAGTCTCACACACTCGCCCACGCTGGAGTGCGGTGGTGTCATCTTGGCTCACTGCAACCTCTGCCTCCTGGGTTCAAGCAATTTTCCTGTCTCAGCCTCCTGAGTAGCTGGGATTGCAGGCACACACCACGACGCCCAGCTAATTTTTGTATTTTTAGTAGAGACGTGGTTTCGCCATATTGGTCAGGCTGGTCTCGAACTCCCGACCTCTGGTGATCCACCCGCCTTGGCCTCCCAAAGTGCTGGGATTACAGGCGTGAGCCACTGTGCCTGGCCTATTATGTTTGTTTTAATGAATCCTTTAATAAATGAAGAAATGACCAAATGAATGAATGAATCTTCAAGACATTCACCAATATATTTTTATTAAAACTTAATTTGGAGTTTATACAATGAGAGAGAGAGAGAGAGAGAGACAGTGTCCAGAAACTAATAACAAGCCATTCTCCACTGCACCATCACCCCAGATGCACTGCTGAATGCAGGGACTAGGAGGAAGGCTCTTCTCCCAGGACAGGCTGAGTGAATGACCTGGGAGAGGGGAAAAGTAGAAGAATGTAGTCATCTGAACACTAACAAAAAGCTTCTAAATCACAGATAAGACATTCTAATGCCTTTGTACTGGTATTTGTTAGTTAGGACTGGCCAGACTTGTCTTTGTATAGAATGATGACACTACCAACAGAGAAGTTTCCTGGGCAGAACAACTGCTGAAAAGACTTACTGTCTGAGCCACGTGAGGGTATATCAATTTTATTTGGTTCCCTGACAGCTTGTACCGGGGTTATGTATGGCACCATGGGTGACCATAGTTCCTGCCAACATAATGTCTGGAGGGGTTCCCTCAAATAAACTTGAGTTACCCAAATCACTTTTGGTTTACAGCCATCATTGCCAATTTATCTACGGATATGTGTATGTCTTGGATTTGGGGGAATAGTTTCAATTTCAAACCCTGTGTCCTATTGCTAGGCTTTAAGTCAGGCCAGGTGTCCTGGTATCTTTAGTTCTAAAAATTCTCCTCATAATGGCATATGGTTCTACTTGCACTTACGAGTTTTTTAATTATTAAAAATCTTTCCACTATAAAAATGTAATCACATTATTAAAAATGTTGGAAAAGTAGAAAAAAAAGTATCACCCATAATATCACCATCCTGGTATATGGGTGTATACTTGTGTATAATTTTCCCAGCATAAAATAAATATACAATTTTATATCTCATTTTCTCCAACCCACATTACAATGTCTTTTTTCTTTGTAGAGATGGGGTCTTGCCATGTTGCACAGGCTGGTTTGAACTCCTGGCCTCATGTGATCCTCCCACCTTGGCCCCCCAAAGTGCTGAGATTACAGTCGTGAGCCACCACACCTGGCCAACATTACAATTCTAAAAATATTTTTAAAAACATTTCTAGTAAAACTTATTAAGGATAGCATTTTAATGGCAGGATATTTCATTTGGGGGTTAATAAAATATATTAATCATATGTCTGTTTGTTTATATTTTGCACTATTAATAAACCTGCAATAAATACCATTAGACATATATTTTCTGTATTTTTATTTTTCCTTGGTTTAGATTCTAGATGCTGAATTATAGGCTCAGAGTATGAATATGCTCATGATTCTTGATGCATGTGCAAATTGCTTTCAAAAGAGGTTTCATCAATTTATACAGTCATCAACAATATCTGAGGGGTCTGTTCCATATAATCACCACCAAGAAACTAAAGTGGTAAAGTTTTGAAATGATTTACATGATAATTTCATTGAACAATGGCCCCCTACTTTAGTAGGTAAAGTACAGATACAAGATGAATAAAAAACAGATGCTATACTGAAGATGATAAACTGAAGAGCGGTGTCATTTAAACTACGTGAGTATTAAAAAATAAAAAAACCCTTAAACGATGCTCCAAACCACAATTTCCAATGATGTATCTATGGACTGCTAGGAAACAAAGCAATGGCTGTCACACAAACTGGAATGTAGCAATCACAAACAGGGTAGGTTTCTCAGAAGAAAAGTTTTTGCAGATTTGAGTCTCACACTAAACTCCAAACAGCTCCAGGCATACTGCCTATTCGAAGGGCGCACTTTCTATGCAAATGCCACAGAAACCACTGTTGCCCTATGTTGGTCTTGTCAGCTCTATTCATAGATGCTGTATGTGGGAATGATGCTATTATTTTCTAATATAGCAATAAATAGGAGCTGACACAAACCAAATAGGTATTTACTGAATAAGAGAAGGGGAAAACCACATTTAATGAGCACCCGCAAAGAACCAGGCGCTTTCACATTGGTCTTGTCCATTTCATAAGCCTGGGTCCAGTGTGCTCACCCTTCAGCTTCACACTGCAGTTTGGAAAAACACATTCCAGGGGAGCAGAGGGACTGAGCTCTGGGATCCTACGGCTGGGGCTCCCTGGGCTTCTGAGTTTCATCCTGGCCGCTGCATCTCTCTAGGAGCTACGGAATAGCAGTGTTTCTACCCCTCAAAGATGACAAAAAAGTATTTGTGAAGCACCACTAATAGGCTAACTGCTGATTCATGGCAAATGGGTGGTTATTCACCTTCCTTACTGGAGGACTCTTGTATCTAGGTACTACTTTATTTGAAAATTACTGTAGCTTTTAACATTATGCATTATAATCTTTGATATATATATATATTTATCAATTTCAGCAACCTGTTGTGAGGTTATTAGTATATTTATATAACACTCTAGAAAACTGGACCAATTCTTGATAGGTAAAAATATGATCAGGCTGGGCGTGCTGGCTCACGCCTGTAATCCCAGCACTTTGGGAGGCTGGGGCGGGTGGATCACGAGGTCAGGAGTTTGAGACCAGTCTGGCCAAAATGGTGAAACCCCGCCTCTACTAAAAATACAAAAATTAGCCAGGCACAGTGGCGGGCGCCCATAATCCCAGCAACTCGGGAGGCTGAGGCAGGAGAATTACTTGAACCCAGGAGGTGGAGGTTGCAGTGAGCCAAGATCGCACCACTGCACTCTAGCCTGGGAGACAGAACAAGACTATCTCAAAAAAAAAAAAAAAAAAAAAAAAAAAAAATTCAAGTATGGCCATTTTTAAGATTTTAAAGGTAAATTTCTGATAACTGTCTGTGACTAATTTTAGTTGAATAAATGCTTGTGAATCATATGGACAGTAGAGTCTGGGCTACTGAGCAGATTCAGGGGTGGAGTCCCAGCCCTGCCACTTGCCAGCCTGGTCAGTTACCCGACCTTCCTTAGCCTATTTCCTCATCTGTAACTGATGAGAAAGCACATCTAACATTCAACACAGGGCCTGGCACACCATAAACGCTCAATAAATATTAGCTATGTTTTTCTCAACTATTTGATGGACTCTCTAATAATAATGTAATTATTTATACATAATATATAACAAAATATATAATGTAATAACACAAATTATACATATATTATTATACATAATATAAATTTTTTTTGAGATGGAGTCTTGCTCTGTTGCCCAGGATGGAGTGCAGTAGCTCACTGCAACCTCCACCTCCCAGGTTCAAGCAATTCTCCTGTCTCAGCCTCCCAAGTAGCTGAGACTACAGGCGCACAACACCATATCCAGCTAATTTTTTGTACTTTTAGTAGAAACAGGGTTTCGCCATGTTGGCCAGGCTGGTCTCAAACTCCTGACCTCAGGTGATCTGCCTGCCTCGGCCTCCCAAAGTGCTGGGATTATAGGCATCAGCCACCGCGTCTGGCCTATTTTCTCATTTCTGATAAATATGTTAACCTTTAAATTTTAAACCATTGGGCTTATTAGGGAGTCAGGGGATTTCATACCCACACATGAAAATTTGTAGGAGTGCTGGGCACAGTGGCTCATACCTACAATCCCAATGCTTTGGGAGGCTGAGGCAGGAGGATTACTTGAGGCCAGGAGTTTGAGACCAGCCTGGCCAACATAGCAAGATCCCATCTCTATGTGACATCTCTATGGGAAAAAAATTTAAAAATTATCCAACCATGGTGACATATGCCTGCCTGTAATCCTAGCTACTCAGGAGGCTGAGGTGGGAGGATGGCTTGAGCCCAGGAGTTGGATGTTACAATGAACTATGAGCCACTGCACTCCAACCTAAGCAACAGAGCAAGATTCTGTCGCTATTAAAAAAAAAAAAAAGAAAGAAAGAAAAAAAAAAGAAAAGGAAGAAAATTTATGGGGGCAATAGTAGTTACAGAAACACTTTCACTAGCTGGGCGCAGTGGCTCACGCCTATAATCCTAGCACTTTGGGAGGCCGAGGCAGGCAGATCATGAGGTCTAGGAGTTTGAGACCAGCCTGGCCAATACAGTGACACTCCGTCTCTACTAAAAGTACAACAATTAGCCAGGTGTGGTGGCTCACGCCTGTAGTCTCAGCTACTCGGAAGGCTGAGGCAGAAGAATCGCTTGAACGCAGGAAGCGGAGGTTGCAGTAAGCCGAGATGGTGCCACTGCACTCCAGCCTGGGTGACAGAGCGAGACTCTGTCTCAAAAAAAAAAAAAAAAAAGACTTTTACTAATATCTGTATCACCCACATTTAATGTTCGTGGAAATAATGTTACCTTATTTCCTAATAAGTGTAAAGGGCGCATTTTGGAATGACAATGGACCTCTCTTTCATCATTGACTCCTGGTAAATATGTGTGACTTAAGCTACTTCGGGTGTTCAGGAAACATGGCTGGGCACAGTAGCTCACGCCTGTAATCCCAGCACTTTGGGAGGCCGAGGTGGGCAGATCACCTGAGGTCAGGAGTTTGAGACCAGCCTGGCCAACATGGTGAAACCTCATCTCTACTAAAAACACAAAAATTAGCCAAGTGTGGGTGGCACACACCTGTAATCCCAGCTACCCAGGAGGTTGAGGCAGAAGAATCGCTTGAACCTGGGAGGCGGAGGTTGCAGTGAGCCAATATCGTGCCACTGCACTCCAGCCTGGGTGACAGAGTGAGACTCTGTCTGAAAAAAAAAGAAACCTATAAGCAAGAAAGAGCTGATCACCCTCAAGGAAACACAAAACTATAATCCCAAGATGACTGGTAACTTTTCCTGTGGCTTTTGAGTAGCAGTGGGGCATCCTTGATGACTGAGAGGGAAGGATACCACTCACAGGCCAGAAGACTGCCTTGGCAGAGTCTGTTTCTCTCTCTCCTATAGAACCAGTCTGGAGAAATCTTCTACCCTCCTGATGCTGCAATTACTTTTCTACCTCACAGACTGGGGACATTGAGGGGCTTCTAGTAATGTGGCTATTCCCTTTTTTTTTTTTTTTAGACTGGGTCTACTCCAGGGTGGAGTGCAGTGGCACGATCTCAGCTCACTGCAACCTCCACCTCCCGGGTTCAAGAGATTTCTGGCTAATCTTTGTATTTTTAGTAGACAGGGTTTCACCATGTTGGCAAGGCTGGTCTCGAACTCCTGACTTCAAGTGATCTGCCCACTTTGGCCTCTCAAAGTGCTGGGATTACAGGTGTGAGCCACCACATCCAGCCAGCTATTGCTTAATTAAGCATCTTCCCCCTAAAGGTAACCTGAACTTCATGCTTCAAAAAGGTCACATTTCACAGACATGTTTGGGAAGCATTAACACAGCTATTTTAAATTGTAATAATAAAGACCATATCACTCTTTTGAAAACAGTAAAGATGGGTAAGACACAACAGATCATCATTAGTGGAGCCTGGACTCTGTGTCAGTTACTCCATCTTCATTCTCTCTAATCCTTATAGCAACCTAACAAGGTAAGACTATTATCGTACTTTAAGGTAATTTTACTCATTTTACAGACAAGGAATCTAGGATCCAGAGGGGTTAATACTCCCCTAGTAATAAGAGGCAGTGCTGGGATTCAAACTCAGCCCCGTTTGATTTCAAAGTCCCTGCCGTTCCCATTTGGTCCTCTTTTATCCTGGTTATGCCTAGGGATTGTCACTGGGTAGGTTCTGCTTCGTGAAGAACTAATTAGGAATTGAACTTAGATGGCACTGTCAACTTTCACAGCGAGCTTTGTACCGTAAACTGTGACAAGAACCCGACAGCTCCATGGGGTAGGTTTCTTGGCAGAGTATCTAGGAGGGAGACCAGAGTAATCTCAGCTATTATGGAGCTCTGCCCTGTCTGTGGAGAGTTCTGAATGTCCATGAAAGACAACGGTTAAGGGACGTGAGAGGGTCTGGAAACTCTTTACCTTCAATATTGAGACCTATAGATGGAAAAATTCTCTTGCTAGAAAGGGAAGGATGATGTGGCAAGAATGCAAGTGGACACCAGCCCTTCAGGCCCACGGAAGGAAGCCAGGTTCAGCTGCTAACGAACAGCTCAGAACAGTGTCAACAACCAGGAGCTGGGGCCATGGAGAGTTGAAAGAAACAGCACTATAGCAGGCGGTTAAGTCTGCTAGATTTAGCAAATGAAAACATACAATGCCCAGCTAAATTTGAATTTCAGATAAACAACGAATTATTTTCTAGTGTAAGTATGCCCACGCACCATTTTATCTGGCAACCTCAGCAGGGGGTGACTTCCTGGGCTGCATTTGGAGACTAACAGTAGGGAGCACTCCCTCCATGAGGCCTTGGGACAATGTATACAGGATGGGTCATGCTGTGGGTGGATGTCAGTGTAGAAAGTGAACTTGGGAAAGCTTACTGTCTTAATAGGGAGCCATGTAGCCCCTAAGTCCTCACATTGCCATCTAGGAAGGGACAAACCATCTGAGACTGCAAGAGAGGTAAATGAATTTTTAGACTGAGGTGACTTAGAAATTTTCATCATTGAGATAAAGGTTTCACACTTAAGGTTTGATCTGTTCTTCAATTAAACTTCTTATTAATAATATAATTGGAAGCAGTCTATGAAAAAAAGTTCTTAATAGGATAAGTTAACTTGTCTGGTATTTCAAATATTCTCATAAATGTTAGGAATGAGGCGGGCTGTATGAGAATTCACTTTCTTTTTCAGGCCAGGTGCGGTGGCTCATGTCTGTAATCCCAGCACTTTGAGAGGCTGAGGCAGGTGGATCACCTGAGGTCGGAAGTTCGAGACCAGCCTGACCAACATGGAGAAACCCCATCTCTACTAAAAATACAAAATGAGCCAGGCACGGTGGTGCATGCCTGTAATCCCAGCTACTCGGGGAGGCTGAGGCAGGAGGATCACTTGAACCTGGAAGGCAGAGGTTGTGGTGAGCCGAGATGGTGCCATTGCACTCCAGCCTGGGCAACAAGAGCAAAACTACGTCTCAAAAAAAAAAAAAAAAGTAAACCATGCTATAAACAGATGTACTATCATCCAGGCTTTGTTGTTCCATTTATATAGAGCACAGGCAGAGTAGATTTAGCATAATTCTTAAAGGCCCTAGAATTTTCAGAACGGTAAATAAGCAATGACTTCCACTTAAAGTCACAGCTGTGTTAGCCCCTACCAAGAGAATCATCCTGTCCTTTGAAACTTGAAAGCAGGCACTGATTTCTCTTCTCTATCTATGAAAGTCTTAGATGGCATCTCCTTCAAATAGAAACTGTTTCATCTGCAACAAAAATCTGTTGTTTAGCGTAGCCACCTTCATCAATTATCTTAGATCTTTTAGATCACCTGATGCTTCATCTTGCACTTTTTTGTTAGAGATGACTTCATTACTTAAACCTCATTAACCAACCTCTGCTTGCTTCAAACTTTTCTTCTGTAGTTTCCTCACCTCTCTCAGGATTTAGAGAATTGAAGAGAGCTAGGACTGTGATCTGAATTAGGCTTTAGCTTAAGGGAATGTTGTAGCTGGTTTGATCTGTCCAGACCACTAAAATGTTTTCCGTATCAGCAAGAGGGCTGTTCTGTTTCTTACCATTCATGTACTCACTGGAGTAGCACTTTTAATTTCCTTCAAGAACTTTCCCTTTGCCTTCACAACTTGGTTAACTGTTTGGTGCAAGAGCCCTAACTTTTGGCCTATCTTGGCTTTTGACATGCCTTCCTCACTAAGCAAAATCATTTCTAGCTTTCGATTTAAAGTGAGAAACGTGCAAGTCTTCCTTTAACTTGAACACTTAGAGGTCACTGTGGGGCTATTAATTGGCCTAGATTTCAATATTGTTGTGTCTTAGGGAATTGGAGGCGCAAGGAGAGAAAGAGAAATGGGGGAACAGCTCATCTGTGGACATCAGAACACACAGAACATTTATGGAGTAAGTTTGCCATCTTATACAGGTGCAGCTCGTGGCTGCCCAAGACAGTTACAATAGTAACATCAAAGATCACTGATTACAGATCACCGTAACTGAAATAATAATAATGGAGGGCAGGTGCGGTGGCTCATGCCCATAATCCCAGCACTTTGGTCGGCCAAGGCGGGCAGATCACTTGAGGTCAGGAGTTTGAGACCAGCCTGGCCAACATGGCGAAACCGTCTCTACTGAAAATACAAAAAAATTAGCCGGGCGTGGTGGCACATGCCTGTAATTCCAGCTACTTGGGAGGCTGAGGCAGGAGAATTGCTTGAACCTGGGAGGCGGAGGTTGCAATGAGCCGCGATCACACCACTGCATTCCAGCCTGGACCACAGAGTGAGGCTCTGTCTCAAATAATAATAATAGCAATGGAAAAGGCCAGGCGCGGTGGCTCATGCCTGTAACCCCAGCACCTTGGGAGGCCGAGGTAGGCAGATCACCTGAGGTCAGGAGTTCAAGACCAGCCTGGCCAACATGGTGAAACCCCGTCTCTACTAAAAATATAAAAACTAGCCAGGTGTGGTGGTGGACGCCTGTAAACCCAGCTACTCGGGAAGCTGAGGCAGGAGAATTGCTTGAACACAGGAGATGGAGGTTGCAGTGAGCTGACACAGTGCCACTGTACTCCAGCCTCCACGACAGAGTGAGACTCTGTCTCAAAAAAAAAAAAAATAGTAATGGAAAAGTTTGAAATACTGTGAGAATTACCAAAATGCTATTAGAAAAATGACTTGCTCAAAGCAGGGTTGCCACAAACCTTCAAATAGTAAATAACACATCTGTGAAGCACAATAAAATGAGGTATGCCTGTAATGAATTTTATATTTATTTTTTAAGTTTCTTGTTTGTTTGCTTATTTATTTATTTATATTTTTGAGATGGAGTCTCACTCTGTCGCCCAGGCTGGAGTGCAATGGCGTGATCTCAGCTCACTGTAACCTCCACCTCCTGGGTTCAAGGGATTCTCCTGCCTCAGCCTCCTGAGTAGCTGGGATTACAGGCACCCGCCATCACGCCCAGCTTATTTTTGTAGAGACGGGGTTTCTCCACCTTGGCCAGGTTGGTCTTCTCCTGACCTCAGGTGATCTGCCTGTTTTGGTGTCCCAAAAGTGCTGGGATTACAGGCGCGGTGGCTCACACCTGTAATCCCAGCACTTTGGAAGGCTAAGGCAGGCGGATCATCTGAGGTTGAGTTCCAGGCCAGCCTGACCAACATGGAGAAACCCCGTCTCTACTAATAACACAAAATTAGCCAGGACTGGTGGCACATGTCTGTAATCCCAGCTACTCAGGAGGCTGAGGCAGGAGAATCGCTTGAACTCAGGAGGTAGAGGTTGCGGTGAGCCGAGATCGAGCCACTGCACTCCAGCCTGGGCAACAAGAGCAAAACTCTGTCTCAAAAAACAAACAAACAAACAAACAAACAAAAAAGTGCTGGGATTACAGGCTTGAGCTACCGTGCCAAGCCCAAATTTTAAAATCAAGTTCCATATGAATGGCTCCAAATACCCTCCACTAATCCTCGGTGCACCTTACAAATATCATCATTTTCTCTTTTTTTTTTTTGACATGGAGTTTCACTCTTGTTGCCCAGGCTGGAGTGCAGTGGTGTGATCTCAGCTCACTGCAACCTCCACCTTCCGGGTTCAAGTAATTCTCCTGCCTCAGGCCTCCCAAGTAGCTGGGATTACAAGCGCCTACCACCATGCCCGGCTAATTTTTTATATTTTTAGTAGAGACGGGGTTTCATCATGTTGGCCAGGTTGGTCTTGAACTCCTGACCTCAGGTGATTCACCTACCTCGGCCTCCCAAAGTGCAGGGATTAGAGGTGTGAGCCACTGCACCTGGCCAAATATGATCATTTTCTAAAAAGAAAATGACATGGGAAAGGTTAGAAAGTTTGCCTTAGAGGATGGTGAGACAGTCCTATTAAAAGCTGGCGGAAGAGAATTCAAGCTTCAGAAAAAACAGATGCAATGATCCTAAGGCAGAGGAGGACTTGATGGACCAGGGGTGGCTGGTCTGCAGCACAGTGCTGAGGGGAAAGAGGGGTAATGCCAGGGCCCATACATGTGGAATTTAACCAAGAGCAGTGGGAGGCCACTGAATGGATTTAAGCAAGAATTCGACCTAATCTGATTTATATTCTATAATCTAATCTGTGTCTGCTTGGTAGCAAATAGAATACAGAGGTGCAGGAGTGGAAAGAGAAAGGTCATACAGAAAGTTACTGTTGAAGGCCAGGTAAGAGATGAGAGGAGGAGTAGGTCATTCTGATAAGCATTTCAGAGCAAGGCCAATAGACTGGCTATGGGGGTGAAAGAAAAAGAGGCTCAAGGAGGCTGTCTGTACTTTTTGGTTTGAGTTGAGTAAATGGTAGTGCTATTTACTGGACAAGACTGAGGGAAAGGACAGTTTTAGACAGACAGTGTGGATCCAAAGCCTCAGGATAAATGATCCATATTTTTTTCTTTTGTAGACGGAGTCTTGCTCTGTCGCCCAGACTGGAGTGCAGTGGCGCAGTCTCTGCTCACTGCAACCTCCGCCTCCTGGGGTTCAAGCAATTCTCCTACCTCAGCCTCCCAAGTAGCTGGGACTACAGGCGTGAGCCACCACGCCTGGCTAATTTTTGTATTTTTAGTAGAGATGGGGTTTCGCCATGTCGGCCAAGGTGGTCTCCAACTCCTGACCTCAAGTGATCCGCCCACCTCAGCCTCCCAAAGTGCTGGGATTACAGGTGTGAGCCACCACGCCTGGCCAATCCATATTTATCCACAAAGTACAAATACAGAGAAAGAATCTGTAGATTATAAGAGATTTAAGCGGCACATCAATCATCTATTTGACTCCTATGATACATATTAAATTATCTACAGATGAAATAATGTAGGCTGGGATTTGCTTCAAAATAATTCAAATCGGTGAGGTAGAAGTGAGTAGAGTATAGAGGGAACCCAATATTGGTCATGAGTCGGTAATTTCTGAAGATGGGTACAAGGAGTTCATTGTTTTATTCTATTTTTCTACATGATAATTTCCATGTAACTGGATGAGATCACCTAATAAAAAGGTACAGCAAATGATCAGGGACAGTAGAAAAAACAGACAAGACCACCGTTACCTCAGAGGTTATATTCTTTGGGGAGAAAATGGACAATAAGCAAGTGAACAAATGATAGATGTAAATCAATGTGATAAAAAGGTGATGTGAAATCAATGTGATAAAGTGTGCATGGAGATAGCATTAGAGTGACCAGAAGCATCTCCATGAGGCAGTAATCTTTGCAGTTGATTGACAGGAGCCAAGCAGATATGAATAGCGTTGCTTTTAAAATCCTTTCCATTCTACTTTTCTACTTATAAACAAATCTAAATTCATGGCCATAAGTACTCTATTCTAGGGAAAATATTTTAACTTAAAAGCTTTTGCTCCCATCCTCCCCATTTCTTTTTTACCTGCAAATGTTGAGGCCATTAGTAGCCCAAGAATTCTATTTTTTTTTTTTTTTGAGATGGAGTCTCACTGTTGCCCAGGCTGAAGTGCAGTGGCAAAATCTCAGCTCACTGCAACCTCCACCTCCCGAATTCAAGCAATCCTCCCACTTCAGCCTCCCAAGTAGCTAGGATTACAGGCGTGTACCACCATGACGGCTAATTTTTATTTTTAGTAGAGACAGGGTTTCTCCAGGTTGGCCAGATTGGTCTCAAACTCCTGATCTCAAGTGATCCACCCACCTCGGCCTCCCAAAGCGCTGGGATTACAGACGTGAGCCACTGTGCTGGGCCTGAGTTCTGGTAAAGCCAACTCAGGACTGACCCGTAGGGCCCTGTGAGAATCCCTTCTTGCTCTGGCAGCTCTCCTCCCCCATTATCTGGACTCTACAGTTCACCTCTCTCCTTAGCTATACTTTTTGCCAATCTTGGGGCTCCAAAGTCCCTCTTTCTTTACCCCCTCCTGGTGCTACTTCCCTGTGCAAAGCAGTGCTTCCAGAGATCATAAGCCCCATGAGGGCAGGAACACTGCTTGTGTTATTCACTGCTGCATTCCCAGCACCCCTGAATTGTGCTGAGCAGACTTGGCACTCAATAAATATTCATTCAGTGAGAAAACTTCCTGAAGCCACTAGGAGGGTAACCAGTCACCTCTCCAGGTGCTTAAATACTTGAACCTACTGGAAAGAATTTGTGGCCTAACTTCATAGAGATAAATATTATTATTCCCATTTCACAAATGGACAGCTGAGTTACTTCAAATCATCTAAGATCATAACTACTCTACCTAACATGGTCTGACCCTTGGTTAGAAATATTTTTAAAGCCAAGAAGTAGAAGCTATTGAAAAATCCAGCATACAAAGAGAACATTACCCATGTCATTTAACATTTCTTGAAGATATGATGCATTTAACTAATGCAGAACAGCCTTCCTGGATAAATCCAACAATAAATATTTCGGTTTCCTGAAAACAAAACAAAAAATAAGCAAAATAACTCATCTTGGCTTGAATTATAGGAAATTCTTTGCTGGCAGCTCGGCCCAAGCTGATTGCATATGTGCTTTTACGATAGGATTAGAGATTGCATGTGTTCTGCACAGCAACTATGGACACTTAACATTCATGAAATAATAATGAAACGGGAGGCCTGGATTTTTGTTTGTTTCTCCTAGGTCTCTTCCTCACTTAAGTGACCTTGGACAAATCCATTTCTTCCCTCGTATCTGATTTCCATGTATCTGTTTCGGGATAATGTTTATCACTAAGACGCTTTGCGAGATCTTTAGATTACAAATAGTTACTGCCCTTCATTTATGAAATTGTCCTCCTTCACTACCCTACGGGATATTTGCATGACCCTTCTATTGAAAACCTTTACACACAGTTGTGAAGCGTCAATACCATCTAGGGACGGTTCAGAAGTTCCAAAGCCAATCAACTAAGTCGTGAGAATAACTTGGGCCATGAAAAGTCCGTTTCCTATGCTACTGAGAATTGGAAAACAGATATATGTACTAATTTCCAAACCATGTTTGCCTTCTTTCTGCCGTTTTCAGCCTCTTCTAAACTATGCAGAAGCTGCGGACATTTGACTATCTATATTCGGCAATTCCTTTCCAAAGCAATCCTACCGAAAACAGATCACACGGCCCCCACGGGCGGGCAGGACAAGCCACCGGGCCCTGGTGCAGGAGGTGCGCGCTCCACACATTGTTTAGAGGCCGACGCGACACAGCCATCTTGCGTCGGGGGCCCGGGCCCGGGAGGAGAGCGAGCCCCGTCCCCTGATCCCGCAGGCCGACACCGGCGAGGGGCTGCCCTGCACGCAGGCGGCCGGCCCAGGAGTCTTAGCGGATCAAGTTGTCTACGGCGGACTCGGGCCGGTCCCGCAGGACCCGGCCGCACTTGGCCGAGCGCGCAGGCGGGAAGGAGGCCGTCGGTCCGCCCCTCCTGCTGCCGCATCGGCCCGGTCCGACAGCGGGCGCGGGACGCTGGATTCCTATTTGCCAGCTTCCTGCTGGGGAGCGTTTTCCAATGGGGCGCGGCGACCCGGCCGACCGCGTCCTCCTCCCCCACTGCCGCCCGGGTCTCCTCGGGGGCGCGCGCCGGGACCCGCGCGGGGGCAGCCCCTCCCTCCCCTCTCCGCCGCGGCCCGAGACGCCCGCAGGCCGGGCGTTCACCCGCCGCGCCTCCGCCCGCCTTCCCCTCCCCCCACTTCCCTCCGGGCGCCCCAAACCCGGGCTTCGGGGGTTCGACGCCGTGCGCACACGGAGCGGGATGGGAGTGCAGGGCCGGGGGCGGGGGCTGGCCGGGGGCGGCTGGCATTCTCGGCGGGAGCCGGCGGCCCCTCAGCGTGTCTTTTGTGTTTGTACACACACGGCGCGAGGCGGCCTGGAGGAGGGAGCGGGCGGCACGCGGGGGAGGGGCGAGCGCGCGCCAGCGAACGGGCGCGCGGGGGGAGGGGCGGGGGCGGGGCGCGAGAGGAACTGTGGGGGCGGGGCCGAGCCTTCCCTCCATTGTGTGTGATTGGCTGGCGCGCGGCGCGGGGGCGGGGCGGCGTGTGTTGGGGGATAGCCTCGGTGTCAGCCATCTTTCAATTGTGTTCGCAGCCGCCGCCGCGCCGCCGTCGCTCTCCAACGCCAGCGCCGCCTCTCGCTCGCCGAGCTCCAGCCGAAGGAGAAGGGGGGTAAGTTTCCCCGTCTGCCCGCTTCCCCGGAACCGAGCCCCGCTTGCCGTCAGCCCCGAGCCGGGCCCTGGCGGTGCCGGGAGGGGACCCGTAGCCCCTCCGGCTTAGCCCACAAACTTTTTGGCCCAGAAATGGAGGTGAGGAGCGAGTTTCCCTGTTCCCTCTGGCGGCGGCGGCTCCCCCGTCTCTCGCCGCCTCAGCCCAACAGCAGCAACCGCCGCGGCGCCGAGCCTGCTCTCCCTCCTCCTCCCCGCGCCCCTGGCTCCTCTTTCTTCGGTGAAATCCCGCCCGCCGCCCCTTCCCCGGACCCCAAACCTTCACCACGACCCGCGCGGGCCTCTTAACTACCGCCCCCGGGCCCCAGCCCCCAGTTTTCGAGCGGGAAAGGGGTGGAAATCGCCGCCGCTTCGCACCCTGGGGTAATTCGCTTTTTGCTGCCTCCCCACAGTTGTTGCTAAGCTTCACCATCTTGTCTCTCTTCTCTGGTCACCGACCATATTTTTTCCCCCGTTTCTCTCTTCCCCATTTCAAAAAAGCAAGAATTTTTAAAAGAGGGACATTTTTTTCCCTTTTTTGGAGAAGCGGAAACTTGATGCATTTGAAATGCAAAAAAAACTTTTGCATTTTGGAGGGCGGCACGTGGCAGGGGATAGGGGTATTTTCGAGCGATTTGGTGTTTTGTCTCTTTGGAACGGAATCGGATACGTTTTGCGATTGTTTCCATTTTGTTCTGGTCTGGGAGCCGAGTTGGTTCCTGTTCGAGGCGCTGGGAGCGAGACGGGCAGGTTGGGGGACCCTGTGCCGAGGGACCCGGAGGAGGCAAAACCAAAAGTTTATGTGGTGCTTGGGGTGGACCGGTCGGCGGATGTCGTGCGTTAATTAAAGCCTGGGTGCGGGGCACTTTTTATTTCACTGCGAAGCCTGTGAGGGCTGGACGCGAGGACGGGGCTTTGTAGAATGCTCGCTGGTGGTAGCTGTTGTTCCTCTCTTTTTTCGAGACGCCTTTTTGTCAACATAACTGTAACGATGCAAAACCAAGAATATTTTCAGATGTTTACAGCAAGCCATCTACAGTCAGACGAAGGGGGGGGCAGCCAAAGTGGGGGGGAGTAAGACCTTTTTTTGCTGTAATTTGACTCGACCTTCAGTGGTTTGTGGCTTCGTTCTTTTGACTTGTTTGTGGATGGAATGTTTACAGACATTTCTAATTACTGCTTTAATTAAATAAATTGGATCAAAGGCTGCTCGAGATATTTTTGTTTTGCCGTTTGTCGCTCAGAATTAGCATTTTGAGAGATGATTGATATTGCTAACAATTTTCTAGTACTCCAGTTTGTTTCAATAAGAGATTTTGGGTAGACGTAATCTTCACCCTTTCAAATTATATAACAATACGAACATTATTTTTTATACTGATCATAATTTCCAGATATGGGGAGGGGGTGATCGTGGCAGGAAAAGTTGTATGTTTAGTAGTTGCATATGGTGATTTTTGATTTTTCAATGCTGGTAGGTAAGTAAGGAGGTCTCTGTACCATGGCTCGTACAAAGCAGACTGCCCGCAAATCGACCGGTGGTAAAGCACCCAGGAAGCAACTGGCTACAAAAGCCGCTCGCAAGAGTGCGCCCTCTACTGGAGGGGTGAAGAAACCTCATCGTTACAGGTATTAAAAAACGAAAAAAATGGGACAAAGTCTCTCTTGTATGTATCCATATAATTTAACAAAAAGATGGATAACAGGAAAACTTTTTGCTTTAGAGAAACTTTTTTTTTATTTGAACACTTAACTTCTGCTTAAATATATGTACTGTATGATCATTTATATATAAAGTTAAGTATTGGGTTTTATTGAAAACGTTTAACTTTGAAGCCATAATCTGAACTAGAGGTCTAAGGAGACCTCGTATATCACTGATAATGTTAATGGGATATATTGACATTTTAGTTAACTATTAGTAATTCTTTAAAAATAGTTAAGTGTTGCTTTCTTGAATAAACTTTTGAGGATATCTTTCCTAGTTTTTGGCAAAATAATAATTTAATCGAGATTGGGTGTTTTATAAAGTTCCCACCCCCTCATTTACTTGATTAGCTTATTCCTTCTGTATTAGCTCTTTTGATTGTGAACTACCTGAGCCACTGTTGTTAAGGGCATCTGCCATTAGAGGGCAGAAGTTGCCCAGACTTAGCCTCCGCAAATGTTACGATTAACTTAAAAGCTCATACAGTGGAAGAAATAAGTCAGAATGAGAGGTAAATTTCATGCTGACAATTACTTAGTAAAAAAAACTTTTCCACGTGGAAGGAACACTGCACAATCGGGTGTATTCAAATTTAATAATTCATGAGGGATGAACTGTAGTCAGGGTAGAGGTATTCTGGGAAATAGAACTTAAATGCCACAAGCAGATTTTTAAATGAAGTTCATTGGGTTGTGTTGGTCATCTTTAAGGGCTCTTAAGATAATAGAGGGTGTAGGGAAGGAGAGTGGTGCTAAATTGAGAGGAGCCAACTTCTTTATTAGCCTGACAGCTAATACCTTCCCAAGGTTTATATACATGAATAACTTTTTAAAATGAAAATAGATAGGGCTTTGATAAACTTCTTGCTAAGAATGCATTTTAATTTCATGCTTTTTGCTTTAAAGGTATTGTTACTTACTAGATTTGAATGTTCACATCTTAACTTGATCAGTGAAATTTGATACTGAAGCTGAAGAATTGTTGGGTGGCTTATTTTTTGAAAAATTACTGCATTTCTTTGAAGCTGCCCACTTACCTTTTTGTGCTATTTATGTTTTTGGTAACAGTTTCTTTATTAATTTTTTAAAGGCCTGGTACTGTGGCACTCCGTGAAATTAGACGTTATCAGAAGTCCACTGAACTTCTGATTCGCAAACTTCCCTTCCAGCGTCTGGTGCGAGAAATTGCTCAGGACTTTAAAACAGATCTGCGCTTCCAGAGCGCAGCTATCGGTGCTTTGCAGGTAAAATGGTGGGTGGGAAGACTCAGTTTGTATTCCTGTTGTGTACCAAGAACAGTTCCAAATTGTTGCATATGCTTATATCATTTAATCACAAGCCTGTGAGATAGTTGATATTGTTACTTCACTGTTGAGACGGTTAAATTGCTCAAGGTCATACACATAGAAAATGGCAAAACCATAATTTGAACCTATTTGACTCCAAGGCTTAGTGCACATTCCATTATACCATTTAAAATTTTGAAACATTGCACTAAAAACAATATTTAAAGAAAATCTTCTGGTTTGGTTTATGGATGCTGCAGGACATTAATAAGAACTTGAGACTAGAGGTCTATATTTGTAGTAACAATTTCAAACAACAGTGCCTAGAATAAAAGAAATGTCTCTTCAGGTCCTGAAGAAACATACGGGTAGAGAGAGCTTAATACCTAGGATGGGAATAGGCAGTATTAAAGAATTATGCATTAAGATGTAAAAGGAGCAGTGAGTGGAGGATAGGATTGGATTGGCAAGATGGGGGGAACGGTGCTTAAAGGTGATACTGGACATGTAAAGGGGCCAGGATTTGCCTTGTGGTTTCCTAAAGGGGATTAGGGATTGCCACTTAAATGTGGAGCATATTGAATTTAATCTTAATCTCTAGCATGTCAGGACTTAGAGAAATACTGTTCTAGAGATATTTATGTATTTGAGATATTTGTGGTTTAAGTTAAGACCAAAACTTGAAATTCCTACAAGATACTTGATAAAGGTATGTAGACGTCATTAACATCAATCACTTAAGTAACCTATTTTATATTGTGTGGTTGGATTCTTTAGATGCAAGTATCCCAGAATACAGTAAAGCTACCACCTCCATCAGAAGCATGCAGTTGGGGGTCGCTAAAAATGCTGATTGCTAGGCACCATTGCAGACCTGAATCAATCTGGGGGTGGGGAGGGGGCATCCAGAATCTAAGTACACTCCATTGGAGGATTTTCAAGGCTGCTGTTGCTGTGCCGGGCTTTTGCTTTACGTGTGAGAAAGATACGATAGGTGGATTCCACCCTGAAGTGTAATTGGTCGAGCTGTTTCTATGGTTAGTCTAAACTTCATTTGATTGGTGAATTACAGGAGTAGGCATCCATTAAATTCTCAGTGAGTTGCTGAAATTTCAACTACTAAAATCTTCCATGTTTTTACTTAAAACTTTATTTTCTGTTTTAATAGCCGATTATCTTCAGTTCTTATTACTAAATACAGAAATGTTACTAAGATTCATAAGCATTGGTACAAAGCTGCTAATATTTTCTAGTTAGAACTGTGCTTAAAGAACACAATACTGTACTTGAAAAGTGTAGCATTTTTAGCTTAAATGTCAATAATGTAGCCTTTTAAATTGAATTTACTAAACAATCTGGGTAAAAGACTCATCTTTCTAAAATTATTCACATGTAAACTTCCACTGTTACTATTACATATTTGTCATTAAGTGTGGTTGTATTGGTTTTAAGCAAAATGTTCACCTCTTCTGTCCACAGTTCTTTTAGTGTTAGATAGCTCTTTATTGGAAAGAGTGATCTTTGTTAAGCTTTTGTGTTTTCTGTTTGCTTTTTTATGCATATATTTTAGTTATCTTAAAGATACAGAGAGTGGGCCGGGCGCCGTGACTCACACCTGTAATCCCAACACTTTGGGAGGCTGAGGTGGGTAGATCACCTGAGGTCAGGAGTTCCAGACCAGCCTGGCCAACATGGTGAAACCCCTTCTCTACTAAAAATACAAAAAATTAGCTGGGCGTGGTGGCAGGCGCCTATAATCCCAGCTACTAGGGAGGTTGAGGCAGGAGAATCGCTTGAACCCGGAAAGCAGAGGTTGCAGTGAGCCGAGATGGTGCCATTGCACTCCAGCCTGGGCAACAAGAGCAAAACTCTTGTCTCAAAAAAAAAAAAAAAAGATAACAGAGGGAGAATTTGTTAATGGAATAGGATAATAGAAGATGCGCAATTGAAGTAGAAATCCAAAGGTCCTTTGTTTTTGGCCTTAGAATTACACACTTTACAACTAAAGGATAGCAGGCAGTCCAGTGAGAATGGTAGAGGAGAAGTTAGTCTCAGTTTGCCATAGATAATCAAGAATTGACTTACTTAAAATATAGTCTTTGCCTTTAATGTCTGAGAACTTGAACTCAAATATTCTTAAGTGGACAGTGTTGCTTTGAAATGGTAAAGAGGCAGACATTGAATATACTCAAAATGTCCTACACTAATATTTTCTTGTAGTTCTTTTTTTTCTTTGCCATTAATTCAAAATTAATTCATTAGGTCATAAATTAGTGTGGCAGTCTTTAATTCCCATTACAGCCTTAATGTTTTAAGGGACTTTGGGTTACTTGTAATAGAATTGGAAATGTATGGGTCATGGTCAGATCTTCTCTAGGAGTTGAATCTCCTCTCAGAGCTGACCAGACACAACCCTTATAAAGTAGTAGCCAGGTTTTAAGACAGCAGTGACAGCCCCAGCTACCACATTGCCACATCTGAGTGGTTCTAAGTGATAACACTCTGAAAGGCCACCAGAACCATGGTACCTGATGGTTTGCCCGCGTAGTAGCTTGTACCGCATTTTACAAAAGCATTCTAGCTTTCTGTAATCCCGAGGTGCCAGGTTAAGCAAAATAAAACTGTTTTCTTTCCTGATATAATAGCTGATATGCGTTGTGAGCCCCTAAGGAGGCTACAATACGCCATTTTTTCCAGGATTTCTACCCACTTCTAGAATATCTTAAGAACGGATCTCGGAATATTAAGGACTTTTGCTTTTAATACCTGTGGAATAGGTAAGATGCGAGGGACTAATTGCATAGAATAGAAGCATTTTTTAAAAGTAGCAAATATTGAAAATCTACTTGAGGACAAGGCATTTTGAGTATTAAATGAGATTTCTATTATCAAGTAACTTAAGGGCACCAAAAAATGGCTGATAACGCAAGGTCATTGTGAGTGCCAAGGAACTAGGAGTTCAGGGTTGCCTGCACTGGCAACAGGAGCAAGAGACAAGTATGCGATTTTCTCCTTCATGGAATAGTCTTGAGCTGGGCCTTAAAGGGTAGATAAGTAAGACTTAGTTGTTAATAACAAATGCTGGAGAAGCACACGTGAAAATAGTTCAATTTGAATGAAAGAAACTTGTAGAAGAGTAGTGATAGGGCTAAAAAGGATGAAGCTATAAATGTGAATGTACTTTTTTTTTTTTTTTTTTGTGAGACGGAGTCACACTGTCACCTAGGCTGGAGTGCAGTGGCGCAATCTCGGCTTTACTGCAGCCTCCACCTCCCGGGTTCAAGCAATTCTCCTGTTTCAGCCTCCCAAGTAGCTGGGACTACAGGCACATGCCACCACGCCCAGCTACTTTTTGTATTTTTAGTAGAGACGAGGTTTCTCCGTGTTGGTCAGTCTAGTCTCAAACTCATGACCTCAGGTGATCTGCCTGCCTCGGCCTCCCAAAGTGCTGGGATTACAGCCGTGAGCCACCATGGTGCCTGGGCTGGAATTTTTTTTATTAGAATAAAAATAGCAGCTATAAGACTGTTTTCTCCCTTAATATATCTTCAGCAGAGAAATAACTTTCCCTTATAGAAAAGGAGAGAGAGCCAACTGACCTATCATTTCATGCTCTAGATCCAAAACTGTTGGATTTATGATTGTTTTTTAAAATGGTAATTTCTCCATTTCAAAATGAGTAAGCAGGCCGGGCATGGCGGCTCACACCTGTAATCCCAGCACTTTGGGAGGCTGAGGTGGGCAGATCACCTGAAGTTAGGAGTTCAAGACCACGCTGGCTAACATGGTGAAACCCCATCTCTACTAAAAATACAAAATTAGCTGGACGTGATGGTGCGTGCCTGTAATCCCAGCTACTCGGGAGGCTGAGGCAGGAGAATTGCCTGAGCCCGGGAGGTGGAGGTTGCAGTGAGCTGAGATTATACCACTGCACTCCAGCCAGGGCTACAGAGCAAGACTCAAACCTCAAAACAACAAAAACAAAAAGAGTAAGCAGATGTTTTGGCTTAGACTAAAAGATTCTTCAGCTTTTCAGACAGCTATAAGTATATTAACAATTTGAGTTATGAGTTAATTCTAGGTGGAAACGCCCCTTTTCCCTCTTCACAAGTTAGGTGTCAATGAGTGATTCATACACTGTCATTTGAATAAGATAACTTGAAAGGATCTTACGGTCATATGGGAAAAACCAGAGAGATCGATACTAGTACTAGAGGGCAACAAATGCTGTTACAAATTGGGGTACATAGAGGAAGGTACTTGGTAGAGGACAGGGGCATGTCTCCGGGGCATAGATCAAAGTCTATAAATAAGGAACTGCCAGGCCAGTTGCGGTGGCTCACTCCTGTAATCCCAGCACTGGGAGGCTAAGGCAGGTGGATCACGAGGTCAGGAGATCGAGACCATCCTAGTTAACACAATGAAACCCCATCTCTACTGAAAATAACAAAAATTAGCCAGGTGTGCTGGTGGGCGCCTGTAGCCCGAGCTACTCGGGAGGCTGAGGCAGGAGAATGGCATGAACCCGGGAGGTGGAGCTTGCAGTGAGCTGAGGTCTCGCCACTGCACTCCAGCCTGGGCGACAAAGAGAGACTCCGTCTCAAAATAAACAAATAAGGAACTGCCGGGCGCAGTGGCTCATGCCTGTAATCCCAGCACTTTGGGAGGCCAAGGTGGGTGGATCACGAGGTCAGGAGTTCTAGACCAGCCTGACCAACATGGTGAAACCCCTTCTCTACTAAAAATACAAAAAAGTAGCCAGGCATGGTGGCGCGTACCTGTAGTCCCAGCTACTCGGGAGGCTGAGGCAGGAGAATCGCTTGAATCCGGGAGGCGGAGGTTGCAGTGAGCTGAGATCGTGCTACTGCACTCCAGCCTGGGCGACAGAGCAAGACTCCATCTCAAAAAGAAAGAAAGACGGAACTAACTTGTGATATGTTCTGGAATCAAAAGTACTCTTATGATAAAACAGGTGTGAAAGGGAACGTAGATGAGAAGCATGTGATAAAAACCACTTGTTCACCATGTTATACTACTGGACAAGGCAGAGGTTCACATACTGTGTGAATGGGATTCAGAGTGAGGAAAAGACTAGGCTGGGATGGGGTATTTGGATTGGACATGATTCCGTTTATAAGAATGAGAGTGTTAAATTGGATTTCTTGCTTTATTTGTGACATTTCAGTTTATTAGAAATCATGTTACCATTAGAAAAATTGAAGTTTCCTAGTAACAAAGTAATTTGATTTGTGTAACTTGATAAAAGATTTACTGACTTAAACTTTTGGTTTTTTTCATAAGCTGCTTTTGAGCCCTTGTCCCACAGGTTGTAAAATGTAAGCATTTGGTAAAATTGTCAGCATCTTGCCCAGTCATTTTTTTAAAGGGTTCAAAAACCTTTTTGTTTTAATTCATATAGTTGGGTCTTAATTATTGGAAATAACACCATCAATAATTTTTTCTTCATTCCTTTTGCAGGAGGCAAGTGAGGCCTATCTGGTTGGCCTTTTTGAAGACACCAACCTGTGTGCTATCCATGCCAAACGTGTAACAATTATGCCAAAAGACATCCAGCTAGCACGCCGCATACGTGGAGAACGTGCTTAAGAATCCACTATGATGGGAAACATTTCATTCTCAAAAAAAAAAAAAAAATTTTCTCTTCTTCCTGTTATTGGTAGTTCTGAACGTTAGATATTTTTTTTCCATGGGGTCAAAAGGTACCTAAGTATATGATTGCGAGTGGAAAAATAGGGGACAGAAATCAGGTATTGGCAGTTTTTCCATTTTCATTTGTGTGTGAATTTTTAATATAAATGCGGAGACGTAAAGCATTAATGCAAGTTAAAATGTTTCAGTGAACAAGTTTCAGCGGTTCAACTTTATAATAATTATAAATAAACCTGTTAAATTTTTCTGGACAATGCCAGCATTTGGATTTTTTTAAAACAAGTAAATTTCTTATTGACGGCAACTAAATGGTGTTTGTAGCATTTTTATCATACAGTAGATTCCATCCATTCACTATACTTTTCTAACTGAGTTGTCCTACATGCAAGTACATGTTTTTAATGTTGTCTGTCTTCTGTGCTGTTCCTGTAAGTTTGCTATTAAAATACATTAAACTATACCTGCTTTTGGTCTTTATTATAGCCTTGCCCTACAATGATATTCAAAATAATTTCAGTATTAAGTCCTTTAATAGTCACTTTATATCTGAGACATAAGACTTATTGAGAGATGAGGAAGGTATAGACTTGGTGGCAAAAGGAAACTGGCTTTATTTCTAATTTTTAGAAGCTTGCCACTACCCAGTGGTCTTAACTCTTTGGATATGTTGTCTTCTGAACCAATAATTCGAAAAGCTGATCAATAGGATCACCTGGAAATAGTGGAATCTGTAAGTAGATTGAACTTTCATGAATGTTTAATAACAAATGAGAGTGTGTAACAGTCTTTAGCCCAAAAATTAATGCATTCAAGATCTGGCTATTTTAAGATGCTTTGTATTAGTTAACCCTGAATTTATTCAAGCACTAATAGTTAATTCTTAGCCCTGTTTTATTTAGTGTTGGTACAATTAATGTGAAATGAGGATAATTAAACCTTCTAAGACTTTTAACACATCCCGTTAGTTGTAATGTTTGAGTGTTTGAAACCGCCCTAGAAGTGATATGAAATGTTAATAACTGCCAAGAATAGACGCATGTCAATAAGATAAAACATTGGGCTTGCATTCTTACTGCTTTTAAACATTTAGCCGTAACTTAATCTTTTGACTATAGGTGACTGTAAACATTCTTTAATGGGAGAATTAATTATTTTAAGAGCCTAATTTTGTTAGCATGCATCCTAGTTTTCAGTGTGATCTTTTGCATATACTTCCACAGGGAAGTACTGGTAACACTTGGTACTTTCTTGATATAAGTTACTAAAAGCCAGTTGTAGTTGAATGTTCTCTGTTCAGTTTTTCAGTGCAAAAGATCAAATGGCCTTTTCATGAAAAACACTTCAGAAGAAAAAGGTGTCTCCAGTAAGGGAGAAAGTTAATGTTACCTGCTGGAATCTGATAAAGACCAGTTATTTACAAGTAGACGATACAGTCCTCTGAGTTCTTGGAATCCTAAAATCTCGAAAAGTTTTAGTGCTTTAAAAGTACATTTTTTTATTGCCCCATGAAGTGGTTGTTAACAGTCCTTTTTTTAAACAAAATTTCAATTTGTTTAAACATATTTAGTACTATGTGCTCACTGTCCAGGTATAATACAGTAAGTTGTACATTGTAAAATGAGCCAGATAGAAAAAAGCACAAAGATAAACTTGGCACTCAATGTATATACACAAATGTCTGGTCAATTTATTGAATTGTCTCATACAATGCTATGTTAATACTGGGCATGTATTCTTAAATATTCCTAATTTACCAGGACCTGACAAATATGCATAGTAGTTTTGAGCTCAGGGCTATCCTTTGACTCAGGTTTAAGTGGATCTGCCAGCTCTGTAATCCCTGGGTTAATGCTCAGTAACTGTTAGGCTCATAATCCTCTTTCCTATGATGCTTCAGAGCTGCTATATGGCAGTCCCACCCAGAAAAAAACCTAGAGTGAATTGGAATTCGGCCCAAAATGTATGGAGACTAGCTAGAATTACCACTTTGTTTCAGCTTTTCAATAGCAAAGTAAATAGTCAATAAACACCTTTTAAGATTCCAGAAAAGTTCACTAAAGTCTAAGTTAACAGATGAAAAACCCCAGAAAATTATATTTTAAGATTAAAAAAAAATTTCAGGTAAATGTCTTAGGAAAATCAGGAATACTATGGAAGAGTCTTTAGGAATTTGAAAACATCCTCTTAAGCAAAGGGGGGGAATCTCAGCTATTACAAATAGGTGAGTGCTTGAACAATGCCCAAGCTCTTGCCCTTTCTTGACAGTCCAGAATCTTTAAGAGGAAATACATTCAAATTTGCAAATACATCGAGGGCCTGCTAAATGCTGAGGATGCAGAAGTATGCCCCAACTCAAAATTTAATTCTCAACTATGAAGTGGGTACTATTTTATGCCCTATTTTACACGTAAAGAAACGGCAAATGAAGGAGGTAGACTTTGTCCCCAGGTAGGCTAAATCGAAGGCCATTCTCTTAAGTGATACATAGAATAAATTAGAGCAGTTAATTTTGCCAGGGATTGTAGAAGTTGAAGTCTTGGTAGTAGTAGAAACAAATGGGGGTTGGGAGGGAAGACAAAATTAGGATTGAGGGTGATATTTTAGAAATAAGAAAAGCCTATATGCAGTCAAAACCATGCTGCTCATCACCTCCTCAGTCATAACCTACCCCCTTTAATTCCACTCTTGTTACCTATTCCTTTAGGCTCTTCCTCCAAAGGGGCATCCAAAACTTTTCACTCCCCTCTTCTACTGCCCTAATCCAAGCTGCTATTTGCTATTTTCTTCTCTTTTTTCTTTTCTTTTTTTTTTTTTTTTTGAGACGGAGTTTCGCTCTTGTTGCCCAGGCTGGAGTGCAATGATGTGATCTCGCCTCACTGCAACCTCCGCTTCCCGAGTTCAAGCAATTCTGTCTAAGCCTCCCAAGTAGCTGGGGTTACAGGCGCCCATCACCATGCCCAACTAATTTTTTTGTATTTTTAGTAGAGACGGGGTTTCACCATGTTGGCCAGGCTGGTCTCAAACTCCTGACCTTAGGTGATCCCCCAACCTTGGCCTCCCAAAGTGCTGAGATCACAGGCTTGAGCCACTGCGCCCAGCCCAAGCTGCTATTTTCTCACCTGGATTCTTGAAATAATTTAAATCTATCTGCATCCATCCACTCTTACTCTCCTCTGGACTCCTCTGCGCAGCCTCCAGATAAACTTTTAAACAAATTGTTTCAGGTCATTTCCCCACTTAAAGATCTCTAATGGCTTCCCCATTGCACACTGGATGAAATCTAAACTACTCACTGACTCAGGAGAAACCTAATGTAATCTGACCTTACCAATATTTCCACCACTTAAGTTCCAGCCAAACCCTCTGCTCACACAACCTTTTTCACATTCCTTAGTATTTACCAAAATCTGAAATTACCTTGTTAATTTGTCTTTTTGTTTTTTGTTTTTTTGAGATGTAGTCTCTGTTGCCCAGGCCGGAGTGCAATAGCACAATCTCATATCACTGCAACCTCCACCTCCCGGGTTCAAGCAATTCTGTCTCAGCCTCTCAAGTAGCTGGGACTACACGCACATACCACCACGCCCAGCTAATTTTTGTATTTTTAGTAGAGACGGGGTTTCACCATATTGGTCAGGCTGGTCTTGAACTCCTGACCTCAGGTGATCCGCCTCGGTCACCCAGAGTGCTGGGATTACAGGCGTGAGCCACTGCGCCCGGCCATTTATCTACTATTTTCTTGACTGCTCCCACTAGAATGCTACAAGAATGGGGGTTTGCACTATTTCCCATTATAGCCCCAATGCTGATATATAGTAAATCTGAATAAAAATCTGTTGAATTAATGCTAGAATGAACGAGTGGTCCTGCTCACCTCCATGTCAACGTTAGGCTTCTATAAACTTAATATATGGTAACTGATTTGTTATTTTGAGGATTAAATGAAAGTAGATACAAAAACACAAGGCTTGGCCAGGTGAGGTGGCTCACACCTGTAATCCCAGCACTTCAGGAGGCCAAGGTGGGAAGATCACTTGAGGTCAGGAGTTCAAGACCAGCTTAGGCAACATGGTGAAACCCCGTCTCGACTAAAAATACAAAAATTAGCTGGGCATGGTGGTGCGTGCCTGTAATCCCAGCTACTCAGGAGGCTGAGGTGGGAGAATCACTTGAACCCAGGAAGTAGAGGTTGCAGTGAGCCTAGATCTCACCACTGCACTCCAGCCTGGGCCACAGAGTGAGACTCTGTCTCAAAAAAAAAAAAAAAAGCCAGACACAATAGTAAGTGAACTAGAATCTAAAATTCTGATAAGGCAGCCAACATACATACTGTTCCTTGCAGAATTGTAGAGCAAAACCTGGTTTCAAACTTAACTTTCCAAGTAGCATCCCTGCTGAATAGGTATGATTCTTACGCTAGTGAATATTAGTCTCAAAGTGAAATGTATCCTGCAGGAGCTGGAGTTTATGGAAAAAAGTGAAATAGGACTAGGTGGGTTACAACTTTATCATGATAGCAAATAAATCAGTAACAACATAAGTGGTGAAACTAGTTAAGAGGCATTCTCAAAAGTCATTATGAGTACTTTTTTTTTTTTTAACCACTAGCTACTTGGGAGGCTGAGGCAGGAGAATTGCTTGAACCCGGGAGGTGGAGGTTGCAGTGAGCCGAGATCGTGCCACTGTACTCCAGCCTGGGCAACAAGAGTGAAACTCTGTCTCAAAAAAATTGAGCCACCACATCTGGCTAATTTTGTGTTTTTAGTAGAAATGGGGTTTCACCATGTTGGCCAGGCTGGTCTCTAACTCCTGACCTCAGGTGATCCACCCGCTTCAGTCTCCCAAAGTGCTGGGATTACAGGCCTGAGCCATGGCGCCTGGCCTGGAAATTATTTTTTTAAGGAAATAATTATTTGCAGTGTAGCTCCACAGTTAAGAATTCAGGCTCTGAGCTGGGCATGGTGACTCAGCCTGTAAGAGGCTGAGGCAGGAGGGTCACTTGAGGCCAGAAGATTGAGACCAGCCTGGGCAACATAGTGAGACCCTGTCTCTACAAAAAAAAATTAAAATAACCAGATATGGTAGCACCCACCTGTGGTCCCAACTATTCAGGAGGCTGAGGTGGGAAGATCAGTTGGGCCCAGGAGGTTGAGACTGCAGTAAACCATGATTGTGCTACTTGCACTCCAGCCTGGGCAAGAGAGACTTTGTCTTCAAAAAACAACAGTAGCTAAACTGCCTCTGTACTAGCTGAGTGACCTCGGGCAAATCACCCAGTCCCCCTATGCCTCGTTCATTCATTCATTCATTCATTCAGTATTTATGGAGTACCTTCTATGTACCAGACACTGTTGTGGGGACACAGAAGTGAACAAAGTTCCCTATTGTTATGGAGCTACATTGTAGTGGGAAAAAACACAATAAAGATGAAGTAAATGCAGACTCTCCTTGACTTAGGATAGGGCCATGTTCCAGTAAACTGACTGTAAGTTGAAAATACCCTAAATCGACAATGCATTTAACACACCTAACATAGCCAACATCACAGCCTAGCCTAACCTACTTTAAATGTTCTCAGAATTGCCCGTCATGTTGGCTCACACCTGTAATCCCAGCACATTGAGAGGCTGAGATGGGCAGATCACTTGAGGTCAGGAGTTCAAGACCAGCCCAGCCAACATGGTGAAACCCTGTTTCTACTAAAAATATAAAAATTAGGCTGGACATGGTGGCTCACCCCTATAATCCCAGCACTTTGGAAGGCCGAGGTGGGTGGATCGCCTGAGGTCAGGAGTTCGATATACCAGCCTAGCCAACATAGCGAAACCCCATCTCTACTAAAAATACAAAAATTAGCTGGGGCATAATGGCACATGCCTGTAATCCCAGCTACTCGGGAGATTGAGGAAGGAGAATCGCTTGAACCCGGGAGGTGGAGGTTGCAGTGAGCTGAGATCGCATCACTGCACTCCAGCTCGAGAGCAAGACTCCATCTCAAAACAAAACAAAACAAAAATTAGCTGGGCATGGTGGCACGTGTCTGTAATCCTAGTCACTTGGAAGGCTGAGGCAGGAGAATCACTTGAACCCGGGAAGCGGAGGTTGCAGTGAGCTGAGATCTTACTACTGCACTCCAGCCTGGGTGACAGAGTGAGACCCTGTCTCAAAAAAAAAAAAAAACATGCTCAGAATACTTAACGTTAGCCTACAGTTGGGCAAAACCATCTAACAGCCTTTTGTTTGTTTGTTTGTTTTAAGACGGAGTCTTGCTCTGTAACCCAGGCTGGAGTGCAATGGCGCAATCTTGGCTCACTGCAACCACCACCTCCTGGGTTCAAGCAATTCTCCTGCCTCAGCCTCCTGAGTAGCTGGGATTATAGGCGCATGCCACCACGCCCAGCTAATTTTTGTGTTTTTTTTTTTTAGTAGAGACGAGGTTTCACCATGTTGACCAGGCTGGTCTTGAACTCCTGACCTTGTGATTCACCTGCCTCGGCCTCCCAAAGTGCTGGGATTATGGGTGTGGGCCACCGCGCCCGGCCTATTTTTTAAATAAAATGTTGAAGAGCTCATGAATACTAAACAAAGTGACAAACAATGGTTGTGTGGCTACTCCAAGGACAGTTTCTATTAAATGTGTATCACTTTTGCCTTACGTAAAGTTGAAAAATTGTAGGTCGAACCATCATAATTTGGGACCATCTGTACATAGTTTATCAGATAGTGGTAAGTGCTAAAAAGAAAAAAAGAATGTGGCTAACAAGTGTTGTGGACTCGGTGGGGAGATGTTGGAAGTTAGCGTAGCCATGGGAGGCATCACTGAGGTATCTCTCAAGTCAAGTCTTGAAGAAAATGAGACAGCAAGCCACACAGATGTGAGAGAAGAGTATTTCAGGTCCTATTAGGGGTCCCATTGGAGGAGCCAGCCTGGTATGTTCTAGGAACAACAGGGAGGTGAGCATGCCACAGCAGAGCAAATGAGCAGAGAAGCACGGTGGGAAACCAGAGATGTAATGGGAGCCAGAGCATGTAGCGCTTTATAGGTCCTGCGAGGACACTGAGTGAGATGGGAAACCTCTGGAGAGTTTTCAGCAGAAGGATAGAATGGTCTGACTAATGTTTTAACAAAATCACTCCAGCTGCTGTCTGGAGAATAGACTGAAGGAAATAAGGGTACAGCAGAAAGGAAAACCAATTAAGCTATTGCAGTAACCTAAGTGCGACATGATATAGCGGCTTGGACTTGGGTGGTGGCAGTGGAGGTATGCAAAGTGGCATTCTGGATATTTTACAATCATAGGAGGATGGCTAGGACTTAACAGATGTAGGCATGAGAAAAAAAAAGGGGGGAGGGGGTGGTTAATAGGGCCAGGGTTTTGACCTGAGCAGCCGCATGAAGTTGCTATTGCTTGACACAGGGAAGACTGTGAGGGAACAGGTTTGGGAAATATAAGCTCAGTTTTGGACGTGTTAAGATTGAGATGCTTAATTAGACTTTTTATTGATTTCATGGAGACTATTGGATATGAACCTGGGGTTTAGGAAAGAGGTTTGGGCTGGACATATAAATTTGGAAGTCATCAGCATGGTCTTAAAACTAGCTGAGATCACCAAGGAAGCAGGTGCTGATAGAAATTAGAGAGGAAGGCCGGGCGCGGTGGCTCACGCCTGTAATCCCAGCAGTTTGGGAGGCCGAGGCGGGTGGATCACGAGGTCAGGAGATCGAGACCATCCCGGGTAACAAGGTGAAACCCCGTCTCTACTAAAAATACAAAAAATTAGCCGGGCGTCGTGGCGGGCGCCTGTAGTCTCAGGTACTCGGGAGGCTGAAGCAGGAGAATGGCATGAACCCGGGAGGCGGATGTTGCAGTGAGCCGAGATCATGCCACTGCACTCCAGCCTGGGCAACGGAGCAAGACTCCGTCTCAAAAAAAAAAAAAAAAAAAAAAAGAAAAGAAATTAGAGAGGAGCTCCAAGGACTGAGGCACTCAACATTTAGAGTTTAGGGACTACTGAGTGACAGCTCCAAAGAAGACTGAGAAGAAATAGGCAGAGAGGAAGAAAGCCAGACATATGTGATCATCTGGAATTCAAAAGAAGAAAGTGCTCCAATGAGGACAAAGTGATCTACGGTGTCAAATGCTAAGTCCAGGGGAGTGTGAGGTCTGAGAATTGACCATTGAATTTGTAGAGGTCATTGGTGATCCTAATAACAGTTTTGATGAAATAGAGGGAACAAAACCTGATTAGAGTGAATTCAAGAGAAACTAGGCTTTAATCAAACGATGAAATTTCATGTCATCAAAAAGGAGACAAACTGACATCATACTGAGGACGCAACATCACCCAACCTTTTAGCCAAAATGTTTAAACTGAATATAATAAGGATAAAGAAACAACCTGATAAATCCAAAGTGTAAGACATTGGGCCGGGCGCAGTGGCTCATGCCTGTAATCCCAGCAATTTGGGAGGCTGAGGCAGATGGATCACCTGAAGTCAGGAGTTCAAGACCAGCCTGGCCAATGTGGTGAAACCCAGTCTCTACTAAAAATACAAAAAATTAGCCAGGCATGGTGGTGTGCGCCTGTAGTCCCAGCTATTCCGGAGGCTGAGGCACAAAAATCACTTGAACCTGGGAGGTGGAGGTTGCAGTGAGCCGAGATTGTGCCACTGCACTCCAGCCTCTGTGACAGAGCAAGATTCCATCTCAAAAAAAAAAAAAAAATTTGCCAGGCATGGTGGCACATGCCTATAATCCCAGCTACTCGGGAAGCTGAGGCAGGAGAATCGCTTGAACCTGGGAGGTGAAGTTTGCAGTGAGCTGAGATCACGCCATTGCACTCCAGCCTGAGTGACAGAGCAAGACTCCATCTCAAAAAAAAAAAAAAAAAAAAAAAAAAAGCCGGGCATGGTGGCTCAGGCCTGTAATCCCAGCATTTTGGGAGGCCAAGGCAGGTGGATCACGAGGTCAGGAGATCGAGACCATCCTGGCTAACATGGTGAAACCCCGTCTCTACTAAAAATACAAAAATTAGCCGGGCATGGTGGTGGGTGCCTGTAGTCCCAGCTACTCGGGAGGCTGAGACAGGAGAATTTCGTGAACCTGGGAAGTGAAGTTTGCAGTAAGTTGAGATCGTGCCACTGCACTCCAGCCTGGGCAACAGAGCGAGACTCCTCCTCAAAAAAAAAAAAAAAAAAAAAAAAATTAGCTGGGTGTGGTGGTGTGGGCCTGTAGTTCCAGCTACTGGGGAGGCTCAGGTGGGATTCCAGATTGCCTGCGCCCAGGAGGTAGAGGCTGCAGTGACCCCTGATCAGGCCACTGCACTCCAGCCTGAGCGACAGAGTGAGGCCCCATCTCAAAAATAAAAACAACAAACAAACATAAAAGTATACTTTAAGGGAAGAAACACAACAAGAGGTAAAGAGGCCATTTCATAATGCTAAAGGAAGCAATCAAAAAGGAAGACATCACAATCCTAAATCTGTATGCACCTAACAGCACAGGTTGAAAATATACAGAGCAGAGAAAACTAAACAGAGAAGTAGACAAATTCACAATCATTGTAGGAGACTTCAAAATATATTTTATATCAGCTGAGAGAAAAAACAAGAAGTAAAGATATAGAAGATCTGAACAACACAATTAACAAACTTCATCAACTAACATATATAGAGCTCTGAACTCAACAACTGAATTCATTCTTTTCAAATTCACAAGGAAAATTTTTTACCAAAGTTGTTCACATGCAGAGCTGATAGAAAGCCTAACAAATATTCTTAACTGCAGTTACATAGAGTATGTTCTTCAATCACGATGGAATTAAGCTAAAATTAATAAAAAAAAAGCAACTAGAAACAGACCAGCTGCCTGAACATAAAACAACTAAATAATTCATAGTCAAAGAAAACAATAAAATACGGATTTTTTAAGCCCAGGAGTTCGAGTCCTCCCTAGGCAACATACTCTAAAACAAAATCCAAACAAAAAATTTTAAAAAGAAATACCACATAACCATCAAAAAGACTGAGGCAGGGCTGGGCATGGTGGCTCATGCCTGCAATCCCAGCACTGTGGAGGGCGAAGCAGGCGGATTGCTTGAGCCCAGGAGCTCCCGAACAACTTGGTGCAGCATAGAAGAACCCATCTCTACAAAAAATACAAAAATTAGCCAGGCGTGCTGCTGCTTGCCTGTAGTCCCAGCTGCTCAAGAGGCTGAGGTGAGAGGATCGCCTGAACCCGGGGAGGTTGAAGCTGCAGTGAGCTGTGACCGCGTCACTGCACTCCAGCCTGGGTGACAGAGTGACACCCTGTCTCAAAAAAAAAAAAGGGCCGGGCGCAGTGGCTCACACTGTAATCGCAGCACTTTGGAGGCCGAGGGGGGCGGATCACAAGGTCAAGAGATTGAGACCATCCTGGCTAACACAGTAAAACCCCGTCTCTACTAAAAATACAAAAAATTAGCTGGGCATGGTGGCGGGCGCCTGTAGTCCCAGCTACTCGGGAGGCTGAGGCAGGAGAATCGCTTGAACCCGGGAGGCGGAGATTGCGGTGAGCTGAGATCGCGCCATTGCACTCCAGCTTGGGCAACAAGAGCGAAACTCAGTCTCAAAAAAAAAAAAAAAAAAAAAAAAGGCCGATCCAATTTGTTAAATGTGTGTATGTATTAATTTTTAGTTTTTGAGACGGAGTTGCTCTGTTGCCCAGGCTGGAGTGCAGTGGCACAATCTTGGCTCACTGCAACCTCTGCCCCCTGGTTCAAGTGATTCTCATGCCTCAGCCTCCCGAGTGGCTGGGACCACAGGTGCGTGTCACCACGCCTGGCTAATTTTTGTATGTTTAGTAGAGACAGGGTTTCGCCATGTTGGCCAGGCTGGTCCCAAACGCCTGATCTCAGGTGATCCGCCTGCCTCATCCTCCCAAAGTGCTGGGATTACAGGCGTGAGCCACCACGCCCGGCCAGTTTCAAACATTTTCAAGGTCTATATGTTGTATATGAATTAGTAAAATAAACATTGCACATCAAACCTGTGATTTCGTATAACACCTCTAAGTTTAAATTTGAGTCAATTAAAACATCGTAATAATAAGAGTTCAGTTTTACAATTAGTGCTGGCAAGGCAAAAATAACGAAAGTGGTAGGAGGTCCGGGGATTATGTGAGAGAACGCATGACAAATGTTTAGCACAGAGCCGGGCACACACAGTGAGGTCTCAATTCACGGTGGATTTAATTTGGTCATCATCACATTTGGAGCTGAAATAAAACAGTTCTGATTCCAAGTGAAGGGGAGGTAGAGTGGAGGGGGTGGAGAGGGCTAGCTTGGATTTCTGCTAAGATGTCACAGCCTCGGATACCCTCAAGGCATGCCATGCCCGGACTTAGCCGGGTGAGGGGCCTGTGAAGCCTGATGGTGTGTAAGAGACCTCGGTGGCCTCACTGTCAGCGCAGCCGAAGCCACCACGCTAGCTCCAGACTGGTCAGCAGATGGCCGCGCACCAGGCCCTTCCTGCGGCCCGGGCGACTCTGCTGTTAGTGGCGGAAGTAGCCGGCCCCGGACAGACTCCTGAGGAGCGCTGCCCGCAGTCTCGGGAAACGGGGCGTGGGGCCACCTGCTCCTTCCAACTCCTCCTCGGGGGCAGCATGAGGGAGGGTCGCTGTCAGGGCCTCGAGGACTAAGGGTTCAGGGTGCCCGCCGCTCGTCCCCTCCCCCCTCCCCCCCAGGTCGTGGAGGCCGGTCCCCAGCATCCCTCCAGAGTCCCCACTGTCGTGGCTCCGGGGCGGGCTTCTCCCTTTTCAGGAATTTCTGAAATCGCCGCCTCACCCGGGCTCTCTTCCTCCGGCTTGCCCTCCCCAGCCCCAGGTGCCAGAGAGATCTTTCCCCAAAACGCGAAACTGATCCTTTCAGACGCCTCGCGTTCGCCCAACAGCACCTCTGGCCTCGGTCGTTGTCACGTGACGCGGCCCCAGCGCCCAGGCCACGCCCCCGGAGCCCGCCACGCCCACCGGGTCCGCCCCCGCGCGCCCGCCTGCCCAGGGGGTTCCCGCCACCCGCGCTTTCCCAGGTTTACCGAACTTACGCGCCCTTCTCCGCTAGCCCTGGCTGGGTCACCCCCACGACCCGGGACTCTCCCGCCGTTCCCGCCCGGGCTGCCTGCAATGAGGTCCGCTCCTGAGGCCTCAGCCTCGCCGGGGGCAGGGCCCACTCCCGCCGTCGCCGCAGCTCCTTTCCGTCCCGGGGCCTGGGGGGCACTGTCCCACGGGTGAGGGCCGCCTCCAGCGCCCGGCCCAGCCATGCGAACGCCTGGAGCCCGCGAGCTGCAGCTGCGGCCCTGAAGGTGCCGCACATCCTGCCGGGTGGGTGAAGCGTGGCACTTTGGAAAACAAAGCGGGTTAGTGCTCAGCAGCCTCCGAGCCGACGGGTGGGGATGTCATACTATGAACTGCGAGCCCGCGAGCTGGAAAAAACAGTGCCAGTCCTGCCTGCGCCTCGCGGGACTCAGTAATTCCCGGCTCCGCAGCGCTCGAGCCTGTTCCCCGCAGCTGCATCCCCTCTGCCCCGCGAAAGTGATCTCAGGGGCCGGGCGCGTTGGCTCACGCCTGTAATCCAGCACTTTGGGAGGTCAAGGCGGGCGGCTCACTTGAGGCCAGGAGTTCGAGACCAGCCTGGCCAACAGGGCGAAAACCCATCTCTACTAAAAATACAAAAATTAGCCAGACGTGGTGGCGCACACCTGTAACCCCCAGCTACTCAGGAGGCTGAGGCAGGAAAATCACTTGAACCCGGGAGGCGGAGGTTGCAGTGAGCCGAGATCACACCACTGCACTCCAGCGTGGGTGACAGAGCGAGACTCCGTCTCAAAAAAGAAAGAAAGAAAAAGAAACGAAAAAAGTGAGGCCGGGCGCAGTGGCTCACGCCTGTAATCCCAGCACTTTGGGAGGCCTAGGCAGGTGGATCATGAGGTCAGAAGTTCAAGACCAGCCTGGCCAAGATGGTGAAACCCCGTCTCTATTAAAAATACAAAAATTAGCCGGGCATGGCTGGGCGCAGTGGCTCACACCTGTAATCCTAGCACTTCAGGAGGCCAAGGCAGGTGGATCACTTGAGGTCAGGAGTTCGAGACCAGCCTGGCCAACATGGTGAAAACCCGTCTCTACTAAAAATACAAAAATTAGCCGGGCTTGGTGGCAGGCGCCTATAATCCCAGCTACTTGGGAGGCTGAGGGAAGAGAATCACTTGAACCCTGGAGGCAGAGGTTGCAGCGAGCCGAGATCTCACCACTGCACTCCAGCCTGGGCGACAAAGCGAGACCCTGTCTCAAACAAAACAAAATAATAAAATAAAATAAAAATTAGCCAGGTGTGGTGGTGTGTGTCTGTAATCCTAGCTACTTGGGTGGCTGAGCTGGGAGGATCACTTGCTCAAGAGTTTGAGGCTACAGTGAGCTGAGATCACACCACTGCACTCCAACCTGGGTGACAGAGCGAGATCCTGCCTTAAAAACAAACAAGGGCTGGGCACGGTGGCTCACCCCTGTGATCCCAGCACTTTTGGAGGCCAAGGTGGGCGGATCACCTGAGGTCAGGAGTTCAAGACCAGCCTGGCCACCATGGTGAAAACCCGTCTCTACTAAAAATACAAAAATCAGCCAGGCGTGGTGGCAGGTGCCTGTAATCTTAGCTACTTGGCAGGCTGAGGCAGGAGAATTGCTTGAACTGGGGAGGCAGAGGTTGCAATGAGCCGAGATAGCACCATTGCACCCCAGTCTGGGCAAAAAGAGTGAAACTCTATCTCAGAAAAAAAAAAAAAAAAAGAAAAGAAAAAGAAGGCCGGGCGCGGTGGCTCACGCCTGTAATCCCAGCACTTTGGGAGGCCGAGGCGGGCAGATCACGAGGTCAGGAGATCGAGACCATCCTGGCTAACAAGGTGAAACCCCGTCTCTACTAAAAATACAAAAAATTAGCCGGGCGTGGTGGCGGGCGCCTGTAGTCCCAGCTACTCCGGAGGCTGAGGCAGGAGAATGGCGTGAATGCTGGAGGCAGAGCTTGCAGTGAGCTGTGATTGCGCCACTGCACTCCAGCCTGGGCGACAGAGCAAGACTCTGTCTCAAAAAAAAAAAAAAGAAAAGAAAAAGAAAAATAACAAAAAAAATCAGTTTGTTCCATGGGCAGTAGGCCATTGCTGCTCATCTTTTGATCAGAAGCAGTACTGAGTGGAGTATTAGGATGGTGAGGAAGGCATTCTGTTAATACATGCATGGTGGTGCTGGCAGAAACAAGATGAACAGGCAAAGCAAATCCAGAATATGTGTATAATGTCCTTTCCATGATGGAAAAAGTCCAGGGTAATCAATTTGCCACTAGATGGCTGGCTGGGTCCCCCAAGGAGCCACAGTGGGCTCAGTGTTTGTCTTTGCTGTTGGCAGATTAGGCAGTTAGTTGATGACTTACTCAGCCTTGGTGAGGGGAAGTCCATGTTGTTGAGCTTGTGCATAGCCTCCAATCTTGCCACACAGCCACTTTGTTACATAGGTCCATTGGGCAAGCAATGGTAGCTGGAAAAAGAGACAGCCCGACCTCCAGAGAACATGCTTTGTTCCCCTGATAGTCAAGAGCCTCCTTTGCAGTGATACTCTTTGGTGTGCATTCACATGGGACCCAAATATCTTTATATTCTGGGCCTGTTTGGAGAGATCTGTCCACATACTTCTTCCCCAGACCTCCTTGTCACCAGTCCTACTTCCATGTTCTTGCCAGTGAATCTATGTAGATCCCTCCATCTGGCTGTCTCTCCATCCAGGCAAAGTAGACAAACAAATGTGCCTCTTGAAGTTCTGCCCCCCAGGAAGATTTTCTTTCACCACTTGTCCTTCAGGGCCATCCTGGGGCGGGGCTGGAGGGCTCCAGCTGTCCACTCTCAGTTGTGCAGGAGCAATCTGTAAACCAAGTCTGGATTTTTTTCCTCCTCAGTCAACTGACACAGGAACTTTTTTTTTTTTTGAGATGAAGTCTCACTCTGTCGCCCAGGCTGGAGTGCAATGGTGTGATCTCGGGCTCACTGCAACCTTAGCCTCCTGAGTTCAAGTGATTCTCATGCCTCAGCCTCCTGAGTAGCTGGGATTACAGGCCACACCGGGCTAATTTTTGTACTTTTAGTAGAGACGGGATTTCACCATGTTGCCCAGGCTGATCTCAAACTCCTCATCTCAGGTGATTCACCTGCCTCGGCCTCCCAAAGTGCTGGGATTACAGGCATGAATGACGGTGCCCAGCTGACACAAGGTACTTTCTATGAGGTCCTAGGAATGAAGGAAAACAGGCAATAAGGCAAGAATCGCTGTCGAAGGAGTCTGCGCCACCTGCTCGCAGAGCTCAGTTGTGCCTTCTGAGCCTGCTCGAGCCCAGTGTACATATGCCGTCTCCACGTGATTAGAGATTGCTGCTGCACGTGCCCAGTCTTACTCATCCCGCGGCGGGGTGAGTAAGACAATATGCAGTGCACATGCGGCCGCTTCATGACCCATAACTAGGTGTTCTGCTTCTACCAGGGACCAGCAGCAAGCCAGAATAGTTATCTGTGAAACAGGCTGTGCATCTGTTCCCAAACCCTAGAGGCCTGTGCTGTGATTCTCTTACTGGTGCTTCCCAGGGCCTCCATATAGCATCCCCATTGCCACAGACACTCGGATATTGATAAGGGCCAAAAGAAAGAGCAGCTTGCACTGCATCCTGAACTTGCTACAGAGCCTTCTCTAGTCCTCACTCAGATTTATTTATTTATTTTTTTAATTTAATTTAATTTTTGTTGTTGTTGTTGAGACGGAGTCTCGCTCTGTCACCCGGGCTGGAGTGCAGTGGCGTGATCTCGGCTCACTGCAAGATCCGCCTCCTGGGTTCATGCCATTCTCCTGCCTCAGCCTCCCGGGTAGCTGGGACTACAGGCGCCCACCACCGCGCCCGGCTAATTTTTTCTATTTTTAGTAGAGACGGGGTTTCACCATGGTCTCAATATCCTGACCTCATGATCCACTCACCTCGGCCTCCCAAAGTGCTGGGATTACAGGCATGAGCCACCACGCCTGACCTCAGATTTATTTACTTAAGGTATTTCTTTAAATCGACTCACTATTTTTTACCTAAATAAATTCAGCCTCATCCTAAGCAATGATATCTCTGGTGAGGTGGTTATATTTTTTCTTACATAGGTGATAAGTAAAATAAATACTTAAGATTTAAAATTGGGTAGGTGCAGTAGCTCATGCCTGTAATCCCAACACTTTGGGAGGCCGAGGTGGGTGCCTGTAGTCCCAGCTACTCGGGAGGCTGAAGCAGGAGAATCACTTGAACCCAAGTGAGCCCGAGATCGTGCCATTGCACTCCAGCCTGGGTGACAGAGCAAGACTCTGTCTCAAAAAAAATAAAATAAAATGAAATAGAATAAAATAAATAAAAGGCAATAAGCTGGGCACCATGGCTCATGGCTGTAATCTCAACACTTTGGGAAGCTAAGGCAGGCAGATCTCTTGAGGTCAGGAGTTTGAGACCAGCCTGGCCAACATGCTGAAACCCTGCCTCTACTAAAAATACGAAATTAGCTGGGTGTGGTGGTGTGTGCCTGTGATCCCAGCAACTGGGGAGGCTGAGGCAGAGAATCACTTGAGCCTGGGAGGTGGAGGTTGCAATGAGCTGAGATTGTGCCACTGCACTCCAGCCTGGGCAACAGAGTGAGACTCCATCTCAAAAAATAAATAAAATATAATAAAAATAAAAGGCAATAAGTGTCTGCTTATCAATTGCTCGTAGGAGGTTTGCTCTTAGAACCCATGCCCCAGGCTATGGGAAAGCCACGCATCCATACAGAAAGGCCATGTGAAGGTGTTTTAGCCACAGACCAACTAAAGTCCCAGCCAACAACCCTCAATAACCAAACAGGTCACTGAGAGAGCCCTCAGATGATCTCAGCACCCAGGCTTTGAGATGCTTGAGCTGATACTGAGTAGGGCAGAGATAAGCTGTCTCCATCAAATGTTACAAAAATAGTAGATCTGTGAGCAAAATAAATGTGGTCAACATTTTTTTCTTTTTAAATTTTTTAAAATCACAACCCTGCTCACCTATGTTGTCAATATTTAACACTAACAATTTTGAGATATTTTATTATGCAGCAATAGACCACTGGTACAGGAGTCCTCTTCTCTCCCTAGATTCTCTCTTCTTGGTCTTACTGCTTGTCCCCACTTCCCTGTCCCCAGAAGCACTCGGCATAATCTCTTCAATGACACCAGCTCTGAGAAAACTAAAGCCAAAAGCCAAAAAATAAAATGTAGTAAGCTGCTAGTTATGTCTCAAAATATCTTCTCCCCTCCTTCCTAATAATTGAGGTGTTTGTTTGTTTGTTTGTTTTTGAGACGGAGACGCACTCTGTCACCCAGGCTGGAGTGCAGTGGTGCGATCTCAGCTCACTGCAACCTCTGCGTCCCGGGTTCAAGCGATTCAAGTGATTCTCCTGCCTTAGCCTCCTGAGTAGCTGGGACTATAGGTGCCCGCCACCATGCCTGGCTAATTTTTGTATTTTTTGTATTTTTAGTAGAGACAGGGTTTCACCATGTTGGTCAGGCTGGTGTTGAACTCCTGACTTCGTGATCCACCCGCCTCAGCCTCCCAAAGTGCTGGGATTACAGGCGTGAGCCACTGCGCCTGGCCACATACTTGACTTTTAAATAAGCACACATTACTCTAGAGACAGAGCACATTTCTAACTAGATGCATCTATATGATGCATCCATATGATGTAATTGCAGACAATGGAATGTGAGTATGAGTGATGTGTGTCATTTCCAAGCCTTGGCCATAAAATATGAAGCACATGCTTTTCTAAATTCTTTACCTTTTCCATAGGCTGGAACACAAACGGGATGGTGTTCCAGCTGCAACCATGCAGATGAAGACTATACCCTAGGAGACGGAGGAACAACAGACAAGAAAGAAACCTGGGTTCCTGAATAACCACGTGGAGCCGAGCAGCTTACTTATCTCAAACCACTGCTGCCCACCTCCAGATTGGTTCGTAAGATAGAAATAAGCTTCTATCCTTTTTGCATGACTGCATTTTGGGGTCTGTGTTATATAGCAGCTTAATCTCTATCTGAATGATATTGGATTTAAGTGTCTGAAGCCCAATGACTTAATCTTTCCTGAGGCAAAGGCACTGAAGAGCCTATTTTCCTAAAATGGGAAAACGAAGACATAGGAAGGAAAAACCCAACAAATGGTCAGGAAATTATGCTGCTATAGGCTTTTCTCAGATGAGTGTCTAGTCCTAATGAGGGGGCTGTGGGAATTCAAAGACAGAGAAACTGCCTTCAGATACAGCTAGTAGGGAAGACCCCTGCAGACAGTGACATTAAATTGAAGGTAGAATTTGGCTAGATGGACGTGGGGAGGGCAATTCAAACAAAGGGAACTTGAGCAACAGGGTGGAGGTAGAAAGGTGCCAGATCTTTTGGGAGATGCAGAAGTGATATCACACAGTTTAAAGCCAGAGTTAAATATAAACCGATACTTAGAAGCTTAAATTCAACATGGCAAATTCACAGGTTTAGTTTCCTAAAAGATTTTTCATGTTTTTATTACAGAACTGTCTGCAAACAAATCTTTACTTGATGAGAAGTTTAAATATAATTAAATCTAGAATATTACATGAATATTTTATTGCTTTATTAAGTCCTTCAAACAACACTTTTATTTATTTATTTATTTTTTATTTTTTTGAGACAGAGTCGCGCTCTGTTGCCTAGGCTGGAGTGCAGTGGCACAATCTCAGCTCACTGCATCCGCCACCTCCCAGGTTCAAGTGATTTTCCTGCCTCAGCCTCCTAAGTAGCTGGGATTACAGGAGTCCACCACCACACCCAGCTAATTTTCAAACAACACAGTTTTTAGAGGTATAATTAACCTCTCTAGAATATTACCTCACAACAGAATAAACAAATCAAAAACTTCAGATATTCTTTCTGAAGACCCCCTTAGTCAGTAATATCTATAATCACATGACAATGAGTGACACCATGTGATAGTGGCCTGAAGGCTCAGTGATGCTGGCCACCCAACTCACTTACTTACCCTCCTCTGGCAACAGATTTTCTTTTCTTTTCTTGTTTTTTCTTTCTTTTTTTTTTTGAGATGGAGTCTCGCTCTGTCATCCAGGCTGGAGTGCAGTGGCGCGATCTCAGCTCACTGCAACCTCTGCCTCCTCGGTTCAAGCGATTTTCCTGCTTCAGCTTCCTAGGTAGCTAGAACTACAGGCGCCCGCCACCATGCCAGACTAATGTTCGTATTTTTAGTAGAGACAGGGTTTTACCGTGTTGGCCAGGCTGGTCTCAAACTCCTGACCTCAGGTGATCTGCCCGCCTCAGTCTCCCAAAGTTCTGGGATTAAAGGCATGAGCCACCATGCCCGGCCTGGCAACAGATTTTCTACCCACAAGGAAGGGCATGTCCACCAGGGCTGGATCCTTGAGGGACTCATTCCCCAGGCCACAGTGATGGGCCAGAGATGGGCATGTGATCCCAGCAGGACCATTCAGAATTCTCCCTTAGAATTGATGCACAGAGGTAGGAAGAGAGGTTTTTTGGGTTACTTCACTCCTTGGACTATTAAGCGGGGGTTGCCTCATGGAGGAACAGAGCCTGCTGGCAAAGATGAGCAGCAACAAAAGACGGACAGAGACTTAACTGTGTGGAGTCCCCTTTCAGGGTCCCTGCAGCTCTTCCTCCAACCCAAAGACCTAGTCCGAGGATCCTCTCCTATTACCAAGCCAGTAAATTTCCCTTTGAGTGGGATTTCTGTCACTTGCAACCAACAGGCCTAACACAAGAGTGAACTGAAAGGGAGACCTCTAAGGCCAGCCACTTAATGCCATATCTCATCAAGATGCCCTTGATTGTAAAATATACCATCATTTTATGTACCATGAGGAAAGGGGAAAATGCTGCCAAGTAAGCTATGACAAGCCACTGATTATGAGATGCATCCCAGTTTCAGAAGCATGAAAATATGGTGCAAATGTGCTTCCTAGGCCTGATGAAATATTGCAGCTGTGTGCCCTTGGGTGAGTTATTTAATCTCTATGCTCCTCGGTGTCCTCGTCTGTAAAGTGAGGATGACAATGCCTACCCGACAGGATTGTTGTGAGGATTTAGCCTATCTACACACAAATGTTCTTAGTAACATTATTCATGATAGCCAAAAATTGGAAACAAGGCTGGGCACAGTGGCTCATGTCTGTAATCCCAGCACTTTGGGAGGCCAAAGTGGGCGGATCCCTTGAGCCCAGGAGTTCAAGACCAGCCTGAGCAACATGGGAAAACCACCATCTCTACAAAAAATATAAAAAAATTAGCTAGGCATGGTGGCACATGCCTGTAGTCCCAGCTACTTAGGAGGCTAAGGCAGGAGGATCACGTGAGTCCCGGAGGTTGAGGCTGCGTTGAGCCATGATCACATCCCTGCACTCCAGCCTGGACAATAGAATGAGATCCTGTCTCAAAAAAAAAACAAAAAAGGAAACAACCTAACTGTCCATCAACTGGTGAATGGATGGATAGAGAGAATGTGGTACATCCACACAATGAAATACTACTGAGCAATGATAAAGAACAAACTACTGATACATGCTATGCCATGGATAAGTCTTGCAAATGCTACGTGGAGAGAGAAGCCAGACCCAAAACAATGCATACTGTATGCTTCCATGTATTTATTTATTTTATTTAGTGGGTTTTTTTTTTCTTTTTTTGAGACAGAGTCTTGCTCTGTCACCCAGGCTGGAGTGCAGTGGTACAATCTTGGCTCACTGCAACCTCTGCCTCCCGGGTTCAAGTGAGTCTCCTGCCTCAGCCTCCTGAGTAGCTGAGATTACAAGCACGCGCCACCATGCCTGGCTAATTTTTTGTATTTTTAGTAGAGATGGGGTTTCAACATGTTGCCCAGGCTGGTCTGGAATTCCTGACCTCAAGTGACCCACCCACCTCGGGCTCCTAAAGTGCTGGGAATACAGGTGTGAGCCACCGTGCCTGGCCTGTTATGATTCCATTTATATGAAATGTCCAGAAAAGAAAAATTTAGAGACAGAAAATAGATTATGGAGCTGGGCCCTGCAGCTCACACCTCTAATCTCAGGACTTTGGGAGGGTGAGGTGGGAGGATTGCTTGAAGCCAAGAGTTCAAGACCAGCCTGGGCAACACAGTGAGACCCCATCTCTGCAAAAAAGAAACTAGATTAAAGGTTGCCTGGAGGAGGGGGAGAAAGGGGATTAACAGTAAATGGGACTGAGGACTTTTATTGGAGTCATGGAAATGTTCTAAAATGGATTTATGGTGAGGGTTATACAACTTGGTAAATTTACTAACAATTCACTGAATTGTACACTTGAAATGAGTAAGTTATACAATATGTAAGATATACATCAATAGTGGTATTAAAAATAGATGTACAATGCCTAGATGAGCTGCTTAATATGGTGTGTGCTTAAGAAATCATGACTCATTTCAGAGCTGCTCTGGCTTAGATTCCTAAATCCATAAAACTTCCCTTTCCTGGTCTCCTGAAAGGGTGAGTTTTCTTTCCTTTTACATCCTGCACCAGGACCTCTGTGGAGGGTACCAAGAAGAAGTCCTGCTTCTAGAAATTATTAGTCAGTTAAGCTGTCAAGGTCTTACAAGGAGACAGCAGAAGAGAGCGCCTCTGTCTACAGGGAGCAGAGGTAGGGGATTCCAGAAAGCTGGGAAACCTCACCCTTCAGTTCACCCTCCACCCACCACCACCACAACACACATAAACTAGGAGCCTATTGACCTACCGCTTCCCAGATCTGTCCTGGGGTCAGGAAAAGGTCCCAGAATCATAAAGAAATAAGGCTGATTTCACCTCCTGGATCACTCGTTTGGTTCCCTCGGCACGACTCCCTGACAGTCTTCTCTCCAGCCTAACCATGCACTTTTCCAAGCGTCAAGATGCTTAGAAACTTCCAAAAATACTTGACCACAGTGCCAGAAAGACATTTCTAAGAAAACTTTCCAGCAAAGGGCTGGGAAGACCCCAAGTGTCTCTCGTCAGGGAAGCTTTATAGACTTAGCTCCTGGGAGCCAGCTGAGCCCTGGCTTGATAGACCACCCTGCAAGGGCCTGGCCTCTCTCCCCAGCCCCTGCCAGGCCTGCTGGAAGTACAGTGGCTGGAAAGAAATGGGGGCTTTGGGGTCAGGGAGCCTGTGTTCCAACTCCGGCTCCCCTTGCACTGGCTGTGTGGCTTTAGGCATGTGACTGAACCCCAAGAGCCACAGTTCATTCAGCAATAAAATGAGAGCTTCTGTCACTGCTGCCTCTCGAGAGGCTGCTGTCGATTAATGGAATGTCATGCGTGATTGCATCGGGAATGGGGGGCGTCCAGTAAAGGCAGGTTCCTGCCCTAGGCTTCTTCCTGGTGCCCACTGGAACTGCAATTGGATCTGGCTGCCTCCGATTTACCAAGGCTCCATTTTATTTATTTATTTTTAAATTTATTTTAAAAGTAGAGATGAAGTGGGTCTCCCTATGTTGCCCAGGCTGGTCTTGAACTCCTGTCCTCAAGCAATCCTCCCGCCTTGGCCTCCCAGGTGCTGGGATTTTAGGTGTAAGCTACCGTTCCAGGCCGACTTTTACTTTCTTTGAGACTGTGGCAGATGCTCTTGAAGCCGGCAGCAAAAGCAATGCCCATGGAGTGGTTTGGGCTGAAACCGTTCAGCCATTCATAGCTCAGCACCATCTTGGTCTTCCATTACCAGTGGCAGGGTGCAGGGCTCCTGAGAGGCAGCTTGGCCCCGTGCCATGGCTTCCTCCACTTCCACAATCCCCTAACCTGGCAGGGAGATAGTGAGCAAGGCAAGAAGGGGATTAGCCTCCTGCCCGGGCAGGACCGTGGGGCACAAGGCAAGCTCCAGGCAGGGTTCTTCAGGACAGAGAGGGCAACACAAACACCAGGCCCTGGCTTGAATATGCATTTCACCACTTGCTGGCCAGCAACCCTGGGCAGGTCTCTTAACCTCTCCAAGTCTCAGTTACTTGGTCTGTAAAATAAGTATGATTACACCTGTCTCCCAGGGCTGCTGGGGGATGACAGTGTGTAAAGCCTAAGCACAGTGCTAGGTGCATCCCTGCCACCTGCCATAGTTAAGGGTGGGGGGTGGGGCTGGTGGGAAAACAGGATGGGGGAGAGAAAGAGAAGCAGAAGAGGAAAATGCTGGGGAAGGAGAATGTCCTGGGTTTTACAGGGTTCTGCAGTTTAGGGTCATTCTTCTACCCTCTCCCACCTTTGCTCAGGGCTTGGGCACATGCTCTTCCTTCTCGTCCTGTACACTGCTGCCCGCTATCCAGCAAGGCCTCTCCACCCTGAGGAAGCGTCAGTTTAAAAACCATCTCCTCAGCTGGGCATGATGGTGCATACCTGTTAGTCCCAGCTACTCAGGAGGCTGACGTGGGAGGATCGCTTGAGCCCAGGAATTGGAGGCTGCAGTGAGCCGTAATCATGCCACTGCACTCCAGCCTGGGCAACAGAAGGAGACCCCATCTCTAAAAAACCACAAGAAAAACAAAACCCCACCTCCTTGAAGAGATCTTCCCTAGCAACCCCCACCCGCCTCTAGAATAGATCCCTCCCACCCTGTTTTTCCTTCAGGGCAAGATTTCTAGATTTATTTGTCTGATTATTTGCCCCCAAGACCATCAGCTCCAGGAGGGCAAGGACTGTGTTCATTTTGCTCACTTCTGTATACAGCACCCAGCATCATGCCTGGCACAGAGTTTGGGGAGGGGATGATGATGATCCTTGTCTGCACCTCAGAGAGGCAGCAGGGACTGTGGGCAGGAACCTCCAGGCCATAAGGAGCTGGAGGGAGTCCTAGAGGGTGGAGGGAGCGAAAGCAGGCCAGAGAGGCAGGGGGGCAGGAGACATGTGAGGGCATTCTAGGTGTGGGGAATGGCTCATGCCACTGTCCAGGTGCATGAACCTATCAGGGAGTTGGGGAAGACAAAGCTCTTGGTAGTGGCTGTAGCGGAGCAAGGGTGAAGGAGCCAGTCTGCCGCAGCCAGTCTTCAGGACTCTGTTTTCCTGGGGCCAGGTTGCAAACAACCTTGAAGCTTGACCAGGGTATGTGGACTTTATCCTGATTTTTATGGGTTTTGTTTGTTTGTTTAATCAGAGACAGGGTCTCTCTATGTTGCCCTGTCTAGTTTCCAACTCCTAGACTCAAGAGTCCTCCTGCCTCAGCTCCCCAAAGTGCTGGAATTACAGGCATGAGCAGCCTGGCCTATTGGAGGTGGTGTTTGTTTGTTTGTTTGTTTGAGACAGAGTCTAGCTCTGTCGTCCAGGCTGGAGTGCAATGGCACCATCTCAGCTCACTGCAACCTCTGCCTCCTGGGTTCAAGCAATTCTCCTGCCTCAGCCTCCCGAGTAGCTGGGACTACAGATGCACACCACCACACCCGGCTAATTTTTGTATTTTTAGTGGAGATGAGGTTTCATCATGTTGGCCAGGCTGGTCTTGAGCTCCTGACCTCAAGTGATCCACCTGCCCCCGCCATGGCCTCCCAAAGTGCTGGGATTACAGGTGTGAGCCACTTTGCTTGGCCCCCTATCCTAGGTTTTTAAGTAGGGAAGTAACATGATCAAGCTTGTCTTGCTCAGAGCTTCCCTCGGAGGAAAGGCTGGAGGAGGTGACTGAAGCTGTTGCCTTGAGGACCCAGTCTGGTCTCCAGCCTCAGTGCTTCAAGGACAGGGTCCTTGCTGTATAGAGCTACTGGTGATTCAGACACAATCCACCTTGTGCTGCCTGCAGCTGACTTCCACTGGCAGGTGCCCTCTCCCTCTATAGTGGAGGTGTATGAGAGGTCTGAGCCAGGGGTGGTGGCTCACACCTGTCATCCCAGCAGTTTGGAAGCCTGAGGCTGGAGGATTGCTTGAGGCCAGAAGTTTGAGACCAGCCTAGGGAACATAGCAAACCTATCTCTACAAAGAAAAAAAAAATTAGTCACGTGTGGTGGTGTGTTCCTGTAGTCCTACCTACTCAGGAGGCTGAGGTGGGAGGATTACTTGATCCCAGGAGTCCGAGGCTGCAGTAAGCTAAGGTTGCATCATCATTGCACTCCAGCCTGGGCAACACAGCAAGACCCTGTCTCTAAGTAAATAAATAAACACATTTTTTTAAATTAAAAAAAAAGAGCGAGAAATGCAAGCCAAATCCTCCAGGGGTCCAAGTCCTGCTGTCCTCCCCTGCTCTGCTCACCCCCAGCCTACATCTGTGTGGGGTGGGGGTGTCGGGGGAACCCATGCTGCTGAGCAAGGAGCTCCCTCAGCTGGTCTATTAGTCAGGTGAGGCTAGGTTCTACCGCAGTAAATCAGCCCCAAACTTCAATGACTTCACACAACAAAGTGTATTTCTCAATCATGTTATATGTGAGTGCAGTGGAGAAAAGAGGATGGAAGGGCAGGGCTCTGTTCCACCTGGGGTCTCAGGGATCCAGGTTGCTAGAAGAGCCACCATCTAAACAATCACCAGTCACCATAGCATGGGAAGAGAGGGCATGGAGAACTTACACCTTTTGATCCAGTAGTGACACATGTAAACCAAAAAGTGACTGAGGCAGGTCTCAATTGATTAGAAGCTTATTTACATGGTTGAGGATGCAAAAAAAACAACAAAACAAAAACAAGTCACAGAAGCATCTACAACCTGTGATTTTTCCAAGGAAGGTTTCAGGAACTTCAGTATTTGAAGGGGAAAGAGCAAGCAGGAGAGGGGAAAAAAAAAAAGGAGTCGAGGGGGCTGGGCGCGGTGGCTCACGCCTGTAATCCCAGCACTTTGGGAGATCGAGGCAGGTGGAGCACCTGAGGCAAGGAGTTCGAGACCAGCCTGGCCAACATGGTGAAAACCTGTCTCTACTACAAATACAAAAATTAGCCGGGCATGGTGATGCATGCCTGTAATCCCAGCTATTTGTGAGGCTGAGGCAAGAGAATCACTTGAACCCAGGAGGCGGAGGCTGCGCTCCCCAGAAGGGTAGACAATGAGGCAAATGGATACAATCTTAGGTTCCAATTAGCCTTAGTGAATGTACCTTTTACATGTGAAACAGAGGACAAAGTCAATTATGCATTTGTCTTGGGGTAGGAGGAGGGATGATTTCTAGTCTTGTCCTTATCCTGTCCCTGTGAAGATAAGCTGATAATTGACACTGTCAGGGTGAAGTTTAACAGAACTTGATTTTAGAACTAGCTTATAGGGGAATGTGTGTTCTGAAAGGTTTAGGGGCCCACAGGGAATTTCCTTGTGAACAATTTGGGAAATATGTAGCCTTCTATAGTTGTGGGAACCTGGCTTACGAATGAGGCTATGACACAGGATTGTGAAACTACCGCTATCTGTTTGGGAACAAAAGGAAGGCAGTTTTTCTGTGACTCAGTTCCCAAACTTAACTTTCCCTTTGGCATAGTGAGTTTGGGGTCCCAAGACTCTGTTTGCTTTCACATATGGATCACACTTCTGATTATAGCCAACTGGCCAGCACTAGCCCACTGGCCAGCAGCCAGGGTTCTGGAAAGGTAGAAGAGCCCACGGGTACTCAGTGGGCAATGACTGTCTGTTCGGCCAAGTGCAAGCCAGGTTGGAGAGCAGGTTGGCTCCTGCCTGGACATAGGAAGATGGATGACAAAGGATGCCCAGAAAGGTGTGGGCTCCTTCCCAGTTACATCCAGCCTCCATCTGCTCTCTGATTCCTAGAGCGCAGCTCAGAGAACATCAGTTCCACTTTCCCCCAGCTTACCCAAAATATAACCCTACCCATTCTGGCCTCAGCACAACCCTGCCTGATTTCCCTCCACTCTTTCTCCCCTCCCCTCCCCCTGCCCTCCCCGTCTCCCCATACCTCCCAGCTCCAATCACACGAGGCTCCCCCTGCTCTGTAATATATACTTTATTTCCTTTACCCCTCCTAGAATGTTCTATCCCTCTCTGCTCGCTAGAATCCCACCCATTCTTCCAAATCTAGCTCACTTATCACCTGGTCCATGAAGATTCTTCCCACAGAATATCCTCTGCTTCCTCTCACCCCACAGTCTCCTGCAGATGAAAGGCCCAGCCTACAGCCCCCCACCGAAGGGGCAGCCCCAGACAGACCATATGATCCCATTCCCTATCCCAGCCACAGTGAGATGGACCCACACGGCCACTCTGTTGCCAGGGCAGTGGCCTATGAGGTGGGGCCTGGTGGGAAGGATGAGCTAGGTCTATCAAACTCTCTTTAGATAACTTTTTTTTTCTGGAGATAGGGTTTTGCTGTATCACCCAGGTTGGAGTGCTGTAGTGCAATCAGGGCTCACTGCAGCCTTGAACTCCTGGGCTCAGGCAATCCTACCACTTCAGCCTCCAAAGAAGCTGGAACTATAGGCACGTGCTACCATGCCTGGCTAATTTTTTTTAACTTTTTATAGAGACGGCGGGATCTTGCTTATGTTGCCCAGGCTGGTCTGGAACTCCTGGCCTCAAGCAACCTTCCCACCCCAGACTACCAAAGTGCTGGGATTACAGGTGTGAGCCACTTTGCCAGCCAGCCAGTGCTTTCTTGCTGTGTCCTCAAAGAAAGGAACTAGTGAGCTCTCTAGGCCTTTCTTATAAGGTCACTAATCCCAATTATGAGGGCTTCACCCTCATCTCATCACTTTTCAAAGGCCCCACCTCATAATACCATCAATTGGGGATTAATCACCTCTTTTGAGAATGAAAGTTAAAAAAAAATTGGGGGTTAAAGTTTCTACATACAAGCCAGGCATGGTGGCTCATGCCTATAACCCCAGCACTTTGGGAGATGAGGTGGGAGGATTGCTTAAGCCCAGGGGTTCCAGACCAGCCTGGGCAACACAGGGAAACCCCATCTCTATAAAAAGTTTTAAAACTAGCCAGCTGTGGTGGCATGCCTGCAGTCCTAGCTACTTGTGAGGCTGAGGCGGGAGGATCACTTGAGTCTGAGAGGTTGAGGCTACAATGAGCCATGACCACATCACTGCAATCCAGCTTGGGTGACAGAGTGAAACACCATCTCAAAGGAAAAAAAAATTTTTTTTCAACATATGAATTTGTAGGGGTGGGGACACAAACATTTAGACCATAGCACATCCAACTCTGTAATTCCTACCGCTGGGCTTTTTATGTAAGAGACAGACACACATAACTGGATTCAAGCTGACTTCATTTCACATCAGCAATGTCTTCTTAAAGAACAACTTGTCAAATACAATTTTCATTCACTGACTTCCACACTGAGGGAGGATCCTGGGTCCTAAACAATGTTTTCCTAAAATATTCTGTTCAAACCAGATTTTAACCAATGTAGTCATTGTTCTCCATTGACTTACTTTATGAATATTAATGATGACTTTGATATTCAGCGTTCACTTGGTGGTGACACCTAGCTAGTGTTTAGTTTTTCAAAAATTTCACTCCTTGGCCCATTGGGTAATAACCAGCAAACAACAGTTAAGAGTCCCAAACTGCTGCTTGAAAGAGAAAAATCCCTTTGGAAGACCACGGTAATAACTACCCCTAATGTGGGGCGGGGCGGGGGGGGGGTTTGTTTCTTTGTTTTTTGCTTTTGTTTTTGTTTTTGTTTTTGTTTTTGTTTTTCAGAGGGAGTCTTGTTCTGTCGCCCAGGCTAGAGTGCAGTGGCATCATCTCGGCTCATTGCAACCTCCACCTCCCGGGTTCAAGCGACCCCAGACTCCCGAGTAGCTGCGATTACAAGCTCCCGCCACCGCGCCCGGCTGCACTCTAGCGTGGGCAACAGTGCAAGACTCCGTCTCAAAAAAAAAAAAAAAAAAAAAAAAGAGTAATAGACTGTATTTCCCGAAGTATATTTATGGCCTTGGATGTTGTTAACAAGCATTCAGATTTTAAAAGGGCCCGAGGTCAAACTATTTAGGAAGAATGCCTAATTCCCACAGTTAAGGCTCAGTGGGTGGGCGCATGCGCACAGGATCCTCGCCGCCAGGCACCTGCGGAACATACTTGGGAATCGCTTTTTCCGGAGGCCCAATTTCATTTCATTATACACCACACGACACTGTGCTGGGCTCTGGAGGAAGAACGGGAAGCAGTTTTGGTCCAGTCCTCCAGGACCTAGTTTTAAGAAGAGGGTGGCAAGGCAAAAAAAAAGAAAAAAGAAAGCACAAATCCAATTACAGTCATGAGTTTATGACAAAGTTTCTATAAATGACGGACCGCATACAGACGGGGCCCCATAAGATTATGATGGAGCTGAAAAATTCCTATGGCCTAGTGATGTCATAGCCTTCTTAAGTCTTAGCGCAACCAATGCATTACTCACGTGTTTATGGTGACGCTGGTGTAAACAAACCTACTGCACTGCCAGTCATATAAAAGTATAGCACAGGGGTCCCCAACCCGTGGACCAGTACTGGTCCGTGGTCTGTTAGGAACCGGGTGGCACAGCAGGAGTTGAGCCGCGGGCCAGCCAGCAAAGAAAGCTTCATCTGTACTTACAGCCACTCCCCATCACTGGCGTTGCTGCCTGAGCTCCGGCTCCTGTCAGATCAGCAGAAGCATTAGATTTTCCTAGAATCGGAACCCTCTTGTGAACTGCGTATGCCAGGGATCTAGGTTGTGCACTCCTAATGAGAATCTAATGCCTGATCTGTCACTGTCTCCCATCACCCCCAGATGGGATGTCTAGTTGCAGGAAAATAAGCTCAGGGCTCCCACTGATTCTACATTATGGTGAATTATATAATTACTTCATTATATATTACAATATGATAATAATAGAAATAAAGTGCCCAACAAATGTAATGCACTTGAATCATCCTGAAACCATCCCTCCCCCTTACCCCGATCTGTGGAAAAACTGTCTTCCACGAAACCAGTACCTGCTGTCAAAAAGGTTGGAGACCTCTGGCACAGCACATATAATTATGTACAGTACATAATACTTGATAATGACAATAAATGACGATGTTACTGGCTTATATATTTACTATGCTATACTTTTTATCGTTATTTTAGAGTATAGACCTTCTACTTATAAAAAGAAAAACACATTAACTGTAAAACAGCCTCCGGCAGGTCCCTTGGGAGGAATTCAGAACGCATTGTTATCATAGGAGATGCCAGCTCCCCGCGTGTTATTGCCCTGGAAGACCTTCCAGTGGGACAAGATGTGAAGGTGGAAGATGGTGATGTTGATGATCTGACCCTGTGAAGGCCTAGGCTACTGTGTGTGTTTGTGTTTTAACAAAAGAGTTTAAAAACTAAAAAAAGCCAGGCGTGGTGGCTCACGCCTATAGTCCCAGCACTTTGGGAGGCTGAGGCAGGCAGACCACCTGAGGTCAGGAGTTCGAGACCAGCCTGACCAACATGATGAAACTCCGTCTCTACTAAAAATACAAAAATTAGCCGGGCAAGGTGACGCATGTCTGTAGTCCCAGCTACTTGGGAGGCTGAGGCAGGAGAATCACTTGAACCCGGGAGGTGGAAGTTGCAGCTACTTGAGAGGCTGAGGTTAGGGGATCACTTGAACCTGGGAGGCAGAGGTTGCAGCGAGCCGAAACTGCACCACTGCACTCCAGCCTGGGTGACAAGAGTGAGACTCTGTCTCAAAAACAAAAGAAAACAACACAAAACAAAACAAAGTAGTAAATTATAAAAATAGAAAAAAAGTGTATAGAATAAGGATATAAAGAAAGAAAATGTTTTTATACAGCTCTACAATGTGTTTGTGTTTGACGCTAAGTGTTATTACAAGAGTTCAACAGTTTAAATTTTTTTTAAGGGTCTTGCTGTGTCACCCAGGCTGGAGTGCAGTGGAGCAATCTCGGCTCACTGCAACCTCTGCCTCCCAGGTTCAAGTGATCCCCTAACCTCAGCCTCTCAAGTAGCTGAGACTACAGGTATGCTCCACCATCCCAGCTAATTTTTGTGTTTTTAGTAAAGGCAGGTTTTGTTTGTTTGTTTTGAGACAGAGTCTTGCTCTGTCATCCTGTCACCCGGGCACAATCACTGCTCACTGCAGCCTCAACCTCGTGGGCTCAAACGATCCTCTTGCCTCAGCCACCTGAGTAGCTGGGACTACAGGTGTACACCATCATGACCAGCTAATTTTGTTATTTTTTGTTATCTTTTGTGGAGATGGGGTTTCACTATGTTGCTCAGGCTGATCTCAACCTCCTGGGCTCAAGTGATCTGCCTGCCTCGGCCTCCCAGAATGCTAGGATTACAGGCATGACCCACTGTGCCTTGCCTAAGAAAATTTTAAGTCATTTTAGTGTACACTGTGTACAGTGTTATAACATCCACAGTAGTGTACAGTAATGTCCTAGGCCTTCACAGTCACTCACCACTCACTCACTGAGTCACCCAGAGCAGCCTCCAGCCTTGCAAGCTCCATTCATGTTAAGTGCCCTATGCAGGTGTACCATTTCGTTTTGCATTGTTGTTGTTATTGTTGTTTTTAGAGGTGGCGTCTCACTATGTTGCCCAGACTGGAAAGCAGTGGCTATTTACAGGCACGATCATCACCCACTACAGCTTCAAACTCCCGGACTCAATCAGTTCCCCCACCTGTCTCCCTAATAGCTGGAACTACAGGCATAGGCCACTGCACCTGGCCAGGGATACCATTTTTTTCTCTTTTTAAAAAAATTTTTTTTTTTTTGAGATGGAGTCTCGCTCTGTCGCCCAGGCTGGAGTGCAGTGGCGTGATCTCAGCTCACTGCAAGCTCTGCCTCCTGGGTTCACGCCATTCTCCTGCCTCAGCCTCCTGAGTAGCTGGGACTACAGGCGCCCACCACCTTGCCCGGCTAATTTTTTGTATTTTTAGTAGAGATGGGGTTTCACCGTGTTAGTCAGGATGGTCGAGATCTCCTGACCTCTTGATCCTCCTGCCTCGGCCTCCCAAAGTGCTGGGATTACAGGCATGAGCCACCGCGCCCGGCCTCTTTTTAAAATTTTTAATTTAATTTTTTTTTTTGAGATGAAATCTCTCTCTGCCACCCAGGCTGGAGTGCAGTGGCGCGATCTCAGCTCACTGCAACCTCCGTCTCCTGGGTTCAAGCAATTCTCCCGCCTTAGCCTCCCGAGTAGCTGGGACTACAGATGCATGCCACCACACCGAGTTAATTTTTTTTTTTTTGAGATGGAGTCTTGCCCAGGCCGGACTGCAGTGGCGCTATCTCGGCTCACTGCAAGCTCCACCTCCTAGGTTCATGCCATTCTCCTGCCTCAGCCTCCCAAGTAGCTGGGACTACAGGTGCCCACCACCGCGCTGGCTAATTTTTTTTTGTATTTTTAGTAGAGATGGGTTTCACCGTGTTAGCCAGGATGGTCTCGATCTCCTGACCTCGTGATCCACCCACCTTGGCCTCCCAAAGTGCTGGGATTACAGGCATGAGCCACCATGCCCGACCATAACTTTTTGTATTTTTAATAGAGATGGAGTTTCGCCATGTTGGCCAGGCTGGTCTCGAACTCCTGACCTCAAGTGACTCACCCGCCTTGGCTTCCCAAAGTGCTCGGTTTACAGGTGTGAGCCATCATGCCTGGCCCATATTTTTTCTCTTTTATACCATATTTTCACCATACTTTTTCTCTGTTTAGATACACAAATACCTTTGTGTTACCATTGCCTACAGTATTCAGCACAGTAACATGCTGTATGGGTTTGTAGCCCAGGAGCAATAGGCTACACCGTGTAGCCCAGGTGTGTAGTAGCCTGTACCATCTAGGATTGTGTTAAGGACACTCTAGGATGTTAGCACAGAGACGAAATCACCTAATGACGCATTTCTCAGAATATATCCCTGTTATTAAGTGATGCATGACTGTACTCAACACTGCTAGAAAGGCGAGTCCAGAGCAGGGCTCATCAGAATGCAGCTGTCTTAGCTGAGAGAACTCAGTAACCTGCACAGCCCCACAAACCGTGGATAAGAGGGAGGCTAGGGCCCGAGTTCACCTGTGTCCCAAGGAAAGACAGGCTCTGTGGGGGTTGGCAAGAAGAGGAACTGGTCCTGGATGTGGGAAGGAGAGGGAGCCAGTGCTGGCCAGGCCCTGGAGTATACAAGAAGCAAAGGAGATGGCATATGCCTTCACTGGGTGCTGTTTTCCTTCAGTCTTATAATAAAAAGAAGAGTTCTGATGGTGGGATAGGCAAGGGGATAACTGCAAACGGGGAACACCGATTCAGAGGCAAAGCCAAAGTACCAAATTGAAGCAATCAGAAGAGAACTTCCACAAGTTCCCACCACTGCCTCACGCACCTCCCTGCATCTGGGCCCAAGAATTCCGCTTTCCCTGTTGCACCTATGAGCGAACCCTCAACCCCCTGGCCAAGACTCCAGCTGTCTCTGTGCATGCCACCCAGCCCCCTCCCACTCAGGACTTCCGCTCCAGCCACTCTGGCCTCTCCGAGTCATCCCCATCAGCAGGACACATGCTGCTATTCCTCCCAGCTATACAAGAGCCCTTCCTGTCACACCTCCTACTTCAGCCACCCCCCCTTCTTCCTTTATAGCAAAACTCTGCTGATGAGTCCATTCCTGCTCTCTGCTGGACCTATTCCCATCAGGCTTGGCCCTCGCTGTTCCTCCAAAACTGCTCTTGCCAACGTCACCATTGCTGAACTTGGTGTTCATCGCTTGTCCTCATTACTTGATCTTGCAGCAACATCCATCTGACCAGATGGCTCCCTTCCTCCTGGTAACGCCCTCTTCCAGGAGCTTCCAGGACAACACACCTACCTGGTTTTCCTCCTACCTCTCAGACTGTTCCATCCCAGGCTTTTCTGCTGGTTCTTCCCCATATCACTGGCTTCTGTGTAAAGCAGCACCCCAGAGTGCAATCTGTGAACTCCTCTTCTCTATCCATACTCCCTCCCAAGATTGACACTATCTAATAGAAATTTAATGTGAACCACATGTGTAATGCAAAATCATCTAGTAGCCACTTTTTTTTTTTTTTTTTTTTTTTTTTTTGAGATGGGGTCCCACTCTGTTGCCCAAGCTGGAGTACAGTGGCATGATCTTGGCTTGTTGCAACTCTTGCCTCCCAGCTCATTTTTGTATTTTGGTAGAGACAGAGTTTCACCATGTTGGCCAGGCTGATCTCAAACTCCTGGACTCAAGCCATCCACCTACCTTGGCCTCCCAAAGTGCTGGGATTACAGGCGTGAGCCACCGCACCCAGCCGCATTTTTAAAAAAGTAATAAGAAGGCCAGGCTCGGTGGGCTCACACCTGTAATCCCAGCACTTTGGGAGGCCAAGGCAGGTGGATGGCTTGAGTCCAGGAGTTCGAGACCAGCCTGGCCAACATGGTGAATGCCTGTCTCTACTAAAAATACAAAAAATTAGCTGGGCATGGTGGTGAGTGCCTGTAATCCCAGCTACTCGAGAGGCTGAGGCACAAGAATCGCTTGAACCCAGGAGGCAGAGGTTGCAGTGAGCCGAGATCACGCCACTGCACTCCAGCCTGGGCGACAGAGTGAGACTCCATCTCAAAAAAAAAAAGTAATAAGAAACGGTAAAATTATTATTATTTTGAGATGGAGTCTCACTCTGTCACCTAGGATGCAGTGCAGTGGCATGATCTTGGCTCACTACAACCTTTGCCTCCCGAGTTCAAGTGATTCTCCTTCCTCAGCCTCCCAAGTGGCTGGGACTACAGGGATGCGCCACCACGCCCAGCTAATTTTTGTATTTTTAGTAGAGACGGGGTTTCAGCATGTTGGCCAGGCTGGTCTCAAACTCCTGACCTCAGGTAATCCGCTGCCTTAGCCTCCCAAAGTTCTGGGATTACAGGCATAAGCCACCGTGCCCAGCCAGTGAAATTAATTTTAATAACATTTTATTTATCCCAATGTAGCCAATTAGTATCATTTAAACATGTAATCAATAAAAAACCATTAATTAAATATTTTAGTTTTTGTACTAAATATTTGAAATCCATTGTATATTTTTCACTTAAAGCTCACCTCAATTTGGATGCTAAATTTTCATCAGAAAATCTTGATCTATATTTAGATTTCATAAACTTGGCTGCTGAAAAAGTAGATTTGTATACTTGAGTTGTTCCAAACATACTTAAAACATTTTCAATAACTGAATCAGATATCGGTTTTCAAATTTAAGTTAATTAAAATTAAAAATTTAGTTCTAGGCGGCCGGGCATGGTGGCTCACACCTGTAATCCCAGCACTTTGGGAGGTGAGGCAGGCAGATCACAAGGTCAAGAGACTGAGACCATCCTGGTGAACATGGTGAAACCCATTCTCTACTAAAAATACAAAAAAAAAAAAAAATTAGCCAGGAGTGGTGGTGGGCGCCTATAGTCCCAGCTACTCGGGAGGCTGAGGCAGAAGAATTGCTTGAACCCTGGAGGCGGAGGTTGCAGGAGCTGAGATCGCACCACTGCACTCCAGCCTGGCGACAGAGCAGGACTCTGTTGCAAAAAAAAAAAAAAAAAATTTAGTTCTAGGCTGGACATGGTGGCTTGCTTATTCCTGTAATCCCAGTGTTTTGGGAGGCCGAGGTGGGAGGTTTGCTTGAAGCCAGGAGTTCAAGACCAGCCTAGGCAACAGAGGGAGATCTCATCTCCACTAAAAAATAATAATAATAATAAAATAAAATAATTAGTCACAGTGGTGTGTGCCCATATTCCCAGTTGTTCAGGAGGCTGAGGTGGGTGGATTGCTTGAGCCCAGGAATTCCAGGCTACAGTGATTGTGCCACTGCACTCCAGCCTGGGCAACAGACCAAGACCCCATCTCTTTAAAAAAAGTTAGTTCTTCAGTCACATAATTTGCACTAATTTCTTTTTTTTTTTTTTTTTTTGAGACAGAGTCTCAGTCTGTCGCCCAGGCTAGCGTACAGTGGCGCAATCTCGGCTCACTGCAACCTCTGCCTCGCAAGTTCAAGCGATTCTCCTGCCTCAGCCTCCTGAGCAGCTGGGATTGCAGGCACGTGCCACCATGCCCGGCTAATTTTTGTATTTTTAGTAGAGACGGAGTTTCACCATATTGGTCAGGCTGGTCTTGAACTCCTGACCTCGTGATCCACCGCCTCGGCCTCCCAAAGTGCTAGGATTACAGGTGTGAGCCACCATGCCCAGCCATAATTTGCACTAATTTCATGTGTTGGAGAGCCACATGTGGCTAGTGGCTACTGCATTGCACAGTACAGAGCTAGACAGTCTCAGAAAACTGTGGTTTTAAATACCAGCAGGTCTGTGCTGGTGGCTCCCCAGTATTTATCCCCAGCCTGCACATTTCCTCTGCATCAGACATGCCTAACCAGTGTCTACTTAACCCTCCACACAGATGTATCTACTGGGTGTCTGAAACCTAACCCGTTCAAAACTGGGCTTCTAAGAGTCCCACCCCCACCCACCAAACTAGCAAGGCCAGTTTTCTCCATCTTGATTAGTGAAAACCCTTTCTTCCTGTTGCTCAGGCCAAAACCTTGAGACTTTCCTTGATTCCTCTCTCTTCTTTCTCTCTCCTACTTCATATTTGGTCTGCCAATAAATCCTGTCAGCCTTTGAAAGATTTCCAGAATCCCACCCCTTCTCTTCACCTCCTCAGCCACCATCCTAGGCCAGCCTCTAGGGTAATCATCTCTCCTGGGATTACCCCAAGAGCCTGCTGACTGGTCTCTTGTTTCTGCCCGTGCTTCTACAATCTCCCCAGCCCGCAGGGTGCTGCTTTCAAAGTCAGAGGTGTCCCTCCTCTGCTCAGAAAGAACCCTGCAGTGGCTCTCATCTGTAAGCTCAAGTCCTTACAATGGCCCACCGTCTCTTTCCAAGATCTGATCCCCCTTTCTTACCTCTCCAGCCCTAGCTTCTTATTTTCATTTTCAAAGACAGGGTCTAACTCTGCTGTCCAGGCTGGAGTACAGTGGCATGCTCATAGCTCATTGCAGCCTCAAACTCCTGGGTTCGAGCCATTCTCCCACCTCAGCCTCTGAAGTGGCTGGAAATACAGGCACCACCATCACGCCTAATTTTCTTTTCTTCTTTCTTATTTTTTTCTTTTTGAGACAGAGTCTCACTCTGTTGCCCAGGCTGGAGTGCAGTGGCACAATCTCAGCTCACTCAACCTCCACTTCCTACATAGCTGGGATTACAGGCACGTGCCACTACACCCAGCTAATTTTTGTGTGTGTATATATATATATATATATATATATATATATTTTATGAGATGTAGTTTCGCTCTCGTTGCCCAGGCTGGAGTGCAATTGCGTGATCTCGGTTCATTGCAACCTTCGCCTCCCGGGTTCAAGCGATTCTCCTGCCTCAGCCTCCTGAGTAGCTGGGATTACAGGCACGCACTACCACGCCCGGCTAATTTTTGTATTTTTAGTAGAGACGGGGTTTCACCATGTTGGCCAGGCTGGTCTCAAACTCCTGATCTCAGGTGATCCACCCGCCTCAGCTCCCAAAGTGCTGGGACCCCCCAGCGGCCTAATTTTTGTATTTTTAGTAAAGCTAAAAATACATATTGGCCAGGCTGGTCTCAAACTCCTGGCCTCAAGTGATCCACCAGCTTCAGCCTCCCAAAGTGCTATCATTACAGGCGTAAGCCACCTTACTGGCCAGCCTGGCTAATTTTCCAAAAAAAAAAAAAGTATAGAGATGGGGAGGGGATGGGCTGGCTTGCGATGTTGCCCAAGCTGGTCCTGAACCCCTGGCCTCAAGTGATCCTTCCATCTTGGCCTCCCAAAGTGCTGGGATTAAAAGGCATGAGCCACTGAGGTAGGCCCCTGGCTTCCACTAGGCACCTCCTCTTCACTCTGCTCCATCCACTCTGGCCTCCCTGCTCTTCCGGGAACACAGCAGGCCGCCGGATATCTGTGTGGGTGGCTTGCTTGGTTCCCTCTGGCCTTTACTCAAAAATCACTGTAGTCTTCTCAGTGAGACCTTTCCAGGCACCCTATCCAAAACTTAACTTCTCCTACACACACATTTCATATCCTTCTTCCCTGTGGTTATTTTTTCTCCTTAGCTTGATCACTATTTAACATATTTTACATTTTACTTTGGTTGCTCTGTCTCTCCCATTACAATACAAACTCTAGGAGGGCAGGGATTTTTGTGTTTGTTTTTGCTCCGTATCCCCAGTTCCTAGAATAGTGCCTAGAATAGGACCTATTAGGCGCTCAATAATTATTTTAAATGAATGAATGGATGGCTTCCAGGTAGGGAGAACAGTTGGAACAAATGCAAGCTGTTCCCTTCAGAAGCCTGAAGCCTGAGCTGGGGCGTCCGGGCCGCTCCATGGGGTATGCGGTCTCCATGGGGTATGCGGTCGAGCTGGGCACTGACACTTCCCTACTCTGGAACTGTCCTATGGGCAAGATGGGAGCAGGCGCTGGATCCGTGGCGCATGGGGAAAGCGGCGGTCGGAGTGGGGTTTCCCGGCCTGTCACCTCCTCCTGAGCTGCTGCGAGGAGAGGCGCGTTGGCCTCCTGGGCCACAGCTGCCTCTTTGCCCAGGGAATCCCGGGAGATGCGAATATCGAAGAACTCTGAAAATCAAACCGCATTTCTAAACGCCAGGTGGAGATTTGTTTGGAGGTTCCTAAATGACTGATGTCCCGGCGGAGGAGCGCGGAGGAGGGCGGGCCAGTTGCGTCGGGAGAGGAGGAGCCGCGGGCTGGGAGGCGCGCGCGTCACTCGCGGGCAGGGGCTGGCGGGCCGGGCGCGCGGCCGGGCGGGGTCTGCTCCGAGGAGCGCGGGGGCGGGGGCATGCGCGTGGCCGGGCGTGCGCGCGACCACCTGAGGCGTCCAGACTGCCCGCGCGCGCCCAGGCCCTGCTTAAAAAAGGGAGCCCCGAGCCCGCGCCCTCTGCCCGGTGCGTCCCGCGGGACGTTCCAAGAGCCAGTGCGGAGAGCACGTGGGCCGCGGCGGAGGCCGGGTTGGGGGTGGGTTCGCAGCAGTGCACCCGGCTCCCCTGCCGCCTGGCCCGGGAGCTGCCCTTTATTTATTTATTTCAGTGAGCAAAGCGGGGTCATTTGTGTTGAGGACGCAAATCTTTCCAGGAAGTTTGTGCCTATTAATATTTCAGTTCCTGGCAGCCGCCTCGAGTGCGGGGCGGGGGAGTTCAGTGCTGCGGGGGAGGGAGGCGCCTGCAGCTGCTGCGGTGGCCCACTGGCCTCGGCTGGCAGCACGCGGCGAGGCCGAGGGGCAGCCCCCGGGCCTCCTGGGCGACCCCCGACCCCCGCCACCACTGGGGAAGGCAGGGCCAGCGCGGACCCCCAAAGGCAAGCCGACCTGCCTCCGGAGCCACGCGCGGGGCGAAAGGGGCGGCCCCCGATGCTGCGACCAGAGCGAGGGCGTCAGCTCGGGGCTTCCCGCAGCGGGGGCGGAGGAGGCAGCCGCCCGGAGAGGCTGCTTAGCCACCAGATGTCCGCGGGTGGCCCGCGCGGCGCGGGCGGAGGAAGGAAGGGCGGCTCTAGGGGCGTCCTGGCTAGTCGCCCGCGACCGCGCTCTCGGGAAGCCGGGGATGGCGGGGCCTGGGGCCCGGGGCCCTGCTGACCTTGCTCCAGCCACACAGCCGGAGGGCGCTGCAGCAGAAAGTTGCCATTTTAAAGCTTGGCTACTCCTCACCACCACCTTGCAAGACTGTCATCATCTCCAATCTACAGAAGCGGAAGCCGGAGCTAAATAGCCTGCTAGAGGTCACAGTGCTGCTGCCCAACGGCGGGATCCCGGATTTCTGACATGTCTTGCAAGAAAGAGTCCCTTGGAAGCAAATGCAATTATATTCTTCTGTGGTATCAACCAACAGAATCCCCCCACTAAGGGGAACTCAAGATACAGATGGAACTCTAGGCTGGAGCGGCGGGAGTTTGCCAGATACTCGTAATCTTCGTTCCCCAGCATAGGTGCCTGCTCACTCTTTCTAGCCAGTCACATCTGGAACACCCATCATTTTCCCAAAGAAACTATTTTTAACACCCCCAGGGGCATATTTAGATAAAGGCATTTGAAGCAGTTGACATAGCCACCTCTGGAGTGTGGGCTCCTGACAAGGACACTTCAAATGCTAACTGTCCCCAGGGGATAAATTTAAGTCGTCAAGCACACAGGGACATCACACTGTCTGTTCCTCAGTATTCTAACGTCAGTGGTAGGCGCTATGGCCGCCTTCCTGCGCAGGATTATCAGCCCACTGCTCAGGGACTCTGTCCAGCTCTGCATGGAAGTCACTGGCACCAGGTCATTAGCACCAGGGCCAAGACTTGGAAACCTCTGGGCAAAGGGAGGGTTTGTCTCATAAACCTTCTCACTCCAGGGTCCTTCTCCCCTTTGTAGCTCCTTCTCCATTCTAGCCTCTAATTCCTTTCACTGGCACACCTGTTCCTCCCAGGTGGCCAATGGGTCCGTAGGGAGGATATGACAGATTCTGGCATTTTAAGGTAGGACTTGCTGAGTCCTCAAGGGAGTGTGAGCAGAGCTGGCTATAGCATCTGCCTCCCTGAGATGCCAGGCTTGGTGATGCAGTGGAGGAATCTCAGCTCCCATGGCCGCAGGCAGCAGGAGACGCATTTTGGAGGCTTAAGTCCTTGAGCATGGCTGGTCCTATGAGCCTTCCAAGCTCGGAGCCATACCCAAAGTGCCCTGCTTCTGTTTGCATTCACGCCCACGAGGGTTCAGTGAGGGAGGTCCATGAAATAAATGCCCTCTCCTCGGCTTGGGTGGGCCAGGCCCTGCCAGCTGCCTTCACTTTTGGCTGCAGAAAGCCTGCCAGGCTGCAGTGTGCAAAGGCCTGGAACAATGACTGGTAGCATCAGCTATTTTAATGCAGAGTTAGGCACACAATCCTTGCTAAAAATAAATACAAAGGAAAACCCCAAAGTAGCTAAGCCTATTTTAATACCTTTTATTTTTCTCATTCCTGGTTCTTTTGTCTTCTCCTTGCTACTTGAGAGCTGCGGTTCACACAGGGCCCACCCTGAGTGTTGTCAGGGCTCCCACCCATGTCCTGGACACACAGCCCAATCTTGATCATTGGCAGAAATGGAGTCAGAGGGAAGAGATCCAACAACTATTTCTTTGAAAGAAATTTACATTAAATCAAAAGTGAATGATGGCACCATTTCTGAGACTTGGTTACTGAAAAGGAGCCTAGGGTTAGTGTAGCCTCTTCCCATCCCTCCCCTCTTCCAACTCTCTACACAGTCCCTCCATGGGGAGAAGGGATGTTTGCAAATCACCAACCTAAGAAATGGCCAGCAAATGAAGGATGCCGTCCTCCCAGTGGGAGATAACAAATCCAAATGCCATTGGGCTCCTGGAGGCGTCACCACTTACCTTTCAGAAAAGAAACAAGAGCAACAGACACCTCTGGGGATGTCTACCTAAACCGGAACCAGTGACCCCTCTTTTCTCTAGGAAATGATCTTCACCCATGTGGGGTCAGGTAGCTTCCACCTACTATGTTATTACAATTTTTCTCTGCCCACTCCACCTCCTCCACAGATGATAGGATCGGGGTGGAACCTGGCCAGTCAGAGCCTCGTCCCTGGAAATTGGAACAGGGAGAAAGAGAGGGAAGGAGAGAGACAAAGTCTAACATCTGGGACCCCTCTGTGAGTTTCTGTTGACTCCTTTCTCTTTTTTTCAAGAGTGTGGGTCACACTTTCGTTTTTTTTTGCATGTCTTGCAATTTTTTGTTGGCAAATGGACATTTTAGATAATATGGCCAAACATGGTGGCTCACACCTGTAATTTCAGCACTTTGGGAAGTCGAGGTGGTAGGATCTTTTGAGGCCAGGAGTTTGAGACCAGCCGCCTGGGCAACATAGTGAGACCCTGTCTCTACAAAAAATACAAAAATTAGCTGGTGCATCTGTAGTCCCAGCTACTCAGAGGCCGAGAAGTTGCAGTGAGCCAAGATTGTGCCACTGCACTTCAGCCTTGGTGACAGAGCAAGACCATGTCTCAGTAACTAAATAAATAAAATAAGCCCGGGCACAGTGGCTCATGCCTGTAATCCCAGCACTTTGGGAGGCTGAGGCAGGCAGATCACCTGAGGTCAGAAGTTCAAGACCAGCCTGGCCAACATGGTGAAACCCCGTCTCTACAAAAATACAAAAATTAGCCAGGCATGGTGGTGCACACCTGTAATCCCAGCTACTCGGGAGGTGGAGGCCGGAGAATCCCTTGAACCTGGAGGGTGGTGGTTGCAGTGAGCCGAGATCACGCCATTGCACTCCAGCCTGGGCAACACAGGGAGACTCCATCTCAAAAAAAATTAAAATAAAATAACATTTAAATAAATAAATAAATAAATAAATAAATAAATAAAATATATTGTAGCAACTGTGGATTCCAGTTCCCTTTCCCAGCGTTGTTGTTGCCGTCTTGTCTGTTCATTTAGTGGCTGGCTTGGACTGATTCTGTGGAGTCTGCCTTCTCCTCACAGTGTGCAGCTGCTGCTATCTCTGCTCAGTTTTTCTTTTTTAAGAAAACAAGTTTTATTTTTATAATTAGAACGTTCTAATGAAAATATTATTGTAATATTAGTAACCTTTATTCCGGGCCCTGATCTGCTCAGTATTTTTCCTGCTTGTTTTTATTTATTTTATTTTTTGAGACAGAGTCTCACTCTGTCACCTGTCACCCAGGCTGGAGTACAGTGGTGCAATCTTAGCTCACTACAACCTCCACCTCCATCCCCACCCCACTGGGCTCAAGCGATTCTCCCACCTCAGCCTCCCGAGTAGCTGGGATTACAGGTGTGCACCACCATACCCAACTAATTGTTTTTAGTAGAGACAGGATTTCGCCATGTTGTCCAGGTTGTTCTCCAACTCCTGACCTCAAATGATCCATCTGCCTCAGCCTCCCAAAGTGCTGGGATTATAGGTGTGAGCCACTGCGCCCAGCCTGCTTGTTTTTATTTTTAAGCCTGACTTTCTAAGGGTTGTCCCTGGAAGCCAGTGATTGGTCAGAGGTTGTGAGAAACAATTTGAGCCAGTAAAGCTTCCACTGTTTGCTAGTGGATCTGTATGTAGATTGTGAGGAACATATTCAAAGTCCAGACAACTTTACAAGTCTGATGCTGCTTTTGCTTTCCCCCAGGCCCTTTGCTGTCTCATCTGCAGTGTGCAAGTCACGATGTTCTCCTCCGCATGTGTGGGTAGCTAGGGCCCTCTCTGGTCTCTCTTGAGTGTGATGCAAACTTTCGCATGCATGCAGCCTTCCAGACCACTGAGGGTGTGAGGCCGCTTACCCACTAATCCCTCCTTCTCCCAGGAGGGTCAGGGTGAGCTGTGTTCAGGCCCTTAGTGCCACAGGCGAGAAGGATGCCTGGGCCGGGCGCAGTGGCTCATGCCCGTAATCCCAGAACTTTGGGATGCTGAGGCGGGTGGATCACCTGAGGTTAGCAGTTCTAGACCAGCCTGGCCAACATGGTGAAACCCTGTCTCTACTAAAAATACAAAAATTAGCCAGTAAACTCCGTCTCAAAACAAAAAGGATGCCAGGACCTCAGGCACAGCCCAGAAGCCCACGCTCCCCTGCTGAGGTGCTGCAGGGAAAACGGGGGTCTTTCTGCTCCCACAGAAGGATGACTTCCGCTCCCAGGCCAATTCTACATGGCCTTCTCCCTTCTCTTCCCCTTCACAAATATATTCAGCAGTCCACAGGCAGGGGCCTTGGGGAAAGAGATAACAAAGACAAGGTTCTCAATCACAAGAAACTCAGGCTAGCCTTAAGTGATTAACTCTCTCTTTTTTTTTCTTTTTTCTTTTTTTTTTTTTTTTTTTTTTGAGATGGAGTCAGTCAAGCTGGAGTGCAGTGGTGCAATCTTGGCTCACTACAACCTTCATCTGCTGGCTTCGAGCTGTTCTCCTGCCTCAGCTTCCCGAGTAGCTGGGATTACAGGTGCCTGCCACCACGCCTGACTAATTTTTGTTTTTTAGTAGAGACGAGGTTTCACCATGTTGGTCAGGCTGGTCTTGAACTCTTGACCTCAAGCCATCCACCTAGCTCGGCCTCCCAAAGGGCTGGGATTACAGGCATGAGCCACCGTGCCCAGCCCGTGATTAACTTTTAGACAATATCCTAAGTGCCCCAACCAGTGTTAACTGGGAGCTAAGGGGAGAGTGTTGGTAGACACTGTGCTCTGAGGGATGAGGAGCACCCTGGCTTCCCCCATGCACCCCCAATTCACGATGTTGTGAGTGATGTTTTTTCCTTTGCATGCCTCACTTCTTTTTTTTGAGACAGGTTCTCTCTATGTCGCCCAGGCTGGAGTGTGCAGTGGCTATTCATGGGTATGAACATAGCACGCTGCAGCCTCCATCTCCTGGGCCTAGGCGATCCTCCCCGCCTTAGCCTCCCGAGTAGCTGGGACTATAGATGTGTACCACTGCACACGGCTGTATGCCTCAGTTTTTATGAATATTTTATTTATTTACTTGTTGGGTAACATTCATGTAGTTCAACATTCTGAAGGGGCTAAAGGGTATTGAAGAACAACTCCCCTCCCTTCCCCAGCCCCCAGCAACCCGGCTTCTGTGCAGCCCTGTGTTCCAGCTGTAAGGTTTCAGCTCCCAGGTATACAGCAAACATTTCCCTGCCAGTGGGATAACGAAGCTGCCTGTCAGGAGCACCTCCAGCCCCAGCCCTGGAGATAAGACTGCCTTATAGCACTCTAGCTTGATGGGTGCAGATGACAGTGACAGCCAAGGCCAGAGGAGGGCAGGACCAGAGTGGTCTAGGGACCTGGGAACCTGGGAGAGGCTAGGAGCAAAGTAGGGAGTGTCCTGGCTCGGGCTCATCCTCCAGCGTCCCAAAGGCCTGCTCACTCTCCCCTCAGGGTGACCAGGGACCACAAGTATTGCAAAGTCTCCACAGCAGGTCTCTCTGACTGCCCCCACCACGCAACTCCTGAGGGCTGGACTCTATCCTGCAGGAGATGGGGTGGGGTCCACTCTTTCCCTTTAGGTGGGGGCAAATGGCAATTGTATTCCAGACGACATAAGGGCTGTTGGTATTTGGAGGAACCAAGTCAGGAAGGGAAATTGGGGGAGGATTCTCCTGATGATCTGTTCCAGCAGAGGTATGTCACTTCCTGAGGGACAGTGGCAGCTGTCAGCGAAAAGGTTTATTAAAGAAGCCCCTGACACTAACAGAGAGGTGATGAAGAATGATGGTGATGAATGTGGGTGCGGTGAACTGTTCATTTTCTCATGGTGCCGTCCCTACATGAGGCTCCTGCCTCAGGCGGCCTGTGTCTAGATTCATCTAGGCAATTAAGATTGCTGTGGGTGGCGGGGGTTGTGGTGTCTGTCTCCCTTCCCACCTTGGGCTGCTGCTCACGGTGTGGAGGAGGGGAAGAGATGGGAAGAGGGAGGAAGGGAAGGGTGAAGGAGGGGGAATCAGCTTTTCCTTAATGAGCAAATTCTTGAGGGTGGGGACCCTGACTGCTGGGGACCCTGGGCTACTTTGATGGGTAGGAGGTGGGGTACGGGGTAGGGAGGATCCTTAGACCTTCCTGGTGTGAATGGGCTTTTTCTGGAGCTGGGAGTCTATTTCTAAGGGAAGAGAGGAAGGGTCTGGATGAAGCATAGCCAGTTCCCCTGGGCTGACGCCTGACTGCAGGGAGGTGTGCACCCCCTTCCATACACGTCCAGAGCAGGCCCTCATAGGATGGGGGAAGCCCTGCGAGGAGGTCACACACGGTGAGTTGGAGAGCCAGAACAAGGATGGGGCCTCATGACTCAAGTGGCTTAGAGAGCTCTTTCTCCCTTTGTGATATATCTGTCCCTGTCCCAGACAGGAGTCCTCAGTGACCCTCGATATTCAATCAGCCAAGCAACAGGCAGCAGGCCCTTGGACATCACTGGACAGCAGGGAGGAGCCCCAGGTGGGTGAAGGAAGGTGGAAGAGAGACAAAGGGCCTTCCAGGAGGAGGGTCTGGCCTATCTCCACAGTCCCCAGAGCCCCAGGCTATCTTTCTGCTGTGGCCAGAGGATGTTCCACTGGAACCCTTCACAACCTATGGCCAAGACTCACAGTGGAGGTCTCTGGGCAAGTCCCCCTTGGTCCCATTTTATAGATGAGGAAAGAGTCTCAGAGAGGCTGGATGACTTGCCTTGCTTGGGTCACACAGCCAGTAAATGGTGAAGTCAGACTGTCCCCCCTAGCCCCCCAGTATGAGGAAGTAAGAATCACTCTCCATGAACCCTAGAAAAATATGTCTTTATGTTTCCGCCCTCACCCCTACTGGAGAGCCTGATTCGAAACAAGTGTCAGGAACTGTGGGTAGGACAAATGAATGAAGAATAAACAGAAAAGGATGGAGGCAATCCACTGCACGAGGTGCATTCCGCCTGTGCACAGAGGATGAAGCCTGTCTCTCTTGAATGGGCTCTAAGCCCTCTCAAGCTGCAGGGAGGCAGTGGTGGGAAGGACAGCCCCGGAGCCGTAATGAAGGCAGCTGGGTGGTTCCCACCTGAAGCCCCAGGTCTGGCGCCCCTCCCCAAAGGCTTCTCAGGATTCCACCCTCACTCTGCGCCAGGGCAGACCTAAGCATCACCCCAGGGGAGGCCGGGGCTGCTGGGGAGGGGCAGCTTTCCAACCTCAATGGGAATGAAGAAGGCACCATCAAACCAGCACTGGCTTCCGCCTCTTCTGCAGGTGAGAGGGTGGAAAGCCTGTGCTCCTTCCACCAGCCTTTTTGATTTAAAGAAAAATTCACAACATTCAGGAGATTGATTTTTGGGTTTGTTGTTTGTTTTGTTTTGTTTTTTATTGTTTGCTTTTTTGAGACAGGGTCTCACTCTGTCACCCAGGCTGGAGTACAGTGGTGTGACCTTGGCTCACTGCAACCTCTGCTTCCCTGGTTCAAGTGATTCTCTTGCCTCAGCCTCCCAAGTAGCTGGGACTACAGGCGCACATCACCACGCCTGGCTAATGTTTGTATTTTTAGTAGAGACGGGGTTTCACTGTGTTGGCCAGGCTGGTCTCGAACTCCTGGCCTCAAATGATCCACCCACCTCTGCCTCCCAAAGTGCTGGGATTACAGGTGTGAGCCACTGTGCCCCGCCAATGTTCAGGAGATTTAAAAGCAGCAAGTGAGCAATGGTATTTACTAATGGGTCCCTCCCCAGAACCGAGGGGCCCCAGGAAGGCCGAGGCTTGAATGGCCAGGGTGAGGTGAGGCTGGTGGGCCAAGATATGGCCCAGAATTCCCGTGCAGTTCTGGAGCCTGAGTGGCCATTTCCTCCATCCCTCTGTGCCCAGAGAGATGCCCTACTGAGTTTGGCAATGCTGCGGTTAAGCGAGGGTGGGAGTCCCCAAGCCAGGTGGGACAAGCAAATTCAGAATCTTCACAAGGAGCACCCACTCCCGGTAGAGCTACAGCCTGGGAGGCCGTGCCTGGCACACCTTGGGTGCCTGGCCAGTGAGGGTGCTCCCTGCATGGCCTCCCGGTCTCTTCCAGTGGAGCCTAGTGGAGCAAAGGGTCTCCCCTAGGAGATGGGGCGCAAGAGAGGAAACAGGTAGGAAGGGGCCCAGCTTCAGCATCCTCTGGCCGAGGAAGGGTACAATCCTCCCGGACTCCCTGCTGGAGTGGATGCAGAGGGAATGGGAGGGAACCAGGCTCAGAGGCCCATTAGAGAACGTCCTAGGTGCCCATCAGGTGAGCCGGCAGCATGCTCCAGCTGAACCACAGGCCCATCCTTGGCCCTGGAGCCATTTTTACCACGGAAGTATTTATTTTACAGTAAGACTCATTTCCAAGTCCGCTAGCCTGTTACAAATATTCATTTACACAGGTGATCTGCCTACAATTTACTCAATGAGAAAAATCCCGTTGCAAATAATTTTGTAAGTGGAGGAATCCCTTTTCAAGCAGATTATCAGCTTCTGCTTGTTGGGATGGATCTCCTTTTACCGAGCACGCTTAAAGGAAAGGCTGTACATCATTTTCCAGGCTCGTATTGAGCAGTGACAAGATCACAACCTTGGTGGGTGGTGCACTTGGAAATGAGGGGCCCTGCCTCCCACCTTCCTTTAAAATACAGCCGTAAGGACGTCGTCAGTGCCCTTGCTAAGAGAGTTCCCTCAGGGGCGGCCGGGCCGCCTTCTCCCCCACGGCCAGCCTAGGGGAGCTTGGGAATCGCGACCCAATGCACAGACGGGCAGTGCTCGCTCTCTCTTCACAGGCGGGAAACCGAGGCACAACGAAGGCTAGCACCTGCCCCGAGGTCACACGGCGATCCAACTCGGTTCTCTGGCCGGCGGCCTCTGTTGGTTCCGGTCTGGGAAAGGGACCCCGCAATCGTCCCCCCGGCCGCCAGCAGCGCCAGGCCCCCCGTGCAGGGGCCGGGGGTGGCGGGCCCGCCGCTGACCTCCCCCGCCCGGCCTGGGTCCCGCGCTCCGCGGGGTGACGGCAACCGGGCGCCCTCTGGTGGCCGCCACGCGCAGCAGGGGGGAGAGCGGAGCGTCGGGGCCCGCAACCGGGCGGGGGTGACGGGGGCCGGGGACCCTGCACTTTGGGGCGACCTGGCCTGGTGGCCGCGCTTCCTTCGCTACAAAAAGGAAGCACATCTTGGAAACACCGAACTTCTGTGACCTTCTGTGACCACCAATAGTTACACCTGGCCTCTGAATCGGGGGAGCAGCGCCCTCGCGCCCCCAGCGCTGAGCAGGGGCGGGCGGGGAGCGAAAATAGTGGCTGTGGTTGTTGCCGCGCGGCTGGGCGCCTGGGGAGCCCGCGGAGGGGCGCGGCCGCCAGACCCCGCCCGGCCCGGAGGTGAGGAGACCCCAGCCCCGGACGCCGAGGCTCCGCCCCGCCTGCGATGCACTTCCCCGCCCACCTCCTCGCCCCTTTGTTTCGCGGCCGCAGTCCCGCCGAGAGCCGCACTGAAGAGCCCCGGCCTGGCCGTCCCGCGGCGGGGCAGTGCCCAGTCCCGCCGTTTCCCGCCGCCTCACCAGTCTCGGGCGGGAGGGGCCCCGGCGCTGGCGTGGCCGCGGCTCCCACAGCGCAGCAAGGACTGCACTCGGGGCTCCTGGGGCCCGCGTGCGTCCCGGGCGGCTCCACGCGGCGGGGTCGCCCCCGCGCCTCCCACCCCCGGCCTCTCGGGGCCGCCGGCTTCGCGCGCCCTCCCGGCGAAGGCCAGAGGCCGCAGTGAGGGGCACCGAGTGGCGGACTCCTCCGGACCACCCCCGGGTTTTATAATAAAAGTGGCCCTCGTTTAAGAGCCGGGTCGGAGGCGCCGCTTTCTGGGCGGTGAAAGCCGAAGCGAGAGCAGGCAATTCGCTGCGGCGGCGGCCGCTTCCTGGGCGTCGGTCCAGCGCCCCGGCCCGGCCTGGGAGACCCGCACCAACCCCGGGAGGGAGGACGAGGCGCGGGCGCAGCCCAGGGACCGAAGCACTGCACGCACGGCCGGCGCGGGGGCCGGAGGGAGACAGGGAAGCCTGAGCTCGGCGCTGCTGAAGGCTCCGGGGATGGGTGGGCGGCGGTGAGGCAGCCTTGCCCCGGCCCGGCCCGCGTGGGCGCTCTCTGAGTCTCTGTCCCGTGACGGAGGCGGGACCTAGGCTGTGTCTTCTGCGGGGCGAAAGCACGGAAGAGATCCGAGGGCATTTCTTGAGCCTGGCAGGAGGCCAGGGGTTTTACGGGGCAGGAAGGAACCCGGAGGAACCGAGGCGCCACGTTGTTGGTTGGAAAGAAGGGTGGCCAGGTGGAGAGGAGTCTGGCAAAGGGTCCCAGACAGCAGGAAAGGCACCTGTGAAGCCGCCCTGCCGAGTGTGTGGAAGAGGCGGGGTGAAATGAGAACTGCTCATAAAAGTGACTGTTGTGATTTTTTATGAGATGGAGTCTCGCTGTGTCGCCCAGGCTGGGGTGCAGGGGCGCGATTTCGGCTCACTGCAACCTCTGCCTCCAGGGTTCACGCCATTCTCCTGCCTCGGCCTCTCCAGTAGTTAAGATTACAAGGCGCCCGCCACCACGCCCTGCTGATTTTTTTGTAGTTGTAGTAGAGACGGGGTTTTGCCATGTTGGCCAGGCTGGTCTCGAACTCCAGAGCTCAAGTGATCCGCCCGTCTTGGCCTCCCAAAGTGCTGGGATTACAGGCGTGAGCCCCCAGCCTAAAAGGGACTGTTTACTACAATAAGTATGAATAATAGGTCACCAGCACTTGTCTGCTAAGGCCCTGGGGCTGGGTGTGTTTAGGGGACCCCTCTCCTCTCCAGGCCCTCCCCAAGCCTGCCCACTGATGGGGAAGCTGCAGGGCTATCCCTCCAAGGAGAGGCCCTGCCAGGCCAGGGAAGGTCCAAGTGGGTGCTCACCAAGCTTCCTAGGTTCCTAGTGTTCTTGAAACCATCTTCCCAGCACAGTTATCTCCCGTGGTTACCTTTAGCAAGTCACATCCCCTGACTCTTAACATCTCGGTCCTGGCAGCTTCTTGGTACAGCACCATCTCCCTACATGGACAACAGGTTATCTATCACACTGACCCGCTGTCCCTCACACACAGTCACTCACCTGTGACACTTGGAAAGGACAAGCTCCACAGGCCTGGCCAGGGCCCAAAGGGAGGTGGCCAGCAATCGAAACCAACCCTGATGACTAAGTAGAAAAGGAGTCCTTGGGAGTGTTGTGGGGAGCTCAGAGAGCTGACCAGGAGTCTGGATGGCCACAGCCACAGCCGGGGACAGTCTTGGGAGGTGACTGTGGTCACCACCACTACTGGGCTGCAGCATCGCTGAATGCAGCCCCTGCCCCAACTCCACAGGCATATGCTATAATGATGGGCGGGGGTGCTGGGCACCGCTGCAGGGCGGGAGGGCTCCTGTCCCTGCATCTTTGCCTGGGTCAGCCAGATGCCCAGGAAGTGAGAAGGAATGCTGCCCCCTTTAGCCTTTGAGGTGGGAGGAAGGGCCCTGGCTCCCATGACAGCTCACAAAATGGGGATTGCTCCTTACTAGGAGGGGTGTGCGGATGCTGATCAGCCCACCGAATGCTCACCACTGAGCACCATGAAGGCTCTTCAACAGAGGAGCAGCAGCCGGCGCTTTCTGAAGGACACCTGGCTGGGAGTGATGTGGGGAGGGGCTGCAGCAGCCAGGTGTGAGGGGAAGAGACTGCAGAGAGGTGACAAGGCCGTCAAAGGAGAGGAGCCACCACTGGGGAGCCCGGTGGCTCAGGAAGGTGGCTGGTGTGGGTGTGGGAGAGTCGGATCAGAAGGCCAGCACTGCTCATCATGGAGCACCTGGGAGAGCAGCAGCGACTCAGCTCCTGGCACCAGGTGAGGCAGGAAAATAGGGTCTGGAGGCAGGGAACATAAGGCTGATTCACACTTCAGCTATAACAGGAAATATCCTCTCCATAGGGCATACCAGGTAAATGACTTTGTAACTTTACTTCATCCTCTCTGTTTATATAGGGCATACCCGAAGTAACCAATGGAATCCTCTAGGGGGTATTTAAACTCCCCCAAATTTTGTAACAGGGCCTTTTGAACCCTACACTCGGGCCCATTCCCACACAGTGGAGTGTACTTTCATTTTCAATAATCTTCATTCCTTCCTTGCTTTGTTTGTGTGTCTCTTCCAATTCTTTGTTCAAGATGCCAAGAACCTGGACACCCTCCACCTTTAACACAGGGGTTAATTTACCTTTTGCCTTAGAAATATAAAAAGATACACAGTAAAGTTGTGTAAAAGGAAAGGCCTCTTTCACCCTTCCCCCACCCCCATCCCTCCCTAAAGGCCCCCATGATTAGCTTGGTGTGTGTCCAGCCCTCCCTCTACATTTCACACGGATATGTGAACAGTGGATCAGGCTTGTGTTTGTTTCTTCTAATAAACGGCATCATGCTGTATGTATTGTTCTTTAATGTGCTTTTGGAGACTTTTCCAATCCAGCAAACTCTTTTTTCCATTTCATAATATTCCATAGAATGCATGCTCCCCATCTTGAGGGAAGTTTGAGTTGTTTCATTCTGCTTTGTTACGATGAATGCCTGCTTTTGTGCACACAGTTGAGTATGGGGCTGGGATTTGAGGGGAAGAGGCTCTGTTTGAGTCCCTGTTGATGTGAGGTGAAGGTGTGTTGGTCCGGCACTAAGCAAGCAGTGGACAATACATGCTGAGCTGGGTTGGGAGTGGACTCTTGGGATTCGGGACTCAAAAATAATGTACGGCCAGGTAAATCGCTGGTTTTGCTTCTGGGTCACAGGAAGGGCTGCGGTCCCCGCAGACCCAGATGCGTCCACTAGATGGCGCCAAAGCCAGTAAGGTGAGGCGCTTGTGACAGAAGCCCAGACTTGCTGCAGGAGTCTGGGCCCAGGGTCTGACTCTTTAGCTCTAGGAGATGGATGAATATTCTTCCTGCACCGCCAGCTGCCTCGCTTAACAGTGGGGAGGCTGAAGAGGGTGCAAAGCTGGGTGAACATGAGTGGTTAGACAGGATGTGCCCTGGCCAAGACAGGGAGCTGAAATTCAGTCTGTGGGGCAGGCTGTGATGGCCCAGAGGAAATCCATAGGTGGGAGGAAAACTATGGACCCTGTGCTCCATATTGCCAGGACCTGCAGAGGAACTAGCTCCTGCAGAAGATGCAGGATTTGGATGGGAAGATTGGGCAAGGGTTCTCTCTACTGGGCACTGAAGGTTTGATGAGGACACTGGGATGGTCCCTGCCACCAAAGCAGCTCAAGCTCAGGCAGAGGAAATAGAAACTGGACAAATGCAATATTTCTTATGGGCACTGCTCTAAGGAGTAATTTGGAATCCAGTAGGGTGATGTAAGTGAAGGTGCTTTGAAACCTCCCAAAGCCCTTGCCCAGGTAAGGAGGTTTGTGGTCCTTGTCACCATTTACCCAGGAAAGCTTCAAAGCAGCAGCAGCAGCAGCAGAAGCAGCAGCAGCAACAGCAGCAGCAGCAGAATTTCCCTCCTTCCCTCCTGTTACTCTCCCAGCCTCCTCTCCCTCCTATCACTCTCCTAAGTTCAGAGCTGACCCCACTCCTCTGCTACCCATGGTGGTAGCCAGGCCTGTGCCTCTCCTAGCATCAGAAGCTGCCCCAGGCTCCCAGGACTGGAGCTCAGATCTGATTTTGAAAAAATGAATGAATGGGTGAGAGAGGGCGGTGGCTTATGCCTGTACTCCCAGCATTTTGGGAGATTGAGGTGGGTAAATTGCTTGAGCTAAGGAGTTCAAGACCAGCCTGGGCGACATAGTGAAACTGTCTCTACAAAAAAATACAAAAATTAGCTGGGCATGGTGGCACACACGTGTAGTCCCAGCTACCTGGGAGGCTGAGGTAGGAGGATTGCTTGAACCACGGGAGACAGAGGTTGCAGTGAGCCAAGATTGTGCCACTGCACTCCAGCCTGGATGACAGAGCAAGATTGTCTCAAAAAAAAAAAAGGCCGGGCGTGCTGGCTCACACCTGTAATCCCAGGACTTTGGGAGGCCGTGGCGGGTGGATCACGAGGTCAGGAGATCGAGACCATCCTGGCTAACACAGTGAAACCCCGTCTCTACTAAAAATACAAAAAATTAGCTGGGCGTGGTGGCGGGCGCCTGTAGTCCCAGCTTCTTGGGAGGCTGAGGCAGGAGAATGGCATGAACCTGGGAGGCGGAGGTTGCAGCGAGCTGAGATCACGCCACTGCACTCCAGCCTGGGCGACAGAGCAAGACCCTGTCTCAAAAAAAAAAAAAAAACAGAGTTTCAGTGCTAAAACTGAGAGTCGTAGGCAAACTGGAACAGTTGATCACACAATGAAGTGGGGGTTCTTGGGCTGGGTATGGAGGCTCATGCTTATAATCTCAGTGCTTTGGGAGGCCAAAGTGGAAGGATTGCTTGAGCCCAGGGCTTCAAGACCAGCCTGGACAACATAGCAAGACCGTATCTCTACAAAAGAAAAAACAAGCACACATTTGTAGTCCCAACTACTTGGGAGGCTGAGGCAGGAGGACTGCTTAAGGCCAGGAGGTGGAGGTTGCAATGAGCTATGATGGCACCTCTACACTCCAGCCTCAGTGACAGTGCAAAACCTCATTTTGAAAACACACACATGAGGGGCGCTGGGAATAGCGCCTCCGCGCCTTCCCGGAGCGGCTGGCCGCCTGCGGGGCCGAGGCCGCGGCGTATGGCAGGTGCGTGCAGGCCTCCACGGCCCCGGGCGGCCGCCTGAGTAAGGACTTCTGCGCGCGGGAGTTCGAGGCCCTGCGGAGCTGCTTCGCCGCCGCAGCCAAGAAGACACTGGAGGGAGGCTGTTAGGAGGGACTCTGCGCTTCACACCTGTCTGCTGCCGTGGGTGCAGAGCCCTAGTCCTGATGGCCCCTGGTGGCACACATTGAATGCCTAGGGCAGAAAGGAAGTGGGAATGGCGAAGATGTGACGTTCCTCGGTGTTAGATACTGTTTCTTCTTAACAAGTTGAGGCGTGGGTAGAGCAGGAATTGATTTTCCAGCATTGTGTCCATGAACCTGAGTTAGAGTAAGATGTAACAGAAGCCACGATAAAGACTCTGTCAAATCCTGCAAAAAAAGAAAAAAAAAAAAGGAAACACACACACACACACACACACACAATGCATAAAGTGTTTCTGAAACTTCGGTGTGCATCAGAGACACCTGGGGACTTACAAAAACACAGATGGCTGGCCCCACCCTAGAGTTTCTAATTTAGTAGGTCAAGGGTGGGGTCCAGTAATTTGCATTTCTAACAAGTTTCCTGATACTGCTGCTGTTGCTGTTGGTTGGGGCCCAAACTTCCAGAACAACTGGTCTGAATAAACGGCTGGGTCCAGGACCTGCAAGTCCCACTGTGCTGCTTGCCCCGGTACCTCCTCCTAAGTCTGGCCCAGCAAGAAACGGAGCGCGGGTCAAAGTCCTCTCACAGTCAACCAGGAGAAACCTGTGTCTTCCTGGCAGGGTGGCTGGGTGCTATGGAAACAAGGCTCAGCCCAGAAGTGCCCAGCCTCCTTCCCAGAAGCAACTTCAGCCTCTAGGGGAGGAGTGAAGTGAACAAACAAACGGAAGGGCAGAGCTCAGTTCCTGGATGGAAGCAGCACCTGCATGGAAGCGCCCTCAGCAACCTCAGGGCCCAGACTTCCAGGAAAGGAAATCATTCACCTCACAGGGCCCCTGGCTTGAGTTTTGGAGCTGGAAGGGAACTTTGCAATCTTGGTTCAACTTTTTATTTTATTTTCTGAGATGAATCCTCGCTCTGTTGCCCAGGGTGGGGTGCAGTGGTGCAATCTCGGCTCACTGCAACCTCCACCTCCCAGGTTCCAGCAATGCTCCTGCCTCAGCCTCCTGAGTAGCTGGGATCACAGGTGCCTGCCACCACGGTTGGCTAAATTTTGTATTTTTAGTAAAGATGGGGTTTCACCATGTTGGCCAGGCTGGTCTTGAACTCCTGACCTCAGGTGATCCGCCTGCCTCTGTCTTCCAAAGTGCTGGGATTACAGGCGTGAGCCACCATGCCCGGCCCAGTACATCTTTTAACTGGGCTGTGAGTGACATGACTTGCTAAGACCTGCCCACTAAGAATGAGCTGCAGCCAGCACAAGGTTGTCCGCTTCCAGCCACTTTCCTAGATATTCCTCAGATTCCAGCCCCCACCCCAGCCTGGAACGCCCACAGTGCTTTCATCACAGCTCTTAACTCCACTTGGTTCCCCAAAGCTATGAGCCCACATACCACCTCCCAGGGCTGCAACATTTTGGGTTTCTCAGACCCGTCAACACTAACCAGCATGAACTGCAGGACACACAGGACAGCTGGAGAGGGGCAGTGAGTCACTGTGTCATAGTCCTGCCCAAATTCCAATGTTAAAATTGCAGAAGCCTGGGGCCCACCCTAGAGAATCTGATTCAGCAGGTTGGAGGTGGGGCCCAGGCACTGATATTTTCAAGAGCCCTGGGTGATTTGGATGCCGATAGCACTGGCTACATGCTGAGAAACACTGCCGATAGCATCATCTTCCACAGAAGGCCACCCAGGAAGAGGTGATGAAGTGACAGAACTTCATCACCCAACTCAAGAAGGCTTGGGAGGAAGGGGTAATTTATTGGTTCTAAGCCCAGACCATGGACAAAACAGAGTGCTATGGTTCAAATGTCCCCAGCAATGTTCATGTTGAAATGTAATTGCCATTGTGATGGTGGCATTGGCAGGTGGGGCCTTTGCAAGGTAATTAGGTTATGAGGGCTCTGCCCTCAGGAATGGATCCATGCCATCATCTCTGGAGTGGGTTCTTGATGAAAAGGATGATTCTGGACCACTTTGCTCTCTGTCTCACATGCTCACCTCTGCCTTCCATCCTTCTGCCATGGTGGGGCCCTCACAAGATGCTGGTGCCATGCTCTTGGACTTTCCAGCCTCCAGAACCGTGGGAAATCAATTTCTTTTCCACCCAGTCTGTGGAATTCTGTTTTAAATTTTTTATATTATTATTACTATTATTTGAGATGGAATCTTGCTCTGTCACCCAGACTGGAGTGCAGTGGTGCAATCTCTGCTCACTGCAACTTCCGCCTCCTGGATTCAAGCAATTCTCTTGCCTCAGCCTCCCGAGTAGCTGGGATCACAGGTGTGCGCCACCATGCCCTGCTAATTTTTGTATTTTTAGTAGAGACGGGGTTTCACCACGTTGCCCAGGCTGGTCTCCAACTCCTGGGCTTAAGTGATCTGCCAGCCTCAGCCTCCCAAAGGGTGTGAGCCACCGTGTCTGGTCCACTCTGTGGAATTCTGTATGGCAGCAGAAAATGGACTAAAAAGCAGTACAGAGATGTCACTCGGCTTCATGCACAATGGGAGCTGAGGCCTGGGTTCTCCGGTCTCTCCAGGCTAATTTCCCCACCCAGCTGGGAACAATCACCCACAAGGTCCATCTTCCACCAGAGGAACTCACTCACTGCCAAATTAAAAAACCCTGGGAGACAGCCAATTGGGTTAGGTGCTTCTTCCTGGACCAATGAACTGTGATCAGGTGAGTGGGCCCCACATGGGCCAGCTCTGAGTCAGTACCACTCAGGGTCTAAGGGAGGGAAGGGTGGTGGAGAAGGGGTAAAGCCTCACCAGTTTTATTGTTTTTTAAAAACAGTTGGCCAGGCATGGTGGCTCACACCTGTAATCCCAGCACTTTGGGAGGCTGAGGCGGGTGGATCATGAGGTCAGGAGTTCAAGACCAGCCTGGCCAACGTAGGGAAACCCCGTCTCTACTAAAAATACAAAAATTAGCGGGGCGTGGTAGCGCGCGGCTGTATTCCCAGCTACTCAGGGGGCTGAGGCAGGAGAATTGCATAAGCCTGGGAGGCAGAGGTTGCAGTGAGCCAAGATCTTGCCACTGCACTCCGGCCTGGGCAACAGGGCGAGAGTCCGTCTCAAAAAAAAAAAAAAAAAAAAGTTAACACATAAAACTTGTATATATTTATAGTGTACAACATGATGTTTTGATATATGTATACACTGTGGAATGACTAAATCAAGATAGTTAACATATCCATTCCATCTCCAGAACTTGTTCCTCCTAACTGAAACTTTGTATCCTGTGACCAGCATTTCCCCACTGCCCCTAAACTCGCTTACCAGATTATTGGTTTCCTTCTGTGGAGGCTGCTCTCAGCCACTAAGAGTCTGGGCTGGAGACTCGGTGTGGTAGCTAGTCTCTAAGGTGACCCCATAATTCTTGTCTCCTGGTATTCACGTTCCTATGTAGTGCCTCCTACATTGAGCAGGGATGACCTGTGTAATGAATAGGATATTGCAGAAGTGACAGAGTGTGTCTTCCAAGGCTAGACCATAAAAGACATTGCCGCTGCTTCCTGGCTCTCTTGGACCACTGGCTGTGGGGGAAGCCAGCTGCCATATTGTGAGGACACTCAAGCAGCGCTATGCAGCAGGGCTGGGACCAGGGTGAGGTGAGTGAGGCACTTGCCTCAGGCACAAAATGTAACAGGATGCCAAAAAAGTCAGTAATCAAGATAGATAATGCAATATTTTAAAAATAAAAATGAAAACAAATCTATGATGAAAAAATATTGAAACTTTACTTAAAGACAGTCTCAATAACAGTACCATGTTAAGCTGTATTGGAGCCTGACCAATAGGAAAAATCAGTGGTGCTGGTCCTGAAAGCAGGTATAGGAACCTACCAGGAGTTTGGGAGGTCATGGTCCCAGGACTGAAGACTTACTTCCTTAAGAGGTGACTGGACAAGGAGAAGAATGCACACGTGTTCTCCTGGCTCCAGTAAGAAGGCAAACCCGGGGCCAGGTGCAGTGGCTCATGTCTGTAATCCTAGCACTTTGGGAGGCCAAGGCAGGTGGATCACCTGAGGTCAGGAGTTCCAGACCAGCCTAGGCAGCATGGTGAAACCCCAGTCTCTTCTAAAAATACAAAAATTAGCCAGGCGTGGCGGCACATGCCTGTAGTCCCACCTACTCGGGAGGCTGAGGCAGCAGAATCGCTTGAACCCAAGAGGCGGAGGTTGCAGTGAGCTGAGATTGTGCCACTGCACTCCAGCCTGGGTGGCAGCGCAAGACACTGTCTCAAAAAAAAAAAAAAAAAGGAAAACCCAGTAGTGCCTCAGACCTAGGGGTTCAGCTGTGGGCCCTGTGTAGCAGGGAAAGAAGGGTGCTGAGTGGAGGGGTCCACCTAGCTCAGTTTCCTTCCAGCTAAACCTCAACAGGCCAGTTCCAGGGCCATGATGACCATGAATTACCATCATGCATCGTGACGGCCACACCTGCCGAATGCTTCTCATCAGGCCCTCTGCCCGGCACCTTCCATGCATTCCCTCTCCTTCAGAACAACTTTTGAGATAGGTTCTGTTATCAACACCCTTTCACAGAAGAGGAAACAGAAGTTTAGAGAGCTAAGTCACTTGCCCAAGTTTTCAGAGTGAGTGATGGAGTCAGGATTTGACCTCCGGCAGTTTGACTCTGGAAACCTTCATCTTAATTTCAGGTGGAGATCTGGAGCCGGACAGCCCTGAAATGGACTCTCAGGTCTGCCAGTTATTTGCTGTCTATAATCTATATTGGGTAAATGGCTTGACCTCTTTAAGGCTCAGCGTCCCGCTCTGTAAAATGGGAATAAAAAGTGAAAGCATGTTGAAAGCACTTAGCACCACAGTTGGTAGGAAGTAAATGCTCAATGTGCGCCTCTATGATTATTCCAGAGGGTGGAAATGAACATGAGACAATAGCCCCCTGCCCCCTCACCCCGCATTGACAGCTCCCTCCAGTCTCCCCTCACTGGCCTGGCTGACCACCTGCCCTCACTTTGCAGGGACTGCTTGGCCTCTACTCCGGACCTATCCTCATGCAGTGAATCTTAAAAACCCAGGAAGAGGGCCAGGTGTGGTGGCTCACGCCTGTAATCCCAGCACTTTGGGAGGCCAAGGTGGGTGGATCACGAGGTCAGGAGTTTGAGACCAGTCTGGCCAATATGGTGAAACCCCGTCTCTACTAAAAATACAAAAATTAGCCGGGCGGGGCCCCGGGAGGCGGGAGTTGCAGTGAGCTGAGATCACATCACTGCACTCCAGTCTGGGCGACAGAGTGAGACTCTGTCTCAAAAAAACAAAACAAAACAAAAAAACCTAGAAAGAACTATGGGATTCTGGGGAGAGACTGGCAGGAGTCGGGGTATAGGGACAGGAGAGTGAGCCAGCTGGGGAAGGGCATGGCCCTGGGGCAGGAAGATCCCCCAGGGAGAGTCCTGTGGGGCCTCCAGAAAGCAAATTTGATCCTGTTTGCTCACGTAGCTGACCCTCAGGAAAGCTTCCTGAGCATGCACCCCGCTGACACCAATCCAGGGTCTCCTTCCAGTTCCACCCGCAGGCTGCTGCCCCGGCGGCTCCCAGGGCCTCACTAGGTGGGAATGGAGACGAAGGAACAAAGGCCAGGCTGGGACACTACCTAGGACACTGGCTTGAGCCAATGGAAGAGCCACCTCTGCACCTTCTTTCCTTGCCACCGTCCTCAAATTCATGCTTACAGAACAGCTGTGTGGGCGTGAGCTGAGGGCCACTGACCCTGTGTGCCACCAGTGTGCAGGCTGCTGTGAGCGGGCAAAGCTGTCCTGGGCAGCCTCTGCCCACGCAGCGCCCTTCAGCTCTTCTGGTGCCACCAAAGGAACCTGTCACAACCTTCCCCAGCCTGGCAAGTTTCCTGGAAAGACTGGTTCCTCTGTTCTCTTAGTGACCCTCCGCCTCCTCCCTTCCTGGGAAGGGGCTGGTGTTCACCGTATTATTAATGTCCTGTTGCTATGTCAGGAACCGCATGAGACACACACGAAAGACGGCCCTGCCCTCCAGGGCTCGCCAGATCCTTGGTTCCTGTCGTGGAAGAGAGGGGCAGGTAAGAACCAGTGTGGTCCAAGGTCAGGGCTGCGGTGAGAAGCTGTGTGAGGACAGGGGCCCTGTGCTGTGTGCAGAGGGGGTCCCTGGGCCTCTGTGAAGGGAGGACAGAGTCCTGAAGGTCAAGTTAGTCGGAAGGGCGAGGCCCAGGAGGGTGACTGATGAATTTGGGGGCATGTCCTGGAGGCAAATTGGGAGCAGTGAGGAGGCCTGGGAGGAGGAGCTGGAGCTGATGCTGCGCTTTGGAGTGACCTCTGCTTAAAAGTATGGCTTTTGTCTAGAATTTTTTGGGGACTGAAGAGTTTTAAGCTGGGGAGAGACATTAGATCTGCCTTTTGGAAAGCTCCCTGGCTGTGTTGCAGAGACTGGATGGATGAGGAGGCTGGGCAGCAACTCAGCAGAGAACTAGTGAGAGCCCGGGGAGGGAGAGGAGCTGGCTTAAGAGTCCTTGGGAAGTGGAAGCAATAGGACTTGGGCGCTGATGAGGAGGGAGGATAGAAAGAGGACACCACTCACAGACACAGGGATCCAGGAGGGTGGATTTGGGGGCAGTTTTGGACAAAGTTGAGATGCCAGTGGGACTCCAGTAGAATCCAGGACAGCTCAGCGTAACCTGGCCATCTCCGTTCCCATCAGCAATAAGGGGAGCAGCCTCCATTACGTTTCCAGGTACATCACGCAGCCCTCCCTCCAGCACCGACAGGAGATTCCCCTTCCCTTCCCCACGTGTCTTCTCCCAGGTGACACCAACCCACTCAGTGTACAGGGTGAGACCCACTCTGATGGAGTGAGACCCACTCAGTGGACAGGGAGAGACCCGCTCAGAGTGCAGGGACGGACCCACTCAGTGTGCAGGGACAGACCCACTCAGTGTGCAGGGTGAGACCCACTCAGTGTGCAGGGTGAGGCCCGCTCAGTGTGCAGGGTGAGGCCCGCTCAGTGCGCAGGGTGAGACCGTGTACAGGTGTGGTGGCCATGGTCTCAGGCAGAGGATCCAAAGGACTTTTCAACACTGCTCAGGACACCACGTGGGGGGATGTTCAGCATAAACGGTGGCCCAGCAGCACCCCAAACATTGCCACTCGAGACAGGTCCTGTCACCTGTCAGCTCTGTCTCCAAAATGTATCCTGCATTTGACTCCCGTCTTCACTGCTCCAGCCTAGTTCAAGCCACCAGAGCCCCACCTGGACCACCGCCCTCACCTCCTAACTCATCTCCCTGCATCTACTTCTGCTTCCCCACTCTCTATATAGCAACCAGAGAAATGTTTTCAAATAGAAGCCAGATCACGCCCTTCCTGGGCTTCATGCCTCCCCCACAGTCCCCACCACACCTGCAAAGGAATGATGTGCCCTGCTGCTTTCTCCGATCTCATCCCTGCTATTCCCCCCGCCTCTCACTTTGCACTTCACCGGCCGTCGTCCTCCACACACACAAACGTGTTCCTACCTCAGGGCCTCTGCACTGGCTGTTCCTTCCTGGAAGGCTTTGTCCACATCTTCACGGGGCTAACATCGTTCAGGTCTCAACAGCCCCTCCTCATAGAGCCTTTCCTGACCTCTCAAGCTAAGGTAGTGGACCCCGTATCATCCCTTCACTTTTCTCACTGCTTTTCGTTATCTGTTGTTTCCTTTCCTTATTTGGTCTGCCTCTGGCCAACAGGATGTCAGTTACTTGACAGCAGGGCCCGTGCTGGGCTCCATGCCCAGCTTCGCCCGCGTCTGGCGCCGGGAGCGCAGGTGCTCCAAGAGTGTGTGTTCAATGAATTGTTACTGAATGCTGCAGAACCCTGCTCCATGCTGCTTCCTCGCCCTGGCGTTTGGGAGCCTGATGACAGCCCTGCCCCTGAAGACCGCACCTAGGGACAATGTCAGGCTGAGGAGTGAGCCCGGGTGGCCCTGGCTCCGATGCTGCTGCCCTCTGTGCACTGGGCCCTTCTCCTGCGCAGGCTGGGCCCAGGGCAGGGTGCCCTCACAGCCTCCGTGCTAGGCCTGGCCTTCCGCCAGCACTTCTCTCCTCTCCCAGTGCCAAAGTCCACTCTCCTTCCTGCTGTGGGGAAAATGGCACTCCTTTTAGGGGAAACACCCACTCCCCACTCAGCTTGGAGCTGGGCTCAGGAGCCAGTGAGAGCTGCAGGAGGGGAGAGAGACCAGCCGGATGGTGCAGAGCAGTGGACACTCACTTCTTTGGTCAGCATCCTTTGAGAACAGGGTAGAAACTGAGAAAAGGCCTAGGTGTCCACATCCTGCACTGAGGTTTCCAGGGGGTTCACACATCACCACAGCCGATCCACAGGGTTCCAGGAAGGACCGAGGAGCCCTCCTTCCCCCATTGTCTAAGCTGTCAACACGGGTTACCAAAGGCGTTTTACACACAAGGATGCTCAAAACCCTCAAACAACGCTTTGCAGGGGGTGCTCATGTTTCCCGGACTACAAGAGAGAAGGCTCCCAAGCCAGCGGGCCGGGTGGGAGCGCACAGGGGAGGGAGAAGAGGGCTGCAGCCGTTGAATCCCAGGGACCTGCGTTTCGGGGACAGGGCAGGAGCCAGGGAGAGGGCGGGAGAGTGCCCAGGGAGGCAGCAGGGAATGGAGAGCACCGGGTGGAGCCGACTTTCAAGGAGGAAGGGGCAGGAAAGAGGGTGAAATATTGCAAAGCAGCCCAGGATACAAAGGTGTCAAAGGTTTTATCCACAGAAACTGCTGGTGATCTTTGGTGAGGGCAGAAGCCAGCCTACTGGGTTGACAGGACAGACGAGGGGTGTAAGACGTTGCTGAGCAGCCTGCGTCTGTGCGACAGAAAGGAGATGCAGCAAAAGCTAACGGGGGCCAGGCTCCGGGCACATTAGTTTTTTTCCACCTAAGATGAAACTTGAAGGCTGGGCGTAGTGTGGTGGCTCACACCTGTAATCTCAACACCTTGGGAGGCTGAGGCGGGCGGATCACTTGAACCCAGGAGTTTGAGACCAGCCTGGGCAACACAGCCCCCTGCCCCCTCACCCCGCATCGACAGCTCCCTCCAGTCTCCCCTCCGCTGGCCTGGCTGACCACCTGCCCTCACTCTGCAGGGACCGCTTGGCCTCTCATGGGATGGTACCTACTCCCCACCTATCCTCATGCAGTGAAGCTTAAAAACCCAGAAAGAGGGCAGGGTGCGGCGGCTCACGCCTGTAATCCCAGCACTTCGGGAGGCCGAGGTGTAGTGGCGCGATCTCGGCTCACTGCTACCTCCGCCTCCCGGGTGCAAGCAATTCTCCTGCCTCAGCCTCCTGAGTAGCTCGGACTACAGGTGCACGCCGCCACGCCCAGCTAATTTTTCGTTTGTATTTTAGTAGAGACGAGGTTCACCGTGTTGCCCAGGTTGGTCTCAAACTCCTGAGCTCAGGCAATCCGCCTGCCTCAGCCTCCCAAAGTGCTAGGATTACAGGCGTGAGCCACTGTGCCCGGCCAATTTTAACTGTTCTTAAAGGTCAAGTGTTGGGGCATCAATTTTGAACAGCGGAGACCCTGACAAGAGGAATCACAGTCACCCACACACTTTCCCAGGATGGGCCTCCAGTGGTACAGAGCAGGAGGCTAGGGAGAGTCACCCTTGGCAGCACAAACAAGCAGAAATGATCAGCTGATCCCAAGGACAGGCAGGAAAACCCTTTCCCGGAACCCTTCTTTTCTATGAAACAAAAACTTTAAACCACCGGAGAAGGGAAGCAAACCCCTCACATAAAAGATCAGGCAAAAGGGCCGGGTGCGGTGGCTCACGCCTGTAATCTCAGCACTTTGGGAGGCCGCGACGGGCGGATCACGTCAGGAGATCGAGACCATCCTGGTTAACATGGTGAAACCGCGTCTCTACTAAAAATACAAAAAAATTAGCCGGGCGTAGTGGCAGGCGCCTGTAGTCCCAGCTACTCGGGAGGCTGAGGCAGGAGAATGGCGTGAACCGGCAGGCGGAGCTTTGTAGTGAGCTGAGATCGCGCCACTGCACTCCAGTCTGGAAGAATGAGTGAGACTCCGTCTCCAAAAAAAAAAAAAAGAAAAAAAAATCAGGCAAAAATCTACTCTTAAACTACTAGGGAGGAAATGAAATATATTGCTATAATGTTCTTTATTTTTTTTGAGACTAAGTCTTACTCTGACGCCCACGCTGGGGTGCAGCGGCATGATCTCGGCTCACTGCAACCTCCGCCTCCCGGGTTCAAGCGATTCTCTTGCCTAAAGCTCCCGAGTAGCAGGGATTACAGGCACCCGCCACCACGCCTGGCTAATTTTTTGTATTTTTGGTACAGACAGGGTTTCACCATGTTGTCCAGACTGGTCTCGAACTCCTGGCCTCAAGCCATCCACCCACCTCAGCCTCCCAAAGTGCTGGGGTTACAGGTGTGAGCCACCATACCCGGCCTGTTGTAATGTTCTTATGCTGTATGTGAAGTAGTGTAATATATTTCAAAGTAGTCTGTGCTGTGTTAAAGATATATATTTTGGATCCAAGCACACTAAAAAACAACAAAACTAAAAATAAAACAGAAGAACTAATGTAATAAGTCAACAAGAGGAGAAAATAGATCTACAAAAAATACTCAATCCAAAAGAAGGCCATACAAGAGGGAAAAAATAATCCAAAGAACAGATGGGGGCTGGGTGCGGTGGCTCTCGCCTGTAATCCCATCACTTTGGGAGGCCGAGGCGGGTGGATCACCTGAGGTAAGGAGTTTGAGACCAGCCTGACCAACATGGAGAAACCCTGTCTCTACTAAAAATACAAAATTAGCTGGGCGTGGTGGCACATTCCTGTAATCCCAGCTACTTGAGAGGCTGAGGCAGGAGAATTGCTTGAACCCATGAGGCAGAGCTTGCCGTGAGCTGAGATCACGCCATTGCACTCCAGCCTGGGCAACAAGAGCAAAACTGTCTCAAGAAAAAAAAAAAAAGAACAGATGGGACAAAGAGAAAATAGCAAAACTGTATATTTAAATCCAATCACATTGATAATTACATTAAATGTAAATTGTCTAAACATGCCAATTAAGAGAAAATGACTGTCAGATTGGATTTTAAAAAGACTCAAATTATATGCTGTCAACAAGAAACCCACTTTAAATATAAAGACATAGATAAGTTAAAAAGTAAAAAGATGGATAGGTTGGGCACGGTGGCTCATGCCTGTAATCCTAGCACTTTGGGAGGCCAAGGTGGGTTGATGGCTTGAATCCAGGAGTTAGAGACCAGCCTGGGCAACAAAGTGAGACCCTGTCTATACAAAAAGTAAAAAAAAATTAGCCAGGTGTTGTGGTGCAAACCTGTAGTCTCAACTACATGAGAGGCTAAGGCAGAAGAACAGCTTAGAACCTAGGGGGTCAAGGCTGCGGTGAATTATAACTGCACCACTGGGTATAACTCACCGCAGCCTTGATCTCCTGGGCTCTAAGCTGTCCCCCAGCCTGGGGGACAGAGCAAAACCCTGTCTCAAGAAAATAAAAATAAAATAAAATAAAAAATAAAAAGATGGAATAAGATATATCATGTGAACTTTAATCAAAAGAAAGCACGAGTGGCAACACTAATACCAGATGAAATGGACTTCAGAACAAGGAATATAACTAGACATGAAGAGATATGTTACATAATAATAAAGAGTCAGTTCATCAAGAAGCCATACAATCATAAAAGTGTATACACCAACAGAAAACTTCGAAATAAATAAAGCAAAAATGGCCAAACAAAAGTAGGGGGCAGGGGGAAGGAACAAATCTACAATTTAGTTGAATAATTCAAAACTCCTGTTTTGGTAACTGACAGAACAAGCAAACCTTACCATCACTACCAACTTAACTTGGCTGACATTTACAGAACATTCCACCCAATGACAGCAGACTACACATTCTATTCAAGTGAACATGGAACATCCACTAAAAGACACCATTCTGGGACATAAAACAAGCCTTGGTAAATTAAAAAAAAAAAAATGAAATAATGAAATTAAATTAGAAATCAACAGAAAAACACTTGGGAAATCCTCAAATGTATGGAGCCTAATACACTTCTAAATAACCTATGTAACAAGGAAGAAATCACAAAGGAAATTAGAAAATATTTTAAACTGGGCCGGGCTCGGTGGCTCATGCCTGTAATCCTGGCACTTTGGGAGGTTTAGGTGGGTGGATCACCTGAGGTCAGGAGTTGGAGACCAGCCTGGCCAACATGTGAAACCCTGTCTCTACTAAAAATACAAAATTAGCTGGGCATGGTGGCATGTGCCTGTAATCCCAGCTACTCGGGAGGCTGAGGTAGGAGAATCGCTTGAACTCGGGAGGCGGAGGTTGCAGTGAGCCAGGATCACGCCACTGCACTCCAGCCTGAGCAACAGAGTGAGACTCCGTCTCAAAAAAAAAAAAAAAGAATTTTAAACTAAATGCAAACGAAACCCCAACATATCCAAATTTATGAGATGTAAAAAAGCAACACTCGAAAGTTTTTAGCTTTGGATTAAAAAAAAGGGAGGCTCAAATCAATAACCTAAGTTTCCACCTGAAGAATCTGAGGAGCAGGGGAAGCCAAGCACAATGGCTCACACCTATAATCCCAGTACTTTGGGAGGCTGGGGTGGGAGGGTCATTTAAGCCCAGGAGTTCAAAGCTTGTACCAGTGTACTCCAGAGAGACCATGTCTCAAACAGAATATATGGAAAGCTCAAACCACAAAAGTTTAATAAATCTAAATGAGGGCTGGGTGCGGTGGCTCATGCCTGTAATCCCAGCACTTTGGGAGGCCGAGGCAGGTGCATCACCTGAAGTCAGAAGTTCCAGACCAGCCTGGCCAACATGGTGAGACCTCGTCTCTACTAAAAAATACAAAAAATTAGCCGGGCATGGGGGTGGATGCCTGTAATCCCAGTTACTTGAGAGGCTGAGGCAGGAGAACAGCTTGAACCTGGGAGGTGGAGGTTCCAGTGAGCCGAGATGGTGCCACTGTACTCCAGCCTGGGCGACAGAGTGAGACTCTGTCTCAAAAAAAAAAAAAAAAAAAGGCTGGGTGTGGTGGCTCACACCTGTAATCCCAGCACTTTGGGAGGCTGAAGCGGGCAGATCACTTGAGGTCAGGAGTTCGAGACCAAAAACGCAAAGTGTGGCACCAATTATTTATGATGCACACGACCAAAAAGACTGTAGTATCCAGAATATTTAAAGTACGCCTACAAATCAAGACACGTACAACAGAATAATGAACAAAGGATAAAAATATACAACTCACAGAAGGCCAGTAACATATGAAAAGATGGTTATCCCCGCTGGTTATTTTTTATTTATTTTTTTTGAGATGGAGTCTCACTCTGTTGCCCAGGCTGGGATGCAATGGCACGATCTCGGCTCTTGCAACCTCTGCCTCCTGGGTTCAAGCGATTCTCCTGTCTCAGCCTCCTGAGTAGCTGGAATTACAGGCACGTGCCACCAGGCCCGGCTAATTTTTGTATTTTTAGTAAAGACGGGATTTCACCATGTTGGTCAGGCTGGTCTTGAACTCCTGACCTCAAGTGATCTGCCCACCTCGGCCTCCCAAAGTGCTAGGATTACAGGCATGAGCCACCGTGCCCAGCACCACTGGTTATTAAGAAAATATAAATTGAAACCACAGATGAGATTTTGTTTTACACCCCACCAAACTGGTACAATTACAAAATCTGACAATTCAGCAAAGATATGGAAGACAAGAACTCTTTTACTATTGGCAGTTTAAATTGGCACCACCTTTGAAGAGCAGTTTTGTATTGTCTAAAATAGACCTACATAGTTACGGCTTAACAATTCTGCTTCTTGCTATATACACTGGAGAAACTTGCCCATGAGCATAAGTAGACATGTATAAGAATTTTTTTTCTTTTTCAGAATTTTGTTTCTGAGACAGAGTCTTGCTCTATCACCCAGGCTGGAGTGCAGTGGTGCCATCAGCTCACTGCAGCCTTCAACTCCTGTGCTCAAGTGATCCTCTGGCCTCTGCCTCCCTAGTAGTTCAGGAAGGAATAAATTTATTTCTTTATAAAATAAATAAAAATGCCAAGAATTTATGATCCAGTATCCATTTTTTTTTTCTTTTTTTGAGGCGGAGTCTCACTCTATCACCCAGGCTGGAGTGCAGTGGTACGATCTCATCTCACTGCAACCTCTGCCTCCTGAGTTCAAGCCATTCTCGTGCCTCAGCCTCCCAACTAGCTGAGATTACAAGTGCCTGCCACCACGCTCGGCTTATTTTTTGTATTTTTAGTAGAGATAGGGTTCTGCCATGCTGGCCAGGCTGGTCTTGAACTCTTGGCCTCAAGTGATCTGCCCACCTCAGCCTCCCGAAGTGCTGGGATTACAGGCATGAGCCACCACACCTGGCCCAGTATCCACTTCTTGGTATATACTTTTGAAAACCTCATGCAGATTTGCGGGGAGACAAATAACTGGAACATCACTTCTAATAACATAACAGAAAAAATCAGAAGTAACCTAAATGTTCAATAACAGAAAACCAGCCAAAAAGACATTCTATGGAAGAACACACAGTTGATTAAAAGAACACGATAGAACAATATTTAAAAGTTCTCCAGGCTGGCTGCGGTGGCTCATGCCTGTAATCCCAGCACTTCGGGAGGCTGAGGCGGGTGGATCACGAGGTCAGGAGATCGAGACCATCCTGGCTAACACGGTGAAACCCCATCTCTACTAAAAATACAAAAAATTAGACAGGTGTGGTGGTGGGCGCCTGTAGTCCCAGGTACTCGGGAAGCTGAGGCAGGAGAATGGCGTGAACCCAGGAGGCGGAACTTGCAGTGAGCCGAGATCGCGCCACTGCACTCCAGCCTGGGTGACAGAGCGAGACTCTGTCTGAAAAAAATTAGAAAAAAAAAGTTCCCCAAAACACAACCTGGAATTTTAAGTTGCAAAATGTAGACCTTATGAAAAACATGTTCACATTTCCATACTTTGCCATGCCCAAAAAAGGTGTGTTACCTTTAACTGGAGACATTTAAGTTAATGACCTTGGAAAAAGATAAAAATGATTTTTATTGGCCTGGCACGGTGGCTCACGCCTATAATCCCAGCACTTTAGGAGGCCTACACAGGCAAATCACCTGAGGTCTGGAGTTCGAGACCAGCCTGGCCAACATGGTGAACCCCCATCTCTACTAAGAATATAAAAATTAGGGTGGGGTGCGGTGGTTTATGCCTGTAATATCAGCACTTTGGGAGGCTGAAGCGGGTGGATCACTTGAACCTAGGAGCTTGAGACCAGCCTGGACAACATGGTAAAACCCCATCTCTACAAAAAATACAAAAATTAGCCAGGCATGGTAGTGCATGCACCTATAGTCCCAGCTACCAGAGAGGCTGATGTGGGAGGATCGCTTGAGCCCAGGAGGTCAAGGCTGCAGTGATCTGTGATTGTACCACTGCACTTCAGCCTAGGTGACAGAGACAGACCCTGTCTCAAAAAAAAATAAAAATAAAATAATTTTTTTTAAGAAAACTGAAGAACTGAGATATACATGAGACAAAAGTCCAATACTGATAAACATGTAATTTGAAAAGCTAATGAATGGAAATGAAGATCTGCTCTACCCCAAGTAGATACACAGGCACACGTTTAGGTTGCAGACAGTGTTGAACTGAGAAAAAGCCAGAGAGAGAAGCAAAGATGGTTTTGGTTGTAGATTGTTGAACTTTATTTTTTTTCCCCCAAGACACAGTCTTGCTCTGTCGCCCAGGCTGGAGTGTAGTGGTGCAATCTGGGCTCATTGCAACCTATGCCTTCCAGGTTCAAGCGATTCACATGCCTCAGCCTCCCGAGTAGCTGGGACTACAGGTGCGCACCCCCAAGCACGGCTACTGACTATTGAACTTTTATTTATTTATTTATTTTTAGACAGAGTCTCGCTCAGTTGCCCAGGCTAGTGTAGTGGTGTGATCTCGGCTCACTGCAAGCTCCGCCTCCCAGGTTCACACCAGTCTCCTGCCTCAGCCTAGCTGGGACTACAGGCGCGTGCCACCACACTCAGCTAATTTTTTGTATTTTTAGTAGAGATGGGGTTTCACCATGTTAGCCAGGATGGTCTCGATCTCCTGACCTCGTGATCCGCCTGCCTTGGCCTCCCAAAGTGCTGGGATTACAGGTGTGAGCCACCACGCCTGGCCCCTGACTGTTGAACTTTAAGCCCTAATGAATTATTAGCAATTATTTATTATTTTGAACCGGTTGCTTCTCCTGCTCCAAAAGACAGATGGTCAAGACTCAGTAGCATGGTTTCCAATATGTGCTTACCTCAACTGCTCTCCTTAACGCGTCTTCAGTCTGGCTTTATGGTATCCCACACAGCAAAAATACCAAGATGGTCACCTCATCTGTCTCCCCAGATTTCAAAAGAAAAAAATTACGCCGGTCACCCTGCCTATCAGTGGGGCCATCTGGATGTAGCAACCTCATTCTGGGACTCCATATCACACTGATTGGGCACTTCCCCACAAGTGCTCTGCAATCATCCACCCTGAGCAAGCGAGGGCTCTGCCTCTGGAGATCCATTGAAGTGTGCAGGGTCCACATATTTCATGGAACATACTACATACATGGTAGTGTAGAGAAACAACTTTATAACCTAGTCATTTTCAATAAGAAAAATCAGTGCTAGCCTTTGCATTTAAAAGTGTGGAAAAATTTAAATCTATTTTAACTCAGTAAGGTAATTAATAGTAAAACTAAATAATCGGCCAGAAAGAGTTATTTTTCAACTAGAGCCTTTTAAAACAAAACAGATGTTTGAAACATTTCTTTTTCTCCTACCCAAATGTTGAAATACTGTACTAATGCTTCAGAGTAACTATATTAATGAAACATCAACAAGTTACAGATAAACATTTTAATTGATTAAATATATTACTTTCAAGATCTTTTTGAAATTGCACTTGTACTGTACTAATCAACAGCCAAAGGCAATAAAAAAGTTTAAAACCAAAAATATTCTGACATGAACACATGACAGGAACCGCTGCTATGTAAAGTAACATACACTGCTCCTAAGAACAATGATATTTTTAGGAGATAATTCATCTTAACATGTGCAAGGACAAATTTGTAATCAAAGGCTGGAAGAAATATATATTAGTGCCTGCTTTTTAAAAGTTTATTTTACATTTTAAATACAGTATTTTTCTCATAAAAAAAAATCCAGGAAGTGCCTAACTCCATGGTTTCTATACCATATGTACATGACAGCTGACAGAGAGCCTGACAAATGTTCTGGATGTAACAATATGAACACCTATGAGCTAGGACTACTTCTGAATCAAAATTAAAAAACACAAATTAAGCACTGCTTAAGAAAAAAAAATCCAGTTTCTGAACAACCAAAAGAGAACAGAGTTAGATATGTACAAAACCAGGTATTAAAAAACAGAAAGAAATACAGCACACAAAAAAACAACCCATATGTAGTGAACTGTATATACTGCAGTTAATGAAAACCCTCCTACAAGAAGTGATTTAGGATTTGAAATTTTAAAAATCTAAGTACTTCAGTAACAACATATAATAACAACATTAAGTGTATATTGCCATCTTTGTCATTTTCTATCTACACCACTCTCCCTTCTGAAAACAAGAATCACTAGCCAATCACTTATACAAATTTGAGGCAATTAATCCATATTTGTTTTCAGTAAGGAAAAAAAGATGTATCTCTTCCCGTCAATAAAGAAATAACACAAATTAAAGCTATACAATTTAAGTATGGGCATATGTATTTCCAATTCTCCTTAAAAAGTAATTCCAAACTGGAATAATGTGGGGTTTGTGACTAAATAGTAACAAATTAAAAGAAAATAGACTGTCTCTGGCAGTGATTTCCATATTAGTGCAATGTTACTTCCCATATGCTGAATTATATTTAAATGATTTTATGTATTTTAATTCAGGAGGTGCCAATTTGAGTTCATAAAATCCCTAATTTTATTCTTTGTGCAGAAAAGTTTCAACTTGAGATACTCTATGAAGCCAAATCAAAACAAAACAAAAAACCCGTATTTTGCTACTAGTAGTATGAATACCAAATAAAGATACAAGGATTCAAAGTTTGTGGAAGCTCCTGAAAAAAAATCTCTGAGGTGTTCTACGTATCTTGATACTTCAATTATCAATTAGTTTTGAACATTCTAGTTTAAGATTATCTCAGAAAATAATTCTCTGTAATATAACTCTGAACTAAACAGCTGCACCCAAAGCAGAAACAATCTGGGTCATTCCAAACAAGATCAAACTGAGGCCATTTCTTTTTCTATTATAATCTGTGAGGTCTTGAGTTTTTAAGTTTTAAAAATGACCTTTAATCAAAGCCAGCTGCACCTGATATAGACTTATTAACTTGTGGATTTCAAATTAGAGGGCACTGTAACTACGGGCTCTCATAAGACACATGGAGCAGGCAGCAAGGGGCTAACCATCAGCCGGGTAAGGTCAACGTTGGGGTGTTTTATTTTGGAGACTTTAAATATTTAACATGTAGCTCATGTAACTTCAGTATCCACTAGTGACTCTGCTGGTCAGCACCCAAGGGCTGGATGAGTCTGAGGAATCTCCTTTAACCCCAAAGTATGAATGCTAAAGAGTCTCAAGGAAATTTTGATTCCCAGCAAGAGTTCACAAACCATCAGACTAATATCAATAAGGTAAACTCTGACTCTAATGCTCCACAAAAGTAAAAAGAAATTTCCAAATTAAATGTCATCTTCTGCCCAACCCTAGACTCCAGACTTTGTAACAACATTTTTATCTAGTATAATAGACTCTGTAGTAGACTGATTTTGACCTCCACAAAGAGTAGGAGTTGTCAAACTTGAGGAGATAGACTCCTCTCCCTGGATATTGGTGGCTGCCAGCATACACCTCCTCATGACAGTCCCGTCGGTACACAGGCACAATCTCATCCAGCAGAGGCTTGTTGGCATTCTTTTTGGCTTTCTCTTCACAACTGATGTTTTCTGTAAGAACAGAGACAAGTCAATGATTCAGGAAAACCACCCTTGCATCAAGCAATTAAAATCTATCCTTTTTTTTTTTTTTGGAGACAGAGTCTTGCTCTGTCAACCCAGGATGGAGTGCAGTGGCATGATCTCAGCTCATTGCAACCTCCGCCTCAGTTTCCCAAGTAGCTGGAATTACAGGCACGTACCACTACACCCAGATAATTTTTGTATTTTTAGTAGAGATGGGGTTTCACCATGTTGGCCAGGATTGTCTCGATCTCCTGACCTTGCGATCCGCCTGCCTCGGCCTCCCAAAGTGCTGGGATTACAGGCGTGAGCCACCGCACCCAGCTTATCCTTTCTTTGAGAAACTGCTCTTGTTGGGAATTCTGTTGAACCATTTAACAAGTTATGTGCATGTGAGCATTTATTAGTTCGTTCATTCATTCATTCATTCATTCATTCATTCACTCACTCATTCAAATACCTGAGTATGTGCTATATACCAAACCCTGTTCTGAGCCCTGACAGCCCAGTGATGAACATCTAGTGGTAGCAGTGGTCAGCATCCTATCTCTTTCTGTGCTTACTACCATTCCTATTTCTAGGTCCCATTTTCCCCTTTCCATAGCCATTCAATTCCTAATTCATCCCCAGGAATTTCACTCATCTGAGTAACATGAAAATGTTGCTCTCATCATCCTCCTTCTGACCAACGAGTCCTCCCCATTTTAAAAAGATGGAAGATGATTTGTGAGGACTACTGCTTTCTGTATATCTTAAATATAAGCAGTAAAATGAAAAAAACATAGTAGAGAGATAGGCATTCAGAGATACTCTGAAAATTCAATTATATTCACTAGGCCAATTTAACCCAGAGATGATCTAAGTGGCAAAAAATGGGCTCTGAAAGGTTTGCCCCCGTTAATAGTTATCTGAACTGTAATGCTATGAGGTTAGGAAAAAAAATGCCTCTAGAAACCTACAGGAATGAGAAAATTATGAACCAGCTTCAAAGTCTCAGTTTAACATATTTAATACAAACCGGCTCAAAGAAAAGAGGTCAAGGCAGTATTCAGCATAGAAGACAAGACTTTCAGGTTTATGCTTTTTTTGTTTTTTGTTTTTTTTTAAGAGACTGGGACTACAGGCATGGATTTTCAGGTTTATAACATGGCAGAGTGAATTCTGGCAACACACTGAGTGATGCTTGTCAATGGCCACTATCAGGAATTTAAAACAAGGTAAGTTTGAGAAATTCTCACCGTCTATAGCAGATTATGGAGATATGATGACTGACTATAATGTGGCATCCTGGAATGGATCTTGGAACATTAGGTAAAAACTAAAAACATCTGAATAAATATGGACTTTAGTTAATTAATGAATCAATGTATCAATATTGTTTCATTAGCTGTGTTGAGTGCACCACAGTACAATGTAAGATGCTAACAACAGAGGGAACTTGGTGCAGGGTATATGGGTACTCTTTGTACTATCTTTGTAACTTTTCTGTAAATCTAAAACTATTCTAAAATTAAAAGTTTATTTTAAAAAAGCAGATGGCACTCTTATAAAGGTAGGTCAAAACCAGATTTACTTTACCACAGAAATACCTATAATTAAGCATGTTTCACGTGCAAATGAGAAATACAGAACCATCCAAAATGTACACTATTGTTGACATCCAAGAAATAGACTGGTCCATTGATTCAAGACTCAAATTTTGTTCTAAATCTATAAAACTAAAGATTACTGGGATAGATGAAAAGTCATCTTTTATGAATTTAAGCCAAGGTTTAGGACCTGTAAACAATGAAGAAAGTGGAGAATTAAAACAGGAGGATGTGTTACCATCCATGCTTCTTCAGAGAAAGCAAACTCCTCTGTCTACCTTTCAAGACCTAAGGAAGAAAAACCAAACCAAAAACCAAAAAACTCAGACTCTTCTACCATATGAAATACAAGACACGGTAGGACAGTAGCTTCGAAGGCATATGGACAAATACAGTTTGTGAGCTAAATCTTTAAATGGGATAAAGTGACGCTCACGTAATGAACAATTCTTAGGAATGATAAAGCTTCACTGCTGTGAGGCTAAAATGTTTTAGCTGCAAATCATTTTATGATTAGGAATGGTACAAGTATAGGGAATGCCATCTTTCATTTGAGGGACATATTAGAACTAAGATCAAGGATATTAAGGTTCTCACCTCTAGAAATGAACCCCTGCCATTTTCACTAGTGATCTTCCCAACACCAATATAACCCCAAAACTATCATCAGCTGAGGGTTCAAACGAGGCAGTAACCCCCTTTTAGAAGCTCTCTAATAGGCAAGCCAGGAGAAATACATTACCTCAACCAACTTCTGAACAGAGAATTCTTATTCACAAAGCTCTTTCGTTTTTTTTTTTTTGAGACGGAGTCTGGCTCTGTCGCCCAGGCTGGAGTGCAATGGCATGATCTCGGCTCACTGCAATCTCCATCTCCCAGGTTCAAGTGATTCTCCTGCCTCAGTCTCCCAAGTAGCTGGGATTACAGGCATGTGCCACCATGCCCGGCTAATTTTTGTACTTTTAGTAGAGATGGGGTTTCACCATGTTGGCCAGGCTGGTCTTGAACTTCTGACCTCAGGTGATCCACCCGCCTCAGGCTCCCAAAGTGCTGGGATTACAGGTGTCAGCCACTGCCCCCGGCCATCTTTTTTTTCTCCTTTTTTTTTTTTTGAGATCGGATCTGGCTCTGTGGCCCAGGCTGGAGTGAAGTGACTTGATCTCAGCTCACTGCAACCTCTACCTCCTGGGCTCAAGCAATCTTCCCACCTCAGCCTCCCAAGTAGCTGAGACTACAGGTGCACGCCACCACGCCCAGCTAGTTTTTTGTATTTTTGGTAGAGACAGGGTTTCATCATGTTGCCCAGGCTGGTCTTGAACTCCTGAGCTCTAGCAATCCATCCGCTTTGGCCTCCCAAAGTGCTGAGATTACAGGCAGGGGCCACCATGCCTGGCCTCAAAAAGCTCTTTGTAAGTACAGTAATTTGTACGCATACAAAAAACTTTCCTTCCCAGACATGTGCAGAGAGTCTGACTTTAATGAGTCCCTGTGATGCAACAGAAAGGACAGAACAGGTTCTGATGTTGTTGAAGGTCACATGAGAAAACAGTAGCGCCCCCTGGCTAATCTGCTACAGTCCTGCTCTCTAACTGCTTTTTGTTTTTTTTAATTTTTTTTTTTTTTTTTTAGAGGGAGGGCCTAGCTCTGTTGCTTGGGCTGGAATGCAGTGGTGTGATCATATAGCTCATTACAGCCTCGAATTCCTGGACTCAAGTGATCTTCTTGCCTCAGCCTCCCATGTACCTGGGACTACAGGTACATGCCACCACACCCAGCTAACTAAAAAAAAATTTTTTTCGTAGAGATGGGGTGTCACTCTACAAAACGGGTTGCCCAGACTGGTCTTAAACTTCTGGCCTCAAGAGATCTTCCTTACTTGGCCTCCCCAAAAGCTGAGATTATAGTCGTGAGCCATCATGCCCAGACAGGCTTTTTCTTTTTTTTATTTTTGAGACGGAGTCTCGCTCTGTCACCCAGGCTGGAGTGCAGTGGTGTGATCTCGGCTCACTGCAACCTCTGCCTCCCAGGTTCAAGTGATTCTCCTGCCTCAGCCTCCTGAGTAGCTGGGATTACAGGCACCCGCCACCATGCTCGGTTAATTTTTAAATTTTTAGTAGAGATAGGGCTTCACCATGTTGGCCAGACTGGCCTCGAACTCCTGACCTTGTGATCCGCCCACCTCGGCCTCCCAAAGTGTTGGGATTACAGGCGTAAGCCACCGTGCCCAGCCCAGGCTTTTTCAATCTTACATTTTTTCTTTCTGTCTCAGTCAGTATTATTTATGGGCAACGCTTTACTTTGCTGGTGGTACTCAGGAATAAAGACTGATGAAAACAAAATGCCATGTAAGACAAAGCAGCTCATGCTTCCATATTTACCAGTTAGAATCTGGACCTGTGGTATAATGAAGGATTTTAAATCTGCTACTGGGGTAAAAGTCAATCTGCAAGATGTACTGAAATTTCTGGGATACTCTGATGGTTCATGTAGATAATGGTACGGAATTATTTTTGGATTATCTTTTGATTAGCATTAAATATTAACTGTTAAATTGAATATTAAACTTAATTTCAAGAAATGTTACGGCACACCTACTGTGTATGTTTCTGTAGATAGCCCCAGAGGCCCCAGGGTGTTGCATGGTATGGTAATATGATTGGACAACTCCGTATTTCACAAGCTGATACAACTTTCAGGCTTATTCCATGTACTTTCAACCATATCGTTTTAACTTTATCCCACTGTAATGTGTAAAGCAACATTGCCAACCCTCTTCAAGAACAAGCAGTCTGTTTACAAGCCACCTGCAAGGTCAGTTAGTCTGGAAGAACTGAGACATGGTGCTTTTCCATTCTCACAGGGCATGCATTCCATATCACTTTCAACCAAGTCAACAAATAAATTAAGTGCTTATTAAGTGTATATAAACAAACCCTACATTCTAACTTTCCTGGGTAACAAAAATAAAGAGACCATCTTCTCAAAAAGCAATACATTTATAACCTATTTCTTAGACCAAGATATTTTAGACTGTCCTTTAAAACACCCAATTTTGTCTACTTATTCAGAGGAAGTAAAAAAAATTCCACTCTAGCAACATAGGGATTTCCAAATGGAAAAATAATTGAAATTTTTTTAAGTGGAATGTTCTGGTGAGTTTCTGTATTTACATAAAAAATTTTAGAATAATGACCTAAAAAGCTAGTATCAACAATATAAACTTAAATAAATGCCAGGGTTGACAGGAATTCTTACTTGCTTCTTTAAAATTTTTCAAAGTGGGCCGGGTGCTGTGGCTCACGCCTGTAATCCCAGCACTTTGGGAGGCCGAGGCAGGTGGATCACAAGGTCAGGAGTTCGAGACCAGCCTGACCAACATGGTGAAACCTCGTCTCTACTAAAAATACAAAAAATTAGCTGGGCACAGTGGTGCGTGCCTGTAATGCCAGCTACTCAGGAGGCTGAGGCAGGAGAATCGCTTGAACCTAAGAGGCCGAGACTACAGTGAGCAGAGATCACGCCACTGCACTCCAGCCTGGGCGACAGAGTGAGACTCCATCTCAAAAAAAAAAAAATTTTTTTTTGAAGTGATCTTGCATATTTGGCTTTTCAACACACAAGGTTAGAAGTAAAACAGTATTCAGAAAGGAGTAAAATAGCAAATTGCCAAATAGATTTTCCTGGCATTCAGAAAAATTCAGGTTCAGGCCCCAGTGCCCTACAGGAAGGAGCCTGTTCTCACAACATTTTCAGCCCAAGGTCCCACTAATGAAGAAAGTGTTCCCTAGCATGAAGTGTTAGTCTGGAAGAATAAGGCTGGGTGACACCTGAACTATGTACCATTTCTGCCAACACACAACCCAGCAGCTACTGAATATGGACCAAGGGTTCTACCTTCTTCCTCCTCGTCGTCATCGCTGGACTCACTGACATGCACGCTGACAGCAGTGTTTGGAGAGTCTGTCCATTCAAAATACACCCCAAACCCAATGTCATAATTGTCTGTAGCAAATTCCCAAAAGAGATATGATCCTTCTTCATGGGTGGGTACTCGAACAGTGACCACTTCTCCTCGGCCCACTGTAATCACGGAATCTGCATCCTGCTGAATCTTCTCTTTGAAGTCTTTGATCTGAGGTCGTGTCCACATGGATGGAGCTGCTATTACTGGAAGAGATTCTAAAGGCAACAGGAATTAAAAAGCTAAAGAAAAAGAGCCTTCACCCTGCAGGTAGCCACATTTTCATAGGACTACCTGATCAGTTGTACTCAGGCACCAAGTACAATATGGTCTAGCTTAGATCAAGGACTTAGAGGAATAAAAAAGCCTCCCCATGGGAGTCTCTCCAGATTACTATGTTTAACAATGTTGCAGGCACTCAGAGGTCATCATACTTCTTCAAGTAACAATGGCAGCCCACAATTTTAGAAACGAATTTTTTTCAACACTCCCTCTATGGGGATTCAAGAATGACCTTGGGAAGGCCCCAGGTGGAGTGAGGGAAATATTCTAGCAAGGAAGAGAGATTCTGACTTTAGGAATAAATTACTCTTGTGGATGTGAACAAAGAAAGCTGGACTTTGACTTCAGCCTGTCTGTTGAAAAATTCTTCACCTCCAACTATCCCAAAGTTCTAGGGGCTATTCTAAAGGAGCTCAAAGAAACAAAAACTCGGACAGGATTAGAACCACTAGGGATTGAGAAAAAGGGATAAAGTCTTGTTACTGAGCAGTATCTATGTGCACTTGACTATGCAGTAAGTTTTTCAAAGTTAGTCACAGAGCCTTTGAAATATTTTCTCTCATTTGAAAATGCTAGTATAATCCCTTGATTAAAAAAAAAAAAGGGAAGGGGGCAGTAAACCAAGGGATTTCAAAGCCTTTTCTGAAGCAATTATTACTTGTTCTAAACAGACAAGGAAGATCTCTGAAACCAAATTTCTTATGAACCATACCACCATCCCTGACCACTGTCACTGAAATGCTCTCCTCTTCCTCCTTACTTAGTTAACTCCTCTTGCTTCAGATATCTCAGGTCAATTGTCCCTTCCTCTGCGAAGCCTCTGGTGGCCTCTCTGCCTAGGTCACACTTCCGTGTTTTACATTCTCTCAAAGATAATGTACCTCTCTCTCCATCACCATACTTATCACAGCTACAGTCTATATTTTCTGTGTGTTATTTTGCCTCACCACTGTACCCCTAGCACTCAGGAAACCAACTAATTGCTGAATGAACAAATGAGCTGCCCATGGAAAGCTAGTAGAGCTTTGAAAATGCAGTTATTTTCTAGGTAACATGATACGTTAGTCTCAAAAATATATCTATTTATATGGTAGCCAGCCTTCAAGATGGTCCCCAGGGATCCTCACCTCTGGGTCTTCATGCACTTGTGAGGTCACCACCCACAATATATTAGGATTGGTATGTGTGACCAACAGAATATGCTGGGAGTTCCAAAGTCAAGGCATAAAAGACACTGCCACTTCTGCTAGGGGAAGCCAGTAACTATTTTGAGGACCCTCAAGAAGCCCTATGGAGAGGTTTCATGGGGCCAGGAATTGAGCTTCTGGCCAAAAGCCAGCCATGTGAGAGAACCATTTTGGAAGCAGATCTTCTAGTCCTGGCATCAACATCTTGACTGCAATCTCATGAGGGAGCCTAAGTCAGAGCCATTCAGCTAAACTGCTCCTGAAATCCTGACCTGTTGAAGCTGTGCAAGATAGTAATAATGTTTGTTGTTATTTCAAGCTACTAAATTTAGGTGTAATTTGTTTTTGTTTTTGTTTTTTTTTTTGAGAGAGAGTCTTGCTTTGTCACCCAGGCAGGCGGAATCATAGTTCACTGCAGCCTCAAACTCTTGGGCTCAAGTGATCTTCCTGCCTCAGCCTCCCAGAGTGCTGGGATTACAGGTATGAGCCACTGCGCCCAGCCTGTAATTTGTTATGCAGCAATAGATAATTTATATATATATGATAAGACAAAACATAACTTTTGTCTTAAAAGTGTCCAAAGACATCTGATTTGCTCTTCTACACTGGTCTATGAGTCACCAGAGCATCAGATTCAGACTAAAAAGAATAAAAAAATGTTCAACTCTCACAAATATGTAATTGTTCTCAAAAGCTAATCATAACCTGACTTCACGACTTTTGCCTTTCACAGATTCGGAATTATGACATCTGAACAAACACGTATGCAAAACCTACCTTTTGGTCCATTCTCCAGGGCTTCTTCTGCAGCTTCTGGTTCCAGTTCTTTTTCGGAGCTGTCAGTGTGTGTTTTGGCCTGTCCATTAACTGACATCATATTACTTGGTACAGTTGCATTCACTTTTGATGATGTAGGCAAGGAAGACCCAGCCACTACTACTTCCTGTTGTTTCTGTAATGCTGCCTACAAATCAAGAGAAAGTGAAGACACACTGACCAGGAAGGCTAACAAATAGGACATCTGCCCTGGAGTACATCTGATACCATGCTTTTGCCCTACCAAAGTGCTATGCTCAAGAAATTACTAATAAATTTTTATCAGTTTTTATCCTGTCTATAATGAATATTAGTAGTACAATATCAAACTGACAGCTAAAAATAATAAAAAATCAATAAAAATTAATGTGGACAAAAACCTGCAACTAAGGCTCACATTTCTGTGATCTGAGAATCACCATAAAAACTAACCAGGAAAAATTAAAGTAAGTAAGGCCAGGCAAAGTAGCTCACACCTGTAATCCCAGCACTTTGAGAGACTAAGGTGGGTGGATCATTTGAGGTCAGGAGCTCAAGACCAGCCTGACCAACATGGTGAAACCCCGTCTCTACTAAAAATACAAAATTAGCTGGGCATGGCGGCGCACGGCCTGTAATCCCAGCTGCTTGGGAGGCTGAGGCAGGAGAATCGCTTGAACCTGGGAGGCGGAGGTTGCAGTGAGCTGAGATCGTGCCATTGCATTCCAGCCTGAGCAACAAGAGCAAAACTCCATCTCAAAAAAAAAAAAAAAAAAAGTAGAAATAATCAACCCAAAATAAAACTATTAAAGGCAAAAACTGAACACAGTAACATGTGCTCTTAAAATTGATGGAAGAAAAAAATCTTGATAAACTTTAAATACACAAAATTTGAATTAGAAAAATTAAATTAAACTTGGTGGGAATAGTCACAGAAGAAAATTCACAAAGGCAGAAGCTATAATTGGCAAAATCTGGTATGGGCCCCCAAAGTAATAAAAAAATCAAATATGGACAATTATTCTAACATAATTGACCCCCAAAAAATCAATAAATTAAAACTTCAGGGAAAAATTATGATCACAATGAAACTGAAAATTGGTAATGTTGTAAAATGCTGACCTAAGAATTTTTTTTTTATTTAATTTTTTATTATTATTATACTTTAGGTTTTATGGTACATGTGCGCAATGTGCAGGTTAGTTACATATGTATACATGTGCCATGCTGGTGCGCTGCACCCACTAACTCGTCATCTAGCATTAGGTATATCTCCCAATGCTATCCCTCCCCCCTCCCCCCACCCGACCTAAGAATTAAACAGACTTACAGGATGCAATTTGAGGTTAAAAATATTTTCTCAATGAAAATTTGTCACTGTTTATATAGTTATGATTGAAATGTGTATTCATAAATATAAAATCAAAATGTCCTCTGAGTCAAAATGGCAGTAAAAACATCTAAATCCAAAGGACTATTTTGGGACATTCCTCTTCTAAATCAATATGGACAGATACTACTTCAAATATCTGAGTATTACTTAGGTAACTTTGGTGGGGAACTATAAATTGAATTACAACATACATGTAGAAAAGTGTACAAATGATATTACACAGCTTGATCAATTTTCATAAATCAAACACATCCATGTAACTAATACTCAGATCAAGACAGTATCTGCATCCAGAATATTCCCTGGTACCACTTTCTGGGCACCTGCCCTGAAGGGTAACAACTATTTGACTTACAACACTATAGATTTGCTTTGTCTATTTTAAAACTTTAAAGAAATGGGTTGTATAGTATACGTTCTTTTTTGTGTCTGGCTACCTTCACTCAGCATTACTTTTATAAGCTACATCTATAGGATCACAAGTAATTGTATTTTGTTGTTTGCATTACTATTAAGTTATTCCCTCATGAAAAGATAAAATCTATCCATTCTACTGTTGATGAGCATTTGGGCATGTAAGCAATGTTTTAAACTGAAACACTGTCACAAGTAAGCAAGTACGCATATGTTCACTGCAGGAAAAAAAATACACACATACACACACACACACACACACACGGAAAAAAGCCTTTATGATCCCATGGGGTAGGGATAACGATATATTTTGGCATATCTCTACACACATTTCATTGAATGTATCATTTACAAGCCAATTACTTAAATGAATAGCAATGCCTCTCTTTGCTGCTAATACAGGTTAATAACACGCTTAAGATTTTAAGATATCTTCTTCCAAGGTCTGGATTTTCAATAATTTCCACATCAATTTTCTAGAAGGGATACTAGCTTCCAGAAAAAGTACCTAAAATCAAAACAAGTCAGCACACTCAGAACATTCACTGCATGACAGGAAAGCAAAAGAGCATTTTTGATGATCAATAAGCCCAGCTCAAATGGTCCCTCTCCTCCACTAATCCTTTCTTGAAAGGCTCTAGCAGAAAAACAACTTTCTCTGGGATCCCCCGACCATGAATCTATTGTACTACATGTAACAGATTGTAATGATATATTTACATACTCTCTTCCTGTTATTAGGAAGTTTAAAAAAGCACAGAAAGGTATAAAAGCAACATAACAAACAACCACAAATGTATCTACACCCCAAAATTAACAAATGTGTTCATTTTGTTATTTATATAAAAATTAATATTTTATAAGAGTAAAGTTCCCTTTGTTCCTTCCCCAGTCCCTTTCCTTTTCTCTTCTCAGAAACAACCAATCAATTTGATAAACTGAGTTTGATCACTCTAATCTCAATTATGGCTTTTTTTTTTTTTTTTTTTTTGAGATGGAGTTTCGCTCTTGTTGCCCAGGCTGGAGTGCAATGGCACAATCTTGGCTCACCGAAACCTCCACCTCCTGGGTTCAAGTCATTCTCCTGCTTCAGCCTCACGAGTAGCTGAGATTACAGATGTGCACCACCATGCCCGGCTAATTTTGTATTTTTAATAGAAATGGGGTTTCTCCATATTGGTCAGGCTGTTCTTGAACTACCAACCTCAGGTGATCCACCCACCTCAGCCTCCCAAAGTGCTGGGATTACAGGCATGTGCCACCGCACCTGGCCTATGGCTTTTTTTTTTTTCAAGACAGGGTCTCACTCTGTCACCCAGGCTGGAATGTAGTGGCGCCATCATAGCTCACTACAGCCTCAAACTCCTGAGCTCAAGTGATCCTCCCGCCTCAGCCTCCCAAGTAACTGGGACTAGAGGCGTGCACCACCGTGCCCAGCTAATTTTTTTTTCTTTTTTTAAGAGATGGGGTCTCCCTATGTTGCCCAGGCTGGTCTCAAACTCCTGGCCTCAAGCAACCACTTTGGCCTTGGCTTCCCCAAGTGCTGGGATTAAAGGCATGAGCCACTATGCCCAGCCTCCATTATGGCTTTCTAGTTTTGTTTCAAAGATTTGTGGTTTTGTCCTATTTGACTTTCTTCTCATTAAATGATAGCAACCTATAAACAGGACGGAGTGTATGTGCTATTAAAAATGATCTCACTGCCTATCAAAGAAGCAGGAAAATGGAAGTGAAACTAAAGTAGAAACAGGCTTCAGAGGAGAGAGAATAAATCTCTCAAAAATACCACTTATCTTGAATAAACTCTGGTTTGGCATCTTTTCCTCCTCTTCAGGATTACAAAAAACTTGCAGTGCTTTTTAACTTCTAACTGATGCCAAAGACTCAGGAGAAAAGGTTGTTTAGTAAGAATACACATTTTCAAGGAATTTAAAGAGTTTGGCAAAAACAACAAAGATTATTTCATGCAGTAAGAAATGCTGAGCAACTATAATGTAACACTTTTCTTCACTCAGATTTTTTGACAGGTGGTAACTGCTTTATAAGTGAAAATTAAGTAAGTTAAACTAAGCTACATTAAGTTTAAGGAGGTATTTTATGCCTGCACAAGATGTAAAAAAATGAATGTAAAATTAGTGTCTTCCACAAGTACAAAAATCATTCACAGGGTAACTCTTTTCTCATTTGACTCCTCTGATAGTCCTGTGAGGTTAACAGGACAGGTGCTTTGATTTTATATCCTATTGTTACGGACTGAAAGAAAGGGTAGAACAATCAGAGCAGTAATAACTTGTCTGAGATCAAACAAGGTAATGTCAAAGCCCGAAGAGAATCCAAGTGTTATGAGACTCCCAGTCCCATGTTCTTTTACCTAAACCAACCTCTCCTATGTGGAAGCAAAATATTTGGGGGCAGGCAGTTGGAGGAGGAATAGCAACGTGCTGTTATGAGCACTGCCTAACTATGCTGCCTAACACAAAGTCAAATGGACCCAAGCTAGCTCTGCAGAACCAGCCCATAGTCTTAGGGCAGAGGAGTCCTCCCATTGGAGGCTGTCCGAGCCTCTGACAGTGCACAGCCTGAAGGACATCTCTGAACTATGGCTAGTTACTCAGGTCCTCATGTTCCAGGACCACTATTAGGGTCTATGCCAGACTCACAGTAAAGACACTCAACCCATACAACTCCCAAATACCCTTATGACAATATAACATCATCGGTTGCTTCGATAACACATATTTTCTCTCACAATTGCCTGTGCAATTCTCAAGTCTGCCTAAAAGATCACCCAAAAGTTACTTTACACCTTAGAGGCTAACTAATGCAAAATTCATTTGCGACTGTTAAAAAAGAACTTGGGTTCCAATGAAACTAAAAACTCTCTCTAAGGCTGAATTCTAGGGTTGTCTATCGTACCTGTTGCTGTGCAAGCTGGACTTGATACAACTGCTGCATATACTGCTGATAGTGTTGCTCCTGCAACTGGCGGATGAGAATTTGCTGCTGTTCGTAGTTCCCTGGATACTGTTGGGCTGCATACTGCTGGAACTGCACGGCAGTCTGGGAGTTTAAAGCTGCCATTATCTGCTGCCTAAAAACATTAAAAATATATATACTAGTCTGGCTACAGGAGATTGTTCATGACAAAATAAAATGTCCTTATTACTTATTTTTATAGTCTGTAACTCTTAAAAACAACTAAGCTAGTAATGTACACCAATTAGTATGTGTTCTGGGTCCAGAAGAAAGATTTAAGAAAATAAGCCTGGCCTCTAATTTTTTACTTAGGATTTTCCAGGAAAATTCGGGATAGAAGATAAGCATATGATCATCACCATCATGACCACCATCATAATTATTAACATTTATTGTGCCCTTACTATGTGCCATGCAGTGTTGAAAGTACTCACACATACTAACCCATTTAGTCCTCATAACAACCCTATGAAAGAGGGTTCAGTAACTTGCCCAAGACTATACTGCTAGCAGATGCTAGAGCCTGATGCAAATCCAGGCAGTTTGGCTCCAGAGCTATACTAATTTACCATGATGCTGTAAGATGATGGACTGTCATCTCTGACATAGATGAGGTATTTAACTGTTGGCTATGGCTTCTGTACCTAAATACATAAAAAACAGTAAGAGGCAGAAGAATAGCTGGAAGATGTTACAGGTGGCCCTGGTAAGTATAAATAAAGCCAGTGAAAAATTAAGGGTCCACAGCATTTAATTTAAAGCCTGTCTTAATAGAGGAAATACTGAAAGTATCTTGGCATGCTTAGTTTAGAGATACTCATATTCTTTTATAGATAAACCACATGCTGTTTTTTTTTTTTTTTTGAGACGGAGTTTCACTCTGTCACCCATGCTGGAGTGCAGTGGCGTGATCTCAGCTCACTGCAACCTCCACTTCCCAGATTCAAGCGATTCTCCTGCCTCAGCCTCCCAAGTAGCTGGGATTACAGGCACCTGCCACCACGCCTGGCTAACCTTTTTATTTTTAGTAGAGACGGTTTCACCATGTTGGCCAGGCTGGTTTCAAACCCCTGACCTCAAGTGATCCACCCGCCTCGGCCTCCCAAAGTGCTGGGATTACAGGCATGAGCCACCACGGCCAGCAACCACATGCTTCTTAACTTACTTATGTGACCAACTTAACAGAGACCTCAAAGCCATCTATTAATAGATAACAAAGCAAATCCTCACAAAGTCCTGCATACAGCACGACACTCGATCCACCTAGGACAACCTCCCCCAAAAAAGAGCTGCATTCATAGTCTTTCTCCAAAGTTGAATGAGGCCCTGGATTAGTTTGAGGCTAGCACTAAACCTTTTTCTGAGGAACTACCCAGAAATAATGAGAAGAAATCAATGGACTCTCATGTTCTCTGGTTTAACCTACAAGTCATGCCACCCCTACAAATTCAGACTGACTTCCCACAGCTCCCTCCTTATACTCACTGCCTCCTTATACCCACAGCTCCCTCTTGAAGAACCTGTCAGTCCCTGAGTCTCAAAGCCCTTACTGAGTAAGCAATAGTTGCAGCCTCCAAATCTTGTACTAAGGACTATAAATGGATATCTGACATAGACTGGACCAACAAGATTCTCTGTCCTGGGAAACTGCAACTGGGTCTCACAGATTCCAGCCAGTCTCTGTCAGATGCATGGAAACATAGACCAAATAAATCCTGGGATAGCCTTGCATATGCCAAAGCAGACAATGACAATTTGCAGAGAGCAAGAATGAAGCAGAGACATAAGCTGAGAGAAGCAGAGACAAGAAACAGAGAGCGCAACCAAGCAACCTCAGCTCCTGCTTCCAATCTCTGGGTTCTGCAAGTGAACGCCAAAACCTTCTAATACATTCCTTTTTTTTTTTTTTTTGAGACGGAGTTTCGCTCATTACCCAGGCTGGAGTGCAATGGCGCGATCTCGGCTCACCGCAACCTCCGCCTCCCGGGTTCAAGCGATTCTCCTGCCTCAGCCTCCTGAGTAGCTGGGATTACAGGCATGTGCCACTGCGCTCAGCTAATTTTTTTGTATTTTTAATAGAGACAGGGTTTCACCGTGTTAGCCAGGATAGTCTCCAACTCCCAACCTCAGCTGACCTGCCCACCTCTGCCTCCCAAAGTGCTGGGATTACAGGCGTGAGCCACCACACCTAGCCCACTCATTTCTTATTTTCTATTTTTTTTCCATTTCTCATTTTAAAACATAAGCCATATAATAAACTTACTTTTGCTGCTCCAACCGAAGCCTCTCTTCTTCTATCCGTCTCCTTTCTTCTTCCTCCCGTCGAAGCCTTTCCTCTTCTTCTCTCCTACGTTTCTCTTCCTCCTTTTGCAGACGTTCTCTTTCTTCCTCTTCACGCCGCCTTCGCTCCTCTTCCTCCTTCCTACAAGGCAAAGAATAGAGAATGAACCCTATATGTTGAATCCCGTTTAAAAATAAAACTTTAGTTCCCAGGGAAAACTGACATGACCTTTTTAGAGAACAATGTGGATATATACATCAAAATTTAAAATACATACACTTTACTAGCAAAAACTTACAGGGAATCAATCTCACAATATACAAATCACATCAAGAATAATTATTGTTGCATAGCAACAGAAATGTGTCCACCATAAGACACTATTTAAATCATTATGATATTCCTATACCCTGAAGGATCCCCTCTAATATAGGCTCACAGCACTAAAAAGCTTTTCCTTCATAATACCTGCTGTCATTATAATTAAATTTGTGTGATACATTCAGCAATAGATCTGCATTACCCATTAAAGTAGATGCTCCACAGGGGAAGAGACTGCCTATCTCACACTACTACATCCTCAGGGCTTAGCACAGTGCTGGAAAGAACAAGCACTCGACAAACATGTATAGAAGTAAAAAATCCACCCTGAAACATCGCAAAGCCAAAGGATAGAAATACATGCCTAATATGTAAAGACATTTAATACATTTGCTTAATAAAAAAAAAAAAAGGTGAACACAAAGGAAAAGATCTGGAAGGATATACCCTAAGTTTATCAGTTATTATCTATACAGAGGAGAGTAGAATTAAAAGAAATGTGGGAAAAAAGATTTTTTTCAGTTTGTGTTTCACATACTGCCATAAATGAAAATCTTTATATTGCATATATTTGTGTATTATTTCTGAAATTAAAATTTTTGTAAAGCTTTTAATTTAAAAAAGAAAAGAACGGTTAACCTCTCAGGGCATCCCTTGCCCAGCTTTCACCCACCCCACAAGACCCTTCCAAAAAGAACAGATCCTATTGTGCTAGGAATGGACATCTTCAGGGTCTGAGAGTGGTATGGTGTTCAGGGAGGCTGCAGACAGGATGAAAGAGAAGATTTCTAAGGAGTATCAGATAAGACACCATTTCTTGGTCCTACCACGAGAACTGTCTGGACTACCTCACCTTTCTCCTCTCTAACTCCTAAGTGATTAACAACTACATGAGCCACAGCCAAGTCTCAAAATATAGCAATAACATGACCTACTTTTTTTTTTGAGACAGGGTCTCACTCTGTCACCCAGACTGGAGTGCAGTGGCACGTTCTTGGCTCACTGCAACCTCTGCCTCCCAGGCTCAAATGATCCTCCCACCTTAGCCTCCTGAGTAGCTGGAATTACAGGAACCTGTAACCACACCCGGCTAATTTTTGTATTTTTTTGTAGAGACAGGGTTTTGCCATGTTGCCCAGGCTGGTCCTGAACTCTTGGACTCAAGTGATCTGTCCGCCTCGTTCTCCCAAAGTACTGACTGAGATTACAGATGTTAGCCACCACAGGCGTGAGCCACCACACCTGGCCATGACCTACTTTTAATGTGTCACAGCTGGTACAGGGCAAGAAGGTTCACAAGCCAGAGCTTAAGCTTCAGGATAGATGAAGTCTACTCTTAAACACTTTAAAATAATTCTATATGGACTTTATCCCATGACAAAAGTATATTTTTAAAAAGAAAATGCAGCTCTATATGTTGAGTAGTAACTTTTGACAATGCTTAAGAGAAATATGCATATATATCATTAAAATAAGAACTTACAAAGCAATATATAGATACTTCTATAGACATCCTAGCGATACCTGATTGATCCAACATCACTACACAATGGACTGCAGGACATAAATCAATTTTCCAGTTAAATCTCATTCTATTCTCCTAAGAATCAAAACCTTTCCTTTGGATTAAAAAACTTTCTTTGGATAACTATCTTCTGAAAATGTAATCAAGCAATTTCCTATTATCTTAAACAGGAATAAATAATATCTAATGTTCCATCTCTTGATGACTCAGGGGTTACAGCTATAAACATAAAAATTGTACATCATACTATTGTAATGGAGAAGTTTACCTTCATATTACTTCATATTAAATGACCCCTGACTGCCATGCTTTTATAATTCTCGTGTCTATTTTTCATGCTTTCTGTTATGTCCCTAATTATCTAGCTATTTTCTCTTCTAATCTGTTATTTCTAATCCAGGTTAAGGTAGGAAACCAGAGAATCAATTGTTTTTAAAGAATAACATCAGCTGGGCGAGGTGGCTTACACCTGTAATCCCAGCACTTTGGGAGGACGAGGCGGGTGGGTCACCTGAGGTCAGGAGTTTGAGACCAGCCTGGCCAACATAGTGAAACCTCATCTCTACTAAAAACAAAAATTAGCTGGGTTGGTGGCAGGCACCTGTAATCCCAGCTACTCGGGAGGCTGAGGCAGGAGAACTGCTTGAACCCAAGAGGCAGAGGAGCGTCTCACTGCACTCCAGCCTGAGCAATAGCAACAGAGCAAGACTCCATCTTTAAAAAAAAAAAAAAAAAAGTATAACATAATCTGAAGAAAAATTGGTTTTGTAGCATCATTTTCATCACCTAAAATTTTAGATAGTCAAAATTGATGAAAATATAGCCACTAAATAAATAAGGTGTAACTATAATTCTAATTCACAACTACAACAGAGAATCCCATAAGCATAAACAGCACATTCAGTAGCTCCTCCTCCAAAACTTAAAAATAATCAATAAGCCAGCTGGAAGCCAAAGCCAACATGAATGTCTATATAAGGTAGCATAGATGCAAACCATGAAACGGAGCATAAGTATTCTAGAAGCTCAAGGGAGACTGCAACAAAGGGTATGTCAGACCAGAGGATAGGGAGGAAGGAGTGGTTGAGTTTATGGTGGGGCTTATTCAGAAACTTAGTGTCATAAAACAAAAGGAAGGCTGCCATGATGGATGGGAGGTTCCTTTTAAAGGCACGGCCAGTAGGAAGCAGTCCTCCCTCCCCCCAAAACTTATAAATACCTGCTCACATCAGGAAGTTTGAACAATTGCCACAAGAAGTGGGGATCCAAGGAAAGCAAGACATCTGATCTAGAACTAGAACAGACACTCTATAAAACAAAAGCATCAGTACACCGGGATGCGCAGCAGTAAAGTATTCCATGCCCTCAAACTTCACCTTTTTTTTTCTTGCTCTTCCTTCTCTATTTTGTGGGACGCAACGTATGTTGAAAAGAGATGGCAACATCTATTTAAGAGCTTGACAAACTCCACCATGGCATCCTCTTTAGACATGTTTCCCAGGGCTGCCCATTCTCTCCTGTAAGGAATAACAAGAAAAGTTACCTCCCCTTCTTAGTAGAATCAGAACTTTTAAATTTAAACATAAATATGAATAATTCTCAATTGTAACTAAAATGAAGAATGATTCTACTGGAAGCAAAAGGCTCAAAACTTCAAGTTTGAACAAGTATGTATTGATTTACTAAATTAGATATGCCACATACAATCCAAACAACTGCATTGCTGATGATTCCCATATAGCAAAAGGGTATCAATTTTTCTTTTTTTTTTCTTTTTTCTTTTTTTTGAGACAGGATCTCACTCTGTTGCCCAGACTGGAGTGCAGTGGCGCGATCTTGGCTCACTGGAACCTCCGCCTCGCAGGCTCAAGTGATTCTCCTGCTTCAGCCTCCCGAGTAGCTGGGATTACAGGCGTGTGCCACTACTGCCAGCTAATTTTTTTATTTTTAGTAGAGATGGGGTTTTACTATGTTGGCCAGGCTGGTCTTGAACTCCTGACCTCAAATGATCCACCCACCTCGGCCTCCCAAAGTGCCGGGATTAAAGGGGTGAACTGCCACACCCGGCCTATTTTTCTTATATAATATTTGAGCCTTAATTAAACAAAAATACTCAATGTATTCTTTTTTTCTCACAATTTTTTTTATGCCTCAGTAAGGGAATCAATTACTATATATTTTAAATGGCTACTTTTAATATTATTTGGGAAGAATCAAATGAAGCTCTACTTGTCTTACGTTCATAATCAGATGAATACAGTTCTTCCACAATATTTAACCATAAACATCTCTAAGCTAAAAACAGATAAATATCTGAAGACTCCAGAAGCTGCAAGCAAAAATGTTCAGTTCTTATTCCAAGCTAATGAACCAGCTATTCACGTCTTAACCAACACACATTGTACCTTTTGCCAACATTATTCTCATTAAATTCACTATACAGAAAAACACTGTTACCTCCTGTCATTCCCCAACACATCAAAGAATCCAACCTCAGGACAAGTGTCTGGATTATATGGGCCCAGAAGAACCTGCTTATGCAATGCCACAAGCTTCAATTTTTCTTCATAAGTTGGATGAAATGCTTTGCCATCTTTTTCTATAAGAAAAAGAAACACAAAGAAAACAATCAGCACAGGCAAAATACACAATTTTCAGCATTATATACTAAAGCTTTGCTACAAAGTATGTCACAAACTGCCTGTAATAGACACAAACACTAATAGTGAAATTTTTATTTCAATTACTACTTAAAAAAATTTTTTTTTTAGACAGAGTCTCACTCTGTTGCCCAGGCTACAGTGCAATGGTGTGATGACGGCTCACTGCAGCCTTGACTTCCTGGATTCAAATGATCCTCCCACCTCAGCCCCTCAAGTAGCTGGACTACATGTGCGTGCCACCAAACCTGTCTTTTTGCAGAGACAGGGCTGCCCAGGCTGGTCTCGAACTCTTGGGCTCAAGCAAGCCTCTCGTCTCAGCCTCCTTTTCAAAAGTGCTGGGATTTGAGGCAGCATGCCCGGCCCAATTACTACATTTTATTAATAACAAAACCTAAGACAGAAATCCTGTATGCTGATTTTTTTATTTTATTTTTTGAGACAAGGTCTCGCTCTATTGCCCAGGCTGGAATGCAGTGGCACGATCACAGCTCACTGCAGCCTCAACCTGCTGAGCTTAAGTGATCCTCCCACCTCAGCCACCCAACTACCTGGGACTACAGGAGCATGCGCCATCATACCTGGAAAATATTTTTATTTTTGTAGAGACAAGGTCTCACTATGCTGCCCAGGCTGGTCTCGGACTCCTGAGCTCAAGTGATTCTCCCGCCTCAGTCTCCCAAAGTGCTGGCATTACAAGTGTGAACCACGATGCCTACCCTGAATTAGGTTGTAAAAATAAGCCAACTATCAATATTTATGCTAAAGCTGCTACAGAAAAACCCATCTGTCAAGCTGCAGTCAGGCTGCAGCCTTGACCTCCCAGGCTTAAGCAATCCTTCTGCCTCAGCCTCCCGAGAAGCTGGGACTACAGGCACGTGCCACCACATCTGGTTAATTTTTTACTTTTTGCAGAGATGATGTCTTACAGTGTTGCCCAGATTGGTCTTGAACCCTGGGCTCAAGCAATCCTCCTGCCTCAGCCTCCCAAAGTGCTGGGGTTACAGGTGTGAGCCACCATGCCCAGCCCAACAATCGGTTTTTAAAATAGCTTTTAAAAATAATTTTTAGCCAAAAGAGAAAAGAAAAACTTAAAATAATTTTATATTAGTCCCTTTTAACATGATCATGCATAAGAGATTACATACACTTTGAAAGGCTGTATTCAAAAATGTATCCATCCCACTGAGGCAGTATGATGTGGTGGAAAAGGCTTTGGAATTGGATGGCCTGGGTTTAAATCTCAGCTGAGACACTTCTTAGCTATGTGACCATTCAACCTCTCAGTTTATTCATCAATAAAGAGAGGGTTACACTTCAGAGGTTGCTACTTCAGAGGTAATAGGATTATTATTATTAATAACTATTAATGCTTTTCTTTCCTTCATCTGATTGGCTCTGGTAGGTTTCCATATAGGCAATTAAGAGTGCGACCGGCTTGATCTATAAAGACCAACTGCTATCAACATTTAAAAGCCGTATGAAATTGGGTTCTGGTAAAATGGGAAATACTCAGAGAACAGTTCTGCTTCTTTGATAAATGGTAGCATTAACTACTGGTTGATTCCAATGACAACAGACTACCAAATTTAAAGAAAACGGGGAGGGCGCTTGAAAGTAGTATATACTACCTATATGTCTCATTCATGTATATAGTGGTGAAATAAAATCACTAATGAGTGAGAAGAATATGGGTTAAAGAACAGCAGGAAACTCAGAGAAGAAAAAATATAGAAGCTGCCAATAAACATCCAAAAAGATACTCAACCCCACTAGTCAAGAAATATAAATTAAAAGCATTAGATACCAAGACCCCACCTCCCATCAGATAAACAAAAAACATAACATCTAAAGTTATTAAGATCTTACAAACAGGTACCCATTCTCATATATGAATGCTGAAAGTATAAACTGTTATAGTTACCTTGAAGGGCAATTTGGCAATACACAACAGTCCCTATCTTATCCCCAGTGGATGCTTAAAACTGCAGATAATATTGAACCCTATATATATTATGTTTTTCCTAAATGTACATACCTGTAATTTATAAATTAGATACAATAAGAGATTAACAATAATAAAATATAACAATTATATAACAATATACAACAGTAAGTTATGTGAATGTGGGATCTCTCTCTCTCTCTCAAAATATCTGACTGTACTCTACTCACCTACTTTCAGACCTTGATTAACCCCAGGTATCTGAAACCAGGGAAAGCAAAACCATGGACAAGGAGAGACTCCTGTATTTCAAAATTATAAATGTGTATGCCCTATGATCCAGTCATTCCAGTTCTCATTACATATGCTTGACAAGCACTCCCAAATATATAGAAGGAGGCAGATACAAGGACATTCATTGCAGCACTGTTTTCTTGTTACTGGCAATAACTTAAAAGGTTATCAATAAGGGAAAGTCGAAACAACGTGGTACAGTCATGCTCTGCATAATGGCATTTCAGTAAAGGACAGATTGTTTATATGACTGTAGTCCCATAAGATTATTATAATGGAGCTGAAATTCTCCTATGGCCTAGTGGTGTGGTAGCCACCATAACATGATGCAACATGTAACTCAAGTATTTATGGTGATGCTGGTGTAAACAAACCTACTGTGCTGCCAGCTGTATAAAAGTATATACAGCACATACAACACATAATACGTGATGACATTAATCATCAAATACTTGATAAGGATATTAATCACCAAAAGTTTTCTTATACTACTATGTCACAGGTAATTATTAGAGAAACAGCCCAGAACAACTTCCTTCTCACTTTTTTTTTGAGACGGAGTCTCGCTCTGTTGCCCAGGCTGGAGTGCAGTGAGTGGCACAATCTCGACTCACTGCAGCTTCCGTCTCCTGGGTTCAAGTGATTCTCCTGCCTCAGCCTCCTGAGTAGCTAGGACTACAGGTGTGCGCCACCACACCCAGCTAGTTTTTATATTTTTAGCAGAGATGGGGTTTTACCGTGTTGGCCAGGCTGGTCTCCAACTTCTGACCTCAGGTGATCCACCCATCTCAGCATCCCAAAGTATTGGGATTACAGGCGTGAGCCACTGTGCCCACCCCCTTCTCGCTTTTAACAAATGGTGATAATTTGAAAAATAGCTCCAGCTTCTGATCTTAGCCTTGTGATTTAGAGTTTTTTTTTTTTTTTCTTGAGACAGAATCTCGCTCTGTCACCCAGGCTGGAGTGCCGTGGCGCGATCTCGGCTCACTGCAAACTCCACCTCCCGGGTTCACGCCATTCTCCTGCCTCAGCCTCCCGAGTAGCTGGGACTACAGGCGCCCGCCACCAAGCCCAGCTAATTTTTTTTGTATTTTTAGTAAAGACGGAGTTTCACTGTGTTAGCCAGGATGGTCTTGATCTCCCGACCTCATGATCCACCCGCCTCGGCCTCCCAAAGTGCTGGGATTACATGCTTGAGCCACTGCGCCCGGCCTGCCTGGCTAATTTTTCTTTTATTTTTTAATTTTTTGGTATTTTTAGTAGAGACAGGGTTTCACTGCGTTAGCCAGGATGGTTTCGATCTCCTAACCTCATGATCGGCCCGCCTCGGCCTCCCAAAGTGCTGGGATTACAGGTGTGAGCTGAGTTTTTGTTTTTTAAAACAAAAAAAAAGGGCATTAAGCAGCCGGGCACAGTGGCTCACACCTGTAATCCTAGCACTTTGGGAGGCCAAGGCAGATGGATCACCTGAGGTCATAAGTTCGAGATCAGTATGGCCAACATGGCAAAACCCTCTCTCTACTAAAAATACAAAAACTAGCTGGGTGTGGTGGTGCAGCACATCTGTAATCCCAGCTACTCAGGAGGCTGAGGCAGGAGAATCGCTTGAATGAGATGGAGGTTGCAGTGAGCCGAAATCATGCCACTGCACTCCAGCCTAAGCAACAGAGCAAGATTCCAATTAAAAAAAAAAAAAAAGACATTAACTTATGTCATTTTATCTTGAGCCTATAAAAGAACATATGCTGCCAATGATTCAAGAAAAAAAGATGTGGTGGGCCTGAGAGTGCATTTTTCCTTTCTCTTTTTAAGAACAAATTCAATTAAGTGGTTTTATCTAAATAAATGTCAGTAAAGATAAAATCACACGGAAACTATTCACCTGAAGACCACTTTTCTGATTAGTCATGCAAAGTAGCAATTTCGAACATACACACATACAAAATTATTTTTTTGCTGCAAGAAGCTGATTTGAACTAATAGATGGGGCAAGTGGATATGAAAAAAATTTTTTGAAATCTCTGACTATTGCTATAAAGTTATCTGTAAAATACTGCTATTTGGGTTTTCTACTAATGAGGGGAGGGTTCATTTCCTACCAGATGATAAGTTTGCTTCTTTTTGAGACAGGTTCTCACTCTGTCACCCAGGCTGGAGGGCAGTGGCACGATCACAGCTCACTGTAGCCTTGAACTCTTGGGCTCAAGGGATTCTCCCACCTCAGCCTCCTGAGTAGCTAGAACTACCGGTGAGTGCCACTATGCCCAGTTAATTTTTGTGTTTTTGTAGAGAGAGGGTTTTGCCATGTTGCCCAAGTTGGTCTCGAGCCCCTGGCCTCAAGTAATCAATCACCCTAGCCATCCAAAGTGCTGGGATTATAGACATGAGCCACCATGCCTGGCCAACTTGCTTCTTTATTTCAAGCATTTGATAATGTAAACTAGGTGCAGGGGCTTTGAGGGATGGTAAGTAAAAAATTTTTTTTTTGTTTTTTTTGAGACAGAGTCTCGCTCTGTCACCCAGGCTGGAGTGTGGTGGCACAATCTCAGCTCACTGCAACCTCCATCTCCCAGGTTCAAGCGAATCTCCTGCCTCAGCCTCCCAAGTAGCTGGAATTACAGGCATGAACCACCATGCCCGGCTAATTTTTATTTTTTAGTAGAGACGAGGTTTCACCATGTTGGCCAGGCTGGTCTTGAACTGACCTCAGGTGATCCACCCGCCTTGGCCTCCCAAAATGCCGGGATTACAGGTGTGAGCCACCGTGCCTGGTAGAGTTTCAGTACTTTTGGATGTTATTTTAATATCTGCCCTTTTTACACCTGGCAGAATTAAAAATATAGTGCAAATTTAAAAAGTATTTTTATTTATTTATTTTGAGATGGAGTCTTGCTCTGTCACCCACGATGGCACACAGTGGTGTGATCTCGGCTCACTGCAACTTCTGCCTCCCGGGCTCAAGTGACTCTCGTGCCTCAGCCTCCTGAGTAGCTGGGACTACAGGTGTGTGCCACCATGCCCGGCTAATTTTTGTATTTTTCATAGAGACAGGGTTTCACCATATTGGGTTGGCCAGGCTGGTCCTGAACTCCTGACCTCAGGTGATCTGCCTGCCTCAGCTTCCCAAAATGCTGGGATTACAGACGTGAGCCACCATTCCTGGCCAATAAATGTATTTTTAAAAAGAGGAATAAGTGGCCACACACGGTGGTTCACGCCTGTAATCCTGGCACTTTGAGAGGCTGGGGCAGGTGGATCACCTGAGGTCAGGAGTTTGAGATCAGCCTAACATGGCGAAACCCCGTCTCTAATGAAAATACAAAAATTAGCCAGGCATGGTGGCACACACCTATAATCCCAGCTACTTGGGCTGCTAAAGCAGGAGAGTTGCTTGAACCTGGGAGGTGGAGGTTGCAGTGAGCCGAGATTGTGCCACTGTACTCCAGCCTGGGCAACAAGAGCAAAACTCTGTCTCAAAAAAAAAAAAAAAAAAGAGGAATACGTTTTCAGTGTTAGTCCTGGTCAGGCAAACAGATTCATTGACCTCTGTGAACTTCAGTGCTTAAGCCTACGTTTTTGTTTACAGGCCTTCATCAAAAAACACGCCCAGCAAATCTCACAAAAGAAATTGACTTTATGGGTCAACTACTATGAGAATGAACAAAACAGTATATCCATTCTTGTGAACTGTCCTGGCATTCCCATTTACTCTTTTATGCACTTACTAGTTTTAAGAATTGCTCTATCGCCAGCTGCAGTGGCATGCACCTGTAGTCCCACCTATTTGGGAGGCTGAGTCCGGAGGATCATTTGAATCCACAAGTTAGAATCTAGCCTGGGCAATCCATTGAGATTCTGACTCTGAAGAAAATAAAAATAATTGCTCTATAATCCTTTCTTTAAATCTTACTACTGAATCTCCAAATTAATAATTTTTCCAGATGAGAGCCAAATTTGTCTCAAAAAAAAAAAAAAAAAATCAAGAAAACAAACAGCCAGGTGCGGTGACTCACGCCTGTAATCCCAACACTTTGGGAGGCTGAAGGGGGAGGATCACTTGAGTCCAGGAGTTTGAGACCAACCTGGGCAACACTGCAAGACCCCCATCTCTACAAAAAACTAAAAAACAGCTGAGTGTGGTGGCATGCGCCTGAAATCCAGGCTTCTCTGGAGGCTCAGGATTGCTTGAGCCTGAAGGTCGAGGCTCCAATAAACCGTGAAAGCACCACTGTACTCCAGCGTGGGTGACAGATGAAGACCCTGTCTAAACGAACAAACAAACAAACAAACAAACAAACCCAGCTGGGCCTGGTGGCTCATGCCTATAATCCTGGCACTTTGGAAAGCTAGGGCAGGTGGATTGCTTGAGCCCAGGAGTTTGAGACCAGCCTGCGAAACATGGTGAAATCCTGTCTCCACACACATACAAAAAACCCAAAAATTAGCTGGGCATGGCGGCGTGTACCACAGTCCCAGCTACTAGGGTGGCCAAGACGAGAGGATCCCTTGATCTTGGGCATTGAGGCTGTGGTGAGCCATGATGGTGCCACTGCACTCCAGCCTGAGTGACAGAGTGAGACCCTGTCTCAAAATGAAACAAAACTCAAATGTTAATACTAATAATTATTTTTAAAAGACTGTATTACAAATTAATTTTATTTATTCATTTTTTATTTCCCCAAGTTTTCAGTAAGCATATGTACTTTGTAATCAAACACACATACACATTATCTTTTTTAACACACATTTTTAAAGTCAAAGCAATGTATTTTCAGCCTTTGGGATGAGGTTAAGAGATTATTCTCCCAAGGAATATACAAAACCCAGGAGGCTGTGCTAATCCCTACCACTTTTGGTATAGCACAGTTCACACAGTACTGAAGTTCTAAGCTTAAAAAAAAAAAAAAAAACCAGAAAAATAAAAATCCTTCACAATCTATATTGTTATGCAGACTATTAGTATTACACAAAAGGTTGCTTCTCTCTTACTCTTCAGGTGGCTCTGGTTGACACATCACAAGAGTTTAGTCTTTTAAATCAGATGAGAGTAATTTTCTTTTTTTTTTCTTTTTTTTTTTTTGAGACAGAGTCTTACTCTGTCACCCAGGCTGGAGTGCAGTGGGACGATCTCGACTCACTGCAACTTCCGCCTCCCAGGTTCAAGTGATTCTCCTGCCTCCGCCTCCCCAGTAGCTGGGATTACAGAAGTGCACTACCACACCTAATTTTTTTATTTTTAGTACAGATGGAGTTTCACCATGTTGACCAGGCTAGTCTCAAACTCCTGACATCAGGTGATCCGCCTGCCTCAGAGTCCCGAAGTGTTGGGATTACAGCATGAGCCATCATGCCTGGCCAAGAATAATTTTCTTCTAAATTATTTCTGGTACCATAAACGTTAAATGTAGTTAGCAGGAAAGTAATAAGTACCACTAACTGCACAGACACAAAAAGCCTTGTAGAAACTCAAAAGTCTTTAACCAGGGCACTATTCCTAAAGGAAAGTTCTATTTCAGTCCTCCCAGAAGGGAACACAGGCATCATCCTTGGCTCTTGCACTCATTAATTATTACTATTACAAAGTTATTTAATTCAATCAATTTTGGAATTCTGCTTTCTATGGCAAACAAAACCAAAAACAAATTCTGCTTGGAAAAGAAAACATGCAGATAAACCTCCAGTTAAACATGATAGATTGAACACACACAATTACCTCTGATCCTTAATGAAATCCCACTAAAAGGAATAAGGAAGCCAATTTAGAGAACCCTGGAAAGGGCCGAGTGTGGTGGCTCACGCCTGTAATCCCAACACTTTGGGAGGCCAGGGTGAATGGATCACCTGAGGTCAGGAGTTCGAGGCCAGCCTGACCAACATGGTGAAACCCAGTCTCTACTAAAAACGCAAAAATTAGCTGGGAGTGGTGGTGCATGCCTGTAATCCTAGCTACTTGGGAGGCTGAGGCAGGAGAATCGCCTGAACCCGGGAGGCAGATGTTGCAGTGAGCCAAGATCGTGCCACTGTACTCCAGCCTGGGCAACAAGAGCAAAACTCTGTCTTGGGGAAAAAAAAAAAAGAGAACCCTGGAAAGGTTCACAAACTGAAGGCATCAGGTTCTTTAAAAGCTGAAGTGTAGAAGAAAATAAGAATCTGGTTTAAAGTCTATATAAGATGTAAGGAGCCATCCTCCCTCCTACTGTGTTTGGCAACCCCAAGCAGGCAGATGGCTACCCTGCCCCTACTCAGTAGAGGGCTGGATATTTACTACAGAAAGTAAATCAGGGATGCTCCAGATGTTAGGACACTTGGCTTAGAGTATACTATTAGATTAATGAAATGTTTCCCCAGTAAATGGTAAGTACCTCCCACTCATCCCCACTTCTCCTGCCTAGTTCCTGAATGTTGGCAACCAGATTCATATATCCCATGCAGGAGATAGGAGTATTTTCTTGAAAAACTGGCCCCAAATAAAGACCTACAGACACTGATTTGAAAGATGCTGATATTTGAGGGTTCTTCTACAAAACTTCCATCTCATCACCTTAGAAAAAAGGTTTCTACTTTAATGTTACAATTAGGTGTTCTGTACCTTATCCTTTAACATGAAATACTCAAGGATCACCAGACATTTGAGGAAAGCTTCCAACATGGAAACAAAAAAACTAAAATAAATTTTAACAGTGAAATAACATTCAAAATTTATAGTCAATATCCTCAGAAACAGAAGCTAATGCATCCATGAAGCAAAACCAGATACTTAAAAAAAAAAAAAAAAGACAATTCAGAGAAAAAAGAACTCTTGGAAATTAAAAATGTAAAAAAAAAAAAAAAAAAAAAAAAATTAAAAAATCTAGAAGATGGAGCTGAGGATATTTCCTAGAAAATAGAGCAAAAATATAAACATGAAAAATAGGGAACAAAAGCTAAGAGAATTAGCAGTTTAATCCAAAAGATCGATTATCAGTACCAAAGAGTGAAAACAGAGAAAATTACCAAAGAAATATGGCCGGGCACAATGGCTCACGCCTGTAATCCCAGCACTTTGGGAGGCCGAGGCAGGCGGACCACCTGAGGTCGGGAGTTCGAGACCAGCCTGATTAACATGGAGAAACCCCATCTCTACTAAAAATACAAAATTAGCCGGGCACATGGTGGCACATGCCTGTAATCCTAGCTACTTGGGAGGCTGAGGCAGGAGAATTGCTTGAACCCAGGAGGCAGAGGTTGCAGTGAGCCGAGATCACACCATTGCACTCCAGCCTGGGCAACAAGAGCGCAACTCTGTTGAAAGAAAGAGAGAAAGAAAGAAAGAAAACAAGAAAACAAGAAAATTTCCCTGAAATGAAGGGCCCAAGTTTCCAAACTGAAAAGACTATCAAGTATTCAGCAAAATCACTGAAAACAAACAAGGAGACAATAATTCTCTAATTTTTTAACATGGAGATTAAACAGGAGATCCTACATACTTCTAGAAAGAAAAACTGGTCACATACACAAGATAAAAAATCAGAATGACTATAGACTTCTTGAGAATATGAATATTGCTGAGTGCGGTGGCTCACGCCTGTAATCCCAGCACTTTGGGAGGCCAAGGCGGGTGGATCACAAGGTCAGGAGTTCAAGACCAGCCTGGCCAAGATGGTAAAACCCCATCTCTACCAAAAATACAAAAATTAGCTGGGTGTGGTGGTGGGTGCCTGTAATCCCAGCTACTCGGGAGGCTGAGGCAGAGAACTGCTTGAACTGGGAGGCGGAGGTTGCAGTGAGCTGAGATCACGCCACTGCACTCCAGCCTGGGTGACAGAGCCAGACTCCGTCTCAAAAACAAACAAACAAACAAAAAAAGAATACTGAATGCTAGAAAACAATGAGCAGTGGCTCAGGCCTGTAATCCCAGCACTTTGGGAGGCCAAGGCAGGCGGATCACCTGAGGTCAGGAGTTCAAGACCAGCCTGACCAACATGGTGAAACCCTGTCTCTACTAAAAATAAAAAAAAAAATTAGCGGGGCATGGTGGCATGTACCTGTAATCTCAGCTACTCAGGAGGCTGAGACAGGAGAATAGCTTGAACCCAGGAGGCGGAGGTTGCAGTGAGCCAAGATCGCCACTGCGCTCCAGCCTGACAAAAGAGTGAGACTCCATCTCAAAAAAAAAAGAAAAAGAAGAAAGAAAACAATGAATGGAATAATGCCTTCAAAATTCCGGAGGGAAATTATTTCCAATCTAGACTTTTATGCCCAATCAAATAAATCAAAAGTGACAGTAAAACAAACACATTTTTGGAAAGGCATGGTCTCATGTACTCTTTTCACAAGAAGATATTAAGGGGTGTGCATTTCCAAAGTAATGGAATAAATAAAAACAACAACAAAGGAAAATAAGTGATTCAGGGAAAACAGAATCTAACACAATAGGAAAAGGTGAAGGTAATTTCCAGGATGACAGTTGGGCAGCCAACTTAACTAAGTCTTACCACAAACACTAAGACTGGTTCAAGAATTTAAGGACATTTAAGATATATGTCTTTATAAAAAGGTTTGCACAAGAACAAAAATGTAATCAAAGTGTATAATCTGTTTCAGCAATGAATAACATAAAATCAAACAGCAGACAACAATTTAACCACAAAACAAAATTAGGAGTCTGAGAGGAGGAAAGGAGAAAGAGAGATATAGACATACATTAGAATTTTTTTCTTTTAATTAAAACAGCAGTAGGAAAATGGAAGCAAATACCAGAAGAAACAGTTAAAATAATGGAAAGCCGCCGCTTCTGGGGAGAGGGCCTAGGAAATGGGAAAATCACCAGAAAACAGGATGACTATTTTTCATTATAAATGTCGTAGTACAATTTCACCTTTTCAATTGCTCTGGTTTCCATTTTTAATAAAAAGGTAAAACGAATAAACTCATGCACAATTTCAGTAATCAGTTCATAAGCTACTACGACACAAGTGGTGGGCAGAATAATGGCTCCTCAAAGATGTTTAACTTCTGGAACCTGTGAATGTGTTAGGTTACTTGCAAAGGCAGAATTAAGGTTGCAGTTGGCCTTTTCCTGAACTACTCATGTGGGCCCAATGTAATCATAAGGGTCCTTATAAATGGAAGGGGAGAAAGAAGAGTCAGAGATTTGAAGAAGCTATGGTGGCTCTGAAGATGAAGGAAGGGGCATAAACAAAAGCTTGCGGCCGGGTGCGGTGGCTCACGCCTGTAATCCCAGCACTTTGGGAGGCCGAGGCAGGTGGATCATGAGGTCAGGAGTTCAAGACTAGCGTGGCCAACATGGTGAAACCCTGTCTCTACTAAAAATACAAAAATTAGCTGGGCATGGTGCATGTGCCTGTATTCCCAGCTATTCGGGGGGACTGAGGCTGGAGAACTGCTTGAACCGGGACAGGGAGGTGGAGGCTGCAAGGCTGCAGTGACCAAAGATCGCGCCACTACACTCCAGCCTGGGCTACAGAACAAGACTTCGTCTCAAAAAAAAAAGCTTGCAGGTGCTCTCCAGAAGAAACAAAGCCCTGCTGACACCTTGATGATTTTACTCCAACAGGACCTATCTCTAATCTACAGAACGGTAAGAGTGTGTGCGTGGTTTTTTGTTTGCTTTGCTCGTGGTCATATTTATTACAATTTTTTACACCTTCTTTAACAATAGTTGTGACCCTGGTGGTCTCTGGCAAGAGGGCACTCAGAAAAGCACGATTTAACTTTTGGTATTATGAGTGAATGGGAAATTACTATCATAAAAACTGTGACTATACGAATATGAAAAGTAAAATATACATGAAGAAAAAAATGCCTCAAGTTTTGTGAATACTGACTCACAATGTCAAATAATCAGCAAAATTATAAGGCTAATTATAAAGTTTATCTGATTCATGACTGTCAATAAGATAGTTTAATATTTCTTCTCAGTAAATTAAAAAAATATTTGTTAGTAGATAAATTGCTAGAAATTGCTTACTAACTGCTTTCGAAGAAACATGTCCAGCAACTTTGAGGAAAAAATGTGCACATTATTTTTAATCACATACAATCAAACATAATTGGTAATGTACTGAAGATTACATTCAGCAGTGAGTAACAGGAAACACCCACAATATTCCTGATATGAGGAAAGTGCTTATTCTCACATCAAAGTACTGGGTGAAACCAGTCACTGCACAATGCGGCAAAGGAACAAACTCCCATGTAACTGTTTTTTTTCTTTTTTTTTGAGATGGAGTCTTGCTTTGTCGCTTGAACTGGGACTGGTTCAAGTGGTCCCGGTTGATGCTGGAGTGCAGTGGTGTGATCTCGGCTCACTGCAAGCTCACTGCAAGCCTCCCAGGTTCACGCCATTCTCCTGCCTCAGCCTCGCGAGTAGCTGGGACTACAGGTGGCCACCACCACTCCTGGTATTTTTTTTTTTTTTTTTTTTTTTTTTTTAGTAGAGATGGGGTTTCACCATGTTAGCCAGGATGGTCTCCATCTCCTGAACTCATAGATCCGCCCGCCTCGGCCTCCCAGAGTGCTGGGATTACAGGAGTGAGCCACTGTGCCCAGCCCCATGTAGCTGTTTTTGACAGTACCATTGTAGCTGTCATCTTGAATCAGGAACAGTCAATACCAGTATGAACAGAGGAGTTTACTATACAAATCAGATCTTCTATCAATTTAATCCATAGACTATGGGAGTCAGATCATCAGAGGATATTCCCAACCATGAGAGTCTGAACAGGTTGTCCGGTACACATGTTAGGGCTTGCAAGAAAATCTTAAGTGCAGATGGATTTTTAGTATGAGTTGTTTTAAGCCACTATTTGTTTGTTTTTTTTTTTAGACAGGGTCTTGCTCTGTAGCCCAGGCTGGAGTGCAGTGGCACGATCTCACTCACTGCAACCTCTGCCTCCCAGATTCATGTGATTCTCCCACCTCAGCCTCCTGAGTAGCTGGGGCTACACGTACAAGCCACTAAGCCCGGCTAATTTTTGTGGGGTTTTTTTTGCAGAGATGGAGTTTCCCCATATTGCCCAGGCTGGTCTGGAACTCCTGAACTCAGTGATTCACCTGCCTCAACCTCCCAAAGTGCTGGGATTACAGACGTGAGCCACTACACCCAGCCCAAGCCAATAAATTTGTGGTAATTTGTTACAAGAGCAATAGGAAACTAACATGATATACAAAACACATTTTTTAGGCAATTAAAAACAGATAATGGGATCTACATTATGTTCTTACTAAACTTACAAGTATTTAACTTTACAGTTCAAATAGGACAGCATAATTTGATACCAAGTCCAAAGCTCTGAAAGATGACAGTTAAGTCCCTCCCACCTGAAATTAAGTATACAAAAGACTATTAGGGGCCGGGTGCGGTGGCTCACACCTGTAATCCCAGCACTTTGGGAGGCCGAGGGGGGCGGATCATCAGGTCAGAAGATCGAGACCATCCTGGCTAACATGGTGAAACCCTGTCTCTACTAAAAATACAAAAAAAAAAAAATTAGCCTGGCATGGTGGCAGGCGCCTGTAGTCCCAGCTACTCGGGAAGCTGAGGCAGGAGAATGGCGTGAACCTGGGAGGCGCAGCTTGTAGTGAGTCGAGATTGCGCCACTGCACTCCATCCTGGGCGACAGAGCGAGACGCCATCTCAAAAAAAAAAAAAAAGACTATTAGGCTCACACCTCAATTGCTATTTTATAGGAGAAATCATATTTTTTCTCTTCTCTCTGGAGGCAAAGGAAAGTACCAAATTATTTCAATGTCCCTTCTTGCCTTCATTTAATGAAAGAAGGCCATAAAATCTATGGCTTGGAAGGGATGTTAAAGATAGGTGATTGAACTGCAAACTAAATCTCAAATCCTCTCTACAATATCCACCCAGCAATTGCTAACCTATGCTTGAATACTTCCTGGTGATAAGAACTCACTGTCCCAAAGCAGTCTAATCCATATTTGAATAGCTGTGATTCTTAGCTCTTTATTCTGAGGTGGTATCTCTCAACTCCATCCACAGGGTTTATTTCCTGTCCTCAGCATTAACTAAAACAAATCTAACTAATTAGACCTCAAGAAAGTCACAAAATACGTATTGTGTTTGCCCTGAGTTCTCTATTCTCTTGGCTAAACATTCCCAGCTTAGTCAATCATACCTCAAATTTAAATTCCCAGCTCTGCTATTAAGTATATAACATGGACAAGTTATTTAATCTTTTGAAATCTGTTTTGTTATCAATAAAATAAATACTGCTCCTTAGGGTTCATGTGAGGGTTAGAAATGTGTTCCAAAATCTTGGTATAGTGCCTGCATAGAGCAGACACTGACTAAACAGCAGCCATTATGATAATAATGGCAGGGATTTGAATTCCCACTAGGTACAAGTTGCTCTCTTCTGAATGAGCTCCATTTTGTTTTTAACCCTAAAGGATGATGCTTCACACAAGTAGTATCCAGGGCTTGTTTGAGGTGTACTCCTTGGTGCAGAGGAGAGCAGGACTCTCTCTCTCTTTCCCTCATCGTAGGTACCATATTTCCACCAAAGCAGCCTAAGATCAAATCTGTTTTATTTCATGGCCATATCACACTGTTGCCTCACAGAGAATACACTTTGATTAAAATCCATCTTTTAGAAATATTAAAACTGGGCCAGGCGTGGTGGTTCATGCCTGTAATCCCAGTACTTTGAGAGGCCGGGTGGGTGGATCACCTGAGGTTGGGAGTTTGGGACCAGCCCGTCTCTACTAAAAATACAAAAATTAGCCGGGTGTGGTGGTGCATGCCCGTAATCCCAGCTACTTGGGAGGCTGAGGCAGAAGAATCGCTTGAACCCAGGAGGCGGAGGTTGCAGTGAGCCGAGATCGCACCATTGTACTCTAGCCTGGGCACCAAGAGTGAAACTCCGTCTCCAAAAAAAAAAAAAAAAAACAAATATTAAAACTGAAAAACCAACCGGGTGCAGTGGCTCACGCCTGTAATCCCAGCACTTTGGGAGGCTGAAGTGGGTGGATCATGAGGTCAGGAGTTCAAGACCAGCCTAGCCAACATAGTGAAACGCCGTCTCTACTAAAAATACAAAGATTAGCTGGGTGGGGTGGCACGTGCCTGTAGTCCCAGCTACTCAGGAGGCTGAGGCAAGAGAATCATCTGAACCCAGGAGGCGGAGGTTGCAGTAAGCCAAGACTGGGCCATTGCACTCCAGCCTGGGCAACAGAGCAAGACTCTGTCTCCAGAAAAAAAAAAAAAAGGATAATACAATGCAGTATTCCTGAATCAATGAGTAGGAAACACTCTGGGAATTGCCTAGCATATACTAACTGCTTAGTAAAAGTTTTAAGACTTCCCCTCCATTAACTCAAAACATCCATAATCAATTCTCAGAAGTACCTCCTTTTTAACAACATAAGCAGCCACAAAAATACCAATAGCCAGGCATTCTGCTAAGAGTTTATATATATAATTTCTTATAATTCATAAAACAACCCTTTAAGTACAGGAAAGCACAAAAAGTTAACAAAATTAAGTGGCAGAGCAAGGAAAACAAACACACCCTAAAGAGTGTTGACTCCAGAGCTTACCTTTCTAAATACTAATTCACAGTTGCTCTTGTATTAGTTAACTAATAAAACATCTGCTCCTGGGCATTGGCTACACTGTCCACCTCGTGAAAACTCATCAAGCTACACACTTAGTATTTGTGTACTTTAGTGCACTGCATGTGTGATAAAGGGAAGCCTCAGGAAAATGTTAAAATCACTTACACTAAAAACATATACACACTGGGCACAGTGGCTCGCGCCTGTAATTCCAGCACTTTGGGAGGCCAAGGCAGGTGGATTACCTGAGGTCAGGAGCTTGAGACCAGCCTGACTAACATGGTGAAACCCCGTCTGTACTAAAAATACAAAAATTAGCCGGGCGTAGTGGCATGTGCCTGTAATCCCAGCTACTCGGGAGGCTGAGGCAGGAGAATTGCTTGAACCCAGGAGGCGGAGGTTGCAGTGAGCTGAGATCGTGCCATTGCACTCCAGCCTGGGTGACAGAGTGAGACTCCATCTCAAAAACAAACAAACAAAAACAACAAAAAAACAAAAAACAACAACAATAAAACAACAACAACAACACATACACATCCCTGAATCCAGTCAAAGAAAGTTTTGGTTCAGCTCAAATTTAACATGAACTTGGTGGCTATAATTGTTTTTCTGTTTTATATCTGTCTCTCTTAGGTCTATATATCCTCCTACAGTATTACATACTTACGTCTAAAGGTAAAGATAATAAAAGGGAAAAAGAACTCTAATAGATGTTCCATAGTAACAAACTTGAAATTATCTGAGGATAGACCACTGAAGTCCAGAAGGCACACTAATTTTTTTTTTTTTTTTTTGAGACAGAGTTTCGCTCTGTCACCCAGGCAGACAGAGTACAGTGGCACGATCTCGTGTTCAAGCAATTTGCCTGCCTCAGCCTCCCGAGTAGCTGGGACTACAGGTGCCTGCCACGGCGCCCGGCTAATTTTTTGTATTTTTAGTAGAGGCGGGGTTTCACCGTGTTAGCCAGGATAGTCTCGATCTCCTGACTTCTTGATCCACCCGCCTCGGCCTCCCAAAGTGCTGGGATTACAGGCGTGAGCCACCGCGCCCGGCCCGAGGCACACTAATTATATATGTTTCCAATGAATAAATTACAGCTGTACAGTATTTTAAAACATTAACGAAGCCATTTATAAATGCTCTTGTAGTTGTCTGTTTAAAGACAAGAGGAAATGGAACCATTTCAGTTGTCCATTTGTTTGCTATCATTAATATAATTCTCTCCCAACATATAATACTCTGCTATCAGTAACATAATTGGGTATAATCAATAGCAATGCTAGTAGAATTAACTATTCCATAAAGAAAATGAGTCCAAGACTTACCTTCCAAATAACTGAGGGGCCTGAGGCAGGATCCTTAACTCAGAAATGGGGTTAATACCCTTACAGAAGGCCTCTTGGAGGATTAAACAAAATACTGTATATACAGTTTTTGGCATAGTACCTGAGATTTAGTAAACATCTACTCAATAACTATTGACAATTATTACTCTGAAATTTTAAATTAATGTAAACAATCTACCAGCTTAATGTAATACAGTAATAAAGTATTAGAGAAGGGAAAGTCCACCCCAAAGAACTCTAAAAACCAAAATACAATTCCCCAGGTCAACTCCATCCAAGAAGTAAAAAGTCCATAATAAAACGAACCCACTGGATTCCTGTGGGTCCTTAACCCATGGAGATAAGAAAACCTAGCTTAACACTGCTAAAATAGAACTGGACAACTCTGGCCGGGCGTGGTAGCTCATGCCTGTAATCCCAGCACTTTGAGAGGCCAAGGCAGGTGAATTGCTTGAGCTCAGGAGCTCAAGACCAGCTGGGCAACAAAGCAAGACCTCTGTCTCTACAAAAAATACAAAAATTAGCCAGGCGTGGTGGCTCGTGCCTGTGGTCCCAGTCACATAGGAGGATGAGGTGGGAGGATGGCTTGAGCCTGGGAGGCATAGGCTGCAGTGAGCCAAGATCGCACCACTGCCCTCTAGCCTGCGTAACAAAACCATTGTCTTAAAAAAAAAAGAATTGAGCAACTTTGCTCTCTCTTTAAAAACCTCCAGTGGTTCATCTTCTAATTTACTGACAAAAAGGCCGAACTATTAATATTTACATGGCCAGGCGTGGTGGTTCACGCCTGTAATCCCAGTGCTTTGGAAGGCCGAGGCGAGCAGATCATCTGGGGTCAGTTCAAGACCAGACTGGCCAACATGGTGAAACCCCATCTCTATTAATAATACAAAAATTAGCTGGGTGTGGTGGCACAAGCCTGTAAGCTCAGCTACTCAGGAGGCTGAGGCAGGAGAATCACATGAACCCAGGAGGCAGAGGTTACAGGGAACGGAGATCACGCCACTGCATTCCAGCCTGGGTGACAGAGCAAGACTCCGTCTCAGAAAACAAAAAATTACAATGGCATGCAAGTCCGTCCAAGAATTGAACTCAGTTACCTTCCCAACTCTCTCCATCAAACTGCTTTCTATTTTCAATTTTGCAAACACACATGCTTTGACTTTTCATGGCTTTCATGGCTCTTGGCCTTCCCCCCCTCTGGAATGGCATCTGCTCCCTCAGGCCTCCACACTGTATTGCAGTTGTCACTGGGTCCTTAACTCCTCTTTTGGATTCTAAGCAAAAGATAATGTACTATTCATTTATAGTTGTAACCTAATATAAAACTATCCATACTGAGGAGTTAATAATGTCCAAAATTTAGATGGTAAAATGCTAACTTACATTTACCCTTATCTCCATCTATTTTACTTTTACTGTCATAAAAAATTAAGAGTAGTTGACATAATCGATTCAGTCACTGGCCTATTACCACCCTGACAAGGATGGAATAAGAAACAGGGCTTGTCATTTCGAATCCAAGCTATTTGCAATGGAAAAATATATCCATGCTTTCAAGATTCATATTTATTCCACAGTGGAAGAGAAAATGTAATGTTCTTTCCTTTATTTATTTATTTATTTTTGAGACGGAGTCTCGCTCTGTTGCCCAGGCTGGAGTGCAGTGGCGAAATCTTGGCTCACTGCAAGCTCCGCCTCGAGGGTTCAAGTGATTCTCCTGCCTCAGCCTCCCAAGTAGCTGGGACTATAGGCGCCCGCCACCACGCCCGTCTAATTTTTTGTATTTTTAGTACAGATGAGGTTTCACCATGTTAGCCAGGGTGGTCTCGATCTCCTGACCTTGTGATCTGCCCACCTTGGCCTCCCAAAGTGCTGGGATTACGGGCAAAAGCTACCGCACCCGGCCGAAAATGTAATGTTATTTCTAATTCTCGTGAAATACTGGTACAAAACCATATAATAGCAATTAAAAGTCTTTGCAAGACTGACAAAACACCAAGTGTTCCACTAGAAAAATCCACACATTAAAACAAAGGTGCCAGGCACGGTGGCTCATGCCTATAATCCCAACACTTTGAGAGGCCAAGGTGGGCAGATCACCTGAGGTCGGCAGTTCGAGACCAGCATGGAGAAACCCCGTCTCTACCAGAAATACAAAATTAGCTGGGCGTGGTGGCACATGCCTGTAATCCCAGCTACTCGGGAGGCTGAGGCAGGAGAATCACTTGAACCTCGAGGTGGAGGTTGCAGCGAGCCGAGATCGCGCCATTGCACTCTAGCCTGAGCAACAAGAATCAAACTCTGCCTAAAAGAAAAAAAAAAACCAGGCTGGGCACGGTGGCTCACACCTGTAATCCCAGCACTTTGGGAGGCCGACGCAGGAGGATCATGAGGTCAGGAGATCGAGACCATCCTGGCTAACACGGTGAAACCCCTTCTCTACGAAAAATACAAAAAATTAGCCAGGCGTGGTGGAGGGCACTTGTAGTCCCAGCTACTTGGGAGGCTGAGGCAGGAGAATGGTGTGAACCCGGGAGGTGGAGCTTGCAGTGAGCCCTGAGATCGCGCCACTGCACTCCAGCCTGGGCGACAGAGTGAGACTTGGTCTCAAAAAAAAAAACAAAAACAAAAACAAAAAAAACAAAGGCAGCATTACTTGGCTCACTCCACATACATTCCATAACTCTTCTGACTGCTTTTACATCCTTCCCTTTCTTTTGTCAGTTAGTGTCTCATATACTAACAGTCTCCAATGATACATGCAGAAAGGTAGCTTTTAATTGCTACACAGCTATTTCTCCTTTTTAGTACCTGGATATTGCTTTGAGAACTTAATTTAGGAAGCGAGTGAACCACACCTATCAGTGTAGCTATATTCTCTAAGGTGACTAACACCTAGGCCCCAAGTTATAAGTTTCCCCAGGATTCCTACCACTCGAGACACGTTAAAATAATCTGTTAGGTTAAGACCACTGAATCTTAAATCTGAGACATCATATTTCATCGAATCCAGCTCCCTTTATACATATGAAACTGATTCTGGAAAAGTTAATTGTCTAGTTTACAAGGTAACTAGAATCCAGAGCTTCCTGACTCTCCAAACAATGCTAAGTGTACTACATGTTACAGTGTTTTAATCTTTCTTTTTCTTTTTTTTGAGACAGAATTTCACTTTGTCACCCAGGATGGAGTGCAGTGGCATGATCTCGGCTCACTGCAACCTCTGCCTCCCATATTGAAGCGATTCTCTTTTTTTTTTTAGACAGAGTTTTGCTCTTGTCGCCCAGGCTGGATGGAGTACAATGGTGCCATCTTGGCTCACTGCAACCTCTGCCTCCCGGGTTCAAGTGATTCTCCTGCCTCAGCCTCCCTCAGTCCTGCAACAGAGCAGGACTCCAGCTCAAAAAAAAAAAAAAAAAAAAAAAAAAAAAAGGAATTAGTTCATTTCTACACTTACTCTCTGCTACAATATACTTTACTGAAAAATAAGTTCCAAGAATAAAAATTTAAGATGGAATGTAGCTATATGAGTTGTACAGAAACCACCTGATTTTTATAAAGTGGTAATATATCATCACTACAGCAAACTCTAAATTCAAGCCGGTGATCTAAAAGTCAAATGATCCAAAACCCATTAGCCATTACCAATTCCCCAAGCTAGTTAGTACACAGAGGGCTCAACTCATTGTGCAATGACCACGAATATGTCATTGAATGTGAAATGATCAAATGTTCTGGAAAATTTATAAAACTTTCACTAGTTTGCACAATTAAAGTTATTTTGAGAAAAACAACTTCCGTGTGTATCATTACATTGAACTACTCAACTTCGGCTAGTAAAATATGTACTCCAAAAGGTACTCCCTCTGGGCAAAGTGTCATAAATATGCTGTTCTGGAATGTACGTGGAACCTAGCAACCACTTCTAAAGTTTCATTTGCTGATGTCCCTCCCTGTCCATTTGCCCTACAAGACTAAGTATCTTTAAGAATCAAACTAACGGGCTCTTCATCAGTTTTTCCCACTGACAAAAATCATGTGATTGGTCTCTCCACCATTTGCCTAAGTGAATCACCCAATTAAAAAAAAAAAATCCGCACACTACAATCTTGCTCTAAGACAAGAGACATTTAACAATTTATTATGCGAAAAGCACAGAACGTACTGTTAGGCCTTACTCTGAGAATTCACTCTTCCACATTGCTTACAATGTAAAATTTTAACCACCTAGAAGTTACTAGAACATAGTGGACATCTCTCCTCAAGAGTTTGACAAGCCGGAGGGGATGATGAGCTTAACACTTTACTTCCTCCTCTCTGCCACATCAATCTGCCAGGGGATCAAGTCCTATTCCAGTTTATGGTTCCCAAGAATGGCTGGAAAGGCTATGTATGGAACCTCTTGACAGATTTCTTCCATTAAGGGTAAAAATCGGCGACTCCTGATGTGATAAGCCATGGGAAACAGGAAAAGAAAAGCGTCAGTTAAAAAAATAATAATAATAAAAGGCAATCCCAGAATGGGATCCTTTGGAAGAAAGTGGGCTCATTCTTCCACCGGGGCTCCTGGAAATCCCAGAAGCTAAATCAGGTAAAATGTTCCGGTAACCTCTGGGAGGCGGGACATGACTGCTAAACCAAGGTTGCAGGCCCTTCAGGGGTGTGACCTAGTGGCCAAGCGGGTAGTGACAAACTTCGAGTACCGCCAAGGAGGGAACCCCGCTTGAGTCACCACAGCCCAGTATGAGTGGGTGAGGGCAAGTCTGGTCCAGTCACCCTGGGGACCACAGCCCATGCCGGGCTCCCGGGGCCGGGCAGAAGTGGCGGGGGTGGGGCTGCCCCGGCTCACCTTTGAAGAAGCGCAGTGCCAGGCCGTACAACTCCTCCAGGCCGAAACCCCAGCGCTGCTCCAGCCGCCGCGCCTCCTCCGCCGCGCCCCCAGCCGCCGCCTCCCCGGGCTCGGGCTGCTCCCCTGAGGCGCCCGGGCCGCGACCGGATCCGGGTGGCGAGGGCGGTGGCAGCGGTGGCGGCAGCAGCGGGGCGCCCTCCGCGCCAGGCCGCTCCTCCGGGTCCGGGCTGAGCGTGAGGCCGTCGACGGACACCTCGAGTCGCTCTGCGTTCAGCACCGCCGCCATCTCCGGCTGCTGCACCTCCTCAGCGGGGACAGGCGGCGGCCACGTATCGACTTCCTGCTGACCTCTGACCTCCGCTTACCGACACCGGAACTTCCGCTGCTGAGGAGGCTGGAGGGCTCCTGGAGAGGGGCTGAGGCCTGGTGCCCCACCCCCTCCGGAACCGTCAGTTGCGCTGGCTCCGCGACCACTCTTCAGGCTCCCCAACTCCCGTTGGTCCCGAACTCCCCTCCCCCCCCACCCCATCCTTTCCTATCCCAGTTGCTCCAGGTGGGCGGGTGCTACCACCCCCACCGCTCGGTTCGGTACTGCGGCTGTCAGTGCCCAGCAGGGGCGGGGTCAGTGGAGCCCCGCGCGGGGGTTGGAGCAGGGAGGATTGACGAGGTCGGCCAGCACCCAACCCTCGAGGTCAGAGGCCCTTCACATTTGCGGGGGCCTGCGTGGTTGGCAGAGCTCTTTTGCCCACCACCATCTCGTTTGGCCTTCACAGCAACTCTAAGGAAATGCAGGGCAAATTCCCAATTTTTTTAAAAGGGGAAACTGAGACTGCAGAGAAATTCAGTGACTTTGAGGTTGCAGATGGGGCTGATCCTGGTTTTGGAGGAAGCGCATCTCATACAATTTGTGGGGACCCTCATTAGGAAAGAGTACAAAAAGTTAGCGCAGAAGGGTAGGAAAGTGCATGTATATTTAGAAAGAGAAAGAAATAACAAATGACATTTTAAAAGTTAACAAAACCCACAAACATCACACACATAACCATAATATTTTCATTGACTGCCTGATATTCTTCTACAGGGCGTCTGAGAGCCCAGAAACCTATTTTTTTCTAAAAGATTGAAGTCGCCCCAGACATTATGTATATTCACCTGTGTTTCCAGACTTTGGGAGCACCATTTATGATCATTTTTCCCACCTTTGTTTTGGCCACGTACTTTTGATTGCCTTTTCCTATAACAATTATTTTGTAACTTTTTTTTTTTTGGAGACAGTCTTGCTGTGCCACGCCGGCTGGAGTGTAGTGGTGCAATTTCGGTTCACTGCAACCTCTGCCTCCCGGGTTCAAGCAACTCTCCTGCCTCAGCCTCCCGAGTAGCTGGGATTACAGGTGCCCACCACGACGCCTGGCTGATTTTTGTAAATTTAGTAGAGTCAGGATTTCCCCATGTTGGCCAGGCTGGTCTCAAACTCCTGACCTCATGTGATCTGCCCGCCTCGGCCTCCCCAAAGTGCTGGGATTACAGGTGAGAGCCACCGCGCCCAGCCTATTTTGTAATTTTCTATAAAGAAAAGAGAAGATCAGTCTTTTCTCCAGCATGGCTGATCAAATTTGTTTCTTAGTAATTGTTTATAAGTTTATTTCAGCATCACAACTCATTACTGATATTGTTACGTACTTTTTTAGGGTTATTGTTCAGTTTGGGAAATCTCAAGTTTCACAGATGTGCTATGAGATTTTTATGGCCGTTTGGCTGCTTCAGTGACAATTTTGTGTGTGGTTTTTACTGAAGCCCTAGAGAGTTTTTTTCTTTTTCTTTTTCTTTTTTTTTTTTTTTGAGACAGAGTCTCTCTCTGTCGCCCAGGCTGGAGTGCAGTGGTGCGATCTCAGCTCACTGCAAGCTCCACCTCCCGGTTTCATGCCATTCTCCTGCCTCAGCCTCCTGAGTAGCTGGGACTACAGGTGCCCGCCACCATGCCCGGCTAATTTTTTTGTATTTTTAGTAGAGACGGGGTTTCACCGTGTTAGCCAGGATGGTCTCAATCTCCTGACCTCGTGATCTGCCCGCCTCGGCCTCCCAAAGTGCTGGGATTACAGGCGTGAGCCACGCGCCCGGCCGAGAGTTTTTTCAGGACAAGATTTGTATTCCACATTCAGACAGGATCTGATCCATTACAGTGGATAAGACATACAACTTCACATACAGACAGACTCACTGTAGTAAAACTATAAGTTTATGTCCCATAAACATAGGGATTCTAATCTATTCCCTTTTGCATGATTCACATAAAAACAGAAAGAAGTATGGTACAGTTATAATTGCAGATATGACTTAGATTCTCAGTGAGTCAGAAACTTCATTTTGATTAGGCATTGAGAGAATTGATCCCTCTCCTTATAATTTTCCACTTCTGATGGTTGGAAGCATATTTTTAAGTCTTTTAATTACTCAAAAAACTTCATTTTTTTATTTAGCTTTCTGACCCTGTGCTTGTGCCTTCAACAGTCACAATGATTTTCTTTTCCTTGATAAGGAAAACATGCTTGATCCTGTCACAAACACATATAGCACATGTGGAACCACCATAGGCCCTGCTGACATGGTTTTTTGTGTTTTGGACAATCTCATAAGAACTTTGGGTCTTATAACACGAACCCCTTGAAGTCTGCCTGGGTACACACCACAGTAGATTTTGGTGCTTTCCCAGCCTTCTTGGTATAAAGGTAAGCAATTCTATTACCAGGGGTTCAGGACAGCCTAGTTTTATTAGAAGCTGTATTGTAGGAAAGCCTACAACAGTATGTCAAACGCTGGACCATTCTGTGTGCCTATAGACAACGTCCCCAGAAGAGGAAAAAGAATGGAAGAATTTTACTAGCTCTTTCTTTTCTTTCAAACCTTGTTGCTCCTCCACTACCCAAGTACTTCCTGTGTCAGGCAACATAGGGTTCCTTCGCCCTTTGGCCTTGCACTTTTGTGACATGGTGCTGGCTGAATTGACATAATGGGTAGTAGGTATATTCCAGAAAGCCATTCCTACACCCATGGTGAACAATAATTTAACAACATACAGAATTGACTGCAAACCACTTAAATGCATGCCACTAACCCCAAATTAAATGTATCCCTATTCATTGTCCCCTTAGCCAAATCCCCCACAAAGCCTATAGCCATTTCAATAACTCCTAACCAGAGGAGGATGACGAAGGGAAGTTAGAAAGGAAGACAGAGGTCTTAAATATCTTACTCTCAAAACTGTTACAGAAGCGTATACTGCTAAGGCCACTCTAAGCGCCTTGGGAGGGGCCTGTGTAAGCAAGGGGCCCTGAAGCTTGAGCTTCATTAACTTTATGGTAAACCCACTTCTAGTTGTAGAGGACTAAAAACTCTAATTCTACTGCTCGTTCTTCCCACTTAGCTTGGATCTTTATATTTAGCTTTCATTAGCTTAAAACTATGCATATTATGTGCCTAACCTTCAAAATGTTTTTTATATATATGTATATTCCCCTGTGTTTAGCTCAGTGTTCTACCTTTAACATTCAATAACTGTTGGGATGATAATGAGTAGGGTAAATATAACCCTTCTTCATGAAATAATAGATTCTGTTTTCCAAGTTTTCACAATAAGCATTTCTTCTGTAATCAGAAAAAAAAGGTTATTTTTTTAAAAAGTATACAATAATTATTAAAACCTGTAGAATATACCTAGGAAGGTAGGTAAAATATGGTAATTAATTAATTACATGGACTTTTTATACAAAAATTAGCTGGGTGTGGTGGTAGACACCTGTAATCCCAGCTACTTAGGAGGCTGAGGCAGGAGAATTGCTTGAACCTGAGAGGTGGATGTTGCAGTGAGCCAAGATCTCATCACTGCACTCCAGCCTAGGTGATGGAGAGAGACTCTGTCTCAAAAAAAGACATACATTAAAAAAATTATATGGACTTTTTTATTGTTTTGTAATTTAACATATTGAATAGGCTTGGAAAACACAAACATCCTCCAGACAAAGCATCTGAACCTCTTGCTAATAGAACCATCAAGGGCCATTGTGTAGGTGGTTGCCCTTAATGACTAAAAACATTAGGGGTTTACAGTGCGTCATGCCTGTAATCCCAGCACTTTGGGAGGCTGAGGCAGGAGGATTGTTTGAGCCCAGAAGTTTGAGAACAGCCTGGGCAGCATAGGAAGACCGTGTCTCTACAAAAAATAAAAAATTAGCTGGGCATGGTGGCATGTATTGGGAGGCTGAGGTGGAAGGATCACTTGAGCCTGGGAGGTCAAGGCTGCAGTAAGCCATGATGGCGTCACTGCTTTCCAGCCTAGGCGACAGAATGAGACCCTGTTTCTAAAAACTAAAATTAAAAAATTAGAGAATATAACTTCCCTTTAACAGTTCACTGTGGGAGATGAGTTCCAGACAGGCTCACCTGAATGTCTTATTAAACTGCAGATTTTGACTCAGTAGGTATAGAGGGAGGCCTGAGAGTATACATTTCTCATAAGCTTTCTGGTGATGCCGATGCTGCTGTCTACAGACCACACTTTGAATAGCAAGTCTAGGAAACGTGTTTTTCCCATGCTTTATTGAGTATAATTGTTGTATAATAAACTGCAAATATTAAAGTTTACAATATGATGAGTTTTGGCACAGGCATATACCTGTATAACCATTACCATAAAATAACAAACATCCATTACTGTTTTGTAATTCCTCCTTCCCCCAGGACTTTTCAATAGATCTTTGTTATAATGCACTTGTCACAGTAGAATCTAACTTATATAAACAGTTCAGCGCAACTATCTGTTTTTCTTTTCTTTTTTTTTTTTTTTTGAGATGGAGTCTCGTTCTGTCGCCCAGGCTGGAGTGCAGTGGCGCGATCTCAGCTCACTGCAAGCTCTGCCTCCCGGGTTCACGCCATTCTCCTGCCTCAGCCTCCCGAGTAGCTGGGACTACAGGCACCCACCACCACACCTGGCTAATTTTTTTGTATTTTTAGTAGAGACGGGGTTTCACGGTGTTAGCCAGGATGGTCTCAATCTCCTGACCTCGTGATGCGCCTGCCTTGGCCTCCCCAAGTACTGGGATTACAGGCGTGAGCCACCGTGCCTGGCCAACTACCTGTTTTTCTATATCCCTGTCTTTTATATGTGAGGAGGCACACAGATTGATCAAAAAGGTGTATTTTTGAAACCTTTCAAATATCTTCTCCATGTCTGTTCTTTTATAAAAGAGGATACTTTTGGGTGTTCTGCCTATGGTGTACCCATTCTTTTATTCCTTTACTTTCTTAATAAACTTGCTTTCATTAAAAAAAAAAAAAAAAGGATACTTTTCTTTTCTTTTTGTTTTTTTTTTGAGATGGAATCTCACTCTTTTGCCCAGGCCGGAGTGCAGTGGTGCGATCTCGGCTCACTGCAACCTCTGCCTCCCGGGTTCAAGCAATTCTCCTGACTGAGCCTCCTGAGTAGCTGGGATTACAAGAATGCACCACCAGCTGGGCGCGGTGGCTCACGCCTGTAATCCCAGCACTTTGGGAGGCCGAGGCGGTCAGATCACAAGGTCAGGAGATTGAAACCATCCTGGCTAACATGGTGAAACTCCGTCTCTACTAAAAATACAAAAATTAGCTGGGCGTAGTGGCGGGCGCCTGTAGTCCCAGCTACTCGGGAGGCTGAGGCAGGAGAATGGTGCGAACCCGGGAGGCAGAACTTGCAGTGAGCCGAGATCGCACCACTGCACTCCAGCCTGGGTGACAGAGCAAGACTCCATCTCAAAAAAAAAAAAAGAATGCACCACCATGCCCAGCTAATTTTTGTATTTTTAGTAGAGATGGGGTTTCCCCATGTTGCCCAGGCTGGTCTCGAACCCCTGATCTCAGGTGATCTGCCTGCCTTGGCCTCCCAAAGTGCTGGAATTCCAGGCATGAGCCACCGTGCCCAGCCAAAAAAAGGATACTTTCCAATCTGCAAACTTTGCTGTGTGAATTTCTTAAGCTCCATTCCATTCAATAATTTTCCAGATGAAGTGTTTACCATTTCTGAAATGCTTTCTGAAATTTAGACTTTCCATTTATTCTCTCCACATATTTTCATCTTTTCTGTAAATATCGTGGATCACTAGACAGGGACTGAGTTCAACTTTTTGTTTCCTGCTTTTTCTGGTGAACTAATATCAGTACTCAGTAAAGTTTTGCAGTTAGTCTTATTTAGTAATGCAGTACCCTTTAGTAGTGAAAATTATTTTGTACTCCTTGACTGCAAGCACTTAGAGAGCAAGGGGCATTTCCCTGGACTTCCACAGTCCCTAGCACAGGATAGGAAACATGGTAGGCACTCGAATGTTTTACTGAGTGAATGAATGAAGGTGTAATTACAGTATTATGTACAATATCAGTTCAGCTCAACATACATGTAAGGAGTGCCTTGTATACCAGGTATTTTATTTTATTTTATTTATTATTATTATTATTATTACTATTTTTGAGACGGAGTCTCGCTCTGTTGTCCAGGCTGGAGTGCAGTGGGATGATCTAGGCTCATCACAACCTCCACCTCCCGGGTTCAAGCAATTCTCCTGCCTCAGCCTCCTGAGTAGCTGGGACTATAGGTGTGCACCACCATGCTCAGCTAATTTTTGTATTTTTAGTAAAGACAGGGTTTCACTATCTTGGCCAGGCTGGTCTCGAACTTGACCTCGTGATCCACCCGCCTTGGCCTCCCAAAGCGCTGGGATTACAGGCATGAGCCACCATGCCTGGCCATATACCAGATATTTTAGGATACAAAGGTGAGTGCTGTGGTATCTACACCCAAGGTGTTTATGGTCCAGTAGGTGAGACTGTGGCAAAAGCACCAAATTAGGGCCAGGCTTCCAGTGCTGGAATTTTACTTATCTCGTGACCTTGAGCCGGTTACGTTACTTCTGTTTCCTCCTTTATAAAATGGGAATAATAATACTATCCCCCTCTTAGGCTGTTGAGAGGACTGAATCTATGAATACTGTACATGTAAAGCACATAGAAAAGGACCTGTTTGAGGCTAGGCACAGTGGCTCACACCTGTAAACCCAGCACTTTGGGAGGCCAAGGTGGAAGGATCACTTGAGGCCAGGAGTTCAAGACCAGCCTGGGAAACACAGCAAGACCCTGTCTTTACAAAAAATTTCAAAAATTAGCCAGGTGTGGTGGTGCACTCCTGTAGTCCTAGCTACTCAGGAGGCTGAGGTAAGCGGATATTTGAGGTTATAGTGAACTATGATCATGCCACTATACTCCAGCCTGGGCAACATAGCAAAAAGGACTAGCCTGACACATACTGGGCCTTTAGTAAATTTTGTCCACTATTATATACAATGTTCCCTTACAATGTAAAAGAGAGTTTGCACACTTGGGGCTCCCAAGAGAAAGCCTACCCACTAGTATCTTTTATTTGGCTTGGAAGAATTAGCCCCTATAATGCTTTAAATTTGAATTGGTTGCTAGCATTTTAAAATCTGGAATTTTAATGTAAAAATCCAGATTTATGACTTACCTTAAAAAACTAAGAAATCTGGCAACTGTGGGCCTGACATTGGTGCTTGACAACAATGAGGTGCAGTTGTGTAGAGAATGCCTTCTTCAGGAGAGACGTGCTCTCAAGTTCTCAACAGCCCCCAGCCCATGGTGACAGACACTGTCCATGCTATCTATCATGGACCTATATTTGGTTTTGTAGAAAATGATAAAAATCAGTTTATCAGCTGGGCGCAGTGGCTCACGCCTATAATCCCAGCACTTTGGGAGGCCAAGGTGGGCAGATCACCTGAGGTCAAGAGTTCGAGACCAGCCTGGCCAACATGGCGATATCCTGTCTCTACTAAAAATACAAAAATTAGCCAGACGTGGTGGTGTGTGCCTGTAGTCCCAGCTACTCGGGATGCTGAGGCAGGAGAATCACTTGAACGTGGGAGGCGGAGGTTGGAGTGAGCCGAGATAGCGCCACTGCATTCCAACCTGGGCGACAAGAGCAAAACTGTCTCAAAAAAAAAAAAAAAAAAAAATCGGCTTATCATCTTATACAGCTCTCTATCAATTTATATTGTTACTTGCCTGACCACTGTCTTAGTCTGCTTGAATTGCTATAACAAAATACCATTTACTGGGTAGCTTAAAAACAACAGAAATTTATTGCTCACCATTCTAGAGGCTGAGAAGACCCAGATCAGGCTCCAGCAGATTCAGTGTCTGGTGAAGTCCCGCTTCCTAGTTTATAGATGGCCGTCCTCTGGCTGAGTCCTCACATGGTAGAAGAGACAAGGGAGCTCTCTGGAGTCTCTTTTATTTTATTTTTGAGACAGGGTCTCACTCTGTCACCCAGGCTGGAGTGCAGTGGCGCGATCTCACTGCAACCTCCGCCTCCCAGGCTCAGGTGATCCTCCCACCTCAACCTCCCAATTAGCTGAGACTACGGACACACTGCACCACACCTGGCTAATTTTTGTATTTTTTTTGTAGAGATGGGGTTTCTCAAGCTCGTCTTGAACTCCTGGACTCAAGTAATCCACCTGCCTCAGCCTCCCAAAGTGTTGGGATTACAGATGTGAGCCACCATACCTGGCCTGGGGTCTCTTTTATAAGGGCTCTAATCCCATTCATGAGGGCTCTCCCCTCATGACCTCATAACCTCCCAAGGGCCCCACCTCCTATACCAACACATAGGGGATTAGGTTTCAACATACACATTTTAGGAAGAGGTAAACATTCTGTCTACAGCACCACTGTAGGCATTCGTGACTCCCTAAGATAGAAAAAAGAGGAATGCACACTGTCTGGAAGGTTTGCGGATGGCTTCCACAGAGGATAGAATTATCTGATTGGTCCCTGTGCTCCTTTACATCTGAAGGATGTGGAAACAATCGGATAGGCAGAAGGAATACCATCTGCTAATGCCCTGAGGGCTAAGAGAGCCTGGCATGTTTAGTTATCCCTGGCTGGAGCATTTACTGCAAGGGTGGAGAGACAGGAGATGAGCCTGGTAGAGGCCGGCAGGGGCCAGGTGTGCAGGGCCTAGAAAGATTGGCCTGTGGTGGTCCTGTAGGTGGTGGGGAGCCAGTGAAGGATTTTATGCAAGGGAATGTCATGAAGGAGAGGCTGCAGGAGAGGCTGGCAGCAGGGAGCTCAGAATGGAGGCTCCCCTTACAGTCCAGGTGAAAATAATGAGATCCGGAAGAGGAGCAGGGTAGGGAGATGACAAGAAAGAGGAGATCAGCAGCACAGTCAATAGAGCCAGCAGAGCCAACCAGAGTAGGTGAGGGAATGGGAGTCCATTACATTTAACTGTGGCAATCTGAGACCCACTTTTTGGACCTCTGTTTCTTTATCTGTAAAAAGTAGAAACTGTTTCTGCCCTGATTTCATCACATGATGTTGATAGGTCTAAGTTAACTTATCTCTGTGAAAGTGCTCTAGAAACTTTAAAATATGATAAATAGATTAGATATGGTTTTTATAGTCGCTATCATTTCTCTCTGGACTTCATGTCCAAAACACTCTTTTTTTTTTGCTTTGAGACAAGGTCTCATTCTGTTGCCCAGGCTGGAGTACAGTGGTGCAATCACAGCTCATTGCAGCCTCGACCTCCCTGGGCTCAGGTGATTATCCCACCTCAGCCTCCTAAGTAACTGGGATCACAGGCAAACATGCCTGGCTAAATTTTTTTGTATTTTTTGTAGAGACAGGATTTTGCTATGTCACCCAGGCTGGGCTCAAACTCCTGGGCTCAAGCAATCCACCCACCTCGGACTCCCAAAGTGCTGGGATTACAGGCATGAGCCACTGTGCACAGCCCCAAAACACTCTTAAGGGCCACTGTCCATTATGAACTTATATATATTTTTTTCAGATTCAAAAGTAAAGATGATTCTAACAAAAAAAAATCAAATACCGGTGGGCAGATCACTTGAGGTCAGGAGTTCGAGACCAGCCTGGCCAACATGGCGAAATCCTGTCTCTACTAAAAATACAAAAATTAGCCTGGCGTGGTGGTACACGCTTGTAGTCCCAGCTACTCGGGTGGTTGAGGCAGGAGAATTGCTTGAACCCGGGAGGCAGAGGTTGCAGTGAGCCGAGATCACGCTGCTGCACTCCAGCCTGGGCGACAGAGCAAGGCTCCGTCTCAAAAAAAGAAAAATCAAATACTTACAGAAATTTGTTTTTTAAAAAACAAGTCTCCCAAAATCCCATAACATTGACAATGTTGGGAACGTTCTTCCACTTGTCTTGCAAACTAACATTAACATAGTAATAATAATGATAATTATTATGAAATAATATCCTCCAGTTACAGCAAGAAGACGTGAAAGGTTGGGAAAGGAGACCTCTGATTCCAAGGACTCATTCAAAAGATGCTGAGAGACCGAGGCTTAAGCTTCAGGGCACCTCGGCCCCACCTACTGGCCAGAGACGGTAGCGCTGCCCCAGCCGCTCAGTGCTTATGGGGCTGGCAGAGAGATGGGATGGGGCTGGCTGGGAAGAGGAGGCCGCTGAGGCCTCCCGCCTGGGAGCTGCAGAGCTGGGGCAAACCTGGGGCTCTGGGCAGGTCTGCCCCAGGGAGTATACTGTGGAGAATGAAACTTTTCTAAATGATCAATAAAAAAGCCAAAGTGGAGTCAGCTGTGCTGGAGGAAAGACTGAATTATCTTTCTATTCTCTCTATAGACAAATTATGAACTTATCATATGGAGACTGAAGAGTATGCAGTCAAAAAATGGAAGAAAAATGAGTACAGAGCTGTGTCACGAAGTTAAATAATACTAGCAATAATAATATAATAGGCCAGGTGCAGTGGCTCACACCCGTAATCCCAGCACTTTGGGAGGCCAAGGCAGGCAGATCACTTGAGGTCAGGAGTTTGAGACCAGCCTGGGCAACACGGTGAAACCCCACCTCTACTAAAAATACAAAATTAGCCAATTGGGGTGGCACACACCTGTAATCGCAGCTACTCAGGAGGCCGAGGCAGGAGAATTGCTTGAACCCGGGAGGTGGAGGCTGCAGTGAGCCAAGATTGTGTCACTACACTCTAGCCTGGGCAACAGAGTGAGACTCCGTCTCAAAAAAGAAAATAAAATTGGCAAGTGCAAATAGGAAGAGTAGGAACTGGGTCCCCAAGTGCTGAAAGGATGATCAGAAAGGGGCCATAATAATTGCTTAGTGTAGTTTGCGAAGGCTTCCTGGAGGAGGGGTATTTTCGAGACTTAATTAAAATCAACAAACAAAAAGATGTGAGAGGTGCAGTAAAAGGATCTGGGAGAAGGAGGTTGAACCTAAGAATGAGATATGTCAAGGAATCCATGATGACTATCGTTATCCCAGTGACTGTCATGTAAACAGAAGCTGGTCTTTTATATTCAGTTGTGCTCACAGACCTGGCCCAGTTCCTGGCACACAGGAGATGCCCAATCAGTGTTTGTTGAACAGGCTGGGCACAGGGGCTCACACCTGTAATCCCAGCACTTTAGGAGGCCGACGCAGGTGGATCATTTAAGGTCAGGAGTTCAAGACCACCGTGGCCAACATGGCAAAACCCCATCTCTACTAAAAAAATTACAAAAATTAGCTGGACATGATGGCATGCGCCTGTAATCCCAGCTACTAGGGAGGCTGAGGCAGGAGAATCACTTGAACCCAGGAAGTGGAGGTTGCAGTGGGCTGAGATCATGCCACTGCACTCCAGCCTGGGCAACAGAGCAAGACTCCATCTCAAAAAAAAAAAAAAGTTTGCGGAACAACTGAAACAGTATGCAGAATTCCTGGCATGGCAATACCAGGAAGTTATGGGGGACCAATGTCATCTCAATAGCTTTCTAACTATTAGAACTGACCATTAAAGAGTGCCAGTAATAGCTACCAAACGCCTCAAAAGTGCCAGGAGCTAGGCTAAACTCTTTATATACATTGTCTCATGTTAGCTTACAGTAGCTGTTGAAGAATCATTGTCCCTAGTTATTTATTTATTTATTTTGAGATGGAGTCTTGCTCTGTCGCCCAGCCTGGAGTGCAGTGGCGTAGTCTCGGCTCACTGCAACCTCCACCTCCCAGGTTCAAGCGATTCTCCTGCCTCAACCTCCTAAGTAGCTGGGATTACAGGTGTCTGCCACCACGCCTGGCTAATTTTTGTATTTTTTTTAGTAGAGATGAGGTTTCACTGTGTTGGCCAGGCTGGTCTCGAACTCCTGACCTCTGGTGATCTGCCTGCCTCGGCTTCCCAAAGTGTTGGGATTACAGGCATGAGCCACCGTACCCAGCTTGTCCCCATTTAAAAATAAGGAAATTCCAGGTTCAGTTCGATTAAAACATAAAAGAAAAATTAGGAAACTATCCAGGCATGGTGGCTCACACCTGTAATCTCAGCACTTGGGGTTCTGAGATGGATGATGGCTTGAGGCCAAGAGTTCGAGACCAGCTTGGGCAACATAGTGAAACCTTGTCTGTACCAAAAAAAAAAAAAGGAACTAAATTACAGAGGTGGCTGGGTGTGGTGGCTCACACCTGTAATCCCAGCACTTTGGGAGGCCGAGGCGGGCGGATCACGAGGTCAGGAGATCAAGACCATCCTGGCTAACACAATGAAATCCTATCTCTACTAAAAAATACAAAAAAAAAAAAAAAAAAAATTAGCCGGGCGCGGTGGCAGGCGCCTGTAGTTCCAGATACTCGGGAGGCTGAGGCAGGAGAATGACGGGAACCCGGGAGGCAGAGCTTGCAGTGAGCAGAGATCGCGCCACTGCACTCCAGCCTGGGAGACAGAGCGAGACTCCGTCTCAAAATAAATAAATAAATAAATAAATAAAAAATTACAGAGGTTAAGCAACGTGCATAGGGTGCATGTTATCTATTTACCTATAGATAGACTTTTGGATTTCTTCAAATTCTGGGCTAATACAAATTAAACTGCCATGAACATTTAGATACAAATCTTTGCATAGACATGATTTCATTCCTCTAGAACCTGATGTGTGTCCAAATCCCATCCTGAAGGTCTAGCAGTGCCTCCAGCCCTGGCTGGTCTTTGCCTCATGCATCTTGCTCACATGTGGGGTGAAATCCATCATTTTCCCTCCACAGATCTGATCAAGAGCATTCCTCAAGGGTATATCCTTGGAAGACCAAGGTCCATATACAGTGCACCTCCCAAACCCCCATCCCCCTCAGTGGGATCTCCCAGGATATTAATAATGGTTAGTTAATTTTTTCTTTTTTTGTTTTTTCTTCTTCTCCTCTTGCTCTTTCTCCTTCTCCTGCTTCCTCTTCACCTTCCTCTTTTTGTTTCCTCTTTTCTTTTCTTTCCTCCTCCTCCTCCTCTTCTTCCACTTCTTCCTCTTCCTCTTCCTCCTCCTTCTCCTTCTCCTTCTTCTCCTTCTCTCCTTCTTCTCCTTCTTCTCCTCCTTCTTCTCCTTCTCCTTCGACAGGGTCTTGTTTTAGTGTTCAGGCTGGAGTGCAGTGGCGCTATCACGGCTTCCTGCAGCCCCCATCTCCTGGGTTCAAGCCATCTTCCTGCCTCAGCTTCCCAAGAAGATGGGACCACAGGCATGTGCCACCATACTCAGAAAAATTTTAAATTTTTTTGTAGTGGTGGGGTCTCCCTATGATGCCCAGACTGGTCTCCAACTTCTGGGCTCAAGCTCCCACCTTGGCCTCCCAAAGTTAGTTAATGTATTTCACATATACTATGCCCTACACACTTTATCTATTTGGTCTTATTTCTCAAATTTTTCTTGAAGTAGATGTTTATAGGTGAGGAAACAAAGGGTCAGGGAGATCTATAATAACAGAACATTACTCAACAGAGAGGTGAGAGAGGGCAGTGCTAAGCAGAGTAGCCTCTAGAACTGGTTTGCACAATTTTGGAGCCAGTTATACACTATCCTAGCTGGGTGATCTTGGGCATGTTGCATAACCACCCCATGCCTCAGTTGCTACTTCTGCAAAATGGAACAATAGTGATAGTACCTAATCAGGATGTTGTGTGTGTTAACACATATAACCACACTTAGAATAGTGACTGGCACAGTTAATTCTCCATAAATGTCAGCTATTTAATTATTGCTATTTTTATAAAACCCTCCCAGAGTCCTGAGTCAACAAGGGGATAAGAAAGATCCTGTCACCAGATGCCAGAACACAGGCAGAAATCCCAGCTCCTACTCCACATCCAGGCTGCTGTAGGTAAACCACTCAAGGGAACACTACACAAGAAGGAAAAGGCATTCCCAGCTGCCAGAAAACTATTCAAGATAAAATCTAGGTGTTTTTCTTTTTTACTGTAAAAGTACGTTTGTTGTAGAAAATTTTGTTAACAGAATAATATAAAGAAAAAAATTTAGATAGAATTCTGCCACCAGAAAGCTTCTATTAACACAGGTTCTGTTAACACCATTATTTCCTAGTGGAGTGCTTTCCTGGCCTGGTCCAGCAGAGGTTGCTGTTTGAGAAACAAAGCCCTCCTCCCATCTCTTTGCTTGGGGCTGGCCAGGGGAAAGCAAGATTTAAATCCAGTCTCTTGGCGAGGGGTGCAGAGAGTTCTCAAAAGTGTGCACAGGATAGAGACAGTGTCGAGTGCCCATCAATAAGGGACAAGTGACATACATTATGGTACATCCATTCAGTGGAGTTCTAGGAGTTGTTAACAAGCATGCCCTAAAATGGAAAGATCTCAAAAATATATTACTATGTTACAAAAGCAAGGTGCAGAACCGTGTTTATAGTATGGTTCTTTTTTCTTTTGTTTTCTTTCCTTTTCTTTTCTTTTTTTTTTTTTTTTTTTTTTTTTTTGAGACAGGTTCTCTCTCTCTCTGTCACCCAGGCTGGTATGCAGTGGTGCAATCACAGCTCACTGCAGCCTTGACCTCCCAGCCTCAAGCAATCCTTCTCCTTCAGCCTTTGAAGTAGCTGGGACCATAGATGTGCGCCACCATGCCTGACTAATTTTTAAATTTTTAGTAGAGACAAGGTCTCACTATGTTGCTCAGGTTGATCTCCAACTCCTGGGCTCTGGAGATCCTCCCCACTCAGCCTCCCAAAGTGCTGAGATTACAGACATGAGACACCATGCCCAGCCATATAGTAGGGTTCTTTTGGATTGAAATATGTATGTAGATTAAAAAATAAAAATATATGGGATATATATGAGTGAGATTTAACCTTTCATTTCCTACTTTCTGTACTGTTTGAATTTTCCAATCTTCCACGTGCATTATTTTTTAAATGCCACTGAGAATTAACAGGGAAGGAAGATTATGGCTTATTTCAAAAATCTTTCTATTGTGTAGATACTTGTATTTTTTTTTTTTTTTTTTTAGACGGAGTCTTGCTGTGTCGCCCTGGTTGGAGTGCAATGGTGTGATCTTGGCTCACTGCAATCTCCGCCTCCTGAGTTCAAGCAATTCTCCTGCCTCAGCCTCCCAGGTAGCTGGGACTGTAGGTGCCCACCACCATACCCAGCTAATTATTGTATTTTTAGTAGAGACGGGGTTTCACCATGTTGGCCAAGCTGGCCTCGAACTCCTGACCTCAGGTTATCCACCCGCCTCAGGTTATCCACCTGCCTCAGGTTATCCACCCGCCTCAGGTTATCCACCTGCCTCAGCCTTCCAATGTGCTGGGATTACAGGCCTGGGCCACCGCACCTGGCTTATACTTGTATTTTTTAAAAATAATCTTTTTCTCAAAGCCTATTGTAGGATTTTTTTGCGCCACAGCACCTGTTGCTACCATAGCTGCTATGCCTCCTAGTGCCTGACACATAGTAAATATTGAGCAAACATTTGTTCAATGGGTGAATAAATCTAATATAAAGGTCAGAAGCATTTCTTTTTTGCTTTATTTCCCTTCAGAGAATCTTTCCTGAATTAAATTTACTGCATCTTCCCCTCTAGTGTTCCTACGGTCCCTGAAGGGCAGGTTAGGTGACAAAGTTATCTTAAACCTACCCTTTGCAGCTTTCCTCTTCTGCCAAAAGCTCAACCATCTCACACATTCATTTCAAAATTATGTAGCTGGGCACAATGGCTCACACCTGTAATCCTAGCACTTTGGGAGGCTGAGGTGGGCGGATCACTTGAGCCCAGGAATTCGAGACCAACCTGGGCAACATGGCGAAACCCCATCTCTACAAAAAATAAAAAAAATGAGCTGCGCGTGGTGGCATACGCCTGTATTCTCAGCTACTCAGGAGCCTGAGGTGGGAGGATTGCTTGAGTCCAGGAAGTTGAGGCTGCAGTGAGCCATGATCACCCCACTGCACTTCAGCTTGGGTGACAGAGAGAGACTCTGTCTAAAAAAAAAAAAAAAAAAAAAAAAAAAAAATATATATATATATATATATATATATATATATATATATATAGGTCACTTACTGCAAAGGACAGAACAAAGGGCTGGTGCTAATTTCTTGGAAAGATTTTCCTAGTGAAGTTATTCATTTAACAAACATTAACTGAGCACCTACCATATATTCCTGGCGCAGGACGATTGGGGTGGTCTCTGTTCTAATGTACCCTGAGGCCTGAGCGCCATGGATCTCAGCCCTATCAGACCCAAAGCCTCTTTGTTAAACAGACAGTTTTTAATATCCCTTTTACCATGTGAAAGAAATTCATAAATAAAACAACATATCTACCCAATGAATTTGTAAATGTCCTAATTGTAATATAAAGGAGACATACAGGGAAAGTGACTAATAACAAAACTGTGAATGTTTGTACATGACTCCTAGGATGATCATGAAGTGATCAGAGGTTTGAACCTATCCATGGAACCACCCTGAATACATCTGCTGCAAATGCAGATGTATACCAGCTTCTCTGTGGGTGATGTGATCTAAATTTCAAACAACCCTTGAGAAACTTAGTTTCAATAGTACATACTTTCTTGAAAAATTTAGCATATGTTAAAACCATGCACAAATTCACCATGTTTATTTGTAAAAATGCAGGTTCTAGGCTCAGATAATTATAGATTGTGTTTTTGTCGCCATAACTGTCCAGGGACGAGGGATGTTAAGTGAACTGACCTGTGCACTGCAGGACATCTGGCATCCCCTGCCCCACCCAGCAATCACCAGGCCCATCCTCTCCAGGCCTGAGCCTTTTCTCCTCTGAGGAGAGATCCCCCACTGTTGAGAACACTGGGTACAGGGGCTGCTATGCGAGGCGTCAGAGGTAGGAACTCTGAAAAGTCAGAAGCAGTCCTGTCTCACTGCATATCTTCAAGCACCAGGAAGTCCTGACACCCAGGAAAATGTGGTGTGCAAACCCCAGAGCAGGGACTAGGGTGATGGATTCCCAGGTGTCACACAGCAGGATTCTGGCTGGAACAGACATAAAGGTGATAATCGAATAAAACTCCCAGTAAGAAGGACCTTATAATAAGTACCAAGAGAGCAGGCCAGCCACGCTCTCCCTCATGACACAGGCATGTGTGCCAGGCTATATTTATTTAAAACAAAACAACTTTTTAAGTTGTCTGGTAAGCAGGGTTATGGTGGCTGTTGTATTAGGTGCAGAACAGGTGAGAGGCTCATAGTACATACAGCACACATCAGTCAAAAGGCAGACAGGCAGGGGACAAGGCAATATTTTATTATATAATTTTTATTCCTTATGTAATTTATTAATCCTTAATATTAATTATATTTAATATATTTTATACTTAATATATCATGTATTTTAATAAATATAAAATATAAATATATTCTACAACTATAATCAAATAATATAATCATATAAATGTTAATGATTAATATTAATCATTAATAAAGAACTATCCAGTCAGGCTTGGTGGCTCACGCCTGTAATCCATCCCAGCATGTTGGAAGGTTGGAAGGAGGATCACTTGAACTCAGGAGTTCGAAACCAGCTTGGGCAACATACAGAAATACAAAAATTAGCCAGCTATGGTGGCTCATGTCTGTAGCTCCAGCTACTCAAGAGGCTGAGGTGAGAGGATCGCTTGAGCCTGAGAGGCAGAGGTTGCAGTGAGCCTCTCTCCACTCCAGCCTGGGTGACAGAGCGAGACTCCAGCCTGGGTGACAGAGCAAGACTCTGTCTCAAAAAAAAAATCCTTTATTTCTTATTAACTTATTTTCTAATAATACATTTACTTTTTAATTATCACAAAATAATAGATATTTGTGGGAAAAAAAAGACTAACACAGCACTGAAGGGTATAAGGGTGAAAAGTAAAATTCCTCTTCCCTACCCTAACTTCCCAGTCCCACTTTCCAGGATTGAGTTTCTACTTATTTATTTATTTATGTATTTATTTATTTTTCAAGGCAGGGTCTTGTTCTGTCACCCAGGCATGATCATGGCTCACTGCCACCTCAACCTCCCAGGCTCAAGCAATCCTCCTGCCTCAGCCTCCCCAGTAGCTGGGACTACAGGGGTGTGCCACCACACCGGGCTAATAAAAACATTTTTTTTTTTTGTAGAGACAGGGTCTCCCAATGTTGCCTAGGCTGGTCTTGAACTTTTGGGCTCAAGGGATCCTCACACCTTGGCCTCCCAAGGTGTTGAGATTACAGGCATGAGACATCATGCCCGTCCCAGAATTTAGTTTCTTAAGTGTCCTTCTCTGATATCTGTTTCTATGCATATGCAAACATATACATGTAGAGACAGTATAGATCCTTTTTAAAATCATATAGATGTGCTTTTAGTATACATCCTGTTGGGCAGTTTGCTTTTTCCATTTCACAACATCATGAGGGACCTCTTTCTATGCTATTACATTTAGAGCCACAGATTTTTTCTGTTGGAGTCTAGGTTTTCTTTGAATCAATGCACCCCAGTTTATTTACCAGCGAGGAGACACCCTCAGGAACCTTGAGTGGTTGAGCGCACAGCACACAGACATGATGCGCTCACCCAGGCAGGAGTCTCCCAGGCACACCTCGGAAAGGGCAGAGAGGCCATGTCCCAGAAGGTGGCTGTGCTGGGTCATGTTAAAGAAAAAAATGACTCAGTATTACTTGTTTTTGTTGTCATTGTTGTTGTTGTTTGTTTTTTTTGAGACGGAATTCCGCTCTTGTTGCCCAGGCTGGAGTACAATGCCACGATCTCAGCTCACTGCAGCCTCCGTCTGCAGGTTCAAGCAATTCTCCTGCCCCAGCCTCTGGAGTAGCTGGGATTACAGGCGTCCGCCACCACGCCTGGCTAATTTTTTGTATTTTTAGTAGAGATGGGGTTTCGCCATGTTTGTCAGCCTGGCCTTGAACTCCTGACCTCAGGTGATCTGCCCGTCTTGGCCTCCCAAAGTGCTGGGATTACAGGCATGAGCCACCGTGCCCAGCCAAGTGATACCTGTTAAAGCACGGCAAGGAAGACTTCATCTAGGACCTTGTATTAGGTATAGAGCCCATGGCATCAGGTCTTGTAGTAGGAGAGAAATGCTGGGCTCAACTCCAAACACAGCATGGGCAGGTAGGCATTTGTAGTCAAGGAGCAGGATGGGGTCAGTGGATGGAAAATTACTAAGAGGAAACATCAAGAGTAAGGGTGATTCTGGCTAAACCTAACTAACAGACTCTTGCTGAAGACAGGCCAGGGTGAACAGACATCACCTGGAGGGTGGTGGAGGATGAGGAACCAGATAGGATATTGAGGGTGATTAGATAGAAAGAGTTGGGGTTCTTGCTATATTGACAGAATTTTACAAGGAAGTGCACAGATGGGCCTAGAAGGTCTTTCAGGAGCCTGACTGAAGTTTGACCAAGCAAAGACTCTTTGTAATTATTCCTCCCCGCAGTGATAGCTAGGTAAGGGTTTGAGTCACGGAGTTAGATGGAAACTAGCAGTCCAGTGCCCTCACTATATGGATGAGAAATCAGGGGTTAAGTGTTGGCCCAAGCCACCCTAGCTGATGGAAGGGCCCATACTTGACCCAAAGTCCCACTCACCCAGGCGACCCACTAGATCTGCTCCGGATATCAGTCCTTCCCCAGCCTCATGCCCCACCTGGAAGCTATGGCAGCCTGGCCCTCCATCAGAGAAAGATGGGTTCTCTGGTCCTACACCCTGTGTCAGAGCCCCAGGGACAGCAAACACCAAGGATCCAAGTAGGCATGGGAAGAGCTTTGAAAACCATTAAGGGGGTCCTCATGGGCAGTGGGGATGTGGCAGCGAGTGCCCTAACTTTGTGCAGCTTCTTTGAGGGGGTGAATTCATCTGACCAAGGGATTTTTAAAATAACGCTTGGCCAGGCACAGTGGCTCACGCCTGTAATCCCAGCACTTTGGGAGGCTGAGGCCTGCGGATCAGGAGGTCAGGAGTTCAAGACCAGCCTGGCCAACATGGTGAAACCCCATCTCTATTAACAATACAAAAAATTTGCCAGGCGTGGTGGCAGGTGCCTGTAATCCCAGCTACTCGGGAGGCTGAGGCAGGAGAGTCGCTTGAACCCAGAAGGTGGAGGTTGCAGTGAGCTGAGATCGCACCATTGCACTCTAGCCTGGGCAACAAGAGCGAAACTGCGTCTCAAAAAAAAAAAAAAAAAAAAAGGATTATTGGAGTATTTCCTCCCAAAATTTAATAAGTGAGTAAAACCTATAATATCATTATCTAAAAATAAGCAGAGTTAATATTTTGGAAAATGCCCCCCCCCCAGAATTTTTCTGTGAGTATGTACATGTGCATGTATCTTTTTAATTTAAGAAAATCAGGGCTGGGCGTAGTGGCTCACGCCTGTAATCCCAGCACTTTGGGAGGCTGAGGTGGGTGGATCACTTGGGCCCAGGAATTTGAGACCAGCCTGGCAACACGGTGAGACCCACCTCTACAAAGAAAAGTAAAAAAATTAGTCGGCTGGGCGTGGTGGCTCACACCTATAATCCCAGCACTTTGGGAAGCCAAGGCAAGTGGATCACCTGAGGTCAGGAGTTCGAGACCAGCCTGGCCAACATGGTGAAACCCAGTCTCTACTAAAAATACAAAAACTAGCCAGGCATGGTGGCGGGTCCCTATAATCCCAGCAACTCAGGAGGCTGAGGCAGGAGAATCGCTTGAACCCAGGAGGCAGAGGCTGCAGTGAGCTGAGAGTGTGCCATTGCACTCCAGCCTGGGCAACAGAGCAAGTTTCTGTCTTAAAAAAAAAAAAAGGCCGAGCACAGTGGCTCATGCCTATAATCCCAGCACTTTAGGAGGCCGAGGTGGGCAGATCACGAGGTCAGGAGTTTGAGACCAGCCTGACCAACATGGTAAAACCCTGTCTCTACTAAAAATACAAACAAAATAGCCAGGCGCAGTGGTGTGTGCCTGTCATCCCAGCTACTCAGGAGGCTGAGCAGCAGAATCGCTTGAACCCAGGAGGCAGAGGTTGCAGTGAGCTGAGATCACACCACTGCACTCCAGCCTGGGTGACAAGAGCGAGACTCCGTCTCAAAAAAAAAAAAAAAATTAGCCAGATGTGGTGGCACATGCCTGTAATCCCAGTTACTCAGGAGGCAGGAGAATCGCTTGAACCCAGGAGGTGGAGGTTGCAGTGAGCCGAAATCGAGCCACTGCACTCCAGCCTGGGCGACAGAATAAGACTCCATCTCAAAAAAAAAAAAAGAAAGAAAAAGAAAATGGTATCTTGGCTGGGTGTGGTGGCTCACACCTGTAATCCCAACACTTTGGGAGTCTGAGGCAGATGGATCACCTGAGCTCAGGAGTTCCAGACTAGCCTGGCCAACATGGCAAAATCCTGTCTCTACTGAAAATACAAAAATTAGCCGGGCATAGTGGCACATGCCTGTAATCCCAGCTATTTGGGAGGCTGAGGCAGGAGAATCACTTGAACCCAGGAGGCAGAGGTTGCAGTGAGCCAAGATCAAGATCATGCCACTGCAATATAGTCTGGGTGACAAAGCAAGACCCCATCTCAAAAAAAAAAAGAGAGAGAGAAAAGAAACTATCTTTTCCATATTGTTTTATTGCGTAGCTTGCTCCCCCCTCAGCAATATATCATTATCCCATGACAATCAGTGTTATTTCACAACAGAATTTTAATTAATTATTTTTTTTTTTGAGACAGGGTCTCACTTTGATGTTTAGGCTGGAGTACAGTGGCTTGATCTTGACTCACTGCAACCTTGACTTTCTGGGCTCCAGTGATCCTCCCACCTCAGCCTCCTTAGTAGCTGGGACTACAGGTACACACCACCACGCCTGGCTAAGTTTTTGTATTTTTTATAGAGATGGGGTTTCTCCGTGTTGCCCAGGCTGGTCTTCCTGGCCACAAGCAATCTGCCCACCTTGCCTCCCAAAGTGCTAGGATTACAGGCATGGAACACCGTGCTTGGCCACAACACAATTTTTAATAGTTGCACAGCATTCTGTCTTATGGATGTACCATAATTTACCCAAGCAATCCTCTATTGGTGCTGGTTTATCAGATCAGATGTGGAGAGGTCAAGTGACAAGCAACACGTATACCCTGTGCACCTCTTCTGTGTTCAGTGTGTGCTGAGGGGAGGAGAGAAGGGTGGGTCATAGCCCTGTCTTCAGGAAGCCAGCCATCCACAAACACAGCTCCAGGAATGACACGAGACTGTGTTGCTAAGTTGGGAGGTTATGAATGTGCTGGAGCTGAAGAAGTGAGTGATGGAGCATTGGAGGGTTGTCATGGTGAGGAGGTTAGACTGTGGTATCAGGCAGACCTGGGTTTGAGTCCAGGCTTGGCTGCCAAACAACTTGGGTAACCAGGTTTTGGGTAAGTTATTTTGTCCTGTCCCAAAGCCTCAGCAACTTCATTTGTAAAATAAATTGTGGTATCTATACAATGGAATATTATTCAGCCATAAAAAGGAATACAGTTCTGATACGTGCAATAGCATTAGATGAACCTCAAAAACACTACACTAAGTGAAAGACACCAGGCAGAAAAGGTCACATCTTGTATGATTCCATTTTATTTTTTTAAGAGACAGGGTCGGCTGGGTGTGGTGGCTCATGCCTGTAATCCAGCACTTTGGGAGGCCGAGGTGGGCGGACCACTTGAGGTCAGTAGTTGGAGACCAGCCTGAGCAACATGGTGAAACCCCGTCTCTACTAAAAATACAAAACTTAGCTGGGTGTGGTGGCACACGCCTATAGTCCCAGCTATTCGGGAGGCTGAGGCATGAGAATCGCTTGAACCTGGGAGGCGGAGGCTGCAGTGAGCCAAGGTCATGCCACTGCACTCCAGCCTGGGCGACAGAGCAAGACCCTCTCTCCAGAAAAAAAAAGAGACAGGGTCTCTCTCTCACCCAGGCTGGAGTGCAATGGTGTCATCATAGCTCACTGCAGCCTCAAATTACTGGGCTCAATTGATTCTCCCGCGTCAGCCTCCCAAAGTGCTGGGATTACAGGCATGAGCCCCTGCGTGCAACTCTAACCATCCTATTTAAAAGTGTAATCTCCACCCTATTCCCTAACCTCCTTCCCAGACTATATGGACAAGAAATCAGGGGTTAAGTGTTGGTCCAAGTCACTACCAGCTGATGGAAAAGACCCTACCACTTCTAACAAAAAACATAATTATACCATACTAAATTATTGTATAATCATGTATTTATTTTGTTTATTGTCCCCAAGATAGCTGAGATTTTGCTGTTTTGTTCCCTGCTGTGTTCACAGGGCCTAGAACAGGTAAGCTCAACCGAGGTGCTCCATGAATACCTTGTGAGTGTGTCAGTTCCGGAGGCCAGGACATCTTCCAGGAGATGCATGGAATGGAGGGGCCAGGGCCAGAGAGAAGGTCTGGGGCTGAGTGAGGGACGTTAGGGGCTCAGAAATCCTAAACTTCTGGCCAGGCGTGGTGGCTCATGCCTGTAATCCCAGCTTTTTCGGAGGCCAAGACGGGCGGATCACTTGAGGCTAGGAACCCTGTCTCTACAAAAAATACAAAAATTAGCCAGGCTTGGTGGCACCTGCCTGTAATCCTAGCTACTCAGGAGGCTGAGGCAGGACAATCACTTGAACCTAGGAGGCAGAGGTTGCAGTGAGCTGAGATCATGCCACTGCACTCCAGCCTGGGCAACAGAGTGACTCTGTCTCAAAAAAAAAAAAAAAAAGAAATCCTAAACTTCTGGTTGATTTTCTGATTGTTCTGAGAGAGGTTGGGAAGGAGGGCACACTGACCAGATGGTAGGTTCCAGCAGAGCCAGGGCATAACTGTTTTTCCCCAAATGGATTGTCTGAGTACACAGTTGTCATCTCAAGGTCCAGTCCCTCTGGAGTTCCCGTGGAAGAAATAGCTTCATTCCTGGATGCTCCTCAGTGGCTGGAAGGGAGCAGGAAAGCTCTGAGGCAGGTGACTCTGGCTTTCCCGTGGTCTCCAGTGGAGTGCCAGGAGTCCACAGGGTGGTGGCAGAAACGGAGTGGGGTTTGGAGGGGGTGAGCAGACCCATCTCTACCACATACAAGCTAAGGAAGGTTGGGCACTTCATCTACATTCTCAGAACCTCAGTTTCCCAACCTGTCAAATGGGAGAAATGGTGCATAAAGAGTGGATTGTCGGGGAATTTGTTGAGGTAATAATGCGCAGAACACCTAGAAAAGTGCCGAGCCCAGCACAGACACTGCTTTCTCCTTCTTGCCATAGGCCGCAGTGGGCCGTAGGGCTTCACTGGATTGTAGAGTCACCGCTCATTTCTAGGTGGGTGTGTTTGAGAGCAAAGCCTCAGCAGGTTTGCAACTGGAACCTCCATGCAGCGCACTGTTGATCAGAGTCCACAAAAAGATCTTGTAATAAAAGCCCAACATATTCATTCCTAAGGGTTTTTATCGGTGGTCAGATGAACACACGACTCCATCTCCAGCGGAGCCGTGGAAACGAGGGGAGCTGCCTGGGCAGTTTGGGGCCACCTTCTGTCTGCCAGGCCTCGTGCGATATGATGGACAGTGAGGGCCTGCCCCAGGGCCTTCTACAGAGCCTCAGACATTGGGGGTGTGGGGAGAGTCTGGATCATTGAGGGGACACACATCCAATCCCAGCACAGGAGGGTCCAGGTGGCACCAATGAAAAGCCCACCGGGCATTTTGCCGTCTCCGTCTGTCCCCGCTGTTCCTGCAACTCAGCACGGCACCGCTCTTTTTCTGTTCTCCGAAGCTGCCTCCGGCAGATGGCTGAAACGCCCCTCTGAGCCAGGAGGCATCTGCGCTATGTGCGGGAAGTGGTCGGACTCCCAAGGTCATCTCCTCTCTGGAGTCATTTCCTCTCCTGAGATGACACCTCTGTTCTCAGAGTGTCCTTGATGCTCAGGCACTGCAGGTTCCCTCTCTGCACCCAGGGTCCCAGGACAGGTCCACAGCCCCATCATGGGACTTGGTGAGAATCTGGAGCTGGTGCTCTTCCGGGTCCACTCTGGACAGGGATGAGGAAAGTTGATTGGAGTCTCTGAGGCAGAGAGAGGGAGAGGAGCCAGGCCTCAGGCTTTCCAAACCCTTCTCCTTCTGGTCATTTGAGGTTGGTGGGTAATCCTTGTGCTGCTTCCCTCTCCCGGCTGCTGGCTTTCAGATCATATTTCACTGTTCACTGAGGTTTCTACCAAAGAGTGCCAGGAGAAAAGAGAGATAAAAAATACCAAATCATTTAACGAGATTATCTACTTGCAACTCTAAGTTTAAAAAAAAAAAAATGGCCAATGGGGAGAATAAAACCTGACCAAAAAGAGTACTGGAAAGATTATAGGTTGATTTCAGTTCTGCCATATTTTACCTTCTGATGTACAATTGAGAAATGGTTGAAAATAAGTTAATACTTGAGTACTGTACACATAGGGTGTTCCAAAGACTCAGACAGAGCAGTTAAATTTCCAGATCCCCTACCAAAGCCCCCAGAGCCTGCTCATGCGGTAGGAAAGTGACTTATGATTATGGAGTCACAGAATTCTAGAAATCCTCTATTCCAGTCTTCGAATCAGGTCGCATATTGGAATCACCCGGGGAGCTTTAAAAACTCCTAATATTGGGGTCCTACCTCCCAGAGACCCAGATTTCTTCCATTTGGGATGCAGCCCGGTTTCCGAATTTTAAAAATGTCCCCAGGAGATTCTGATATGCAGCTAAGTTTGGGAACCATCCCATCTCCTCCTTTGACATATCTGGAAACTGAGGCTCAGAGAGGAAAGGCCTCTCCTGAAGTTACCAAGGCGGCCTTGCGGGCCTCCATCCCTTGGGCCCAGTTTCCTCAGCATGTTGTCACAAGTCCCCTCCTCAGGGAAATGACAGATTCTCATTCCTGATAAGGGCTCTCCTCCCGCATCCCATCCCCCCTCGCGCCCTAGGTGTGACTGATTGGCATGCTAATTCCCCACCGGCATCACCCTCTGGGGGGCTTCACAACTACCTGTCAGCTGACCATTTCCTCTTGCTGCTCCTCCAAGGCTTGAAAAACCCAGGAGAAACTTAATATGGCCCCAAGACCCTTTCATCCCATGGCTGCCTTTCATCTGAGCCTTTGAAAGTGCCGTGAAAACTTTTAACTATCAAAGAACCCCCAGGAAGAAGGCAGCAGGCAAGGACCACTTCCCCATTTCACTGCTGGTAAAACTGAGGCTCTGGGAGAAGCTGACAGTTGCTCCAGGCTGTAAAGCTGCAAATCTTCAGCTCTGCCCTCTGGTTCCTTTTTGAGATAAATCAGTTGAGAGAAACCTGTAGGGGCTGAAAGAACCCCTGCTGAGTCTTCCGGAAAGAGACAGTGAACCAGACAGTTGCTCTTGGGTGGACACTGTCCCTTGTCCTTGACCTTATCCTCTTGAATCTTAGCAACTTGAATGGGTTCCTTGCCTATGCACCCTCAGGAGTTGGGGTTCCAGCTTTTCCTACAACCACTGCCTGAGCAACCACCATTTGAGCTGGTCACTGAGTTTGCCATTAACATGGAGTCCTGCCCACCAGGAGCTCACAGACCAGATGGGATCCAAGATGAGCACACCTGAAAAAACACTGATTTTGCAGAGCAGTGTGGTGAGATGTGACAGACTGGCAGTGTGAGTGCCTGCCAGGGGCCTGGCCAGGTGGAGGCCATGGACGGCAGGAGGGGCTGTCGACCGAGCTAAAGTGAGTGTCTCCACCTCATGAAATCTGCAGCATCAATAACATCAGCACCAACATTAGTGTAGGAAGAATCACCAAGATACTCCATGAGCAGTGGTTTGTAATGTGTTCATTACTATGCACACGTTAGTTTTGGCTTGTATGGGTAGGGCTATACAGCTTAAAAAATGTAAATATGCCAGGCGCAGTGGCTCACACTTGTCATCCCAGCACTTGGGAGGATCGCTTGAGGCCAGAAGTTGGAGGCGAGCCTGGGCAATATAGTGAGACCTCATCTCTACTTAAAAAAAAAAAATTCAAAGTTAACCAGGCATGGTGGCATGCACCACCTATAGTCCTAGCTACTTGGGAGGCTGAGGTATGAGGATAGCTTGAACCCAGGAGTTGGAGGCTGCAGTGAGCTATGATCACACCACTGCACTCCAGCCTGGGCAATAGAGTGAGACAGTGTCTCAAAAAAAAAGTAACTAGGTAAGCTCATGTGTTCACTGCTGGCACATTTTGCAGATGAGAAAACCGATGCTCAGAGAGGTTAAGGGACTTGCCTGAGGGCCAGCAACTGATGAGGAACTAAAGTGAAGACAGCCAGGCATGGTGGCTCACGCCTGTAATCCCAGCACTATGGGAGGCCGAGGCAGGTGGATCACCTGAGGTTAGGGGTTCAAGACCAGCCTGGGCAACATGACAAAACCCTGTATCTACTAAAAAGACAAAAATTAGCTGGGTGTGGTGGCAGGTACCTGTAGTCCCAGCTACTTGGGAGGCTGAGATCTTGCCACTGCACTCCAGCCTGGGTAACAGAGCAAGACTCCATCTCAAAATAATAATAATAATAATAATAATAATAAAATAAAAAATAGGGTGAAGACAAATTCAAGAACCTGCACTATTTGTAGCGTTAGAGTCTTGACCCAGCAAGGGCAGGACCTGTCAGAGCTCATACAGGAGGCCAGCAACAGAGGCACCTTCACCCCCGCACATTTATTCATTTCTGAAGTGTTCACTGGGCTTTATCCAGTACCGCATTCTGGGCCGGGGTTGGAAGTGTGGCAAACAAGGCAGACCCGGCTTCCGACAGCATCCCAGGGATGGCAGCCCATCACACAGGGAATCCAGGTCCACGGAGATGAAGAGTACGCATGGGAGGGCTGATGGTGCCCTGCAGAAGACCTTGACCTGGTCTTGGGGTCTGGGCTCTTTTAGGGTGTCCTCACCCACATTTCCATGTGGGACAGACCTCAAGCCATCTACCTAGCTCAGGTCAGGAACTTTGATGGCCGTGTGGGTGGAAGGGGGAGTCACTTGGACGCACCCATGTGTGAGGGGGTGCCCCTGTCTGGATCTTGGCTGTAGAATGACACCCAGCCACAGTTTAGTATTAGGCCTGAATGGACGCCTGCTGCGAGGAAAACTGTGGGGCTAAACCAGGGAGACTAATTTTAGAGTCTGAGATGGATGCTCGCCCAACAACCTCCACCAGCCCTTCCTCCCCCAGGCCCTGGCTGGCTCAACCCCTTTACCCCTCAGACTTAGGGTGCCTCATGGAGGCCCAAGTAAGAGATGCGAGCTTGTCCTCACACCATGCTCTCCACCACGCCTCATTCTCTTTCTAGGAAGCAGAGGCCTGCTCACGTTCCTGATCTTCTGACTTAATGGCTTTCAAAACATCTTTGAGTCTAAACAAAGGCTGTCCCAAGTTCCTGGCTCAAGACAGATCTCTCTCAAGGCCCTCCTGGAGTAAATGTAATTATGTTCCTCTCCCACCCTCAGACTCAGCAGGCCTGGCCCAGGTCAAGGCAGACATTATTACAGATTTTGTAGCATCGTAGGTGTACAGCAGACACAGTAATACCAAATATTTGTGCCTTCAAAGAAATTATATTCTGCCTAGGGGAACAAGATTAGTTTACATAAAAACTATACAACAAATTTACATAAATTTACATATGTGTATACACACAGAGAAGGCTTTATTTGAAAGGGTTGATAGTGGCTGCACCAAGATAGATTTATTTATGGGTTTTTTTCTATGGTTTATGTTTGATTTCTCTGTAGTAAGCATAGAACACTTTGTTCTTTGTAGAGACAGGGTCTCCCTTTGTTGCCCAGGCGGTCTTGAACTCCTGGGCTCGAGTGATCCTCTTGCCTCAGCCTCCCAAAGTGTGGGATCACAGGTGTGAGCCATCAAGCCTAGCCTAGCTTATAATATATAAAAATATTACACGAATATATAATATATATAAAATATATATTATATATTATATATAAAATATATATTATATATTATATATAAAATATATATTATATATTATATATACATTAGATATAATATATACATTATATAATATATACATTATATATAATATATATACATTATATAATATATACATTATATAATATATACATTATATTATATATACATTATATTATATATACATTATATATATTATATATACATTATATATTATATATACATTATATATATTATATATACATTATATATACATTATATATATTATATATACATTATATATATAATAATAAGAGAAAATTTTACAAAAAATAGGACTAGCATAAGCTGGTAGAGAACAGCACACAATTAACAGAGAAACTGTGATGTGGGCAGCTCCGGGCAGAGAATCCTGTGGTTTCCAAGGGAAGGAGGACTTGAACCAGCCGTGCAGCAAGGTGGGTGTGTGGGACTTTGCAGCAGGAGGAGGAACCGTCTTAGGCTAGAGAAGGCACAGGGAGTGGAGAGTAGGGTTTGCGAGGTGAGGAAGGATGGCCTAAAGCAGGGCCAGATGGCTAGGCCCTGGATTTGGTCCACCTTGTTCTCTTTCCAACAACCTGGTGCCTCTTGAGCCGGTTCCCTCCGCCTGGGTCATCCTCCACCCCATGGGGTGCAGGGAGGAAAGGCCACATCTATGAAATCATACATAAAAGGCCTGTCTTTGGTGCCTCTGAGAGCCACTCAGGGACTTCCAGGCTGGGCAGCGCCTGGCAAATCCTCCGTTAGGCCTGCAGGAGGCAATGTAGATAATTTATTTATTTATTTATTTTTTATTTTTTATTTTTTTGAGGCGGAGTCTCGCGCTGTCGCCCAGGCTGGAGTGCAGTGGCGCGATCTCGGCTCACTGCAAGCTCCGCCTCCCGCGTTCACGCCATTCTCCTGCCTCAGCCTCCCGAGTAGCTGAGACTACAGTCACCCTCCACCACGCCCGGCTAATTTTTTTTTGTATTTTTAGTGGAGACGGGGTTTCACCGTGTTAGCCAGGATGATCTCAATCTCCTGACCTCGTGATCCACCCGACTCAGCCTCCCAAAGTGCTGGGATTACAGGCGTGAGCCACCGCACCCGGCCGGCAATGTGGAGAATTTAAAGCAGGTTCTCCTGCTGCAGTGGACCAAGAGTGGTCTACCCAATTGGAAATTTCCCAGGCTGGGCTCTTGGGCTCAGCACTGCCCAGACAAGTACCTGCTTGCCCCAGTCTGTGCCTCCAGCCCAGGAACCCAGGACTGAGTGTGCAGGAGGTGGGAGTGGCCTTCCAGAGTGTGCCCTCTACCCCCAGCTGCTTCCCCAAGGTAAGGCCTGGGCCTGTGCACCCCATCCCTGCTAGAGCTACCAGAAAGGATGCACCCTCTGTGTGGCCCGATGGTGGGTGTGTTTCTGATGCCTCACTGAGGGTCACTGTTAGGGGCTGTGGTTAGGGGGTCCCTTCTCCCAGACTTCTAAATGAACAGTTGTAAGCTGATCCACTGTGTGGCCATCTTGCTGCCTGTGCTGATATAGCCTCCAGCGCCTCATTTGGAGTAAATTTAACAGATAAGAAAAAATTCCTGGAGACATCCAGAACTCAACCCAGAGGCCCCAGAAACTTGCACAGGACAACAGGGGAGAAGAGATGGGCCTCCTGGGTAAAGGGTTGTTGGTGGAAGGAAAAGTGTCCCCCTTGATTTTCCTTGTCTGTGTGTCCCAGATCTTCCTCTGGGGCCGCTGGTCCTCAGCGTCCATGCCCCACAGCCTCATGCCTGTGCTGGGGGTAGAGTGCGGTCTTCCAAGCCTGGGCCCCAGCCTGCCTGCTGTCCTGGCTCTCTGCAGGCCTGGCACATTCTGCATTTGTACTTTTGTTCACACCTCTGCTCCCAGGGTCCTTCTCACGACCTACCTAAACCCTGCCTCCTTTCAGGCTCGGCCCTGGCCCTCTTCATCCAGAAAGCCTCCTCCCCCCACTCAAACCTGCCTCTACTTCTCCACCAAGCCCATATCCCCCAGACACTGAGCACAGCCAGGTATTCTGTGGGGGGTGTAGGAACTAGGGCTTGGTGGCTGCGGCTTGTGCAGCCTGCCCTGGGGCGAATTCCCCAGAGGAAAAGTCATGCTCACATCAGGCACTGCACTCCTCCAGCCCCTGGCTCCACAGGGAGGGACTGGGGCTGTCCAGTCTCCTCTGGGTTCACAGAGCGAGAGCCACCTCAGACCGGAAGCCTTGCCTTCCCAAAATGGTACTTTTGTTCTCATGCTATCTTCTACCTCTCTCAAAGATGCCTTTTTTTTTTTTAGCTTTTTATTCTGGAAAATCTCAAATATACACAAAAGTAGAGAGAGTCGTAGAATGAATCCTCATGACCTAGCTTCAACTGTTACCAGTTTCCAGCCGCCAACATTGCTTCTCCATTTCCTTCTCCTTCCCTTAGCCTCAAACTAGATTATTTTGAAGCAAATCCCAGACATTTTATTATTTCATCTGCCAAAATTTCTGCATATATCTCTAAAAGATGAGGAGGCTTTTAAAAATATGACCCCAAAATCACCATATAAACTAAAAGAAAATTAACCACAATTCCATTATCTCACATCTAATGCTTAAATGTCCCAACTTTTCCTAGAAATAAATATTTACAGATAGTTTGCTTCAGTCAGGATCCAATCATTGCAGTTGGTTCATATGTATTTTAGGTCTCTTTGAATCTATAGGTTATTTCTTTTTCTATCTCTCTCTTTTGCAACTGCTTTGATTATCTGATGAAGCAGCTGGCTGTTTATCCTGTAGACCCTGCAGCAGTCTGGTTTTTGTTGATTGTCTTCCTGTAGTGATGTGGGGCGAGTTCTTGTTCCCTGCAGTTCTTTTGAATGGGCAGTGAGTTCCAATGCTGGATTCGATTCTGGTTTTATATTTTGGCAAGAATGATTCATAGGTGGTAGTGTGTATTTCTACAGGGAAGTAGTTATCAGTAGCCACGAAGGTCATTGCTTAGGCCCATTATTTCATCAGAGGTTGCAAAATGGGGCTATTCTAACTGTAGCATCAGGGTCACCTGAGATCAGGAGGTCAAGACCAGCCTGGCCAACATGGTGAAACCCCATCTCTACTAAAAATACAAAAATTAGCTGGGCAGGGTAGCACACGTCTGTAATCCCAGCTACTTGGGAGGCTGAGGCAGGAGAATTGCTTGAACCTGGGAGGCAGAGGTTGCAGTGAGCCGAGATCATGCCACTGCATTCCCACCTGGGTGACAGAGTGAGTCTCTGTCTCAATAAAATAAAATAATAAAATAAAACAAAATAACCACTTTGGTGATCCAGAGTTGTGATTAACAATAAAAATGAGAGTCTAGAATTCAAGTCTAGTGTATTATTTTGTACCAACTGGATACCTCCCTGTATATACACACAAAAAGTTATCAGAGCCGGGCACGGTGGCTCACACCTGTAATCCCAGCACTTTGGGAGGCTAAGGTGGGTGGATCGCTTGAACCCAGAAGTTACAGACCAGTCTGAGCAACGTGGTGAAACCCTCATCTCTAAAAAAAATACAAAAATTAGCTGGGCATAGTGGTGTGCAATTGTAGTCCCAGCTATTTGGGAGGCTGAGGTGGGAGAATCACCTGAGCCTGAGGAGGTAGAGGCTGCAGTGAGCTGTGATCCACTGCACTCCAGCCTGGGTGACAGAGCAAGACCCTGTCTCAAAAAAAGTAAATAAAATAAAATTATCAAAAAATGGTGATTGGCCAGGCATAGTGGCTCATGCCTGTAATCCCAGCACTTTGGGAGGCCGAGGCGGGTGGATCACGAGGTCAGGAGATCGAGACCATCCTGGCTAACGTGGTGAAACCCCGTCTCTACTAAAAATACAAAAAATTAGCCGGGCGTGGTGGCAGGGGCCTGTAGTCCCAGCTACTCAGGAGGCTGAGGCAGGAGAATGGCATGAACCTGGGAGGTGGAGCTTGCAGTGAGCTGAGATCGCACCACTGTACTCCAGCCTGGGCGACAGAGTGAGACTCCATCTCAAAAAAAAAAAAGGGTGATTTGCTGGATGATGGTTTAGAGCTGTGCTGGTAGATATGGAAGCTACTAGCCACCTATGGGTAAATTCAAATCTGCTAAAATGAAATGAAAAATTCAGTTCTTCAGTCACAGTAGCCCCATTTCAAGTGCTCAGTGCGTACACTGAAGAAAAGAGTATCAGTCAAATGTCAGGTTTGAGAATATTCTGCTAGTTGTTTCAGTTCTTCGTTTCAAGTATGCAGACATAAGTTTGGAAAACTTCTAGATTCTGTTCTCTGAGGTTGAAATGTTATTTTAACTTTATTGGTTAACTGTGTGGATTGGGGCTGCAAAAGACTCCTCTGTGAGAAAAGAGGCTTCAGGCAAAAATAGTGGGAGGAAGAAAAGGAATCACTATTTTAAAATACACGTTGGGTTCAGCATCTATTGTGTGCTTGGTTTTTGAATGTATATGGTGCCAAATACACAACAACAAAAAAGGCTTCTTAACGAGAGGATTTAATCACTTTCCTGGCACATTAATACCTTTTGGGGGGTATTGTCTTTCAGTCTGTTGTAACCACTGGTTCTGAAATAAACTTCAGGAATTGTGGAGGCCTGGGCAGCCAGAGGAGAGGAAATCCAAGTGAGGCCAGGATCAAAGGGGCAAACAGCGCTGCGGATCTCAAGGTGGAAGCAGAGCCATCGACTCCCCTCGGCTGTCTTTTCCTGGTTTTCCCTTTAATAAATACCCAGGCTCTCGGCCCGGTCTTAGGCAGTGGAGGGCCTGACTTGAACAACAAAGAGAGCCCGGCGAAGAGAGTATTTAGCACTTGGGGAGGAAAGACAGGCCTCTGTGATATTTGGGTGATTCAGTGACAGGAACCGTGGTGGGAAATGTTGAGGATGCAGAACGGGACAGTGACCCCGAGTGGCCCCATCCTGCCCAGCCTGGGCTGCTGTAGAGCCGGCCCTGGATCCAGATAATAATGTTTTTTTTGTTGTTGTTGTTTTGTTTTTTTTCCCTACTGCCTCTTGTATTTACTGGTCTTCCCCCATTATACAGGAAGCATCTTTGAGGATTGTCTTCTATTTCACCTTGCCTTCCCTTGTGTCTATTTCAAGTTACTGACAGACTAAATGTAAATAATGGCCAAAATCTCTCAGCAAATCAAGTGGTGAGCTCGCCCAGGTGCTGGAGAAGGAGGAATCCAGATCCTAATCTCAGTGATTGCTGTCTTCAGCTAACCCTGAACTTAAGTTTGCTATGCTGGAGCTGGTCAACTGATGTGCTTCTGTAGAAAAAAAGCACTTTATGGAGCTTTATATATCACAGGTTATCTGTTTTGGGAAAATAACTTGCAATAATTATTTTAAAAATTGTATTGCCAAGGATAGGGCTCTTCCCATTTTCCTATTGAAAAAATGAATATAGAAGAATTAGCAAATGGATATGTGATATACATATCCATTGTATAGCTGCAGCAGGGTAACTGATGCAGGAATCTAGAACTTGGATACAGTGAAAACCACTTGTAAAGTGTCTGTCAAAGAAAAGAGAAGTAGCAAATCATTTTAATTTCAAGTGCTTTTGTAGAAACTCAACATGGCTTCTATCTTTCCAACCCTAGTCAATGAAAATCCCAAGTGAAATGGGAAATCCACTCCCATAGAGAAGTAATTTCTTTTTTCTTTTTCTTTTTTTTTTTTTTTTTGAGATGGAGTCTCACTCAGTCACCCAGGCTGGAGTGCAGTAGCACGATCTTGGCTCACTGCAACCTCTGCCTCCCGGGTTCAAGCGATTCTCCTGCCTCAGCCTCCTGAGTAGCTGGGATTACAGGCGTGTGCCACCATGCCCGGCTAATAATTTATTTATTTATTTATTTATTTATTTATTTATTTATTTATTTTTTTTTGAGACGGAGTCTCGCTCTGTCACCCAGGCTGGAGTGCAGTGGCGCGATCTCAGCTCACTGCAAGCTCCACCCCCCAGGTTCACGCCATTCTCCTGCCTCAGCCTCCTGAGTAGCTGAGACTACAGGTGCCCACCACCACGCCCAGCTGATTTATTTTTTTTGTATTTTTAGTAGAGACAGGGTTTCACCATGTTAGCCAGGATGGTTTCGATCTCCTGACCTTGTGATCCGCCCGCCTCAGCCTCCCAAAGTGCTGGGATTACAGGCATGAGCCACTGTACCTGGACAACGGATGTTGGCTGTTTTGAAGATGCCAGGAATTAACTTTTTTTTTTCTGAGACAGAGTTTCACTCTTGTTGCCCAGGCTGGAGTGCAATGGCACAATCTTGGCTCATTGCAACCTCTACCACCTGGGTTCAAGTGATTCTTCTGCCTCAGCCTCCCGAATAGCTGAGATTACAGGCACGCTCCACCATGCCCGGCTAATTTTGTATTTTTAGTAGAGACGGGGTTTCACCATGTTGGCCAGGCTGATCTGAAACTCTCGACCTCAGGTGATCCGCCCGCCTCGGCCTCCCAAAGTGCTGGGATTATAGGCATAAGCCACGGTGCACCGGCTGAAAAGTAATTTCTCTTTCCAGATGTATTAGACTGCATCCTCTGCTTTAGTTTTGTAGGATTACATTTTTTTTTAAATTCAGATTTTACTAATTTTCCCGATAGTGTCTTTTTTCTTTTCCAGGATCCAGACCAGAATACCACTTACATTTAGTCATCAAAAACTAGGGGTTGAAAATGTACTTATAGCAGTAATACATGCATATGATTAAAAAATAATAAAGCAGTCCTGAAGGGTATAAAAGTCTCCCTTTCCAACCCTTGTCCAGTATGACTTTATGCAAGATATGTGACACATGCTAAGTCAATACCACATCCCACAGAGTGTCAGAAAACTTCTACAGAAGAGTTTCATTCTATGGACAGAAAACCAAGTGAGTTATTTGTTCATTTAGTTAGAAAATAACTATTAGTGCCGGGCGTGGTGGCTCATGCCTGTAATCCCAGCTTTTTGGGAGGCTGAGGTGGGCGGATCACGAGGTCAGGAGATCGAGATCATCCTGGCTAACACGGTGAAACCCCGTCTCTACTAAAAATACAAAAAATTAGCCGGGTGTGGTGACGGGCGCCTGTAGTCCCAGCTACTTGGGAGGCTGAGGCAGGAGAATGGCGTGAACCCAGGAGGCGGAGGTTGCAGTGAGCTGAGATTGCACCACTGCACTCCAGCCTGGGCAACAGAGTGAGACTCCGTCTCAAAAAAAAAACACCAAAAAACTATTAGTACATGAGGTTTAAGTCAAATGACAATGTTAAAGAAACCTTTAGTATCAGGTCAGGAGATCGAGACCATCCTGGCTAACACGGTGAAACCCCGTCTCTAGTAAAAAATACAAAAAATTAGCTGGGCGTGGTGGTGGACACCTGCAGTCCCAGCTACTCGGGAGGCTGAGGCAGGAGAATGGCATGAACCCCGGAAGCAGAGTTTGCAGTGAGCCAAGATCGTGCCACTGCACTCCAGCCTGGGAGACAGAGTGACTCCATCTCAAAAAAAAAAAACAAATAAAAAAATAAAAATAAAAATAAAGAAACTTATAGTATCATAATCCTTTAACTGATTCCAACCCTGACTTTCCACTGTATCCTTGCGGAGGTTGTTTTTTAGACATATATAAGCACACTCCATAAGAACTTCATTTAGAGCAAAAGGAGGAGAGAATGGGAGAGGCTGAAATCTTATTTCACTTATTGGAGATTATGATCTAACACAAACTCCCAGGAAAACATTCATAAGATAATAATGCCTGTTTAGTCAGTTTGGAGGATTATCAAACCACAAACGGAATGCTGGAATTTCTTTTTTTCTCTTTTTTTTTTTCTTTTGAGACGGAGTCTTGTTCCATTGCCCAGGATGGAGGGCAGTGGCACAATCTTGGCTCACTGTGACCTTTGCCTCCCAGGTTCAAATGATCCTCCTGCCTCAGCCTCCCAAGTAGTTGGGGTTACACGTGTGTGCCACAATGCCTGGCTAATTTTTGTATTTTTTTGTAGAGACGGGTTTTTGCCATGTTGGCTAGGCTGGTCTCAAACTCCTGACCTCAGGTGAATGGCCACCTCGGCTTCCCAAAGTGCTAGGATTAGAGGTGCAAGCCACTGAGCCTGGCCTGAATGCTGGGATTTCTTCTCATGAGTTTAGATTGCTTTACCTATATGTTTATGCTTCACTAAACTACTGCCTGCTTCCGTGATGAGCAGATGCTTCATTTGTCTCCACAGGTCCATGTTCCTGGCTATGACAAAACGGGCAGGCTCTGGGTCCCCTCACAAGTGAGCAGATGGCGACAGAGGACCGAGGCCTGGACAGAGGACCCAGGGGAAGGGAGTGGATTTCTACATGGTGGGCTGGAGAATTCCTGTGATGCCCAGCTCCTGGGCAGAGTTTCTGGGCTGCTCAAGCCATCTCTGGCTCTTAAGCTTCAGCTGGCGGCCAGCAGCCAGCAAACCTCCAGTGTCCTCCTGGGGCTGGCCTCCTGGTCCCTGTAGCTACATACAGTAACGCATCCATCACTGCAGCCTGCAAATAGGAACCCGAGGAGCCCAATGTGCCTGAAAGATGACAACCCGAGACTGGGGTGGGGCTGGGCTTCACCGTCCTCCTGAGGGAGACAGAGGAGCTCCATGTAACCATGGGAGTCATGCTTTGAAGTCAGCTTGGCACACTGGCTTTAGAGGTATATGGGCCTCTGTGTAGATTGTGGCATATCTCCTGATCTGTGAAGTTGGAATAGGAATAACACACACAAAGCCTGGCCTGGCACAGTGACACTTCACACATGTTTTTTTGAAATAATGAATGAATGAGCATAGAGAAATATTCCTGAACTCCTGTTCCCAGCATGATAACCTCAATGACCTTGCAAAGGAATAAAAGAGGAAGACAAGAGGGGGAAAGAAAGAAAGGAGAAGGGGTGGAAGGAAGATGGAAGAGCAGGAGGTAAGTATATCAGCTGCCCAGAAGAGCCTCAGGGGCTACACAGGACAGTCCCTGCCAAACCCACCCCTTACCACAGCCAGGAGAGAATCAAGCCCAAATTCTTCTCTGCAGCAGCTCCAAGAATACTTTCCGCTTTGCCACCTGGAATGTTCACCCAGGATAAAAAGATCCAAGCTCTTCTGAGACTGTCTATTGACCTTCTAGAATGCAGAGACGGGACGGGGATTGTGCCCTGAAAGATCCTCCCAGTAAAGATCTCCCTTTGAGTCGGCCTCAGTGAGTGATCCCTGTGAAATTAGCGCTCAGGTGCTGGAAGCAAAAAGACCTAGGCCTCTATGTTCCTCTCTTGAGTTCTTGCACTGTGGTGGGGCAGTTCCCATAGTGGACCATGGGTTTCTCTTTCAATAAGGAGAGCTCAGTGACATCCAATTCGACAGACATTCACTAAGGGCCTAGCACTGCGCCTCACGCAGTATAGGTGTACAAAGCAGACACTCAATAAACTCAGAAAGGGAGAGGTGGGTTCCTGCTTGCTAAGACTTTATAATCTAGCAGGGGAAGCAGATAGAGAAACCATAACCATAGCACAAAGTAGAGAAAATGGGAGCTTTCAGAGCCCCAAGGGGCAGAGGAAAGAATGATGATTCAGGGCGCGTGGAAACTTCATGAAGTGGCTTTCATCTCCTCCCATCCAATAGACGGGTCTTGAGCATTGTTGAGTATCTCCAGAAAGGCCAAACTGCGCCGTCTCCTCTGCTAATGGGGCACGTTGCCAACCCCGCCCTACCTAGGGTATTTTTACTGGTGGGCCCATGGACATTCCAGCCAGACCCCCCCACCCCCCTACCCACTTAATCAGGAGGAATGTGCTGCCCCCTGGATCCCTTTATCTTCACCCCCTTCCCCCCTTGGATTCAGGATGTGTTAGGGAGGCTTGCAGAAGACAGGGGCCGGGATGTTTGACCAACCTGGTACAGGGTCTAGCACATAGCAGGGGTGGTAAATAAATAGCTTTGATGAGGACAGACGGGACTAGGGCAAGGCTCAAGGCCCCGGCCATGTAAGGCACAGGCCAAGCAAGGTCCTTCCGCCGCTCTTAACGGGGATTTGACCCCGAGAAGAGAGTTCTGTCGCCTGCGGCCCGCGCACGCGGGCCCCTTCGGGCTGCCCCTCCCGGGCAAATAGTCCTTCGGGGATGTGGATTGCGCCGGGGGGGCGGGTGGGCGGGGAAGGACTCGGAGGGGGCCGGGACCGAAGTTCACGCCTCCCTCCTGCATCCCGCGGCAGGCGGAAGCGATTATTCCCCGGCGTCTGGCGGGGCCGGGGGCGGGCTCGCACCCGGAGGAGACACGGGTCTCCCCGCGCCCACCTTTGATCGCGCCGCTCCGCCTTCCCCGCCCCCGGCCCGGGAGGGTATAAGTGCGGCCCGCGCCCCTCCGGGCGGCGCGCTGGGCTCCGGAGCGATGGCCGCAGCCGAGTCCCGTGCGCTCCAGTTCGCCGAGGGCGCCGCGTTCCCAGCGTACCGGGCCCCCCACGCCGGCGGGGCGCTCCTGCCGCCCCCGAGCCCTGCGGCAGCCCTGCTCCCCGCGCCGCCCGCGGGCCCCGGCCCAGCGACCTTCGCGGGCTTCCTCGGCCGGGACCCCGGGCCGGCCCTGCCGCCCCCCGCCAGCCTGGGCTCGCCTGCGCCCCCCAAAGGCGCGGCCGCCCCGTCGGCGTCGCAGCGCCGCAAGCGCACGTCTTTCAGCGCCGAACAGTTGCAGCTGCTGGAGCTCGTCTTCCGCCGGACCCGGTACCCCGACATCCACTTGCGCGAGCGCCTGGCCGCGCTCACCCTGCTCCCGGAGTCCAGGATCCAGGTGAGGGCCCGCTGCGGTCGCAGCTGCGGAGTCAAGGTCTGGACTCCGGGCCCCTGAGGCCACACCCGGGACGTTGCAGGCACGGTGCTTCCCCTGAGGCTCTATATACTAGACTGAAATAGGGGGTGATATCGGCACCTGCTGCACAGGGTGGTTGTGAGGCTTGTGTGAAATAACTTAGGCTTGCACTGAACGATTTCTCTCATTATTAAATATAATAAGGGCTCCTAGGAGGCTAGCCGGTCCCCTGAAATGGCCAGAAAGTAATTCCCAGCAGGAAGATAAGAAGTTTTACACTTTTTCTTTATCCAGGAAGAAGACACAGATGAGGGGCAGTTGGGGTTTTCCTCTGGCTTTGAGTGTGAGAATGGTAGCTGAAAGCGGGGAAGGCTGGCTCGCCAGGTTACCCCATGCTACTTTCTTGGCAAGTGTTCCGTTTGGGGATTAGATTTGAAAGGATGTAGCGAATTGAAGTAAAGCGAGAAGCACCTGGAGCTTGTTGTCAGTTTGAAAAATCTAGTGCAAGGTGTGTTTATTTTTATTTATTTATTTGAGACGGAGTTTTACTCTTGTTGCCCAGGCTGGAGTGCAATGGCGCGATCTGGGCTCACTGCAACCTCCGCCTTCCAGGTTCAAGCGATTCTCCTGCCTCAGCCTCCCGAGTAGCTGAGATTACAGGCGCCAGCCACCACGCCCAGCTAATTTTTGTATTTTTAGTAGAGACGGGGTTTCACCATGTTGGTCAGGCTGGTTTCGAACTCCTGACCTCAGGTGATCCACCCGCTTCAGCCTCCCAAAGTGCTGGGATTACAGGCCTGAGCCACCGCGCCTGGCCGTGTTTATTATCTAAAGTAATTTAGATCAGAATCTCAGAGTTGGTAAGGCGAAGCCTGCCTTTTTGTCTGTCTGTAGCGCCTTGGTCGGTGTCCAAGCGCAGTTTTAAGTAGCAGCCCTCATTTAAACACTGGGAGAGTGGACTTGTTTTCTCTGCACCCCTGGCGGTCATACAGCTGTCTCAACAGCTGGCACGAGCAAAATACCTCCTTGATTAGTTTGACAAGGGAGTGCAGACCTTCAAAAACAGGTTTTCTTCATAATTTAATGCAGTTTTTTTCTAAGAATTCTAAGTGCTTCCATTTTTGTGACCCCATTTTTCATGAAAATTTCTCTAACTAAAGAATAGACAGAACTAGGCATTATTCCAATGTTTCCATCTGGGAATGGGGAGGCAAAGAAAGCCAGGTGCTCTGAACTTCTAACCGTCAACCCAAGTGCTTTCTGAAGACAAGGCTCTGGAGAGGAAGCCAGGGGATGTTAAACTGGAACTTACTAGTATGAACTGTGAACATAATGTTAGCATAAAAAACTCCAAGCAAAAGCAGCTTTTATTTTCTCCCCTCTTCCAGGTATGGTTCCAGAACAGGCGTGCCAAGTCTCGGCGTCAGAGTGGGAAATCCTTCCAACCTTTGGCTAGGCCGGAGATTATCCTCAACCACTGTGCTCCTGGAACTGAAACGAAATGTCTGAAGCCCCAGCTGCCTCTTGAGGTAGATGTGAACTGCCTGCCCGAACCAAACGGGGTTGGAGGGGGCATCTCTGACTCTAGCTCCCAAGGTCAGAATTTTGAAACCTATTCCCCTCTCTCTGAAGACATTGGTTCAAAGCTGGACTCATGGGAGGAACACATCTTTTCTGCTTTTGGTAACTTTTGAGGATTCTGGGAGAATTCGGGATACGCTCTGAGGAGCCATGACTCACAGCCTGGGAGAGACACATCAGCATACTGTCCTGACTTCCATGTTAAGGACATGTCCTTGTTAACCTTGATGATGGTTTTGACAGCACCTCTCACATTTGAAGGTACCCCGCCACTTTGTCAATGACACTTTAAGCCCACACTCCCACCCCAGAGTTCCGGCATTCGCTTTTACCTGTATTCTCTCCAAGCCTGCACATTCCATTGGTCTGTATCCCTATGCCTTCTTGCCAGGCCTGTTTTTAGTTTTTGGACTGGTTGTTCAGAACTCATTATTTTCTTCACAAGAATGCCTCAGCTTGACTCAGTTTCCCCTTGTGCTTGACAGCTGCCATTTTCTCCTGGTCCCTCCAAGGCTTATAATCTTAAACTCACTCTACCCCGTCTCTTCAACCCTCATCCTAGGTTTATTACTTTTTAAAACTGGGCCTGTCATCTTCACGTTCAATCATAGCTCCAATGACTCTGCATGCAGATTATTTCGACAGCCCCCTTGCCTCTAGCTTCTCAACTACTTAAAAAAAATTACCCTCTGTGGGCCAGGTGCAGTGGCTCACTCCTGCAGTCTCAGCACTTTGGGAGGCCGAGTGGATGGATCACCTGAAGTCAGGAGTTCAAGACCAGCCTGGCCAATATGGCGAAACCCCATCTCTGCTAAAAATATAAAACTTAGCTGGGCACGGTGGTGGGAGCCTGTCGTCCCAGCTACTCAGGAGGCTGAGGCAGGAGAATCACCTGAGCCTGGGAGGTGGATGTTGCAGTGATCTAAGATCACGCCACTGCACTTCAGCCTGGGAGACAGAGGGAGACTCTCAAAAAAAAAAAAAAAATTACTCCATGGTTCTGTGGTAGCCTCCAGTTGCTACCAAATTATAAAAAGCTTTCAGTTACCCTCCCAGATAACTGATATCATCCTTAGCCTGCAGGACAGCTATGCAAATCTGAAGGTCAACTATCCACAATATATGCTTTGGTCTTAAAGTCACTCCTTTCAGTTTTGAACCAAATTCATACCTTTTGCTTTCAAAACACTCGGACTCCCCGCCTGCCTTCTGAAGTCTGAAATTTTCTCTAAGTAATCCTGATTTTGCACCTGTTACTTCGATCACTCCATTACCCTTAGCACTTGTTATTGTACTTCCTGTGCAACTTTTGTGGATTATTAAATGTCTTTCACAAATGTTTCAATGTAATTTCTATTTAAATTAATTCTTTTAGATAACTCCTAGTACAGTGCTTCACTCCACAATTGCTCAGTACATACTATGTGGCCATGAAAGAGATTTCTAAAAGTTTCTGCAAATGTAGTTTTTAGCCAGTAATCAATATTATATTTAATATAATATAGCCAGTAATCAATATTATATAATATTATATAATATAATAGCCAGTAATCAATATTATATCAGCAGGCCACTGAGCTGAGAAATTTAATTTGGTTAAAAACATATTTTTGCTTGAATGTTTAATAATATTTTATGAGTATTTTGGTTTTGGGAAATTTCTCTTTGCAATTTATAATTCTAAATGTATGTAAATAACCGTTTCTAAGTCAGTTTAAGATCAATTAAAATATTTTGATATTTTGAGAGTTTTCAAACTCCTTTAGAGTCAAAGGAAATGGTCTGTGTATGAGGCAACCACAGGTGAGGTTTCTTTGTAAACTGTGCTTTAAAGTAGGTTCATGGGATGCCATAGCTAACTAGGGCCAGGACATCATGTCTTGATGGTTCCTAGAAGAGCATGAGATTATACATGCCAGATGCCCTAATTTTCAGAGATGTTATTCAAGTGGTTTGTACTTTTCTTTTTTTGAGATGGAGTTTTGCTCTGTCACCCAGGCTGGAGTGTAGTGGCATGATCTTGGCTCACTGCAACCTCTGCCTCCGGGGTTCAAGCGAGTCTCCTGCCTCAGCCTCCCGAGTAGCTGGGATTACAGGTGCCCGTCACCACGCCCAGCTAATTTTGTATTTTTAGTAGAGACAGGGTTTCACCATGTTGGCCAGGCTGGTCTCGAGCTCCAGACCTCAGGTGATCTGCCTGCCTTGGCCTCCCAAAGTGCTGGGATTACAGGTGTGAGCCACCGCGCCTGGCCTTTACTTTTCAGGGTAGCAAATCCACCATTTAAAGCAACCAAGAGCTGGGCAACAGAGCAAGACTGTGTCAAAAAACACCACCACATACAAAAATTAGCTGGGCATGGTGGCACATGCCTGTAATCCCAGCTACTCGGGAGGCAGAGGCAGGAGAACTGCTTGAACCTGGGAGGTGGAGGTTGCAGTGAGCCAAGATCGCGCCACTGCACTCCAGCCTGGGCAACAGAGCAAGAATCCATCTCAAAAAACAAAAACAACAAAAACCAACCAAGAGTTTTCAAGCACTTAGGAGTTGAGGAAAAAAGCAACCAACCAACCAGGAGGCTGGGCACAGTAGCTCATGCCTATAATTCTAGCAGTTTGGGAGGCTGAAGTGGGAGGTTTGCCTGACCCCAGGAGTTTGAGACCAGTCTGGACAACATAGCAGGACCCTGTCTCTTAAAAGAAAAACAAAAACAAAAAAACAAAAAAGCCAGGCACGGTGGCTCACGCTGTAATCCCAGGAGTTTGGGAGGCTGAGGCGGGCAGATCACTTGAGGTCAGGAGTTCAAGACCAGCCTGGCCAACATGGTGAAACCCTGTCTCTACTAAAAATACAAAAATTAGCCGGGCATGGTGGCAGGTGCCTGTAGTCCCAGCTACTCAGGAGACTGAGGCAGGAGAATTGCTTGAACTTGGGAGGCAGAGGTTGCAGTGAGCTGAGATTGGGCCACTGCATTCCAGCCTGGGTGACAGTGAGACTCTGTCTCAAAAAAAAAAAAAAAAAAAAAAAAAAGTCAGGCATGGTGGCATGTGCCTGTGGTCCCAGCTAAGCGGGAAGCTGATGTGGGAGGACAGCTTGAGTTCAGGAGTTCAAGACTGCAGTGACCTACGAGCGTGCCACTGCACTCAGCCTGAGCGACAGGGTGAGACCTTGTCCCTGCCATTCCCCCAGCAAAAAGCAGCCAAGAGAACATAGTTGAGGCCTTAGCAGCAAAGTGTACTTATCAATTCTTTGAAAACTGTTTGAAACCAAAAATGAGCTGATAAACATTAGCTATTAACACTGTGCTAAGGGCCCATCCTGGAGGTGCTCAGGAGGTCTCACAATCACAGAGCTTTACATTTAAACTTGTGACATGGCCAAATGAGATACTACAAATACATCCACAAAACTGAAAGACATATAACACTTTAAATTATGGTCCACTAAGAATCGCACTTATGAAAAAATCTGGTAATTATTTTATTATTGCTTTTATATTGTCTCATGTTGTTTCCCCAGTGAACAACTGTAAAAATCTATAAATAGGTAAATCCTGTGGTCACATTTTAAATTGTGGGATCCTTTAAGAAGTAGCCTGCAGCTCTCTCAAACTCTAAGAGGCCCTAACTGCTAAATGTGTTACAGACATTATCTATTTTATCCTCACACCTACCATGTAAGACAGGGACTAATCTTCCTACTTTAAAGATCAAGAAACTGTATCTAAGTAGTGTTTCACAATTATACAGCTTATAAATGGCACGACCAGGACTCAAACTCAGCCCACCCATTAGTCTACCACCATACAGTGCCTCCTATATTGCAGTGGTCTTGTTAGTCAGGACTAATGATAAAGTAATGTGATAGGTTTAAAAGCAATCCCCAAGTCAGAATTTCTACATGCCAGTCATTACTGTCTCATCTTTCAAAGAAATCACCACGGAAGACCATACTGTTACTCTGATGACATTAATGTTGCTTAGAGCTTTTTTGAAACTCTCATTTGCCCACTCATTACACAAATATTTATTTGTTGCCCATGAACAGACACTTTACCAGGACCTGGAAATAAATGGTGAACAAAAACAGAAACAGTCCCTCCCCTCATGGAGCAGAGGCCAGTAGGGAGACAAAAGACCTCCAAGAAATATTAATGTTAAATTGCAAATGTGCCAAGTGCTGGAAGGAGAGATATATGATCTGGAGACATTGTAATAGGAGATGTGCTGTGGTTAATGAAAGCTTCCTTGAACAAGTCATGCTGAAGGTGAGATCTGGAAGATGATGAAGAGTTACAAGGAGAGGAGAGGGAACGTAGGTACTGCATGTGCAAAGACCCTGTGAAATAATGAGCAGATAAAGAAGTGGGGGGGCCAGATCATGCATGGCTTTATAGGTCTTGTAAAAGAGTTTTGAATTTGTCCTGAAAGCCAAATGAAGACTTTGAAAGCATTTATAGACAGAGGGATAACATGATCCATTCTGCATTTTAAGATGATCCCTCTGACTGCATTTGAAGAGGGCTGAGTAGATGCTGGGAGATAAGTTAGGAGACAACTGCAGTGTTCCAGGCCAGTGATGATGGCAGCTGCGTTGCAAGTAGTGGTGATAATGAAGATGGAGAGAGGTGCATTGATTCAAAAATGCTAATGGGCAAATATTTTTGTAGATTCTCAATGGTTATGAGTGAATGTGACTTTTGGAACTAGCTTAAAGTAACTCAGAACCAAATCTATATAAATAAAAGCCATGTATGTGCTTGGCATGTTTGCTCAATCTGGCTTTGATAGCTTGCTTTAGAGCTCCAAAAGTGTGTTAAGCAGTGGCATATCATTCAAATCAATGTATGGCTGACCCAACATGACTACTTTGAAATATAGATTTCTTCCTCCCAAAACAGAAATAAAATTCAACTGTATTCTTCAGCACAGTCCCTGCTGTCAACAGATGAAGGCACTGAAAGACAAACAATGCTCAATTAAATATGTGTAAAATGAGGTACTATTTAAGTGTGACAAGTAAGCCTTAAGAAATGTAAGACAGGCCGGGTGTGGTGGCTCACACCTGTAATCCCAGCACTTTGGGAGGCTGAGGCAGGTGGATCACTTGAGGTTGGGAGTTCGAGACCAACCTGACCAATACGGTGAAACTGTTTCTACTAAAAATACAAAAATTAGCCAGGCGTGGTGGCGCGTGCCTGTAATCCCAGCTACTCAGGAGGCTGAGGTGGAAGAATCCCTTGAACCCAAGACCTGGAGGTTGTGGTGAGCTGAGATTGCACCACTGCACTCCAGCCTGGGCGACAGAGAAAAAAAAAAAAAAAAAAAAGAAATGTAAAAGAAAAAATGCACAAAATACCCAAATCTAGGCAGAATATATTAAAATCAACCTTTCACTAGGTCTATACCAGGCCAAATAACTTACCTGCTTAATACCATACCACTGTATGGTATGGTAATAAATAAAATCCATACCATTGGATGGTATGGTACTTCAGAGAGACTCGGTAATCTGTACTGTTTCCCCTAAAAATATAACTTAATGGGAATTACAATTCTTCAAAACTTTTTAAACAGAAGGAATGCATATCGACTTGAATTAATGAAAATATAGAAAATAATTTTCATAGATCAATTTATTTAGAATTACAAATATTAAGAATAGAAGATTTATGCATTTCTTAATTAACATAACAGTTTAGCTAAATATAAACTCTGCACTAAAGTTCTGCAGTGGCACAATACCAACAAAGAATACGGAAGCCTTTTTAAACTATACAAAAATTTCAAATGGAAAATAATCTTGTTTCAGTTTTATTATACATTAACATATAAAAAGTCTCATTTTATGAGACATCTAAAGGAATTAAAACCACCTCTACAGCTATATCTTAAACTCCAAATTTGAAAAAAATTTATATTCTGACTTTATAATAATTCTATTAAAATGAAGAAAATTCCAAATACATACTTTTTACAAGATTAACATTTTAGGCAGGGTTTTCTCCTAAAAAAGAAAAACAACCAAAACAAGCCTTTCTTCTGCATTTCACAGCACTGGTTATTGTATTTGTTTTCCTTATAAAATCTTTTTACTTTATAAATTGTGTACTGTTGGATTTTAACCAGTAATCTGGTTTAAAAGTTGTGCAAATAAACAAAAAAATATGAAAATAGTGTGTTATCTTTTTTTTTTAAATAAATCTCATAACAATGCACTTTTGACCTGAACTGATGGGAAGACATGCCAAATCCATTTGCAGAAATTTAGCATTTTGCACCTTTTTTTCCCCTGTTCCTTCATTTTCTTTCAACAAACAACAAAGGTTTCTTTTATATAAGTTATGATAAATTAAAATATTTATTATTATAAAATGATCTACAGAACCATGTCACATTGCAAGTATATATAACATATACTTGTAAAGTCCACATTTCCCATCTATATTTCAGTGGTTTCCTTAAAACTAGGACTTCCCACACCTCATGATGTTATCTTTTGAAGACTGAGATGGTGATGGTGATCAACTAAATCAAGTAGAGTTGTAATTTTCTGGATGGAATTTCCACACTGCCACTGACATGAATAAAAAGACCAGGTTTCTTCATACTCTCCATTGCAGCAGTTGTCTGCATGTGTTGCGGTGAATTCATGCACATTAAAAAAAATGGTCAATGTATTCTTCCACGAAATTATATTATGTTCAGATATTTCAGTTTAAAAATATTTGTGAATATAAACATATGTAACATAAGCAATGCTACTGCATCTGAATAATAAAAGAAAAATAAATATAATGCTGGTCAGCAATGCTGGTTTAAGAAGCAGTACAGTCTATTAAAATGCCTTATTTGGAGATTTAAATTTCCCTTGTTTTCCAGCAGTTAGGTTATTTGGTGTTGGAAGCCTATATAAAGGAAAAGAACTTCTCAAAAACAATGTCCCGTGCAGTTGGAATAATGAAATCTTTACTCAGTCTCTGTTGGTGTTATTTGCTGCAAAGGCATGTAAGTTTCCCATCTGGCTCAGGCCACTCTGAATATGTGCAACATGGATTTCTACATTATTCTGAAAGCAACTAAAGAAAGAAGAAACATGGTTAACTACTTTATTTTAAAAAATTAAGAAAAATTTTTTTAAAAAAAGAAGAGCTGAATTTTAGTTAGGAAACAGCTATGATAAATCTTAGGGAAGGAATATATCTCCTCTAATATATTAGCCATAATTCTACTTCAGTAGTAGTTGAACAAGTATGCTTTAAAGAAGCAGAGGAGCCACAGGGGGCTGGAAGGAGAAGATGAGTCTCTCACTGACTGGGGAAGCTCTACCTCTAAGCTCAACCTCCATGCTGACCCCAAACCTAAATATATCTCTTGATTGCTTTATATACAAAATCCATGTGAAATTTCTATTCTGTCAATAGGCCGGATATAAGTGAAAAGCTCTTAAAAATATATTTAATGGATAATAATATATGAGTACTTCACAAATATGCATAATTCTTAAAACTTGGACTGAAAATCACTATGAACTTCACATTAAAATGATTAGAGTGTACCTAATGAATTACCTGATATTAGAAGCATCTATTGTACTCTTGATATCATTTAATGAGTCTGTAAGTGATTTGAATTCAAAGGAATTCAGGTCTCCTCCTTCTGCTAGACACTAAAGGGAAAAAAATTTCAAAATTTAATTGCATTATAGCTCAAATATAGTCATAAAATACCTGATATAATCAATGAATTAATTTCTTAGCAACAAATTAGCATGGGTTGCTTTGTGTCAAATTAAGAAAATATTTTCTCTAAGATTTACCTTAATTTGTAACAAAATAGCTGTAAGCCTGGAAATTAAGTCTGTCAGATTTTCATTTTCAACGCAGGGCTGTCCTGTTGAGGAATTTGCATGCCGAACAATTTCCTGTGCTTCTTCCTCACACCTGCGTCTCATATCTGTTGGCTGATCTGCAGGCTGGAGCCCCTGGTCTGGAGCAAGCTGAATATAGATGATCGAAGCATGAGACGCATGTTTGAGAAGCCATGATTATTTCTGTATGTTTGTGCCCTCTTTTCAGATTTTAATTTTTATAAAACTAGCATTTAAAACTAAAGTGGTACTCTTACCTTAGAAGTTTTTTTCCTTTAACAGTTTCTGATTTATTTTCTATTTTTTGTAACTTTTAATTTTGACATAATTTCAAACTTCTAAAACAAGTTAAAAATAAAACAGAACTCTTGATAACATTTACTCAGATTCACTGTTTATGTTTTACTACATTTGATCTGCCATTTGATCTCTGTGAATGTATAATTCTTCCCGTTACTAATTTAAGAATAAGTTGCAAACACTGTGCCTCATTACCTCTAATCACTCCAAGTTTGTATTTCCTTGGTATTTTTGAAGAGTACGAGCCAATTATTTTGTGCAATATCCCCCAGTGTGGGTTTGTCTGTTTCCTTATGATTAGACTGAAGTTATGCATTTTTGGGCAGAAATACTACAAATGTGGTGCTGAGTTCTCTGGCATCTTTATTAGAAGGCACGTGATGTTGACCTGTCCCATTACTGGTGATGTTCTCTTTGATCAGTTGGTAAGTTAAGTGTCTGCCAGATTTCCCTACACTAAAGGATTTCCTTTTTGTAAGTACTAAGTAGTTGTGAAGAGATACTTTGAGGCTATGTAAACATCCTATTTGTCATCAAACTTTTACCTACCAATTTTAGCATCTGTTGATGATGATTCTTGTCTATATCAATTATTACTATGATGGTTGCAAAATGGTGTTTTTCTCACTCTTAACACTGCTTCTATATTTATTAGTTGACATTTTACTACAAAGTAGTTTCTCTTAAAAAATGAATTAGTATCAGTATGAACCCATACTGATATGACTTTTATTCTATGGGTTAAAAATCTCTTACTATATTTATTTATTCTGAAGCTCAAATTGTCCCAGATTTGGCCAGTGGGAACACCTGTCAAGCTGGCTGTTTTTGACACGTCCCCATAATTTGGGGGCACACTTTACTTCCTTGGCATAATAAGGTGGGTCAGGCTCATCTTCTTTCTCTGCCCCAGGTCGGGAATCAGTCTCTTTTTCAAGGAGTCCTGCTTTTTAAAATTGGAGAACAGAGTTAAGAGACCAAGATCTGGGTCTAGTGTGTTCTTTGCTATTAGGGTGTCTTTGCTTTTGGCTCTCTCAGCAGACATATACACTCACTTATACCTATAACATAAAGATAAAATAAACCATGAATTCATACTGATTCCCCCTATTCCCATCTAATGCCACAGGGTTCACTCTAGTCTTCCCCCTCTTCATTCTTCATAACTGCCTTCTTCAACAGTGAGAAACCTGGCTCGCGTTATCCTATTTTTTTTTTTTTTTTTGAGACAGTCTCACTCTGTTGCCCAGGCTGGAGTGCAGTGGGCGATCTCAGCTCACTGCAACCTCTGCCTCCCAGGTTCAATATACTTATTTGCTTCTTTGCTCAGTCCCAGAGTATACAGTAAGAGTTTCAGAACTGCTGCCAGGCGTGGTGGCTCATGCCTGTAATCCCAGTACTTTGGGAGGCCAAGGTGGGTGGATCACCTGAGGTCAGGAGTTCAAGACCAGCCTGGCCAACATGTCTCTACTAAAAATATAAAAATTAGCTGGGCATGGTGGTACATGCCTGTAATCATAGCTACTGGGAAGGCTGAGGCAGAAGAATGGCTTGAACCTGGGAGGCGGAGGTTGCAGTGAACCGAGATTGCGCCACTGCACTCCAGCCTGGTGGACAAGAGCGAAAATCCGTCTCAAAAAAAAAAGAGTGTCAGGACTGCTATGCATGCCACCAAGAGAAAAAATTCTACTAACTAGAGTTCAATGTTCATTTAAATTTTGGTTCAGACTAAAGGTATACAGTCAAAATACAAGTTGAGTATCCCTTATCCAAAATGCTTGGGACCAGAAGTGTTTTGGATTTAGGATTTTTTAAAATTTTAGAATATTTGCATTATACTTACTGGTTGAGAATCCCAAATACAAAAATCCAAAATCCAAACTGCTCCTGTGAGCATTTCCTTTGAGTTTCACTTTGGCACTCAAAAAATTTTGGACTTTGGAGCATTTCAGACTTGGGATGCTCAACCTATGCTATGTTCAAGCTGTCTGAATCAGTTTTTATCAGTAAGTTTATGTCACTCTTTTGAAATATAGTTAGGTTCATTTATTTCTGTTTGCATTTACTTGTATTTGTTGGGGAAACAAACACTCAGAAAAATGTCATTCCTTCTTGTTCACCAACTCCTACCCCATTCCCAAATTAGTTTCTAATGTATCCTTTCTGTTTCCTTTTGAAAAATTAAGCTGATACATATACATTGTATTTCCACTTATTTCCTACTCCAAAGGTAATATACTTTGGAATATGTATGTGTATTTTTGTATTTGCTTTTTGCATCTAATAACATATCCTGGAAATCACTCCATATCAGTAAATAGAGAGCTTCCTCTCTTACAGCAGCGTAGTATTCAATTGTGTGGATGTACCATAAACAGTCAGTTCCCTATGTGTGGGCATTTATGTTTATTTCTAATATTTTATAATTACCAATAATGCTTCAATGAATAACTGTATCCTTTAATACTTTTCTAAAATTTAAATTGAAGCATACCTGAATACATAAAAGTACACAAATCGTAAAGTGTACAGGTTAATGAGTTTTCACAAATCAAACATGCCTGAGAAGTCGGCAACTAGATTAAGAACCAGAATATTACCAACGCCCCAGACCCCCTGATAATGCCATCTTCCAGTACCACCTCCCTCAGGGTAACCACCATCCTGACTTCTAGCATCAGAGATTAGCTTTTGAGCTTTATAAAAATGTAATCATACATTATATATTCTCTTGTGTCTGACTTACTTTATTTATTTATTTATTTATTTTTTCTTGAGACTGAGTCTCGCTCTGTCGAGACTGAGTCTTGCTGGAGTGCAGTGGCACGATCTCGGCTCACTGCAAGCTCTGCCTCCCGGGTTCACGCCATTCTCCTGCCTCAGCCTCCCAAGTAGCTGGGACTACAGGCGCCCACCACCACGCCCAGCTAATTTTTTTGTATTTTTAGTAGAGACGGGGTTTCACCGTGTTAGCCAGGATGGTCTCGGTCTCCTGACCTCGTGATCCGCCTGCCTCGGCCTCCCAAAGTGCTGGGATTACAGGCGTGAGCCACCACGCCTGGCTTGTCTGACTTTATTTGTTCAACATTGTATTTGTGAGATCCATCCATGGCACTGAGTTGTAGTCGAGTTCATTTATTCTCATTGCTGGGTAGCATTTCCGTTGTGTAATTATACCATGTTTATTAGCTGATTGTAGTACTGATGGGTATTTGGGTACTTTGTGATTTCTGGCTATAAGGAACAGTGATGCTATGAACATTCTAGTATATATATTTTGGTAAATACATGTTGATGTATCTTTTTGGTATATATTGAGAAGTAGAATTGCTTAGTCATGGTGTTCTCTCTGATATGTTCTTATTTTAAAATCTGTATTGTAGTTCCATAAGAGCTTTGAGAAGATTAAATCACTTTACTTCATTAGGAAAGGAGCCTATCACAAATGGCCTTGGGTACTACAAAAAGATTGATGAGCAACCCGTTTCTGCATGTACCATTGGCTTTGTTATGTGTCATCCTGGACTGCATAGTCTGCATGTCTTGTGAATAGTTGCTAGTCCAGGGGAGAAAATCTATTTACTAATACAATGCATATTGTTATGTGGATGACTGACAACTATCAAGAAAATAAGCCAACTGTTTAACAATCTGATATTGCTGGGCGCGGTGACGCCTGTAATCCCAGCACTTTGGGAGGCCGAGGCAGGCGGATCACCTGAGGTCGGGAGTTTGAGACCAGCCTCACCAACATGGAGAAACCCCGTCTCTACTAAAAATACAAAATTAGCTGGGCGTGGTAATGCATGCCTGTAATCCCAGCTACTCGGGAGGCTAAGGCAGGAGAATCACTTGAACCTGGGAGGCAGAGGTTGCAGTGGGCCGAGATGACACCACTGCACTCCAGCCTGGGCAACAAGGGCGAAACTCTGTCTCAAAAAAAAAAAAAAAAAAAAAATCTCATATCACGGCCGGGCACAGTGACTCATGTCTCTAATCCCAGCACTTTGGGAGGTCGAGGAGGGCGGATCACTTGAGGTCAGGAGTTCGAGACCAGCCTGGCCTATAATATGGTGAAACCCCATCTCTACTAAAAATACAAAAAAATTAGCCGGGCATGGTGGTGCACAGCTGTAGTCCCAGCTACCCAGGAGGCTGAGGCAGGAGAATTGCTTGAACCTGGGAGGCAGAGGTTCCAGTGAGCCGAGATTGTGCCATTGCACTCCGGCCTGGGCAACAGAGTAAGACTCCAACTCAAAAAAAAAAAAAAAGAATCTGATATCACAAATAGAGGTGGCTTTCCTGGAAACACACAACCTCAAAGTATGCAAATTCAGGAGCATTTTAAACTCACCTGAATCATTTTAATTCTTACCCTTTAGTAGGAAACTCATATTTTGGATGAAACTGTTGAACCACTCTCATATAATCACATGTGAATGAAAATTCACAAATAACTCTGTTATCTATGTATTTGAAATTCAAGAATTCATAGTTCTAATGCTAATTTAAGGTTTAAAAGAGAAGGCAACAAAATTGTATGGCCAGCATGATCAGAACTTTATGAGAAAAAGCAGGTATTGTTTAAAAAACAAAAACAAAAACAAAAAAACAACCAAAAAAGACTAAGAAGAAATAAAGCAAAATTTGGTCTTTGGGGCTGGGCACAGTGGCTCATGCCTATATCTCAGTACTTTGGAAGGCCAAGGTAGGAGGATCGCTTGAGCCCATGAGTTTGAGACCAGCCTGAGCAACATAGCGAGACTTCATCTCTAGAAAAAATAAACTGGGCATGTCGTGCACCTGTGGTTCCAGCTACTCAGGAGGCTGAGGTTGGGGGATAGCTTGAGCCTGGGAAGTTGAGGCTGTAGTTCGCCAAGATTGCAAGATTGCACCACTGTACTCCAGCCTGGTCAACAGAGCCAGACCCTGTCTCAAAAAAAATAAATAAATAAAGAAGAAGAAAAAACAATGACAACAACAAAATTTGGTCTCTGGGGTAGTGGAATTAAGAGTAATTAGTTTTCTGCATTTTTCCAAAATTTTTTGGAGGGCCTTATCATTTGTATCTTGAACCAAAAAACTCAGAATTGACAGCTTTCTGTGTATAAAGCACTCTTCAACACTGATGCTGGGAGGAGTAAGAAACTTTATATAATACAGTTCTGCTAAAGGACTTTATGAAGATATTGGCTTGGTATGGATTTTCTAAAGTGAAAGTAAAAGGATTAAGCTTCAAATACAAATATAGAGGGAAATCTATACATATAACTTACCTCATAGCAATACTGTTGAACTTTATGCAAAACTTTGTTTAGGTCCTTGTTCAGCTGTTCAAGCTCTAGAACAATTGTTGCATATCTCCGCTGAAATTCAATGCTGATGGGCATGGAATATGATTTCTGAGAAGAGAAAAAAATCAGATCTTGGTAAGAGTTTGTTTTTTAGCAATGCAATTTCAATGATCTAAAAGGAAATTTGACTTATCTAAAAAGCAAACTGAAGGTTATTAAATTTGTCTGTTTTAATTGTTATAGTTCTTGTCTGTGATAATGGCATTGTTATTTAGGAGACTGTCCTTGTTCATTGGAGCATCATGATGTCTGCCATTTGCTTTTCTGAAAAGGAGATCTTCTATAGAGCTAAACGGAGCAAAATGTTAATGGATAAACGTGTAAGCAACATTCGTTATATTCGTCTTTCAACTTTTTCATAGGATTGTTAGTTGTTAAACCGTATGTCCTCATTTGAAGCATTCTGGTTATTTAAACCAATTGACGCTGTACCTGGAATCAATTCAGTATAGCATAACGGTTCAAGAGCGTGGGTATTAGAATCAGATTATATATGTTCAAATTCCACCTCTATCACCATCTAGCTGTGTGATGTTAAGGAAGTTTCTTAATCTCTCTGTGCCTCATGTTCTTCAAATGCAAAATGGGGATTATAAGAATATCTATCTAGTGGGGTTGTTGCAAAGATTAAATGAGATAATACATGCTAGCACAGTGCTTCCCACATAGAAGATGCTCAGTGGATATTAACTTTTCATTGTGTCATCATTCCATATATGCTCCTTACCAACAAGTGTTAATGGACTTTGATGCCATTTCCTTCCCTCTCTTCACAGTACTTCCAATAAATTATACTCTCCATTTCATTCCTGCTAAAAATGCTGGCAATGAAACCTCTCCAGTCAAGGAAAATTTAACCACATTTCTTTTTTCAGAGGATTTCTGAGAAAGCACGTTGTTATGCACTAAGGAAGCAAAATTGCTCCTTCTAATAAGTATAGGTAGGGAAAGAAAACTTTCCTAGACCTAGGGAGGAACTACTTATATAGGTTCCAAATCACAGAATTATAGACTGAGCTAACAGAAACCTCAGAGGTCATCTAGTTAAGCCATACCATTTTACAGAGGAGAAAACTGAGGCCTAGAAAAATTAAATAACAGCACACACTATTAATGATGTGCTGATTACTTAATGATGACAACAGATGTACTAAATAGAGCTGACTAATGTGCCATGCACTAAGAGTGGTTTTGTTGTTGTTTTTGGGATGGCGTCTTGCTGTGTTGCCCAGGCTAGATTCGAACTCCTGGCCTGAAGCAATCCTCCTGCCTCAGCCTCCCAAGCAGCTGTGACTATAGTATGTGCCACCACACCCAGCTTGTTCTAAGTATTTTATTTTTTTTTTTTGAGACAGGGTTTCACTCCCATCACCCAGGCTGGAGTGCAATGACGTGATCTCCGCTCACTACAACCTCTGCCTCCTGAGCTCAAGCAATCCTTCTGCCTCAGCCTCTCAAGTAGGTGGGACTACAGGTGCGTGCCATCACACCTGGCTAATTTTTGTATTTTTAGTGGAGATGGGGGTTTCACCATGTTGGCCAGGCTGGTCTCGAACTCCTGACCTCAAGTGATCCACCTGCCTTGGCCTCCCTAAGTGCTGGGATTACAGGTGTGAGCCACCACGCCTGGCCTGTTTTGTTTTTTAGAGACAGGGTCTCACTCTGTTGCCCAGGCAGGACTGCAGTGGCACGATCGTAACTCAGTGCAGTCTCAAACTCCTGGACTCAAAGGATCCTCCTGTCTCAGCCTCCCAAGTAGCTTGGACTACAGGCATGTGCCACTATGCCTGGCTAATGTTCTAAGTGTTTTTAAAGGATTTCATTGAATCCTCACAATAACCCCATGAGAAAGATATTATTGCTTATTGTCTCCATTTTACATATGAGGCCCATGTACCACAGCCAGTAAGTGGTAACCTTGTGGGATCTGAAGCCAGTTTGCATCAGTTAGAATTCCTCTGCTACTATAGATGTGAAGCAGTAAAAGAGAAAGAGGGGAGGGAATGCCACAGTGGGAGTAGGGAAGGGATAATTTCCACACAGGCCTGGAATCATATCCAGGACATCCTACTTTTAGTTTACCATTGGTGCTTCCTGAATTGCTTCCTCTTCGTAAACCTCAGTTTTTGTGAAGTTAAAACCACTGGATCATCCGAAAGATTTTCTATAAGAATGCAGGGATAATGCAGGACATGCTGAATTTAATTTCATTTCCTTGTCGGGAATTGGGGGTTACTGAGGACATAGTGTAACGTAAATTATAACTAAGTATTTGATCAAGCCTCTTCTCGGGGATAAGTGTATACTTTTGCAGACTCAGAACTAGTTAATCAAAATCAAAATCATTAAAAGCTCTGTATCTCTTACAGCGAATTTGAGGGTGTCAAAAATCTCTATCTTCATCTTTTGTGTTCAACATTTTAATGAATTAAAGATGTACAAAGGGTTTACATATACAGTATACATCAAAATGTATGAAATTGGGAGATGGCTAATGCATTACAAAATGGGGTGATATAGGCTGGGTGCGGTGGCTCACACCTGTAATCCCAGCACTTTGGGAGGCTGAGGCGGGTGGATCACGAGGTCAGGAGATCGAGACCATCCTGGCTAACATGGTGAAACCCTGTCTCTACTAAAAATACAAAAAATTAGCTGGGCGTGGTGGCAGGTGCCTGTAGCCCCAGCTACTCGGGAGGCTGAGGTAGGAGAACGGCGTGAACCCGGGAGGCGGAGCTTGCAGTGAGCCAAGATCGCGCCACTGCACTCCAGCCTGGGCAACAGAGCAAGACTCTGTTTCAAAAAAAAAAAAAAAAAAAAAAAGGGGGGGGGGGTGATGTAACTAATGAACCGTAAAAAAAACCTCTGAAACTAAACAGATATAGACTTCTCATCAAAATTATCATCTGGTTACAGCTCCAACTTCTAAAAATATTTTTTGAGCCCCCTTTTTTGAAGCTGTTCTCAAAGTCTTTATCTTTTTGAATATCTCCCAATGATGGAAAAAATTTCCCTTATCTTCTTAAACATCTAAATAATAAAGGGTTAATATAGAAGAATAAATGTACAAGAATGACCAAACCAATTTTGAAAGAGAAAGACAAATGGAGGGACTTGTACTGGTAGTTATCAAACAGTATAGTATTGACATGGGAGACAAATACACCAATGGGAGAGAATGGTGGCCAGTCTATACTAAATTCCAACAGATATGTATATGTATGCCTGGCACATATGCTTGTGTGTGTATGAATATATGTATACTGTTTGGAAATTTTGTATATAGTAAAGCTGGCCTTTCAAATCAGTGGGAAAGGATGAACTATTAATAAATTGGAACAATTATCTATTTGAGGAAAAAAGTTAGCTCTCTGTACTCAAATCGTTCACAAAATTTTAGGATGTACTGAAGGTCTAAATATTAAAAGAAACTATAAAAGTATCATGAGAAGACAGGAGAATATGTTTATGAATAAGAGGTAAAGAAGCTATTTTAAACAAGTTACAAATACCAGAAAAAGGAACAGGCTGATATAGAGCTGACCGTTAGACAACACAGGTTTGAATGGTGCAGGTCCACTTACATTACTTATATGCAGATTTTTTTAAAATTAATTTTTGTAACAGCCAACCAGATCGTATAGATGCAACTTTTTCAAAAGTTACACCAGTGTGCCTGCTTCTCCTGCCTTCCCTTCCATCTCCTCTTCCTCTTCTGCCTCTGCCACCCGAGACAGCAAAACCAACCCCTCCACTTCCTCCTCCTCCTCAGCCTACTCAACGTGAAGATGACAAGGATGAAAACCTTTATGATCTACTCCCGCTTAATGAATAATGAATATGTTTTCTTTACCTTATGATTTTCTTAATAACATTTCCTTTTCTCTAGATTACTTTATGTAAGGATACAGTATATAATGCATATAGAAGGTATGTGTTCATCTACTATTTAGGTTATCAGTAAAGCTCCTGGTCAACAGTAGGCTATTAGTAGTTAAGTTTTAGGGGAGTCAAAAGCTGTATGCAGATTTTTGACTGCTGGCGGGGGTTGCACCCCAACCCCCATGTTGTTTGAGGGTCAACTGTATTTGACTACATCAAAATTTAAATTTTCTGTACTATGGTAACATGCGAAACAAATAATTTTGTTAATATAAATGGCCAATTAAAATACAAAAAGATGCTTAATTCCACTAGTAGCCTTAGAAATACAAAATAAAACAATGCGATTTATATTTCACCTATCAGATTGCTAACAATTTAAAGATCTTCTAACACTAGGATTGAAGAGAGTGATCTAGATTTACTGATACTATACAGTGAAAAGCAGAATGTTACATAGCATAAAATTTATTTAAAAATGTCTGCCCTTGGCTGGGCACGGTGGTTCAGGCCTGTAATCCCTGCACTTTGGGAGGCCAAGGCGGGCAGATCACTTGAGGTCAGGAGTTCAAGACCAGCCTGGCCAACATGGTGAAACCCCATCTCTACTAAAAATACACAAAATTAGCTGGGCGTGGTGGTATGTGCCTGTAATCCCAGCTACTTGGGAGGTTGAGGTAGAAGAATTGCTTGAACCGAGGTGGAGGTTGCAGTAAGCCAAGATTACACCACTGCACTCCATCCTGGGCAACAGAGTGAGACTCTGTCTCAAAAAAAAAAAAAAGTCCCCTCCTCAAAAAAACCCAATAGCATATATTCTATAGGTATTTATACATTAAAAAATAAATACAAAGAAAGAAAAACACACATCAAACTCAATAAGAATGGTAATTTTTTTAAGAAAAGTACATTCATTTTACACATATACACATACAATTAAAAATTATTATTATTATTTTTTGAGATGGAGTCTTGCTCTGTTGCCCAGGCTGGAGTGCAGTGGCACAATCTCGGCTTACTGCAACCTCCACCTCCAAGGTTCAAGTGATTCTCCTGCCTCAGCCTCCCGAATAGCTGGGATTACAGGTATGGGCTACCGCGCCTGGTTAATTTTTGTATTTTTACTAGAGGTGGGGTTTCACCATGTTGGCCAGGCTGATCTCGAACTCCTGGCCTCAAGTGATCCACCCGCCTCAGCCTCCCAAAGTGCTGGGATTACAGGCGTGAGCCACTGTGCCTGGCCTAAAAATTACTTTAGGAGGTCGAGGAGGGTAGATCACTTGAGGCCAGGAGTTAAAGACTAACCTGACCAACATGGTGAAACCCCGTCTCTACCAAAAATATAAAAAATTAGCCGGGCGCGGTGGCGCATGCCTGTAATCCCAGCTACTCGGGAGGCTGAGGCAGGAGAATCGCTTGAACCTGGGAGGCAGAGGTTGCAGTGAGCCGAGATCGTGCCTCTCCACTCCAGCCTGGGTGACAAAGCAAGACTCCGTCTCAAAAAAAAAAAAATAAAATAAAATAAAAACAAGTCAAAAATATGACTTGTTTCATTCATATGACTGTATGAATAAGGTGAGGCATTTGAACCATTAGAAATAACTAATACATTCTGATAAAAAACCAGGTATGATCACAAAGTAATGAAAGATTTTCTTGTGTGGCTTACAGGTTCATGTTGAAGGCAAACAGTCTGTAAAAATATGAGCTTATAAGGGACAAGATGGAAAATACCAGATTTAGCAGTTCATGATCAAGGGTATGGATTTATTTGACTAGTCCTCTACAGATATTCATTTAACCATGTACAGTTTTTTGCTATTACAACAATGCTGTGATGAACATCCTTGTAGGCGCATCTTCCAAATGATACTCTAGAAGTAAAATTTCTGGCCCATCAGTATGGCCAAGCTGCCTTCCAGAAAGACTTCAATTAACTTATATTCCCACCTAAAGTGTATAAACATGCTCCTTCTTGATGAACATTCAGGTTGTTTCTAACCTTCAGATCTTGCAAACATGCTGCAATGAACATGTAGTCATTTTGGACAAAGGCGAACATAAGTGTAGAAGTTTCCAGGAGTGGAACTGCTAAATCAAAGGATTTGAGCATTTTAAATCTTGATAGATATTGCCAAAGCACCTGTAGAGGCCAGAGGGACCTCCCCTTCACCCTCTGAAGGCTCACTGAAAATCACTGACAAAAGAGAGATTAATAGGAAAAAAGGCATACACATTTATTTGGTTATAATTTTATGTGACGCCAGAGTCTTCAGAATGAAGAATACAAAATAAACTGTCAATTTTTGTGCTTAGGTTCACAAAGCATATGGACAGTGGTATAGAAATAATGATTGGACACAGGAGGCTGAGGCATAAGAATTGCTTGAGCCCAGGAGGCGGACGTTGCAGTGAGCCAAGGTTGCACCACTGCACTCCAGCCTAGGCAACAGAGTAAGACTCTGTCTCCAGAAAAAAAAAACAAAAAAGAAAAGAAAAAACAAAAAAGAAATATGATTGGACAAACAGGGTATGATATAATGCTAACAGACAAAGTAGGGAAATCCAGCAAGGCCTGTCTAGATTTCGCTTGGCCTGTCTCTGCAGCAATCCTTCCTACAGGTATGAGGCAGAATCCTGTCTGGAATGGGGGGTCTTATGACCTACAGTCAAAGTAGGTCAAATAATTTCTTTATGACCAATTTTTACACAGAAAGGTGATGGGCAAGCTGGAGTAAAATTCTCAGGTTTTATATAAGGCTGGCTTCTGGGAAAAGGAGTTCTGGTTTCTACGACTTGCTTTGGGGAAGAGGGATTCTGGTTTCTGTGGTTAGCCTCAGAAGAAAATGAGAGATCAAAGATAGGTGGGCAGAAAAAGGTCAGAGAGAGCTGCTTCTGAGGCCTTCATTTCGGGGTATCATTTTCTGAGACCCTGTACACCCTTCATAAAAGATGTACTAATTTATGTGTAAGAATGCCTACTTGTCCACATCCTCACCAATACAGTGTTTTGTTAAAGTTTCTTAGTTCTGCCAGTCACATACTTGTCTTTTTTTTTCCCCCCAAGAAACAGGGTCTCACTCTGTCACCCAGACTGGAGTTCAGTGGTACCATCCTAGCTCACCACAGCCCCAAACTTCTGGGCTCAAGCAATCCTCCCCCATCAGCCTCCTGGGTAGCTGGAACTATACCATGCCTGGCTAATTTTTCTAAAAAACAAAAAAAAATTTTTTTTTTTTTTGAGACTCAGTCTTGCTCTGTTGCCCAGGCTGGAGTGCAGTGGCTTGGTCTTGGCTCTTACTGCAACATCTGCTTCCTGGGTTCAAGTGATTCTCCTGCCTCAGCCTCCTGCGTAGCTGGGATTATAAGTATGTGCCGCCACGCCTGGCTAATTTTTGTATTTTTACTAGAAACGGGGTTTGGCTATGTTGGCCAGGCTAGTCTCAAACTCCTGGCCTAAAGCAATCCAATGGCATGAGCCAGTATACCCAGCCCCAATTAAACATTTTTATTGTTCCATTTCCCACCTACTTCCCCTTAATTAGCTTCATAAATATTCACCTTTTACTATTATTTTAATAGGTTCCTTAGAGATTAAAATGTCGTCCATCTTTGATTTATCTAGGCCTATATGTATATACACCCCTACCCTGACCAACAGACAACTGTAGTGTATTTTAATTCTCTCTATAAGTGCCACAAGAGTTATTTAATGTGTCACTTAGATTAATCCACATATTTACCCTTTTTGTTGTTTCTTCATTCCCTGAATCTTCATGTTTCTTTTACAAACTTCAAGTTTTTTCTTCTGCTTAAACAAAAACTTTAGTATTTCCTTTAATGTAGGTATTCTGGTAAGAAAGTCCATAAATTTGCCTACAACTGTCCTTGTATTAACTTTATCCTTGAAGGCATTTTCACTGGTTATGGAAATCTAGGTTGGTAGTTATTTTGTTTCAGCCCTGTGAAGATGTCATTCCATTATCTTCTGTCTTCTATTGTTTCTGTGGAGATGGTAGCGCTCAGACAAATTGTTGGCTGCTCGTTTGTACATACTCCCCATTCCCATCCTGCCCTGGGTACTCTAACATTTTTTCACTTTGTGTTTAGTTTCAGCAGTTTTAAGACAATGTGTCTAGGTCTGGTGCGGTGGCTTATGCCTGTAATCCCAGCACTTTGGGAGGCCGAGGTGGGTGGATCACGAGGTCAGGAGATCGAGACCATCCTGGCCAACATGGTGAAACCCCGTCTCTACTAAAAAAAAAAAAATACAAAAAATTAGCTGGGTGTGGTGGCAGGCGCCTGTAGTCCCAGCTACTTGGGAGGCTAAGGCAGGAGAATGGCGTGAATCTGGGAGGCAGGGCTTGCAGTGAGCCGAGATTGTGCCACTGCACTCCAGCCTGGGCGACAGAGCAAGACTGTCTCAAAAAAAAAAAAGTGTCTAAAAGTCACTATCATTTTATTTATCTCATTGGGGTTGATAGGAATTTATCTGTGGCTTGTTGCCTTTTGATGGTTTTGGAATGCCTTTAGTCATTATCTTTTAAAATACTGCATTTGTCCCATTCTTTCTTTTTCCTTCTGCTATTCCATTACATATTAGACCTTCCTCACTGTATTTATCCCTATTTATCATCTCTTCTCTTCTATATTTTCCACTCGTTTTTATCTTCACGTTTCATTCAGGATATTTTCTTCTGATCTATTTTAAATTACTAGCTCTCTCTTTAGCTGTTTCTAATCTGCTGTGGTTGTATCCACCAACTGAGTTCTTAACTTTGATTGCTAGAGTTTATAGTTTTCATTTGGTCTTTTTTATTGTTGTTTCCAGTTCTCTTCTAAAATTCTCAATTTTGTCTCATCTCTTTTAACAAATTAAGCATTTAAAATATATTTCTAAAAACTCCATTGTCTGGTCTACCTACTGTCTACAGTTGATCTTCTTTTTTCCTTAGGGTTATTGTGTCTCCCCTATTGTGTCTTGAATTTAAATTGAGTTTTAGATACTATATATAAAAATTTATAGAAATAATTTGAGGCCTATAAAAATGCTATATTCCTCCAAAGAGGACTTAAAGTTTGCCAACATCCCCCAACCCTTGGTGGGTCTCTGGACTCTAGTTTTGGCCTCCAACCCATTTAAGCCTTTCAAGAATGCCACTTAGCTTCTCAGCTACCTTTTCTGGAACTTGCAGAAGCCCCCAAGGAAAAAGCAACCCTGAACATCAGGTTCCCCCTTACTTCTTTCCTTCTTTTCCCAGATCCTATAATTCCTTGATGCCTTGTTGTTTATTTTCTTTCTTTTTTTTTTTTTTTGAGACAGAGTCTCACTCTGTTGCCCAGGCTAGAGTGCAGTGGCACGATCTTGGCTCACTGCAACGTCTACTTCGTGGGTTCAAGTGACTCTCCTGCCTCAGCCCCCCAAGTAGCTGGGATTACAGATGCACGCCTATCACACCCAGCCAATTTTTTTATTTTCAGTAGAGACAGGGTTTTGCCACGTTGGCCAGGCTTGTCTTGAACTCGTGACCTCAAGTGATCCACTCGCCTTGGCCTCCCAAAGTGCTGGGATTACAGGTATGAGCCACTGTGCCCGGCCTCCTTAATGCCTTGTTAATGCTCCAGTGTTCTTCAAGCAGGTTATTTTAATATTTTATTCCAGAGGAAACAGTTATTTACAGCAGGAAGGTTAATCCAAATTACCTAGTCTACTCTTACCAAAAGCAGAAAAAAAACCTTAACTTTCCCCAAATAGTACATTCAAATTCTTTAGAGAAGTGCTTCTTTCTCTCCATTTAACTTGAGTAAATGCCACGTTTGAGTTCTGTCACTGAGATGAAGAAGGGGAACAAGGAGAAAGACCTTGAATTAATTGCCTTTTAAAATACTAATCTCACTTCTGCACTTCATCATATTTGCCAACTCTGGATCTAGGGCCTCTTGTAGCCATGGTTTCTGTTTCATCTAAAAACATGCCAGAAAAAATTTCGAAATCTCACAGACATTGTTAAGCAGACTGCTTCATTTTTTCTGTTTACTTCTTTTTGTACTTCATATTCTATGTGCAATAATAAAGGATATGAAAAAAATATGTTCAGCCTACCATCTTTAAACTAACTTTCATTAAATCTTTCATTTTACTTTCTAAAATTTATCCTACAGATAGACACAAACAAATGCACAAAAATATTAGCACTATATTAATAAAATGATGGAAATAAATATCTGTTAACAGGAAGTTGTTTAAATTATGGTACAATACAATCATTTTAAAAGATAAGCCAATATATCATAATTTAATTCCATTTTGCATGAAAATAATTTTTAGTATATGCACAGAAAAAGAAATCCATATGGTAAACATATAAATAAACATATTTATAACATATGCTAACTTAATAATATTTATGGAGAAGGCATTATAAAGAACTACAGTTTGACTCATTAAATCATTTCATAATATTTGAATTTTTATAGGAAAACTATTTTTACATAAATAAAACAAATAATAAAACATATCAAGCCAACTAGATTACTTCTACAGAGTTCTCATATGCTAAGAAGCCAAGCCAACATCAAAACGGTCTCTGGGAATACAAATTCGTTTTACACTGAAGGCTGCATCTCCTTGGTTTGTGAAACAACCCAAAATAGGTCTCTATTTGAAAGTAGATAAGATTAACTGGGCAAAGGCAAGCCCAGTGCTTTAAAGCATGGAACTTAGAAGAAAACAGTCCTAACTAGTGATATTAAAGGGAAATAATTCATTTATACATAAAGATAGAAGAGATGATAAAGTGACCAGAGAAAAACAGAAGTGGGGTGGAGGAGCACTGAAAAGGCACAGAATATAAAGCGCAGCAGTAGAACTGATGGAAACCAAGAATTAGAGTCCAGTAGGAAAGAAGCATGCACATACATTTCTATGTTTAAGATATGTAACCGCAATATGCTATAGCTAATCCTTTTCATTTTCGGATGGCTTGTGTATCTGATAATACTAATTTCATGTTATGCTTAAATGAGTTAAACTGGGAAATAAACCCAAGTTTTAATACCTGTACTGCTAAAGAGAGCAGTATGATCTTACGCTGAAATCACCTGACATTTTTGGTCTTAAAAATTCAGTAATTTTCAGATAAAAAAAATTCTATAATCCTAAAAGAGGATTGTTCTTTATTCACTTAGGTATCTACTTTTGCAGCTGTAGATACCTAACTGTATCCACACCTATACCCTTACAACATTTCATTCCAGAGATTCCCAGTGCTACTACTCCCATTCCTGCACTTAAAACAGACACTGATCATCAGTCACAGCACTTTGCCCCCTGAGCACAGCCACTGAGTCCACCCTTTCAGACTTCTATACAGTCATTTTCAATAAACTAGAGATAGTACATGAGATAAAACCTATTTGCCATCCTACATATCCTTAAGTAAGATGTGAATTTCATTACAATTTAAAGACTTTCTTAGTGAATAGTGTCTACATAAACAGCTTTTTAAAAAACTCTGTGCCGGGTGCTGTGGCTGGCTGGGTGCCGTGGCTCACACCTGTAATCCCGAGGTGGGTGGATCACCTGAGGTCAGGAGTTCCAGAGCAGCCTGGCCAACATGGTGAAACCCCGTCTCTACTAAAAATACAAAAATTAGCTGGTCGTGGTGGTGTGCACCTGTAATCCTAGCTACTTGGGAGGATGAGGCAGGCGAATCACTTGAACCCGGGAGGCGGAGGTTGCAGTGAGCCGAGATTGCACCATTGCACTCCAGCCTGGGCGACGAGCAAAACTCCGTCTCAGAAAAAAAAAAAAAAAGACTTCTGGTAATTATCTTATGAATAAAATTGGCTCTCATTTTTTGAACTCATTAGATTAATAAATTAGGATATAAACGTTGTCAAGATAACCTAAAGATGACAACATAGATATTTCCTGACTTACTTATTCTGAAACATTTTTTATAACCTGCCATTACAACTTCCTTGGTCACAGGTATCTGTCTGAGCAATTCTAGACTCATGCAAACTGTTGAAAGAACCTAATATATCCATTAATCCTATTCAACTGTACAGTCAATGGCATAATGAGGTCTGGGGCAATGCATTGCCAATTTACTTAGCATATGTTCTGTATAACAAGAGATAGTGATAGCAATGAAGATTTACTTTTGTATGTATGTATGTATGTATTTATTCCTGTATTCATTCATTTACTGAGAGAGGGTCTCGCTATCACCCAGGCTAGACTGTAGTGGTAGAATCATAGCTCACTGCAGTCTCTGACTCTAGACTCAAGCAATCCTTTTGCTTCAGCCTCCCAAGAAGGTGGACTACAGGTGTGGACCTCATGCAAATGAGGATTTAAAAATAATATTTATCTGAAGGTTTCCTCCCACAGATATTTTTAAATCATTAGATATAGATGGTCTCACCATTTTAAAATTAGACAAGCAAATGAAGAAAAAAAAAGAGAAATTCTTACCAATTTTTCTGCTTCTGTGTTCATTTCCCTTAATTTCTTGATATGTTCCTTTTTAATCATGAGAATTTTTGATAATCTGGTCTACAGACAAAGAAGAAATATTTTAGAATAAACAGAGGCATTTAGGTATATTGGTTAGACATTAAATTTCCAATTTTTTAGTAAGATATTTCAGCAATAGATTTTAGTGTTTCAACATATATATATATATAGCATAGCATTGTTTTTTTTTTTTTTCTGAGACAGAGTCTCACTCTGTCACCCAGGCTGGAGTGCAGTGGCACAGTCTTGGCTCACTGCAACCTCTGCCTCCCAGTTCAAGCAATTCTAGACTTAGCCTCCCGAGTAGCAGGGATTACAGGCAAACGCAACCACGCCTGGCTAATTTTCGTAATTTTTTTTTTTTTTGGAGACGGAGTTTTGCTCTGCTGCCCAGGCTGGAGTGCAATGGCATGATCTTGGCTCACTACAACCTCCGCCCCCCAGGCTCAAGCAATTCTCCTGCCTCAGCCTCCCGAGTAGCTGAGATTACAGGCACCCGCCACCATGCCCGACTAATTTTTGTATCTTTAGTAGAGATGGGGTTTTGCCATGTTGGCCAGGCTAGTCTTGAACTCCTGACCTCAGATGATCCACTCACCTTGGCCTCCCAAAGTGCTGGGATTACAGGCGTGAGCCAGGGCACCCGGCCATTTTTGTATTTTTAGTAGAGACGGGGTTTCACCATGCTGGCCAGGCTGGTCTCAAGCTCCTGACCTCAAGTGATCTGCCCACCTTGGCCTCCCAAAGTGCTGGCATTAGACATGAGTCACCACACACAGCGTCATAGCACTGTATTTTATAAATCTGATTAAACCGACAAGCAAATATTATTTTAAAAAATCCATTGTAACTAGGACATGTCAAAAGGACCAAGGAGTCAATCTGAACAAGCTTTCACTGGTCCAAAATAGGGCAATTTGCAGACCAGTAAGAACAATAACTGAAATGAACTAAAGCCAAACGTTAAAATCCATGAGTTTACAATGATACTTAGGAAGAAGAAATGACAGAGTGAGAGCAATTCTGAAATCTTATTGAATGAATGGATCTAAGCATTGATAATCAATGGCAGCTAACATTAAAAAATAATTAGGTCAGAGATGCAGTGGCTCACACCTGTAATCCCAGTACTTTGGGAGGCCAAGGTGGGAAGATCACTTGAGCTCAAGAGTTTGTGACCAGCCTCAGCTTCCCAAGTAGCTGGGATCGTGAGTCTAGGAGTTTGAGACCTCATCTCCACAAAAAATAAACAAAATTAGCTGGGTTTGGTGGCTTGCATCTGTAGTCCCAGTTACTCAGGAGGCTGAGGTGGGAGAACTTCGAGCCTGGGAGGTGGAGGATGCAGTGAGCTGAAATCATGCCACTGCCCTCCAGCCTGGGCAACAGAGCAAGACCCCATCTCATAATAAATAAATAAATAAATAAATAAATAAATAAATAAATAAATAAATAAATGTCTCCTATCAAAAGAACAGACAACCACCTGTAAAAGTAGTCACATAAAAACAAATAATCAGCCAACCAAAAAACCTAAATCCAGTCAAACCTCTAGAAATAATTTTCAATTTACATAAGATACAAAGAACATGTTAAATAATCCCACAAGGATTTAGTCAAAAAATCGAGACTGTGGGAGACTGTATGGATAAATAATCCAGTTTCTTCAATAAGTTGCATGGAGAAAAAAGGCACTCAACATTTAAAAAACAACTGAAAAATCTGAATAGCCACTGGATATTTGATATTGACATTTAAATTTTTACAGATGTAATGATGACATTGTAGTTATGTTTCTTAAAAAAAAGAAATCCAGGCCAGGTGTGGTAGCTCACGCCTATAATCCCAGCACTTTGGGAGGCGGGTGGATCACCAGAGGTCAGGAGTTTGAGATCAACCTGGCCAACATGGTAAAACCCCGTCTCTACTAAAAATACAAAAATTAGCAGTGCCTGGTGGTGGACACCTGTAGTTCCAACTACTTGGGAGGCTGAGGCAGGAGAATCGCTTGAACCCAGGAGGCAGAGGTTGCAGTGAGCAAGATGGTACCACTGAACTCCATCCTGGGGGACAAGAGCGAAACACCCTCTCAAAAAAGAAATCCCAGCTGGGCACAGTGGCTCACACCTATAATTCCAGGACTTTGGGAGGCAGAGGTGGGAGGATCACTTGAGTCCAGGAGTTTGAGACCAGCTTGGGCAACACAGCAAGACCCCATCTCTATGAAAAAGTAAAAAATTAGCCAGGTGTGGTGGCGCCCACCTGTAGTCCCAGCTACTCAGGAGGCTTAGGCGGGAGGATTGCTTGAGCCCAGGGGTTTGAGGCTGTAGTGATCTGTGATCATGCCACTGCATTCAGCCTGGGTGACAAAGTGACTGAAACCCTGTCTCAAAAAAAAAAAAAAAAAAAGAGAAAGAAAGAAAAAAATTTCTCTCTCTTTTTTTTGGAGATGGAATCTTGCTCTGTCACCCAGGCTTGAACGCAGCTGCATGATCTTGGCTTCACCTCCCAGGTTCAAGCAATCCTCATGCCTCAGGTTCCCGAGTAGCTGGGACTACAGGCTCGCACCACCACGCCTGGATAATTTTTCCATTTTTAGTAGAGATGACGTTTTTCCATCTTGGCCAGGCTGGTCTTGAACTTCCTGACCTCAGGTGATCCATTAGCCTCAGCCTCCCAAAGTGGTGGGATTGGATTACATACAGGCATAAGCCACCATGCCTGGCCAAAAAAAGGGTTATCTCTTAGAAATAAATAAAAAGGGCCAGGCACGGTGGCTCACGCCTGTAATTCCAGAACTTTGGGAGGCCAAGGTGGGTGGATCACCTGAGGTCAGGAGTTTGAGACCAGCCTGGCCAACATGGTGAAACCCCATCTCTACTAAAAATACAAAATTTAGCCGGCATGATGGCAGGCGCCTGTAATCCTGGCTACTCAGAAGGCTGAGGCAGGAGAATCGCATGAACCCGGGAAGCAGAGTCTGCAATGAGCCGAGATCACACCATTGCACTGGGCAACAGAGTAAGATTCTGTTTCAAAAAAGAAAAAGAAAAAAAGAAAGAAATAATAAGGCCGGGTGTGGTAGCTTATAGCTACCCAGGCTGAGTGCAGTAGCGTGATCATGGCTCACTGCAGCCTCAACCTCCTGGGCTCAAGTGATCTTCCCACCTCAGACTCCTGAGTAGTTGGGACTACAGGGGCGTACCACCACACCTGGCTAATTTTTGTATTTTTTGTACAGATGGGGTCTCACTATGTTGCCCAGACTTGTCTTCAACTCCTAGACTCAATCCTTGTCTATGTTGCCCAGGCTTGTCTTGAACTCCTAGACTTCCAATCCTCCCAACTCGGCCACCTAAAGTGCTGGGATTGTAGGTGTGAACCACTGTGCCTGGTGGCAAAACATTTTTAATGTTTATTTTGTCATAAGAAAAAATACATTTGGAACAGCAAAAAAATCAAAATATCAACTTCACTTAAGAGCAAAACAGAGTTTTATAAAACCTCACGTACTATAAAAGGTAAGGACATAAAATAACTTTTATTTTTACCTCTTAAATATCTTAAAATAATAGTGGAAATAGTATTTTAACTAGGCTTTACATATAGATTATAAATTTTAAATTAAATACTAAAATCAAATACATAGACTTTCAGTTTACAGTCTGGGATATAAGAAGCTTGGAAGGTGCTACTCCATCCTAACTAACACCAGGTCAAAAGCTGAACATACTTAAAAAAATCAACAACACTTGACCAGGCGCGGTGGCTCACGCCTGTAATCCCAGCACTTTGGGAGGCCGAGATGAGCGGATCATGAGGTCAGGAGATCGAGACCATCCTGGCTAACACGGTGAAACCCCGTCTCTACTAAAAATACAAAAAATTAGCCGGGCGTAGTGGAGGGTGCCTGTAGTCCCAGCTACTCGGGAGGCTGAGGCAGAAGAATGGCGTGAACCCGGGAGGCGGAGCTTGCAGTGAGCTGAGATCGTGCCACTACACTCTTGCCTGGGCAACAGAGCGAGACTCCGTCTCAAAAAAAATAAAAATAAAAAAAATAATCAACGACACTTCTTAGATCTCTAAGTTGAGGGCCAAGGCAAACTGTCCACAAAATTGGAAAGAATGAAAGGCAAGTATGTAGAATCACAATTTACTGGAGCAGAAACCCATGAGCAAAAACCTCTAGGAACCAGTGCTGGGGTAGGAAAAACTGAACTGTAATTTATGTGGTAGGTGCGGGCAAGTCTGACCATTAAGCATTTACTCTATGGGACCCAGTAAGGAGGGTTTTTTGAAAAGCATACTTTGTGAGTTTTACTTCCAGGGGCTTAATCTGGTTCTTAGTGAATACTGCAGAAATACTCCCTCTTGCTTCCTGCAAGGGGAAGGAAAACTAACAATTTTGAATTAAGATGGAGCATTCTGTTCTTAGCAAGGCCTGCCCTCAGGAAAAACTATTTAACCAGAAGCGAACATGCTAGGGTTTTATCAGAGGCTAACTGACCTGGGGGAAGAGGAAAACCCAACCCCAGCCCACTCTAGCCACCCTGTACCACATAAGAGGAGGAAAAACTGAGGTGCATTTGTGAAGTTCACAGTCCAGAGGCTCAGGCTGACACAGTTCCTTTTACATAGTACATCATGTTTGGCAATTAAGAAAAAATTACAAGGTACGCCAGGAGGCAAAAAAAAACCATAGTTTGAAGAGACAAAGCAAGCATAAAAACCAGCCTTAGATATGGCAGGGATGTGAAAGAACTATGAGTAATAAGCTAAGGCCTCTAATGGATAAAATAGCATGCAAGAACAGATGGGCAATGCAAGCAGAGAGATGAAAATTTCTCGAGCTTGAGGATATATTATTTATTTTTCTTTTTTTTCTTCCACAACAGTTATCTCAGAAGAGGATATATTAATAGGAACTTCCAAAACTAAAAAACAAAGAGAACAAAGACTAAAAAAATCAGCACAGAATGTGCAAGGATTGTGGGACAACTACAAAAGGTATGACTTGTGCATTAATGGAAATACAAGGAGGAGAGGAAAGAGAGAAAAAAAGGAAGATCTGAAATATAATGAATGAGAATTTCCCCAATTTAATGTCAAATACCAAACCAAAGATCTAAGAATCTCAGAGAATACCAAGCAGAAAAAACACCACAAAAACCTCTAGATTTACACATATCATATTCAAACTACAGAAAATCCAAGATAAAGAAAAATTCTGGTCCAGCTATGGTGGCTCACATCTCTAATCCCAGCACTTTGGAAGGCTGAGGCGGGCAGACTGCTTGAGCCTAGCAGTTCGAGACCAGCCTGGACAACACGGCAAAACCCCATCTCTACATACTAAAAAAAAGGAAAAAAAAAAATCCTGAAAGAAAACACTTTACCGATAGAGGAGCAAAGATAAGAATTTCATCTGACTTCTTCTTAGAAACCAGGCAAGCAAGAGGAGACTGGAGTGAAATATCTTGTGTTGAGAAAAAAAATCTGGCAATCTAAACCTCTGCACCCTATGAAATTATCATTCAAAAGTAAAACAGGACTGGGCATCATAGCTCATGCCTGTAATCTCAGCACTTTGGAAGGCCAAGAGGGAGAACTGCTTAAGCCCAGGAGTTGTGGAGCAGCCTGAGAAACACAGCTAGACCTTATCTCTACAATAATAAATAAAATACCTTTTTTTTTTTTTTTTTTGAGACAGAGTCTCGCTCTGTCACCCAGGCTGGAGTGCAGGGGTGCGATCTTGGCTCACTGCAAGCTCCACCTCCTGGGTTCACACCAGTCTCCTGCCTCAGCCTCCCGAGTAGCTGGGACTACAGGCGCCCGCCACCACATCCAGCTAATTTTTTGTATTTTTAGTAGAGACAGGGTTTCACCATGTTAGCCAGGATGGTCTGGATCTCCTGACCTCGTGATCCGCCCGCCTGGCCTCCCAAAGTGCTGGGATTACAGGCACGAGCCACCATTCCTGGCCAATAAAATAAAATTTTTTTTAAGTGAAAGAAAAATACTTTCTCAGAGAAAAAAACCTGAGAAAATCTGTCGCCAGTAGGATTGCCTTGTAAGAAATAATTTCTTTCTCTTTTTTTTGAGATGGAATCTTGCTCTGTTGCCCAGGCTGGAGTGCAACGGAGCGATTTTGGCTCCCTGCAACCTCCACCTCCCAGGTCCAAGCGATTCTCGTGCCTCAGCCTCCCAAGTAGCTGGGACTATAAGTGCCACCATGCCCGGCTAATTTTTGTATTTTTAGTAGAGACGGGGTTTCACCATGTTGGCCAGGCTGGTCTCGAACTCCTGACCTCAAGTGATCTACCCACTTCAGCCTCCCAAAGTGCTAGGATCACAGGCGTGAGCCATCACACCTGGCCAGAAATGTTAAATGATGTTCTTTAAAGAAAAAGAAAATGATACATGTCAGAAACTCAGATATAAATAAAGGAAATGTATCAAAGAAAGAATATGTTGAAGGTAAAATACAAACTTTTATTTTCCTTATTCCTAATTGTTTCAACAGATAACAGTTTGTTCAAAATAATAACAGCAACAGCATATTTGATTATATATGATTATGTGTATATATGCTTATGCATGCTTACGTATAAATAAAATAATGACAGCAATGATACAAAGGAAAGGAGGGATGAATTAGGATTATTTTGTTATTATCAGGTACTAGTACTACCCATGAAGCTGTACAGTGTTATTTGAAAGTGGATATGGATTAGTTGTAAAAGTATATAATGTAAACTCTAGGGCAACCATTAAAGAAAGCTAAAAGAAAAAAAGTATAACCTATATGCTAAGAAAGCAGAGATAAATGGAATTATATAAAGTAAACCATAAAACGCAAAAAAAGAGTGGAATATAAAAATAGAAATAGAGAATATGAGCAACAAATAGAACATAGTAATAAATATGGTAGACATTACTATATGATAATCCAACTATATCAATAATCACTTTGAAATCTACTTTAAACATAAAGACACAGATAGATTAAAAGTAAATGGATGAAGGCCAGGTGTGGTGGCTCATGCCTATAATCCCAGTACTTTGGGAGGCCGAGGTGGGTCCCATCGCTTGAGCCAAGGAGTTCAAGACCAGCCTGGGGTACACTGACACCCCATGTCTATACAAAAAATACAAAAATTAGCAGGTGTGGTGTCTTGTGCCTGTAGTCCCAGCTACTTGGGAGGCTGAGGTGGGAGGATTGCTTAAGCCCAGGAGGTTGAGGCTGTAGTGAGCCACCGCACTCCAGCCTAGGCTACAGAGGGAGACCCTGTTCTCAAAAAAAACCCAAAAAAACAAAAAACCAACAACAAAAAAAACAGGGCTAGTCTCAGTGGCTGACACTTGTAATTCCAGCACTTTGGGAGGCTGAGGCAGGCAGATTTCTTGTGGTCAGGAGTTCCAGACCAGCCTGGCCAACATGGTGAAAACCTACCTGTCTCTACTAAAAATACAAATATTAGCCAGATGTGGTGGAGCGCGCATGTAATCCTAGTTACTTGGGAGGCTGAGGCATGAGAATCGTTTGAACCCAGGAGGCAGAGGCTGCCTGGGCGACAGAGCAAGACTTTGTCTCAAAAAAAAAAAAAAAAAAAAAAAAAAAGTAAATGGATAAAGAATATGCCATGCTAACTAATCGAAAGAAAGCAGGAGCAGTTATATCAATTTCAGACAAAGCTGACTCCAGAGCAAGAAAAGGTGTCAGGAATAAAAAGGGGCATTACGGCCGGGCACGGTGGCTCAAGCCTCTAATCCCAGCACTTTGGGAGGCCCAGGCGGGCGGATCACAAGGTCAGGAGATCGAGACTGTCCTGGCTAACACGGTGAAACCCTGTCTCTACTAAAAATACAAAAAAATTAGCCGGGCATGGTGGCGGGCGCCTGTAGTCCCAGCTACTCAGGAGACTGAGGCAGGAGAATGGCGTGAACCTGGGAGGCGGAGCTTGCAGTGAGCCGAGGTCACGCCACTGCACTCCAGCCAAGGGTGACAGAGCAAGACTCTGTCTCAAAAAAATAAATAAATAAATAAATAAATAAAAGGCATTACATAATGAGAAAGGGGTCAATGTTCCAAGAAGACATAATAATTTTTTTTTTTTTTTTTTTGCTCTGTCACCCAGGCCAGAGTGCAGTGGTGCAATGTCAGCCCACGCCTCCTGGGTTCAAGCAATTCTCCTGTCTCAGCCTCCTGAGTAGCTGGGATTACAGGTGTCTGCCACCACACCTAGCTAATTTTGTATTTTTAGTAGAGACGGGGTTTCACCACGTTGGCCAGGCTGGTCTTGAACTCCTGACCTCAAGTGATCTGCCTGCCTAAGCTTCCCAAAGGGCTGGGATTACAGGCGTGAGCCACCACACCTGGCCAACAATACTTAATATTTATGTGCCTAATAACAGAATATCAAAACATGAGGCAAAATGATTAACTATTGACAAATAGATCAATCCACCATTATAGTTGGAGATTTTGATACCCCTCTATCAGAAATGAACAGATCCATTTAAATAAACAGATCAATTAACTGGATATAATTGGTATCTATAGACTACTTCATCCAACAACCACAGAATATACTTTCTACTCAAGGTCATGCGGAAAATTCATGAAGATCTCATTCTGGGCCACAAAACATACTTTAACAAAATTAAAAGAATAGAAATCATACAATGTATGCTCTTACACCACAATGAACTTCTACTAGAAATCAATAACAAAGAAAGCTGTAAAATCTGAAGATATGTCTAAATAATACATGAGTCAAAAAAGCAATCTAAAAGAAGAAATGAAAAAATATTCTGAACTAGTTAAAAATAAAAAGACAACTTGTCAAAATTTGTGTGATGCAGCCAAAGCAGTGCTTAGTGGGAAACTTGTAGTATCGAATGCATATATTAGTAAAGAAGACTTAAAATCAGTAATTTAAGCTTCCACCATAGGAAACTAAAAAAAAAAAATAGCAAATTAAATACAAAGTAAGCAGAATAATATAAACTAGAGCAGAAATCAATAAAATTGAAAACAGGAAATTAATAGAAAAAAATCTACAAAACCAAAAGCTGGTTCTTTAAAAAGATCAATGATACTGATAAGCCTCTAGCTAGGCTAAGAAAAAAGAGAGAGGACACAAATTATTAATTTCAGAAATGAAAAAGGGGCATCACTACAGATCCTATGGACTTTAAAAAGATAAACTCCTTGAAATTTCTAAATTCGCACAAGATAAAAATGTAAGGCTCTGAATAGGCTTATATCTATTAAATAAATTGAGTCAATAATTAACCTTCCAAAACAGATAGCACCAGGCCCAGATGGGTTCACTAAGGAATTCTACTACACATTTGAGGAAGAAATTATACCCAACCTCTGTTATGTTTTAGAGGATAGAAGCAGAGGAAATACTTCCTAACTCATTCTCCAAGGTTAGCATTACCTTAATACCAAAATCTGACAAAGACACTGTGAAAGAAAACTATAAGCCAGGCACAATGGAATGTACTCATAGTCCTAGCTACTGGGAGGCTGAAGTGGGAGGATCACTTGAACCCAGGAGTCTGCACCCAGCCTGGGCAACATAGATCCCCTGTCCAAACATGAAAAGAAAAAAACTATAGATCAGTATCTTTCATAAACACAGATGCAAAAATCCTCAATAAGATATTAGCAAATTGAATCCAATGATGTATAAAAGGATTTAAGATCACAGCCAAGTGAGTTTTTTTTTTGTTTTGTTTTGTTTTTTTTTTTTGAGACAGAGTCTTGCTCTGTCACCCAGGCTGGAGTGCAGTGGCGCGAACTCGGCTCACTGCAAGCTCTGCCTCCCAGGTTCACGCCAGTCTCCTGTCTCAGCCTCCCGAGTAACTGGGACCACAGGCGCTCGCCACCACGCCTGGCTATTTTTTTTGTATTTTTAGTAGAAACGGGGTTTCACCATGCTAGCCAGGACGGTCTCGATCTCCTGACCTCGTGATCCACCTGCCTCGGCCTCCCAAAGTGCTGGGATTACAGGCGTGAGCCACTGCACCCGGCCCCAAGTGAGATTTACCTGAAGGATGCAAGGCTGATTCAATGTTTGAAAATTAATTAATATAATCCATCACATCAGTAGGCTAAAGAAGAAAAATATGATCAGATTGATAGAGGCAAAGTATTTGACAAAATTCAACACTCATTCATGATAAAAACTCTCAGTAAACTAGGAATAGACAACGTCCCCAACCTGATAAAAAAAATCTACAAAAAAACCCCATGTCTAATATCATACTTAATGGTGAGAAACTAGAAGTTTTCCCACTAAGATCAGGAAGAAGGCAACAATGTCCTCTCTTATCACTCTTTTCAACATCATACTGGAAGTCCTAGCTAATGCAATAAGACAAGAAAGAGAAATAAAAGGTAGAATTGGGAAGGAAAAAAACAACTATCTGTTTTAGGCGGGTGACATGACTGTCTATGTAGACAATCTGAAAGAACTGACAAAAAAAAATCCCTGGAACTAATAAGTGACTACAGCAAAGCTGCAGGATACAAAGTTAACATACAAAAGTCAATTGCTTTGTCAAACAATAAACAATTATGATGTGAAATTAAAAACACAGTATCATTTACCTTAACACCCCCCAAAATGAAATACTTAAGTATAAATGCAACAAATATGTACAAGACCTATGTGAGCAAAACTCTGATGAAAGAAATCAAATAACTAAATAAATAAGAGATATTTCATGTTCATGGATAAGAAGACACAACACTGTCAAGATACCAGTTCTTCTCAACTTGATCTATAAATTCAATGCAATACAAGTCAAAATCCCATCAAATTGTTTTATGGATATTGACAAAATGATTCTAAAGTCTATATTGAAAGGCAAAAGACCTACTATAGCCAACACAATATTGAAGTAGAAGAACAAAGTTGAAGGACTGACACTATTCAACTTCAAAACATACTATAAACCTACAGTAATCAAGATAGTATGGCAGTGGCAAAGAATAAAATAAAATAGATCAATGGAACAGAATAGAGAGCCCAGAAATAAATCCACATAGTCAATTATCTTCAACAAATGGGCAAAGGCAGTTGCCCAACAAATGGGCAACAGTGGAGAAAAGTCAGTCTTCAACAAATGGTGCTGCAACAACTAGACATCCACAAACAAACAAACAAACAGAAAAAGAATCTAGACAAAAATCTTACACCTTTCACAAAGGGAATCACAAACATAGATGTAAAATCCAAAACTATAAAACTCCTAGAAAGTAACACAGGAAAAAAAATCTAGATGACTTTGGTTTTGTGACAACCAACTTTAGATATGACACCAAAGGCATGATCCATGTAAGAATGAAATGATGAGCTGAACTTCATTACAATTAAAAACTTCTGTTTGGTTAAAGACATTGTAAAGAGAATGAAAAGACAAGCTACAGACTGGGAGAAAATATTTGTAAAATATACATCTGATAAGGAACTGCTTTCCAAAATATACAAAGAACTCTTAAAACCCAACAATAAGAAAACAAACAATTGGATTAAAAAATGAGCCAAAGACCTTAACAGACACCTCACCAAAGAAGATATACAGATGGCAGATAAGCATATGAAAAGATGCTCAATGAGGAAATGTATATGTCATCAGGGAAATGCAAATTTAAATAATAAGATGCCACAACAAACCTATTAGAATGGCCAAAATCCAGAACACTGACAACACCAAATGGGGACGAGGATGTGGAGCAACAGGAAATCCCATTCACTGCTGCTGGGAATGCAAAATGGTACAGCCACTTTAGAACACAGCTTGTCAGTTTCTTATATAACTAAGCATACACTTACCATATGAACCAGCAATTACACTCCTTGGTATTTACCCAAAGGAGCTGAAAACTTATGGCTACACAAAAACCTGCACACAGATGTTTATGGCACCTTTATTCATAATTGCCAAAATCTGAAAGCAACCAAGATGTCTTTCAGTTTGTCAATGAGTAAATAAACTGTGGTACATCCCGATAATGTAGTATTATTCAATGCTAAAAAGAAATGAGCTATCAAGCCACGAAAAGACATGAAAGAAACTTAAATGTATACTAGTAAGTGAAAGAAACCAATATAAAAAGGCTATATACTGTATGACTTCAAATATATGACAGTCTGCAAAAGATAAAACTATGGAAACAGTAAAAAGATCAGTGATTTCCAGGGGCTCGGGGAAGAGATAAAAAGGTGAAACACAGAAGATTTTTAGGGCAGCAAAACTACTCTATATGATACATAATGGTGGATACATTATATTATACATTTGTCAAAACTCTTAAAATGTTCCACATCTTTAAATACATTAATGTGAACTATGGTCTAGGTGAAATGATGTGTTAATGAAAGTTCACTGACTGTAACAAATGTACCATCTGGTGGGAGATAACAGGGGGAGACTACACAGGTGTGGGGTCAGGAAGTATATGGGAAATATCTGTATCTTCTTAATTTTGCTATGAACCTAAAATTGGTCTAAAAAAAGTGTATTGAATTAAAAATCAAATATAACAAGGATCAATAAAAATATCACTATTTAGACATAGTATAGTAGTACTTAGCTTCTGGCTCCCTTTGCTTATTGATCTCTCTCAAACTCTCTCACACACACAACACCTGTTCAAATATAACATATTAGCTTTGTTTTTACTTCTACTATTTAAAAGAAAGAATTAAAAACAAGTGTCTTCTTTGTGAAAAGAATAAGTCTTTGCTCTTATCACATTTTCAATCTTTCATATAAAATATCCATCTGCCTTGAGAAGCCAAAGGTATAAGAAATTTTATATTGCAAGGATAACTAACAATACATCATTGGCTGGGCATAGTGACTCAAGCCTGTAATCTTAGCACTTTGGAAAGCCAAGGTGGAAGGATCATTTGAGCCCAGGAGTTCGAGACCAGCCTAGGTAACATAGTGAGACTCCATCTCTACAAAACTAATAAAAAATATATTAGCTGGGAGTGGTGGTATGTGCCTGCAGTCTCAGCTACTTGGGAGGCTGAGGTGGGGGGACTGCCTGAGACTGGAGGTTAAGGCTGCAGTGAGCCATAATGGCACCACTGTACTCCAGCCTGGACAACAGAACGAGACTTTGTCTCAAACAAATAAATAAATAGGCCAGGCGTAGTGGCTCATGCCTGTAATCCCAGCACTTTGGGAGGCCACGAGTGGATCACGTGAGGTCAGGAGTTCGAGACCAGCCTGGCCAACATGGTGAAACCCCATCTCTACTAAAAATACAGAAAATTAGCTGGGTGTGGTGGCGTGCGCCTGTAATCCCAGCTACTTGGGAGGCTGAGGTGATTCCACTGGAACCCGGGAGGTAGAGGCTACAGTGAGCTGAGATCGTGCCACTGCACTCCAGCCTGGGAGACAGAGTGAGACTCTGTCTCAAATAAAATAAATAAATAAATAAATAAATAAATAAATAAATAAATAAATAAATAAATATTAAATAAAAAAATGTGATTGAGGAACACAGAATGCTATATACAGACACACAACTGACAAGACTTTTCCTCAAAATAACATCAACTGCAAAAGAACACTGTGAATATTTTCATGGATTATGTTATAAACATTTTTATTTATAAAGATCATATCGGCCAGGTGCGGTAGCTCACGCCTGTAATCCCAGCACTTTGGGAGGCCAAGGTGGGGGGATCACCTGAAGTTAGGAACTGGAGACCAGCCTGGCCAGCACAGTGAAACCCCATCTCTATTAAAATTACAAAAAAAATTAGCCGGGCATAGTGGTGCATGCCTGTAATCCCAGCTACTCAGGAGGCTGAAGCAGGAGAAAAGCTTGAATCCGGGAGGTGGAGGCTGCAGCGAGCCGAGACTGACCCACTGCACTCCGGCCTGGGCAACAGAGCAAGACTCAGTCTCAAAATGGATAAATAAATAAACAAATGAAAAATAAAGATCCAAAGCCAAAGTAGTTTTCATTTTCCAAAAAGGAAATGAAACATTATTAGACTATGATTCAAACTAAAAAATTTATTTAATCTGATTTTCAAACTCCCTACATTTTTAAAAGTCCAGCTATAAGGAAAATTTTCCAATGTAATACTTCTACAATTATTTCAGTTTAGGCTTAGATTTCTTAGTGTCTAATCACTAAGTACTTAGCAAGTGAATACCTGTTTCTAGTCTCTGAAAAGAAATAAAATTTCTTCTAACCATATAAGCTAGCCAGGACATCATAACTGTTGAACTGACTGATGATGGCAGAATATGCTGAGGTTACTAAATAAAAGCCTTCATAGTTACCCAAGTTATTAACAGCCAAACATTCAGAATTTCACAGAACATATGCAAGAATGTTTGAGCCCTTAAAATAGCAGAATAATAAGAACTCAGACACAAGACAAAGCTCAAGAAGAAAGATCTTTAAGTCTTTTTTGGTTTTTATAACTTTTATTTTCAGGCTTTATTGGAAATAGCAGCTCTTAAAACCTACACGGTGATAAACCTACACGGCCCTAGAAAAATTTCCAACTTTAATAACATAAAAGGCATTGAGTTTTTAAACAAACAGCCAAGATATTCAGAACAATTCTTACCACTTGGATAAGAAATTCTACTGGAAAACCACCTAATGTTTCAGTGTCAGAGCCAGAAATTTTACTTCTCCACGGCGACTGTCCTAATAAAGGATCATTATCCTATGGGAATAAAAAGGAATTATTTAATCATTGACTATTCAGAGGAAGTATCTTTATTTTTATTTTTTTATTTTTTAGACGGAGTCTCGCTCTGTTGCCACGTGTGATCTCGGCTCACTGCAATCTCTGACTCCCGGGTTCAAGCGATTCTCCTGCCTCAGCCTCCCGAGCAGCTGGGATTACAGGCGCGTGCCACCACGCCCAGCTAATTTTTGTATTTTTAGCAGAGACGGCGTTTCACCATGTTGGTCAGGCTGGTCTCAAACTCCTGACCTCGTGTTCCGCCTGCCTCGGCCTCCCAAAGTGCTGGGATTACAGGTGTGAGCCACTGCGCCCAGCCAGGAAGTATTTTATTTTTAGAAAAAGAGAAAATTCTGTTATAATTAATATTATATTAAAATCCAATAAAAAGGAAATTATTTCTGGAGATGAAGCAACTATTTATTTTATTTAATATTTTCAATTCAAAATAGTGTGCATACTTTGAAGTTGCTGTAATGTATATTTCTTAAAAACATAGTTCACCTTCACAATAATCAATTAAATTATTGATATTTCTAAAATATACTTACTATAATTGGTGACTGGAGAGGAGGAGTATAATGTAACCGTGGTGGGGTCATAAAAAATCGAGAAGGCCGCTGTTTTTGTCCAAAGGCAGCAATTGGCATTGTCTCATGAGGTTCATTACTCTGAGAAAACAGAATAATTCATAAAACTTAAAGAAATTTACCAATCATTTAAGATTTATAATCATTGTATTTCAGCTTGAGATATATTCACGCATATTCTATGATTCATATAGAATTTATTACTTATATATTTAATTATTTATAGAGTAGCATATTAGTCTATACAGATAAAAGGCTAGAACTTAAAACAGAGTATGAAAACACTGCTTTGCTGCCAAAAGGATGAACCTCCAGAAGAAAAAAAGAAATTAAAAAAAGGGGGGTCAAAATAGTTCAGAGAATCAAAGATTAATATTTAAGTTTTCTATGGCCACATTTGGTTATCTGCATTTAGACTGTCTGAATATAACCTACAATTAAAAATCAACTCTTATTTAGCCAGGGAGAAATATTTGGGTGATCTCATAAAAACAGTTAAATTAATGAAACAGAGAAGCAATTTACTTTTTTTTTTTTTTGAGACCGAGTATCACTCTTGTTGACCAAACTGGAGTGCAATGGCGCGATCTCGGCTCACTGCAGCCTCCACCTCCTGGGTTCAAGCAATTCTCCTGCCTCAGCCTCCTAAGCAGCTGGGATTACAGGTGCGCGCCACCACGCCCGGCTAACTTTTTGTATTTTTAGTAGAAACGGGGTTTCACCATGTTAGCCAGGCTGGTCTTGAACTCCTGACCTCAGGTGATGCACCCGCCTCGGCTTGCCAAAGTGCTGGGATTATAGGCGTGAGCAACTGTGCCGGGCCAATTTACTTTTTTTGAAAGGAGGGTTTAAAGCTTTCATCCTTTAATGTAAAAACTTAAGAGTAGTGTACTCTGTTCTACATTTAGTTCTAATTTTCTTTCTCTCCTATTGCGGAGAGATATCAAGCAATATTGTATTTCTGCACTAAGGAGATATACATATATATATATTTCTTTTAGGAAATATATTTACAAAGACAGACATACATATACGTGTGTGTGTATATATATGTATATGTATATATGTATGTATGTATGTATATTCTAGGCAGAGGTTGCAGTGAGCCGAGATCACACCACTGCACTCCAGCCTGGGCAACAGAGCAAGACTCCGTCTCAAAAAAAAAGAAAAAAAGATCTCAATTCTAGTCTCAGCCTAATAGGAAACCAGATCTAGAGCCTTGAATAAATTATGCAATTGTACTTATGTCTGAGTTTCATCATGCAAAAGTGAAGGTAATTAACACCCACCTTGCATACCTCTGAAGATAAAACAGGAGAACAAATAAGTACAAGATGTTACTTCACACTTTAAAAACAATTTTGCAAGAGGACTATACTTTAACCTAACAGCTGCAGTGAAAATGTTATGTAGCTTCTTCTCCAAGGTTATTTAGTCAGGACTCATCAGTTTGGTTATACTAAAGTGCTGTGTCGTTAAGGTCCAACAGAGAAATTCTAGTTCCTGGAAAATGGAAGACTTAAGTATAGATCCAAACCAGGGGTCTAGCAGATAGGGCTGGGGTCCCCTAAGGATCTCTTCCTCTGTGAGCTAAAGTCTGGATTCTATCATAAAATACTATTTCTAAAAAAACTCTATATAACACATTTAACAGGCATAAAACACAAAAGTATTATGAAATACTACTTACGAGAACTTCATAGTCAGGGATGGTATGGGTTCCAAGCCCTGTCCTATCAAAAGTTACTCTATAAGTAGCATTAAGAGTATCCACAGCATCTATTTGTCCAGTGAACAAACCATCATGAACACCACGTAATCGTGCTGAGAAAAGAACAAAGGCATTATGATGTGTGGGAGATACAAAGAATAGTCAAATATAAAACTGTTCCAAGCATGTAATTTAAATCATAGTACAGTATTTTGTCTATTAGAGTTTCAAAACAAGCACACACTTTATTTTTGGCTTAGAGAAACAACAAAGATTTTTTGAAACAAAAACCAAAACTATAAATGATGATCCCTAATTTCATATATGAATAAAATTATATTACTCCCAAATTAAGAGAAAAATATTTTAAATCATTTAGCTGCAAAAAAACCAACAAAAGAACTTTGGTCATTATACTCATAAGTGAAGCACCAGGAGTAGTTCAACTTAAAAAAAAAAGACAAAGATGTTGTGTAGAAAATAATTAAAGAAGTTAATACTGCAGGCCTGATGCTGCTATACTTAGGAAAGCCTCCTTGCAAGGTTGGCCTTTGTCTGGTATCTGGGAACTTGGATTTCAGAAGTGTTCCCACTGTTCCCTAATTAATAATGGTGGTTTTACTGTGTCTAGATTGTGCAAACGATGTGGTTAATGCTGGATACCTGCTTTCCTTCTGGAAGACTGGAATTTTAGTATGTACTAGGCAAAAGATGCCTACATACTCAGCCCCCAGTAGAAATTCTGCTCACTGAGTCTCTAATGAGCTTCCCTGGTAGACAACACTTATAAGCATTGTGACAACTTGTTTCTGGGGGAATTAAAACTCTTGCATGACTCTATTGGGAGAGGACTTTTGAAAACTTGCACGTGGTTTCCTCTGGACTTTGCCCCAGGCACCTTATTCTTTTGCCAGTTTTGTTTTGTGTCCTTCACTGTAACAAATCTTACCCATGAGTACATGTGCTGAGTATTCTGAGTCTTTCTAGTGAATCACCAAAACTAGTAGTCTTGGAACTGATGACACAGATGAACTCTGTGTCACTATTATTTAAATCCAGCCTAAAATAACATCAGAGAAATCCAAACAAACATCCAGCATGAGTAAAAAATTTAAGAACAACAGCATTGATGGCTTTAAACTGGGCAAAGTAATATATTTTATACTAACCAAAAAGCATAATACACAACATTTTAATAGAACACAGAAATACACAATGCAAGACTGTTTAAAATAAAAGGATCAATTGATAAAAACACAACTGTAGAGGACTAAAATCTCTCTCAGTTTCTGACAGATCCTTTAAGGGAAAAGTAAACATGGATACCGAAGATGTGAATAATGAAGCTGAATAAACAAATATAAGCATAGAAAAGGTCTACCAGTTATGGTGGCATGAAGAGGCTGGTAATTCCTCTCCACAAAAAACAAGTACAAACCTGAATGAGATTGTGAAAAACCACCACTCCAGGGTACTGGAAATGGATCAAATGTAGAAAACAAGAAACGTTTATTGTTGAAGAAGTGCTAGAGCTTCAGGTTAGGGCAGGGGGAGTCAGTGGCCTCTTTGCACAAGGTTATTCACACACCCACTACCACCACCAACGTGGTCGAGAATGGTTTTATTAGTTCAGGGTTGCTCATGAAAACCAGCCAGAATTTTGGTTGGTCACGAAAGACAGCCAGAAATTTAACAGGGAGATCACGGAAACTAGAGAGCCATAAAAGGGCGGAAATAAGCTCTCTACCATCCCTGGCTAACTGGGTTACTATGCAAATGGACGGGGAAGATCCAATAGTCTGGCAAAAAGTAAAAGCTAAGGATGACTTGAAAACTAGCAGCAACTTTGTATATACATTCCCCAACTCACATATAAATCAATGTGAGGCTTTTCCCGATCAAGATGTTAGAGCATAACCTCTGTTCAAATCATTAGGTGACCACTAAATTATTATTATTATTTTGAGATGGGAGTCTTGCTCTGTGGCCCAGGATGGAATGCAGTGGCACGATCTCGGCTCACTGCAACCTCCGCCTCCCGGGTTCAAGTGATTCTCCTGCCTCAGCCTCCTGAGTAGCTGGGATTACAAGTGCCTGCCACCACACCCGGCTAATTTTTTTTTTGTATTTTTAGTAAAGACAGGGCTTCACATGCTGGCCAGGCTGGTCACAAACTCCTGACATCAGGTGATCTGCCCGCTTCAGACTCCCAAAGTGTTGGGATTACAGGCGTGAGCCACCGCACCCAGCCCTGACCACTAAATTATATGCAGACACAGGGGTAACTCTTTGGAAACCAAGTTTAATAATAATAATAAATATAAGAATAAAAAAATGAAGCAGAGACATCAGTATTTGCATAGCCAAGTTATTAAAGCAAATCCAACAACTCTCCAAAAAATCAGAATACATAGTTGCTACAATATATTATCTGAAATATCAAGTTTTCCACCAAAAATTACTAGACATATAAAGAAGTAGGAAAGCATGGCTCTTAATCAAGAAAAGTACAGTAAGAAATTGACAGAGATAATATATTTAGCAAAGACTTAAAAAAGCAGCTGTTATAAATACGTTCAAAGAATTAAAGGAGGCTGGGCACAGTGGCTCACTTTGGGAGGCCCAAGAGGGTGGATCACTGGAGCTCAGGAGTTCAAGACCAGTCTGTGCAACATGGTGAAACCCCATCTCTACAAAAACATACAAAAAAATTAGCCAGGCATGGTGGCATGTGCCTGTAGTCCCTGGAGGCTGAGGTGGGAGGATTGCTTGAGCCCAAGAGGTAGAGATTGCAGTGAGCCAAGATAGTACCACTGCACTCCAGCCTGGAAGACAGAGCAAGACTCCGTCTCAAAAAAAAAAAAAAAAAAAAAAAAAAAAAAGTTTGTGTATGTACGTACTTTTTTCCTATTCTCTTCATTTCTATTTTTTGAAAAATTTATTTGATAAATAAAATCTTTTTTATTTCTTTTCCATTTACTCCTTTAGATAACCTACAGAAAATCCCAGATAACCTGGAATTATTGTTCATTTTACGAAGATTACTTTTAGGATAGTTCAGATTCTTACAATTTCTTAACAAATCAATGATTTTAATATCTTTTTTAACACTCTCATTTCTCCAGGGGTAGACAACTGTGGCTTAAGTATCACGTCTCAAACAACTTTCTATATACTGTAGCTAAAGTATCATGTCTAGACATTTTTCCAAACTTCTTTACTATTCAAATTTTCCATTACTTTCAGTACCCAGTGCATCTGTCAAAACTCTTGTGCTTCTAACTCTGTATATGACAATCACAAAGTCCAGTCACTTTTTACCTGCCAGATTCTTTGTTCCTACAGCAAAATCCCTAATAGAGTGACTTTTTTATTATTTTTGCTCGTTTTTGAGGAATAATCTACTACTCTTTGTTTACTAAAATATTTTCTAAAGAAGGAATATGTTTAATTAAATTCTATTGTGGTCAGAGAAATTCTCTATATGATTTCAATCTTTCAAAATTTATTGACATTTTTTAATGGGCCAGTATATGGTACATGTTGATCAACAATCCATTTGCATATGTAAATAATATGTATTCTGCAGTTGAGTGTATTGTTCTAAAAATATTATTTAGATCAAGATGATTGATAGTGTTGTTGAAATCCTCTATATGTGTACTGACATTTTTTGGCTTCTTCTCCCTATTAATTACTGGAAGTGAGGTGTTAAAATCTACAACTATGATTGTGGATTTGTTTATTTCTTTCTTTAGTTATCTCAACTGTTGCTTTCATGTATTTTGAAGCTCTACTGTTAGGTATATAGTAATATACATACATAGGATTGGTATATCTTTCTGAACTGGCCATTTTTATCATTATGAAATACTTCTCTCTGACAATACTGTCTTGATGCCTATTTTTCTCTAATGTTAAAATAGCCACTTTAGCTTTCTTACAGTTACTATTTGCACTGCATATCTTTTTTGTCTTTTTGCTTTCAACCTGTCTATGATTTTATATTTCAGTATAACTCTTGAAGACAGTATACAGATGAGTCTTACTTTTTTTTAATCCGGTCTCATAATCTTAACCTTTTTTTTTTTTGAGACAGTCTCACTGTCGCACAGACTAGAGTGCAGAGTGCAGTGGGTGAGATCTTGGCTCGCTGCAACTTCTGCCTCCCACGTTCAAGTGATTCTCCTGCCTCAGCCTCCTGAGTAGCTGGGATTACAGGCGTGTGCCACCATGCCCGGCTAGTTTTGTGTTTTTAGTGGAGATGGGGTTTCACCATGTTGGCCAGGCTGGTCTCGAACTCCTGACCTCAAGTGATCTGCCTGCCTCAGCCTCCCAAAGTGCTGGGATTACAGGCATGAGCCACCACGCCCAGCCAATCATTACTTTTTAATTGAAGTGGCTTTTTTTTTTTTTTGAGACAGAGTCTAGCTGTGTCACCCAAACTGGAGTGCACTGGCATGATCATAGCTCACTGTAGCCTTGAACTCCTGTGCTCAAGCGATCCTCTCAGCCTCCTGAGTAGCTGGGACTACAGGTGCCCACTACCATGCTTGACCTTTTTTTTTTTTTTTTTTTTAAATTTTTGTAGAGACAGGGTCTCACTATGTTGGGAAAAAGCTGAGTGTTAGGAAAAAAGCTGAGGCAGGGCTTGCATGTCTGACATAATGTCCCCTGGAATGTGTCTAGACTTGCTGGCTCCTTGCTTCTAGCCCTCCTAGGCTCCTGGATTGATTGTATTCCATTATCTCAAGTAGCAGAACGTGTTCTATATAAATGCTAAGCCGTCACAGCTGTAGATCATGCGCCTGCCTTTTTGACCCCCACATTCTCACCACCTGTTTCTTTGTTGGATTACCAATAAACAGCGTGGGGTCCCAGAGCTTGGGGCCTTCACAGCCTCCACAATCGCGATGGGCCCCTGGTCTTTTTCTCAATCCTTTGATTCAGCCGGACTTCATCGCCCCCACGACCTGGTGTTGGGTCTGATTACCCCAACACACTATGTAGCCCAGGCTAGTCTCAAACTCCTGTGCTTAAGTGATCCTCGTGCCTTGGCCTCTCCAAAGTGCTGGGATTAGAGTTGTGAGCCAGTGTGCTTGGCAGAAGTGTTTATAGTTCATTGGCATTTAATATAACAATAGGATGGCCAGACTTAAGTCTACCACCTTGCTATTTTCTATTTATCCCATTTGGGTTTTTTGTTGTTGTTCCCTGTCCCTTCTTTCCTGCCATCTTTTTTTTTTAATTAGATAATTTTTTTGTGTATGTGTGTGTGAGACAAGGTCTCACTTTGTCCAGGCTGGGGTGCTGTGGTATAATCACTGCTCACTGCAGTTGAGACTAAGGGAATCCTCCCACCTCAGCCTTCCAAGGAACTGGAACTACAGGAGCACACCACCACACCTGACCAATTTTTGTATTTTTTGTAGAAACAGGGTTTCACCATGTTGCCAGGCTGGTCTCAAACTCCTGGGCTCAAGTGAGTGGCTTGCCTCAGCCTCCCAAACTGCTGGGATTATAGGCATGAGCCACTGCACCTGGCCAAATTCAGTATTTAAAAAATCAAATTCTCTTTTGACTTTTTAACTATACCTCTTTGCATTTGTTTTGTTTTTGTTTTTGTTTTCCAAAAAAAAAGGCAGTTCCCAAACCAGCAGCATTACTTTGAAACTTGTCAGACATGCAAATTCCCAGGCCCTATCCCAGACCTTCTGAATCAGAAACTCAGAGGTAGAGCCCAGCAATATGTTTTATCAAGCCCTCCAGGTGATTCTGATGCATACTAAAGTTTTTGAGCCACAATGGGCTAGGAATTATAATGCTCCCTTTCAACATTACTTTTTTTTTTTTTTTTTTTGAGACGGAGTCTCACTCTGTCACCCAGGCTGGAGTGCAGTGGCGCAATCTCAGCTCACTACAACTTCCGCCTCCTGGGTTCAAGTGATTCTCACGCCTCAGCCTCCCAAGTAGCTAGGATTACAGGCGTACATCACTATTCCCAGCTAATTTTAGTATTTTTAGTAGAGACAGGGTTTCACCATGTTGGTCAGGCTGCAACTCCTGGCCTCAAGTGATCCACTTGCCTTGGCCTCCCAAAATGCTGGGATTACAGGTGTGACCCACTACGCCTGGCCTTAACATTACTTTCTACTAAATTAATACTGTGTGTTCTTACATAAAATTTAAGAACTTGGCAACACAATAATTTCATTTTATTCATTCATTCATTTCTGGTGCTCTATGGTCCTTTCTGTAGATTCCAGTTTACGTATGATACCATGTAATGTAAAAAAGTTCCTTTCAGTCTGAAGAACTTTTTTGGCATTACTTCTAGCATTTTTTCTGATATGAAGTTGGCTGCCATCCATATCAGTGCTCCTCTTACATAATATGCTGTTTTTCTGTGACTGCTTTTAAGAGTTTCTCTGAAGATTTTCTGTGTTGCGTCTAATGATGGGTTTTGTGTATATGTGGGTATCCTGCTTGGGGTTCAGAGTACCTTAGATCTATACTTTTGGAAAAATTTCAGCTTTTGTCTAATATTTTTTATGTGCCAATGCCTCTCTCCTGTCTTTACGGGGACTACAATTACACATATGTTATCTTGCTTAATATTGTCTCAGAGGGATCTGAGGGTCTATTTATTTTTTTTCATTTTTTTCCTACCTGTTTTCATACTTGGATAATTTCTACTGATACATTCTCAAGTTCACCGACCCATTCTTTAGTGTTTCCAATTTGCTTTTAAGCTCATTCAGAAGTTTTTCTTTTCAATATTATACTTTTCAGTTCTAAATTCATTTTCTTTATCTGAAAAAATGTCCATTTATTCACTCAGATTTCCTCTGTTCATTATATTTATATTTACATTTAAGTTCATGAACATGTCTTATGATAGCTATTTTGAAGTCACTGTCTGCTAATCCCAACATCTGAGTCATCTCAGAGTCTATCTCTATTGATGGCTTTTTTATTGACTATGGAATAGTCTTTTTTTTCCCACAAGTACAGCAATTTTTTATTGTATGCTACACAGGGTATTGAATTTTTTTCTTGTAGACAAAAAAGATTACTGGCAGATCTTTTTGATCTCGTCACACTTGCTTTTACGTTTTGTAGGGGCTGGTCTGTTTCAGTTATGAACTTATTTAGAACATGTTTACTCCTTAAGGAGGCCCTGTGAACTTGATACAATTTCCATAAGTCACAACATATCATTATTCTTTTGATTTTTTTCAACCACTTACAAATATAAAAAGTATTCTTAGCTCACAAACTATGCATAAATAGGTGGCAGCCTAGATTTGGCCTATAGGCCATAGGTTTGCTGACCCCTGCACTAGCCCAAAGAGAAAATGTAAAACATTGCTTTAAAAAAGCTCTAGGCTAGGCTGGGTGCGGTGGCTCACACCTGTAATCCCAGCACTTTGGGAGGCCGAGGCGGGCAGATTATGAGGTCAGGAGTTCGAGACCGGCATGACCAATATGGTGAAACCTTGTCTCTACTAAAAATACAAAATATGTCGGGTGTGGTGGCGCGCACCTGCAGTCCCAGCTACTCGGGAGGCTGAGGCAGGAAAATCGCTTGAACCTGGGAGGTGGAGGTTGCAGTGAGCCGAGATTGAGCCACTGCACTCCAGCCTGGCGACAGAGCAAGACTCCATCTCAAAAAAAAGAAAAAAAAAGAAAAAATAGCTCTAGGCTGGGTGCAGTGGCTCACGCCTGTAATCCCAACACTTTGGGAGGCTGAGGTGGACAGAAGATCACTTGAGGTTGGGAGTTTGAGACCAACCAGTCTGGCCAACTTCGTGAAATCTCATCTCTACTAAAAAAAATTACAAAAATTAGCCAGGCGTGGTGGCGGGTGCTGGTAATCCCCGCTACTCAGGAAGCTGAGGCAGGAGAATTGCTTGAACCCTGGAGGTGAAGGTTGTAGTGAGCCGAGATCACACCACTGCACTCCAGCCTGGGCAACAGAGCAAGACTTTGTCTCAAAAAACAAAAACAAAAATAAAAAACACAACACACAAAACAGCTCTAGTAGTTTTCTCACATTTTGCTATAGCCTGTCTAACCTATTCTCCACTGTAACAAGAGTACTTATATAAAAACACTACCTAAGATTTTCAGTCTTGTCAAATAATATCACCAGTTCTTAAAATTCTAAAACAATGAATTTCTAAGGATTTCCTAATGAGTCTGAGAGTCACTCTTCATGTCAGCATTTCTCTGGCATAAATCAGTATGTCAGCATTAGTACTTATACTAGACTTTATTGCCGTAGTTATTTATATGGAGTTTTTACAACTAAACATTTTTCAAATACGCTGTCTACCCATCTCATCCCATTTCCATCTCTACTTCCAGACTAGTTTTGTTAAGACAGAGATCATATCATCTATAATCTGTTGATTACACAGTGAGTTGTCAATATACACTCATTTATTACCAAATCTAGTCTCTCCTAGATAAACTGTGCTTGCATTTCATATGCATGATCCAGTCTCTTCTCTATTTTCTACCTTTCCTCTTAATCATTTTTACAATATAATGGAAACAAGTACCACTTCTAGAGCCAGGAAAAATGATATAAATATGTAACTCCAGGTTCCCTTCCCTCCAAAAACTATTCTCGAATTACTCCAACCATTTTTCAATGGTTGAAGTACAATTACAATTACTCAGTACAATTACTATTCTATCCACCTAACACCTTATTTCTTGTATTACATATATTGTAATTTGCCTTCACCAAGTAATTAAGGATTAACTTAAACCTGAGATTTTGCACTTTCTCTCCCTGAGTACACAGAATCACATCTATAAAATGGACAAAATTTACACCCCTATAAAATGTTAAGCAGACTAGTGAATAATTTAGTTTTATTCAATCATTAGAAATGGACTATTTCTAGACCCAAAGTCCACGAGAACAATGGTATTTGTGAACTAACCAGACAAGGCTAGTTAGGAAAGGAAAACAAATAATGTAGAAGGAAAATATAGAATAATTTAAAATAAAAAAAATTTACGGCCAGTTGTGGTGATTCATGCCTGTAATCCCGCACTTTGGGAGACTGAGGCAGGAGGATTGCTTGAGCCCGGGAGGTCGAGGCCACAGTGAGCTGAGCCAAGATCCAGCCTAGGTGCACTCCAGCCTAGGTGACAGAGGGAGACTCAGTCTCAAAAAGAAAAAAAAAATAAAAAACTTTAAAATAATACATAGCTATACTTACTCCAATAGATTATTAAATTTCATCTTTGTGGCAGTTGGCTTTAGTTTATGTTGTAGTAGATGTTACTTTGAACCAATACACTTTTTCCCAATTACTTTAAAAAATCGATTTCATGCATGAAGAAAGAGTAACTTCTATAGTAAACTGCACAGAGCTATAGTTTAAGCTTTCTAAATTTAAAAGTCATTTCTCGAATAGAGATTATCCGGGTTATTTACACCATCAGAATTTTGTCCCATACGGGTTATTTACACCATCAGAATTTTGTCCCATGTGTACGTGTAAACACATTCTAGTGAAAAATCAAAGTAACTAAGGAAAAAAAAGATCAAGTGATGTGCACTACAGAACCCCTACTCCATCCCTGAGCATCAACCAGGCACAGAGAGAGTTGAGGGATAGGGATAGGGTGAGGGTTAACGATGTCTATTGTAAATATTTCTTGGTAATTAAAAATGAAATAAAATAAGAACCAAAGAAACAAAAAAGATTACCTTGATTAAAAATTACAAGTCAAAAGAGTAATTAACTTGTTTTCACTTACCTGTAACTTTCGTTCCAATAACCAGAGGCAAAGGAATTTCATCTGGGAGATCTTTGAACTGTGAAACATCTGCAACTTTCCTTTGTTGTAAGAGCCTTATTTTCTGCCGTTTCTGTTTTAATGCTGATCTCTCTTCCTCAAAAAATGCAGAAGAACATCTAGGATAAATTATAAAAAACATACAAATGATAACTACCCCATATAAAAACTTAAAATCTTTTTTTTTTCTTTTTTTGAGATAGAGTCTGGCTCTGTCACCCAGGCTGGAGTGCAGTGGCACAATCTTGGCTCACTGCAACCTCTATCTCCAGCTCAAGCGATTCTGGGCTCCACCTCCTGGACTCAAGTGCTGAGATTAAAAACTTAAAATCAGCCGGACGCGGTGGCTCACACCTGTTATCCCAGCACTCTGGGAGGCCGAGGCGGGCAGATCAATTGAGGTCAGGAGTTTGAGACCAGCCTGGCCAACATAGCGAAACCCCCTCTCTACTAAAAGTACAAAAATTAGCCGGGCGTGGTGGCAGGCGCCTGTAATCCCAGCTACTCAGGGGGCTGAGGCAGGAGAATTGCTTGAATCCGGGAGGCGGAGGTTGCAGTGAGCCGCGATTGCGCCACTGCACTCCAGCCTGGGCGACAAGAGTGAGACTCCATCTCAAAAAAAACAAAAACAAAAACAAAAACAAAAAAAACCTTAAAATCTATCCATCTCACCACTCCTTTTTTTTTTCTCATTAAGTACACCGTATTCAAAAATAGGTTCTTAGATTGTTTCTGGCTGGGCGTGGTGGCTCATGCCTGTAATCCTAGCAGTATGGGAGGCCAAGGCGGGTGGATCACCTGAGGTCAGGAGTTCAAGACTAACCTGGCCAACATGGCAAAACCCTGTCTCTACTAAAAATGCAAAAATTAGACAGGCATGGTGGCAGGCACCTATAATCCCAGCTACTCAGGAGGCTGAGGCAGGGGAATCGCTTGAACCCAGAGGGCAGAGGCTACAGTGAGCCAAGATTGAGCCACTTCACTCCAGCCTGGGTGACAGAGTGAAACTCCGTCTCAAAAAAAAAAAAAAAAAAAGAAAAGAAAGGCCGGGCGCAGTGGCTCACGCCTGTAATCCCAGCACTTTGAGAGGCCGAGGCGGGTAGATATTGAGGTCAGGAGATCCAGACCATCCTGGCTAACACGGTGAAACCCCGTCTCTACTAAAAAACAAAAAACAAAAAACAAAACAAACAAACAAAAAACAAAAAATTAGCCGGGCATGGCGGCAGGCGCCTGTAGTCCCAGGTACTCGGGAGGCTGAGGTAGGAGACTGGCGTGAACCCGGGAGGTGGAGCTGGCAGTGAGCCGAGATCATGCCACTGCACTCCAGCCTGGGCAACAGAGTGAGACTCCGTCTCGGGCCGGGGGGGAGTTGTTTCTTTTTGGCCAAGCATGGTGGCTCATGTTTTAATCCTGGCACTTTGTAGTCCGAGGTGGAAGAATTGCTTGAGCTCAGGAGTTTGAGACCAGCCTGGGCAACATAGTGAGACTTTGTTTCTGCTAAAAATAAAAAAATTAGCTAGGCATAATGGTGTGCATCCAGCTACCTGGGAGGCTGAGGCCAGAGGATCATTTGAGCCCAGGAAGTTGAGGCTGCAATGAGCTAAGCTGTGATTGTACCACTGCACTCCAGCCTGCACAACAGAGGGAGACTGTTCCCCCCCTCAAAAAAAAAAAAAAAAGAAAAAAAAAGAGCTGGGCACAGTGGCTCATACTTGTAATCTCAGCACTTTGGAGGCTGAGGTGGATGGATTGCCTGAGCTCAGGAGTTTGAGACCACCCTGGGCAACATGGTGAAACCCCATTTCTGCCAAAAATACAAAAAAAAAAAAGCTGGGTGTGGTGGAATAAGCCTGTAGTCCCAGCTACTCGGGAGGCTGAAGTGGGAGGATTGTTTGAGCCTGGGGGACAGAAGTTGTAGTGAGCCGAGATGGCACCACTCCAGCCTGGGCAACAAAGCAAGACCCAGTCTCAAAAAAAAGAAAGAAAAAGGAACTGTTTCTTTTCACAGTAAACTACCTTTCAATTTTTAAAAAACAGGACCTTGCAAGTTATAGATTTTGCAGGTTATTCCTTCCTACAAAGCAAAATAATTTTTTCACCATCCTTTGACGAAATTGTGCCTGGAATATAGATCTCATAGGGACCAAGTTCAATTTCAATATTCTACCCAAAAGAACATGACATTTTCTCTGTGACCCAGTAAACACACCAATATAGCAGTTAAAGATGAGACTTCCTACTATGTAAACTTTTAATCATACTTTCTGCCTTAAAAGTATAAATGCTGAATTCCCTCTTATTTCTAGAGCCTATCTTCCTTCCGTTTTCAAATCCTAGGATGAAACAAAGTATTTAAACATCACTTTCATGCCATGTTATGGCTTTCACTTTCAAAGGTACATTATGAGCTCTATTGTCATTTAAGTTGTCTCAAAAACTAAATAAAAACAATGAGAAAAAAGGATATAAAGACCAGCAATGTATAAAGTGAATTGTTGTAAGCAATGATGAATAAGGACTGGAAATACACAGAAAGATCTTAGCTGATAATAATAATTTTTTGTATGATTTCTGAACTTGTTGAATATTGATTCAAGCAGTATATATGGGAAGAATATGAGAAGATAAAGCAAAGGATAATGAGTTACTAGTAAGCTAAGTAGTATCATAAAAACAGACTTGTGGCCAGGCACGGTGGCTCACACCTGTAATCCCAGCACTTTGGGAGGCCGAGGTGGGCGGATCATGAGGTCAGGAGATTGAGACCATCCTGGCCAATATGGTGAAACCCATCTCTACCAAAAACACAAAAATTAGCTAGGCGTGGCGGTGTGTGCCTGTAATCCCAGCTACTTGGGAGGCTGAGGCAGGAGAATCGCTTGAACCTGGGAGACGGAGATTGCAGTGAGCCGAAATCACGCCACTGTACTCCAGCATGGCAACAGAGCGAGACTCCGTCTCAAAAACAAACACATAAACCAAAAAACCAGACTTGCTTCTGGTGTAAACAACATCTTTTAGAAATCTTCCTGGTATATAACCATTATGGAAATTAGTATGGAGGTTCCTCAAAAAACTAAAAATCCAGCAATCCCATGGTTAGGTGTATATTGAAAAAAAGGAAATCAGTATATCAAAGAGACATCTGTACTCCCATGTTTATTGTAGCACTATTTACAATAGCCAAGATATGGAATCACCCTAAGCGTCCATCAACAGATGAATGGAATTTTAAAATATGGTATATATGCACAATGGAATCTTATTCAGCCACAAAATATAATGAAATCCTGTCATTTGCAGCAACATAGATGATACTGGAAGTCATTATGCTAAGTGTAATAAGCCAGGCACAGAAAAACAAGTATCAGATGTTCTCATTCATACATGGAAACTAAAAATGTGGATCTCATGGAGGTAGAAATTATTAATAGAACGGTGGTTACCAGAGGCTGGGAAGGGAAAAGGGAGGGGAGGATGAAGAGAAGTTAGCTAAGGGGTACAAAAATACAGGGAGATAGAAGGAATAAGTTCCAGTATTTGACAGTATAGTAGGAAAATTATAGTTAACAATTTATTGACTATTTCTTTTTTTGTTTTTTTCTTTTACTTTGTTTTTTATTGACTATTTCCACATAGTTAGAGGAGAAAAATTATAATGTTCCCAACACAAAGAAAAATGTTTGAGGTAATGGATATCCCAATTACCCTGATTTGATCATTACACACTATATACATCTACTCCCAAAATATGTACAACTATTATATATCAATTTACAAAATATACCAAAAAAAGTCTTCTTGACATAAGAACCCAGGACCCATACTATTTCCCTATAGTTGACAATTTTTTTTCTTTTACTTTTTTTTTTTTTTTTTGAGATGGAGTCTCGCTCTGTCGCCCAGGCTGGAGTGCAGTGGTGTGATCTCGATTCACTGCAACCTCCACTACCCAGGCTCAAGCAATTCTCCTGCCTCAGCCCCCTGAGTAGCTACAGGTATGCGCCACCACGCCCGGCTAATTTTTGTGTTTTTAGTAGAGATGGGGTTTCACCATATTGGCCAGGCTGCTCTCAAACTCCTGACCTCATGATTCACCTGCCCTGGCCTCCCAAAGTGCTGGGATTATAGGTGTTAGCCACAGGCGCCCAGCCATTATACTTTTCTTACAGATCCTTTGTTGACACCTTAGACATATACAATCAAAAAAATGCATATGTTCCTCTATTTTTCTCAAATAGCTACAATATGCACTGTTGTATATTTTGATTTCTTTTCTTGACACAGCATAGCAATCATTTCCATATTAGTACATAGAAACCATCTTCTGTTTTTGTTTTATGTTAAATGGTTTCAGGGTTTTCTATTATATGGAGTGCCATACTATAATCATTCCCCCATTTATGGACTTTTAGGCTGTTGCCAATCTTTTGCTACTACAAACAATACTGCAATAAATACCTTTGTACATGTAATTTCATCTGTGTACAAGTAGCTCTGTGTTGTACATTCTTAAAAGTGCTACATCAAGGGAATGGAAATTTGTAAATTTTATAGATATTACCAAATTGTCCTCCACAGAGATTATATAAAATTAGTCTCTCACCAGTAATACGTATGAGTGACTAACTATGCCATTACTAACCTAACACATTAAAACCTTTATGAACTCTGCCCATCTGATAGTTAAAAGCAGTATCTCGGCCGGGCACGGTGGCTCACGCCTGTGATCCCAGCACTTTGGGAGGCCGAGGAGGGCAGATCACCTGAGGTCAGGAGTTCAAGACCAGCCTGGCCAACAGGGTGAAACCCCGTCTCTACTAAAAGTACAAAAATTAGCCAGGCGTGGTGGCAGGCGCCTGTAATCCCAGCTACTCAGGAGCCTGAGGCAGGAGAATCACTTGAACCTGGGAGGCAGAGGTTGCAGTGAGCCAAGATTGTGCCACTGCACTCCAGCCTGGGCAACAGAGTGAGACTCTGTCTCAAAAAAAAAAAAAACCCCAAAAAAACTGTATCTCAGCATACTTTGATTTTGCATTTCCCATTATGAGTAAAATGGAATTTTTTTCATGTTTACAAGAGCCATTTCTTTTTCCTTTCCTATCAATTATCTGTTGTTGTTCTTGCTTTTAAACAGACAGGGTCTCCCTTTGTTGCCCAGGCTGGAGTGCAATGGGGCAATCACAGCTCACTGCAGTCTCAAAGTCCTGGGTTCAAGTGATCATCCCACCTTGGCCTAGTGAGTAGCTAGGATCACAGTCATGTATCACCCAACTGGCTAAGTTTATTTTATTTACTTATTTTTGAGGCAGGGTCTTGTTCTGTTGCCCAGGCTTGAGTGCAGTGGCGTGATCATGGCTCACTGCAGCCTCAACATCCAGAGCTCAAGCGATATTCCCACCTCAGCCTCCTGAGTAGCTGGGACTACACGTGGATGCCACCATGCCTGGGTAATTTTTGATTTTTTTTTTTTTTTTTTTTTTTTGGTGGAGATGGGGTCTCACCATGGTGCCCAGGCTGGTCTTGAGTTCCTGAGCTCAAGCGATCCTCCTGCCTCAGCCTCCCAAAGTGCTGGGATTACAGGTGTGAGCCACCACACCCAGCCTGAATCATCTATTTATAATCATTTTTATTATGCGTTACCTGACATTTTCTTATTGATAGTTCTTTATATAGTAGGGAATTAGCTTTCTGTAATAAGATGTGATGGATATTTCTGTACTATCTTTCAACTCTGTTTACGGGCTTTTGTTTTTGGCCATGTAAAATGTTCTTATTTTTGTATAGTCAAATTTATTAATGTTTTCTTTTATGGCTCCTAGGTTTGAAGCCTGCTTTTCCAGGCCAGGCATGGTAGCTCATACCCATAATCCCAGCCCTCTGGGAGGCCAGGGCAGGCGGATTGCCTGAGGTCAGATGTTTGAGACCAGCCTGACCAACATGGCGAAACCCCGTCTCTACTAAAAATACAAAAGTTACCCAGGCATGGTGGCGGGTGCCTGTAGTCCCAGCTACTCTACTCAGGAGGCTGAGGTAGGAGCTTAGGAGGCAGAGGTTGCAGTGAGCCGAGATTGCACAACCATATGCCAGCCTGGGTGACAGAGCAAGACTCCCATCTCGAAAAAAAAAAAGAGAGAGAAAGGCCTTTTCCAGTTCAAGATTAAGTAAAACTCTCCTATGTTTTCCTCTTGTGGTTTTACTCTTTCATTTAAAAAAAATTTAAATCTTCAATCCTTTTCAAATATTTCCTAGTTGTAAGGCATGAGAACAACTTGTTTTTTTCTATAGACTAATAAACAGTAGTCTCGGTTTCCATTAAACAAACAATCCATCCTCTTCTTCACCATGTACTTGAGAGTCAACCATTGCAACTATTATACTAAACTCCCATAGACATCTGTGACTGTATCTGGATTTTTTCTTTTTCATTCATTTTTCTATTTATGCACCACTACCACTCTGCTTTAATTATGATCACTTTATAATCTATTTTAAAGTGCTCTTTAAAGTGCAGTCTCTCTTCATTACTTTGCTTTTTCAGAATTTTCCTGCTTGATTTCTCCCCTCTTAAATGTGAATTTTAGAATTAACTCATCTAATTAAAAAAAGAGGCCAGGTGTAGTGGCTCACACCTGTAATCCTAGCACTTTGGGAGGCTGAGGCGGGTGGATCACCTGAGGTCAGGAGTTCAAAACCAGCCTGGCCAACATGGCAAAACCTTGTCTCTACTAAAAATACAAAAATTAGCTGGGCGTGGTGGCGAGCACCTATAATCCCAGCTACCCAGGAGGCTGAGGCAGGAGAATCACTTGAACCCAGAAAGCGGAGGCTGCAGTGAGCCGAGATCACGCCACTGCACTCCAGCCTGGGTGACAGAACAAGACTGTCTCAACAACAACAACAAAAAAGGCCTGTTAATATTTTTATTGGGACTGATTTTAACTTATAGACTAATTTAGGATGTTGAGTCTTCTTTTCCAAGATCCTGTATGTCTTAACATTTCTTCATATGTATCTTGCATATTTCCTCTTAAGTTCCTTCCTGGTAGTTATCTTTCTTTGTTTCTTCCTTTTTATCTTCCAACTGGATGGAGTTTCACCAATTGATTTTTGAAATTAAGATATTTTAAGGTTTATTGTATCAATAATTTGTATTATACCTGGACTTCCTCAAAGAAAGAAAAACTACACATTTTATTGAAAAAATACTTCAACTATTAATTAACCTTGATGAATTAAAGGACTATAAGATTAAATAATGTTATGGTAAGAGAACAGAAGATAAATTAATGAGAAATATGACACTCAAACTACAGAATTATGACAAAACAGTAAACAGTGACCAATATCCCACTCTGATGGACAATAATTAGAAATAGTGTAACTCAATTTGCTCAAACACGCAAAATGATAGCAAAAAGTCACCAAATGGCTACTGTAATTACCAAAGGCCATAAATTATGAGTATGAAACACACTAACATACCAAATTTTAATTTTGTTATTATAAGAAATATTAAAAACATCATCATCAAGGTCATCTTTTAATACAAAAAAATTGGCAGTTTAATTAAAAGTTCTCTCTGTATTTCATCATCATCTAAAGAAATCATTAAATCTAAATTCCATTGCTATTTGTCCAAATCACTTTATATTTACAGACCTTCCTTGAACTTTCCCACCATTTAATGAAAAAGTCTTGCACATACTTTTTACCAGGCAGATAGACATAATGTGAGAACTAATGATCTAATTCTTCTTCTAATATATTTCCAATTTTCACTCAAAAGTAATATAAGGTTTTCCAATGTGTTACCAGGATAACACTGGAAAAGAAAAAATCATTTCACATGAAGAGCAATTCTCAGGGAGTAACATATTAGATAGATTAATTTGTTTTCTACTTTTATATAAAGTAAAATAGGCACTTCTGGGAAGGCTCCTGAGATTATAAAGGATTTCACAAAAGATAACAAAAATGTACACAGAACTTTACAGCATCCTTAAATACTTTTTAGGACATTCTTAAATATTTTTTGGAACACAGAGGGACACAGATAATGTAAAACTAAAAAATTATGTTGAAAATCTGTGATCCTAACAAAAATGAAATTGTGCATTTAAGTATAAGATGCATACGTATAAACAGCACCTACATTAAAGTTGGTTAACAGGATATATTTAACATATAATCAATTATTCTGAAAAGTTATGTTTTGGTACTAGTCATTTTAAAGATTAAAAAAATCAGCGTAGTAATGATACTAACAACTATTATTTATTGATTTTATTTTTTAATTCTTTTTTAGAGGAACGGTCTCACTGTGTTGCCCAGGCTAGAGTGCAGTGACTATTCACAGGTGTAATCACAGCATACTACAGCCCTGAACCCCTGGCCTTAAGCAAATACCCCATCTTAGCTTTCCAAGTAACTGGGATTATAAGTACATGCACTGCTCTTGGCTTGATTTTATTTTAAACAAAAACAAAAACATTATTTTTACCTCCGTGGTTTTCCCATAAGCCGGCGAATTTTTCCCCATTCTACTCTTGTTAACTTTCTTGTTTTCAAATTAGGAAAAGATTCCTTTAGACATACACAGAAGTCATTATCACCTTCAAAAAGCGGTCTGTAAAACAGAAATAGTATTTTAATGGTTACATACAATGTGTTACTTTCTTAAAACACATAAAATCACAAAATGCTAAACTTTCACTTCTACCCCATATATATATGGCACAAATTCAAAGGGCTAAAACTAAATCCTTGGCATTTGTGAAACATCTAATGTCGTGTAAAAGTTGCTCAGGAAATATTACTTGTGTTGTGATTCCAAGAGACACTGATTTTTGTTCAATCTCTTATACAGGTATATCCTTTGGGAGGCTATCCTGGCCCTGGCCTTATATCAGGTGAAGATAAACCAAGTTAGCTACAAAGTATCTTTGTCCCAAAGGAATACCATCACCAAGGAGTCCTCTTTGGAATTAAACCAGTCTTGGGACACTGGAGGACTCCAGAGGGTCAGATTAGCTTGGGGGATCCCAGAAGAACTCAGATCACACTGAGACACCCTGAAAACTCTCTTAAGCCTACAGACAAAAAGAAAACAATTCTATTCATGAGTCTGGGAAACCAGGAACCAGTCTTGGCAATGATACATAAATGCCTTGGGCTCAAATATGAACATTCATGAGATTCACAAGCTCCAGAGTAGGCAAATGGTATAGAAAACAGAGAAGGGAAGTAAATATAAATATCCAGCAGAGCAAGCAGCAATGACTGGCATATGAGGAAGGATTATAAATAAGAACTTTTCCTCAGTAAATTCCATTGTTGAATAATTGTATTTTAGCCAAATCTCATACTACGTCATACTTAAGCCTATGTGTATACCTAGCATGCTTAAGTACCATATCCAAACTAGAAAGACTACCCTCCTAAAAATCTTAAGCCATTTTTACCATTAGTAATGGTTTCTCTATGATTATACCAGCACTTAACATCTCAATTATAAAATGAATCTCATTCACTGCAAATAATGGTGTTTTAAGGTATCTCTACTCCATAAGTCTTTAAGAATTATAACACAGAAATTATACTCTAATCAATTCTTCACAAAAATGTACAGTTTTCTTCCCCAAAAAAGATAACAGGGAAGAAAACTATGACAAATAGAATAGATCCAACTGGAATGTGGAATAGAAAAATGAACTCAGGGAAAAATAAGATCAAAGTAGACCCATAGAAAATGTTGTAGCTTAAAACCTTCAAAAAACTTAAATTTCTGATTCAAGTAATATTCATAATATAAGCCATGATACATACTTATCTATATTTGAATAGAACCACTCGTATATACACCATTTATGTGCTTTAGGAAGCTTGAGCAGATTACGTAATCGAAAACCAATCTTCTGTGAAGCTTTCTTATCTGGTGTTGACATTGTTGCTGTAAATTTCTATACAATTAAAAAAAAAGAGATTAATTTATGGCTCCATTAAGTAAAAATGAACATTTATAACCCTGAATAAATTTGCAAAAGGTAAATTATGTTTAAGTACTCAAAAAGATTCACCGATATTCAACATGGAATTTTGTTGCTGTTTTAAACACTCTTATTTTTGATTATTGCTTTTTTTTTTTTTTTTTTTGACAGTCTTGCTCTGTTGCTCAGGCTGGAATGCAGTGGCACAATCTCAGCTCACTGCAAACTCTGCCTCCTGGGTTCAAGCTATTCTCCTGCCTCAGCCTCCCAAGGAGCTGGGACTACAGGTGCACGCCACCACACCCAGCTAATTTTTGTATTTTTAGTAGAGATGGGGTTTCACCATGTTGGCCAGGCTGGTCTCGAACTCCTGACCTCAGGTAATCCGCCTGCCTCAGCCTCCCAAAGTGCTGGGATTACAGGTGTGAGCCACAGCACCCAGCTTAGATGGATACTTTTTAACCTAATAAAACATTTCTCCCCACTCCAACCCAAAAACCAGTATCGTAATATTAAAAGACGATGAGAACGACAAATATTTCAACTACCACCACTAACCTAGTATGACAAAGATTTCAACTACCACCGCTATTTCACAAAACTGTTTTGAAGGAGTTGGCCAATCAGGTAAGAAGAATAAAATTTAGAAAGAAGATAAAACTACCATTTCCTTGTAGGTGAAAACTCAAGAAAATCAACTGTAACAATTAAAAACAGTAAGAAAATTTAATGAACTGGGTAAACACAAAGTTGATATACAAAGACCACGATTCAAAAAAATCACTGTATGTAAATAATAACTGGACAGGCCATAAGAATTTATATCCTGTTTATAACAGCGAAAAAATGGACGTAAACAAAAAAATATTAAATACGTAGGAATATACTTAAGAAACATGCAAGACTGATATGGAAAAAATGTTTAAGTCTACTGTGGAATACTAAGAACTAAGTGGAACTACAATCAGTTCTTAGGTAGTCTCAATGTTACCTATATATATCATTTCCCATAAATTAATTTATAACATTAGTCCTATCCCAGTCAAAATGCCAATAGAATTTTTTTTTCCTAGTCAAGTTGATTCTAAAGTCTACATGGAAAAATAAATGCACAAAAATATTTAGGAAAAAATCGTAGGCTGGGCGCAGTGGCTCACGCCTGTAATCCCAGCACTTTGGGAGACCGAGACGGGCGGATCACAAGGTCAGGAGTTCCAGACAGCCTGGCCAATACAGTGAAACCCCATCTCTACTAAAAATACAAAAATTAGCCAGGTGTGGTGGCTGTGCCTGTAGTCCCAGCTACTCGGGAGGCTGAGGCAGAAGAATAGCTTGAACCTGGGAGGCGGAGGTTGCAGTGAGCAGAGATCGCACTACTGCACTCCAGCCTGGGCGATAGAGTGAGACTCCGTGTCAAAAAAAAAAAGAAAAGGAAAAAAATCTTAAAAAAAGAATATGTGATAATATCTTGCCAGGCATTAAAACACAGTATAAAGTCATGTTAAACCGATTTTGTGTGTGTGTGTGTGTGTGTTTTGGTTTTGTTTGTTCTTTTGAGACAGGGTCTCTCTGTCACTTAGGCTGAAGTGCAGTGGTGCAAACATTGCTCACTACAGCCTTGACCTCCTGGGCTCAAGCCATCCTCCCACCTGAACCTCCCAAGTAGCTGGGACCGCAGGCATGTGCCATCACACTGGGCTAATTCATGCATTTTTTGTGGAGACGGGCTCTCGCTATGTTACCAGGTTGGTCCCAAACTCCTGGGCTCAAGCGATCTTCCTGCCTCAGCCTCCCAAAGAGCTAGGATTACAGGTATGAGCTGCCATGCCCAGCCAAAATAATCTGATACTAGCACATATAGAGATATGCTAGACGTAGAGATAGAAAGCCTAGAAGTAATCCCAAATACTTATACGAATTTAGCTTTGATGAAGGCAGCATTTTAAATCAATGTTTAAAAAGATGGATTACCCAATAAATGTTACTAGGATAACTAAGTAGTCCTCCGGGGGGGAAAAAAAAAGCTAGGTTGCAATTTTACTTCATCCCTTACTGCAAAATAAATTCCAGATGTACTGAAGATTTAAACCAAAAAAATGAAATAAGAAATATGAGAGAATTCTAAAACGATAAATTTTAGTGTAGAAAAGGTGTTTCTGAGCATGACAAACTCAAGAAGTCATTAAAAGGTAAGAAAGTTACATTTGATCCTTAAAATATTTTAAAATCCCATATGTTAAAAAATACAGAAATAAAGTCAAAAGACAAACTATAAACTCTAAAAAAAATTACAGCCATTCTGCCCCATCTGGGATGTGAGGAGCGCCTCTGCCTGGCCGCCCCGTCTGGGAAGTGAGGAGCGCCTCTGCCCGGCCGCCCCATCTGGGAGGTGAGGAACGCCTCTGCCCGGCCGCCCCGTCTGGGAGGTGAGGAGCGCCTCTGCCCGGCTGCCACCCCGTCTCGGAGGAAGTGAGGAGCGCCTCTGCCCGGCCGCCCCGTCTGGGAGGTGAGGAGCGCCTCTGCCCGGCCGCCCCGTCTGGGAGGTGAGGAGCGCCTCTACCCGGCCGCCCATCGTCTGGGATGTGAGGAGCGCCTCTGCCCGGCCGCCCCGTCTGGGATGTGGGGAGCGCCTCTGCCCGGCTGCCCCGTCTGGGATGTGAGGAGTGCCTCTGCCCGGCCACCCTGTTTGGGAAGTGAGGAGCGCCTCTGGCGGCCACCCCGTCTGGGAGGTGAGGAGCGCCTCTGCCCGGCCGCCACCCCGTCTGGGAAGCGAGGAGCGCCTCTGCCCGGCCACCCTGTCTGGGAGGTGAGGAGCGCCTCTGCCCGGCCACCCTGTCTGGGAGGTGTACCCAACAGCTCCAAAGAGACAGCGACCATCGGGAGCGGGCCATGAGGACGATGGCGGTTTTGTTGAAGAGAAGAGGGGAAGTGTGGGGAAAGGAAGATCAGATTGTTGCTGTGTCTGTGTAGAAAGAGGTGGGCATAGGAGACTCCATTTTGTTCTGACTAGGAGAAATTCTTCTGCCTTGGGATGCTGTTGATCTATGGCCTTTCCCCCAGCCCCGTGCTCTCTGAAACATGTGCTGTGTCAACTCAGGGTTAAATGGATTAAGGGCGGTGCAAGATGTGCCTTGTTAAACAGATGCTTGAAGGCAGCATGCTCTTTAAGAGTCATTACCACTCCCTAATCTCAAGTACCCAGGGACACAAACACTGCAGAAGGCCGCAGGGACCTCTGCCTAGGAAAACCAGAGACCTTTGTTCATGTGTTTATCTGCTGACCTTCTCTCCACTATTATCCTATGACCCTCCCATATCCCCCTCTCCGAGAAACACCCAAGAATGATCAATAAATACTAAAAAAAAAAAAAAATCTTCAATAGGCATGAAAAAAATTACAGCCATTATAAACATCCAAAGGGCCAATATTTTTAATATATACAAAATTCTTATAAACTAGTAACAAAATGACCCACAATCCAATAGAAAAATGGGAAAAAGGCATAAACAGTTTACAGGAAAGGAAAGGAATCATTTTTAAACACATGAAAAGTGTCTCAACTTTGCTCTTATATAAAATGCCAACTAAAACAAGTGAGAGGCTATTTCTTTTTTTTGAGATGGAGTCTCGCTCTGTTGCCCAGGCTGAAGTGCAGTGGCACGATCTCGGCTCACTGCAAGCTCCACCTCCCAGGTTTATGCCATTCTCCTGTCTCAGCCTCCCAAGTAGCTGGGACTATAGGCGCCCGCCACCACGCCCGGCTAATTTTTTGTATTTTTCATAGAGACGGGGTTTCACCGTGTTAGCCAGAGTAGTCTTGATCTCCTGACCTCGTGATCCGCCTACCTCGGCCTCCCAAAGTGCTGGGATTACAGGCGTGAGCCACCGCGCCCAGCCGAGGCTATTTCTATATATCAGATTAGCAAAAATCTAGATGCTTGGTTCTGTACTGAGTTGGAGGCATTTGGAAAACAGGAACTCTAATATATATAAACCAGTACGATTTCTTTCCTTTTTTTAAAAAAAATTTTTAACACGGTGTCTTGCTCTGTCACCTAGGCTGCAGCGTACTGACACGATCGCAGCTCACTGCAGCCTTCGCCTCCCAGGTTCAACCTATTCTCGTGCCTCAGCCTCCCGAGTGGCTGGGACTACAGGCACGTGCCACCACACCTGGCTAATTTTTCTATTTTTAGTAGAGATGGGGTTTCCTCATGTTGGCCAGGCTGGTCTTCAACTCCTGACCTCAGGTGATCCGCCCACCTCGGCCTCCCAAAGTGCTGCTATTACAGGTGTGAGCCACTGTGCATGGTCCCAATTCAATTTATTCAGAGAGTATTTGGTACTGCTTTAAAAACTTTAAATGTACATATTCTACGATCCAGCAATTCCACATCTTAGGCATCTGTCCTAGAAAAAAACTTGCAAATTTATATAAACATGCTCAGGATGTTCACTGCAGCATTATTTGTCAAAGTAAAAATTTACAAACAATTTAAATGCTCCCAAATGGGAGAATTTATAAATAATGATATAAAATTGAATACTATTCAACAGTAAAAAGAAATGAAACACTGAATCCGATCTATCTATCTCAATCAGTCAACATGGCCAGATCTCAAAAAAAGACAGTGAAAAAATTACAGAATGACACATGGCACAATACCACGAAAATGATACTACAAATGTAATTTTTAGAATACATACATTTAGAAAAAGAAAAAATATATATACATTTAACAATATTATATATTTTCTATGAATACATTAAAAGTATATTTAAAAGGTCTCAAAAGGATAATCAAACTAATTATAGTGGCTACCACTGTATGAGGGAAGTACATATTGGGATGGTAAATTAGGGTCAAAATTTTAAAATTTTTATTATAAACTTTGTATTTTGGAAAAGTTGTATATTTACAGGCAAGTTGCAAAGATAGTACATATTCCCACATGCCCTTCACCTAGCTTTCCCTAACATTAATATCTTATAGTAACTTTGGTATATTTGTCAAAACTAGTGCAATACTATTAACTAAACTACAGGCTTTATTTGGATTTTACCAGTTTTTTCACTAACATCCTTTTTCTGTTCAGGATATCACACTGCATTTAGAAAAATAACTTTGTTTTTCTTTGTTTTCTCTCAGTGACCATTCTCAGGAGAAAAATTTAAATGTAGAAAGAAGAAAAAAGAAAAAATTTTGTAAGTGAGATGTTTAGCATAACTAACCAAATTACTATATAATATTCTTATCACAAAAAGTGTTATTTCTTTCTACTACATTATTGACCCAGATTTTTAAATAGGGTATATAGGGTATTAGCAGCTCATCGAATATAAAACTATATTAAGGACCCACCTGTTGGGTATGGGAAAACAGATTCAAATTGTTAGAGGGAATCTGTTATTGATTGATTGAGACAGGGTCTCACTCTGTCACCCAGGCTGGAGTGTAGTGGCGCAATTTCAGCTCACTGCACCTTCCACCTCCCAGATTCAAGTGATTCTCCTGTCTCAGCCTCCTGAGTAGCTGGGACTACAGGCGTGTGCACCACACCCAGCTAATTTTTGTATTTTTGGTAGAGACGGGGTTTCGCCATGTTGCCCAGGCTGGTCTGGAACTCCTGAGCTTAAGCCATCCACCTGCCTTAGCCTCCCAAAGTGCTACAGGCGGGCACCACTGCACCAGACCAGAAATATAAATTATTAAAACTGACAGGGTCTCTGTTCTATTGCCCAGGCTGGACTGCAGTGGTCTGATCATAGCTCACTACAGCCTCAGTCTCCTGGGCTGAAGTGATCCTCCTACTTTGGCCTCCCAAACAGCTGGTACCACAGGTGCCCACCACCATGCCTGGCTAATTTTTTAAGAAAATTTTTTTGTAGAGACAGGGTCTCACTCTGTTGCCCAAGCTGGTCTCAAACTCCTGAGCTCAAGCGATCCTCCCACCTTGGCCTCTCAAAATGAGCCATTGCTCAGCCAAACTGAATGCTTTAAATATATAATTTGTATATGTAAAGTCTATCTCAACAAAGCTGGTTTTTTTTTCTTTTTAAAGTAGGATGCTGGAGACAGGCTGCCTGACTGTTACTAGCCTTTACTTCCTAGCTCTGAATTCTTGGGCAAGATACTTATCTGTGTCTGTTTTCTCATCTACAAAATGGGAAATAATATAACAGTAACCTATCTCATAGGAGTTGTTGAAGATTAAATCAAAGTAATACCTATGAAGTGCTTAGAACAGGACTCAACACATAAGTAATTAGTAAAAGTTAGTTTTCATAATTTTTCAGCTCTGGGTGGTGTTCTTTAAATAAACATACAGACAAAATACAAGAGATTTAGAATATATGACTAAGGAGGGTAAGGGAACAAGCCATGTCAGGTAAATGAAGTTGGAAAGAACTAGCGATGCTACAACTAGTAAAGAGAAAACTCAGAGGATATAAAAACTTTTCACATATTTGAAGAAGTCTCATATCATGTTTATCCTACATTATATTTGTTCTGTATTGCTCAGAATTCTCTGTATTGCTAAAAAGGGCTCTGTAAAATAGTCCCAGAAGGAGTGATGTGCTCAGGAAGGAAGGCAGTGGATAGAGTTGCGACAGGACAGTGTCACAGTCATAAAGATCAGTTTTCTGTATGTTTGTGAACCATCTAGATTATCCTAGTAACATAGCTATTCCAAACTCTAGGTAACAAAATTGTTATTTAACTATTTCTTGTTCATTCAACCTTGTATACAACAGCTAACTTAGCCAAGAAATGCACACTGCATTTTAGTTTCAACAAGATCAAACTATTATTATTTTTAAATTTATTTCAGTTAATTTATTTTTTGAGACAGACTCTTGTTCTGTCACCCTTGCTGGAGTGTACAGCTGTGATCTCGGCTCACTGCAACCTCTGCCTCCCAGGTTCACGTAAGTAGCTGGGACTACAGGTGTGTGCCACCACGCCCAAGTAATTTTTGTATTTACTGTAGAGATCGCATTTTGCCATGTTGGCCAGACTCTTCTCAAACTCTTGACATCAAGTGATCTGCCTTACTTGGCCTCCCAAAGTGCTGGGATTACAAGATCAAATTATTAGATGCTTATGTGCACTTGTCCTTGATAACTTTTTTTTTTGAAGTTCAAGATACATTTTTGTTCATTCTACAGAACATGAACATATTTTCCTGTTTAAAATTATCATAAGTCATTTAAGAATTTTTATTGGTAGGGTAGATTGCTGGTCATGCTTTTAATTTATTTAATGCTAAATCCTTGGGTCAGGTGTGGTGGCTCACGCCTGTAATCCCAGCAGTTTAGGAGGCTGAGGTGAGTGGATCGCTTGAGGTCAGGAGTTTGAGACCAGCCTGGCCAACGTGGCAAAACCCTGTCTCTACTGAAAATACAAAAATTAGCCAGGTGTGGTGGTGCGTGCCTATAGTCCCAGCTACTTGGGAGGCTGAGGGACAAGAATCACTTCAGTATGGGAGGCAGAGATTGCAGTGAGCCAAGATCATGCCAATGCAGTCCAAAAAAAAAAAAAAAAAAAAACCTGGCTGGGTGCAGTGGCTCACGCCTGTAATCCCAGCACTTTGGGACGCCGAGGTGGGCAGATCACCTGCGGTCGGGAGTTCAAGATTGATCTGACTAACATGCAGAAACCCCGTCTCTACTAAAAATACAAAATTAGCCAGGCGTGGTGACGCATGCCTGTAATCCCAGCTACTCGGGAGGCTAAGGCAGGAGAATCACTTGAACCAAAGAGCTGGAGATTGCAGTAGGCTGAGATCACACCACTGCACTCCACCTGGGCAACAAGAGCAAAACTCTGTCTCAAAAAAAAAAAAAAAAAACCTAATGCTAAATTCTTGGTTGAGAATATCACCTCTACCATCCATTATACTAGAAAATCTTGTTTTATAAGGCTTTGGAAAATAATGAAAGAGAAATAGGGAATGATTATATCAGAAGTTATAAATTGAATAAGACAAATTACATTACCCTTAAAGTTAATATTTCCCTATCCAATTTTCATTCCTTTGATTTTTACATGTCTACTTTTTTTTTGAGAGAGTCTTGCTCTGTTGCCCAGGCTGGAGTGCGTGGCTGGTGTGATCTCGGCTCACTGCAACCTCAGTCTCATGGGTTCAAATGATTCTCATGCCTCAGCCTCTCAAGTAGCTCAGATTACAGGCGTGTGCCACCATGCTAGCTAGTTTTTTTGTATGTTTAGTAGAGACAGGGTTTCGCCACATTGGTCAGGCTGGTCTCGAACTCCTGGCCTCAAGTGATGCACTCACCTTGGCTTCCCAAAGTGCTGTGATTATAGTCATGAGCCACCGTGCCCAGCCCACTATGAGTTTTTAAATGCCAAAAATAAATAAGGAGACACGATTTCATGCTAAATATTTTCCTCTCAGCAGGGCGCAGTGGCTCATGACTGTAATCCCAGCACTTTGGGAGGCCGAGGCAGGCAGATCACTTGAGGTCAGGAGTTCAAGATCAGCCTGGCCAACATGGTGAAACCCTGTCTCTACTAAAATATAAAAATCAGCTGGGCGTGGTGGTGTGAGCCTGTAATCCCAGCTACTCGGGAGGCTGAGATAGGAGAATCACTTGAACCCAGGAGGCAAAGGCAGCAATAAGCCGAGATCACGCCACTGTACTCCAGCCTGGGTGACAGAGTGAGACTCCGTCTCAAAAAATATATATATATATATATAAAAACATATATATATGTTTTTTTTTCCTCTCTTGGATAAAGGAAGTCTTCAATGTACTTCTCTTGGTGATCAAGTAAAACATTTTTTCCCTCTTATTTCTGTGCAAACCTACAAATTGATTCCATGTTGCCAAATTCTTCCACTATCTCCATGCTTAAAAGTGTGCATTTGTAGGACTAATGACTGGCTTCCTATCCCGTTTTAAAGTTGATCAAAAAAATAACGTTTTCTAGGTAACTAAAACAGGACCAGAGTAGCGGTATGAATTTAAAGAAAAGAACTTGTTACTCAAAATGTAACAGAAATATAAACTTTATTAGGTTGAGCATTTGCTTACTTCCTTTCCAATGAAACAAAATTTTAGCACACACATACCTGTGGAACCATTGCAACCCTCTGGTTTCTTTTAGGTGACCTTGTATTTATTTGCCTATCATCTTCATCAGAAAAAAGTCGACTTCGTTTTGAATTTCTGAAAGGCTATGATAGAAATGTTTTCATTTAATGAAAAAGCTGAACCCTCCCATTTTTGTTCCAAAATACAATTCTATACTTGGAAAACTGAGCTAACTCTGGATTATCAGCAGTATGGAAGGATAAAGTATGGGCAACACAAAGCACACAAAGCCAAATATAAATAATCTCAATTTTGGAAAGCAGTAAGATGTATTTATGCAAGTTGCTTATGAATGAAATACCTAGCTGATGAATAAAGTAAAACTTGAACCCCAAGTCTCCTTAGTACACTGGCAGCCTTGAACAGTGATGATAGGAAAATAAGTTCCGGAAATTCCAGTTCAAATTATGTTGGTGCCTGGGTTAATACCAATTGGGTGTGTGACATGATATGTCTGCTGCATAGGGCTGGGCTGGGCCAAAGTTTCTAAATCATTCTAGAAGAGTAAGCCTAAATGTGTATACTATTATACTAGATCTGCTGTCAAAAATTGTTAATCGAATTTTCATTTGTAAATAAGAATACAAGATACACATGATAGATATCTGATAATTACCCATAGAACTAAAAAAATTGTTTAAGTACCAAAAGTACATCATACACTTAAGGGTCTGTAATAGGAAAGATTTTACAGTTCACCCTAGGTTCAGAGGTTTCATTAACAGAAAGAAAAAGAAATAATATCCCAATAAGACCTACAACCTTGTCAAAGCCTTCTCCCACCCCTCATGGCTATTTGGAAGAGAAACAGGTGCAGAGGGCTAACAACATATGGGCAACAACCACTCGGGTCTATGAACCCTTGAAATTAAACCCACTCTGGCTGGGCACAGTGGCTCATGCCTATAATCCCAGCACTTTGGAAGGCCGAGGCAGGAGGATCACTTGAGCCCAGGAACTGGAAACCAGCCTGGGCAACACAAGGAGACCCCATCTCTACAAAAGATTTTTTTTTAATTAGCTGGGCATGGTGGCACACACCTGTAGTCCCAGCTACTCGGGAGGCTGAGTGGGGAGGATCGCTTGAGCCTGGGAGTTCCTGACCAGCCTGGGCGACAGAGCGAGACCTCGTCTCAAAAAAAGAAAAACAAAAAGAAATTAAACCCACTCAGAGTCTTGATACTCTATAGCCCTGACAGGAATTCCATTCTACACTGCCTCCCTTCCCTGACCACAAGCAGAGAAGAGGAAGGGAATAAAGATGATGGAATTGACATAGTGAGGAAAGCCCCTCACATTCACTGTGGTCAGCTGCCCAGGCTACTGTGACTGCTGCTGTCTATCCCAACTCCAGGATTGTTTCATGACAGACCCTTAAAACCTCCTGGCTACCTGGCAGGGCAGGAGAGAAAGAGAGTTCCTAAAATTGTTAGTCATGTCAATTATATGCTCATTTCTACTTCCCACCTCTAAATGCACTTACCTTTGAGCTACACAATGATTTCTTTTTTTTTCTTTTTGTCTATACAAGATTTTAATACCTTACCACATATATATATTTTTGCAGGTACCAAAGCCATGTAAAATTTTTTGCGTACCTAATGAAAGTATAAGTTGTAGTTTTTTTGTTTTTCCTATTTAAAGAAACTATTACACAATTACTGAACAAATGCTTACTGATGACCAGATTATCACTGGGTACAGATTAATTTACCTAAATAAGATCAAATAGTGCTTAATGACACTTGAGGTTGGGAAAATTTGTAAATTCGTAATTTGTACAAATTTGTAAACTACAAATTCGTAAATTTTTTACTGTGCTGCAAGAATTTACACATGACAATAATACAGACAACTTAGCTAGAATTATTCTAAAATGTAAGAAAAACTTACTCCTTACCATTTCCACAGCAGGGCTTGTATTCCTGCCTTTCCAAACAGGTGTTTTCTGTAAAGAACTGTACTTTTCATTCCACGTGTTAGATAAGCTTCCTTCTGTAATAAATAATTAATACTAATAAAATTTTGGCTTAGTTCAACGGATTTTCTACCATGAATACTACCTTTTTCATAACAGTCATATATCTAAAATATTTACCAATATGGAAAAAATACACTGGCTATAATAATTTTAGGTTATTATAAATGAAAAAGCTCTTCTGTATTTTTCTGTCAGACTCTCTAAATAATTTGATAAAGCAATGCATCTTGAAAGTATTAAATGTCCATACTGAAACATGTGCTTCTTTTTCTTTGTTTTTGGATTTTTAATAATTTCTCCATTCCAACTTGCCAAGAACTATCTCATAACTTTTGGTACAATTCTGAAAGCAGGGGAATCAAAAATGGAAAAAGCCTTTTCTAACCTTGAATTTAGAGCACATTTCTTTTTTTACTTTTTCTTTGTGTGTGAGACAGAGTACTTGCTCCATCACCCAGGCTGGAGTGCAGTGGCACAATCTTGGCTCACTGCAACCTCTGCCTCCCGGGTTAAAGTGGTTCTCCTGCCTCAGCCTCCCCAGTAGTGGGATTACAGGTGTGTGCCACCACGCCTAGCTAATTTTTGTATTTTCAGTAGAGACAGGGTTTCTCCATGTTGGCCAGGCTGGTCTCAAACTCCTGACTTCAGGTGATCTACCTGACTCAGTGTCTCGAAGTGTTGAGATTATAGGCATGAGCCACCACGCCAGCCTGTATTTAGAGCACATTTCCAAATGTTTTCTGCTTTAATATGTGAATCACTTGATATATAAAAAGGAAATTAGGCCAGGTGCAATGGCTCATGCCTATAATTCCAGGACTTTGGGAGGCCGAGGCGGGTGGATCATTTGAGGCCATGAGTTCGAGACCAACCTGCCCAACGTGGTGAAACGCCACCTCTACAAAAAATACAAAAATTAGCCGGGCATGGTGGCACGCACCTGTAGTCCCAGCTATGCAGGAGGCTGAGGCAGAGAATCGCTGGAACCTGGGAGGCGAAGGTCGAAGCGAGCCAGGGTCGAAGTGAGCCAGGGTCGAAGTGAGCCAGGGTCGAAGCAAGCCGAGATAGCACTACTGCACTTCAGTCTGGACAATACGGTGAGTCTCTGTCCCCTCACAAAAAAAGAAGAAGTAAATCAGCGTGGTTATTTCTGTTTTCCTTAATTCAGAGAAATGTCTTCAGAGTTGTACACAACCAGAAAAAAATTCTATCGAATAGACATATTACGATTACACATATTATAATGATTAGACATACTGTGAAAATAAAGAGGGGTAAGTTTAATTTTTATAAAAAAGATGTTTATATAGAAGCATAGAAAACTGGGATGAATATACAAGCTGGTTATTTTTATTTTCTTCTAGTGGCTCATCAGCATTTTCTCATTTTTTCCATAAGAAATGTACATTACTTATACAAATGATTTATCAAGACGAATGAGTCCCGGGTGCAGTGGCTCACATCTGTAATCCCAGCACATTGGGAGGCCAAAGTGGGAGGATCACCTGAGGTCAGGAGTTCAAGACCAGCCTGGCCAACATGATGAAAACCCATCTCTATTAAAAATACAAAAATTAGCCAGGTGTGGTGACGCATGCCTGCAGTCCCAGCTACTCAGGAGGCTGAGGCACAAGAATCACTTGACCCAGGAGGCAGAGGTTGCAGTGAGCCAAGATATTGTGCCACTGCACTCCAGCCTGGGCGACAAAGCGAGACTCAGTCTCAAAAAAAAAAAAAAAAAAAAAGGGGAGAGAAATGAGTTTAATATTGGGAGAAAAAGAATAATGGAATAATTTTTAAGAATCACAAAAGAACAGAGATGGGATGGAGTTGATCCTGCTAGGCAAACAAACTGGGGTGTTCTGGAAGACAAATTGTCTTCTTAAGCTAGAAGGATTTAATTTGGTAAATCACCAATCCAAAACACAATATAGTAGCTTTAAAGACTAAAAGTACTAATGAATCTTTGAGAATATTTAGCTTGGTTCCAAATTTATTGACCTACCAGAATCTTAATCAAGAGGTAAAATTTTAAAGAAACTATGTTAAAAAGGTTAGTCTAATGTACCTGCCAAAAGAAATAGTGAGACCAAGGAACATGTCTAACTTTTTCTTAGAATGAGAAAAGTACTATCATTCTTTTATTTTTATTTCAGGGCATTATTACTTAGAAAGCAAGATTCTTTTTTTTTTTTTAATTTGAGACAGAGTCTTACTCTGTCACCCAGACTCCCAGACTGGAGTGCGGTGGCGCGATCTCGGCTTACGGCAATCTCCGCCTCCCAGGTTCAAACAATTCTCCTGCCTCAGCCTCTCAAGTAGCTGGGATTATAGGCGCCTGCCACCACTCCCGGCTAGTTTTGTATTTTTAGTAGAAATGGGGTTTCACCATGTTAGCCAGGCTGATCACGAACTCCTGAGCTCAAGTGGTCCGCCTGCCTCAGCCTCCCAAGGTGCCGGGATTACAGGCGTGAGCCACCGTGCCCAGTGAAAGCAAGACTCTTAAAAATAAGCTATTATGGGCCAGGTGTGGTGGCTCATGCCTGTAATCTCAGCACTTTGCAAAGCTGAGGCAGCAGGATCCCTTGAGCCCAGGAGTTCGAGACCAGCCTAGGCAACAAAGTGAGTCCTCCTCTCTACAAAAAATAAAGAAATTAGCTGGGCATGGTAGCATGTGCCTGTGGTCCCAGCTACATGGGAGGCTGAGGCAAGAGGATCACTTGAGCCCAGGAGGTCGAGGCTGCAGTGAACTGTAATCATGTCACCACACTCTAGCCTGTGTGACAAAGCGAGACCCTGTCTCAAAAAATAAATAAACAAAAAATCTGCTGGGCACAGTGGCTCACGCCTGTAATCCCAGCACTTTGGGAGGCCAAGGTGGGCAGATCACTTGAGGCCAGGAGTTTGAGGCCAGCCTGGCCAACATGGTGAAATCCCATCTCTACTAAAAATACAAAAATTAGCCAGGCATGGTGGCACATGCCTGTAATCCCAGCTACTCAGGGGGCTGAGGCAGGAGAATCGCTTGAGCCTGGGAGGCAGAGGTTGCAGTGAGCCAAGATTGCACCGTTGTACTCCAGCCTGGGCAACAGAGAGAGACTGTCTCAAAAACAAACAAGCAAACAATTATGCTAACATATTGCTCAGCACAGTCGTTTAACAAATGCTTTTAATCTAAATATTTATGGAATGTTTAATTAGAAAGGTTTTTAATCAATAATTTTAGAAATTTTTAAAAATAATTTCTAACAACTGAGGATCAATTCTCCTATAAAAGCATATTAATTTAAGGTTATCAGTGAAAACCAATACTGAAAAGCTACGATGAATCATAACTTAGAAGGAAAAGGGAAACACTATAACCAGATTAATTTAATGAATTAGACTTTTAGCTATGGTATACCTAAAAATGCTATACTTCTTACCTTTTAAACTGACGAGGGCTTTTGCTGAAGAGCCTGCAATTAAAAATAAAACAAATCAATAATTATTTCATAATCAAAGTGAGAGAAAAAGACCTTGGTTTGGGGGTAAAAGTGATCCATTTAGTTTTAGTAATGTTGAGTTTGAAGAGATGGTGGAATGTGCAACTAGAAATATCTAGCAGACAATTCAAACTATAAACCAGAATTCAGATAAAGAAAGAACTGGAGAGAGACATATGAGAGTCTTGCTGAAGTTGTGAGAACTGGAGACCATTCCAGGAGAAGAAAGTGAAGAAAGAGAAGAAAGAGGAAGAGTGGGGACAGAGGTAATTTTGGATCCTCATCCAGGTGTGCTGTGGTGCTGGAAGAAAAGAGAAAGGGAACCGACATCTATTAAGGCAAAGACTGATGTAGTAATGGAGTGGAAAAAACAGACAATGGAAATGATTCAGGGACTGTCAGAGCAAGCAATAAGTCCCTTGAAAGTCTAGAATGCAGGTATATGTGATACTTCAAGATCTAAGCTGGAAAAGGGAATACAGAATGGCCAAGAGGGGCTAGAATAAAGTTGGAGGGGTTCACTGGATAAAACAAACTCCAGTGTACATTAGAGGCCAGGTATGATGGCTGACACCTGTAATCCCAGTGCTTTGGAAGGCCAAGGTGGGAAGGATAGCTTGAGGCCAGGAGTCTGAGACCAGCCTGGGCAACACAGGGAGATCCTGTCTCTAAAAAAATTTTTTTAATTCACTGGGTATGGGGGCACGTGCCTCCAGTCTCAGCTACTCAGGGGGCTGATGTGAGAGGAGAGGCCTGCTGGAGCCTGGGAGGTTGAGGCAGCAATGAGCTGTGACCACGCCACTGCACTTCAGCCTGACAGACAGGGTAAGACTCTGCCTCAAAAAAATAAAAAAGACATAACAAGGAAGCTCCTCATACATGCAGAATCTAGACTGAATCTATATTATTAATAAACAACAGGGGAATCTGTTGCAGGTAACCCACTTTGAGAAACATCAGGCTACAGGTTCTGGTGTGAATGAATGATAGGATCTATGGGTAGGGAAAGTAGAAAAATCAATAGAGAGGCTGGGTGCGGTGGCTCATGCCTGTAATCTCAGCACTTTGGGAGGCCGAGGTGGGCAGATCATGAGGTCAGGAGATCAAGACCATCCTGGCTAACACGGTGAAAACCCGTCTTTACTAAAAACACAAAAAATTAACTGGGTGTGGTGGTGAGCACCTGTAGTCCCAGCTACTCGGGAGGCTGAGGTGGGAGAATGACGTGAGCCCGCGAGGCGGAGCTTGCAGTGAGCAAAGATCGCGCCACTGCACTCCATCCAGCCTGGGTGACAGAGTGAGACTCCATGTCAAAAAAAAAAAAAAAAAAAAATCAATAGAGAAAGAAGCTTTTTGAGAGTGAGAAAGCACTAAATTTAAAAATCTCAGAATTGGATGTATACATTGCAAAGTCCAAGTCATCTGAAAAATAATAATTAAGGATGATCTCAGGGGATTAAATAAAAAAGAACATGAACTAGGAACAAAAATTAGAGAGGACGGATTCATCCTCCTTGCTATTTAACAAAAGCAGCCATGATTTACATCTCATATAAATGGATAACAGACTTAAAATGAGAAGCAACAGATAAAGTATGGCAGTTATGAAACACTTCATCTCAGATCCTTAAACACTATGCATCTCTGATCACTAAACCTCAACTGACTTTTTCCTCCACAGGTCTGTATAAGAGACTTGTGAAACAGACACCTATTAGCATTAAAGACACTTACTTTCACTCTACTCTCTTGCCTAGATGTGAAGAATCGTTAACAGGACACCATAAAAGCTTCTGCATGGCAAATGAAGCTTAATGACAAAAGGCAGTAAAGTCATGGGGGTGAATGACATAAAATCTTGCTAAAAAGTCTCAAACAATGCAACACAACTGTAAAGCAGCAATAGTAGATAATACACACATCTCTGTGCCAAGAGATATGTAGTGCATTTGAGAAAAAGTAGTAACCATTCACTCACTGAATATGTAGAGTGCTGACGGCATGCCAGTCCCTACCTGCTCTGGGCAATGGGAATACAACAGCAAGCAAAATAGTCAAAGTCCCTGCTCTCATGGAATGTACATTCTAGTGATGGGAGACAAACAAAAACAGCTATCGAGTCATGATACGCACTCTGGAAAAAATAAAGCAGAATAAGAAGAATATGCAGGGTGGGGATGGGGGGAAGGAAAACTATTTGTATATAAAGTGTTCATGATGAGCTTCTATGAAAGGTGATGCTTAAGCAGAGATCTGAAGGAAGAGGTATATGCCATAAGAATATCCACTCCTGCTCCATGAAGGCAGGAACCATATCTTGGGGATTCTGACCAATCACCTTTAACCTTTTCTTTTTTTCTTTTTTTTTTTTTTTTTGAGATGGAATCTCACTCTGCCACCCAGGTTGGAGTGCGGTGGCGCAATCTCAGCTCACTGCAACCTCCACCTCCCGGGTTCAAGCAATTCTCCCCACCTCAGCCCTCCAGGTAGCTAGGATTACAGGTGCATGCCACCATACGCAGCTAATTTTTGTATTTTCAGTAGAGACAGGGTTTCACCATGTTGGCCAGGCTGGTCTCGAACTCCTGACCTCAGGTGACCACCTGGCTCGGCCTCCCAAAGTGCTGGGATTACAGGCGTGAGCCACCGCAACAGGTCCTTTTCTCCTTTTTCTAGATGCAGGATAGCATAGTGGTTAAGAAAACAGGTTCTAGATTGAGACTAGCTATGTTTGAATCTTGGTCCTGACACTTTCTTGCATGTTACCTTAAGCAAGTTACTTTGCCTCTCTGTGCTATTGTTTCTTCATGTGTAAAATGAGGATTAAATGAGTTAATACATGTAAAAGTGCATAGAACAATGCATATATTACACAGTTAATTTTGATATAATGCTGTTAGTATTATTTTGAGCAAGCAAAAAATAATAGGTTAAGAACATGGATTTTTCAGTCAGGCGAATCTGATTAAATTAGAATCTTGCTCTACATTAATCCAAAGATTCTACCCTTCGTAGTTCATAAGCATGATGATGGGGTTTTCATACTCATATGTGAGATGTGTCTCTCTCAAACTTTGTGAAAAGTCAGCACATGACCCATCTGATGTGGAAAAAAAATTTTATTGAATGCCTACCATAAGCACTGTTGGGGCGAGGGTTACCCCAAAAAACAAGACAAACAAAGCCTCTGCTCTCAGGAAGCTTAAACTCTAGTGGAAAGAGACATATATATAAAACACGTACATAATAATTATAGCTCATGATAAAGGAAATAAACAGAGTGATATTGGTGGAGATGGGTGAATTACTCTAAGTACTAGTTACCTTACTTTTGAGTACAGACGGTTTCTCTGAGGTGGTAACATCTAAAAAACTAGCTGTGAGAGAGCAGGAAATCAAAGCAATGAGTCTGGGCAGAAGAAACAGGTTAAGTCCTAAGAAGGGAGGAGGGGTGACTGTGCTTGCATAGGGAAGAATGGTATGAATGGGCAGAGGTAAGCCAGGTGTTATGCATGGAACTGGGAATGCAATTAGGAAGACAGAAACAGTACCTGCTCTGATGGGGCTACTAACCAATCACATAAACAAACACAAAACTGCAACTGTAATAGCTGCCACTAGGAAGTTACACAGTAATACAAAAAGATTTAAAGAATATGGGCCCTGGCCTGGCACAGTGGCTCACACCTGTAATCCCAGCACTTTGGAGGGGGCTAAATGACTTGAGGTCAGGAGTTCGAGACCAGCCGGGTTCTACTAAAAATACAAAAATTAGCCGGGCTTGGTGGCACACACCTGTAATCACAGCTACTCAAGAAGCTGAGGCAGGAGAATTGCTTGAACTCTAGAGGTGGAGGTTGCAGTGAGCAAAGATTGCACCGCTGCACTCCAGCCTGGGTGACAGAGCAAGACTCCATCTTTAAAAAAAAAAATAAAGAAGATAGGCCCTGCTTGGTGGCTGAAGCCTGTAATCCCAGCACTTTGGAAGGCTAAGGCAGGAGGATCACTTGAGGCCAGGAGTTTGAGACCAGCCTGAGCAACATAGGGAGACCTCGTCTCTACAAAAAATAGAAAAAAACAAAACAAAACAAAACAAAAAACAAAAAAACCTTAATTGGGCATGGTGGTACATGCCTGTGGTCCTAGCTACTGGGGAGACTGATGCCGGAGGATCTCCTTAGCCCAGAAGATCAAGGCTGCAGTGAGCCATGATCATGCCTCTGCACTCCAGTCTACACAACAGAGGGAGACCCTGTCTCTTCAAAAAACAAAAAACAGATTTAAAGAAGACATAATTTAGTCAGGGAGGATGGGAAATGGCTCTCTGAAGAAGCATAAAATGGGATCTAAAAGATAATTCGAAGTTAACTGAAAGTAAGGGGGGTGTGGGGGTGTAGCATTCCAGGTTGAGAGAACAGCATGTGCAAAGACCCTGGAGAAAAGGGGAGACTGGCGAGTATAGGGAATGAAAAAGGTCCAATTTACCCCAAGGGATAGAATGAGGGGACAAGTGGTAAAACATAAAGCTGAGAGGTAGGGAGCAGCCAGACCACAAAGGGTCTTATAGCTACTAAAAGGTTTGTAACAGGAGGATGACATACATTCATTTTGAAACGATCCCTCTCGCTGTGTGTTTGTGGGAAGGGGGCTGAATTAATGAGAGGCTGAGGTAAAGAGAAGAAATGGTAACAGTTTGGGCTATGGTGATGGTAAGAAATGGGTAGAATTGATAGATATTTAGAAGGTAAAATTTACAGACTTAGTAAAGGCTTAAATATGGGAAGTGAAAGAGAAGAAAGTGGCTGGGGGCACGGTGGCTCACGCCTGTAATCCCAGCACTTTGGGAGGCTGAGGTGGGTGGATCACCTGAGGTCAGGAGTTTGAGACCAGCCTAGCCAACATGGTGAAACCCTGCCTCTACTAAAAATACAAAAATTAGCCAGGTGTGGTGGCGGGCGCCTGTAAACCCAGCTACTTAGGAGGCCGAGGCAGGAGAATCACTTGAACCCGGTAGGCGGAGGCTGCAGTGAGCGGAGATCACACGCTGCACTCCAGCCTAGGTGACACAGCAAGACTCTGTCTCAAAAAAAAAAAAAAAAAAAAAAAAAAAAAAAGAAAGAGAGGGAAGCGCCAAAGAAAATCTCTAGGTTTCTGCCCTGCCAGCTGAATGCACAGTGGAACCATTCGAACCACTAGAAGTATCTGTCATAGGGTAGGACTGAGGTGGATTTTAAACCTGTGCAGTTTGAGGGGCCTTTGAAGCATCTAAGAAGAAATGTGAAACAGGCAAGAGATATCAAGAAAGGGAGCTCAGGAAAGATCTGGGCTGAAGATAACCTTAGTTTCCTTATATAAAATGTGAGTACTTACATCAACTGAAATGAAGATTAAATGAGCAAATACATATAATATCCTTTGCGTGGCATCTGGTTCATAGTAAATACTCAATAAATGGTAGCTTTCATTATTGATAATGTTATATCGACTCCTGAATAATATATTAGCTAGCCTCCTTGACTAAATGTGGCCAAAAAACATACTGCTATTTCCAGTATCAAATTGAAATCGCTTTTCCTTTTCAAGACCCTGCTCTAGTTTCATTAATAATACCTGTTACTTTGCATTAATTCCATATAAATTATTTATGTATACTTGATTTGTGGCACTGTATGACAAAGAAAGAAAGAAAATCCCTGGTTTCAACAAAGCTGAAGTCTGCCTAAACAAGACATACGCTTCACAAATACACACCAATGCACCAGAGATGTCACAAAGTAATATAAATGATTAGGTTATATAATTTGAAAGTGGAGCTGGAATTTGAACCCTAATATAAATCCCAAGTCCCTACAAAGAACCACAGTAAATTCTCAATAAATGCTGGATGATATGAAGCAAATATTCCTAATGGTAGTTGTAAGAAAGCCACTTAAAACGCCTCTCATTACAACAGAATGACTACAGTAACCAAAACAGTGGCTCTAGTGATTGTGACATCCAAGAGGTGATAAGACATGTTTATGATAAAGATACCAAGGATGATGAAAAACATTTTCGGATGACAAGTACACTGTACTTAGTAGGTCCACACTCATTTGGGAGCATTCTAAGTCACAATCAAGGCCAGCCGCGGTGGCTCACACCTGTAATCCCAGCACTTTGGGAGGCCGAGGCAGGTGGATCACCTGAGGTCGGGAGTTGGAGACCAGCCTGACCAACATGGAGAAACCCTGTCTCTACTAAAAATACAAAAAAATTAGGCAGACGTGGTGGCACATGCCTGTAACCCCAGCTACTCGGGAGGCTGAGGTAGGAGAATCGCTTGAACCCGGGAGGCAGAGGTTGCAGTGAGCCGAGATAGTACCATTGCACTCCAGCCTGGGCAATAAGAGTGAAACCCCGTCTCAAAATAAATAAATAAATAAATAAAATAAATCACAATCAATTGTATTCTACAAATAAACAATACAACTCATGACTGGTCAATAGCTGTGCCCTACCCAATACAGTGACTATTACCTACATGTGACTATGTAAGTTAAAATTAAATAAAATTCAAAATTCAGTTCCTCCATCACTCTAATCACGTTTGAAATGTTCCATGGCCACATATGGCTAGTAGCTTGGCTACCCTACTGGACATCACAAAAGAGAACAGTTCCATCATGGACAAAGTTCCTTGGGGACTTAGTGCTGGTCTCTATCAAATTTAAAACACAAACACTTTTAATACGACTTTTCGCCAGCTTGGCAAGTTGAATTTTTATTTTAACTTTATAACTTACTAAGAATACATGACCTCACAAAGAAAATGGAATCGGTAGTATGTTGAGTTCTCATTTTTAAGTCCATTTGCCTTGTGCATAGATAGATTCAATAGTAATTGAGCCTTTCACAAATACGTATAAACTGAATAGTGAATGTGGATTCAGGACTTTTTTTGTAATTAACTAACATATTTGCCTTTTCATATAATTTATGCAATATTGTAAATTACAAAATTAAGTTCCATTGCCCTTAAACTATGGAATTGGTGCTTTTACTTATTCAACACAAGTGAGCATACATGTCTTAGATGTCAGGGTGAGTAAACATGGTTAGGGGAGGCAATGCCCTAGGGTGGGTGTCAGGCAGGGTACTGCATATGTACGCTGTGTTGGTCACATCCATGCATAAAGGTACCTTTATGGCTCTTAAGACACATATAGAATAAAGTCTGCGGGACGGGGTCTACCTGAACACTGAGTATCGGGGCTGGATGATCTCAGGAAAGGTCCACAGCCACCTGTGGTCCCAGGGGAAGGGGCCAACCCTCTGACACGGAAACACTTCCAGGGGTGGACACACCGGTGGGGGGGGTGGGGAGCACAGTGAAGATCACAAGTGCCTGTAGTGGCAGGAGCTGTGACAGGACAAGATCAGAGGCTGGGGCAAGAAGAAGTGGCCGTGGACCACCCCGTGCCCAGCCCAAGCCCTCCCCTGGCCCCGGGACAGGCGTGTTACATAACCCTGGCGGGCGTCTCTCGGCGCCGGGCGAGTGGTGCAGGCGGCGAGGACAGCCCCCGCGCCCGGGGGCCGCTCTTCCCCCCACCTCGGCTGGGGGCCGGAGTCGGGCCAGGGGAGCAGCCACCGCCTCCGCCTGGCACAGGCTGGACTCCCGGGCTCTCGGTTTCCGGCCCTGGCGCTCACACAACCCCAGAAACCAACACACAGACACCATAACAAAGGCGGCGACGCGGCGGCAACACCGGAGTGGGAGGACTAGGAGACCACGGTGGGGCTGGCAGTCAGCCCACCTGCCCAGCGGAGGGCACGGGCGTCCGTCCCGGCCGGTGCAGCCGCTGGGCAGGCGGCAGGCGGGAAAAGGGGGGGGTGCTTTGAGGTGCTACTCACTCTCGTCAGGCAACTGGTCGAGCTCCGCCATCTTGAACGAGCCGCGCCGCTTTTTCAAAGGCTGCCCGCCGCGGTGCATTGTGGGGCGGAGACTGTCTTTGCGAGGGAGGTTCGAATGCGGAGCTCGCTGCCCGCGGCGCCGCGCTGCGCTGCTCCCGCCGCGGCTGGCTGAGGCGGGCCCGGCTCCGCCCGCGCCTGCCCGGGGAGGAGGTGCCGCCGAGGGGGGGCCGCGCCTCGCCCCTCTGCCGCCGCCTCCGGCCGAGCCTGGCGGGAGGAAGGGAGGAAGGAGGCCGCGCGGCGAGCCCCGGCGCCGGAGCGCGGGGGGAGCAGTACCAGCTCCGGAGTCCCGCCCGGGTCCCGCTCCCGGCGCATGTTCCGCGGCCCGCGCTGCAGCTGCGGGAACTGCAGGCTGTTTGTTCCGAGTGGAGAACGGGAGGGAGGCCCCGGCGGGGGGAAAGAAGCCCTCGGTTCTGGGTCGCATTGACCGAGGGGGCTCTACGCAAAGTGAAATATTCACAGTTCCCGAAACCCACGTTGCTCGGGCGCCTCCGTCCCCTCGCTTTTCCCGAGAGCGCCGGCCGCAGCAGCCCCCTGCGCGTCGCGACGTCCGGGACTCGGTCCCAGCGGCCCCTCGCGATCCGGGCACGCCTTTCCCGAATGTTGGAAGTTGAGCTGCGTGCAGCCGGGGAGCGAGACCTTGAGAGGTCATGAAGTTGGTCATTTAGGCCGACAGCTAAAGAACTGTTCTGCTCAGCTGTTTCATCCATTCGACACTAGATCGTGCAGTGGGCTGGAAGAGAATTAGAAAACGAGTAACAGGAGGCTTCGAGAGGATACAGAAAGGAACAGTGACACTACAAGGTGATAAAGTACCTGATCCAAATGTTATCAGAATACTGGACGAGAATTCAACGAAATTGAAAGAAGGCCAAGGAAAAATTTCACAATATCTGTCTGTAACACTTTCCAGTTATAAAACACTGTTGCTTTTCAAAAATTCATTTAACAAATGTCATTGAGCTCCAATCCTTTTCTCCAGGAATTTATGGGGATTGGAGGAATGAGACCGTTAAGCAGTCAAAAGACAACATGGGTGAATTCCAGGAACTACAAAGTTAAAAGGCGGTAGACTAAGATGACAGAGTGGTACACAGAGGCCCACCCAGGCTAAGGAGTTGAACTTGCTTAGTCCACTGGAGCAGTGGAAAAGTCGGGTGTAAGAGGGGCATGTTTCTATTTGTGTTTTAGAACAAAAATATGGGAAATGGATTGGTGGGGGACAAGATGAGAGCCTAGAAACCAGTCAGGAAGAAGCTTATTTGGGGCATGCAAAGGACAGAAGAGAGAGGTAGCTGGAGAGGTGCAGCGGGTGGACTCTGGAGCCCCACGGCCTCGATGGGAAGAATCCAGATGGGCTGCTAGTTGTATAATCTCAGGCACGTTGGTTTCTCAACCGAATTCTCTGTGCCTCAGTTTCTTATCTGTAAAATGCAAATAACAGGGTTGTTTAGAGGGCTAAATGATTTGATAGATGTAAGGACCTTGTACTAGCTGCTAGCACCCATCACCTAGCCACTATTACTACCATAACCACAGCACAGGCAGTATGAGAGAGAGGTGGCAGCATGCACTCCACCTTTCAAGACGTGGAAAATAAAGGATTGGGTGAGTCACTGGGTGTGAGGAGAAGGAAGTCTCATTGCTGATGCCAGCTTTGTGCCTTGGGTAACTGGGTGCTGCCATGCTAAGGTAGGAGGGAGAGCAGGGAGTGAGCAGGGAGGGTGAAAGTTCAATTTTACAAAGTAATCCTTCCTTCAGAGCTAGCTTAACCTCTCCTTTGCCTTCTAAACACACTCTGATCTGCTCCCTAAGAAGATTAAAACACTGGTCCTTGTTGTCAGCACCTGGGGGGGACTTCAGCAGCTTGCACTTCAGTATCAGTTTGGAGATGAGATCAAGAAAAGGTCAGCCCTTTAAGAATGAAAGAATAGAAATTAAAAAAACATGAGAGGTTATCGGAGTGGGAGAAGCAAAAGCTTTGTGAATGTCATGATGGTCAAGGTGTCATTAGACCAAGGCAAACCTGGTTTTATTCTGAGGCAGTTTTCATGTACACGCAACAACACAACTACTGTTTAAATCAATGTTTTTAGGCCCTCCCGTGATAATCTTTTTAAACAAAAACTCTAAGTGACTCTTATAAATCCAAAGCCTGAAGCTGTATCCTAGCCCCAGATCTAGCGCTCAGCTGTGTGATCGAAGCCAAGGTACACTTAGCTCTTCAATAAGTTTCGTTATTGAATATTTATGACAGGTTTTACAATGATTGGCTTACTTGATTCTCCCAACAACCTGGTAATTTGTCCAAAGACAATGGCAAGCAAGTGCTAGAATCAGGAATCTAGCCCACTTTTCGGTGCCTCAGTGACTCCCTCTGTGATGGGAGGATTACACGTATGTCTTTATCCATTTGTGCTGCTATAACAAAACATCTGAGACTGGGTAATTTATAGACAACAAATTTTTTTTTTTTTTTTTTTTTTGAGACGGAGTTTTGCTCTTGTCACCCATGCTGGAGTACAATGGTGTGATCTCGGCTCACTGCAACCTCTGCCTCCTGGGTTCAAGTGATTCTCCTGCCTCTGCCTCCAGAGTAGCTGGGATTACAGGCGCCTGCCACTACTCCTGGCTAATTTTTGTATTCTTAGTAGAGACAGGGTTTCACCAGGTTGGCCAGGCTGGTCTTGAACTCCTGATCTCAAGTGATCTACCTGCCTCAGCCTCCCAAAGTGCTGGGATTACAGACATGAGCCACCATGCCCAGCTGACAACAAGAATTTATTTCTCACAGTTTCAAACGCTGGGAAGTCCAAGATCAAGGTGCCAACGTTGGTGTCTGGTGAGGGCAGCTCTCTGTTTCCAAGATGGTGGCTCATTGCTCCATCCTCTGGAGGGGATGCATGCTGTGTCCTCACATGGTAGAAGGGACAGAAAGGCAAGAGAACACCCCCTTCAGCCTTGAGCCCTTTCATAAGGGTACTAACCCCATTAACGAGAGCAGAACCCTCATGACTTAATCACCTCCCAGAGGCCACTCCACTTAATACTGTTGCATTGGGGATTATGTTACAACTGAATTTTGGGGGGAATACCATCATTCAAACCATAGCAACATACAACGCAGGGGTATTAAATTTCCTGCAATCACTTATTCCAATTTAAAATGACATGACTGTGTGTGGTGTTTGCTTTTTTAAAAAAACAAACCACAGTATGGATAAGGTCATTAAGTCATGAAAAACCTAAATAAAAATACACCATAAGAAACATCTCATGTACCTCATAAATATATCCACTTACTATGTACCCACAAAAATTCTAAAATATTTAAAAAACCATAAGAAAAATAAACATGGCCACATTTTAGAAATGTCAGGTTTGACCATTTCTAGTCCTGTGGCCTATTTATCAATTATTGGGTTGGATTATTTTTGTGAAAACAGTTGCAATAACTAAAGATAAAATGTGTGTGTTGGGGGCCTGGTGCAGTGGCTCACACCTGTAATCCCAGCACTTTGGGAGGCTGAGGCAGGTGGATAGCCTGAGCACCCGAGATCAGGGGTTTGAGACTAGCCTGACCAACATGGTGAAACCCAGTCTGTAGTAAAAATACAAAATTAGCCAGGCGTGGTGGCTTGCACCTGTAATTCAAGCTACTTGGAAGGCTAAGGCAGGAGAATTGCTTGAACCCAGGAGGTGGAGAGTGTAGTCTGCTGAGATCACACCACTGCACTGCAGCCTGGGTGACAGGGTGAGACTCCGTCTCAAAAAAAAAAAAAAAAAGTGTGTGTGTGTGTATAGTATGTATGTGCATGTTTTTATAAATACTTTTGATAAAGTTGGGAATTTGAGTTAGTAATGAAAAAACAAAGACAATTCAGTTTGCCTTGCTTGAGTATCTCAGCCATAATGAGGTAAAAAGGCTCTCCAGCCTATACATATATATATTTTTAAGTTATGTTGCTGGTAGGACTCCACACTCAGCATTTCCTCTTCCAGCATCCAAGTACACCAGGAGTACTGATGGCCCCAGGATCTAGGTTCAAATTGCAGTTCACCTACTTCCCTTGTGTGTATTCTTGAACAAATTACTCTCAGTAGTAGTTTTTAGTTTTCTTCTCCCTTTCTTGAAGGGTTATCATGAAGATTAAATTACATATTGTAAATTAAGTGCCTATCAAGATCTCCAGTGACTGTTGGTATCCTTCCTTGATGAGAATCCCTCTTTTAGAACATAAATATTCTCAAAAAGGTGCCCAGTGGCCATCCTGGTAATTCCCTTCAGAATCCTCTCCCTGAACATGTTCAGAGCAGTGAAAACAGGCATGAGGAGTGAGAGCAGAAGACATGGGTTGTAAGCCTTGCTTTACCTCTTGTGAGCACCATGATCTTGGACAAGTCATTGAACCTTTCTGCCTTTGTCTTTCCCATTTGGGGAGTGAATATAACTACACTGCCCTACCTAGATCACAATGTGAGGATGCATGTCCATAAAATTGAGATAATAAAAGATAAAATTCTCTACATGTGTTAGATATTATGGATAACATCCAAGTTTAGTGGAGTTTAGTATGTTACACTACTCTAATGAAAACTATAACAAAGCTCTTTAAAAAATCATATACAATACAAATGTGAAACTCATAATGAACCAAAGACCTAAATGTAAAAGCTAAACCATAAAAATTCCTAAAAGAAAACATAGGTGTAAATCTTCATGACCTTAGATTAAGCAACAGTTTCTCAGCCATGACACAAAAGCACAATCAACCAAAGAAGGTATAAATTGGACCTCATCAAAATTAAAAATTTGTGTGTTTCAAAGGGCACTATCAAGAAAGTGAAAAGACAACCCTTAGAATGGGAGAAAATATTTGCAAATCTTATATCTGATAAAGCACTTGTATCCAAAACATTTAAACACATTTAAAACTCTTATAACTTGGTAATAAAAAGACAACCCAATTCAAAAATGTGCAAAGGATCTAAATAGACATTTCTCCACAGTAGATAAGTCAGTAAGCACACAAAAGGCTGTTCAAGATCATTATCATTGGGGAGCTACAAATCAAAACCACAATGAGATACCAATTCACACCCACTGGGATAGCTATGATAAAAAAGACAGATAATAACAAGTGTTAGCAAAGATGTGAAGAAATCAGAACACTGTGTACTGCTATTGGGAATGTAAAATGGTGCAGCTGCTATGGAAAACAATATGGTGGTTCTTCAAAGATTTATACATAAAAGTACTATGCTATATGATCCAGCAATTCTACTCTGAATATAAATGCCCAAAATAATGAAAAGCAAGGACTCAAACAAATATTTGTACACCCATGTTCTTAGCAGTATTACTTCACAATAGCCAAGAGTTGGACGCAACCTAAGTATTGATGGATGGATGAATGGAAAAAGAAAATGTGGTACATAAATACAATAGAAAATTATTTAGTCTAAAAAAGGAAGAAAATTCTGCCATATATGAGGGGTCTTAAGAAAGTTCATGGAAAATGCATATTATGAAAAAACTGGCCATGCATGGTGGCTCACGTCTGTAATCCCAGCACTTTGGGAGGCCAAGGCAAGCAGATCACCTGAGGTCGGGAGTTCGAGACCAGACTGGCCAAAATGGCAAAACCCCGTCTCTACTAAAAATACAAAAATTAGCCGGGTGTGGTGGCGGGCACCTGTAATCCCAGCTATTCGGGAGGCTGAGGCAGGAAAATTGCTTGAACCTGGGTGGTGGAGTTGCTGTGAGCCGAGATCACACCACTGCACTCCAGCCTGGGCAAGAGAGTGAGATTCCGTCTCAAAAAAACAGAAAAAAGAAAAAAAGTATGCATGGATTTCAAATTTTTTTTGCACCAAAATAAACTTGTACTTACTTGTTATAACGTGCCTGAATGGGATCTAGTCTGAAACACTAAGAAGGGTAAGACATCAGTTTGAACAGAGTACCTTTCAGAGCAACATAAATTCTGCTAAAATTGAAGCAAGAACAAACATCAATGGTGAAGCTTGATGGTGGACAAATGGAAGCTTTACGGTGAAGCTTGGGTGGAAGAATGATGAAATTATTGATGCTCTTAAAGCAAACTAAATATAGCCTGAGAAGAAGTCCATACTTCTGTATTTGAGTCCTTGTGGACTAACTGTAACCTAGTGTAATAGGCAGACAAGATTAAAAACTTAACTTAGGGGTATGTGCCTATAACTAAATCGCTGAGTCTTGGCCAATCCCAGCAGCCATACTTCAACCACTCTTAGACTGCTGAATGTTCGAACTGTGTTCAAATAAGGGAAACAACCTGTAACCAATCCAGCTGTTTCTGTACCTCACTTCTGATTTCTGTATGTCACTTTACTTTTTTTGCCTATAAATTTGTTCTGACCATGAGGCACCCCTGGAGTCTCTCTGAATCTGCTGTAATTCTAGGGGCTGCCCAATTTGTGAATTGTCCATTGCTCAATTCAACTCCTTTAATTAGGCTGAAGTTTTTCTTTTAACAATGCTTTGCAAAAAGTTTATGAGGATGATGCGCCAAAGAATTCAGCAGTTTATAAACAGATAACTCATTTTAAGAGAGGACAAGACGATATTGAAGATGAAACCTGAAGCAACAGAGCATCCACTTCAATTTTCAAGGAAAAAGTTAACCTTATTTGCGCCCTAATTGAAGAAGACCGATTATTAACAGCAGAAAGAATACCCAACACCATAGATATCTCAATTGGCTCAGTTTACACAATTCTAACAGAAAAATTAAAGGTGAGCAAACTTTTCATTTGATGGATGCCAAAACAGTTGCATTCAGATCAGCTGCAGACAAAAGCAGAGAGCACAGCCTTTTTTTTTCCTTCCATGTCAGACAGGTAATGTGCCGATGTTGTAACAAGGTTCAAGGGTGGGACATCTCACACATGAGCGTGGACACACAATCATCATGCTCAGGAGCTACAAAAGGATTTGAGCAGAGCTTTCAATGGAAATTTTAAACGAGTGGGGTCAGGATCCTGAAGCACTTCCTTGAAGAATTATAACAGGAGATGAGACGTGGCTTTACCAGTATGATCCTGAAGACAAAGCACAATCAAAACAATGGCAACCAAAAGGTGGAAGTGGTCCAGTCACAGCAAAAGTGGACCAGTCAAGAGCAAAGGTCATGGCAATAGTTTTTTGGGATGCTTGAGGTATTTTACTTGTTAACTCTCTGGAGGGCCAAAGAATGATAACATCTGCTTATTACAGGAGTGTTTTGAGAACGTCAAAGCTTTAGCAGAAAATCCCTGAGAAATCTTCACTAGGGAGTCTTCCGCCACGCCAATGCTCCTGTTCATTCCTCTCATCAAAATGCGTGCAAGCAAGAGTTTCAACAGGCTGGACACGGTGGCTCATGCCTGTAATCCAGCACTTTGGGAGGCCAAGGCGGGTGAATTGCTTGAGCCCAGGAATTAGAGACCAGCCTGGGCAACATGGTGAAACCCCATCTCTACAAGAAATACAAAAATTAGCCAGGCGTGGTGGCGCATGCCTGTAGTCCCAGCTGCTCGGAAGGCTGAGGTGGGAGAATTGCTTGGGCCCAGGAGGTAGAGATTGTGGTGAGCCGTGATTGTGTCAGTCCACTCCAGCCTGGGCTACTGAGTGAGGCCCTGCCTCAAAAAACAAACAAACAAACAAACAAATAAATAAATAAATAGAGTTTCAAAAGGAAATCATTAGGCCTCCACCTTACAGTCCTGATTTGCCTCCTTCTGCCTTCTTTTCATTTCCTAATCTTTAAAAAAACCATAAAAGTACGCCTATTTTTCTTCAGTTAGTATCGTAAAAGAGACTGCACTGACATGGTTACATTCCCAGGACCCTCAGTTCTTTAGGGATGGACTAAATGGCTTGTATCATTGCTTACAAAAGAAAGTGTCCCGAACTTGGTGAAGTCTATGTTGAGAAATAAAGTTTATATTTTTTATTTTAACTTTTTTGACAATTATTTAAGATCTTTATTGACAAGTGCTTGCAGTTCATTGACTATTTTGAAAAAACACCAAGTTGTAAACTTTTATTACAATTTAAAATGAAGTTCTTAAGTCTCAACTTGACCAGATATGAAACAATTTAAAAATCTTTAGAGGCATATTGAGAAAAGCCAGACTTTTTTTTTTTTTTTTTTTTAAGAAAACCACATTTGTTATCACCAAAAAGAGTTGTCTTTAGGAAAAAAGTGATTTAAAAAACCCATGCTGCACAGATAATGCAGATAGTTCTAATAATTGGTCAGCAGCAAAAAGCAAACAATGTCTTCAGTGCCAATCTTTTGTTCATTTCTTATTGCTGTAGTTTCACATTCATTTATTCTTGTTGTACGACTAAAGGGGATGATGGTAGAGATGGTAAGCTGGTATTTACTCAGCCCTACCTTGCTCAGCCTTGGCCATGGGCAAATTTTCAGCTGCTTTTGTCTCTTTGCCATATTTTCTGGGTCTCCACCTGGGCACCGACATTGCTGCTGCCCTGGGGTCTCATCTCCTTGATTTATTTTTATCCTCTCCATCACCATCCCCTCTAGGCTGTCTTTGGCTAGGAGGGCCCCAGCGGAATTGTGGCCTATAGTCACATACATATCTTGCCTCACTGGTCTACCTGGTGCTCCTGCACCCTGGTTGTCAGCACCCTCCATCTCTGCTCCCTGCACTGGAGGGCTGCAACACTGTGGTCCATGCCCATAGGGTCTCTTCAGGTAGCAGGAACCTTCTCCAGGAACCTTCTCCTGAGGAAGGGCTGGTCTTGTTGGGCCTGGCCTTTGGGAGCACTCCACCATCCTTCCTTCTTTTCCCCATACTCACTATTCTGGTAATTCCGCTGGTAATTGTGTGGAGGACCCCCAGGACGTGGATTGCTTCCATAATGGTTACGGCCTGCTCCACGTTTACTGCCTTGCGGTGGAATTCCACCAGGGCTGTGACATCGGCTGCCTCCACACCCTTTTCTCCTTCAGTGTCAGACTCCACAGTCTCTCCAGTTCCTACACTGCCAAGGTACTTCCTGGGGTTCTTTTTTAATGGCAGATCTGTTTCTTACATTGAATCATTTTCCTTTTTCCAAAAATCTTTGCCATGACCTTCTTGTCCCTACCCACAGAACCATGGATGTGAGGCTGCCGAGGCCAGTACTCCCTGGGCAGCCAAGTCTGGTGGTAGAGGTGTGGCTACTTTCAGGGCTTTCTGGGGTCTGCTCTCAGATCCTGATCAAACTTTATTTTTTTATTTTTATTTTTTGAGACAGGGTCTCACTCTGTTGCTTAAGCTGAAGTTCAGTGGTACAATCATAGCTTACTGCAGCCTCAACCTCCCTGGCTCGAGGAATCCTCCCACTTCAGCCTCCCAAGTAGCTGGGAATACAGATGCGCACCACCACACCCAGCTAATTTTTTATTTTTTGAGACAAAGTCTTGCTGTGATGCCCAGGCTGGAGAGCAATGGCACAATTTTGGCTCACTGCAACCTCCACTTACCAGGTTCAAGCGATTCTCCTGCCTCAGCCTCCCGAGTAGCTGGAATTACAGGCACATGCCACCACACCCAGCTAATTTTTGTATTTTTAGTAGAGACGGGGTTTCACCATGTTGGCCAGGCTGTTCTCAAACTCCTGAGCTCAAGTGATCCTCCTACCTTGGCCTCCCAAAGTGCTGCGATTACAGGTGTAAGTCACTGCACACAGCCTTAAAAAAAATCATTTAATTCAATTTTTCCACTAACTTCTTGAAGTCCTCTTGTACTACAGCATAGATCAATTTGAAGACTTTATGCTCAGCCGAATAAGCCAGTGAAATAACACATAAGGAGAAATACTGTAGGATTCCACTTATGTGAAGAACCTGGAGTTCTCAAATTCATGGAGAAAAAGCAGAATGGTGCTTGCCAGGGGTTGAGGGGGAGAGGAGTGAGGAGTTATTGTTTAATGGGTACAGAGTTTCAGTTTTGGATGATAAAAAAGTTCTGGAGGTGGATGGTGGTGATGGTTTCACAACAACATGAATGTACTTAGTGCCACTGAACTGTATGCTTTAAAATGGCTAAAATGGTAAATATTATATTATGTGCATTTTACAAGAAAAAAATTCATATTACACAAACATTATAAGTATGATTCCAATTACTAAATATATTTGCATAGATTAAGCTCAGAACAAAAGATATCCAATGTTTATGGTGGCTATCTCTGAGTGATAGGGTTATGGGTGCTTTTAATTTTCTCTGAATCTGTATTTATAATAGAGAAATTATAAGTAGTAAATTATATAAAATTATGAGCAGTAAAATTTTTTTATTACTTTTGCTAGTACTGCAAGTCCAAAATATTTTGTATTATCTTTTTTTTTTTTGAGACAGAGTTTCTGTCTTGTCACCCAGGCTGTATTGCAATGGCACGATCTTGGCTCACTGCAACCTCTGCCTCCCAGATTCAAGGTTCAAGCAATTTCACCTCAGCCTCCCGAGTAGCTGGGATTATAGGCACCCGCCACCACACTGGCTAATTTTTATATTTTTGGTAGAGATAGGGTTTTGCCATGTTGTCCAGGCTGGTCTCCAACTCCTGACCTCAGGTGATCCGCTCACCTTGGCCTCCCAAAGTACTGGTATTACAGGTGTGAGCCACCGTGCCTAGCCTTGTATTACTTTTATAATAAAAGCAGGCATTGAAAAATGTGGTAGAAGAGGGAAACAACAGACATTTGAGGGTGGAGAGTGGGAGGAGGGAGCAGATCAGAAAAAATAACTGTTGGCTATTAGGCTTAGTAACAGGGTGATGAAATAATCCGTGCAACAAACCCCCATGACATGAGTTTACCTATATAACAACCTGCACGTGTACCCCTGAACCTAAAATAAAAGTTAAACAAAAAGAAAAAAGTGGTATACCATACAATGAAATATTATTCAGCCATAAAAAGGAATGAAGTACTGGTAAATGTTACAACATGAATGAACCTTGAAAACATCATATGCTAAGTGAAAGAAGCCAGTCATAGAAGATCACATATAGTAGGATTCCACTCATGTGAAATGTGCAGAATAGGCAAATCCATGGAGATAAAGGACAGATTAGTGATTGCTTAGGGCTGATGGGAACAGGGGCAGCGGTGGGGGATGGGGAGTGACTACTAATGAGTACAGGGTTTCTTTCTCTCTTCTTCTTTCTTTTTTAGAGACAAGGTCTTCCTTGCTGTTGCCCAAGCTAAGTATAGTGGCCTTATCATAGCTCACTGCAGCCTAGAACTCTTGGGGCTCAAGAAATCCTCCTGCCTCAGCCTCTGGAGTGGCTGGGACTAGTGTGTGCCACCATGCCTGGCTAAATTTTTTTTTTGTAGCGACAGGGATCTCATCATGTTGCTTATGCTGGTCTTAAACTCCTGGCGAGAGGTGAAGCCAGTGCGGCTTCTGGATGGGGTGGGCACTTGGAGAACTTTTCTATCTAGCTAGGGGATTGTAAATGCACCAATCAGCACTCTGTGTCTAGCTAGAGGATTGTAAATGCACCAATCAACATTCCATAAAAATTGACCAATCAGCACTCTGTAAAATGGACCAATCAGCACTCTGTAAAATGGACCAATCAGCACTCTGTGAAATAGACCAATCAACGGGACATGGGCGGGGCCAAATAAGGGAATAAAAGCTAGCCACCCGAGTCAGCAGTGGTAACATGTTTGGTTGCTTTTCTGCCTTGTGATTTTGCTCTTCACAATGATTCTTGTTGCTGATTACTCTTTGGGTCTGTGCTACTTTTAAGCGCTGTAACACTCGCTACAGAGGTCTGTGGGTTCATTCTTGAAGTCGGCAAGACCACGAACCCACCAGAAGGAAGACACTGCGGATATATCTAAAGGAACAAACTCTGGACACACCATTTTTAAGACATCTTAACACTCAACACCAAGGTCCGCAGCTTCATTCTTGAAGTCAGTGAGACCAAGAACCCACCGGAAAGAACTGATTCCGGACCCACTGGTCTCAAGCGATTCTCCTGCCACAGTCTCCCAAAGTGCTGGAGCCGCTGTGTTCAGTCCACTGTAGAGGGGTTTCATTTTGGGGTGATGAAAATGTCCTGACACTGACCGGGTGCGGTGGCTCACGCATGTTATCCAAGCACTCTGGGAGGCTGAGGAGGTAGATCACTTGGGGAGAGGAGTTAAAGACCAGCCTGGCCAATATGGTGAAACTCTCTTTTAAAAATACAAAAATTAACTGGGCGTGGTGGTGGGCAGCTGTAATTCAGATACTCGGAAGGCTGAGGCTGGAGAATAACTTGAACCTGGGAGGCAGAGGCTCAGTGAGTTGAGATCGTGCCACTGCATTCCAGCCTGGGTGACAGCAAGACTCCGTTTCAAAAAAAAAAGGTCCTGAAATCAACCGTGGTGGTTGCACAACTCTGTGCATACAGTAGTCCCCACTTCTCCAGGGTTTGTTTTGCCATGGTTTCAGTTAACCATGAACAACTGAGGTCTGAAAAGAGGTGAGTACAGTATAAGATATTTAGAGACACAGTTACAATAAACTTTTATTACAGTATACATTTGTTACAGTGTATTGCTGTGATTGTTCTGTTTTATTATTTTTGAGACAAGGTATGTCATCCAGGCTGGAGTGCAGGGGTGCAATCACGGCTCACCATAGCCTGGACCTCCCCAGGCTCGGGTGATTTTGCTACCTCAGCCTCCATAGTAGCTGGGACCACAGGCTTGCATCACCACACCCAGCAATTTTTGTATATTTTATAGAGATGGGATTTTGCCATCTTGCTGAGGCTGGTCTTGAGCTCCTGGGCTCAAGCAGTCCGCATGCCCTGGCCTCCCAAAGTGCTGGGGTTACATGCGTGAGCCACTGTGCCCAGCCTGTTCTATTTTATTATTATTGTTGTTAATCTGTTACTCTGCTAATTTACAAATTAAACTTTATCGTATGTATGTATAGAGAAAACAGTATATATAGGATTCAGTACTATCGTCAGTTTCAGGCATCCAATGGGGGTCCTGGAATGTATCCCCCAGGGTTAAGTGTGAACTAGTATATACTAAAAACTATTGAATTGTGTATTTTAAATAGGTGAATTGTGGTCTGTGAAGTATAACTCAATAAATGTGTTACAAGGAAAATCTTGTTTTCAGACTAGGTTTTATCCCAATCTTAAAATCTTTGGTAGTCATTTTGTGCTAGACCCATTCCTAGGCACTTAATGAAGATGTGAAGTCAAAGAGGCACTCTACTAGGCAATTTTCTTTCTTTCTTTCTTTCTTTATTGAGACGGAGTCTCATTCTGTTGCTCAGGCTGGACTGCAGTGGCGCAATCACAGCTCCTGCAGCCTCAACCTCCCAGGCTCAAGCCATATCCTCCCACCTCAGACTGCCAAATAGCTGGGACTACAGGGGCATGCTACTACAGGGGCACACTATTATTTTTTGTAGAGATAGGGTTTTGCCATGTTGCTCAGGCTGGTCTAGAACTCCTGAGCTCAAGCAATCCGCCCTCAGTGTACCAAAGTGATGGGATTACAGGCGCTTGGCCTGTTCAGAATTTCTTAAATGAATTAGCACATATAAGCTAGAGGAGCCCACCAGCCTAGGCTACCCAAGGAGGAATACCTTGTCATCAGAACTGCCCAAACCAGAAAGATTGGATGACTCAACCCAGTGCAGATTTGTGAATTCTAACCCAGAAAGATTACCCCTTCAGGACATGTGTCCTGGAAACATGTCCAAGGAAATGGACACATTTCCATGTGTCCAAGGAAACATTAAGAGTTTAATAGCTGGGGCAACATAGTCAAACTCTGTCTCCACAAAAATTAGCTGGGCGAGGTGGTGTGTGCCTGTAGTCCCAGCTATGCAGGAGGCTTACGTGTGACAATCATTTGGGCTGGGGAGGTTGAAGCTGCGGTGAGCTATGATTGCACCACTGCAGTCCAGCCTGGGAAACAGAGCAAGACCCTGTCTCAAAAAAAAAAAAAAAAAGGTTTATAGTCATCAATTCTGCTTTATCTTCATAACCCCTAGTATTCTAGGCAATTTAATAGTGTACAATTATCCAGTAATTAGCCAGCAAATACTTATTAAGCACCTACTATGTGGCAGAAACTAAGGTTGCAAAATTCAACGTGACATAGTGCCTTGCAGAGCTTTCAGTCTAAGGGAAGATACAGATACATTCCATAAGCAATTGCAATAGTTTGACAAGAGCTACCCTAGGGCTGAGGTCAAGATACTGTAGGAGCATAGTGGAGTGCAGGATGTAGGGGAGGAAAAGAAATATTTTTTCCTTGATCATCACTGGGTTTGTGGCTGAAGCCCCTATAACAAAAGATAGTTTAACAAGAAAAGTATACACATTTATTTATTTAAGTTTCATGTGACACGGAAGACCTTAAAAGGAAACGGGCCGGTGCAGTGGTTCGCACCTGTAATACCTCGGGAGACCGAGGTGGGCTGATCACCTGAGGCCAGGAGTTTGAGACCAGCCTGGCCAAGATGGCAAAACCCAGTCTCTACTAAAAATACAAAAATTAGCCGGGTGTGGTGGCGTGCACCTGTAATCCCAGCTACTTGGGAGGCTGAGGCAGGAGAATCGCTTGAACGCGGGAGGCAGAGCTTGCAGTGATTCAAGATCAAGCCACTGCACTCCAGCCCAGGCGACAGAGCAAACCTCCATCTCAAAAAAAATAAAAAAAGGAAATGGACCAAAGAAACAGGTAAATCTGTGTATATTTTATACTAGGTTTGATGGAGAAATGGATGGTCATGGAAAAATATAATTGGATAAAAAGTATGATATAATGTTAATAAAGTGTGAGGGGACCACTTAGCAAGACCTATTTGTTCAGATTTTTCTTTGTGTCTCTGTGTATTCAGAGATAAGGATGTCCCTTTCCTCTAGGTATAGGGAAGGACCTCTCCAATGAGGTCTCATGACCTGCTTCAAGGGAGAAGATTGAGAGGAAGATGAGAATGACCTACTTGCTTCTGCTGTTTTCTCAAATACCAAAGTGCCGTATTTGTGGGTAGCATGTCCTGAACTTAATCAGAGATTGGTAGGGGGTGAGGTAAGAAATGTTTCCCAGTCTTTGAACTGAGACCTGAAGGCTGAGTAGAAGTTAGAGAGAGGAAGTGGAAAAAGAAAGTACTATGACTGGCAGAAAGTCATGTGCAAAGGCCCAGGGGAAAGAAAGAACATAGCTTTTATCCCAGGAACTTTAAGTATTTGAGGATAGTTGAAGAGTTTAAAATTAGATGTGGCAAAAGGTAAGACTCAAGAGATAAACAGGGGCCTCACAAGTATAGAGGGCTTTTGAAACCTTTCCTGAAGTGGGTTTTGATACCTATGGAGGTGCACCACTGTTAGGGTTCTCTAGAGAGAGAGAACAAATAGGGGATGATTAGATAGATAGATAGATAGATAGACAGATAGATAGATAGATACCTAGATAGATACATATACAGACAGAGGAGAAGGGATTTATTAGGGAACTGGCTCACATGATTCTGGAAGCTGAGAAGTCCCATGACAGGCCATCTGCAAGCTGGAGACCCTGGGATGCTGGTATTGTGGCTCAATCCAAGTCAAAAAGTCTTAGAACCAGGGATGCCAATGGTGTAATTCTCAGCCCAAGCCCCAAAGCCTGAGAACCTGGCGGGGTGGGTGATGCTCATGTAAGCCCTAGAGTCTCAAGGCTGGAGAGCCTGGGGTCCTGATATCCAAGGACAGGAGGAGAAGAGTACGTCCCAGCTCCAGGAGAGAGAGGAAATCCTTTTCTCTCCTTTTTTTGTTCTATCTTGGCCCCCAGCCAATTGGTTGATGCCCAGCCACATTGAGGGAAGATCTTCCCCTCTTAGTCCACTGACTCACACGCCAGTCTGCTCTGGAAACCCGGACAGAAACACCCAGAAGGAATGTTTTACCATCTCTCTAGGTGTTCCTTAATGCAGTCCAGCTGACACCTAACCTTAACCATCACAGCCACTGAGATCTCCAGCCTCCAACTGCTGCCCCTAAGCTCTGCCACAGGATTCATATCAGCACCATGCTCTCCCCAGGCTGCTCCTAGCCAATAACTGCACATGGCAGAGCTGCTCAAACCAGGCCATTCCATGCCTCCTCTAATGGGCTGTCTTGGCTGTGGGGGCTCCTGCGTGGTCTGGTCAGGATAGGCTGCACACTTACCTGTAGAGCTGCCTGGAGCCTGATGGTGACCCTTGGCCAACACTATGGAATATATCAAATGATGTTCTGTAACCATCGGTCTGTGGATTGTTTGGGGAACAGGACATACCAGCCTTCAGCACTGTTTAATAATTGTTTCTTTGATGGAGCCTGCAGAATTTCAATATTAAGGCTGGTCAGGGAGCTAAAACATGCCTACGTGACCAGTTCACTCTAAGAGATCCCACCATGAGTGAGCTTTGGACTTCCTGGTATGTACACACATGATGGTTCAAGACCTGAACATGTAGCACATGCAGTGGGAGTCAGCAGAGACAGAACAAAGAAGCCTGTGCCTGAGATCTCTAGCCCCTTCTTTGCATAACGTTGCCTGCTGTTACCATACTGTATCCTTTGCCTGTTAAAAACTGATATGTGAGGGCCAGGCTGGGTGGCTCACGCCTGTAATCCCAGCACTTTGGGAGGCTGAGGAAGGTGGATCATGTGAAGTCTGGAGTTCAAGACCAGCCTGGCCAAGATGGTGAAACACTGTCTCTACTAAAAATACAAAAATTAGCTGGGCATAGTGGTGCACACCTGTAATCCCAGCTACTCGAGAGGCTAAGGTGGGAGAATTGCTTGAACCTGAGAGGTAGAGGTTGGGGTGAGTAGACATCTGCCACTGCACTCCAGCCCGGGTGACAGAGCGAGACTGTCTCAAAAAACAAAACAAAACAAAACTGGTCTGTATGAGTATAGGAACTGTTGGAGTCCTGTGAGTCCTTTCAGCAAGCAAACATGGAAGGTAATCAGAGCATGAGGAACACAGCCTCCCATTGGCCTAGCTGTCTCTCTGCTTTATCCCTCAAAAGCATTTCCCCAAATAAATAAATGAATCTGCATATCTGATTGTGTCCTAGCCTCTGTTTCTCAGAAAACTTGAACAGGAACAGGGTATCAAGAGTGGCTGAAAAAGCACACAGTTTAGGATTGACTAATTTATCACCTGGCTGGCAAGGAGTATCCCATCCCAAGAGGAATGTGGGGCATGGATAATGCCTGATTCAAGGTGGCCCAAAATATCTGAGTGGAGGGGAACACCTTTGCTGGTGAGATGATTCAGGCATTGAAAGACAGGGGAAAGACACTGCTTAAAAACACAGTGGAGTTGGCTGGTTATTAGTGCCCTGTATAGGAATAATGAAAAGCAAGAGTTAAACACATACCAGCTAAGTGGAGAGCCAGAGCCCTCATTGGTAGCTTACAAAAAGGCCATCATTGCCTTTACGAAGAGTGAACACAGCTGAGGAGCAAACTCAGGTCTTAATGTTACTGAACAGAATTGGGGTCCGCTTGCCTGGTGCAATAAGGCCAAAACAACCACACGGAGGTTTGCAGCAGGAGAAAGGAGGGAGTTTATTTGCAGGGTGCCAAGTGAGAATCAAGCAGCTCTTGCTTAAATTTTGACCTCCCCGATGGCTTGAAAGTAAGGACGTTTTGTTTTGTTCTTTGAGACAGGATCTCGCTCTGTCACCCACGCTGGAGTGTGGTGGTGCAATCATAGCTCACTGCAACCTCAAACTCCTGGAGTCAAGCGATCCTCCCATCTCAGCTTCCCAAGTAGCTAGGGCTATAGGCATGTGCCACCATACCTGGCTAGTTTAAAATTTTTTGTGGAGATCTGGGGCAGGTGTGTAGGGGGGTGGGGTCTTGCTATTTTGCCCAGGCTGGTCTCGAACACTTGGCCTCAAGAAATCCTCCTGCCTCAGCCTCCCAAGGTGCTGGGATTACAGACATGAGCCACTGCGCCTGGCCTGAAAGAAAGAATTTTTAAAGGCAGGGGTAGATTTTAGGAAAGCAGAAGTTACAGGCAAAATCATAAATCAATACATGGAGATTATATACTGTTTTGGCCTAAAAGGGTGGGATATCTTGAAGTGTGGGGGCTTATAGGTCACTGATAGACTCAAGATTTTCTGATTTGCAGTTGGTTGAGGAAGAGAAGTTTTGTTTAAAAATTTGGGGTCAGCAGCAAACAATGTTAGCTCTGGCTTTGGGCATGACCTCCTCCAGGCCCCTCAGGAAGAAATTGAGAACAAAGAAGTCCAGTCCTCAGCTCCCTGTTCTCTGAGGTCTAAAGTGCCAGCAGATCCATTTGACAGGGGTTTGAGTTCCTGAAAAATCACTCAGTGACATATGTTAAGATGTTATCTTTAGTTTCTGTAGGGGAACCAAACATCCTGTGATTCTAACTACTGTTTTAAACTACCATTACCTTCTTGCTTATCAAGTTGCTTATTTACTTCTCAGGAGTAGCTAGGAGCCTGGAATTTCCCTTGAAGGAATTCAGGATTTTCCTTTATTTCCATGCTCGGGGTGCCTGAAGGCTCAAAAAGGGGGGGGGGGTCCCTGCTCCCTCTCATTAATAAAGTCATTGAGTTCCAGAGGCATTTAAATGGTCAGCCAAGGCTGGGCACGGTGGCTCATGCCTGTAATCCCAGCACTTTGGGAGGCCAAGGCAGGCAGATCACTTGAGGTCACGAGTTTGAGACCAGCCTGGCCAACATGGTAAAACCCAGTCTCTACAAAAAATACAAAAATTAGCTGGGCGTGGTGGTGTGTGCCTGTAATCCTAGCTACTGGGAGGCTGAGGCACGAGAATCACTTAAACCAGGGAGGCAGAAGTTGCACTGAGCTGAGATCACACCACTGCACTCCAGCCTGGGCAACAGAGCGAGATTCCATCTCAAAAAAATAAGTAAATAAGAATAAAAAATAAATGCTTAGCCAAGACAAGTTGTTTACACAACCTCAGAGCCCTGGTTGAGAAAACCTGGGACCCTGACACACAGGATGGGGACATCTGGGGATGTGCCCTAAAGGATTTGGCTCTGCAGACTCAAAGGTTACAGAGGTATTCAACCTCCTCCATTAAAAGATAACACTCCCCGGCCCGGTGCAGTGGCTCACAGCTGTAATCCCAGCACTTTGGGAGGCCGAGGCAGGTGGATCACAAGGTCAGGAGATCGAGACCATCCTGGCTAACACGGTGAAGCCCCGGCTCTATGAAAAATACAAAAAATTAGCCAGGCGTAGTGGCGGGCACCTGTAGTCCCAGCTACTCAGGAGGCTAAGGCAGGAGAATGGTGTGAACCTGGCAGGCGGAGCTTGCAGTGAGCCGAGATCATGCCACTGCACTCCAGCCTGGGTGACAGAGCAAGACTCCGTCTCAAAAAAAAAAAAATTAGGCCAGGCATGGTGGCTCACGCCTGTAATCTCAGCACTTTCAGAGGCCGAGGTGGGTGGATCACTTGAGCTCTGGAGTTCGAGACCAGCCTGGCTAACGTGGTAAAACCCCGTCTCTACTAAAAATACAAAAATCAGCTGGGCATGGTGGCGTGTGCCTGTAATCCCAGGTAGTTGAGAGGCTGAGGCAGGAGAATCACTTGAACCTAGGAGGCAGAGGTTGCAGTGAGCGGAGATCCTGGGCAACAGAGTGAGACTCCATCTCAAAAAAAAGAATTAAATCCTGGGGTGAGGATGGTGAAGATCAAGATGCACCATCAAAGATCTAAAGGGACTGGGTGCAGTGGCTCATGCCTGTAATCTCAGCACTTTGGGAGGATGAGGTGGGAGGATCACTTGAGCCCAGGAGTTTGGGACCAGCCTGGACAACATAGCAAGACTCCATCTCTACAAAAAATAAAAAAATTAACTAGGCATGGTGGCGTGCCATTGCACTGTAGCCTGGGCGACAGAGCAAGACCCTGTCTCAAGAAAGATCTAAAGGATGTCAGGTCTGCTGTTTGACTTTTTAAAAAAATCATCCTAAATTTAATATAGATAAGTTTTTTTAGCATTTGTAAAATCATTCAGCCACACTTGCATGTTCTAAATATTTTCCCATGTTCAACAGATTTAAATGAAGTTATTCCACCACTTAAAGAGAAAAGTCTGTGCAATCACTTTAAACCTTGAAGTTATCTTAATTTCATCATTAAGATAGCAATACCTCTTAATCTCACTGGGATCTGGATCCAAACTCACATTCTTCCTCACAAAATGTAATCAATTTTGTGTTCACCCATATATCATCATACTGAGCCTTGTGAATTTATCTTAAATAATTAACATCTTCTGGGGAAACTTGTTCCATTGGAATTCCTAATTCAGCTTTTAGAGGCCCCTGTGCTGCCCTTTTTGCTCTGATTGCATCATTTTTTTCAAGGGCTCTTGGATGGATGACTACAAGTATTGATAAACAACCTGGAAAGGTCATTTTAGTGTATGATCTCGCTGTAGTAGTAGCTTATTTTCTGTGTTTAATAAGAGGCCAGGTGAGATGGCTCATGCTGGTAATGCCAGCATTTTGGGAGGCTGAGGTGGGAAGATTGCTTGAGTCCAGGAGTTTGAGAGCAGTCTGGGGAATATGGCAAAAACCCATCTCTACATAGAATTCGCACCTGTGGTCCCAGTTACTCCGGAGGCTGAAGTAGGAGGATCACCTGAGCCCAGGGAGGCTGAGGCTGCAGTGAACCGTGATTGAGACACTGGATTCCAGCCTGAGTGACAGAGTGAGACCCTGTCTCAAAAAATAAAATAAAATAAAATAAAAATGAAAAAAAAGTCACTTAAGGTGCAATGCAATAGTCCTTTTTCAATGTTTTCATTCAGGTGAATGAAACAATTTGTTTTGGTTCCATGTCCAGTTTTATTGTCATTGGCATCACTCAAAATATACACGACTAGGCTGGGTACAGTGGCTCACGCCTGTAATCCCAGCACTTTGGGAGGCCGAGGCGGGTGGATTATTTGAGGTCAGGAGTTCGAAACCAGCCTGGCCAACATGGTGAAACCCCATTTCTACTAAAAATTAGAGACATTAGCTGGCCGTGGTGGCATGCATCTGTAATCCCAGCTACTCAGGAGGCTGAGGAAGGAATCGCTTGAACCTGAGAGGCAGAGGTTACAGTGAGCTGAGATCATGCCCCTACACTCCAGCCTGGGCAACAGAACGAGACGCTGTCTCAAAAAAAAAAAAAAAAGAATATACATCACTTCCAGAATTGGAAAATTTTGCTCATCAAAATTGTCAATATTTATTTCAGACATGATTAAAATATGTCTGTTCTGTCCTCAGTATCCTTGCTCCAGCTACAGCAGAGGGTCCCATGGCTGAATCAGACAGCAAGAACCAAATACATTCCCGAAGGCTTAAATGTGTCTCCTTCAGGCCCGCAGTAGAATGGTTCATAAGCAACTCCTACCAAAGATTTTCTTTCCTATGCCTTGCCACACTTGCTGATTCAAGGATAGGAACCTAAATCAATGAGTCTGTTGAATAGGGACTGGGAAATGGATCCAGAAAAGTGGATTTAATCACTTTCCAAGTGGCTACACCAAAACACACAAACCTGTCCTTTCGTTTGGCTATATTTTTCACCAAGTGGCTAGAAGCAGCAGAAAATGCCAGTCCACAAAGAATAGGTAGTGAGCTCTCAGGAGCCTCCAAGAGCGAAGAGGGAAAAGCTGCAGCAGTGCTTTCTGCCCTGGTTCCATCTCTCTTTCCTTAAGCCTGGCTGCACCCTCACCCTGGGGTTATTTGCAACCCAAGGCCTCACTAACCTATATTTCTATGCTGACATCAAACTAAACTATGCATATGTGCAAAGGATGGCAAGTAAAGTAGAAAAATGAAAACAGCTTAACTTCTTAGGGAGTGTGATCATGGATGAATATTTGTCTTTATTATTATTATTATTGTTAGTTTTTTAGAGACAGGATCTTGCTATGTTCCCCAGGCTAGTCTCAAACTCCTTAGGTTCAAGGGATCCACCCACACCAGCCTCCTGAGTAGCCGAGGTTACAGGCATGCTCCTACCAGGGGAGGCATATTCTTTTTTTTTTTTTTTTGAGACGGATTTTTCTTCCATTGCCCAGGCTGGAGGGCAGTGGCACAATCTCGGCTCGGCCGGATATTCTTTTTATATCTAAAAATAGTTTGCACTAAAACTAATTTTTAGGCCTGACATGGTGGCTCACACCTGTAATCCCAGCACTTTGGGAGGCCAAGGCGGGCAGATCACCTGACGTCAGCAGTTCAAGACCAGCCTGACTAACACGGTTAAACCCGGTCTCTACTAAAAATACAAAAATTAGCCAGGTGTAGTGGTGGGCGCCTGTAATTCCAGCTACTCAGGGGGCTGAGACAGGAGAATCACTTGAACCCGGAAGGCGGAGTTTGCAGTGAGCTGAGACCCCGCCATTGCACTCCAGCCTGGGCAACAAAGCGGGACTCCATCTCAAATAAAAAAACAAAAAACCTAATTTTTAAAAATTGAGGCTGGGCGCGGTGGCTCACGCCTGTAATCCCAGCACTTTGGGAGGCCGAGGCGGGCAGATCATGAGGTCAGGAGATCGAGACCATCCTGGCTATCACGGTGAAACCCCATCTCTACCAAAAATACAAAAAATTAGCCAGGTGTGGGGGTGGGCGGCTGTAGTCCCAGCTATTCGGGAGGCTGAGGCAGGAGAATGGCGTGAACCCGGGAGGCGGAGCTTGAAGTGAGCCGAGATTGCGCCACTGCACTCCAGCCTGGGAGACAGAGACTCGGTCTCAAAAACAAACAAACAAACAAAAAAATTGAAACATACATTGAGTAAAGTGCACAAGTCTTTAGTGTATAACATCTTGACAACTTGTTTCTTTTTAAAATCAACTATTATTGAGATAAAGGTTATATATAATAAAATGTACCTATTTTTAGTGTATGGTTTGATGAATTTTGACATCTATGTATATATCATCATAATTAAGATATATAACATTTCCATCACCAACAAAATTTCCCTCATACTCCTTTGTAGTCAGTCCTACCCCTCCCAGTACTAGGCAAACACTGGTCTGCTTTTTGTCACTATATAGTAGTTTTTCCTTTTCTAGGACTTTATATAAAAAACTCCTACTATATACATATGTATTATACACACACACACACACACACACACACACACACACACACACACACTTTTTTGGATCTGGATTCTTTAGCTCATCAATAAAGTTTTCAAGATCCATTCATGTTGTTGTGTGCGGTGTCTGTCAGAAATTTGCTCCTTTTTATTGCTGAGTAGTATTCCTTGTATGGACAAACCAATTTGCTTATCTATTTGCCTATATGGATATATATTTTTTGAGATGGAGTTTCATTCTTGTCGCCCAGGCTGGAGTGCATTGGCATGATCTTGGCTCACTGCAACCTCTGCCTCCAAGGTTCAAGGGATTCTCCTGCCTCAGCCTCCCAAGTAGCTGACATTACAGGTGCCCACCACCACGCCCAGCTAATTTTTGTACTTTTAGTAGAGATGGGGTTTCACCATGTTGGCCAGTCTGGTCTCAAACTCCCAACCTCAGGTGATCCACCCACCTTAGCTTCCCAAAGTGCTGGAATTACAAGCATGAGCCACCTTGCCCGGCTAGATGTGTATTTGATTTTAATACTCATCCACAAATATTCATGGCAGCTATTATTAATAAAACTATTATTAACAAAGCTGCCATGAATATGCATGTACAAGTCTTTTGGGGCTCATGGGATTTCATTCTCTTGGGTAAGTACCTAGGAATGGAATGGTTGGGTCATATGGTGGGTACATATTTAACTTTATAAGAATCTGCCAAATGGATTTCCAAGGTGGCTGTGCCATTTGACATCCCTATCAATTCTGGCCGCTCTATATTCTCTTCAGCAGTTGGTAATGTCAGATTTTTGACTTTTTTAAATGTGTGCGCCCTTCTGATAGGTATGTAATGATATTGATTTCTAGATTCTTTTGTGGTCAAATAAAATATTCTATATTGTGGGCCAGGAGGAGTGGCTCACGCCTATAATCCCAGCACTTTGCGAGGCTGAGGCGGGCAGATGATTTGAGGTCAGGAGTTTGAGACCAGCCTGACCAACATGGTGAAACTTCCTCTCTACTGAAAATACAAAGAAATTAGCCGGGGGTCGTGGTGCATGCCTGTAGTCCCAACTACTTGGGAGTCTGAGGCGGGAGAATTGCTTGAGCCGGGAGGCTAAGGTTGCAGTGAGCTGAGATCGCGCCACTGCATTCCAGCCTAGGCAACAGAGCAAGACTCCGTCTCAAAAACCAAAACCAAAACAAAACAAAACTCTATATTGTGACAGTCTTTTTCACTGTAAGATTTGTTTCATGCCCAGGACGTGGACTGTCTTGGTGAATGTTACATTTGCACCTGAAAAAAAAACGTGTTTTTGATTTTTTTTTTGAGACGGATTCTCACTCTGTCGCCCAGGCTGGAGTGCAGTGGCACGATCTCGGCTCAATGCAACCTCTGCCTCCCAGGTTCAAGTGATTCTCGTGCCTCAGCTTCCTGAGTAGCTGGGACTACGGCATGTGCTGCCACACTTGGCTAATTTTTTGTTTTTGTTTTTGTTTTGTTTTGTAGAGATGGGGTTTCTCCATGTTGCCCAGGCTTCCATCCATTTATTCTTTTTTTTTTTTTTTTGAGAAGGAGTTTTGCTCTTGTTGCCCAGGCTGGAGTGCAACGGTGCCACCTCGGCTCACCGCAACCTCTGCCTCCTGGGTTTAAGCAATGCTCCTGCCTAAGCATCCTAAGTAGCTGAGATAACAGGCATGCGCCACCATGTCCGGCTAATTTTGTATTTTTAGTAGAGATGGGGTTTCTCCATGTTGGTCAGGCTGGTCTCGAACTCCCGACTTCTGGTGATCCGCCTGCCTCGGCCTCCCAAAGTGCTGGGATTACAGGCGTGAGTCACCTTGCCTGGCCCATTTATTCTTAATCCATTGTCTTTATATTCAAATTAGATTTCTTTATAGAGTATATAGTTTGGTTTCACTCTTTTTTTTTTTTTTTTAGGGTCTTCCTCTGTCACCCAGGCTGGAGTGCAGTGATGTGATTTTTGCTCACTGCAACCTCCACCTCCCAGGTTCAAGTGATTCTCATGCCTCAGCCTCCCGAGTAGCTGGGATTACAGGCATGTGCCACCACACCCAACTAATTTTTGTATTTTTAGTAGAGATGGGTTTCACCGTGTTGGTCAGGATGGTCTCAATCTCTTGACCTCGTGATACGCCTGCCTCAGCCTCCCAAAGTGGTGGGATTACAGGCGTTAGCCACCGTGCCCGGCCTCATTTTTTTTTTTAAAGGTCAATGAGATACAATTCGTTAAGAATAAAAATATATTGTTTCGCCAGGTGCAGTGGCTCATGCCTGTAATCTTGGCACTTTGGGAGGCCGAGGTGGTGCATCATTTGAATCCAGGAGTTTGAGACCAGCCTGCCCAACATGGGGAAACCCCATCTCTACTAAAAATACAAAAATTAGCTGGGTGTGGTGGTGCATGCCTGTAGTCCCAGCTACTTGGGAGGCTGAGGCACGAGAATCGCTTAAGCCTGGGAGGCGGAGGTTGCAGTGAGTCGAGATTGCGCCACTGCACTCCAGCCTGGGTGACACAGCAAGACTCTGTTTCAAAAAAAAAAAAAAAAAAAATTAGCCAGTGTGGTGGCCTGTGCCTGTAAATTACCCAGCTACTCGAGAGGCTGAGGCAGGAGAATTGCTCCAACCTGGGAAGTAGAGGCTGCAGAGAGCCAAGAGGGCACTGCATCCAGCCTGGGAGACAGAGCGAGATTCTGTCCCAATAAAAAATAATAATAATAATCAATAAAAATACATTGTTTCAAACTTAGAATAATTTAATATTCTCTTTATTATTTCATATGTATCTGGAAATAGAATAGATACATGTTCTCATCCTGTCCTGAGGCAGCATTCCAGCAACTGGTACATGGTTCCCAGATGGAGTCAAAATGACGTTCCTCTTGCAACCATTTCCATTGTCAAAAAAAATTTTGTTTTCATATATTTCAAGAGTAGCTTCAGACTAATACCTCTCAGAACAATCTTGTCCTAAAGGCCAACTTGGTTTAAAGCCTTTAACTGCAAATAATTTCCAGGCGACACTGACGACCAACATAAGGGTAACACAGGTAAAAAACATACAGGCACATTTCAGTTCCACGGATTTCACTTTCATATTTTAAGTCTATCACTTTATACCTTCAGTATCAACATTAAAATAGAACCTAAGAAGATTTCTGTTTGAGCAACGTTCTATATAAATATCTCTACCTCTACCCTACTTGCAATCAGACTAGATTAATTCGCTTTCAATTATAATAACTGATAACTTTAATAGATTTTTAATCTAATAGTTTAACAGCTTTTAATTATAAAACTTATTCTCAATTATAATTTATAATTTTTTTAATTTTTTTTTTGAGACAGGGTCTTGCTCTGTCACCCAGGTTGGAGTGCAATGGCACCATCACAACTTACTGCAGCCTCAACCTCCTGGGCTCAATCAATTCTCCTACCTCAGCCTCGCCAGTAGCTGAGACTACAACTGTATGTCATCATACCTGACTAATTTTTAAAATTTTTTTGTAGAGACAAGGTCTCACTATGTTGCCCAGGGTGGCCTTGAACTTCTGGGCTCAAGTGATCCTCACACCTCAGTCTCCCAAAGTGCTGGTGTTATGGGCATTAGCCACCGCACCTGGCATGTAATTTACAATTAAAAAGACTAGTTCAAGTACTTAGGTTGATGAATCCCATACAACGCCAAAACAAAGGAAAATTACTTTCAATAGGCAGAGATATAATTAATTGCAGATACATGGCTTACTAAGACTACTAAAACAGCTCATGCCATGTATTTAGAAACAAAAACAAAAACAAAACCAAAACATGCCTGAGGCAAGGAGATTGAGGCTGCAGTGAGCTGTGATTGCCCCAGCCTGGGTGACAGAGTGAGACACTATCTCTTAAAAACAGAAAAAAAAATATGAGAAAGAAAAGTTGTACTGAGATAGATTTTAAAATAATCTCAGAAAATAGAAAAATTATTAATAATCTTTACAGCTTTTGATTACGTATCTTCATAATGATAATTTTAATCACAGGTCTCAAATTTTGTTGCAAATATATTGCCATTAGGTCTCTAATCATAGATTATCTTTTGTTGAATATTCTGCTGATAAATAAACAACTGCTTAACATTCCAATCAAATGTATTCTCACAATTAACTACAAGACTGGTGCCACTACTGGGAAACGAGCTGAGTTAATCAGCAGTTACATCAAATGTAATGAATCCCAAACCACTTCTTTCTCTCGGTCCGTTGAAGTCATCTACATTTTTCAGCTTGATAGGCTGAAAGCATCCCCACACCGGGATGCTTCCGTCTTTGAAGGCAGTGGTGATGGTGAAAGCAGCTAAATATGAGCGCCACCATCAGGCTGAGAAGCGGCAGAGAGTTCACCTGCGACACCACCGCGTTCATCTCCCACGACCCTGTGTCCACATGCACGCTTGGGCTCCTGTTTCAGGAGTGTATCACGTATCTTTAAATATTGTTATGCTACTTTACATATCATGTGAGAACCTTCTAATAATGCAACTCCATTTTCCCTTTGGAACCTTTGTGCTATTGTTTTAAGACATTTCATTTCCATTTCCATTAGAAAGTCCAAAATATATTTTTATATTTGCTTTAAATGGTCAATTATCTTTTTAGAGAAATTTTTTTAAATGAAGAAAGTATTTTATATTTACCATGTATTTACATCTCTTTCTTTCTTTCTTTCTTTCTTTTTTTTTTTGAGATGGAGTCTTGCTCTGTCACCCAGGCTGGGGTGCAGTGGCACAGTCTCGGCTCACTGCAAGCTCTGCCTCCTGGGTTCATGCCATTCTCCTGCCTCAGCCTCCCGGGTAGCTGGGACTACAGGCGCCTGCCACCACACCCGGCTAATTTTTTGTATTTTTAGTAGAGACGGGGTTTCACCGTGTTAGCCAGGATGGTCTCGATCTCCTGATCTCATGATCCGCCTGCTTTGGCCTCCCAAAGTGCTGGGATTACAGTCGTGAGCCACCGCGCCAGGCCACATCTTGTTATTTCTTTGTGTAGATCTCATTTTTCTATATGTCACCCAGGCTGGAGTGCAGTGACACAATCATGGCTCACTGAAACCCCAAACTCCTGGGCTCAAGCAATCCCTCTATCTTTAGCCTCCTGAGTAGCTGGGACTAAAGGTGTGTGCCACCATACCCAGCTAATTTTTCTGTATTTTTGGTAGAGATTGTGTCTCGCTAGTTGCCCAGGCTTGTCTTGAACTTTTGGCCTGAGGCAGTCCTCTCCCTACTGCCTCCCAAAATGCTGGGATTGGCGGGGCGCAGTGGCTCACGCCTGTAATCCCAGCACTTTGGAAGGCCGACGGGGGCAGATCACTTGAGGTCAGGAGTTCAAGACCAGCCTGGCCAACATGGTGAAACCCCATCTCTATTAATATAAAAAATATTGAAAAAACAAGGCAACAACAAAAAGCCCAAAGTGCTGGGATTACATGCATGAGCCACCATGCCCAGCCAAAAAAATATTTCTTATAATGCAGTTCTCTGGAAATGACCTCACAGCTTTTATTTATCTGAAAAGGTCTTTCTTTTCTTTTCTTCTTTTTTTTTTTTTTTTTTTTTTGAGATGGAGTCTTGCTCTGTCATCCAGGCTGGAGTGCAGAGGCATGATCTCGACTCACCGCAACCTCTGCCTCTCAGGTTCAAATGATTCTATTCTCCTGCCTCAGCCTCCCCAGTAGCTGGGATTACAGGCGCATGCCACCATGCCTGGCTAATTTTTGTATTTTTAGTAGAGACCGGGTTTCACCATTGTTGGCCAGGCTGGTCTCAAACTCCTGACTTCAAGCAATCCGCCCACCTTGGCCTCCCAAAGTGCTGGGATTACAGGCGTGAGCCACTGCACCTGGCCACAACATTGGTACTTTTGATATTTGTCATTTTTTTTTTCTCCACATTCAGGTCACAACTTTTGACATTTGGAGTGACAAAGGCTTGGCACTTGGCACTTTGCACTTCTTGACATGTCTTTGTTGTGGAGGCCTTTCCTGTGCACTGTAGGATGTTTAACAGCATCCCTGCTGCTATGGTCTGAATGTTTGTGTCTCTCCCAAATTAATATGTTGAAGTCTAACCCTAATAGGATTAGAGGAGGTGGGGCATTTGGGATTGGTGTCCTTATGAAAGAGGCCCCAGAGAGCTGCCTTGTCCCCTTTCGCCATGTGAGAAAGCAGTGAGGACACATTCTCTAAATCAGGAAGCGGGCTCTCATCAGACACCAAATCTGCCAGTGCCTTGATCTAGGTCCTCCCAGCCTCCAGAACTGTGAGAAATACATTTCTGTTATTTATAAACCACCCAGTGTTTTGTTATAGCCACACAAATGGACTAAGACACCTGGCCTCTACCTTCTAGACAATGGTAGCATCTTCCCAGTCATGACAATATAAATTGTCTCCAGATATAGCAAAATATCCTCTGGGGAGTAAACTCACCCCTGGTTGAGAACTGCTGTTCTAGGTCTATTTTAGTTCTACTCCTAAGGTGTAACCCTTCATGGATCTTTACCACATATCCTGAGTGTTGAATCAGGTCTCTTCACTCAGTTGGAACTCAAACATACCCCAGTAGTGTGTGGGCTCTGGGAACTGTCCAACTTACATTTCCCCATGGTGATTTTTTGCTTGGCTTTGTGGAGTTTCCTGTTAGAGATACAGCTTAATATTTAGCACAAGACTCCAGGGCACTGTTATGCAGATTTCCTGGGCTCTTTCTCTGGACTCTTTTCTCTGTGTTACTTTTCCTTGCAAATTCCAGCCACCTTAGCCTCCTGAAACCAATCTCTGTCCTTCAACTTGGTGAAATGACTATATTCTGTTTAGGTTCCCTCTTCTTGCACCACAGCAGTCTGGGAAGTATCTCCAGGCAGACAGGCTAGGTCATTTTTGGACTCATTCCATTTATTTTCCTTCTCACAGTCTTGAATTGCCTATAGTACATGTATGAACATTTATAGTACGTGTATGAACATTTGTTTCATATACTTTGCCCAGTTTCCTTATATCAGGAGGGCATGTTTGGTACTTGTTACTCTGTCAGGGCTGGAAACAGAAGTCTCCCTCAATAATCACATTTTTAAACATTTCATCTACAAACATGCCCTGTTGATGTTGGTCTTCCTTCCTGTCACTCTTTACTACTTGTCTTTTCTAAACACATAATTACTGAGTAGGCCAAGAAAGACATTTCGAGTAAATGCTACTTTGTTTTCTTTGAGATTACCTTTTCTAAAATACGTCAGATCTCTATTTTGCTTTTGGGCAATCACATTCATCCTTGGGTAAATACTGACCATATCCATTATTCGCTGTACCCAAGGCAGATACACTTGCATTTCAAATTAGAGGTAAGCAGAATGGTCCTCTGTTCATTTATATGGGAAAATGATGGGCAGGAAAATGATTAGCCAGGTGTGATGGCTCTTGCCTGTAATCCCAGCACTTTAGGAGGCTGAGGCAAGAGGATCACTCACATCCAGGAGTTTGAGACCAGCCTGGGCAACAAAGTGAGACTTTGTCTCTACAAAAATTAGCCAGGGGTGATGTTTGTACCTGTAGTCCCAGCTGCTTGGGACGCTGAACTGGGAAGATCACTTGAGCCCAGGAGGTGGGGGCTGCGTTGAGCCATGATCATGCCACTGCACTCCAGGCTGGGTGACAGCTACAGCCTGTCTCAAAAAAATAAAATAAAATAAAAGACAGACTTAAGATTGAGATAGACCCCATCCCCTTCCACCGTTTGAGGACATAACAAGAAGGTGGCATCTATGAACCAGGAGACAGGCCCTCACTAGATACTGAACCCGCTGCATCTTAATCTTGGTCTTCCCAGCTCCAGAACTGTGAGAAATAAAGGTCTGTTGTTTATCAGCTACCAAGTCCACGGTATTCTGTTATAGCAGTCCAGACGGATGAAGACGATAATAGTAGTAGTTAACATTTACAGACTACCCACCACACACCAGTCACTAGTTAACACTTTACCTACATGTTTCTCAGTTATCCTCACAACCTTTTGAGAGGGCCAGCCTTATTATCTCCATTTTACAAATGTACCAAGAGTTGAAACAACTTTCCAGGGTCATACGGCCAGCAAGCAGCAGTCAGGTGGCTCATGTTCCTCACCACGGCATGGCTGTGACAGCTCCACTGTCTCTACAACATGGGCACCAAGCTTTACAAAGGCTCTCTCTTTCAGCGAAGCTTCTACATGGTGCCCGTTTATTAATTAAAAAATGTAAAAGTCCCTAACATTGAAATGAGTGATATAAGAATTGTATTAGTCACTCTCGAGCTTTTTCATACATTTTTCTGTTTGAATGGAATAATTTGCATTTTTTGAAATGGAAAACAATTAGTCACACATCAAATTCTACTGCATCACTAATACACATGTCTCACGAGCATAATACTAGGAATTATTTGGCCTGCCACGGCTGCCAGGGATCTACAATTAGGAATTCACCCACCATGTTGTCTTTAAGTCTCATTGCATTTCATATGCCCAGATAAATCCTCTGTCCCTAGTTGATTCAAGAAATATTTATTGCATGCATCTTGCATGCAGAATAAGTACTCTCCGGTTGTTGGTTTTTGTTGTTTTTTTTTTCTGTTTTGAAAGCAAATCTTGTACTTTGGTTGCAAGTGTTCTTAAATTTATTGTGTCACCTGCATGAGCAAACACAGACTAGGTATTTAGTAACTATCTGTGCATTCACTGACTCCCACCCCTAGTCCTGGAACTTGTTATTTCTCCTGCTACCTTAGTTCTTTAATTCTAATCCTTCCCCTGGGCCTCTGTGTTGAGGAAACCATATTACATCTCCATTAACCATCAGTGCCCTTAAGTTCTCAGTTATTTAGTACCTCCTCTTAATTTGTTCCTGTATCATTCTCATTCCACTTCTAAAGCGTAATTTCCTCTCAAACTATATGGATTTTTCTCTATATTTAGCTCTTGGTTTTTCTAATCCCCTCCCCCTCCCTTCCCCTCACGTTTTGCTTCATTTGCTCCTCATACATTCCCGTTCCTGTTCCTTTAGGGAGAAAACTGACACACATACACACTCACTGAGGCCTCCCTCCAGTAGGGAATTCTTTTTTTTTTTCTTCTGAGACAGAGTCTTGCTCTGTCACCCAGGCTGGAGTGCAGTGGTGTGATCTCGGCTCACTGCAACCTCCATCTCCCGGGTTCAAGCAATTGTCCTGCCTCAGCCTCCCGAGTAGCTGGGATTACAGGCACGCCTCACCATGCCCAGCTAATTTTTGTATTTTTAGTAGAGATGGGTTTCACCATGTTGGCCAGGATGGTCTTGATCTCCTGACCTCATGATCCGCCCACGTCGGCCTCCCAAAGTGCTGGGATTACAGGCGTGAGCCACCTTGCTTGGCCCTTTTTTTTTTGAGACAGAGTCTTGCTCTGTCACCCAGGCTGGAGTGCAGTGGGATGATCTAGGCTCACTGCAACCTCTGCCTCCCAGGCTCAAGTGATTCTTGTGCCTCAGCCTCTTGAATAGCTGGGATTACAGGTGCATGCCACCATGTCTGGCTAAATTTTGTATTTTTAGTAGAGACGGGGTTTCACCATGTTGGCCAGGCTGGTCTTGAACTCCTGACCTCAAGTGATCCACCTGCCTCAGCCTCCAAGAGTGCTCACACCACCACGCCTGGCTTTTTTTTTTTTTTTTTTGAGACAGGGTCTTGTTCTGTCACCCAGGCTGGAGTGCAGTGACGCAATCATGGCTCAGTGCAGCCTCAACCTCCTGGGCTCAAGTGATCCTCCCTCTTCAGCATCCCAAGTAGCTGGGACTACAGGCAACTGCCACCACACTGACTATTTTTTGTAGAGATGGGGTTTCATCATGTTGCCCTGGCTGGTCTTGAACTCCTGGGCTCAAGTGATCCACTGCCTCAGCCTCCCTAAGTGCTGGGATCACAGGGGCATGCCACTATGCCTGGCTAATTTTTAATTTTTTGTAGAGATGGGGTCTTGCCATGTTGCCTAGGCTGGTCTTGAACTTCTGGGTTCATGCAATTGTACAGGCATGAATCACTGTGCCCAGCTGGGAAATCTTTCTAAAGTCCTTTATGTATTGAGAATTCTTCACTGTATCAGTTATACCTTGTGTTGTAAATAACAGAATCCCCTCACTTGAATGGATTTGGTTTCAGGTAATGAGAATCCTGGAGGAGGACGTCTTCAGGTTGGTGGATGTGCAGTTTGGGGAGGCTACCAGGGACCTAGGTGTACTCTCTCCTTACTCTCCCTTCCCCCAGCACATCAGCTTGTCCTCGGGAAAGCTCTTCTCAGGGCACTGATGGTAATGACACATCTAGGAACCCCGACATCAGCATGCCCTTATTGTACCATCTCAGCTCAATGGAGCCTAGACATCCTGGGCTCAAGCAATCCTCCCATCTCAGCCTCCTGAGTAGCTGGGGTCACAGGCACATGCCACCATGCTCGGCTAATTTTTTAATTTTTTTTTTTTTTTTTTTTTTTGTAGAGACAAGGTCTCACTAGATTGCTCAGGCTGGTTTTGAATGCCTGGGCTCAAGTAATTCTCCTGCCACAGCCTTCAAAACTGCTGGGATTACAGGCATGATGAGCCACCACACCTGGCCACATGCACTTTTTTAACTAATGCACTAGTAAGAGCGATGGGACAACCATGATTGATTTAGACCAGAGGTGTCAAGTTAGCAACCAAGTGCCGGGGGTATGTGGAATCACCTGGGTAGCTTTAAAAACCACTGATGCCTGAGTGTCCATGCCCTCATCATCCATTTTCATTGGTGATATGGTTTGGCTGTGTCCCCACCCAAATCTCATCTTGAATTCCCACATGTTGTGGGAGGAAATTGGTGGGAGGTAATTGAATCATCGGAGCAGGTCTTTCCTGTGCTGTTCTCATAATAGTGAATAAGTCTCACAAGATCTGATGATTTAAAAAATGGGAGTTTCTCTGCCCAAGCTCTCTCTTTGCTTACTGCCATCCATGTAAGACGTGACTTGCTCTTCCTTGCCTTCCACCATGATTGTGAGGCTTCTCCAGCCACATAGAACTCTAAGTCCAATTAAACCTCTTTCTTTTGTAAATTGTCCAGTCTTGAGTATGTCTTTATCAGCAGCATGAACATGGACTAATACAGTAAATTGGTACCTGTAGAGTGGGGTGCTGCTGGAAAGATATCTGAAAATGTGGAAGTGACTTTGGAAATGGGCAACAGGCAGAGGTTGGAACAGTTGGAGAGCTCAGAAGACAGGAAAATGTGGGAAAGTTTAGAACTCCCTTTAGTTTAGACTTGTTGAATGACTTTGACCAAAATACCGATAATGATATGGACAATGAAATCTAGGCTGAGGTGGTCTCAGATAAAGATGAAGAACTTGCTGGGGACTGGAACAAAGGTGACTCTTGTTATGTTTTAGCAAAGAGGCTGGCAGCATTTTGCCCCTGCCCTAGAGATTTGTGGAAGTTTGAACTTGAGAGAGATGATTTAGGGTAGCTGGTGGAAGCAATTTCTAAGCAGCAAAGCATTCAAGAGGTGACTTGGGTGCTGTTAAAGGCATTCAGTTTTATAAGTGAAGCAGAGCATAAAAGTTCAGAAAATTTGCAGCCTGACAATGTGATAGAAAAGAAAATCTCATTTTCTGAGGAGAAATTCAAGTTGGCTATAAAAATTTGCAGAAGTAAAGGGGAGCCAAATGTTAACCTGCAAGATAATGGGGAAAACGGCCCCAGGGCATGTCAGAGGCCTTCACAGCAGCCCCTCCCATCACAGGCCCAGAGACCTAGGAGGAAAAAATGGTTTCGTGGGTTGGGCCCAAGGTTCCCATGCTGTGTGCAGCCTAGGGACTTGGTGCCCTGCATTCCAGCCACCCTAGCCATGGCTAAAAGGGGCCAAGGTACAGCTTGGGCTGTTGCTTCAGAGGGTGGAAGCCCCAAGCCTTGGCAGTTTCCATGTAGTGTTGAGCTAGTGGGTGCATATAAGTCAAGAACTGAGGTTTGGGAACCTCCACTTAGATTTCAGAGGATGTATGGAAACACCTGAATGTCCAGGCGGAAGTTTGCTGCAGGGGCAGGGCGCTCATGGAGAACCTCTGCTAGGGCAGTGTGAAAGGGAAATGTGGGGTCGGAGCCCCCACACAGAGTCCCTACTGGGGCACTGCCTAGTGGAGCTGTTAGAAGAGGACCACCATTCTTCAGACCCCAGAATGGTGTATCTACAGCTTGCATCATGTGCTTGGACAAATCGCAGATGGTCAACACCAGCACATGAAAGCAGCCAGGAGGGGGGCTATACCCTGCAAAGCCATAGGGGCAGAGCTGCCCAAGACCAAGGGGACCTACCTCCTGCATCCGTGTGACCTGGATGTGAGACCTGGAGTCAAAGGAGATCATTTTAGAGCTTTAAGATTTGACTGCGCTGGGTGCGGTGGCTCACGCCTGTAATCCCAGCACTTTGGGAGGCTGAGGTGGGTGGATCATGAGGTCAGGAGTTTGAGACCAGCCTGGCCAACATACTGAATCCCTGTCTCTACTAAAAATACAAAAATTAGCCAGGCGGGGTGTTGGGCACCTGTAATCCCAGCTACTCGGGAGGCTGAGGCAGAAGAATTGCTTGAACCCGGAAGGTGGATGTTGCAGTGAGCCAAGATCATGCCATTCACTCCAGCCTGGGCGACAGTGCAAGACTCCATATCAAAAAAAAAAAAAAAGATTTGACTGTCCCACTGGATTTTGGACTTGCATGGGGCCTGCAGCCCCTTTGTTTTGGCCAATTTCTCCCATTTGGAATGGCTGTATTTACCCAATCCCTGTACCCTCATTGCATCTAGGAGGAAATTACCTTGCTTTTGATTTTACAGGCTCATAGGTGGAAGGGACTTGCCTTGTCTTGGATGAGACTTTGGACTGTGGATTTTTGAGGTGATGCTGTAATGAGTTAAGATTTTGGAGGACTGTGGCTGGGCGTGGTGGCTCACGCCTGTAATCCTAGCACTTTGGGAGGCCGAGGCGGGTGGATCACAAGGTTAGGAGATTGAGACCATCCTGGCTAACACAGTGAAACCCTGTCTCTACTAAAAGTACAAAAAAATTAGCCAGGCCTGGTGGCAGATGCCTGTAGTCCCAGCTACTCTAGAGGCTGAGGCAGAAGAATGGTGTCAACCCAGGAGATGGAGCTTGTAGTGAGCCGAGATCACACCACTGCACTCCAGCCTGGGCGACAGAGCTAGACTCTATCTCAAAAAAAAAAAAGATTTTGGAGGACTGTTGGGAAGGCATGATTGGTTTTGAAATGTAAGGAGATGAGATTTGGAAGGGGCCAGGGGCAGAATGATATGGTTTGGCTGTGTTCTCTGCCCAAATCTCATAATGAATTCCCACGTGTTGTGAGAGGAACCTGGTGGGAGGTAATTGAACCATGGGGGCAAATCTTTCCTGTGCTGCTCTGGTGATAGTAAGTCTCAAGAGATGTGATGGTTACTGTAAGGGGGAGGTTTCCTGCAGAAGCTCTCTTTGCCTGCTACCATCCATGTAAGACACGGTTTGCTCCTCCTTGCCTTCCACCATGATTATGAGGCTTCCCCAACCACATGGAACTGTAAGTCCAATCATCTTTCTTTTGTAAATTGCCTGGTCTTGGGTATGTCTTTATTGGTAGCGTGAAAATGGACTAATACAATTGGTTTGGGATGTGCCTGGATGGGGGGAGGGATAAAAATCTCCCCAGGTGATTCTAATGTATAGCCAAGGTTGAGAATCATTGGCTTAGATTCCTCAGGATTTACCCTGAGTTGAGAGGGGTGAGGAGTAAATATCAGGAAAGCAATGGGACCAGGAAGGAGAGAAATGATTGTTGGGACTGATGAAAAATAGTGTCTGCTTCTCTCATGCATCTTTATCAAAAGTAAAATATGCTTCATACATTGTTTCATTGATTCCTTTCCTCTTTCAGTATTTTTTGGGCTTCTATAATGTTCGGGAGATGAGAAATCAAAGGACACTGTTAGGAAATTAGAAGAAGTTATATAGGTCAAATAAAATAGAAAAAGTATACTGCCCCCAGGCAAACACAACCCCAAGGCAAGGGACTTGACTAGGGAAGAAAAGGCTGCATTTCAGCCCTCATTCCCTCCTTTGACTAGGCATCCTCATGCAGTGTGCAAATTCAGCTGTGCAAGGAAGCCAAAAGCATCCAAAGATAAACAGGACACAGGCCCTGCTTGTCAAGACCTCATCATCTGAACCGGGGAAACAACAGGTAAACACACCAACTGCTTTTGATAGTTTAAGATCCATCCTAGGGGTAGCCATAAACAGTACAAGGCATCTGAAAGTTATATTGTTAGATTACATCTTGTGGTTTTTCAGGAGACAAATGCTTTTAATTTTTTTAGCCAATTTTCTAACAGAAGAGTGATTATATACACATATGTATTTTAGGAAACAGGTTCTCACTCTGTCGCCCGGGCTGAAGTGCAGTGATGTAGTGAGGCGATCATGGCTCCTTGCAGCCTCGACTTCCTGGATGCAAGAGATCCTCCCACCTCAGCCTTTTGAGTAGCTTGGACTACAGGTGCTCACCATCACACCTGGATAATGTTTTAACTTTTGTTTTGTTTTGTTTTGTTTTGTAGAGATGGGGTCTCACTGTGTTGCCCAGGCTGGTCTTGAACTCCTGGGCTCAAGTGATCCTTCTGCCTTGGCCTCTCAGAGTGCTGGGCTTACAGGTAGGAGCCACTGTACCCGGCCTTGCATATCCTTATGTAATGACATCCTGCACAGCACTAATTCATTAGAAGGTTTTTTGTGTTTTTGAGACAGGGTCTCACTCTGTCACCCAGGCTGCAGTGCAGTGGTGCGATCTCAGCTTACTGCAACCTCTGCCTCCTGGGTTCAAGCAATTCTCCTGACTCACCCTCCTGAGTAGCTGGGATTACAGGTGCGTGTCACCATGCTTGGCTAACTTTTGTATTTTTGGTAGAAGCGGGGTTTCGCCATGTTGGCCAGGCTGGTCTTGAACTCCTGACCTCAGGTGATCCACCCACCTCAGCCTCCCAAAGTACTGGGATTACAGGCATGAGCCACTGCACCCGGCACCAGTCTTAAAAAATAAAATAATTTTTAAAAATTTAAATGTTAAAAAAACGAAAACCAGAACTTTTCACAGTATTTGTTAAAAGTCTTTCTTTTCCCTGTTCTGAGAGTACTGAGCATGGATGCATCTCAGCCAAGGAGAGCTGGCAGTGTCGCCCACCCAGAGCCATTGAGCCTAAGCAAGTGTGGTGATGGCACAGCTCTCAGCCAGTCTCCTGTGCATTCTGCCTGGTTGAGTGAGTTCTGCGGCTCTCTAGCTTCTCTTTTTGCATTTATTTTGTCTCTGGCAAGTAGTTCTAACCCACGAAGGCTGGCTGTAGAAGTAATAGGGCTGGAACTATTTCAGAGAAGCTAAGGGAAAATATGTTGGATTTTAACAGAGACTGAAGGGGCTTGCAAGGAAACAGTCCAGGAAGAGAGATAGGCAGGTGAGTGAGGATTGTGAGTCCTCTGACTTCATCAAGGAAATAGAGCTGTCACCGCCCCTCAAGAGAACTGACAGCAAGCATTATGGCTTCAAGTATGATATGGTTTGACTCTGTGTCCCCACCAAAATCTCATCTTGAATTGTACTCCCATAATTCTCACATATTGTAGGAGGCACCTGGTGGGAGATAATTTGAATCTTGGGGGAAATTTCCTCTGTACTGTTCTTGTGGTAGTGAATAAGTCTCACAAGATCTGATGGTTTTATCAGGGGTTTCCACTTTGCATCTTCCTCATTTTCTCTTGCCACTGCCATGTAAGAAGTGTCTTTCACCTCTTGCCATGATTCTGAGGCCTCCCCAGCCATGTGGAACTGTAAGTCCAATTAAACTTCTTTTTCTTCCCAGTCTCGAGTATTCCTTTATCATCAGTGTGAAAACGGACTAATACAAAGCATGTCCATGACCTCAGGAGATTTGGAGAGAAAGGACGAGCAATTGGCAGTGGCTAATGCCCAGGACACCAGCAGAGGCCTGCACTAGCAGAGACTACTCAGAAGTGATTTGCTTAATGCTCCTATTTCCAGAAGTGCCAAACAGAATATGCTCTATCTTTTGCCAGCTAATACTTTCAGAGTAGCAAGAATTAGTTCAGTCAGTTAACATGGGTTTTTTAAAAAAAAGCAAGGGGCTGGCATGGTGGCTTAAGCCTGTGATCCTAGCACTTTGGGAGGCTGAGGTCAGGGGATCACCTGAGGCCAAGAGCTCAAGACCAGCCTGGCCAACATGGTGAAACCTTATCTTTACTAAAAATACAAAAACTAGCCAGGCGTGGTGGTGCACACATGTAGTCCCAGCCACTTGGGAAGCTGAAGCAGGGGAATTGCTTGAACGTGGGAGGAGGAGGTTGCAGTGAGCTGAGGCCATGCCACCGCACTCCAGCCTGGGCAACGGAGGAGCAAGACTCCATCTAAAACACATACACACACACACACACACACACACACACAAACAAAAAAAGAGTAAGCCATAGAAAAGCTAAGCCTTGATAGGGACTGGGAAGCTGGGAAGGAAATTTGAAAAAAACACAGGTCACCTGCCACACAGATGGGAGCTGAGGTAGTAGACTTGGTCTCCATATAAAATAAATTTTTCTGGCCGGGTACAGTGGCTCACTCCTGTAATCCCAGCACTTTGGGAGGCCGAGGCACGTAGATCACTTGAGGTCAGGAGTTCGAGACCAGCCTGGCCAACATGGTGAAACCCCGTCTCTACTAAAAATATAAAAATTCGCCGGGTATGGTGGCAGGCGCCTGTAATCCCAGCTACTTGGGAGGCTGAGGCAGGAGGTTGCTTGAGGCAGAGGTTGCAGTGAGCCGAGATCGTCCCATTGTACTCCAGCCTGGGGAACAAGTGTAGCTTCGTCTCAAAAAAAATAAATAAAGTAAAATAAATTTTTCTGTTTAACAACAAACTGAGCCTTATAAGGTATGATTATTAAAATTATTCAATTATAACTGACCTTAAAAGTTATGATTATTAGAATTATTCAAGCAGTGTTGGTTTGACCAACACTCAAGGAAGCCATGCAAAGGAGTCACACACTGGCTAGAAGGCTGGCCTATGTCCAGAGTTCTTAACCCCGAGACCCCAAACAAAGGTAAAGTCCCGGCTGGATGCAGTGGCTCAGCTTGTAATCCCAGCACTTTGGGAGGCCAAGGCGGATGGATCACCTGAGGCCTGGAGGTTAACACCAGCCTGGCCAACATAGTACAACCCCATCTCTGCTGAAAATACAAAAAATTAGCTGGGTGTGGTAGCACACTCCTGTAGTTCCAGCTACTCAGAAGGTTGAGGCATGAGCATTGCTTGTACCCAGGAGGCTGAGGTTGCAGTGAGCCAAGATTGCATTGTGTCAAGAATTGGTGGGTTCTTGGTCTCACTGACTTCAATAACGAAGCCTTGGACCCTCGCGGTGTTGAGTGTTACAGCTCTAAAGGTGGTGCGTTTGGAGTTTGTTCCTTCTGATGTTCAGATGTGTTCGGAGTTTCTTCCTTCTGGTGGGTTCGTGGTCTCGCTGGCTCAGGAGTGAAGCTGCAGACCTTCGCGGTGAGCGTTAGGGCTCTTAAGGCAGCGCATCTGGAGTTGTTCATTCCTCCCAGTGGGCTCGTGGTCTCACTAGCTTCAAGGAGTGAAACTGCAGATCTTCGCAGTGAGTGTTACAGCTCATAAAAGCAGTGTGGACCCAAAGAGTGAGCAGTAACAAGATTTATTGCAAACAGTGAAAGAACAAAGCTTCCACAGTGTGGAAGGGGACCCCAGCTGGTTGCCACCGCTGGCTCGGGGAGCCTGCTTTTATTCTCTTATCTGGCCCCACCCACATCCTGCTGATTGGTAGAGCTGAGTGGTCTGCTTTGACAGGGCGCTGATTGGTGCGTTTACAATCCCTGAGCTAGACACAAAGGTTCTCCACGTCCCCACCAGATTAATTACAGAGTATGGACACAAAGGTTCTTCAAGGCCCCACCAGAGTAGCTAGATACAGAGTGTCCATTGGTGCATTCACAAACCCTGAGCTAGACACAGGGTGCTGATTGGTGTGTTTACAAACCTTGAGCTAGATACAGACGGCCGATTGGTGTATTTACAATCCCTGAACTAGACATAAAGGTTCTCCAAGGCCCCACCAGAGTAGCTAGATACAGAGTGTCGATTGGTGCATTCACAAACCCTGAACTAGACACAGGGTGCTGATTGGTGTATTTACAGTCCCTGAGCTAGACACAAAAGTTCTCCAAGGCCCCACCAGAGTAGTTAGCTACAGAGAGTCCATTGGTGCATTCACAAACCCAGAGCTAGACACAGGGTGCTGATTGGTGTGTTTACAATCCCTGAGCTAGACACAGGGTGCTGATTGGTGTATTTACAATCCCTGAGCTAGACATAAAGGTTCTCCACCTACCCACCAGACTCAGGAGCCCAGCTGGCTTCACCCAGTGGATCCCGCACTGGGGCTGCAGGTGGAGCTGCCTGCCAGTCCTGCGTGCACCCGCACTCCTCAGCCCTTGGGTGGTCGATGGGACTGGGCGCCCTGGAGCAGGGGGCGGCGCTCATCGGGGAGGCACGGGCCGCACAGGAGCCCACGGAGGGGGTGGGAGGCTCAGGCATGGCGGGCTGCAGGTCCGGAGCCCTGCCCCGCGGGAAGGCAGCTAAGGCCCAGCGAGAAATCGAGCGCAGTGCCGGTGGGCTGGCACTGCTGGAGGACCCAGCACACCCTCCGCAGCCACTGGCCCGGGTGCTAAGCCCCTCATTGCTCGGGGCCGGCAGGGCCGGCCGGCTGCTCCGAGTGCAGGCTCCGCCGAGCCCACGCCCACCCGGAACTGGCGTTGGCCCGCAAGCACCGTGCGCAGCCTCGGTTCCCGCCCGCGCCTCGCCTTCCGCACCTCCCCGCAAGCTGAGGGAGCCGGCTCCCGCCTTGGCCAGCCCAGAAAGGGGCTCCCACAGTGCAGCGGCGGGCTGAAGGGCTCCTCAAGTGCCGCCAAAGTGGGAGCCCAGGCAGAGGAGGCGCCAAGAGGGAGCGAGGGCTGTGAGGACTGCCAGCACGCTGTCACCTCTCAGCATCACTGCACTCCAGCCTGGGTGACACAGTGAGACTCCGTCTCAAAAAAAAAAAAAAAAAAAAGAAAAAGAAAAAGAAAGGTGAGGACCCTTCTTTTCCTCTGAAAAATTCACATACTTATTGAATTGATAATTTATTGCTGCGTAATAAATCACCCCAAGAACAGTAGTTTCTTATCTCACAGCTTCTGTGGGTCAGGAATTTGGACGCAGCTTAGATGGGTGATCCTGGCTCATGAGATTGAAGTGAATGTCGACCAGGGCTCAGGCATCTAACACAGCAGCTGTCAGCTAGGGTAGAGGGGTGATTTTGCCCCTCAGAGGACATTTGGCAACATCTGGAAACATTTTTTATAGTCACTAAGTTGGGGGAGTATGCTATTGGCATCTAGTGGATGGGGGCCAGGGATGCTGTGATAGCTCCTACAGCACACAGCATAACTCCCCGCAACAAAAATTATCCAGCCCCAAATGTCAATAGAGGCACCCTGATCCAAAGGCTCAAATAGGGCTGGAGGATCCCCTTCTGAGAACGCTCACTCACACAGCGGGTAAGGGCTGCTGGTGTGCTCCCAACATGGCAGCTGGCTTTCCCCTGAGCAAGTCAGCTAAGAAAGAGGGCAAGGGGGCCGGGCGTGGTGGCTCACACCTGTAATCCCAGCACTTTGGGAGGCCGAGGTGGGCGGATCACCTGAGGTCAGGAGTTTGAGACCAGCCTGGCCAACATGGCAAAACCCGTCTCTATTAAAAATACAAAAATTAGCTGGGTGTGGTGGTGCATGCTACTGGGGAGGCTGAGGTTGGAGAATCACTTGAACCCAGGAGACGGAGGTTGCAGTGAGCTGAGATTGCGCCATTGCACTCCAGCCTGGGTGACGCAAACGAAACTCCATCTCAAAAAAAAAAAAAGAAAGAAAGAAAGAAAGAGGGCAAGGGCCAGGGGGCGTGGTGGCTCACGCCTATAATCCTAGCACTTTGGTAGGCTAAGGAGGGCAGATTGCCTGAGGCCGGGAGGTCAAGACCAGCCCGCGGAACTTAGTGAGACACCTGTCTCTACACAACAACAACAACAACAACATCAACAACAACAACAACAAAATATATATATATATAGAAAGAGGGCAACGAGGAAGCCTTTTATGATGAGTTTATTAGAAGCAAGTTACTGAGTACAGCCTTCACTGAAGGGAGAGGACCTGGCTTCCACCAGTTTTTTTGTTTTTGTTTTGTTTTTCAACCCCTTTCCCTCGGCTTCCACCATTTGAGGAGGGGATCATCAAAGAATTTGTGGACATTTGAAAACCAGCAAGCCTATCCACAACACAATTCTACACATTAAGTTCAGTGTCACAGATTCCAGAGCCTGCCCATGGAATCCCTAAATTAAATAACTCAAGGTTCCTTCCAGCTCCAACAGATAAAATCTAGTAACTTCCGATCAAGACATCTTCAAGGACAGGTAAAAACTAACAAAGCAGCGAAAACCTCAGGATTCTATCCCCAGCTCCTGTGTTCACATTATACCCTTCCTTTCCTCCTCCTGGGCTCTCCATCCAAAGTCCTTGCAACTTATTGTGTCACTGTATTTCGTTCCAAAGCAGGACTGAGGGGCTGACATTTACGGGTGAACCTTGAGACTCCACTTCAAGAGAAAGATTAGCTGAGGTTTCAAGACCCCCCCACTCCCACCTTTTAGACTTAATGCAAGTAGGACTGACAATGTTGCAAGTAAAGGTAGTTCTTACTGTCTGGTCAGAGGAAATGAGGTACAGCCAGGTTCAGCAATGCACCCATTCATGGATGTCATGGGCTGATTCCCTGAGGCTTTATTTAATTTCAGTCCATTCATTTAGTTGCTTTCCATTAATCATGAGCAATATCCCCCAGGAATCGTGGTCCTAAGACAGTTCTTGGAAAAAGAAAGCAGAGTCCATTTGATTTTGTAACTTAGTTCTCAAGATTTTCTAGAGAATCATTTCTTGGTAGTGATTTTCTGTTTTCAGAATGGAGAAGGAGATGCTTAGAGGCTTCTGGGTGTAAAATGGCTTCCTCAATCCTGCGCTTTGATGGATCAAAGGAGGGAGACGGTAATAGACTATTCTGTGACCTGCCCTTGAAGCGTCAGGCGAGCTCAGCTGAGCACTTGGAGAAAAGTACCGATGGAGCAGAGGGTTTTTAAAAACAGGGCCCCGGTGTTTTTCCTGGCCTGGAAATGCTGCCAGTTTTACTTCTTGCCACCTCTTTGATCACCTTTGGAACAAGCAGGGGCTGTGAAGAGAACAGTCAGGCTCAGGCACCACCATCCCTTGCCTTAGCAGTCTGAGTGTTACTGGGAGGTGCTGACCAAATGACGTCTGTGTGTTGGGGTGGTGGGGGGCCTCCCTTCCCGGAGCCTCTCAGGATGGGAGAGGACAGTGCTTTGTGGCGTGAAGGCACTGCGGAAGAGGAACAACGAGCCTACTCCTTGGGAAGCAGATACAACCTGTGGGTCTGTCACACATGGGCAACGAAACCTCTGTGTGTCCTCGCCCCTGGGGCTCACCCGCTGCAGGCCCCATTCATCACCCGAGAGTGAAAGAAAGGACAGAGCACAGCACGGCCTGCCTCAGCCCCCCGAGTAGCTAGGACTTAAAGGCCTGTACCATCATGCCCAGCTATTTTTTTTTTTTTAGATGGAGTCTCGCTCTGTTGCCCAGGCTGAAGTGCAGTGGCACGATCTCAGCTCACTGCAACCTCTGCCTCCCGGGTTCAAGCGATTCTCGTGCCTCAGCCTCCCAAGTAGCTGGGATTACAGGTGCTTGCCACTACGTCCAGCTAATTTTTGGTATTTTTGGTAGAGACAGGGTTTCCTTATGTTGCCCAGGCTGGTCTTGAACTCCTGAGCTCAGGTGATCCACCTGCCTCGGCCTCCGAAAGTGCTAGGATTACAGAAGTGAGTCTCCGCACCCGGCCTCCAGCTAATTTTTTAAAATGTTTTTATTTTTTGTAGAGACAAGGTCTTGCTATGTTACCCAGGCTGGTCTCAAATTCTTGACCTCGAGCCATCTTCCTGCCTCAGCCTCCCAGTGTTGAGATTAAGGCATGAGCCACTGCACCTGGCGAGATCCTGGGTTCTAAAGAAGACTTCTCGGGGTTCACTGAGGGTGTGGGGTTGTGCTGGGAACTCCACCCTGAACGTTGCACTCCTCAGGCCCATCCTGCCTCCTTCTCTCCTCTGCGGGAGGCCCTGACCCAGGCCTCCACCCACGCTTCGCCTCCAGGGCTGCAGCATGGGGCCCAGACTCCCCTGCTTCCCCTTCTCGTGGCTATTAAAGGCAAATAAACAGACCCTTTTACAACTCTAGAGTTTTCCTGCCTGTTGTTACCGGGAGCAGGCAGCTGTTAGCAATCAGCAAATGTGGGCAAGTTCCTGAGGTGCCAGAACTGTACAGCGTTCTTATGGGGAGCCCTGTTCCACAGGCCACTGCTCCCTTATCTTCAATCAGCCGGCAGGTTTCCTGATTTCCTTATCTCAGAGCCTACTTTTGGCCAAGGGGAACTTCTCCTCCACAAAACCCAACGTCCCAGTCAGAAATGACAATAAGCCCTTTGGAAGTGATTCAAGCAGAAAAATGAGTGCCACTTTGTTTCTCTCCAGCGGGTAATTATGCTCTGCCAGGGGATGAGGCCTGAAGAAAGTTTCCTTAGAAACCGAGGCCAGCAGCAGTCTTTCAGGTGTGCGTTCTGGGAGTAAAGGCCAGGAGCTTCTTGGAGGTAACCAGCCCTGGCAACAAGCTTGGCAACCTCGATCTGGCCAGTGCTACGGAGCCGGAGGAACCAGGAGAAGCTTGCTGTGGAAAGGAAGCACCAGCAGAAGCCACCACTGGTGCCCACGTCCCCAGCCACAGTGCCTTCCAGCCAGGGCTGAGGGCACCACAGTTAACAAGGGGAAAGTGAAGGGACTTGGGGAACCCAAGCCCAGTGCTTGTGTGTGCTAAACAGTAGGGATAATGAGAGTGTGACAGGAAAATAGAGACTTCCCAATCCTATTTAAAAGGTTGATGGTTTTTATTATCTGATTGTACAGGCTTATTGTGAAAAAATGTGAAAAACCCCAAAGATTACAATTACTCTTATGTTTACCACATACAGATTACTACTTTTCCATTTTGGGGTTTTCTTCTCAATCCTTTTTTCTAAAATGCATATATATATATTTTTTTCCTCACAAAATTGCATCACGCATCAGACAATGATGTGCCTGGCCAATTTTTGTATTTTTTTTAGTGGAGATGGGGTTTCACCATGTTGGCCAGGCTGGTCTTGAACTCCTGCTGGGATTACAGGAGTGAGCCACAGCGCCCGGCCTAATCTCCAAATTTTATCAAATTAATGTATGTATATATAGTGTGATAAGCAAGTGCAGTAGTTGAAAGATTTAAAATAGAACGAGGGGCCGGGCGCTGTGGCTCACGCCTGTAATCCCAGCACTCTGGGAGGCCGAGGCAGGCAGATCACCTGAGGTCAGGAGTTTGAGATCAGCCTGGCCAACATGGTGAAACCCTGTTTCTACCAAAAATACAAAAATTAGCTGGGTGTGGTGGCGTGCACCTGTAATCCCAGCTACTTGGGAAGCTGAGGCAGGAGAATCGCTTCAACCTGGGAGGCAGAGGTTGCAGTGAGCCAAGATTGTGCTACTGCACTCCAGCCTGGGCAACAGAACGAGACTCTTCTCAAAAAAAAATAAAATAGAATGAGGGCTGGGCGTGGTGGCTCATAGCACTTTGGAAGGCTGAGGTGGGAGGATCCCTTGAGTCCAGGAGAGAACAGCGTGGGCAAAATAGTGAGACCCCCCTGCCCCCGTCCCCTGCATGCTGCACACACTGTCAAGGCTCTTGGATGGAGAAGGCCCCCAGCTGGGCTGACTCAAGTAAAGAGGAAACTTTATGAGAAAGTGACAAAGACTCTGGGTATCCAAAAGAAAGAAGCAGAGGATCAGGTCTGTGGGAAACAGGAAGTGGAAGCAGAAAGTCCCATCTTCTCTCCCCTGAGGTGTGAGGGGCATGGCCTCTGGAGAGCTGCTGGGCTCCCTCTTCCCTTTGATGACTTCTACCAACTCACTATGCAGAGTCTAACTTGGTCCACCTATGACATCTTGGCTCTAATTTTTTTACCACTGAGGGGCAGGAGTTGATGTTGCTGTTTTTTGAATGGCATTTAAAATCAACTTTTATTTATTAAGGTGCGATTTATCTTCAGTAAACTATCTAAAGTGTGCGACTCAACGGATTTGACATCATAATTGACACGCACATTTCCAGCACCCCCGAAAAGAGTCCCTGGAGGTGCAACAATTTTTTCTTTGTACAAATTGCTGAGCGTATTGACTGCTGGCTTTGGGTTATGTGAAGGGAGTTGTCACTTGGTCCACTCAATAAGCAGGATTTGTGTAGACGCCAGGCAAGGAAAGGCCCATCTAAACAGTCATCTACTGTATGAGCTTGGGCAGGTTAGTCCCGCTGTGCCTCAGGTTCCCATATGTAGACTCAATCATAATATCCCTCATGGGGTTGGTGTGAGGATCAAATTTAAAAATGTGCAACAGAATGTTAAAATCAAAGTTGTGGCCAGGCACAGTGGCTATGCCTGTAATCCCAGAACTTTGGGAGGCTGAGAAGGAGGATTGCTTGAACCCAGGAGTTCAAAACCAGCCGGTCAACATAGTCAGACCCCATGTCTATAAACAATAAAAATAAAAATTAGCCAGATGTGGTGGCATGCGCCTGTAGTCCCAGCTACTGGGGAGGCTGAGGCAGGAGGATCACTTGAACCCGGGAGGCAGAGGTTGCAGTGAGCCAAGATTGTACCACTGCACTCCAGCCTGGGCAACACAGAAAGACCCTGTCTCAAAAAAAAAAAAAAAAAATTGAAGTTTTAATGGAGACTTCAAGATAAAATATGTGAAAAAGAAACAGTCTGCGAAGAGCTCCATGATTTTTGGGAGCTTCAGCTAGGTGGGGGATATAAAAGGGCCCAGAGCATGGAGAGGGAGGGAGCATTTCCTAAGAAGGCTATCCTAGGCCAAGAGCCCATGCTCCCCCAACTAAGCAGAAGGGAGTCATTGTCTCCTTGGAGTTTATTGGTAACTCCTCAGCGGCAGGTATGGTGGTCCAGGGTCAGTCCCGTCCTCTGGGAGACACAGGACTAACTGCTTTTTGGGGAGCAACTGGGGAGCTGTGTGGGGACTGGCCAAGCTCCCGGAGATGGTCAGGGCCAGGGATGTGTGAGTGAGTCCTGTGGACCAGGTGTGGGTGTCCAGTGGGAGAGAGCAGGGTCTTGTCCAGTGGAGACCCCAGCAGCAGGGAGCTGGAGTAAGTGCCTAATCACTAAGAACTGCACAGGGGGCTACTGCAACAGGCACCTGCCTGGTTTAAGGGAGTGCCCTCTGAGGGACCCAGCAGGGACCCCCTGAAAAGCTGATGAACGTACCCTAAGGAAGAGCCAGTGACACATGCCTGCAAGAGCTAGATTAACCGGGTGCCAATGCAGGGAAGTCCTTTCCTATCCCCCAGCGGCTCCCTCCCTTCACCTTCCCTGAAACTGCCTAGAAAGTAGGACGAGAAGAGGAGAGGCTGAGAAATGGAGGAGAAAGCAACTTTTTTCTTTCCTACCGCAGGCCTCCAGCCCAGGGAGAAACGTTAATGCTAAATCAAGTTCAGAGATTTGACTGTTACCGTGGACTAGACATCCCAATTACTGAGCTGGAAGTGTCTGAATCTGAGAGTCACCAGGGGAAACTGTCTTTTACAGAAGGGAAGGCCTGCAGAATTTCCTTCCAGTGGGAGGGGAAGGCGTCTCCTCTGAACAATTTTAAAGGGCCAGTGGGAGAAAAATAAATGGTTTGTTCACACGTTGTGTTTGTTCAACATAAGGTAGTTAAGACGTGTTTTGTTGAGTGTCCGTTAGTTTATCAGAGGTGTCCTGCATTTCATCAGTGCTGTCACAAGCCAGGGCCTGCCTGGAGATGATCCCTGCCCCGGGGACCAATGCGGGAGATGCCCAAGATGACCACACTGCAGTTCACTGGGCTTGTTCTTAGGGAGTTGCTAACCCTGCCCCGGAGATCTCAGAGGTCCTCACAGGCCCTCGGGCTGGTCCTGGTGTCCTGGGCACCACTGTGGCTGCCCATCCTAAGAGGGAATGGAATTGCCACCAGTATAACTGGAATCCAGTAACTGCTCAGGCAAAAGACTGTGGCCCCAGTCAAGGAAAGCAGGACCATCCCCTGGGCAAAAACATGAGTTCACAGCAAAAAGACAAGCTAGGGAGGAAAAGAAGAGTTTGGTTGCCAATGGCGTCCGCAGTGTCATGAAAGCCTGGCTGAGCCTGTGAGATGAGCACTAAGTGCCGCCACTTCAACTATTCTGGGCAACTGCTTCTATTTCTGTGATGGTTTACATCTTTTCTCACAAAATCAAAGAACGTTAAGCAGCTGAGGGCACCTCAGTGATGATCTGCACCGGAAGTTCTAAAGACCTTGAGCTCATGGGCCGCTGAGAATCTGATGGGCTTATGGACACACTACCCACAAGAGTGCCTGTGTCTCAGCTTCTGTGCACAATTTCTAGGGCATGACACGCTCCCAGGCCACATTCTTCACTCCCTTTGTCCTTGCTGACATCCTGCACCGTACCTGATACTCTAACTCCAGCCTTCCTGCAGCTGTGGGGCACAGGCATGTGCCCCAACCCCTAGGCAATGAGATGAGAAGAGAGGACTATTGGGAACAATGGAGAAAAGTTTTTCTCTCTGGTAAAAGATGAGGGGGTAACTCTCCTTTCCTGCCCCTGGATGGTGGTGCTAGGTGTCCAACTGCCATCTGGAAACCATGAAAAGCCAAGAGAAACAGAGAAGCAGAATTAACCAACGCTGCAAACGTCAATTTTTTAACATTTTTATTAAAAAAAAATTGAGACAGAATCTCACTATGTTGCCTCACCCAGGCTGGAGCACAGTGGCGCCATCTCAGCTCTCTGTAACCTCTGCCTCCTGGGTTCAAGCAATTCTCCCACCTCAGCCTCTCAAGTAGCTGGGACTACAGGCACGTGCCATCCCGCCTGGCTAAATTTTTGTATTTTTAGTAGAGATGGGGTTTCACTATGTTGGCCAGGCTGGTCTCGAACTCCTGACCTCAGGTGATCCTCCCACTTCAGCCTCCAAGTACTGAGATTACAGGCGTGAGCCACCGCACCCAACCTTGTTTTTTTAGAGTCAGGTCTCGCTGTCATCCAGACTGGTGCAGCGATGTGATCACAGTTCACTGCGGGCCGGAACTCCGGGGCTCAAGTGATTGCGATCCTCCCACCACAGCCTCCCTAGCAGCTGGGACTACAGGCACACGCCACCATGCCTGGCTAAGTTTTTAAATTTTTTGTAGAGACAGGGTTTCATTATGCTGCTGGGCTGGTCTTAAACTCCTGGCCTCTGGAGATCCTCCTGCCTTGGCCTTCCAAAGAGTTGGGATTACAGGTGTGAGCCACAGTGTCCGGCTCCCACTTCTTGAAAAGTGGCTTTCCTTTTTATTTTTTAAGCTGAAAGCAGCTCAACTGACAAACAGATTCCCCGAAGACCACCCAAACCATCTTTTGAGAGTTCATGGACCCAGTTTAGGAAGCATGACTAGTCTGGTCTCCTCATTCTACTATCTTCTCTGGTCAACTTGCTTCTGCAACTAGAAAGTAATCGTGGAAAGGTGAAGGCAGGCTGGAATGTGGCTTTCCGAGCCACTGTGTGTTGTCTCTGAACTCTCTGGAAAAACTGGGATGAAAGGCAGTCTTCACATATGAAGAATAATAAGGTAGAAACATCACAATGGAAAAGACACATGTTCTCAACCTGGCTCAATCTCAGCCTCTCTTGGGACCTCTTACCTCTCTGAGCCTGTTTCCACATCTGCCTACTTCGCATTAGGTTGTCTCAAGGGACTGCACATGAAAGTGCCAGAGTAGGTTCTTGCTGGCATCTGGCTGACTTCTTCCTGACCACAGTCGTTCCACAGCATGAAGATGCAGCCTGCCACACACGAGTGGTTCAGAGGATGATCCAGGAGGCTGAGTTGGCTGCTGCCTTCTTTCACTTTGGCCAGGAGAGCAGTGAGAGCACAGTGCACCCAGGATACTGAGGCCCTGCCACCCGCTTGTCATCAGGGAGAAGAGGCAGGAGCTGGTGCCACCATCTGCTTCTCACCACCCTCCATCAACACCCTGCTGGCTTGACTGCCTGCTGGCTCCATAGCTTGGGTTCTTGTTGGTTCACAGAAACAAAATCCTTTAAAATTATATTTCTGGAATCTTATATAGTGCTAGGCAGACACAGAGATCACAACTACTCCAAACTTTGTTATTGGCTCTAAACCAAAGCTGCACACTGGCTTATTCAAATCTAAAAAGCCCAGCCTGGTCCCTGGGTGAGTACCACATGGCTAAAATTAGCCTGGCCATCTGCTGAGACAGCAGCTGGGCTATTCTGAGCCCCAGCAGGCCTGCCTGAAGTGGAGCTGGGCCTGGGACTAAGTGCTGGAGAGGCTGGACACTTCACAGTTAAGGGGACTACAGGGAGGGACATGGAGGATGAGGCCACACTGAGAGGGAAGGCCAGTGTCATGGTGATGTTTTCACAGGATAGAAAAAACACAGGATGGTTTCTGTGTCCTGTTTTCTAGTTTCTCCTCTTACCTGGAGCTTCCTTTTTGGCTTCAGACTCGAGCAAAACCACTCTTTAGGATTTTAACAATAATGGCTAAGATTTATGGAGCACTTATTATAGGTCAGGAACCACACGAAGTACTTTAGGAGAATCAGCACACACACTCTCAAGACAATTCTAAAAGGTAGGTACAAGATCTGGGGGATTCAGAATGGCCTGATTGTTCCTTTTACAGAGTTCATGAGAAAGAGGTTTGGCTGAAAGCACCAGACAGGCATGAGCCCTGGGTCAGACAACCCCAAGAATATAGGGATTCCCTTCTGTGAGCCCTGACCCGTGCCTGCCTTCATCTCTGGAAAGGACCAAGAGTATCCTCAGAATCCAGAATCCACTGAACTAAAGGGCAGGACATTTAGGGGTACAAATGTGATGTACACATTTATAGGTACCCTATAATAAAGAACTCAATTTGAGTGTACGCATAGCCATTGTAACTCACCATCAGAAACCCTACACTCAGGCTAGACTTGTTCTGTGGCTTAAAACTGCAGTGTCTCGGCCGGGTGGAGTGGCTCATGCCTATAATCCCAGCACTTTGAGAGGCCGAGGCAGGTGGATCACTTGAGGCCAGGAGTTTGAGACCAGCCTGGCCAACATGGTGAAACCCCATCTCTACTAAAAATACAAAAATTAGCTGGGCGTGGTGGTGTGTGCCTGTAATCCCAGCTACTAGGGAGGCTGAGGCGGGAGAATCCCCTGAACCCGGGAGGTGGAGGTTGCAGGGAGGTGGAGGTTGCAGTGAGCTGAGATGGCGCCACTGCACTCCAATTTGGCCTGGGCAACAGAGTGAGACTCTCTTTCAAAAAACTGCAAAAAACAACAAAACCCCCCAAAACCTGCAATGTCTCTGCCCCTCTAACTGGCTGCTTTGGTCTTTTTTTCTGTAGTTGGTCATGAAGCCATAGTTGACATCTGTGACTTTCCTTCTGGTACCCATTCCTTATTTCCTTTGCCCTCAGCCAGAACCTGTTGACTAAAGTGACCCAAGCCTTCACTCCTGAAGGGTCTGAATTTTCCACAGTGCTGTCATTTTTTGGAGTTGCAGTGTTTTTGGTTGCTATACTTCCCCTCGCCTTTACCACTGGACATGGTGGCACTAAAGCCCTCCCAAGAATCTCCTGGGCTCTAGACATAGTCCTGCTTGCCTCCCTGTGCAGCATCCCACTTTCCCCTTGGTAATCAGGATCAGTCACTTCTGCCAGCAAGGTCACCCCCTTCCTCTGCACATTGCTGCAGTGGTACAAGGAGCCCCAAACAGCCAAGTGGTAGCCTCATCTTCTAAGTCGATGAAACTATAATTGTGTTGTCCCCTAAAAGCGTCTCTCCCTTAGGGACTAAGACCTCCAAACACAAGCCCTGTGAGGGGGTATCAGATGTGGTGACAGCAAGAGGAACTACTCCCACCTCACCCACTGGTCCCCAGACCCATGCGCTTTGGCCATGGGGAAACACCAGGTTGGTCTCTGATTTCAAGCCTCTACTGCATCCGTAAGATGAAACCCCATCCCTTCAGGACGTTGTCTCACAACTGGCACCATCATGAGCCATTCTACTCCTCATTTAGTTCATTTCTGGGTGATGGGGCATGTGGCAAAACCAGTTAATTCTAAGTACAAGCCTCATGCTGGACTCTGTGCTATGGAATGAGGTCGCTGATCACAAGCAAAGCTATACAGAATGCCACAGTGGTGGGCGACACTGAGTGCTCTCAGTCCACATGGCCCATAGGATGCACACCAGCTGTCCCTATTACCAGCACTGTTCCCTGGTCCAGTGGGCAACATTTTTCACAAAAGGGCTAATTCGCTGAGGAGGAAGGTGTTTACAGGCCACATTTTCTTTACTTTTGAAGTCTCCAAAATATATCTTCTTATAACCTAGATGACCGACTCTAGAGAACAGTAGAGAGAAATGAGAAAACCAACACTGACCTCTTAAGCCATACAAATGGGCATATTTGGCACGTGCCAAAGGGAAGCTGCCATCTAACCTTCCATGCTGAGGCTGAATGGCAGAAGTGAGGGGGCAGTGGGATGCTAAGCACTGTATCAGACCTCCCTAAACCCCAATGGCCCCAACTTAGACTCAATTTGGAAGGCCCTGCCTGATGAAATGGTGGAAACACTATGCCTCAAAAAAACCACCACCAGTCTTTGAGGAGTCAAAGCAGAATTTAAGGGAAAGGCAATGACACCACTTTGAGAAATGTGAACTCCTCAAGCACCTGGGTGTACTTTATAGAGCAGAGTAAAACCAGCCCAACAGGTCAGAGGTGAATGATTCCCAATGTTCAGATCTTAACAGTTAAGATACAAGGTTTCTGAAGGCCAAAAGACAATGCAGCTTCCAGGCTGTTGGTGTAAACAATGAACACTGAGTACATACTATGCCCGCACCAGGGACAAGGCCACCATTAGATTTCATTCCTAAAAGCAGTACTTGAGGTTTGCCCTAAGGCAAAGTTCCAAGCAAATCATTCTACAGCAGCTTTGCCTTAGTGCTCTGGGACGCTGAAGGAATGGTTCTTCACCTCTTGTGTAGCAAGAGATAACCACTGATGCAGAATTCATTGGCGAGCATATTGGCTAAAACACTACTGTGTACGTAGTGCATCTTTTATAGATGTATGCATGCACCACTGTGTTGAACAGTGTGCTCTGAAATGTGAGCCCAGTACTGCCTTGGGCAACTACTGTTGGCCAAGGCCACTTCCAGGCACAAAGGCAGGAGGAGGGCAGCTCACCAGGAGGGGCAGAGGGCTATACCTCTCTCTTCTCTCATGGAGCACCCCGAGTTTCTATGCAAGGCTGGCTTTAATTTTTTTTTTTTTTTTGATACGGAGTCTCGCTGTGCTGCCCAGGCTGGAGTGCAGTGGCGCGATCTCGGCTCACTGCAGGCTCCAACCCCAGGTTCACGGTTGGCTTTAATTTTTAAATTAAATTATCACATTTTAGTTGCTACTCTGAGATATGTCTTGAATTTTTTTTTTTTTTTTTGAGACTGGAGTCTCGCTCTGTTGCCACACATGATCTCAGCTCACTGCAACCTCTGACTCCTGGGTTCAAGCGGTTCTCCTGCCTCAGCCTCCTGAGTAGCTGGGATTACAGGTGCGCGCCACCATGTCCAGCTAATTTTTGTATTTTCAGTAGAGACGGAATTTCACCAGTTGGCGAAGATGGTCTCCATCTCCTGACCTCGTGATCCGTTCGCCTTGGCCTCCCAAAGTGTTGGGATTACAGGCATGAGCCACTGCACCCGGCCAGGACTTGCATTTTTTTAAAGTGAAGAGAGAAAAGCAGAATGTGTAAACTAAAACATAAAATGCTAATTTCTCTTTTGAAAGGAAAATAGATTGAGAAATGTGAATCTTCCTTAAAAAAAGAAACCAGTTTTGATTACAGGGAACCCATTAAGTAATCACTCCAACCTAAAAATACTTGTTTAATCAGGTACTGTGAGGGTAATTGCCTTTCTCTGTGCTGATAAAAAAAAAAAAAAGGTAAAGAGTACAGAATACTCAGGAGCCCAAGAGCCGAAGAGCCTGGATTGCTGGATAATCAGGAGAGAGGGTCTCCAGGTCAAAGGTGCTGGTCTTGAACTCCTGGCCTCAAATGATCCTCCCACCTCAGCCTCCCAAAGCACTGGGATTACAGGTGTGAGCTACTACCTCACTTGTCCCCTTCTGTAAAAGGTCAGAAGTGACATAAGACACTGGCCCTGCTTTCAGGCAACTGAAACGTAAACATTTAAGTATGATTCTCAAATGTAGAGTAGTTGTATGAGGCAATGTGGTGTATGAAAGGCAGTCCTCCAGAGAGCAGGATGAGTTGATCACCACAATGCATCTGATAAGCCGAAAAAAAAAAAAAAGTGTCTCCTATGCCTGGTGCTTGGCCCACCCTTAGGTGGGGCATTCCCATTAAGCAATGCTATTTGCTGCCTGGCACGTTCTGGGGTTTCACAGATAAGGGTAGAAACAATCCCCCCAAAGTCTCTTGGGACCTTGCACTGTGAAGATTAACCATATCTGTAGTCAGAATGAGACCAGACACGCGATACACAAATAGAGAAGGCATCTGCATTTTTAATCGAGTATTACTATTAGCCCTTGGATAAATATATTTGCGGTAGAGTTTTAATTTGGAAGACAAAAGTGCCCATAAGAAAGTCAAGAATTTCAAATGCAACTTTTAATACTACATATTTCAAGAGCTCCCATGTTCAGTATTCCTGGAGAAGGAAAGCTCTTTTTGTTTCTAAGTATGAGAAATTGTTAGCGTTCCTTCCTTTGGTCTTCCCACACCCCTCATCACAAAGAGGCAAACAAAAAAACTAAAAGGGGACAATAAGTGCAAGATAAAAAAGAAAATCTAAATAGTATGAAATTAGTTTTTATTTTTAACTAAAAATAAATGCTTAACATCTTTCCAAAATCAAAACTAAAGACGAACACTTAGAAAAAAGGGTGGAAGCGTATTTTTCCTCCCCTGGGGAAACCAGTACGGCAGACATTCTAACAAAGCTTGGTTTTTTCCACAGGACTAGTCTATGCAAACAGAATCTCTCTCCAGCCTTTTCTCTATGTCAGTTTTATCTACCTGGCAAGAAAAAACAAAAACCCCAAAACAACCCCTCCCCACAAACACAACACAAAACAAGGGATTGAGAAGTTAGAGAAAACCTTTAACGCGTTTCTGTAAAATCTTTTCTGATGTGCTACCCATCAGCAACTTAGCGGCCAGGTGAGTTGGTGCAGAAGCGCTTCGGGTGAATTCATACCAGAGCCACCGGGTGTGACTCGGCCACCTCTCCCAATTACCACAGGGAGGTCTTAAAATTGAATTTCAGTTTCAGCAGATACTTCAGATTTACCTGAGCAATATCGTAGACAATGTACCTGAGGGGAAGCTTGTTAAGGAGCCAACAGTCATAGAACAGAGGGTACACGTGCCTCATCTCCCCCAGGCTGGCAGGACGCTCAGTGCCAGCCTGAAAGTCACTCTAAGGCCTCTTCATGGGGCTGGGTTGCCTCATCTCCCCAGGGCTGGCAGGATGCTCAATGCCAGCCTGAAAGTTACTCTAAGTCTTCTTCAGGCAGAGGAGAGGAGATCATCCTCTGGAAACTGGGGGAAGGCTCATACTCTGTAAGCCAGGCTGTGCACAGGGAGGGACCACAGAAGGGAAACAGTCACCATGGGACACATTACAGGACAGCCTCTAATCCTTGTCTGCCCCGGGTAATCTGACAGCATGTAAGTGACTCTGTAGCTCGAGAACATCCCTTTGTGCTCACACAGCATACTCAAGAAAGGATACTCGTTATATAGTAGACAGGTGTCATTCACACCAGATGAAATCCCGGTCCCAAGAGGAACCTCTACACCATCCAGACTAATGCTAGCTGAAGGGTCAGGGGTAGTTTTGCCCAAACCTGAAAAACAGAAGTCACAAGTGACATGAACTGTGAGAGCAGATGTGACAAAGCTTCCAGGGAGATGAGCTCTATTTGATGTTGAGTCCAGGTGGTCTTTCTTTTTTTTTTTCCTTTTTGAGATGGAGTCTCACTCTGTTGCCCAGGCGACAGTGCAATGGCGTGATTTCAGCTCAGTGCAACCTCCACCTCCCGGATTCAAGCAATTCTCGTGCCTCAGCCTCCTGAGTAGCTGGGATTACAGGTGCGCGCCACCACACCCAGCTAATTTTCTGTATTTTAGTAGAGACAGGGTTTCACCATGTTGGCCAGGATGGTCTCGAACTCCTGACCTCAGGTGATCCACCACACTCAGCCTCATGTGCTCATTTTAAAGACATGCTCTATCTTTCTTCAGATATAAAACTAAGGCAATAAATCAAGGTTCCCAGGGCATCAACCTTTACTGAGTTTAATGAGAACAGTGGCAGTACCCTCCCTATAGGATCACATTTCGGCTCAATAGAATTTCAAAGCGGCCACTTCAACCAGGCAGTGGAAGGTTCTAAATCATATGCTGCAAATTCTAGCAATCCAAGATTCTCCAGGCACTACTATGTCACGAGAGGTCCCTCACTGCTGTAGCTACAAGTTAGGTTAAAGCCGAAACCCATGCACCTGGTTACTGGTGCCTGCACCAAGATTCTCCTGTGGCATCTGTGATACCAGCTGCAGCCACAGAGAGTGAACTGTTTTTAAAAATGAACCTCCTGCTATAGAGCTTGCCTATTTTTTTTTTTTTTTTACAAAAATAAATAAAATGAACCTCCAATTATGGTCAGCTGCAGCATATTAACCACCACTACCACCCCCCCAAACAACAACAACAAAAACACACACACACCCCTCGAAAAGATAAAATGAATCTCCAGCTGTTTGACAGCCAGCCACAAGGCAGCCTTCTCAGGATAGCAAGCCCCCCTGCTTCTGTGCTGTCCAGGGTGCCTTGGGCTGTAGCAACAGCTTTGGAAACACTTTACCTTTGACACTGTGCTTGCCCTTGGGTAACTTGCTGATATGTGAAGCGTGCTTCAGTTCATACCTATTCAAAAGAGGACAGTCTCAGAAGAGGCCTTCACACTGGGCTCTCAAAACCAACAGTTTGATTAGGAGAATAAGATCAGAGATAGAGATGAGATAAAAGCCCACAAAACCCAGACCATCTTAACTGCTCAGGCTCCCTCCTGAGCTTCTGGAACTGCTCCAGAACCTGAAGCTGCAGTTGTGGCTGAACATAGTTTGTGCCCAGCAATCACTGCTATGGGGCCACTTTCAAGGCAAGGCCCTATTTGGAGGGTGGTCAGCAGCTCTGGGTTTCCATCTACATTCCACAGTCCCCAGACCCCTGGCCTTTTACATGACCCTGTGCTTTTGGTTACAGTTCACAGGACTAGGGTGATGTCCAAATCAAGCTGGACTAATCAGATCTTTCTCTATGGAGAATCTGGAAGTGGGATTAAAATTCCAGTTCCATTTGGGTTGGTCTAAGAAAACTGAAACACTGGTGAGTGGAGGAGGCGGCCTGGGGGATCATCCTTTGTGCAACTCAATCTCTCTGCTTCCCAGTCCAAGGACAGAAGACACTGCCAGCTCTGGAGGCCTGGCTGCGTTCCTGCCCTTGCATTTCCTGAAGTATCCTTGTATCTCCCTTGTTCCCTTAACTTGAATTGGATTCTGCTACTTATAAGAAAAGAATCCTAATTGGTGGGTCCAGTAACTGCAGTGGGGAATTTCCACTCTCCCAGCCAAGGGGAGTTCTGCCTATGGCCCATTCCATCTGTCTCCATGAAATGCCATCAGTCCCAGAGCCAGGTTTACTCACATGTTTCCAAGGGCAACTTCTCCCAACAGGATTAAGCCTATTGGGTCTCCCTGAGATGTATGGCAGTAGTTGGCACTCTTGGAGACCATGTCAGCGAAATAGATCCCTTTACCAAACATGTAGCCCGTCTGGAAGGTTGGAAAAGGGACAGCTGAGAATCTTCTGATGGGAAATTAGGAACAGCTGTTCACTGAGTGCCAACTTGAGCAAGCCACCCAGCTAAGTGCTGCAATCCATCACTTCTAATTTTCACAATGCCCATGGTGAGGAAATACCAAAGTTTTAGCTCACAAGCCAGGCTGCTCAGATCCTAGCTCTGCCGGGTGCCAAGGAGCTGCAAGAAACTACGTAACCTCTCTGGACTGTACTTGCCTCTTTTCTCAAATGGGGAACATAATCTCATGGAGCTGCCGTGAGGACGGAATGAGCTCATCCATGTTACTTAAACTAGCGCCTGTCAACACCCAAGGAATGCAGGCTGGTATTTTTATTCCCTTTTGTAAATGAAACACGAGGTTCACAAAGGGTAGGCCATTTGCCCGTTATACACTACTGCACAGCACCAGAGAGAATCATTTAAACTTCTCTCCTCCTCATTCTACAACTGTGAAACGAGAGGCTTAGAAGGCCCTGTCCAGGTGGACCCATCTAGAATCCAGCAGGTGGCATCACGATCCCTCGTGTCTAGGTAAAGCCTTACTCATTCATCGCTACGTTTTCCTGCTGAAGACACTGACACTCAGAGGTGGCCTGGGTGGAAGTGGTAGAGGTAAGCCTGGACTCAGCTTGGCCTGTAGCCACACGTGTCTGTTCTTTGCTTGTCAACACACCCGATTAGCATCTGCAGCAGGCCCTGGCCTGGATGCTCTACCTCCTTTGTTCCAGAAACTGTGTTTGAAACCCCTGACAGGGTTAGGGTCAGGAGGATAAAAGGGTGAAGGCCCAAAGAAAGGATGTCTGGCAGAATCCCCCTAAGCCAACTAGGCCTCTTACTCAAAGTTCTTTATGGAGACACCTGCAGAGACAGGTATTGCCCACCCCTCGCCAGGCCAGGCACATACCACGGGCGCTTCAGGCGGGGCTATCCGAAGACCCTGGGACAGGATCCCAGCGAAGTTGGTGGTCCTGGACCCGTGCCACAGCAATCTTCGGTTATGAAGCTGCTTAAAGGGCTTGTAACGCTGGCATTCGCCTTCACGCTCTATCTTAAAGATCTGGTTGGAGTAGTAAACAAAGGGAAGGACAAAAGAAGCCATTTGTTACTCTGGTTGACTGAAAGATAGGACTGGATATAGGAGAAATGACCAGCTGTCCCTAAGGCTAGAAGACTTAAGGTCTGCTGCAATGTAAAAAAATGTTTTCCGCAAGGCTGGGATGGAAGGTCCAGGTCCTGCCCAGCAAAGCCCAGCCATTGCTAGTTAGTATTACCATGCAGCAGATGTGCACTTGAGGAACTTTATCTTGGACCTCTGATAATCTATGTTCTGAGACCAGGTTTGGGGACAGGAAATGTCCTTTAAAACAGAATAAAAAGCCATCCCCAAACTACTGTATAAGACTGCTAATTTTATAATCCCAGCACTTTGGGAGGCCAACACAGGTGGATCATCTGAGGTCAGGAGTTCAAGACCAGCCTGGCTAACATAGTGAATCCCTGTCTCTACTAAAAATACAAAAATTAGCTGGGTGTGGTGGCTCACGCCTGTAATCCCAGCTACTCTGGAGGCTGAGACAGGAGAATCACTTGAACCCGGGACGCAGAGGCTGCAGCGGGCTGGGATTGTACCACTGCACTCCACCCTGGGTGACAGAGTGAGACTCCATGTCCAAAAAAAAAAAAAAAAAAAGACCACTAATTTTTCTGCTGAACAAATGAGTCACTTCTTTGGGTTATTTAAAGTAAATAAACTGCTCTTTTCTACCCAGGCCCAGGTTGGAGGAGTGGGCAGGGAAGAGCTGGCAGGACACAGAAGGAAGTGGGGGAAGAAGGGATTCTTACATCGATGACTTCCAAGTCATACGCATTGTGTGTGGTTGCATGAGTGTTCTTAACATACTTCCTGATGATCTCGGCTTCTTCAGAATCTCTGTCAACCACCTGGATAAACAGAATCTTGGGATTAACACAAAAGAGACCCCAGGAGAGCTACAGAGGAGGAATGCTCAGGCTCAGTCGATGCACAGCTCAACACCACACTCCTCAAAGGAAGCCGGGCATGACCAAGAGCCTGTGTCCCAGGCCTGTGGGCTGGGCAGATCCTGGGCCAGTGGCTCCACTTCCCTGAGCCTCCACCTCTTCATCTATTTGGGCTGCTAGAGAATCTCAGGGTTCCTTTTTGTCTTAAAATTCTATGTTTTGGGATATCAGGGAAGCTAGAATGTGGGGTTCACTGTCAGTGAACAGGGCATCTCCAGAACAAGCAATTGGCTCCTGGAAGAGAGGCCAGCTCAGCATGAGTTAAAACACAATGGGCCAGAGGAAGTCACAGCTATGATGTGCAATTAAAATTATCCCTGGCTCAGAGCACAAGCCTAACAAGCATCTGTCAAATAGCTGATGTAATCTATGCTCAGTAAGCCTGAGTATTATGGCGGAGACTAGTTATGTTTTATTTTCATATTTATATTCAAAGTTCAGAAAACCTAGGAATGCTGGTCTACCTCACTGTCTTTTAATTAAAAGCCTTCAGAATTGTAAAAAGAGAATAAGAATCCCTTCACGAAGAACCACACCTACAGTTTTCCCATCAGGAAGGTGCTCTAGGGGCAAAACAAATGACATGTGGTGTCTTACCCTGCTTGGACCCATAGATCAATACTTTGTCCTAGGAAAGAAGCCAAGGCTCTTTCTTTAGTGATGTAAACACCTGGTACCAGACTCAACATACTCTCGCCCACCCGAACCCCTGCAACACTGCAGGGAATGGGCTGAGGACAATGGGGCACATGAGTGTAGAGACAGGCTCAAGGACTGGGCCATCTAGAAGCTGAGGCAAAAATCCCTCCTCTAGTTGGTCTAAGCAGGGTGTTTAGAGACTGTGTGTGCCAACACAGGCCACTTCAGCACCAGAGAAAAATGAACCCAAGCATTGTGTTTTTATTACAGCTGCCATCAAGCATTTCCAATTCTGAAATGGACACCGGTAATAAGCCTTCTAAAAGTTCACGCTACAAGGGTTTAGAAAAACAGAGCTCCTCTCTAGATTAAGGAGAGGAAAAAAACAAACAAACAAACAAAAAAGAACTTTTGGTAAGACCCTCAAAAATCAATTTGTACGCCAAGCTGAGGTGCTGGCTTGGAAGGCTGCCTTGCAAACAAGGTGCATTATCTACACGTGAAATGCCCAAAGGTTCTCAAAGGACCACCAGCAGCAATGTCCGGGAACTTGTCAGAAAAGTGAATTATTGGGCACCAGCCATCTGTGTTTTAACAAGCTTTCCAGGAGATCCTAACACACATGGAAGTTTGGGACCGCTGCCCTCAGGATGAGAGATTAAGATGCTTGAGGAAGGCCTGACCCTGTTACCTTAATGTCAGTTTTGAGCTTCTCATAGTTGACATCGATGGGGTCCTTGCTGCTATCATCAGACCCTCCCCTGAGCAGACTGTAGGCCACCTCGATGTCCAGCAGGTTGTCAAGCATTTCCACCTTGGCCTGGAGGAGGAAAAGAAAGCCCCCGACTTAGGTATCATGGTGAATGAGACAGACTCACCCAGGTGGCAGAGAAAACCTACATGCAGAGAACGTCCAACACAGTGAAGGGCAAACCCTCCTGCTGGTCACGGCCAGCCTGTTACCTGCTGCACATATTGAGAGCTCATAAGGACTTTCTGGAATGCTAACAAGGCCTTGTGACCTGGGGGAGTTGAGAGGTGGAAGAACTGTCTTTCCTCTCGTACATGCTGACATTTGGGACCTACAGTGAAGGTACTTTAGACAAATGGGTCCTGAGCCAGGAGCTCTCTTAAAAGGCAGGGAGGGAAAATGGGGAGGAAGATGCTGTTATGAGGGAGAGGCTGTCCCTCTCCAACCGCTCTTTCCCCAATGGATTTGGTAGAACACGGGCAGGAAAAACAGCTCTGCCTCCATCAATGTGGGTAGAAACCCAACTTCAAAACAAGGGCAAGAGGGTGGCCCTCCCAGCATTGGTGCTGCCCTCAGGGATCATGATGGGGAGGGACGGTTGCAAGGTAGTCCCACCCCAGCCCAGCAGACCTGCAGTCCCTTCTGAACCCTTGCGCTACCTGCACACTGTCTGCATTGTTCAGAAGCGGAGGCTTCCTCATCCCAAAGTCGTGGGGGATCAGGGTGTAAAAGCGATTTGAGAGATCCAGGATCTGAGAGTCGCTGCTGCCCTGAGACACTGCCTGGAGAGGAGGGGACAGAAGGAACGCAAGACTGAGGGAGCAGCTCCGAGCCCCCGGCCAGGCTTTCTCTTCTAGCAGGTGGGTGCTGCAGCAGGTCCAGAAGTAGCGTGGTATGTGCACATGCCAGGACACATGGGAAACGACTAGAAGACCACCTTCCTGTTAAAGAGCAGGGCAGGACCCCCATCCTCTAAAAGCACCGCTCAACACGTGATAGGCTTCTCCCATGAAGTTTCATTTGTACAAAGAACTGTGCAGTTACAGACATTTGAAACCCCACCACAACTATGCAAAATGTTAACTGTAAAATCTAGGTGGTGGGCTCATGACTATTGCTGTAAAATTCCTTCAACTTTTTGTATGTTTGAAACATTTTCATAATAAAATGTTGGGAGGAGGTTGCCCATCGCTATAAAATTCAGTCAGGCTCCCTGCGTCCACTGACCTTCATTGGAATTAGTTTTTACTGTACCTGGAGGTTGAAGTGGCCAGGCACAGAAAGGCTAAGCAACCCTTACACTTACTGCCAGTGTCACCTGGTGCTCTATATGCAAAGGGTGCGCAAAAAATGCACAGAGATGGAAGAGCAGGGCCACTGGGATTCCAGGAATTTGGCAGACAGCCTAGGTGACCACAGGAAGGTCAAGGGAATATGAAGTGGCACCAGCAGGGCCGAAGCCCCACGCCTGCTTCTCGCTGTGACACGGACTTCACCAAGTTGTACAACTTCCATCTGTGTTGCCCAGGTGGCTCTGGCAATGGGTAAGGATGCTATTCTAGCTCATCTTCCTGAAGAGTACTGCATGGGAAGAAGCTGGGGCCGAGGAAAGCCTTGTAAGTTCTCAGTCAGTGAGGAACAAGGAGAGAGGTTCACTGCTCAGAGCCGGAGTTGACAGATCCGGTTCAGGGCCTTTTCTCCAGCACCAGCCAGAAAGCCCGCTGCCTGGGCCCACTTCTGCTTCCTGTGTGCTTTCCTTCTTTCTATAGGCCAGGCCTGTACCCACCCACAAATACAAGCGGAACCCTCCAGCCCCTCCAGGTTGTAGCTGGAAGGCTCCGGGACTGGGAGACCTTGAAAGATGCTCAAAGAATGTTGAAATAACATGAATGAAAGAGGCTTCCATTTGATGACTTCCTAGTAACTGCAAAATAAACTCTGCCTAACTCTTAAGGACACATAAAATAAAAACCACAACACAGGTGACCCTTGAACAATCAATTTGAAGTATGCGGGTCCATTTATACACAGATGTTTTCAATAAATACAGTTAGCTCTCTACACCTGTGGGCTCTGCAGTTGAGAATTCAACCAAACTCAGATAAAAAATATAGTATTCTCAGGCCAGGTGTGGTGGCTCATGCCTGTAATCCCAGCACTTTGGGAGGCTGAGGCGGGCGGATCACTTGAACCCAGGAGTTTGAGACCAGTCTGGCCAACATAGTGAAACACCACCTCTACTAAAAATACAAAAAAATTAGCCAGGTGTGGTGGCCCATGCTTGCAACCCCAGCTACTTGGGAGTCTGAGGCACGAGAACCGCTTGAACCTGGGGGTGGAGGTTGCAGTGAGCTGAGATTGTACCACTGCACTCCAGCCTGGGGGACAGAGCAAGACTCTGTCTCAAAAAAGAAAAAGAAAAGAAAAATCCCACCAAAAAAAAAAAAAAAAAAAATCTCAGGATGCGAGACCCACAGATGTGCAGGGCCAACTTTTCTCCTCCATGGGTTCTGCAGGGCAGACTCTAGGACTTGAACATGAGTGAATTTTAGTGACCCCGAGGGAGTCCTGGAACCAATCCCCGAGGATACAGAGGGATGACTTTACTTTTAAGAGATAGGGTAACCAACGTCCTCAAGTTTATGGTCAGTTTACTACGTATCTGACAACTGAAAAATGTTGCTCTTCATTAGTTTTGTGATAAACTTTTTTAAGTAGCAGGCACTTGTCATTTATTGAACTGAAAAAAATCTAAACCCTCGTGAAGTGCAGTTTAGTACTTCCAGTTTCTTAACCTTGAGTAGATGTTACCCTTGCCACCCCCAGGTCTCACCCCCTAAGTCGGCCAGAGGAGGGTTCCAGGAGGCCCCTGGTGGCCCTGGGCTTACCTGCTGGACCTCACTGAGGATGGAGTATGCGGCCTGGATCTGCCTTTTGCTCAGCTTCCCCAAGGGCATCTTCTGAAGGTCGATCTGAGGAGACAGGGGATTTCGCTCTGAAAGCTGGGCACTGTGCAGTGTGATCGCAGGAAAGCTGGACCGGGCAGCCCACCATCAGGCCCCCAACAGGAGAAGTCAGGAGCCTGCTGGGATTTCCTGAGGACACCAGTGACCCAAATCCAGAGTCTGTAGCCCCACCCCACCATGAGGGATGGCAGTGTGCCTGAAGATTCTTGCTCACTTCCTTTACGGCTGGGCTTAGCCAACCATGTCTCCTCTGCCCCTATGCCCAGTTTCAAATAGCCCAGCACGTCTGGACAAAGATACAGCATAATTCCCATCCAATTCTGATGTGCAGATGCGGGCTCATAAATCATGCTGACCACCCCACCCAGTGGCCTTCCCTGGGGTCCCAGAGCCAAGGCAGTTAGTTAAGTGCACCCCTGGGTTCCCAGTTGGAAAAGAACCAAGAGTTTTCAAGTGTTGAACACTATTTTTAAAAAGGACACATTCCTGAACTTATGGACTTACATTCAAATCAATGCCGTCCCTTTCAGATCAGTCACCTCCAACAAATATTGCTACTGCTCATATCTTGGGAACTGCCTGCCATCAAGAGAAGCTGCAGTGGAAGAAGCATGAGATCTGCAGCCTTCATTTTCCATTTGTTAAGTGGGGCCACCTTCCTTAAAAGGCACTCACTCCCTTTTGCGAGCAGCCCTGCTTATTTGGCTCAGCCGCCGCGTGGAGACACCTGTGTACCAATGGGCCCCACACTCTGTATCCTGGGACATCGTCTCTGGGGCTTTGCCAATAGACCCTTCTGAGCTCCCTGGGGGCCGCGACTGCGCCTTTCCATTTCTGCATGTCCAGCACTTCCTGCAGTGCTTGGAACAAAGAACTCAACAAGAATCTTAGAAATGGAACTGCTATGGTGATAAAATTAAATAAAAGGATGTGAAAAGTGCTCACAGCTCATCAGACACCTACCAGGAGCCAACAGCTTCTAATAACATCCACAAGCCCTGGCATGGGCTTCCCTGTACCCTCAACACTGCAAACTCCATCCTAAGGGAAGATCTGATTTCTGGCAAGAATTAAGCAGCCGGAGCCACATCTGGGGAAGAAGGTGGATAATCTATTTCAAGCCAAGAACAAGGTACAATAAAAGAACAGAGTGACTTTGGTATGGACCCTCAACCAGCTCTGAAAGCAATTCTCAAGAAGGAATCCCAAAAGAAGTTCTGACGGCACAGCATGGCCAGAGTGAGGGCAGAGCTCTGAAGGGCGTGACATTTTCCACACTGTATAATTCTGGTGTTTATGTAAAAAAAGAAAATACCTAGTTTCCCTAATTGTACACCCCTAAAAACATACGCACAAACTAAAAATAAGAGGTGGGCTCCATCCACACAGGCCGCCCTCAGTACTGGAAAAGAAACTCAGGCACAGCGCTGGATGGTGGGCTGGGAGCAGTGGCTCCACAGCTGCCCAGTTTAGAGAGAAACAGAAAAGTAGGAGAAACACCTTGGCACTGGGGACCCACAAGCCCCAGCTGCAGCCAGGAGGAGGCTCCTAGGGCTGCAGCCTGGAAACCTGCCCCCCGCCATGTGTCCTGACTGCCTGGAACCCATTCCCTTCTGTACTCAGGACGTGCCCTCCTCACAGGGAGAGTCAGGTTCCCCTGGTGCTGGGGATGAAGCCCTGAGGGCCACTGTGTCTACTTCTCCACATGGTTACCCCAATCCCACGTGGACCCCGCTGAGATCAGGAGTAGGCACCCCGCTTTCCACACACTTCCAGCTAGCTGCCTTTTAGCTTGTTTCAGCAAGCAGCGCCCCTGTCCCTTTTCTTCCTGCTAAACTAGTTACCTGTCCAGTGAAAAACATTAAAATGTCATTTCAGGCTGGGTGCCATGGCTCACGCCTGTAATCCCAGCACTTTGGGAGGCTGAGGCAGGTGGATCACCTGAGGTTAGGAGTTCAAGACCAGCCTGGCCAAAATAGTGAAACCCCATCTCTACTAAAAATAAAAAAAAAATTAGCCAGGCACAGTGGTGCACGCCTATAGTCCCAGCTACTCGGGAGGCTGAGGCAGAGAATCGCTTGAACCCAGGAGGCAGAGGTTACAATGAGCCGAGATCGTGCATTGCACTCCAGCCCAGGCAAAGACAGTGAAACTGCATCTCAAACCAAACCAAACACAAAACAACAACAAAAAAACATTTCACAGGAAAGGACTTGGGTTTGAGAATAGCTGAGAACTTCTATGAATCACAGATAGACCAAGGTGTGGGAGACTGGAAATGATGTGCAGGACTTCCAAACGTGAATGAAACAAGCCCCTCTTCTCCCTCACCGTAGCACCTCTCAACCTTTCCCTCCACCTCCGTCCCTAATTCTCAGTGAGCCCACCCGTAAGTTGTTCACACTAGTGACCTCATAAACAAAAGTCAGATTACACAGCGATTTGAACAAGCACAGCGAACAAGCCCTGGCCATTTTTTAAACCCGTTAGAGGATGTAACTCAACACTCCACTCTACAACAGCACAGGCGTGAGCATTCCTGCCAGGCTGAGCTCTTGGCAGGGAGATACTGGGTTGGCCCTGATGTCCATGGGGCTTAGGCTGCCAGTGGTTTATACTGCCCAGCTTTGACCCCCGGTCCTCCCAGCTCTAAGGCAGGCCAGGAGGTTCTATAAGGAAGGACTTGGGAAGACAGTAGAACGTGAGCGTGAAGGGAGCAACCCCATGGAGAAGGGTGGAATGCTTAAGGCTGATCTGAGACTCTTAACCTCCGCTGGTTCCTAGGAGCCTAGAACAAAGGGAATAACCAAATGTATCGCAGCTGCTTGTTTTTCAGAGCAGCCTGAAGCTTCTGGGTTCAGCAGCTAGGGAAGAGAGGAGAGGGTGTTTGCTGGCCAGGTGGGACCATCTCTGCTCTGAAGGCCCCCAGGGTCAGTACTTAAGAGCTCTGAGGCTAGGAGCAGCAAGAACAAGGGGGCCGCCCTTTTGCACTCATCTCCTGGAGGAAGAGCGGAGATGAGAGGGAGAACAGACAGGAAACACGGAGCCTCTGCCTGCAGTCTCTGCCATTCTGCCCTGGACAGAAGCATGACTAATCCAACAACCATCACCCCCACCCCACTGCCAACCTTTTAAAAACTGGTATGAATTTTATCTTACGAATCAAGTGTCACAGCAATTTTCTTTTACTCTAAGTGGGCTGTCTTGCACTTCCCATGGTAACTCCAGTTGGTTGGTTTGGTTGGGCCACAAAGGAAGCATGGCTAATACACCTTGCCACGGCATGAAGGAGAAAAATACAAAGGGTGGGCCGGGCATGGTGGCTCACACCTATATTCCTAGCATTTGGGGAGACTGAGGTGGGTGGATCACTTGAGCTCAGCAGTTGGAGACCAGCTTGGGCAACAACATGGTGAGACTCTGTCTAAAAAAAAAAGAGTACAAAGGGGACTAGGGACCAGGGAACAACTCTCTCCAACATACCACATGCTTCACTGCAAATCAAATAACACTCTGCAAAAGTGCAACCACTCCAGGCCCCAACACTCACACAATTTAAGATTGAAGGACAGGTACGAGAAGCTGACAGCCAACGTATTCTGTTTTTGAAACAGAAACAAGAACAGGCAGAGAGCTCTTCACTAGCTCAGCAAATAATCATCCACAGCAAATGCTTACAGATAAAATGATAAAGCGCAATAACCTCATACTCCACCATGGCTTTCTTCATACTTTCCACATCAAAGATCATCTTGATGAGGTCCTGAACTGGCTTGGGGAGCTTGGACTTGGTGCCAGGATTTACTGTCAGCTTCTTCACTGCCTCTTCATCCTTCAGGAAGAAAGCACATTGCTAAGACACCCAAATCAACAACTCAAGCAAGTATCTGCATCTGTGGCGCTGGGCTGCAGACAAAGGACACAGGCTAGAGTGCCACCAGCAAAAAAAGCCGAGTGTTAATCAAAAAGGTGTGGAAAACAGTGGCCAGGATGAGTGTGCCTGATGCTGCACATGGGTCAGACTCTTCCTGTGCCTGCCCTGAAGTTCTCTTGGCTGCTCCAGATTCTTATTCTAGTTGCCACTGCAGCATCTGCATGGGCTGACTCACCCTGGGGTTGCTAGTCCCTGCCTGGGAACCTGACTAGTAACCACTCATGCCCAACCTGGAAGTGCTGGGCAGCTGTAGAGGCAAATCTTGGAGCAATGGGACATGAAACTGATGGACAAATTCCTTCTCTTTTCTCTTACACTTCCTCACACAAGGGCCAGTTGCAAGACTAAGTTTATATAGCCTTCTCTAAATTCCCAAAGGACCAAGCAACCAGTCCCATGCATTGCCAGCCAGCCTGACAGCGTTAAAGCATTAGCTGTCCGTCCTCTTCCTACACTGCCTAATAGACTATTGAGACTCCACCCCCCACTGTCTGAAGAACCCAGGTTATATCAAGATCACACTGTACTGACACTGCTTTAATTCTTTAGACTTGAACTGTATGAGGGCATAGACTGTGCTCTGTCCAGCACAGTGTCCCTAGCAACTAAAACGGAATTTGGTATTTGGAGTGAAAGGAATTGGCATCGGGCTTTGAACCTGGAATCAGACTGGCTTACCCAAGAGCTAACTTGTGTTGTTAGTGTTCATGGCTGCTGCTGTCACCTTCATAGTAGACCTACTCTCAGTGTTGAAACATCATCTTAAATGTACTGTTATCTTCTGGGTGTAACTTCATTGGAGGGCAAAGTATCTATGTGTTCAAAACCCTTATTTAAGTGTATCTACCTTATGACCCAGTAACTACTTGTAATGATAACAATCACAGAGGCACACAAATATTTAAATGTATATCAGCATCATTACAGTAAATGCCCAGAATCAATCTAAATGACTAACAGGAGACAGGAAGCTGTTCTGCTTAATGATGAATTCTAGCCCATGCACAGGATGGGATTCAATGCAGCCTTAAATAATGCTCTGGATTGGTGCAGCCAGTGGCCAATACAGTAGCCACTGGCCAAACTGAGGTGTGCTGTAGGTGCAAAATATACACCAGATTTCAAAGACTTAGTAGAGAAAAAACTAAAAGGGAAATTTTCTCATTAATAATTTTGTTGGTATTGATCAGGTGTTGAAATTAGAATATTTTGGATATATGGGGTTAAATAATACCAAGATTAATTTCATTGGCTTCTTGCTTTTTAAAATGTGGCTATAAAAAACTTTAAATGTATTGAAATGGCTTGAATTATAATTCTATTGGACAGCACTGCTCTAGAAGACATAAGGAAATGCTCCTGGTACATTAGGGCAAAAAGCAGATGGTTGTAACATGGTACATATGGTGGTGGGAAACGTACATATGCAGTGAAAGCTGACTGAAAAAGATATCTACCATTACTTTAACTGTGGTTAAATCTGGGCAATCTTAGTTTTTTGTGCCTTAGTATTAATATTTCTCAAAAATTTTTAAAATATTTAACTCAGTAAAGGGCACTACTGAGTCAGGCTAAATCTGTCCTGAAAGTCTACTGTCTGAGCTTCATCATTGTATAAGCAAGATGTAAATCCTATTTTTAATATGGAGAGTTCATGAGGCCCTCTGTAAACTAAAGAATTCCCCCTTTGAGACATGCTAGGCCTCAAAGATTTAGAATTAAAATCTCTACCCACCTACAGATCTCTTTTTGTAAAATAAATGTTTTCTTTTATCTGATTAAAAAAGTGATAAATTTTTATTTTTAAAAAGGCAAGCATTTTGCAAAGAAAAAAGACAAAACAGAAAAGTTAAAAATGTCAACCAATAGACCAATGAATGCTGTGTGCTAACAGATGTAAGGAGACGCCCAAAACTACAGAGATAGCACTAGGAAATAATTTGGGACTAATAAAGTGTGACCTAGCAGAGCAGGTCAAGTTACTATAATTCTGTCATGACAGACCAGTCACATGATCAAGGGTGACCATGGATTCAGATAAAAAGCCTTATCTGGAATCTGTGAATTACGCCCTATTGTTTCAGGAGTAAATGAAAAGACTGTTCCTCCTCGATATCTCAAAGATGCTACCACAATTCTCATTTAAGCTCTATCTCATACTTCAAGGTGCTGACTGTATTAAATGCTTTTTCTGCCATCTACTGAGATGATCATGTGGTTTTTGTCCTTCATTCTATTCATATATTACATTGATTTTTAAATGTCGAACCAACCTTACATTTCTGGGATAAATCCCACTTGGGAGTGGTGTATAGATCCGTCTATGCTGCTGGATTCGGTTTGTTAGGATTTTGTATCTCTATTCATAGGGTTTCTGCATGTCTATTCACAGGAAATTGCTCTGTAGTTCTCCTGTGCTGCTTTGGCTCTGGTATCAGGGTGGTACTGGCCTTCATGCAATGAGCTGGGAAGTATTTTCTTCTACTTTTGGGGGAGAATTTGTGAAGGACTAGTATTCTCCTTTCAACATTTGGTAGTATGTTTACTATGATGCCATCTGATCCACGATGTGGATTTTCTAGAATAAGGTGTCCCTTCCTTTTCCTAGAAGCAGACAGTGTAAGGGCATTATGTGGTTACCTGGCCATAGTCAATCTCCAGGGGGTAGAACTTTTTGGGATACTTCGTGAAATTTTTGGAGTGCCAAGCATTCCCGGTTTTTTCTTCATATAATTTCATGAAGTGCTCAATGGCATCCTCCTTGGACGGCATCTGTTCCAGTTTGTTGCTACCGATCACCGTACCCACACGGCCCCAGGACCTGAATATCCAATACCTGCGGTGGGAAGGAGGGTGGGAAGGAGGGTGGGAAGGAAGGTGGGTCAGCTGTCCCATTTCAGGAGGAGTTCCCATTTCCTGCCATTACATTCAGGTGGAGAAGAATTTTACACACCCCAAAAGGATGGTGATTAACACAGAACAAACGGAACTGCTATAACAATAAAGGGTCTTTATTTTACTTCTCATTAAACTTTCAAATCATATTGACTATAAAAAATGCCAAAGAATAGTTTAAACTTGGTTCTGGCAGCCAAGCCTGAGGACTGAATCCTGGAGTCTGTAGACCTTTGCATAAAAATGATTCTACTCCTCTCCCCAAAGAAATACAAAGTACTATCTGGAAGTCATGTGTTCAAGGAGTCAACCCTTACATCTGTACCCTAAAAATAATGAACTTTCAACTCAGATCCAAGGCCAAGACATGATGAAATGAGGAGGGCAGTGGCAATGGCTCCTCAGGTCCGGTGACCTAGAGATGCAGGCTGTCATGTTCAAATTCCAGCTCAATTGAGGGTACACATCGCACATACCCAGCTACTGTGCTGTTCAGCTTTGGATGAGCTAATTTTTGATTAACTCAAAGCAGAGGTAATGCAAAACTTAATTATCATTTCATAATAAATATAGATATATCATAAACCCACATACAAGATTTGTGTACATTTTAAAGACAGAACTACAGACTTCAAAGAAAATTTGGGACTCCCTGGCCATTCTCTGGGCTACTGAACAGGGGTATAAAAATTCATTCTCTGCTTGGTTTTTCCTGTGAAAATTTTTGAGAAGCACTACCTTGATCTACGTTGAAAATTTTTTCTGACCCTAACAGCCTACACCACCCTTTCACTTAACACCAGCAAATCTAAGCCACCAGAAAAATGTCCACATCCACAATCAACGTTAGAATTTAGTAAGAGTTCCTTCCACGTGCCTTTACACTGACACATAAATCCTGTTTTGTAGTGGCTGTACTGAGGGGCAATGAACTCGCTAGATAAGGACCACTCTGCCTAGAAACATAAGGACAAAAGCCAGCCCACCCTCTCACCACCTCCCAGCTGCTGTACCCCACGATCCAGACTCCAACCTTGCCTGTCTCACCATGTTAAAAAAAAAAAAAGGCAAATCCAAACTCTTTAGTTACTAGGGAGTTTGAACATTAAAGAGTAAGTTCAACGCTTGCCAACCTTTATTTGCTTCAAAGTTTTAAAACATACGTAAAATCAGAAAATCTTGACTCAAGTAGCTGAAAGAAAAGCCAGCTGGGGCTGGGTGCAGAGGCTCATGCCTGTAATCCCAGCACTTTGGGAGGCTGAGGCGGGAGGATCACTTGAGTCCAGGAGTTTGAGACCAGTCTGGGCAACACAGCGAGGCCCCTGTCTCCATAAAAAATAAGGCATGGTGGTGCGCACCTATACTCCCAGTTACTCAGGAGGCTGAGGTGGGAGGATTGCTTGAGCCTGGGAGGTCAAGGCTCCGCTGAGCTGTGATTACGCCACTGCACTCCAGCCTGGGTAACAGAGCAAGACTATTTCAAAAAACAAAACAAATAGTTGGAAAACAACAGCAACAAAAAACAAAACACCAAACAAAAAGAAAAGCCAGCAGAAGAATACGTGAAACCATACCTTGGGACAACTGTACAAGGACAGCAATGCTACTGGTTAGTAAGTGGCTTCTTTCTCCCCTTTAAGCAAAGGCCTTATAATTTGTTTTTGATCTCTGTGATTAGATTTCATTCCCCAGGCACTGGGCCTAACGGGTTTCACAAGGCTGATGGCACAGCACTAACCAATGCAGGACGGGCCCATGTCTCTGCACAACCAGGCTACACCTGCAGAACTCACCTGTTTTCCTTGTCGTCCTCCAGAAGCTGCAGCTTGTAATAGGAGTTGGTTCCTTTAACGATGTCCACCAGGCCAAGGGTGGCACTGAAGACCTTCCCACCTTTCTCCAGGACATGCGCAGAGTGTTCCAGTCCTGTCCCGGAGGCAAAGCACCTACAGTTTTCTCTCCCCTTGAGGGGCTAGCGCTCTCACGGAGAAGGGATCTGCAGGCCTGAGGTTCACGCCTCTTGGATACACTAACACCACCCTCGGGAGGCTCCCCACAAATGTGTGTTCTCAGGACTGGGGGAGCTGGTGAAGAAGGCCTGAGCAAGGAAAAAGGCACGACCACACTGCCCCAGGTATGCTGTGGGCATTCGGATGCGTGCTCCTAGTCAGCTGGGGGTTGGGGGGCGGCACAGCCCACTTGGCTGGCAGTCCTGTTTGCTTACCAGAATCAGGATCCACAGCTGCTCCTCCTTTAAGAGTTAATTTCATTCTCTTTTCAGATTTGTTGATACCTTGGAAGGGAACAGAAAAATGTAAACATGAAGTTAAATGTAACTAAAAAGTAAGGGGAAGGTAGAAGGCAAATTAGTTGTTCTCATTCCCATCATCTGTCAACTCGGCTTCTATATACACGCTCCTCCCGCCACCCCAAAGCGCCTGCCATTCTGTGTCCTGCTCTGCAGCACTCAACAGGCCATGTCAGGGACACAAAGGGAGAGGTTCCGTGCAGGCCAACCTGGCCACCAATGTCCCCGGCTTTTGGCCCTGGAGGGGGCAGCTTGGGGCCCTCACCTTCCTCCTTGACCTGGCCCTTGCTTTTTTTGGAGAGCGCAGCCCCTGACTTCCCTCTTGGGGCCACAACTTCAACAGGCTCTGCCTTCACCTCTGCCCCCCAAGGGGACAAGATGTGCGCTAAGAACAACTCCTGAAGGCTCTTGGTGGAGGCGGAGACGTCCTGGAGGAAGTCCTCAGACACAACTCGGATGTTGGCTTCCTTTACTTCCTCCATCTTCTTATTCATCTTTTCCACTTCCTCTGTTCAAATTGAAAGGAAAAAAAAAACCAAAATACAAGTTTAAAACAAAACTGAAACCTCAAATTACTATAGTTATATTTACTGTGTACTTTCAAACCCTCAGCATTCACAGCTCTCCTTTGCTTCCAAGTCTAATGCTCCCAAGAGTGTTTTTATCAGCAACATTCCCCCTTTTCTAAGGTATGATGAGCCAGGGCAGCCTTCTCCAAACCATTCTACAGCACGATGTTAACAGACACTCCAAAGAAAAAACACCCTGATGTCAAATATGTATGGGAAATCCTGTATTCTATTCCTCTGGTTCCTGAAGACCTACAGTGGTAATCAGCATAATAAACCCACACAGAAACCTGTTTACCTTTGTTTCACCCTACCTTTTCCAAACATACCTGAACCGTGAACTTCTGTTTTGGCAGATATCTACGCACGTCTTACAGAGCAGTGCGAAGTGATGAGAATACAGGTTGAGCAGATTCCCTTATCCGAGATGCTTGAGACCAGAAACCTTTCAGACCTTAAAATACTTGCTTCATATTTACTGACTGAACATCTAATCCAAAACTCTGAAATCTGAAATGCTCCAATGAACACCTCCTTTGAGCATCATGTTGTCACTCAAAAAGTGTTGAATTTTGAGGCAATTTCTTTGGACATCGGGACTAGGGAGACTCAACCTATAGCAGCTTACCGTCTTTAGTTGAGAACATGCAACGCATGTGAATCTATAGTACAAAGCAGCAACACTGAGAGCAAATACTGGTTTCCCTTCATAAAGAACCAGAGCGATGATGATGTTAAGATCCAGTTTTTCAGCACTGTGTTCGACTCTTCCTCACTGACTCGTCATCACAACCTTAAGATACAGAAGCATTATCCCTGTTGCACAAATTCAGATTCAACTCACTTTTGGTGCTGATGCACAGGGAAGCCTTGTTGGCCGTCCCCGTCAACTTCCCCCCGAGTTTCTCAATCATAGCCTTCACTTCATCCTTGTTCCGGGACAGCTTCCCGAGAGTCAGGATCTTCATGTTGGATAATGGCTTATCTGGGATGAAAGGAGAGAATCATTCAGCAACGCCAGCTCTGGTGCTGCTCCCTAGTAAGGGGACGTGGAGGAGCAGGTGAGCCAAGCAGCGAGCTCCTGGGAAAAGCCTATGAAAATATACTCGCGAGAAAACAGGACGGGACAGCAAGCTGCCACCTGAGCACCTACAGATGTCCCTCAACACAGAAAGGACTGGGCAGGGAGCAAGCCACAAAATACCACTCCATGGCCAGGCCAGCCTTGCTGGTGTGAGCCGGGCAGCTGCGGGTTACCCCAGGTCCGCACCAAGGTCAGGCTAGGGAGGCTGCATCTGCGGACAAGGGACCAGGAGGCTGGAGTCGGATGGGAAGAGGGGTAAGGTCACATGAACCCCCAATTCCTTCTGTTATTCTCCCAAACAAACTGCAATTCTTATTAATTAACCCCATTTTAAAATGAGACATATCCATGATAGTCCCTCAAAGCAGTGGCCAGCACAATCACACGGAGCTGAGCTAACCGATTCTAGGAGAAAAGCAGCAGCCTGGTGTGCACTGACCCAGGCCAGAAAGGCCTGGACAGGGGTCTGCCTTCTGTTCACAGCAAACAACACAGTGCTGGTGACACCCTTCCAGAACTGGAGATGCTGCAAGGAAAAGTCCTTCCTGCCTTCCCTGTGAGGGCAAACAACTAGGAAACACTGACAGACAGTTTAACTGAAACTGCTGAGGTCTCCAAAGAACAAAATTATTGATTTATGCTGAACTGCAAGTCAGGGGAAAGCAGAGGAGGGAACCCTCCATGGAGGGGTCAGAATGCCAGCCCCCACCTGGCCCTTCATGTGGGCACCTGGACCCAGGCTGCCAGCAGCACAATGGACTCGGGATGACCACCCACACACACTGCAGTGACCACTGGTCCCCTCTCAAGATACGAAAAGGAGGTCAATAACAGGTTTATCGTTCAAGGAAGGAACCCTCATCCTCCACCCACCAAACTGTGACCTTCACCAACAGACTATGCCACATGTCTCTGAGTAAATAAGCAGTGGGTCACTTTTCCTGCCAAAAAAATACATTGCTCTCACTGTCTTGGTTGGCTTGGGGCATTTCTCACTAGTGCTGATTAGTAACTCCCTCTGCATACAACAGAGACTTGAGCATCACACCAGGGCCTGGATGACTGGTGGGCGCAGGGCGGCCTGGAGCGTGAGGCCTGGGATGCTGCTCTGCAGTGCAGTCAGGCAGGAGACCCTGCGCCCAACTCCAGGTAAGGCTTTCGACCTAGCCTTTCTTAGGAGCCCCTCTCCTAGCCTCCCAGAATAAGAGGTGCTTGTTCTTTTACAATGTTTATTTTTAGAGATAGGGTATCACTCCGTCGCCCAGGCTGGCGTGCAGTAGCGTGATCATAGCTCAGTGCAGGCTTGACCTCCCAGGCTCAAGGGATCCTCCGCCTCAGCCTCCTGAGTATCTAGGGCTAAAGGCACATGCTGCTACACTCGGATTAATTTTAAACATTTTTGTAGAGATGGGGTCTCGCTACATTGCCCAGGTTGGTCTCAAACTCCTGGCCTCAGCAATTCTTTTGCCTCAGCTTCCCAAAGTGCTGGGATTACAGGTGTGAGTCACTGCTCCCAGCTGATGCTATGTTCTTAATACTCTCCCACCTTGCTGTGGTCGGGGGTTTAACAAGCCAAAAGGCCTATCCCCTGCAGGGCAAGGCTTTCCCATGCTGGGGTCAGCAAAGAGAGACCCCTGACGGATACTTTCTTCACCAGCTCCACACCACCAGCAAGTAGTGGGCAAACAATTCCTGGAAAGCAGCTCTAAGACCGGGGCCCCAAATGCTGTACCTGCTGAAGCAGAGGAGTTCACAGCAGCAGGCGCCGAGGCTGTGGAGGGCGGGGGCGTGGCTGCCACGGGGGCGCTGGTTTCTGGGGGGAATATACGGTCCTGCTTTTTAACCTTCAATTTCTTGAGGTAAGAGATTTCTCGGAATTCCTAAAAAATATTAAGTTTTAGTTAAGAAGCCAGCTCTCCCTTGAAGTAACCACCCCATAGACCAAAGAGGATCTGGCTTGTCCAAATTAAAGAATCTCTTTTTTTCTTCTTACAATAAAGAGTAACAAAAAATAGAAAAATGTGAGGCTTTAAGGATGAAAGACAGTATTATTGCTGCTACAGTACTTATTTCTGGTACTTTTACATTTATAATAGGGCTGATATTGTGGCTGCTTTAAGAGAAAAATCTTTCCCTAAAAAAAACAAAAACAGAAACCAGTGGCCAACTGGGTCAGGGAACCACCACTGGAACTGCTGTATGACTACAGCCTCCCTGGCCTCATTCTTGAGTTGTTCCCTTCGAGAGTTAACAGGCCTCTGTGGGATCACACGCCTACTCCAGAACTCCGAGACCCCGAATACTATATACACTGGGAGATTATTACCCAAAAGGAAATCACAGTATTTGCTTTCCTTTTTAGAAGAAGGAAAAATGAATGCAGAGAGCCCTGTGGTATTCACTATAAATTCTTCCATCAGCACAATTCACTCTTCACTCCGAGTGATTTACAAGGGGCCTTGCTCTAAATGGTCACTCAGTAAGTATCAAATACATGAAGCTCAGGGAAAGACACTGTGCTCCCAGGTCTTCATCCAATCAAGAAACTGCCCTTTCCAGCTATGCCCGTGTTCAGGGTGTCAGTTGGATACAAGAGGTCACAGATTGCTTCCAACACACACTGACCACCTAATATGTGCTACCAACCATAGTTTGGTTAAAAAGACAGTTTCTGCTCTTCAGAAAGTATCTCATTTGTGACTTAAGCATCAGCTATAGGAAGGTGAACTTTAACACAGGAGCTAAACTATGCCAGAGGTGTGCTAAGGTGATGTGAGACAGGGAACGCTAGCATGCACTTGGAGGCAGTGATCTGCTAAGCCCGCTGGGAGCTGAAAACACAGGGGACTGCCTAAGCACAGCCATCTGTGTAGCACAGGTGGCATGTGGGGCGCCCTGGCCAGGCGCCCTATTGCTAGGTACTCCTAAAAAGAATGAGCAAGACTGGCAGTGGGGTGGGGAGAGGGGTATGTGAGAAGGAGAAAAAGGGTGGCAGAAAGAGGCTGCAGAAGGTCAGCAGAGCCGCATCACAGGGCTCTGAGGACAAGCTACAGAGCTGGCCTTGATTCTGTGGGACAAGTGCCTCGGGGCAACAGTGTCACTGCATGGGCAGCAAGCACTGCCAGACCGAAAACCTGTCTTGCACATGCACATAACCTTTAAAATTGTATATAGATGCTCTACAATTGACATATAACCGAAAACCTGTCTTGCACATGCACATAACCTTTAAAAATGTATATAGATGCTCTACAATTGACATACAAAATACTAGGAACGGCACATTGCTTATTGCCATCTTACTATTTCCCCATCAAAGATAGTAAAAGAAATACAAATACCATGTAAGGGTCTGTAAGATTTGCATACCCAGAAAAATTGGGGAATCAGTATAAGATTTTAAGGGTGGGGGAAGTGACAAGGTCAGATTTATTTTAGAGGAAGCACTCAAAGGCACAGAGAGAAAACTAGGAGGGATCATGCAATCATGGCAGTGAACAAGTGAGCCAGGGGCCGATGGAAATGGAGTTCAGTTGTAGGTGTAGAGCGAGTAATGTCGACTGTTACTCGGGTAACGATTCCTGAGCGTGTACTGTGTGCCGCCGTTCCAAGTGCTCCACCCAGGAGCAGGCAACAGCGAGGGAAGCAGCTTGGTGAGTGGCAGAGCTCTGCACCTACCCAGGCTGCTGGGCCTGGATCCTGCTGAGTCTGAGGGGGCACAGGTGAGGGCCTCAGAGCAGCCAGCCCCACAAAGATACTGCCAGAACCCCACCAGCATGGCTCCAAAGGAGGCTCCCCATGGAGGTATTTTGCATTGAGAATTCCATAAACAGTTCCATTAAAAAAAGAGAGAACGTGCAATACCAGGAGATATGTGAACCCTGGATCCAATTCTCCTGCTAGCACTAAGGTAAGGAAAAATCCTTGAAAAAAACTTGTATCAGAAAGCAGGAATTACTATCCATTTCTTCACCATATGTCCCTCAAGCCTAGAACTGTGCCTGGCACATAGGAGGCATTCAATAAATAAAAACTATTCATGGTCTTTGCAAGCAACATTTTATACCAAATGGACAAACCTCTACTCCATACTTAGAGGAGCTTTGGTTCTACATTTGTGTAGTTTGCAAACATATAATTTTATATTCTGGTTAACAGGATGACACAACTGTAAAGAAGTCTGAGGAACATGGCCCTGCAATCTCAGGGACCTGAAGTATAAACAAGCGCAGAAAGTGGGGCCAGGTTTTTCTCCCAACAGATCCCAGGATCTTCCCCTACCCCTTACCTTTGGGGTTACCCACTCCTTCCGGTTGGGTGTCTGTGTCTTGACCATACACTTGGTCCAGGCAGTGACGTCCCCAGTGCAGTAATAAGCATCGCTCTTGAAGACCAGCTGACCCGAGCATTCCTCACAGGGAAGGAGGGCACCGAACACCATGCCATCAGCTACTCGGTCCAAGATCTGCAGCCAGTGGAGAAACACGTCAGAGGGCAAATGCGGGACTACAGAACAGGACACTTACTAATGTGGGATGGAGGAACTTGCACAGATTCCACTCACTACAAAGAAGAGAGGCTTCTTGCTGTGGGGCTCTTAACACCCCACCCCCCCTTGGTTAACAATGGAGCTTGGATTCTTGTAATGTAGGAGACCTTATTTCCAAGTGTTCCTGCAGTGCCCCCATCCCTCAGTGATTTAGAAATGAAGGGAGAGCATCCACTGGCGTTGCAAAAGTACAGTGCCAAGCCAACTCCAAGAATGACAGCAGAGAAGGGCCAGCTGGGGACACTGATGGGATGCTGTCATGCCACTCCTCAGGAGGGGGCGCTCCTCTCTTCACAGGCCTGACACTCTAGAGCAAGCACTAACGTGGAAGATGTCTAGTGGGGCGTGTGAATGCCGGCCCCATCCACCCCAGAAAAATGGTGACCACGATGGTGGTGATGACCGTGCAACACAACCACGATTTATACTCCTTGCAATTAATACCAGCAGGTGTTCACACGGAGGGCCTCCCACACTCCATTGGGACAGTCACTCCACAACGACGGGGTCTGCCTCACATGCGTGTCCCACTTAACACAAAGGCAGCTCACCGCCGACTCCCCAGAAGGCACTTGCTGCTTGTTGAAGATGAGTAGCTCCTTCAGGTCATTAGTCGAACACACTTTCTTTAGCTCGTCCTTGATGTTCCAGATCAGGTCGTTCTGAGCCTATGGACAAGACCCAGGGGCTGAGAGGCCAGCTCTTTTCAAAGGAAGAATCCAACTGGAGGAGGAGCCCTGGTCATGCTGAGCCTCCAGTTATACCCTTGTGCACCAGCGAGCTGCCCCTGCAAATCTGGGTGATTAGCACAGGATTTGGCTCCCGGTCATGCTCCTGTGGACACCAAATTAAACCTGCTGTGTGGTCTCTCAGAGAATACTGTGGAAGGTGATGAGGAAGCCCTAAGGGTGTGGGGGAGACTGCACCAAGGCTCCTGGAACCAACCCTCAGAAATCAATCCCCAGAAACACCAGGTAAGAGCCTGGAAGTGCTAGGCTGAGCCCACGGCCCACGTTTATCAGCAACTAGAGGAGGCAGGGTATGGCCATTCTCCACCAATCTTAGAGTAGGAATGATTCACAAACACCAATTTCCTTGATGGTATATTATATTCAGTATCATGCAGGAATGTATTTAAGCTCTTCTGAAAATGGAAGTTTTAATCTTTATTAAGTGCCTACTCTTGGTTGGATGCTTTTACGTGTCATCTCACTTATTTTTTCTTTTTTTTTGAGATGGAGTCTCACTCTGTCGCCCAGAATGGAGTGCAGTGGTGCGATCTCAGCTCACTGCAACCTCCACCTTCTGGGTTCAAGCAATTCTCCTGCCTCAGTCTCCTGAGTAGCTGGGATTACAGGTGTGCACCACCACGCCCAGCTAATTTTTGTATTTTTAATAGAAACGGTGTTTCACCATGTTGGCCAGGCTAGTCTCAAACTCCTGGCCTCAAGTGATCCGCCTGCCTCGGCCTTCCAAAGTGCTGGGATTACAGGCGCTCAAGCCACTGCACCCGGCCTCATCTCATTTATTCTCATAACAATCAAGCTTGCTGAGGAAGCTATCAGCCTCTCCATTTTAAAGGCTGAGGTGAGTTTCCTCCTTCCCCAGGAAAATGGGCAAGTTATTCACCATCTCTGCTCAGATTCCACCTCTGCAAAATGGAGACAAAAATGCCAGCCCTATCATATCCCATAGGGTTGCTATTAGTACCAAAGGAGGATTTTAACTCCACTGGCAAAGGTACAGGCACACACGTCTGCACCTGTTTCCCAGCTTCATTTTTAAGGGGTCTCTCGACATCTCCTCTCCATCACACACAGCATACACTGGGACACCAGGAATGGAGACATGAGAGGATGAGGAAAAGGTCTAGTGACACAGGGTTAAACGGAAGAAGTACAACAATGTCACCTAGGTGACCAAGGGGGGAGAGCCAACAGACACAGATGTGCCACAGTGGGAACGCTGAGGGGCATTTTAATTTTCTGACTCTCTATACATCTCTGATATCACTAGGGAAGAGAGAAGGACACTAATCTCACCAAATGGCCAATGTGAAGTGGCACCACAGTTCTCCTGCAGCCAGTTTTGGTGCATGACAGACACTTTTTTACCATAAGACAATTGAACAAAATGTGTGATTCTTATTTAGCAACTAGAACCATATAAGAAATTGCTTTTAATTTTAGTACCACTAGTAAAAACTGAATACTTATAGAAGAGACACAAACAGATGGCTCATGGAAATCATGTTCTCAAGAGAGACCAACTGTTCTCCCCCAATTTCCCAGACACCCAGCATTTTCTGATTAATAATTTTTGCTTTGCTTCAACACACACATAATCAACACAAGGATGAATCTTTCTGGTCAAGGACCACTGATTTAATGGATAGTTTTCTTCTGTCATTATCAGTCTATTCCTTTTTTAAAAATGAAGATCTTCATTTAAAAAATTTGGAGACACTTGATCTCTTCAAGCCATTTGTCTATGCTAAGAATCTTTGGCATCCTCTAATTAAGTATTCACTTTCCAAAGTTTGCAAGTGACCACAAAGGTGCAGGGTGTACAGTAGTGCATAATTTGGCCAAAGCATGAATCTCTGTCATCCCAGTATGAGGTTGGTGAGCGGAAACAGAGCACTCAGCCCTTGCTCAAGCCTGGCTGCAGGTCAGACACCTACAGCCTAATGTGGATTCTCTTCCAAATAAAAATGGTTTCTTTTGGAGGAGGGAAAACAATCTGGGGAAAAGCCATGCTATTTAATAACTGCCATCAATTTGCTAAATGTCTTAGTAAGTGGGACACAACTCCTTGAACTGTCTTCCCAGAATGAGAAAGAGAATCCAGGCAGCAGAATGTCGAAAGGAGACATAGAGCTGAGAACTCACCTTTAGGGCTTTTTCAAGCTTACTATCTTTGTCTTTTTCTTTTTTAGATTTCTTCTTGGCCACTTCATCCACTCCATCCACCTCATCGCCTTTTCTCTTTCTGAAGGAGACACAGGATATGAGAGAGAGCCAGAGCCATTAAAAGTCTGACACCCAATGACTTGCGGTGATGCAGTATCTTAATGTCATTCTATCAACTCCCTGTAGGGCCTACTCACACTTGTCACTCCCTAACCCCTGCCCCACTCAGTGCCCTTAGGCGATCACTGTCTACTCAGGGAGTATTTGCAACCAAGATAGCAGAAGACACCATCCAATTCAGAACATACTCTCCCAGCCAGGGAAAGGGGCTAGGGTTGTTCCAGGGACTCAGAACAACCCATTACAAGAATCCAGGGCTCAGGCCCCATCTGAGGTTAAAAAAAAAAAAAAAAAAAACCATGTATCTCCTGGCCTGGAAGGTTCTAGCAGGGACTAGGCTAGAGGTAAGCCCATGGCTAGGGGGTAGGGATTGCAGAAAGACAAAGCACAAGTCCAGGGGGCTAGGCCTTTCGAGCTAAAATACAGAGCAAGGGAAAAAGGCTGCTCACAGAGGTGGGGCTGTACTGCCACATAAAGCCCTGACAAGAAGTGACAGTCAAAGCAGTGCTAACCAGCCTGCCCCAATTGGCTCAGCAAACACGGCTCTGAGGCTATCACCTGCCCCCAAAATACAGGGGCAAGACGGCCACAGTGGTCTGTCAGTCTCAGCTATCACACAGACCTGAGCACAAACCCTTGCACTTTCCTCAACCTAAAATAGGGAAAAGAATACCATCTGCCGCACAGAACTCTGGTGATGGGCAAATGAAAACAGTCCAAATACAGGGCTTGATACAGTGTCTGGCATACGAAATGCGCTCAACACATTCTGGCAGTTATCATGGCGTAAGTGGGAGCTGATGAACTCCAACACCTATATCATGTGCTGCAATGCCCTGTGGGCTTTTTGACCCATGGCCTGATTTTTCAGTTTTCTTGCACATTCTAGATCCCCATGTGCTGCTGCAATGAACAGGCGTTATGAACTGAGATAATGTGTGATGGCTGCTCGATGGTTGCCCAGTCACCGTCCAAGGAGCAGGGTGCATAGCAGGCTCTGCCACACCACCCCTGGTGTGCTTGTTAACAAACAATTCTCCAGACTGAGGCTGAGGGACCAGCAGAGGGTAAACTGGAGAGAGCAAGAGGTGTCCATGGATTCAAGACAGTCACTGATGGTCCTTCCCATTCTAAATTTTAACACCATGCAAAACCCTTATCATTCTGAACTCTAAGCCAGGAAAATTATCCACTGCCCATCCCCTAACTAAAAATGGTCATGATTCTCCCAGCATTGTTCTGAATAGTGATCAACCCAGGCAAAACAAATACTCACCCAGGGAAGGAGGGTGGTCTTTTAAGTATCTAAAGGGTTGTGGTGGGAAAAGTGTAGTTAGCCTGTCCATGGAGCTCAGATGTTGGAAGGGGAATAGACCACCAGGAAGCAGGTCTCACAGGGCAGAGGGCTCTCGGCAGAGGCCATGGGAACCCCTGGCTGTCCTTCCCTACCCTGTCCTTTGCCCTCACATCTCTGCTGTCACCGTTCCTCAGTTTGCATCTCCCTGGCTTACTGACAGTCAGCGAAGGGAAACAGAGGAGTGATATGGAACCTGTAGAGCCTTTGGGCCTCCCTCGAACCCCTCACTGAAGCCCCAGGGCAACCCCGCAGTGCTCCACCCACCCTTCACTCTTGACTCCTGGGAGCTGCTTCTTCAGGGCTTCTTTATCCTCTGTAGCAAGGAGGCTGAAGCCCTTGAGCTGACTCGCACTGTACTCGGGCCGGAAACCCAGCTCCTCCCTGTTCTTGACAAAGCAGCCTGGATGGTACCAGCGGTCAATCATGCCTAGCTGTGGCTTCTCCGGGTCCAGCATCTTCTTGGACAGGCGCACCTGGCCCTGCAGGAAAAACCATATGTGGTACCAAGGGAGCGACAAGGAAGGATAGTGAACATGATACGGGCAGCCTGTGCTCCAGCCAGTGAGGAGCTGAGGGTCCAAGCCAAGGCCTGCTCGCCAACTTGAAGACTCACGGGCTTTTGAGAGGTTTAGCTCTCTCAGGTCATCAAGTATTGTATGTTACCCACCCTCAAGACTCAGGGTTCCTTAAATTCCAAATGGCTGGCGACCTACCTACCTGCCTGGACATGTGAAGAATTGCTAACATTCCCCTTAAGATGTTTCTGCTGACCTGGGGCAGGCATAAAAACACATGGTATGGTGTGCTGGGCAGAGCTAGAGCCTTGCACACCTGCATGGGCTTCCAATGCAGCACTTTTTTTTTTTTTTTTTTTTTTGTGAGACAAGGGTCTTGCCCTAGCTGGAGTGCTAGGCTGGAGTGCAGTGACTTGATCTGAGCTCACTGCAACTTCTGCCTCCCAGGCTTAAGTGACCCTCCTACCTCGGCCTCGCCTGGCTAATTTTTTTGCAGAGATGAGGTCTCACTATGTTGCCCGGGCTGGTCCAGAACTTCTGGACTCAAGCAATACTCCTGCCTCAGCCTACCACCCCACCGTGCCCAGCCCCCAATGCAGCGCTTTTGTACTAGCAGGGACTTTCTGTCCACTCCCACCCTCCTATGGCCTCCTTAGTCTCTTTACAGATGACACCCCCTAAGGAGTAATAAACCCACAGGCAAGAATCCAGTCCTGCCAGCCTGCCCAGGTCCCCAGTCCCCAGGCCTGATATTCCCAGGAGAGTTCCAGGCCTGGGAGGCTCAATCCAGAGAATGCAGCAGGAGGGGCTCCTGGCATTACATAAAACCAGTAACCCAGCAGCACATACCATCCGGCACTCCCCTTGAGGTAAAGAGGATCTTAATGTTTGCCTTAAATTTTTGGTGGTTGAAGGTAGCTGGAGAAGATATAGCAATTCCATGTTTTTCTTTTCTAAATACCCATTGGCTAACCTCAGTTTTCTGTGCAATGCCTCCAGGAGGCAGAAACTTTCAATTAATGCCTTAAATGAATCAATTAATATATGCATGTCACATTAGAGAAGGGTGAGAAGGCTGTGGGGCACAAGCCTTCCCTTCTACCTGTGTCTCCATCCATTTTCTCTGACTGGCTGTCAGCCTTCAAGGACTAGAGCTGGTGGGAATGCCTGGTTAATGAAGTTCCTTTGATTAAACAGAAGGCTGGAGGCTCATAACAGGGTAAACACACTCCTTATACCTAATTCTACCATAAAACACAGACAAACAGTCTCTCCCCAGCCACTGCTGGGTCCAAAAGAGACTCCTTTTGTTAACACTTTCCAAGAGCAGATGCATACATACATGAGAACAGGACCGTGATAAGGAAGACCAGACCTGTCTGGAAGTCACTGACATATCTGGTCAATACTAATGTCTTCACTTTATTTTTAATCACTTGCGTTGAGCTAGCACCCTAAAGCCCCCATTTCTTCTTTTCTCTTGAGATAGCCAATAACATCAATGCAAGCAATCCATAAAGTTCAGGGATCTGAGCCCCCAAGATCTTACCTTTTCTATCTTCTCCATACAGCCCTTGCACGTACTTCTGTTGGACTTGGCATACTCTGCTGCAAAGTCACCCAGAGTCTTCTCTGCCTTGCTACCAATTCCATCCTGGCCTTTGCCTGGAGAATCAAACAGACAGCAATGCTCATCTCAACAGCCCCAAAATGCAGCTCAGAGGAGCCCCCTGTCCTCTTCTACCTCCCCAGGATCCTTCCACTGGGACACCTTATGCCTTGGGAGACTACAGTTGGTCCATCTCATCTGTCTGTTTGTAACAACCATGGTCAGCTAATAGAGCTTCTTTTCTGGAGATAAACGACCCTTCTCAGACTGAGCTCCTTGAAAGAGCAGCATATCAGGGGGTGGTCAGCTGTCTGACATTCCACCTCCTCCCCTTCCTCTGGAGGCCCCTCCCACGCTTTAGAAAGCACTTATTAGGTGCATACCTTAAAAGCCTGGAAGCATACTGACGTCTCACTAAGCCTTCTAATTTCCATTATACTTCTATTTACCAAAGTGTTGAATTAAAGGAAATATTTTGATATAAGTCAGACACAAGTATATGTAAGAATTAAATAGGTACTAAAGGTATCATTTCAAATTAGTGGGAAAAGGTTGAATTATTCAACAAAGAGCTCTGGGGATCACTGGCTAGCCATTTGGGACAAAAACTGGATTCTTCTCTTATTATAAAAATAAATTCCCAAGTTGAATGTTTCTTGCCTAAGATTAGGAATAAGACGAAGCTATCTTCCCATCACTTCTATTCCACATTGTATTGGAGGTTCTAGTAAGTGCATTAAGGAAAGAAAAAGAAACAAAAGGTGTAAGTTCGGAAAATAGTAAGTAAAGCCATCTCTACTTGTAGATGATTCTATTTGATATTCCTAAGAGATATCTTGAGAAATCTATTTTAAAACCTACTAAATTAAGTGAATTTAGCAAATACGCAGGGCACACTGTCAATATACAAACATACAAAAATGTCTAATACTAGCAATAAACATACTGGAAAAGGCAAGGGCACTGTTACTTAAACAGCGTTAAGATACATAAAACACTTAGATAAATTTAACAAAAGATGTGCAAGATCTCTACACTAAAAGCTATAAGACTTTGCTGAAATCAAAGAAGACCTAAATAAATGAAGAGATGCATCATGTTCATGGACTGTTAAGATGTCAATTATCTGCAGTTTGATCCACGGATCCAGTGAGATGCCAATCAAATTCCTAGCAGCTGTATTTGTAATAGCCCCAAACTGGCAACAACCCCAAAGTCACCTACAGAAAAATGGATAAACAAATGGAGATATCCAAACAAAGGACTACTCCCCAGAAATAAAAAGAACTAATGACATACAAGATGACCTGGATGAATCTCACAGGCATTGCTCTGAGTGAAGAAAGCATGTAAGAGGGTATACAATTCCTTTTCTTCCTGAAATTCTAAATCAGGCAAAATTAATCTATGGGGATAGAAATCAGAACAGTGGTTACCTGAGTCATGGAAAAAAGACTAGAAAAAGTACAAGGGAACTTCCCAGGGTGACAGAAATGTCTATAACTCAATGGGGTATATGCTAGATATGTATAAGCATTTGTCAAAACTCACTGAACTGTATACGTAAGATCTGTGCATGTAACTATGTAAATCATTTTTAATATTCCAGATATAATACCAAAGACATACCACAAATGAGAAGACAGACATGACTACACAAATGTTAGTGAAAGATGAAACTTTAATGAGGCAAAAAAAATACAATAGACAAAAATTAAAAGAAAATGTCAAACTTGGAAAAATATTTGTAAAATGTTATGACAAAGAGTCAGTATCTTTTACATTTCCTTAAGAAAAAGACAAGGCCAGGCATGGTGCCTCACACCTGTAATCCCAGCACTTTGCGAGGATGAGGCAGGAGGATCACTTGAGCCCAGGAGTTCAAGACCAGCCTGGGCAACATAGAGACCTCCTCCATTTAAGGAAGAAACAAACAAAACAACCAAACCCCAGCATGGTGGCACACGCCTGTACTCCTAGCTGCTTAGGAAGCTAAGGTAAGAAGATTGCTTAAGTATAGGAGTTTAAGGCTACAGTGAGCTAGGATCGTGCAACTCCACTCTAGCCTTGGGTGACAGAGTGAGACCCTGACTCCAAAAAAAAGAAACACTTAGGAATGGTATGTTAGTAGAGAAATGGGTACATTATATACTGCTGGTATAGTATGTGCAATTGAAGCAACCTTTTCTGGAAGGCAATTTGGCACATACATAGAAAGCCTTAAAATTGTTCATCTCTGAACAGTAACTGCACATCTTAGAATTAAAGAAATAACTGTACAGGTGCATGGGATGTACAAGAAGTTTGCAGCAGCTCTATCTGTAATATAACTAAAAGGTTAAAATTCTAGTCTCAAAGCAAGACAGGGCTGGGTGCGGTAGCTCACACTTGTAGTCCCAGCTGCTCAGCAGACTGGAGGATTGCTTAAGCCCAGGAGGCCAAGGCTGGAGTGGAGGCTGTGATCGTTCCACTGCACTCCAGCCTGGGTGACAGAGCAAGATCTTGTCTTGAAAAAAAATAAAAAAAGCAAGACAGACTGGATTTGAATCCTGGCTCAGGAATTTACTACCAGTATAACCTTGGGTCAGTTACCTAACTTCTCTGTGCCTGAACTTCCTCACCTGTAAAAACTGACAAACGACACGATTAAATTAATATGTCAAGTACTTGGAATACTGCATGAAATTTAGCAAAACCTCACTAAATGACTACGGTGCACTGGAATCTGTAACTTTTAACATGAGAAAAGTAAATATCAAGTTATAAAAGTACTAACAGGTCAACATCACTAGTCATTAGGGAAATGAAAATCGAAAACCACAGTGAGATACTACTTCACACACATTAGGATGACTATTATTTAAAACAAAAAAAGTGTTCATAAGAATGAGGACAAATTGGAACCCCCTTGTCTTGCTGGTGGAAATGGAAGAGCTGTTGTAGAAAACAGGATGGAGGCTACTCAAAAAATTAAACATGGAATTACCATGATTCAGTGATTTCACTTCTGGGTATATACAGCAGAGAAGTGAAAGCAAGGTCTCTAACATATATCTGTATACTGATGTTCATTATAGCATTATTAATAATATTCATTATCATTGTTATGAATATTATGAATACCATTCATAATAGCCAAAATGCAGAAACCTGGCCGGGTGCGGTGGCTCACGTCTGTAATCCCAGCCTGGCCCATGTGGTGAAACCTTGTCTCCACTAAAAATACAAAAAAATTAGGTGGATGTGGTGGTGCATGCATGTAATCCCAGCTACTCGGGAGGCTGAGGCAGGAGAACTACCTGAACCCAGGAGGTGGAGGTTGCAGTGAGCTGAGATCAGGCCACTGCACTCCAGCCTGGGCAACAGAGTGAGACTCTGTCTCAAAAAAACAAAAAACGAAGTGCAGAAACCACCTAAATGTCCACTGACATACGAATGGGCAAATGAAATATGGTATATTCATGCAATTAATGTTTATTATGTCTTTAAAAAGGAGGAAATTCAGACACATGCTGCAACACAGATGAACCTAGAAGAACTATGCTGAGTGAAGTAAGCCAGACACAAAAGGACAAATACTGTCTAACTCCACTTACATGAGGTGCTAGTTGTCAACTTCACAGAGACAAAAGCAACAGTGGTCATGAGGGGCAGGGAGAACAGGCAGTTATTGCTTAATGGATTGGGAGTTTCAGTTTGGGAAGATGAAAAAGTTCTGGAGCTGGATGATGGTAATGTTTGCCTAACAATGTGAATCTACTTCATACCACTGAACTCTACACTTAAAAATGGTTAAGACAGGCCAGGCGCAGTGGCTCATGCCTATAATCCCAGCACTTTGGGAGGCCGAGGTGGGTAGATCACCTGAGGTCAGGAGTTCAAGACCAGCCTGGCCAGCATAGTGAAACCCCACCTCTACTAAAAATACAAAAATTAGCCAGACGTGGTGGCGCACATCTGTAATCCCAGCTACTTGGGAGGCTGAGGCAGGAGAATCGCCTGAACCCGGGAGACAGAGGATGCAGTGAGCCATGATTGCGCCACTGTACTCCAACCTGGGCAACTGAGCAAGACCCTGTCTCAAAAAAAAAATTAAAAAAAAAAAAAAGGGTTAAGGTAAATTTTATGTTATGCCTATTCTGCCACCAAAAAAAAAAAAAAAAAAAAAAAAATCAAGTAAGAAAAGTGATACTTAGAGTAGGATCTCAATTCTGCAGGAAAGAAAGAAAATCAAGCACACTCACAAGCAAATTGGTATTTTCTAAGGAGATATCCCACATGTTAATAAGTCATTTCTGAATTAGAGGATTTGGGATGAATTAAACTTTTCATCTATCTAAAAATAGTAAGTTAGGCTCTCTGGATGAAAAATCCCCGGACAATTGGTAGGTAGTATCCTAACTATGGTTATGATGGTTTCACAAACAGACACATTTTCAGTGAAATTATTATGCCTTTTCATATTATAAAATTATACTCAGGTCAGCCTGGCCAACATGGCGAAACTCCATCCCTACTAAAAACACCCAGCCAGGTGTGGTGGCACACACCTGTAATCCCAGCAACCCGGGAGGCAGAGTTTGCAGTGAGCTGAGATGGCACCACTGCACTCCAGCCTGGGTGACAGAGATTATCTATCTGTCTATGTACTTAGGTATATTTAAATTATAACTAGATATAACATATCTATGCCCCTAAACCTACAACTTCTTCTATCCTGAATACAAAAGAGAAAACAGCCACAGAACAAGAAAAATGTCAGCCAGGTGTATTTGCTCATGCCTATAAACCCTGTGCTTTGGGAGGCAGAGGTGAGACTGTTTGAAGGCAAGAGTTTGAGACCGGCCTGGGGTCTTGCCAAGCAAGATCCCTTGGGCAACACAGTGAGACTCTGTCTCTATCTTAAAAAAAAAAAAAAAAAAAAAAAAAAGGTTAAAAAATTAGTTGGGCAACTGTAGTCCTAGCTTCTCCAGAGGCTGAGGTGGGAGGATTGCTTGAGCCCAGGAGTTAGAAACTGCAGTGAGCTAAGATGATGCCAGTACATTCCAGCCTAGGCAACAGAATGAGAACTGTCCTCTGTTAAAACTGACATACTCACCCTCTGAACCCTTTCTTGGCAAATTTATTTACTTTTTAAAATTCCCAATTCTGAGCCGTTACTAATCTGTTTGCAGCAAGCAGCTAGTCAGACATACCAACAGCTGCAAGGACCAGCTGCTGCAAGAAGGGCAGACAGTGATATGGTTTGGATCTGTGTCCCCACCAAATCTCCTATCAAACTATAATCCTGAATGTTGGAGGTGGGGCCTGGTGGGAGGTGACTGGATCACGGGGACAGATTTCTCCCTTGGTGCTGTGTCATGATACTTGTGAGTTCTCCTGAGATCTGGTTGTTGAAAAATGTGTAGCACCTCCCTTCTCACTCTCTTCCTCCTGCTCCGGCCATGTCAACTGCCGGCTTCTCCTCTGCCTTCTGCCATGACAGTAACAAGGTTGGAGGACTGACACTACCCAACCTAAAGACTTACTATGAAGCCACAGCAGTCAACACAGTGTGGTACTGGCAAAAGCATAAGTAGATCAGTGGGACAGAACAGGGAGCCCAGAGACAGAGCCACACAAGCACAGTCCACTGATCTTTGACAAAAAAGTAAAGGCAAAAATGGAGAAAAGATAGTCTTTTCAACAAACGGAGCTGTAACAACTGGACATCCACATGCGAAAAAAAAAAGAAAAAAAATAAAGGAATCTAGACACAGACCTTACACCCTTCACAAAAAGTAACTCAAAATGGGTAACAGACCTAAATGTAAGACACAAAACTGTTAAACTTCTAGAAGAAAATCTAGATGACCTTGGGTCTGGTGATGACTTTTTACAAACAACACCAAAAGCCCAACCCACTAAATAAGTAACTGATTAACTAGACTTCACAAAATTAAAAACTTCTGCTCTGCGGAAGACCAGCCACACACTGAGAAAAAATACTTTCAAAAGACATACGATAAAGGGCTGTTATCCAAAATATACCAAGAACTCTTAGGATTCAACAGTAAGAAAACAAACAATGTGATTTTAAAAAGAGCAAAACCAGGAGTTTGAGACCAGTCTGGGCAACAAGGTGAGGCCCTGTCTCTACAAAAAATTTAAAAAAATTAGCCAGGCATGGTGGTGCGCACCTGTAGTCCCAGCTACTCAAGAGGCTGAGGTGGGAGACAGAGGTCAAGGCTGCAGCGAACTGTGATCACACCACTGCACTCTAGCCTGGGCGACGGAGCAAGACAGTCTTAAAAAAAAAAAAAAAAAAAAAAGTGGGGGTAGGGGCAGGCAAAAGACATTTCACCAAAGATATACAGATGGTAAATAAACATATGAGAAGATGTTCAAGATAATTATAGTATTAGGGAAATGCAAATTAAAACAATAATAAAATACTATACATCTATTAGAATGGCCAAAATCCAAAACAATGACAACATCAAATGCTGGCAAAGATGTACGATGATACGAACTCTCATCCATTGATGGTGGGAATGGAAAATGGTTCAGCTTTTTGGAAGACAGCTTGGCAGTTTCTTACAAAACTAAATATACCCTTACCACATGATCCAGCAATTGTACTCGATTACCCAAAGGAGTTGAAAACTTATGTCCCCATAAAAACCTGCACATGGTGGATGTTTCTAGCAGCTTTGTTCATAATCGCCAAAACTTGGAAGCAATCAAGATGTCCTTCAGCAGGTCAATGAATAAACAAACTGTGGTAATCCAGACAATGGAATATTATTCGGTAATAAAAAGAAATGAGGTATCAATATGACAAGACATGGAGGAATCTTTTTTTTTTTTTTGAGACGGAGTTTCGCTCTGTTGCCAGGCTGGAGTGCAGTGGCATGATCTCGGCTCACTGCAACCTCCGCCTCCCAGTACAACCAATTCTCCTGTCTCGGCCTCCCGAGTAGCTGGGACTACAGGCGCACACCACCACACCCGGCTAATTTTTGTATTTCTAATAGAGACAGGATTTCACCATATTGGCCAGGCTGGTCTCGAACTCCTGACCTCGTAATCCGCTGGCCTCAGCCTCCCAAAGTGCTGGGATTACGGACGTGAGCCACTGTGCCCGGCCCGACATGGAGGAATCTTAAGAGCACATTGTAGTGAGAGAAGCCAATCTGAAAAGGCTACCTTCTGTATGATTCCAACTATATTATATTCTGGAAAAGGAAAAACTATGGAGAAAGCAAAAAGATCAGTGGTTTCTGGAGGTTAGAGGGGAGGGAGGAATGACTAGGCAAAGCACAGAGATTTCCCAGGCAGTGAAAGGACTCTGGAGGCTACCATAAAGGTACATGCATGTCAATGTACATTTGTTTAAACTGACAGAATGTACAATGCAAAGAGTGAGCCCTCATGTAAACTACAGACCTCGAGGGATAACGATGTGTCAATGTAGCTCATCAGTTATAACCATGGACCACTCCCATAACGATGTGTCAATATAGCTCATTAGCTATAACCATGGACCACTCTGGTGGCGATGTTGATTGTGGACAAGTCTGTGTATGTGTGGGGTGGGGAGGGCTAGCGGGTATATGGAAACTCTGTACTTTACTCAATTTTGCTGTGAACCTAAAACTGCTATAAGAAAAAAAGTCTACATACAGGACAATGTCATGAACCTGGGAGGCGGAGCTTACGGTGAGCCGAGATCGCACCACTGCACTCCAGCTTGGGTGACAGAGTGAGATGCCGTCTCCAAAAAAAAAAAAAAAGTTTACATATAAAAAAAGGTTAAACAGACAATGGGACAGAAATTCTTAAAAGGACCCCAAAATACAGAGATTTTGTGCATGATACAAGACACCTCTCAATGGGGGAGATGAATAAGCCAATAAACAAAGTACAAAAAATTAGCCGGGAATGGTGGCAGGCACCACGCTACTCGGGAGGCTGAGGCAGGAGAATCGCCTGAACCTGGGAGGCGGAGGTGGCAGTGAGCCAAGACCATGCCACAGCACTCCAGCCTGGGCAACAGAGTGAGACTCCATCTCGAAAACAAAACAAAAACAAAAAACAACAACAGAAAAACAAAGTAGGGAAACTAGATCACCATCTGGAAAAAAATAAAACTGGAGTCATGCCTCACACCACACATCAGCACACACCGGGATAACTTTCAAACAGAGTAAACATTTAGATGTTAAAAGAAATAAGGAACCATAAAATTACACATACTGGATGTAGTTCATCTGTATCTCCAGGCTGGGCTACCTGACAGTGGCTGCTGGTGCCACAGCCTTGTTCCCTAGCATTGTCACTACCTCAGGGTAAGGGCCACACCCTGGCGTACCCATCCTGTAGTGATCACCACAGTAACAAACACAGCACTGTCACCAACAGGCCGACTCTTTCAAAACCAGGGACTCTGAGTCCTCCCACCACTTCCAGATCTAGAGGCAGCTCTGGCTGCAGGGTGTGACTGTGCAGAGGCCAGTAACACAATCTGGAAGTGCAGAGAACCACAGCACCTCAGGTGAGCTAAAACCAATGAGAAACAGACAGAAAGAACCAATGGATAATGCTGCTCCCTTCCTCCTGCTCCAAGGGGCTTTTCTGAAGCTTGGTGGCAAAGGACTTGCATGAGGGCATCCTGCATGACCAAGCCATTGGCTGTTTCTCATGAAGCCATGGCCAGCTTGACAACATATGGCACTGTGCTTGCCCTCCTGCCTCCCCTTCCTCCCTCTCTCTTGCTGTCCTAGGATTACATCTCCTTATAAAGCCTTTAATAGCTTTGCTTTCTGCTCTGCTCTCTATGTCACCTGACGTGACCTGTACTAAGACATGGGAGAAGACATAAAAGGAGAAAACTGTGGAGACAGTAAAAAGAGCAGTGGTTGTCAGGAATTAGGAGGGATAAACAGGGGATTTTTAGAGCAGTGAAACTGATGCAGGGCAGGCCAGCCCTAAATCGGGGATTGGCCTGGGAGGGTCCTTGGCTTCGCTCTGGAAAGAATTTAAGAGCGAGCTGGTGTAGAAGAAAGCAGCTTTATTGAGGCAGCAGTGTTCCGGCTCTGTGACTGCTCCTGCAGAGCAGGGCTACCCCACAGGCAGTGTGCTGAGAGCAGCAGCTCAAAGGCAGTTCTGAGGTCATATTTACACCCACTTTTAATTATATGCAAATTAAGGGGCAGACTATGCAGACATGTTAAGAAACGGGGTGGTAACTTTTAGGTCATCAGATTGTTGTCACAGAAAGGGGTGGTAACTTCCGGGTATTGCCATGGCAATGGTGAACTGATATGGCACACTGGTGGGTGTTTTATGGAAAGCTGCTTCGTCTCTGTCCCTGCTTTAGTTAGTCCTCGGTTTGGTTTGGTGTCTGAGCCCCACCTCCTACCTCATTTCCCTCTCAGAGATGAGTTATTCTTCCTTAATCTTAAGGGGGCTGCAGAAGGGTGCAGGTCTGAAACTACTCTGTATGATACTATAACAGCAGATGCATGTCATCATACATTTGTCCAAACCCATAGAATGTAGAACATCAGGAATTTCTGGACTCTGGGCAATAATGATGTGTCAGTGTAGGTTCCTCAATTATAACAAATGTACTCCTCTGGTGGGAGGTGTTGACAAGGAAGAGCCTGTGTGGTGGGAGGGGGAGGGGGTACTGGAAACTCTTTGTTCTTCGCTTACTTTTGCCATGAACAAAAATAAAGTCTATTAAAAACAAAACAACTTTAAAGGCTACATTCCAAGCATCTGGAAAAACAAAATACCAAATACCATGCAACAGATGATGCTGAGTCCAGGAGGTGTTACTGAAATAACATGGGCACCATACTCTTGATCTGCACGTGTGGGAGAGGACAAGCTGGGGGAGGTTTGCTTTGCTCTCTGAGACGAGGCCCTCCTGGGAGCTTCAGGGTGGGGGCTGAATGCCTGTGCTGCCCCAGTTTGTACACACCTGTCACTCCTCCGGCTTCCGCTGTCTTCTTGACTTTCTGCTGGTCATCCCACCGAAGCTCAGAGAACCCATCCACCTCAACGTCAGGGTGCCGGATGGAGTGGCCCACCTTCCAGAAGCAGGAGAAGTGGTACCAGTGTGGGACTTTTCCATCAAACATGGGCGACTAGAAGGAAGAGAAACAGAGGGAAGTAAGTGAGCAGTTAACTTTTGGCTTAGACCCACTAGACCTTGATGTCGACCTCGACCCCAGTCCCAGCCCCAGTCATGGGATAGCACATGAAACCTTTGTTCTCCTATCTGTGAAAGGACAGCCTCTGCTCTCACATGAAGAGCCGCAGCATCCTTCTCACGATCTTCCCCAAGGCTCAGAAGACTGTAGCCCACTGTTCTTGAGCTCATTCTCTTGGGACACCAAACACAGCCACGAAAAAGGTGGCCTTTTACCACTGAGCTCTGCCCCACGTCCCTTTTGACCACACACTGCTACATTTAGTGGTGAGCTGCCTTGTGGCCTAGTGAAATGCACAGAAGACACCTGTGCAGAGTCACAATCCTGCAGCATCTGCTGGGAACAGCGAGACAACTGCTCCAGGCATGCCTGGACTCAAAGGGCCTGTGTGTCCCAGAAAAGGGCTCTTTAAGTGCCTCTGCAGTTAAGAATAACGAGGAACAAGACCCAGATAATGAGCAAAGCAGAGAAAGTGTGTCAGAAAAAAGTGTCAAGCTCGCAGCAGCCACACAGATGGGAGTGGAATGAATGGAGGTCTATGAGGCAACTGTGACAGCGGATGGTTCAGGGCAGCATGCCTGGAGCTGGAGTCAGCTGCTCACTGGCCTTCCGGGGCGCAGTTTCCCAGGTGCAGGACCTGGGAAGTCTGGCCACAGGGAACACAGTTCCCCTCTCCAGGTGGTTTGCTTCCCACTAGGCCTTTCATTGTGACAGGGTCAGGTTCTGCTCTTAGGCCTCGAGCACTGTCTGGCTTTGTTTTTGAGACCGAGTCTTGCTCTGTCGCCCAGGCTGGAGTGCAGTGGTGCGATCTCAGCTCACTGCAACCTCTGTCTCCCGGGTTCAAGCGATTCTCCTGCCTCGGCCTCCTGAGTAGCTGGGACTACAGGCACGTGCCACCCACGCCTGGCTAATTTTTGTATTGTTAGTAGCAATGGGGCTTCACCATGTTGGCCAGGCTGGTCTCGAACTTCTGACCTCGTGACCCGCCTGCCTCGGCTTCCCGAAGTGCTGGGATTACAGGCGTGAGCCACTGCACCCAGTCCTGGCTTTACAGAGTGGACGGTGACAGCGATTGGGAAGAAGGGGAAGACACAGCATGTCATGTGGGTCCCTGCGCCTTTCATAAGCCATCCTGTGTAATCCCACAATCTGCCTCTGGGTGGGAACCAGCACTTTCATTCACATGGAGACAGCGGGGCTGGAAATCCTTGCCTGGGGGGTTGGGAGTTACAGAGGCAGCAAATGAATGATTTGACACTATGATTCCTCCCACCACACTCCACTGCCCGGCAGGAAGAGCTACTTAAAAATACACCAACTGTGATCTGACTAAAGTAAGGGAAGTCCCAAACATCTGCTTTTATAGAACATAAAGCTAAATGTCACACAGATGCAATAAGAGTATTAAAACAGCATTAAAAGTAAATGTGCTGAATTTTTGGGATGGAGTTGTGGGGACAGGGAAAATACTCTGGAAAAGCAATGATAAGGTGGCCTCTCTCCACTGTGAGTGGCCTCTTTCTGGATGTGATGTATTAGAATGCACAGCTAAGACTATGGCAGCTCAAGGACTCCTCAATGTCAGCTTTCCCCTGGGTCTGGAATGCTCCTCGGCCCTGTTCAGAGCACTCCCTCAGATCCCCCAGTGCCCCTTCCACAGCTCCCCTCGCTAAGAACTATGCATTTGGTGATTATTTCATAAGAGCCTATCTTGCTATTCTCTAGCAACATCTGTCACAGAGGGCACGCAGTGTTTGCTTAGGGCTCCAAGTCAGATGGAAGAAAAAAGGAAGGATGTGGAAATTCCTGCTGTAGAAGAGACAACAAATGGCATTTCTGAGAGCATACTCATGTTCCAGCTCTCAAACGTTCCACCAGATCTCAACTAGGCTGCTGATACAGATCCCTAAGCATCTGGCTATCATGCAATGGCCTCGACCTGGCTCTGCCTGCTTGTCTACCCCTTGTCTACCCTTCCTGTGCAATGCTCTAGTTACCCTTGTATAAAAGGGCACAGGTAATGGCTATGGCACTTCTTCCTGGCTCTGCCAGGGGCCCCAGACCTGCTGCCCTTTGGTCTGGGTGCTGTCTCCCCCAACCATTGGCACAGTGCTGGACACCCTAGAGGTGCTGCCCAATGGTGCAATCACAGCACAAGCTTAGAGGACAAGAGCCTCAGCAGAAGCATCCCTGACCAAAGCAATGCTTTGCCCTAAAACTCAGGACTGAGAATGATGTGGCAGAAAGGCACCAGACCAAGGTCACAAGACTATCGACTCCATTTGTTAGCTGCACAGCCCAGGCAAGGCGCAGAATCTTTGGCTTTGCACCCAAGCAAAAACTGAGCACCTAACATACCAGGGTCCTCACCCAACCAGCACTGATGAACTGGGTTCCTTTCTGTGCAGAACAGGCCATGCTACCTGTCCACCTACGCCACAGTGAGAATGAACTGACCTCATCGCATGCCTCCGGGTGCTCAAACCCTCCCAGGACAGAGCAACTCAAAGGTCTACCGCCATCCTCCTCCCACCAAAATGCTGGAGGGCCCAGCTCATCCCTCCCAAGATGCCCCAGGCATGAGGGCTAAAGTATCAGGTATCAGATACTCAGAGAACAATACTCCCATGTAAATGTAAAAGAAGGTATTTAAATTCAAGCAAGTGAAAAGGCTTGTTTCTTTTTGGCCTTCACCAGCTCAGCCTACCAGACCAACTTTAAGTTCTGAATTAAAACTCTGAATCCACCCTCAATCACCATTACATAAAAATCACAGTTACTTTTAATAATAAAGAGTTTCTCAAAGGAAAGCCCAGAATGTTGTTATTACTATTTTTTTTTCAGACAGGGTCTGGGTCTGGGTCTGTCGCCCAGGCTGGAGTGCAGTAGCACTATCTCAGCTCCCTGCAACCTCCACCTCCCAGGCTCAAGCAATCTTCCAGCTTCAGCCTCCGGAGTAGCTGGGACTTACAGGCATGCACCACCATGCCCCGCTAATCATTGCATTTTTTTGTAGAGACAGGTTTCACCATGTTGGCCAGGCTGGTCTCGAACTGCTGAGCTTAAGTGATCTGCCCACCCCAGCCTCCCAAAGTGCTGAGATTACAAGCATGCGCCACCGAGCCCGGCCCCAGAATGTCAAACTTGATCAGGTTCAGTTTCCTCCATCCGGCCTCCCCCACAGCTAAGCCTCCTCTAACTTCCTCCACAGCGGTGTTGTTCTAGCCTCAACACACTGTCTGGACTTGGGTTTTCTGTTTGTCTTTCCACTAGAACACGGTACTCTGCCCACCTGTTAAGGCCCGTGGATGTCCCTTTCTCGGAATAACATTTAAAAATGCGTAATAAAAAGGCTCGCAAATGGCCAGGCGTGGTGGCTCACGCCTGTAATCCTAGCACTTTATGGGGCCGAGGTGCGTGGATCGCTTGAGCTCAGGAGTTTGAGACCATCCTGGGCAACACAGTGAGACCCCATCTCAAAAAACAAAACAAAAAGGCTCGAAAAGGAAACATATTGAAATAATTATCAAAACATTTGAAAGGTAATTTGGGTACAGTAACCCGTGAGCTTTAAAGTATTAAATAACAAGATCTAGTACTGTCTCTAATAACTGTGATTTTTGTAGCAATGAGAGTAAATTATATTTTGAGAAACTCCCAACTGTAAAGTGATATGAAAATATCTGTAATTACCACTGGTGAAAAAAATAATAGGGACTGCTAATATGCCTTTGCTTTGCTGCTTACATTTATGATTAGAGAAAATAACGAATTTTATCTATAGGTTAGTGGAGATGGAGATATCAATTTTTTCTTATCTAAACTCATGGACCTCTTGCGTTCTACCTACCATCCCACAGACCCTGGGTTAAGAACTCCTGCACCAGGAGTGAGAACTTCATAACAGGCTGCCTTATATATTCAAGCTAAGTTCTAGGTTCCTTAGTGGGAAACAAGGCTCTTCAAATTGTAGGCCCTGTCTACTTTCCTATCCTCATCTTTCTGCTCCACTTCTGTGAATTAACGACTACTAATCAAGCTTCCACCCTTAGCTGGGTCATCTAGGACTCCTAGGCACACAATGCCTAGAGCACAGCTCCATCAGGTGGCATTCATCCCTTCTTACGGTAATGTTTGTTTACCAGTCAATTCCCGTTTAACCAAACTGGAAATTCCCAAAGGTGGATTCTGTGTCCTTAAAACCTAACAGAGTGCTTAGAACTTAACAAATGCCTACCAAATAAGCACTGTGTGCCACGTACAGACTTAGGTATGCCCCGAGGACACCAAGATGACCGACATATTGTGAAATAAGATAACGGAAGTACACCTGGCATTTGGGTATCCACTCGGTAAATGTCGCTCTCCCTTGTACTCTCTAAGTACTGAAAATCCACTGAGGGCTATCTGGTCATTCCTAAAACACATTACAGCTCATAGTAGGGAGGAAAATCAAGCTACCTTGACCATGAGCACTAAGCTTGGGTAATACGTTGGAAGCGAGGAGGAACAGGGCAGGTGAGAACCAGAATTATTAATACAAAGGCAGACATCGGCAAACTGGAAGCTGGAGGCAGGAGCCCCTGGGAAATGACAGGGGCCTTCAAGCCCACCACCTCACAGAAGGCTCAGGAAACCTCAGAAGGGGATCCTCAATGTATCGAAAAGCCCACATGAGAAACCCCCTGGAGCCACTCTTACTCAAACCAGACAGCTGCAAATGCACCAAGAGAACGCGTCTGTGAATCTGGAAAATTTGGGGAAAATGTTATTTTAAAGCACAAATTAGGCTCAAAGTGAATGTACTGTACAGAAATGACACCTTTCTGCATAGTTTTGCCTAATTAAAATAAAAAATGAGGGTGAGCGTTGAAATGACGTGTTGAAATGACTGCCAAAAATAGGTTTAACAAAAAAAAAAAACCCCACATGCCAGTCGCCACCATCTATGTAGAACAAAAACCTTCCAGAACAAGATAGGTCAAAATCAGATTAGCTTAAAGAGACCATGTACAATTCCCCCCCAACCCCTGAGGCCAACGGCAGTAATAAAACACCACCACCCCGAAAGGAGGAGAAGCGGCTCCTCGTTTTCACAAAGCGAAAGGCAACACCAGCTGCAGACTGTATTTCCCGGGCTTTTCCTGCAACATCAGCAAAACCTTCCGGAAGGGTCGGCCGGGCCGCTCGGGAGGAGGGGCGGCCGCGGCCCCATAGGCCCCAAGTGCCGCTCCGAGGGCCCGGGCTCGGGCCCGCTCGCTCCCTGGGCCCGCCCTCCCCCAGCCTTCCCGGACACAGTTAACCCGGGGCGCCGCGTCCCCGCCCCGCCGCCCGCACAGCGGCCCGCACCTGCACCATGATGGCCATCCGGAGCGAGTCCTTGGGGATGCTCTCGCTGCATTTCTTGCAAGAGGCGCGCCCGCTCTTGGCATACTCGACTCGATAAAGCTTATCCGAAGACTCCGCCATCCTCCCCTAGCTGCCGCCAAAGCTCCGGGAGCCCGACGCCACGACCTGGAAACACGCCGCCGCCTCGCCGCCCCGCGTGCGCTCACTCAGCCACAGGCGCCTGAGCGCCCAGAGCCGCCACCGAACACGCCGCACCGGCCACCGCCGTTCCCCGATAGATTGCTGATGCCTGGCCGCGGGAACGCCCACGGAGCCCACGTCCACGGGGCGGGGCCGGCGGCGCGCGCGCCCCCTGCCGGCCGCGGGGCGGAGTTTCCCGGGCGCCTGCGGGTGGAGCTCTGCGGGCCGCTGCCCTGGGGGCCGAGGCGGGGCTTGGGCTGAGCTAGTAGCTGTTTGGAGGACCCGGCGCCACCCCTTTGATTGTTCTGTCCCGGGAAGTCTTACTTGTTTTCATAACTAGTTTTACTCCCAACCCCTCCCCCTTTTATTTTTGAGACTGAGTCTCACCGCGCTGCAGTGCAGTGGCGCCATCACGGCTCGCTGCAGTCTGGAACTCCTGAGCCCAGCGATCCTCCCACCTCAGCCTCCCAAGTAGCTGGGACTACATGCGCTCACCACAACTGGCTCATTAAAAAAAAAAATTTTTTTTAGGGACAGGGTCTCAACAAGTTGGCTAGACTGGTCTCAAACTCCTGCTACAAGTGTTCTTCACGCCTCAGCCTCCCGAAGTGCTGGGATCAGGGGCATGAGCTACCACGCCGGCCCCAAACTCTTAAGTGTGTCCTCTCTCCCCTGAGGGCGGCTGGGTCCGGGACGCGCAGGGCCCCCCCCTCAGGAATATAGTTGATTGGCCCGAGGTGGACCCTGCAGTGTTAGGTCCACCCCCCTGGCTTGGACGGGCGTTCTAACCATAGACCGTCGGGACAAAATACCAACTGAAACCTAGCGTTTCCTTTATTATGAATTTGACTACAAATCCCAGGAGTATTAGCAGTACCTGTGACTTTGTGGGAAATAGTCATCACAGATGTTTTCATGTTACTTTACAGTTGTTGGTGATAACTCAAAATATTATTAAGCTCATCACTACTCGAAATTGTGGTAATGACTAGACCTGTTGCTATCAGATATTTTGTGTGTGTGTGTGTGTGTGTAAAGAAAGAGATGGGGAATCTCTCCATGTTGCCCAGGCTGGTCTTGAACCCCTGGCCTCAAGCAATCCTCCCACCTCGACCTCCCAAAGTGCTGGGATTACAGGCATGAGCCACTGCACCTGGCCTAGATCTTGTTGTTTAATATAGAACTACACTTTAAAATATAGTTTATTAAAATTGGTTTCTTTTCTAATCCTATGCATTTTTTTTTTCATTTCAAAGATTGTAACATGAGTGTGCTGTATTTGAAAATATTCAATTCTGGTATAGAGGATAAGAAAAATAAGCAGATGAATAAAACTCATAAAACATGTTAACCATAGAGAAGAAGCTAGTGGCTTAAGAGACAAGGATGTTGAGTAAGCAAGAAGGTTGTGAGACATAGGCTGAATCCTAAAAGTTAGTAACCAGTTAGATACGTTGAAGGTAGGCTGGGCACAGTGGCTCATGCCTATAATCCTAGCACTTTGGGAGGCTGAGGTGGGCGGATCCCTTGAGCCCGGGAGTTCAAGACCAGCCTGGACAACATGGCAAAACCTTGTCTCTACAAAAATTAGCTGGGGGTGATGGCAGATGCCTGTAGTCCCAGCTACTGGGGAGGCTGAGGTGGGAGGATCACCTGAGCCCTGAAGGTTGAGGCTGTGGTGAGCCATGATAGTGCCACTGGACTCCAGCCTGGGTGACAGTGTGACCCTGTCTCAAAAAAAAAAAAAAAGATATTTTGAAGGTAAACAGAGTAAGTGGAAAATATGATGGAACAAATAAAAGTTTTACTTAGAGAATGACCAAGTCAAAAGGCATGATCATGCCATCTCTGGGTTGACAACTATATCATCCCTAAATGGCCACTCATTGGTGATAAGATTATGGTCCCATCCTGCCACCCATATGCTCTGCCCCAAAAATGCAGCTAAAGTTCAGGTCTGTTCAGCAGGCTGATTGGTGAGCTGCAGCTGTGGCTGAGTGTGCTTGCACTTGTGTCTCTCTGATAGTGTAGTGTGAGTTGCTCCAGGTACCCTCTGTTGAGCCACCTTGAGCATCGTCAACTCTGTTAGTGGGACAGGCTGATGTGGCAGAGAGAGGGAAAACATATCAATATTAGCCAGGCGCAGTGGCTCATGCCTGTAATCCCAGCGCTTTGGGAGGCTGAGGCGGGTGGATCACCTAAGGTCAGGAGTTCAAGACCAGCCTGGTCAACATGGTGAAACCCCGTCTCTACTAAGAATACAAAAATTAGCTGGGCTTTGTGGTGCGTGCCTGTAATCCCAGCTACTCGGGAGGCTGAGGCATGAGAATCACTTGAACCCAGGAGGCAGAGGTTGCAGTGAGCCGAGATCACGCCATTGCACTCCAGCCTGGGCAACATAGTGAGACTGTCTCAAAAAAAGCAAAGAAAAGAAGAGAAAAGTGGGGGGGTGGGGGGTGGGGACGGGAGAGGAGAGGAGAGGAAAGGATTGGATTCCCTAATTCTAGGTTCTGGTGGTGTGGTCCATCTGCCTTGCCTGTACCCTATCCCGTGTATGTTATTCACCCCATCAAGTTCTTGCTGTAAGTGGTTTTAAACTGATTCAATAAACCCTGCAATTCAAGCATCATAATTTGGTCTGTGAGGCTTTCTGTTCTGTAACTTCTGGGATAGTTTGCCTGATAATGTACCTAGAAGCTACTATAGCATTAAGGTAGGTTCTTCCACAATATTTATTCTGGAAAGGGCTTCATGGACCACCAAAGGGGTCCTAGGCACACACACAAAAGGTTAAGAATTCCTGCCCTAGAACCTAAGGAAAGCCAGCTATCACCTACTGCCTTCTCAATATTTCGGTTTGGATGGCTTATATGCATCTCCGTTTATGTCCAAAACTGCCCTAGTGCTCCCCATCTCAGGAAATGGCCCACCATTCTTTGCATTACTTAGGCCAAATGCTTTGTAGTCAACTTGACTCTTCTCTTTTGTCCCATGTTCAATCCATCCCCGAATTCTAACTTCCTGACTTTGATCCTTTCTCATGGCCCAGCTGCCATCCTTTTTGGTGGCTCTGTATCCCTCACCAGAATGTAAGCTCCATGAGGGCAGGAGCTTGTGTCTGTTTTGTTGCAATAGCCTCAGTGCCTGGAACAGTGCCAAGCACTCACCAATATTTGTCGAATGAATGACTGAATCCCACAGTTGGCCCTCCCTTCGCGCAGCCCAACAGTTTAATTAATAATGTTACTTCACATTTGTATACAACTAACTTATACTGTGCCTAAAATTTGAAATTCCCCATGCTGATTTATAACCCCTATAGTATACCAGGCAAAGTTGGTGGCTATAGAGAATACCACCAGGACAGGGTTGTCTAAAGAATTACTTGATAATTCTTGTTAATAATACAAAAATGAAAAAAGAACGCCATCATGCAGTTTACAAATAAATCTTATGTGGCTTTACAGTTTTTTTCTTTGAAAGGAATGAGCTGTGTCCAGGTAGGTTAAATGCTTTATAGACAAGAGAAAAAAAAAAAGCTGCCATAGAACCACCTTATTTGTCATTATCATCGACTTCATTTTTTATTTTCCTTACCTTCTCTGTCTTTCTCTGCTTTGTTTTTTTTTTTTTTTTTCTTGCCTTCTTCGGCCTCGACAGCATCGTTTTTGCCACATGAACTTTCCTTTGGCTGGATATGCAGCATTCTGCTCTTGGTACTTTTCCTTCAGTCGAGAAGCCTTCTTTTTGGGCTGCTTGCCATCTGCAGCATGGTCACTCATGTCCCTCCCAGGTTCTTGGCATCACTGCCAGTGGACAGACCGGGATCTCCTTTGATTTGAGGGCAGTACTCAGAACACAAAGTGAAAGCCCAAAGGAGGCCTTTCGGGTGCATTAGAATCTCTGAATTTCTGTTTTACTTCTCTTTTAGGAGGGATATCAGTTTTCATTTCTTTTTCATAAAGGGCCTTGAATACTCTTGGCCATGCCTCCAATTTCCTTCTCTTTAGCAAGTAAGGTTTTCCACCTTTCTGAACATGTTAACGAACATTCTGAGAAGATGAATGAAGCGTCTGGTTGCTTCTCCTGTATCCTGGCAAGTGTGCGCAGAATGCCCGTGATGACATTTTGCCCCTGGGATCATTGGGCTCTCCTTCGCCCATGTTTAGTTATTTTTGCTCAGTGAGGCACAGAATCACTCAGTGTCCACTTGGCCCTCACTTACCTTGGCAGTGTCTCTAGGTAAGGAGTTCTAGATCAGCCTGGACAACATAGCACGACTCTGTCTCCACACACACAAAAAAGTAAAGAAACTCACAACAAACATTTGGTGTAAGGTATGGGTCCAACTACGTTCTTTTGCATGTGGAGATCCACCATCTGTGGAAGAGACTGTCCTTTTCCCGCTGAATGATCTTGGCACCCTTGTTGAAATCATTTAACCATATATGTTGAGGGTTTATTTTTGGGCTCTCTATTCTGTTCCATTGGTCTATATGTTTGTCTTTATTCCAACACCACATCATAGTAAGTTTTGAAATCAGAAAGTGTGAGACCTCCAACTTTACCTTTATTTTATAAAGTTGATTTGTCTTGGTTTGGTTTTATATTTTGTCAAGATTGAACAGGAGTGGAAAGAAGAGATGGTGGCTCGCGCCTGTAATCCCAGCACTTTGGGAGGCCAAGGCGGGCGGATCACAAGGTCAGGAGTTTGAGACCAGCCTGACTAACACGGTGAAACCCTGTCTCTACTAAAAATACAAAACAATTAGCTGGGCGTGGTGGTGCCTATAATCCCAGCTACTCAGGAGGCTGAGGCAGGAGAATCCCTTGATCCTGGGAGGCAGAGGTTGCAGTGAGCCGAGATTGTGCCACTGCACTCCAGCCTGGTCGACAGACCGAGACTCTGTCTCAAAAAGAAAAAAAAAGAAAGAAAGAAGAAAGACACACAATTCTGACTGCTGGTGTATGTGTGTGTGGTGATGGTGTTGGGGGGGATGTCTAAAGCCCCACACCAGGGATTTCCTATTAAGCAGGTGAGGCAGAAGTTGCACAGAGGAGCTGGGCTCCCATTTCACACCTAGAGACAAGGGAGATGGGAGTGCAGGCTGGCCTATGTCTGGGAAGAAGGCAGGGACAGATTTCCGAGGACAACTAGCAGTGTCTGCCACAGTTGTATCTTACATTATTCTTCTTCCTCAGGACTAAACGGCCCTGCAATCCAAAAAATCAGATCTTCAGATGTGGGGACAGTTTTCTTTTTTCTATCATTGATTTGGCTATTTGCTTTGCTTCATTTTTAGAAATACCCTCCCAATTTCATATGTTCTGTTTATCTCTAACTTTTTGCAAGTTAATGAGAAGCTGTCTCAGGTCAATTTCTTAGGTCACTGATGAAAGCTTCTGCTGTGTTCATCTTTCATTAGATTAACAAATTTTAGCCATTACATGTTTTACTTTCCAATATCTTGAGCTGATGTTTAATGAATGCAACATAGTCTAGGAGTTATTGCTCTCTTAATGATGTGTCTTTAATTTTTAGGTTTTGTCAGTTCTGCTGAGTTTGGTATAGTAAGACCCTCCCATAATGTAGTGTTCCAAAACACAAATGGTAAGATGTGGGGTTGTGTAATTGTGAGGTTAGTAAGAGGATTGGTCTGAGCCTCCAACTATAGCTGGTTCTCAGGATGTGGCTGTGGGTCCAAATTCTTCCTGGTCATGGCTGTGGTTTGATACTCCCGGGTAGCAATTTTCCACCCCGGCTTACATATTGATGGGTTCAATTTGGGGTCTTGTGGCTTCCTGGGACTTATGGAGAGCAGCAGCGTTTTCAGAAATCTCCCCTGTTTGTGTCCTGATCCAGGGAGAGTAGATCTGGAGAATCCTTGGGACAAGAAGGACCGTACCACTTCCTCCCACTTCTGAGGAGGGTCATGTGTTATTTCCCTACCTGGATGTGCTCTCCTCCATGCTCTCCTCCCTTATCCTCTAATCGCATGATACGATTTGTCCTGCTCCTATTTGAAAATGAGGTATGGGGGAGGAAGGACGCCATCACCAGTCACCGTAACACTGAATCCGAGCTCACTGAGTTTATTGTAGGTGTCTTTCACAGTGTTGACGGTCTTCAACCATTCAGTGGTTCTTGCTTATCTGCTCATTTGTGTATTTGAGAAGATCTTGATACCTATCTCCTGCTTTCTTTCCACAGCTACGTCTGGTGACTTTGTGTGTGGGGAGGTGAGGGTGGGTGTGTGCCCCTGCGATGGGGGTGCCAGTGGGTTGTCTCTGGCTGTGGGAGTTCCATCTTCCCCAGGGGTCAGTCACAGCCTGGAGCCACAGAGCCTCCCTCATCCCCACACTGGCTGTGCCCACACCGCCTTGACAGATGCCAGGACCCCCTCCTCCCTGCCTGGGTTTGCAGTTTCCTTACTCACTCCTGGCTCTGCAGCAGGCCCCTCCTGGGCTGCTATCTGGGAGTCTCCCACATACACCTAATCCTGTGTGCTGTCCATCCTGCAGGGCTTCCTGATTTATAGGTCCACTGCAGATTGTGAGGCCTGTGATTCCATCCTTGGGCCTCACAGGACCTAACATGAGTTCCCAGGCACTAACTAGATATTTCCCCACCCAGCAGGAAAGGCTCCCCGCCAGCCAGTTCCCCAATCAACTGGATCAGCTGTACCCTACCCACCTAGACCCCAACTTAATGGATTTCACCTTCCTGCCAGCTGGGCAAAAGATTCAAACAAGCCAACTGCATCCCCATGTGGGATCCAAGGGTCACCCCACCATCTTGTCACTACAAAGCCTGCCTCCCACAGTCCCTGCTGGCTCACTCTGCTCCCCACGGCAGCCCCTATGTGGCCCTGCAGGGTGGACAGTATCCTTCTCCCCCAGACTCTGAGCAATAAGCTGCTGCCAGCCTCTTCTGTCCAGTGTCAGGTACCATGTCCTTGACCATCACATGCTATTGAGGGCGAGAGATCCCTCCTCCACCAATGGGGTGAATAGGAAGTGATCCAAAAGCACTGATGGCACACTTTGCTGTACGCTTTTCCTGTACTATTATGGATACATTAGTTTACTTTAAGATATTTCTTCTCTGACTTCATGGGATTTGGGACATGAGGGGTGTTAAATGACATGTGCTCAGTCTATCTTCCCATAAGTTACTTGGCTTTAAAAAAAATTAGATTGTTTCGGTTGTTTCCTTTTTTTTCTGTTAAAAAACGTGAAAAATAGGCCGGGCACAGTGACTGACGCCTGTAATCCCAGCACTTTGGGAGGCCGAGGTGGGAAGATCACCTGAGATCAGGAGTTCAAGACCAGCCTGGCCAACATGGTGAAACCCTGTCTCTACTAAAAATACAAAAATTAGCCAGATGTAGTGGCCCACCCCTGTAGTCCCAACCACTCTAGAGGCTGAGGCAGGAGAATTGCTTGAACTTGGGAGGTGGAGGTTGCAGTGAGCTGAGATCACACCACTGAACTCCAGCCTGGGTGACAGAGCGAGACTCTGTCTCACACACACACACACACAAAAGTGAAAAATAATGCTGTCATTTTCACCCTTCTACATTTGTCTTTGTACACCTTTGCTATGATTTCTTTGAGATGGATTCCTAGAAGCTGGGTTGCTGATGAGGTGTGTACATTTAAAATCTTTAGAGATTCTGGCAAATTGCCCTTTGGAGACACTGTACCCATTTATACATCCACCAGCAACACACCTGGGATGATAGGTGTGAGACTAACAATATCCACAGCTGTGAACATATGTGGAAATGCACAATCCTTTGAATTTTGAGAAGTAAATGGTTTTCTGCTTTTATTTTATTTTATTTCATTTTATTTAGACAGAGTCTCACTCTGTCACCCAGGCTGAAGTGCAGAGGTGTGATCTCGGCTCACTGCAACCTCCACCTCCCACATACAAGCAATTCTCCTGCCTCAGCCTCCTGAGTAGCTGGAATTACAGGTGCGCACCACTACGCCCGGCCTATTTTATTTTTTTGAGACAGGGTCTCACTTTGTTGCTCAGCCTGGAGTGCAGTGGTGCCATCGTGGCTCACTGCAGCCTTGACCTCGAGGACTCAAGCGATCCTCCCGCCTCAGCCCCCGAAGTAGCTGGGACTAAGTTTTGTATTTTTGGTAGAGATGAGGTTTCGCCATGTTGTCCAGCTGGTCTCGAACTTCTTGGCTCAAGTGATCCGCCCACCTTGGCCTCTAAAAGTGCTGATATTACAAGCATGAGCCACTGTGTCTGGCCGATTTTCTAATTTTATTTGTAATGATGTTTTTGAAGAATAACATACATACAGTGATATGTGTGTACCTGGAGTGTACAGTTTGATGATTTTTTTTACTGAGGGATTCACCTCTATGACCACAAGCCAGGTCAGGGTGTAGAACACTCCCAGCTCTTCCCCAGCGATTACCTCCCACCAGCCACAGTTCTGACTTCTATTGTTATAGTTTTGCTTTTGAGCTTTTTATAAGTGGAATTATATACTATGTGATCTTTTGTACTTGACTGCTTTTACTCAACATTATGAATGTGAGGGTCACTCATATGGTTTCGTGTGGGTGCAGTTTGTTCATTCTCATCGCTATGTACTATTTCATTGGGTGACCAGTCATCAGTTTACTTTCCATTCTTTTGTTGGTGGATGTTTGGGCTGTTTTTGTTTTTTGGGGGCCATTTCAAGTTTTTTTGCTATCCACTTGAAGGTACATACCTTTTGGTTCTCCTTCATATCAGTTTCGGTTAGATGTTTACTTGGGAGTGGGATTACCAAGTCATAGGGTTTGCATATGTTTAGCTTTGGTAGATTTGGCCAAAGGGTTTTCCAAGATGGTTGTATGAAGTCACACCTTCAAGAGCAATATAGGAGAGTTGTAGTTGTTCCACAACTGATACTTAATATTGTTGTATTATCAATTATTTATTTATTTATTTATTTAGAGACAAGGTCTCAGTCTGTCACCTAGGCTGAATGCAGTAGTGCAGTCATAGCTCACTGCAGCCTCAAATTCCTGGGCTCAAGTGATTCTCCTGCCCCAGGCTCCTGAGTAGCTGGGACTACAGGTGCACACTATCATACCCAGCTAGTTTTTTTTTTTTTTACTCTAGAGATGAGGTCTTACTCTGTTCCCTGGGTTGGTCTCAATCTCCTGGCCTCAGGCAATCCTCCCGTCTTGGCCTCCCAAAGCAGTGGGATTACAGGTGTGAGCCACCATGCCTGGGCTGTATTATCAGTTTTTAAGTGTGTTTTCTTTTTTGAGATGTTTTTTAGACAAACATCCTCAGGGTGTGGTTTTTGGATGGGGGGAATTTACAGCATCTCCTTCCCTCAATTTTCTTTTTTTTTGGGAGGGACAGTGTCTTACTCTGCCCCCCAGGCTAGAGTGCAGTGGCATGATCTCAGTTCACTGCAACCTCAGCCTCCTGGGCTCAAGTGATCCTCCCACCTTAGTCTCCAGAGTAGCTGGGACTACAGGCTCGTGCCACCATGCTTGGCTAATTTTTTTGCCATGTTGGCTAGGTAGACCTTCTGGACTCAAGCAATCCTCCCTCCTTGGCCTCCCGAAGTTCCGGAATTACAGGCGTAAGCCACCATGTTATTTTTATTTATGTAGATTTTGGTTGGCAATGAGGTTGAATATCTTTTTATGTTTCATTGGCTGTTGCAATTTCTTCTGCTGTGAATTTCCTGTATCACCTTGTGCCCATTAAAAATAATTCCCAATGTTGTTTACTTTAAGCTTCACAGTCTTTTTAAAAAAGTGATATAAACATGTCTTACTTTATTTCCCTTGTTTGCTCTTAACTTCCAAATGCTCTTTAACATGCATTATGTTGCCTGGTTTATTAAAAGAGTGAGACTAGAGAAAAAAGATGTTCTCGCACGATGAAGGAAGAAAGAAATGCTTAAGGGAGGCTGTGGTGGGTGGATTGAAGCCAGAGGCTTGTGAGGTGTGAGAGGCAGAGGGGGCTTGGTTTCCATGGCTGCCTCTACCACATACCGCCTCCTCTTCTTTTCTTTTTTTCCTTTTTTAAAAAAACCACAAGGTAAACAGCCTTGTTGTCTATTTTTCTGATTATATAAATAATGCACAAAGTCTGTGAAAACAAGACAAAACCACACTCTTTTGAAGTATAAAGAAGAACATCTAACACCTGCAATCCGACCCCCTTAACACTTTGGTGACTACCCCAGAAGGCAGGCATCCTGCGGGCAGGAGCCCTGGGTCTCATTCTCGTTCTTTACTGTAACCCTCAAGCCAGGAGCAGAGCTTGGCATAAACATGACCGCATGGATGACCCCAGGGCTCTCCCCTTGTTTTGATGACTGCTTCCCAAGCCTCTGCAAGGGAGAGATGTATGGTTTGCACTAAAGGAGCATCTTGGGCACAAAGCCCTCCTGGGGCTCAGGGTGGAGGAAAGGGTATAGCCATGAGATTCTTTTTTTTTTTGAGACGGAGTTTTACTCTTGTCACCCAAGCTGGAGTGCAATGGCGTGATCTTGGCTCACTGCAATCTCTGCCTCCTGGTTCAAGTGATTCTCTTGCCTCAGCCTCCAGAGCAGCTGGGACTATAGGCACCCACCACCACGCCCAGCGAATTTTTGTATTTTTAGTGGAGAGATGAGGTTTCACCACGTTGGCCAGGCTGTCTCAAACTCCTGACCTCAGAATATCAGCCTGCCTTGGCCTCCCAAAGTGCTGGGATTACAGGTGTGAGCCACCATGCCTGGCTCTTTTTAAGTGATTGACAATACTTGAACATAGATCTATTCCAAAGGGACAGCTGGGACAGGCTTCTTAGAAAAAACAGCCTCTCCAGAGAAGAAATAAACAATACATTAATTAAAGGCAGCCCTCTGTAACAGTCCTTTACCATGACAATTACATTTCCTTATTCCATTAGAAATTCTTTGAGGACTGACACTTTCTGCTCGAGAGTCTTACTCATTTTATATCCCCACTGCCTGGTGAATGAATGTATAAATGAGAAAATGAATGAACAGCACAGCCCTCCTACTTGGCAATATAGGTTAAGTTTTAACATGTGAAGTCTTTTGTATTCTTAACACTTAGCCTAGTACCTGGCACAGGTACTAGGTTGGTACTTAGTAAACATTTGTTGAGTGAATGAATGAATGATTGAATATGTATATAAATATGTCAAATGAATTTTTTGGACTTGCCTTTAAAAAAGTCAGGGCAAGTTCATTAGGGCATGATGAAAGGCAGAGCCCACTGGGTGGCATTGAGTTAATTCAGTTCAGCCGATGCTGGTTGACTTTGCCACGTGCAGAGCGCTCTGCCTGGCACCACCGCCGCAACTCTGCCCACGTAGACCAGTTCTACTGAGTACATTTCTCACCGAGCAAATAAGCCCAGTTATTTTAAAACATGAGGCCAGCATACAGAAACTCGCAATTGCCTCCAAAAATTATGTTCCCTCCAATCCCACGCAATTGTCCTGGATGCTGATTTTCTGTCGAGAATGGGGCTTTGTTGTGATGGAATGAGACACCCTGGAAATAAATGCCAGGAGACCACAGTTTGATCTGTAGGGCTGGGGCTGATGTGGGAGCCTCAGCGGCCACAGCCAGCTGACTTCTCAAATGACAGCAAAGCCATGAGAAATGTAGATTTTTTAATTTCCTTGATTATAGTTTGAGAACCTTTGTTCTTGTTTTCTTAATGACTGAGTGGATCTTATTTTACTCCTTTCTTCTTTTAAACACACCATAAAGGAGGAAAGGAAAGAAAATAAAGCTACAGATAGTTTACCAATCCAAGAGGGAAATAGCTTCAAGAAACCACATTTACATTACGACCCAGCTGGGCATCTTTGCTTTTATGAAACAGAGCTGCTTTGGAAATTGTTACATAATTCTAACCAGAGTGCAGATTTCCTAACCATATTTACACAGAAACTTTTTTCAATTGTTATGATTTATTTTTCAATAACTCTTCTTTAAAAAAAAAAGCATCAAAATTCTGTGATTCTTCTTTCTCTACAATTTCAGGGGGCAGAATATTCAGCTAGAACTAAACACAAATAATTTAATGTTTTAAGATTTGATTTTTTTGAATTACAGTAGAACCCTATTGTGGTAGGGTTTGTTATCTGACATATTGAAAAATAATTGAGTTGAATTTAGTTCTCTAGTATACAATTACATGTGCCAAAATCCTCAGACTTTTTTTTTTTTTTTTGAGACAGGGTATTGCTCTGTTGCCCATACTGAAGTGCAGTGGCGTGGTCAGTAGCTCACTGCAGCCTCTAACTCCTGGGCTCAAGTGATACTCCTACCTTGGCCTCCCAAGGCGCTAAGATTACAGGCATGAGCCACTGCTCCTGGCCCAAAACCCCCAGACTTTTAAAACAGGGAGGGTTTGTGGAGACACGCCTGGTCTGCTAGATTTACAGCTGAGGCCAGAGGTAATTGCTTTTCCAAAGGTCACCCAAGGCCTATGCCTTCCTCACACTGGCCCAGCAGAGACAATTAATTTATGAGTTGAGGGCTAGTGTTCTGGAAAGAGGCATTCCATAATCGTGAGACGGTAAGTGGGTAGGGATCTAAGGAGGTAGCCATGAGCAAGCCTGTGATGATTCCAGCTCAGGAAGCAGGGTTGACCTAAGACAGGGTTGGTCACCTTGATGATACCACAGACAGGCACAGAGCACAAGGCCCCTATTCAGAATCAGCAATGGGACTGTGTCCAGTCGACATGACCCAAGAGGCCCTTCTCTCAAAGCTGACCAGCCAGCTATAGTTAAGAATCCAAGACAGTGCATTGGTATTTGCACAGAGCCGCCTAATCTAAACTCACAGATTTTCCCCTGCCATGCACTGAATCTTTTTTTTTTTTTTCCAATAATCTGCTCACATATCTGGCTTTCCCATCTGTCTTGGTCTGTTTGGGCTGTAATAACACAATACCATAGACCAGGTGGCTTACAAACAACAGAAATTTATTCCTCACAATCTGGAGTCTGGGAAGTCCAAGATCAAGGTGCTGCCACATTCAGTGTCTGGTGAGGGGCCACTTCCTCATAGATGGCGCCTTCTCACTGTAACCTCACATGATGAAAGGGAAAAAAACTTGTATTTTCCTTGTAGAGATGGGGTTTTGCCATGTTGCCCAGGCTGGTCTGGAGCTCCCGGGCTGAAGCAGTCTGCCCATCTCGGCCTCCCAAAGTCCTCAGGTCTCTTTTATATATGGGCATTAATCCTATTCACAAGGGCTATGTCCTCACGGCCTGATCACCTCCCAAAAGCCCCATCTCCAAACTGTCACTTGGGGGTTAAGATTTCAACTTATGAATTTGGGGGTAACATAAACATTCAGTCCATTGTACCATCTAACCTGTGAATTCCTTTATGAGAAAGGCAGTATCTTGCTCATCTTTCAAACCCTAGTACCTAACACAGTGATTGGCACAAAAATAACTCAATAAATGCTTGCAAAATAAATGAGCAGTGGCAACTACCCCATGTAGAGCCCAGGGGAGCATAAAATCATGGCCAGCCATTGCTTAATAAATGTGAACTTGATCGTCCTTTCTGACCTGTAATTCCAGCTCTAGGTTTATCCTATGAAAGCTTTTCCAGGGGTATCAGGAAGACAGGAAGATTGCCAAAATGTTTATAGTAGGATTGTTTATAATAGCCCCAAATGGAAACAACCCAAATATCTACAAACAGTAGAACAGATAAGTGTATTGTAGTATAGTCATTCAATAGAATACCATATGTCAATGTAAATGAATGAATTACAGCCCACATGTCAATACATGTGAATCTCAAAACACAAGCCTAAGTGAAATGAGTAATTCAGAAAATAATTCATTTAGTGTGGATCCACTTATACAAAATTCAAAGTCAGGAAAAATGAAACAATACTTTGTTTAAAGTTGCATACATATATTGTAATACATTAAAGAAAAGCAAGGAAATGATTAACATACATTTTCAAATAGTGATTATTTCTGGGGTGATGGAGGGAAATACAACTGGAGAAGAAAATTCAGGGAGCTCCAAAGTTATTGGTACTATTCCATTTCTTAAACTTGATGATGAGTACATGACTATATTATTACTAATCTTTAAAAGGGTTATACATAATATTCACATTCATATATTTCATAATAAAAGGGTTTTTTGTTTGTTTTTTTTGAGACAGGGCCTCACTCTGTTGCCCAGGCTAGAGAGCAGTGGCGGGATCTCAGCTCACTGCAGCCTCTACTTCCTGGGCTCAACTGATTCTTCCACCGCAGCCTCCTGAGTAGCTGGGACTACATGCACCCACCAACATACCGGGCTAATTTTTTTTTTTTTTTTTTTTTTGTAGAGACAGGGTTACATCATGTTGCCCAGGCTGGTCTCAAACCCCTGGGCTGAAGCAATCCACCCATCTCGGCCTCCCAAAGTGCTGGTATTACAGGCATGAGCCACTGTGCTTGGCCCAATTTCACAATAAAAACTTTCAAACAACAAACCAAGAACAGACAAACCCAACAGAAGCTCTCCGCAGCACTTCTGCCCTGGGTCTGTCTTTGGAGGTGGGAAGCAACACGTTGCGGAGCGCAGGGCTCTCGGGCAGTCTGATTGTCCTTGCAGTGAGTGAGTCTGCTGGAGTATGAAGCAGGATCCATCGCACTGTGCCCATCTGCTTGAGGGGTCTGCCTATAGTGTAAGCAAGGGCCATGGAAGGGCAGGTGTCCTTGGTTCAGGGAATAGTGTCTCTCCATAGGATCACTTCTTTCTGGGCATCCTTAAAGGGGAAATAAATTAACAGCCCTACCCTGTAACCACAAACTATGGTTTCCCAAGGGTCTGTGCCCAGTGGGTGCCGGTACCCATTAACAGACAGGTTCTTTGGGGCCACTCATCAACAGGACCTTGTTAAAAGTAAGGATTGAGCCTCTGGGAGATTACAGAGCTAGCCATTCAACAAGTCCAGCTTATAGTTTTCTCAGAAAGTAAGGGAGGAAGAAAGCTTTTGACTAGGTCCCTGACAGATAATCTAGGTCCTCATTCCAGAGTCATACAAGGCATGGTAGTTAAATTGCCCAGGTTGTGAAATCCCAGGAGGACCTGCCTCTTGCTAGCTCTGTGTCTATAAGCAAAGTTCTTCATCTCTCTAGGCCCATCTGCTCACCTGTAAAATGGAGATAATAGTAGTATGTACCTAGGAGGCCAATGTGAAGATTAAGAAAGATAATGCATGTTAAGCCTCTAGTGAGGCCCACAGAGGAAGCTCCATAAATATCTGATATTAAATGAATGCCCTCTGGTCAAGACTTGCCAGCCTGAGAAGAGGCCATGCTCTGAGCACTCACATTCTCGAGATGTAATTGTGGTGGTGACAAGATGGCCATTCCAGAGGGAGGCCAGTTGACTGGTGCTCAAGGAATGACCAGGTGGCCTGACCTTGATGGGCTCACCATGTTCTAGGGTCTGACACTCAGCTTTCTTAGTCTCGTAACTCAATTTTGTCCACGTATCCAGAAGGAATCTGTTGGGAACCAACTGGGAGATTGATATGAAAATCAGGACACCAATTTATTAATTTATCATGGGAAATAGCAGTGCTTGCAGGCCGAGTGTGGTGGCTCACACATGTCATCCCAACACTTTGGGAGGCCGAGGCAGGGGGGATTGCTTGAGGCCAGGCATTCGAGACCAGCATGGGAAACACAGAGAGACCCTGTCTCGACAAAAACAATTTTTTTTTTTCTGAGGCAGGGTCTCGCTCTGTTGCCCATGCTGGAGTGCAGTGGCATGATCTTGGCTGACTGCAGCCTCCTCCTGTCAGGCTCAACTGATCCTCCCAACTCAGCCTCCCAAGTAGTTGAGGCTACAATCATGCACAACCATGCCAGGATAATTTTTGAATTTTTTGTAGAGATGCGGTTTTGCCATGTTGCCCAGGCTGGTCTTGAACTCCTGGGGTCAAGCAATCCCCTTGGCATGCCCTCCCAAAGTGCTGAGATTACAGATGTGGGCTACCACACCCAACCATTCTACAAAAAGTTTTAAAAAGTTAGGTAGTCGTGGTGGCATGGGCCTGTAGTCCCAGAGGTTGAGGTGGGAGGATGGCTTAAGCCCAGGAGCTCAGGGCTGCAATGAGTTGTGATTGTGCCACTGCACTCCAGCCTGGGTGACAGAGTGAGACTCCGTCTCTTAAAAAAAAGACAAGAGAGAGAGAGAGAAATAGCAGTGTTTGGTAGACTGAAATTTGAAATCTGCTAGGCAGGGCTGTTGTCCTTTTAGGAAAAGGGATGGGAAACCAGCTGAGAATCTGAAGCTACAGGGAGAGCAAGGAACAAGCATCTGGGGTGTGTACAAAAGGATCTTAAGGGCCAAAGTTACCTCTATTTGGTACCACCCCACTCCTCTTTTCCCTCTGGCCTATTGGCAGAGTGGAGCTTCTGAAGCAGGCTGCAAGTTGCCTTTGCCTCTGATCTTGTTATGGGGTCAAGAACAATCTTTGCTTTTTAAAATCTGGCTACTTATTAAATCTTTGAAGTTCAAAAGATTGACTAGGGCTTGGGGAGTTCATTCCATAGCCTGGAAATAAATTGCCCTATTGTCCACTAGATGGTGTTCAAAATACACACACACCCAGCACAGGCATCTCTGGAAACACACAAATCAACCTAATGAGGTGTGATGTTGATGAAAGAAACCCGCAAGATCTACTCCAGCCTGGGTTGGTTGTCTTGTTTAATTTGCCAGCAGCACACTTGGAGAAGAGATTTGGAAACTGGCAGGAGAGGAGGAAGATGTGCCTTTTAGACAATCCCTCTGGTTGTATTGTGAGGAAAGCTGCAAGGCTGCAGGCAGAGAAAATTGGAGCCATCCCGATGAGAGGTGATGGCGGCCTGGACCAGGACTGTGGCAGTGGGAGGAAAGAGGATAGTTCTAGGAGGCAGAAAAGGCAGGGCTTTGAGGGCAGACTGGATATAGCACTCTTTGAATTTGCTAGTTTCCATTTTTTTTTTTTTTTTCCCTCTGCAAGTTGTTAAGGAGCAGAGATGTGGGCTTATCAGCGTATTTCCGGTGCTACACAGAGTAGATACTCAATAGACTTTTTGGATAACAATGAATAACAGCGCTAACATTTTTTTGCATGATAATGTGAGCCCTTCTAAACATTGTACATGTATTAATTTCATTTATTACCCCCCAAATACACACTTGGGCCCCAGCCCAGATCCAAATCTCTGCAACAGATAAACCTAGGGCCAGTGGTATTTTGAAAATCCTCCACAGGAAATCCTTTTCTTTTTAAATTTTTAATCATTATTAGTTTTAGAGATAGGGGTCTCACTGTGTTGCTCATTCTGGAGTGTGGTGATTATTCACAGGTGCGGTTCCACTACTGATCAGAACAGGAGTTTTGAACTGCTCCGTTTTTCACCTGAGTCAGTTCACCCCTCCTTAAGCAACCTGGTGGCCCTTTGCTCCCAGTGTGTCCGGAATTGGTGGGTTCTTGGTCTCACTAACTTCAAGAATGAAGCTGCGGACCCTCGCAGTGAGTGTTACAGCTCTTAAGGTGGCGCGTCTGGAGTTTATTCCTTCTGATGTTCAGATGTGTTTGGAGTTTCTTCCTTCTGCTGGGTTCGTGGTCTCGCTGGCTCAGCAGTGAAGCTGCAGACCTTTGCGGTGAGTGTTACAGCTTATAAAAGCAGCCTGGACCCAAAGAGTGTGCAGTAGCAAGCTTTATTGCAAAGAGCGAAAAAAACAAACCTTCCACAGTGTGCGAGGAAACCCCAGGGGGATTGCCACTGCTGGCTGGGGCAGCCTGCTTTTATTCTCTTATCTGGCCCCACCCACGTCCTGCTGATTGGTAGAGCCCAGTGGTCTGTTTTGACAGGGCGCTGATTGGTGCGTTTACAATCCCTGAGCTAGACCCAAAGGTTGTCCAAGGCCCCACCAGAGTAGCTGGGTACAGAGTGTAGATTGGTATACTCACAAACCCTGAGCTAGACACAGGGTGCTGATTGGTGTGTTTACAAACCTTGAGCTAGAGACAGAGTGCCGATTGGTGTATTTACAATCCCTGAGCTAGACATAAAGGTTCTCCAAGGCCCCACCAGAGTAGCTAGATACAGAGTGTCGATTGGTGCATTCACAAACCCTGAGCTAGACATAAATGTTCTCCAAGGCCCCACCAGAGTAGCTAGACACACAGTGTGGATTGGTGCACTCACAAATCCTGAGCTAGACACAGGGTGCTGATTGGTGTGTTCACAAACCTTGAGCTAGAGACAGAGTGCCCATTGGTGTATTTACAATCCCTGAGCTAGACATAAAGGTTCTCCACATCCCCACCAGACTCAGGAGCCCAGCTGGCTTCACCCAGTGCATCCTGCACTGGGGCTGCAGGTGGAGCTGCCTGCCAGTCCCGCGCCGTGCGCCCGCACTCCTCAGCCCTTGGGTGGTCGATGGGACTGGGTGCTGTGGAGCAGGGGTTGACACTCGTCGGGGAGGCTCAGGCCGCACAGCAGCCCATGGAGGGGGTGGGAGGCTCAGGCATGGCGGGCTGCAGGTCCCGAGCCTTGCCCCGCGGGAAGGCAGCTAAGGCCCGGTGAGAAATCGAGCACAGCGCCGGTGGGCTGGCACTGCTGGGGGACCCAGTACACCCTCCGCAGCCGCTGGCCCGGGTGCTAAGTCCCTCATTGCCCAGGGCCGGCAGGGCCAGCCGGCTGCTCCGAGTGCGGGGCCGCCAAGCCCACGCCCACCGGAACTCCAGGTGGCCGCAAGCGGCCGGCCATGCGCAGCCGCGGTTCCCGCTCGCTCGCGCCTCTCCTTCCACACCTCCCTGCAAGCTGAGGGAGCCGGCTCTGGCCTTGGCCAGCCCAGAAAGGGGCTCCCACAGTGCAGCGGTGGGCTGAAGTGCTCCTCAAGTGCCGCCAAAGTGGGAGCCCAAGCAGAGGAGGCGCTGAGAGCGAGCGAGGGCTGTGAGGACTGCCAGCACGCTGTCACCTCTCACCAGGAGGTCACCATATTGATGCCAGACCTAGTGTGGACACCCCACTGGCATAGCGCACTACAGCCCGGAACTCCTGGGCTCAATCCACCCTCTGGGCTCAAGCAGTCCTCTTGCCACAGCCTCCCAAGTAACTGGGACTACAGGTACACGCTTCTGTGCCTGGCTCCACAGGCAGCCCCGAAATCCTTTAGACTGCTGCCCGTGTTCTCTTGTCTCCTTTCTCCCTTTCTTCACGGAACACTGCAAGCCCCACACAAGTCTCTCTCCTCATTCCTATCCCTCCTGGGAATTGTGCGCATCATGGAGTCAGCCCTGGTCCCTCATGCACAGAAGCCCTGCCCACTAGGTGGCCTCCAGGGAGGCTGTCCTTGGCACCCTGGCTCCTGACTCTCCTTGCAGGGTGGGTGCCTGGCCTCTGACCTTACCCCTACACTTAGTCCTCAGGCCCACTGTTGCACATCCTGGCCTTCCTTGTACCTTCTTGCAGTTCACTTTCTTCAGCGTCCACAGTGGGCCTCATTTCAGCTACCATGTGCTCTCCTACCAGTGCTGGGAGCACACAAAGTCCAGACGGCAGAGCGGTGCGGGGACCTGGGCCCACAGGGGCCCACATATAGAGCCACTGGCAAGGCCCTAGCTCTTGCTGTTCCCTCCCCAACAAAAGTGCAGACCGTAATTGCATTTAGTTCAGTTCAACAGTCATTCATCAAGTACCTACAGTGCACCAGGCATAGTAGTAGGCCCATCACCTATTACCAAAGTGAATAAGATACCTGGTTTGCACCGAAGCGCCTCACCTCTGCAGGTGCAGCCACATAGGCATCTAACTGCTACAAGGCACCTGGTAGAGAAAAGGTGCAGCATGTACAGGGAGAAGGAAGATATTGATTAATCTGGGGAGCTCCATGGTCCTTTAAAACTCAGCTCAGGCTGAACACAGTGGCTCACGCCTGTAATCCCAGCACGTTGGGAGGCTGAGGCGGGTGGATCACCTGAGGTCAGGTGTTTGAGACCAGCCTGGCCAACATAGTGAAACCCCGTCTCTACTAAAAATACAAAAATTAGCCAGGCGTGATGGACCACACCTGTAATCCCAGTTACTCCGGAGGCTGAGCAGGAGAATTGCTCGAGCCCGGGAGATGGAGGTTGCAGTGAGCCAGGATCGTGCCACTGCTCTCTAGCCTGGCCAACAGAGCGAGACTCTGTCTTTAAAAAAAAAAAAAGAAAAAAGAAAACTCAGCTCAAATGTCATCTCCTCCCAGAAAACCTTAAAGCCCCATAGGCAGAGCCCAGGGTTGATGAAGAGCCCCAACATTGGGCTCCCAGGCCGTGATAGCATTTACTGCACTGTAAGGAGTGCATGGTTCCCAGGGGTCACCTTCTGTCTGTGAGCAGCTTCAGGTAGGCCCCAGATGTCTCCATCTTTCCCTTCCCAGAAACTAGGGCATGGCGCATAGTTGGTACTCTGTCTTTGCTTGTGGAGTGAAAAGGAGGTGCCATTTAAGAGGAGTCTTTGTGAACAGGGAGGATTTAGAAGGTGAAGACAGTGGTAGGGGTGCAGGGAGCGGGGTGAGATTAAGAAGGACAGAGGCAAAGGCATGAGGCCCGGGCTGTTTTGGTGTCCCCTCCCTGCCTTACTCTCTGGGGCATCTGAGCAGGAGGGATCCCCACTCTGCCTCCAGAATGCTGAGTTTTCAGGGACACCCTTCTCACTTAGAGCCAGGTACACATGCCCACGGTTTACGCCACTGTGCCCTGGGTCTCTGCTGCTGGACGTTTGCATGGCCTTGAAGGGCAGGTGTGTGGTCAACCTAACATTCCTTTGCCTAAGTGTGTTCCCATCCTTTCTCTCCCTCCCCAGCAGCTGTAGCTGAGCCTGTTGGTCTCATCCCTGGGTGAACTGTAGAATCACCAGGGGAGCTTTTTGAAAATACGGATGCTTTATTTAATTGGCCTGGGGTGGGGCTCAGGCATCATTAATTTTTAAAGCTTCCAGGTGACTCCAATGTGCAGCCAGTGTGGAGAAGCACTAGGCTAGCGCCCGGCCGGGGCAGGACTCTTCCCACCCGCACCTCTCTGCCAGCCCGCTTTGATCTCTCCAAGCCTCCTTTCCAGTAGTTTCATCTCAAGCAGTGTCTCCCCGGGCTCCTTCGTGTCCGCACATCCCAGAGCCATCTCAGCACTGAATTATACACATCCCAGCAGACGACTGCTGTGTGAATTACTGAGGGCAGAGCTGTAAAGACATCTCCTGGCAAATAAATTAAAGCGTTCAATCATTCAGCCAAGAGCCAAGGCAGAGAGACGCTGAGCCCCTAGAGAGGAGGGAGCTGGGGAGAGAGCGTGGGGGAAGGGGAGAGGGAGTGAGAGGCTGTCTCACTGAGAGAAGCCACAGGGGTCGGGGGAGGGAGGAGCGAAGGAAGTGTGCTGGGGGCACGTGTCACAGTGAGCCAAAAGGGTCCTCCCTCCCTTGAGTCACCTCTTTGGAAGGCTGGGATGAATGACACATGTCTGGGACAGGGAGGGAGGCCCAGGTAGGCAGCCGCCGGTGTGCCCACTGCTTAGGCGATGGACTAACTGGGCACAGTCACTTCTCCAGGTGGGCAATGTGCTGTTAGCCAATTAACAGTGGGGTGTCTGGACTGAGTATGGCGGCTCTCAGCACTTTGGGAGGCTGAGGCAGGGGGATTGCTTGAGCCCTGGAGTTCGAGACCAGCCCGGGCAACATATGAGACCCCATCTCCACAAAAAATACAAAAATTGGCCAGGTGTGGTGGTGCTCACCTGTAGTCCCAGCTACGTGGGAGGCTGAGGCAGGAGGATCACTTGAGTCCAGGAGTTCTAGACCAGCCTGGGCCATAAAGCGAGACCCCATCTCAAAAAAAAAATGGATGTCTGGGGGTAAGGGCTGAAAAATTACCTATTGGGTACAATGTTCACCATAGTGATGGGTTCACTAAAAGCCCAGACTTTACCACTATGCCATATATGCAAGGAAGAAACCTGCCCTTTTACCCCCCAAATGTATATATTAACATTCTACAATTAACTTTAAACATATGTAGCTTTTATTTGCCAATTCTACCTCAATAAACCTTTTTTTTTATTTTTTGAGACAGTGTATGGCTCTGGCTCTGTCACCCAGGCTGGAGTGCAGTGGCACAATCACAGCTCACAGCAGCCTCGATCTCCCAGGCTTCAGCAATCCTCCCACCTCAGCCTCCCAAGTCACTGGGACTACAGGCCATGTGCCACTAGGCCTGGCTGATTTTTTTTTTTTTTTTTTTTAAGTAGAAATGAGGTCTTGCTGGCTGCTCTTGAACTCCTGAGCTCAAGTGATCCTCCCACCTGAGCCTTGAAAAGTGCTAGGATTATAGGAATGAGCCACTGTGCCCGGCCAAAAAAATAGTTTTTTTAAAAAACAAGCAAACAAAGAATTTCATGGCATATATGCCTAAGTTTGGATTGGCTAATTGTTAAATTAAGTCAATACTTTTGAGAGGTGACACCGTGCTGGCAGTCCTCACAGCCCTCGCTTGCTCTCGGCGCCTCCTCTGCCTGGGCTACCATTTTAGTGGCACTTGAAGAGCCCTTCAGCCCACCACTGCACTGTGGGAGCCCCTTTCTGGGCTGGCCAAGGCCGGAGCCCACTCCCTCAGCTTGCAGGGAGGTGTGGAGGGAGAGGCGCGAGCGGGAACCGGGGTTGTGTGTGGCACTTGCGGGCCAGCTGGAGTTCCAGGTGGGCGTGAGCTTGGCGGGCCCGCACTTGGAGCAGCCAGCCGGCCCTCGGCAATGAGGGACTTAGCACCTGGGCTAGCAGCTGTGGAGGGTATACTGGGTCCCCCAGCAGTGCCAGCCCACTGGCGCTGCGCTTGATTTCTCGCCGGGCCTTAGCTGCCTTCCCGCGGGGCAGGCCTCGGGACTGCAGCCTGCCATGCCTGAGCCTTCCCTCGCCTCCGTGGGTTCCTGTGCAGCCCGAGCCTCCCCAACGAGCGCCGCCCCCTGCTCCATGGCGCCCAGTCCCATCGACCACCCAAGGGCTGAGGAGTGCCAGCACACGGCAAGGGACTGGCAGGCAGCTCCACCTGCAGCCCCAGTGTGGGATCCACTAGGTGAAGCCAACTGGGCTCCTGAGTCTGCTGAGGACGTGGAGAGTCTTTATATCTAGCTCAGGGATTGTAAACACACCAATCAGCACTCTGTATCTAGCTCAAGGTTTGTAAACACACCAATCAGCACCCTGTGTTTAGCTCAAGGTTTGTGAGTGCACCAATCGACACTCTGTATCTAGCTGCTCTGGTGGGGCCTTGGAGAACGTTTATGTCTAGCTCAGGGATTGTAAATACACCAATCGGCACTCTGTATCTAGCTCAAGGTTTGTAAACACACCAATCAGCACCCTGTGTTTAGCTCGAGGTTTGTGAGCGCACCAATCTATACTCTGTATCTAGCTGCTCTGGTGGGACCTTAGAGAACCTGTGTGTGGAAACTCTGTATCTAACTAATCTGATGGGGACATGGAGAACCTTTGTATCTAGCTCAGGGATTGTAAATGCACCAATCAGTGCCCTGTCAAAACAGGCCACTTGGCTCTACCAATCAGCAGGATGTGGGTGGGGCCAGATAAGAGAATAAAAGCAGGCTGCCTGAGCCAGCATTGGTAACCCGCTCGGGTCTCCTTCCACACTGTGGAAGCTTTGTTCTTTGGCTCTTTGCAATAAATCTTGCTACTGCTCACTCTTTGGGTCCACACTGCTTTTATGAGCTGTAACACTCACCACGAAGATCTGCAGCTTCACTCCTGAGCCCACCGAGACCACGAGCCTACCAGGAGGAACGAACAACTCCAGACGCGCTACCTTAAGAGCTGTAACACTCACCGGGAGGGTCCGCGGCTTCATTCTTGAAGTCAGTGAGACCAAGAAGCCACCAATTCTGGACACACTTTGATTGGATCATATTTAAGAGTTTAAATACATATATATATATCTACAAAGAACTCAAGTTTACAAGAAAAAAACAAACAATCCCATCAAAAAGTGGGCAAAGGATAGGAACAGACACTTCTCAAAAGAAGACATTTATGCAGCCAACAGACACATGAAAAAATGCTCATCATCACTGGACATCAGAGAAATGCAAATCAAAACCACAATGAGACACCATCTCACACCAGTTAGAATGGCGATCATTAAGAAGTCAGGAAACAACAGGTGCTGGAGAGGATGCAGAGAAATAGGAATACTTTTACACTGTTGGTGGGACTGTCAACTAGTTCAACCATTGTGGAAGTCAGTGTGGCGATTCCTCAGGGATCTAGAACTGGAAATACCATTTGACCCAGCCATCCCATTACTGGGTATATACCCAAAGGATTATAAATCATTCTACTACAAAGACACATGCACATGTATATTTATTGCAGCACTATTCACAATAGCAAAGACTTGGAACCAACCCAAATGTCCACCAATGATAGACTGGATTAAGAAAATGTGGCGCATACACACCGTGGAATACTATGCAGCCATAAAAAAGGATGAGTTCATGTCCTTTGTAGGGACATGGATGAATCTGGAAACCATCATTCTCAGCAAACTATCCCAAGGACAAAAAACCAAACACTGCATGTTCTCACTCATAGGTGGGAATTGAACAATGAGAACACTTGGACACAGGAGGGGGAACATCACAGACTGGGGCCTGTTGTGGGGTGGAGGGGGGGATAGTATTGGAAGATATACCTAATGTAAATGACGAGTTAGTGGGTGCAGCACACCAACATGGCACATGTATACATGTGTAACAAACCTGCATGTTGTGCACATGTACCCCAGAACTTAAAGTTTAATTAAAAAAATAAAAACAGACTAAGCAACATTAAAAATATATATATGTATGAAAGTAAAACATTTAAATCCAACTATAAATGGGAAGTAAGTGGGCTGCCCATATCTCCTGGTTAAGAATGTCATGCTGCTCTGCACAAGCTGGAATTGCACAGGGATCATGGTGGGGGCCTAGAGGGTATGTTTGGTGTTGCTCCGGGTTTGGGCAACTGGACACACAGCCCTGCTTGAGGATCCAAGTCCCACAGGCTGCTGGCAGAGCCTGTTTATCCCTCACAAAGAGGTTGTCATCAATTAGCTGGAAGCTTGGCAGGCGGCTTCAGGCTCCAGACTCCATCATACTAATGAAGGCGGGGCCCCTGCTGGAGACAGCGCTGAATGAGGATGGAAATCAAATTAGGTTATTCCTATGGAGGGACATCCAGTCTTTGTTTTGGGGCTGCTGGCTTACCTCTGGAGGGAGGGGAATTTCTCTGGACTCGTAGGGTGAACTCGACCCAACATCTTCCTCTGGGCTGGGGTGCTGGGAGTGAGAGGTGAGTGAGCCTCAAGGCTCTGTGTCTTCCTTCCAGAGGGGGCAGGCAGAGCTGAGGACAGAGCTGTGGCATTGTCTGTTGCCTTGGACTTGTAGCAAGGAGAAACACTGGGGTCCCCGAGCCTGGGGGAAACCCTCTAGAGGGGGCTGCGTCATCTGTCCACGGGCAGATGAGGTGAGGGGAACTGGGAATGGCTTCTCCTTCGGAGTGACGGGGGTGGCCCAGACTCCATCATGGGGAGCTGACCAAACCTCAGGCCCTAGGTGCACCAACAGGACGGAGCCTGTTTGCAGTGGTGGGAAAGGAGAGGCCAGAGACCTTCATTCTCTAGTCGGGAGGCTGAAGGGTGGCAGCAGGCTTCAGAGCTGTTGCTGGGGAGTCTGTAGGAGCAGCTGCACTCCCTTCTTCAGAGGCAGTGCCCTGGGAATACCAGGTTTCCTTATGGGTTTGCCCTAGTCTGTCAGATGCAAACAGGCTTTCATAGAATCCAAGGAAACATCTGCTGAGAAGAATTACAGTGGGCAGTAAAGCATTTCTTTGGGGAGCTTGTGTGCTCGCTCTTTCCTCTCCTTTCTCCTCCGGCTTCTGGGAGGGGTCTGAGATATGGAGTAAGACCATTCTGAGCTCCCTCATGGTGGACCGAGGGTCAGGACCAGCCCTTTGCCTTCTTGCCATGGATTCTCAGGAAGGCGGAAACAACCAGGTGCCTTGATGGGCTGCGACCTAGCAGAGGGGGCAGGCACGCGGCTCATCCTGACCCCATGCTCAGCGTCGGGGTCTCCACCTCGGGACCCCCATCAGCCTCCTGTGTGCTGAGCATGTCCAGCACCACACAAGGGGATTATGGGAGGAAGGGGGAAATGCAGGACAGAACTGAAATAATACTTCTTCAGTGAAAACTTGGGGCTAAAGAGCCAAGGCCTGGGACCTGCATGCACAGCATGTGAGATGGGCCGAGGGGCCATGTCCTGTTGGCTCCAGCATGGAGGCTCCTGAGTGGAGCTGTGTGTGTCCACAGGCATGAGGTCAGTGGCCTCCACATACGTGCTCTCCTGTGCCCTTCACAAAACCCCTGCTGGCCAAGCTGGTCAGGCATCACCTCCACGAAGCAGAAGGGTTGCTGCCAATGAAGTCATGGCAGAATGGGGACAGGAAAGGGGAGTCCATCATGAAACCCCATGCTTCCTACACATGTTGCCTGATTCCAGTGGTTCTCAATCTTATTCTTTCTTGTTATTTTTTTAAAGAGACGGGGGTCTCTGGGAGTTCCAGGTTATAGTGAGCTATGATCACACCACTGCACTTCAGCCTGGGTGACAGGGTGAGATCCTGTCTCTAAATAAATAAATTCATTAATTGAAAAAAAAAAAAGAAAAAAAGAGACAGAGTCTCACATCTCATTCTGTTGCCCAGCTGGAGTGCAGTGGCATGATCATGGCTCATTGCAGCCTTGACCTCCTGGGCTCAAGCAATCTTCTCACCTCAGCTTCCTGAAGACCTGGGATGAGCTCTGGAATTTCCTCTTTTCTTTTCTTTTTTTGAGACAGGGTCTTGTTCTGTTACCCAGACTGGAGTGAGGTGGCACAATCATGGCTCACTGCAACATCAACCTCCTGGGCTCAAGCCTCCTGAGTGTGAACCACAGATGTGAACCACCATGCTTGGCTTGTTCTCAATTTTTAGAGCCTAGAAGGATCATGAGATGTACAAATGAAATTCCTAGGCCTCACTCCCATCGATTCTGATTAAGAAGGTCTGGGGTAGGGCGCAGGGATCTGCCTTTTAACGGAAGGGGGCAGATGAAACCATAATTGGAGAAGCATTGTCTCAGTCCAGTAAAACTAACAGATATCCACAAAGATCTGCAGTTGCTTAAATTAATTAACAAGCATTTTCTGAGAGCCTATAATTATGTCCCCAAATTATTAGGGCCTGCTTCATGGGTGAGCGCATTGCATAAGGCCCCACACTTGAGGTTTAATGCTCTGTGGTGGCTGTCCTTGAAATTCTCCATGATTTAATCTTTGAATCTGTGCTTTTTGAGACAGAGTCTCACTCTGTTGCCCAGGCTGGAGCGCAGTGGCGAGATCATGACTAGCAGCCTTGACTTCCTGGGTCCAAGCAATCCTCCCACCTTCCCTCTCGAGTAACTGGGACTATAGGCCTGCTTGGCTAATTTTTACATTTTTTTGTTGAGATATGGTCCTGCTATGTTGCTCAGGCTGGTCTCAAACTTTTGGACTTACATGATCCTCCTGCTTCAGCCTCCCAAAGTGCTGGGATTATAGGCATGAGCCACGATGCCTGACTGGATCTGTGCTTTTGTAAGTGAAGTCTAATGGGACAGTGGAGCATGTGAGGGGTCTTGGTGCCTGGGCCTCACAACCGTTGCCTCTGGCCTGTGGGTTCTTAGCCTCACTGTTCTCAGCCCATCCCAAGATCGCAGCCACCAGCCTTCCCAGCAGGAGTCTGGGCCCAGGCAGGAAGAGCCAGTGTCTGGCATGGGTACCCCATGGTGTCTTAGAGCGGGCCATGGTGGCAGCTGGCCAGCCTACCACCCCTGGCCCCAGGTACTAATGTGTTCTGGTGTGCAGATCTACACATCCTAGGGGTCTCCCCTCTGCCAGGTTGGAGCAATGGGTCAGCGGGAGAGGCATATGCCTGCCTGGACTTCCCCAGACCTGGCTTCCTGACCTCTAGGAGGTTACAACTGACGTAAATGGAGAGGAAGGAAGCTGGCATTGATTGAACGCACACTCCTCTCTAAGACTCATTTGATTTTCGCTGATATATCCTAGTGCCTAGGACACTGGCATGTGGGCAGTGCTCAAAAACACTGCCCACATGTGTGGAATGAATACATGGAGAAACTCTTTGAGGTTGATTTATTTCTTCCATTTTACAGATTAGAAATTAAGGGTTAAGGAGGCTAAACAACCTGCTGGAGGTCTAAAATCAGTAAATGACAGAAATAAGATTTAAATGCAGGTCAGAACTCCAAAGCCTTTGCTCTTTCTATGTCACAAGTCTAAAGACATGGCTTAAGCACACTGGCTGCTGGGCCAGGATTTGGCCAATGATGCCAGTACTGACCCACCAAGTGTCCAATCGCCACCAAGTCGGAGCTGCTCCCAGGAATGGTTTCCTGGTTGTCCCTAGATGTCCAAGGAGGAGAGAGATTCTGAGCCCAGTAAGAGATATGTGATTTGGATTTTCACTGGTTCTGCTCTTCATGGATCATATCTCAGTCCAAGGAAAAGAGAGGACTAAAGAGATACATTCATGAAAATCCTCTAATTCAACGGACTCAATTAGGACTTTCCAATTGCTCAAATTGAAAATCTCAACCCAAAATGAGCTAAAACTATTTAATCTTATTTCATGTAACGGAAAAGTCCAAGCCTGGGTAACAGAACTTGACCCCATCTCTACTAAAAAAAAAAAAAAAAAAAAAATTATCTGGGCACGGGGCATGCGCCTGTAGTCCCAGCTACTCAGGAGGCTGAGGCAGGCGGATCACTTGAGCCCAGGAGGTTGATGTCGCAGTGAGCCATGATTGTGCCACCTCACTCCAGCCTGGGTGACAGAACAAGACCCTGTCTCAAAAAAAAAAAAAAAAAAAAAAGAAAAGAGGAAATTCCAGAGCTAATCAGACTCCAGGTGAGTTGATTCCAGGGCTCACCAAGGACCCAGGCTCTTGCCATCTCTTAATGTTTCATCCTCAGTGTTGGCAGCTGCAGATGTGACATCTAGAGGAAGTTATTGGGACTGGGCTAGACTATTCTTCTGGGGTGGAATGGATGTTGAGGATCAACTACGATGTCACCACATCATCAGTGCACAAGCAGCCCTGCTTTAGGACCTCACTGGAAAACATCCCAGGAAGAAACTGTCCATCCTACATTGCCACAGACCACTGCCCAGCCCAGGCAGCCCGAGGGGTCCAACATATCAGTCACACCAGTGGTGGCAGTACTGGTTGTATTAGCAGAGCTAACTGGGTGCTGGTGGTGCTTGATCCCAGAGGAAGCTGCAGTGTACCTTCACGAGGCTCAGTAGTCAGCCAAGGTCCCAACAGCAGCCATCACCGAAGGAGGCTGCACCTGGACAGCAGCAGTAGGAGGAAGAGTGGTAGTTGGCAATGACACCCAGGACTTGTTTGTTAACACATCTGAGATGCCCCTGGGGAACTGCAGAAATAATGGAAGTTCCTGCAGGTGGCTGGCATCCGAGCATAACAGATGGGGCAAGGTGAGCTAGTGAAGCTTGGCTTTTCTTGCTAAAGGAACTCTGTCAGCCCCAGACACTGGTTATGTGTACAATGCCTGAGAGAGCTGGGTGAGAGACCCCCCCAGCATAAGGCTCCCCCCAGCTCTGCCCCCTCCCTGGGTGGGAGTTATCACAGCTTGGACACAAGTCCAGGGGAAACCCAGGCCAAACTCTTCTCTTTGAGTGTGCCAATGGTCACGTAATGTTAATGCTGGTTGTTCCTGGGTGGTGTGATTAGATTACTTTTTTTCTTTTCCTTTTCCTTCCCTTTTTTCCTCATTGATTTTTCCCTTTCCTCGCCTCCCCTTCTTTTCTTGCTTTCTTTTTTTTTTTTGGTAATTTTCTGTACTACTACATTAAAAAAAGTTTTATTAACCTTTTCTGAATAGATGCTACATCTCATGGTTCAAAACTAAAAAAATACATTTAGAAAGTAATCAATGAATCAGAAGCCACATGTAGGGCTTGTAAATGAAACAAACAAGCAAACAGTGAAGAATCTTCTTTATATCTCTATCTGCCCAGTTTCCCTTCAGCCCTCCTCTTTTCCATTATATCCTTTGGTTTATCCTATAATAACATATGTACGCTTGCAGAGTTTCTTTATGCATATACAAACAGGTGAAAATATACTTTTATTTTCTCCTCCTTTTTTGCACATATATACTGCTGTATACCTTACCTTTTTCACCTAACAACATACCTTGGAGATCTTTATCAGTACAAAAAAAATCCTCACTTTCTTATATAGCTGCCCTTTGTGATAGGGCATGATAATACCACAATTTTTAAAAATCGTCTGCTATTGATAGGCCTTGAGTTTGTTTTGAAACTTTTGCTAATCCAAATGATGTTGCACCAAAAAAACTTGTGCATACGTTATTTTGCATATATGTAAGTATTCCTGTGGGATAAACTCCCAAAAGTGTAATTGCTAAGTCAAAGGGCGTACGTGGTTGTGATATTGACTGATTTGGCAAATTGCCCTCTATAACTGTTGCACTAATTTATACCACCACCAGGAGTATCTAAGAGTGTCTTTTCCCCACAGCTTTGCCAACAGAGACTGTTATCAAATTTTTGAAATTTTGTCAGTCTGATAGGTGAAGGTTATCTCGGTGTGGTTTTAAAATCATCCTTATTGGGCTATGATTTTAATACAACAGAATGGACTCATTTTAGTCTTACAGTTCAAAGAGTTTTGAATCAATCAAGGTATAGAATGTTTCCATCACCCCAAACGATTGACTTGTGCCCCTGCCCAATCAACACCCTTCCCATCCTGTCGGGAGAAACCACTACTGTGATTTTTATCACTATAAATTAGTTTTGCTTTTGGCTCTCTCAGCTCTTTTGGCTCTCTCAGCTCTTTTGGCTCTCTGAGCAGCACCTCGGCAGTTGGCAAGAATAAGCACCTTAAGAAAGGTGGCAAACAGGGGGCCAGGAAGAAAGTGGTTGATCCATTTTTTAAGAAAGATTGGTATGATGTGAAAGCACCTGCTATGTTCACAAGAAATATTGGAGAGATGCTAGTCACCAGGACTGAAGTAACCCAAATGTATCAGATGGCCTCAAGGGTCATGTGTTTGAAGTGAGTCTTGCTGATTTGCAGAATAATGATGTTGTATTTAGAAAATTCAAGCTGATTACTGAAGACGTTCAGGGCAAAAACTGCCTGACTAACTTCCATGGCATGGATCTGACCCGTGACAAAATGTGCTCCATGGTCAAAAAATGGCAGACAATGATTGAAGCTCCTGTCGATGTCAAGACTACCAACGGTTACATGCTTCATCTGTTCTGTGTTGGTTTTACTAAGAAACACAACAATCTGATATGGAAGACCTCTTATGCTCAGCATCAACAAGTCCACCAAATCCGGAAGAAGATTTTGGAAATCATGACCTGAGAGGCTCAGACAAATGACCTGAAAGAAGTGGTCAATAAATTGATTGCAGACAGCATTGGAAAAGCCATATAAAAGGCTTGCCAATCTATTTATCCTCTCCATGATGTCTTCATTAGCAAAGTAAAAATGCTGAAGAAGCCCAAGTCTGAACTGGGAAAACTCATGGAGCTTCATGGTGAAGGTAGCAGTTCTGGAAAAGCCACTGGGGACGAGACAGGTGCTAAAGTTGAATGAGCTGATGTGTATGAACCACGGTCCTTGAATCTGTTTGAAGTTAGGACTTACAATAGTGGCAAATAAAAAAGTCTTATTTGTGAAAGAAAATTAGTTTTGCCTTTTCAGAATTCACAGAAATGGAATCAGATAATGTGTACTCTTTTCTGACCAGCTTCTTTTGCTCAGCATGTTTTTGAGATTCACCCATGATGTTGCATTCCTTTTTATTGCAGAGTAGTATTCCATTGAATATTCAAATATACCACACCTTTTGGGTTTGTTTTTCATTCATATGTTGATGTTCATTTTTTCCTATAAACTTTATAATCAGCTTGTCTGGTTAAAAAAATGGTGTTTGTAATAGACTGCATCCCCTTTATCAAGTAAATTATGGAGAACTGAAGTTTTTATTATGTTGAGTCTTCCTCTCCAAAAACATGGTATATTTATTCCCTTTGTTCCAGCCTTCCTTTGTGTTCCTCAGTGTGTTTTAAAGCTTTACCCAATTCTGGTTATAGTCATTCCTAATTATTAGCAGGTGGCAGGTTTGGCTTTTTTCCCCAATTTTCCTTGCTTAAATTTAGAAAAAAAATTGAATATGTATAGTTTTATTTTTTATTTTATTTTATTTTATTTTTTGAGATGGAGTCTTGCTCTTTCTCTCAGGCTGGAGTGCAGTGACGTGATCTCAGCTCACTGCAACTTCCGCCTCCTGAGTTCAGGTGACTCTCCTGCCTCAGCCTCCCAAGTAGCTGGGGCTGCAGGAGCACACCACCATGCCCAGATAATTTTTGTATTTTTATAAAAATACAAATTTGATGGATATATAATTTCCAGCTTGGGACTATTATGGATAAAGCAGTTATGAACAATAATGTACAAATATTTTTGTGTTTATATGCTTTCATGTGTCTTCAGTAATTTCCAAGAAGTGAAATTTCTGAGTAATATGATACAATGTATGTTTAACTTGGTAAGAAACTAGCCATCTGCTTTCCAAAGTGGTTGTACCGTTTTATCCTCCCATCAGCAAAGTACAAAAGTTCAATAGTCACATATCCTTATCAATACTTGATATTGTTATTATTTCATATTTTGGTCATTGTAGAAGATATGTGGTGGTATCTAATCATAGATTTAATTTGCATTTCCGTGATGATTAATGATGTTGAACATATTTTCAAGTACTTATTGGCTATTCCTAATCTTTGGTTTGTTTGTTTGTTTGTTTTCTTTATGAGACAAGGTCTCTCTTCCAGGCTGGAGTGCAGAGACTGGTGCAATCATAGCTCACTGCAGCCTCGAACTTCTGGGCTGAAATGATCCTCTCACCTCGGCCTCCCAAGTAGCTAGAACTACAGGTGACTGTCACCATCCCTGACTAATTTTTTAATTTTTTGTAGAGACAGGGTCTTGCTACATTGCCCAGGCTGGTCTCAGACTCCTGGCCTCAAGTGATTCTCCCATCTTAACCTCCCAAAGTGCTGGGGTTACAGAGGTGAGCCACTGCACCCAGCTCTCTTCCTAATCTTTTGCGGAGTGTGTTTTCAAATCTCTTCCCCATTTTGTACTGAGTTATCTGTCTTTTTAATACTGGGTTATTGGAGTTCCTTATATAACTCTCAGTGAAGTTTTAATTTGCCTTCTTTTGTGATGTATGAATTTGAGCATCTTTTCACATGCCTAAGAGCCGTTTGTATTTTCCTTTCTGTGAACTATTCATACCCTTTGCCTCTATTTCTATTGAGTTGTTAGTTTTTGTCTTACTGATTTCTAGATAGTCTTTATACATTAGAAAGGTTAACCCTTTGTCTGAGATAGGAATTGCAATTATTTTCCCCAGTTGCTTGTTCACCTTTGATTTAGCTTATTGATGTTCTTTGCCATGCAGAGGTTTTAATTTTTATGTATTTGAACTTATCAATCTTCTGTGGCTCCTGAATTTTTGAGTCATAGTTCCAAGGGTCTTCCTTACTCCAAGATTCAAAGAGATTCTATCATGCTTTATTCTATCATGTCTCTTATGTCTTAGCCCAGATTATCTAGAAAACAGATCTTTTTCTTTTTTTTTTTGAGACAGAGTCTTGCTCTGTCGCCTAGGCTGAAGTGCAGTGGTGCGATCTCAGCTCACTGCAACCTCCGCCTCCCGGGTTCAAGCGGTTCTCCTGCCTCAGCCTCCCGAGTAGCGGGGATTACAGGTGCATGACACCACGCCAGGCTAGTTTTTTGTATTTTTGGTAGAGATGGGGTTTCACATGTTGGCCAGGCTGGTCTGTAACTCCTGAGCTCAGGTGATCCACCCACCTCGACCTCCCAAAGTGCTGAGATTACATGTGTGAGCCACCACGCCCAGCTGGAGAACAGATCTTAAAGCAAAGCAATAGAGAGATATAATTACAGTGAAGCAAGAGAGAGTAAAAGGGGATGAAGAAGGGGAGGCAGGAAGGCACATGCAAGGCGGCCAGCCAGGCTTCACAAGAAACAGCAGGATGCTTCCAAACAGTTCTTTGGCCACTGCGGGAGGAAAGGAGGGGCGTTATCCATTGTTTCCTTCTATCTCTTTTCTACTATTGGTCCGAGCTTGTCCTGAGGCTGTTACTGCTCTGCCCTTCAGGTATGGGTGTGTTTCCCAGTTCCATTTACTGACAAGTTCCTCTTCTCCATTGATTCGAAAGGTCTCTTTTGTTATACACAACATTTCTATTTTTTAATTTTCTATTTAAAATTTTCTTTTCTATTCCATTGGTCTTTCTCTTCAAGCTGTTTTATTGATTGATTGATTGATTGAAATGGAGTCTTGCTCTGTTGCCCAGGCTGGAGTGCAGTGGCATGATCTCGGCGCACTGCAACCTCCACCTCCTGGATTCAAGTGATTCTCCTGCCTCAGCCTCCTGAGTAGCTGGGACTACAGGTTTCTGCCACCATGCCTGGCTAATTTTTGTATTTTGGGTAGAGATGGGGTTTCACTATGTTGGCCAGGCTGGTCTTGAACTCCTGACCTCAAGTGATCCACCTGTCTTGGCCTCCCAAAGTGCTGGGATTACAGGCGTGAGCCACTGTGCCAGACCCCAAGCTGTTTTAATTATTGAAATTTTGGAATATGTTTTAGTATCTGGTAGGCCTCATTCCTCATCTTCTTTATCAGTATTTTCCTAGGTATTCTTATTCATTTTTTCATAAACTTTATAAACAGTTTGTCTGGTTAAAAAATGGTGTTTTTAATAGACTGCATCATCTTTATAAATTAAATTATGGAGAACTGAAGTTTTTATTATGTTGAGTCTTCCTCTCCAAAAACATGGTATATTTATTCCCTTTGTTCCAGCCTTCCTTTGCATTCCTCAGTTGTTTTAAGGCATTTTAAGGCTTTACCTGATTCTTGTTATAGTCATTCCTTGTTGTTAGCAGGTGGTAGGATTGACTTTTTCCCCCAATTTTCTTTGCTTGAATTTAGAAAAATAATTGAATCTGTATACTTTTAAATTAAAACAATAAATAATTAATTTTTAAATGGTAAAATGAAGGGGAAAAAGGATAGTTTTTTTTAAAAAAACAAGAACATACTATGTACCTCATAAATAAGTACAATTATTGTGTGTCAATTAAAAAATAAGATAAAATAAATTTAGAAATAAATAAAAATTATAAAACAAGAACAAACACCAAAACCAAAGTTTTGTGTGGTTTTTTGTTTGTTTGTTTGTTTGTTTTAGAGATGGGGTCCTACTAAGTTGCCCAGGCTGGTCTCATACTCCTGGGCTTGGGTGATCCATCCTGTCTCAGCCTCCCAAAGTGCTGAGATTATAGGCATGAGCTACCATACCTGGCCCAAAACCAATATTGTACTTTCTCCGGTCTGGTGAGGCTGAGTTCTAGTAGCCTGAAAATGCTGATGCAGCCATTGACTGGGTTTGGCCCAGGAGCTCTGAGGGGCCCTGAGAGCTCACAATCTGGCAGGGGAGGGTGGAACAGATCAGAGGTTGTTGCTTCTGCTCAGCTAATGTGGGAGTCCACATTAGCCCGAGGCTATTCCCAGGGCCACAGAATCTACTTTACCCACTGCCCTCATCTTTGGTAAAATGCCTTTCCCCACTGAAGAATAAACATACTTGCTTTCTCTCTTACTCTTTATTTTCAATTTTTTTTTTTTTTTGGTAGAGAAGTGGGTCTCATTATGCTGCTCAGGGTGGTCTCAAACTCCTGACCTCGACTTCCCAAAGTGTTGGGATTACAGGCATGAGTCACTGCACTTGGTTACTCTCTCACTCTAAGAACCTCCTTGCTCAACTAAATTTCTTTCTTTTGATGCCAGGAAGTCATAGGCTGGGAGCTGGCATCAGACTTGCTCTGGAATCTATTTTTATTACCTATGTATCACTATGTGAGTCAATGACTTTGCCTGCTGAGCATCAATCAGAAAGAAACCACTTTTCCCAGCCAGAATTCTGGGTGGTGATCTGGGGGACAAAGGCAAGGAGAGGAAAACTTGGGAGGTTTTTTAGGTGTTAGTTCTGGCCTGGGGTCACTCAGCAAGTTGCCTTCCTTTCCATGTGTCCTCTGTCTGTGTCTTCTCTTCTCCAGCCTTTCTGCTTCTTTAGCAGAAGACATCTGGCTGAATGTCACGTAAAGTGTTTCATTCAATGCATTTAAGAAATGAGATCAAAGTTTCTTTCTATAATTGGCTTACACATATTGTTGAGTCAGCTTTGCTTTTCCCTGTCTTTCCCCCTGTTTTATTTTTTTAAGTTTTTTTGAGATAGAGTCTTCCTCTGTCACCCAGGCTGAAGCGCAGTGGCTCAATCACAGCTCATTACAGACTCGACCTCCTGGGCTCAAGAGATCCTCCCGCCTCGGCCTCCCAAATGTGCTGGGATTACAGGTGTGAGCCACTGTCCAGGCCTCCTCTGTTTTATTTATTCAAGTATTCTAAAGGTATTTCAGGGAATATTCACACCTTATGACTTTGTTCTTCAGAGAAAGTTAAAGAGTCTTATCTGGGAAAGATGAGGCAGGAATCCAGGAGGGAGGGAGAGATGAGGTTCTGGGTGCCTCTGGAGCTGGCTTTGGTCAGTTTTTTAGAAGAATGTAATTCTTGCCCCCTCTCTTCAACCCAATGCTTGTCCCCGTCTCCCCAGCACATTTACTGGAGGGACAATCTAATCCCAGTGGCCAAGCCATTCTGTGCAAAACTCTTAAACTCTTCCCAGCACCAGTCTTACTTTATTACCTTTTTCTTTTCTTTCTTTTTTTTTAAACTCACACCAAAAGCCACATTCAAAGCACCAGTCTTATTAGCTCACCTTTTCTCTCTCCTTTCTCTTGGGGTTGGAGAGGCTTTATGGATGAGAAGGACTGAAGTGAGTTAGCTAACTAGAGATTTATTTGGTTTTCAGGGACCTTGTTCCACCTATTTTGGTTCAGATTCTAGTCAAATAACTTTATTAAAGAAGATAAGCTTGTTGTGTTCCGCCTTAGGATACCAAACCAACATGCCTATCTCTTCAAATGTTCCTCAAATGAGGTAGTGCTTCAGTTAGGTTGCCCTTGGCTGCAAACAATGAAAAATACAGCTCTGCTCACTTAAAGACAGCTATTGTCCTGTGAAGCAGTCAAGGTGCTTGGCCCCCTAAATCACTGACATGAGGCAGGTTGACTAATAGGAGAGAAGACATATGAATTTGTTTAACATGTATACACAGGAAGCTTCAGAATGAAGACCCAATCCCCTAGTGGGGTGCAGAAGCTTATGCACCACCTTGGCCCCAGACAGGTTTCAGTGGCAACACAGGTTGTGGGAGGAAGAAAGGAAGTGGCTTGGCTAGCAAAGGCAGTCCTGTTGTGTAGATGAAACCTCACGGGGAGCAACCCTCAGAAAGAGCAGATGGCGGATGCTTCTTTTCAGACCTGCAGGTGTCAGAATCTCAGTTAATCTTTCCAGACAAGGGAAGGGCTGGCTGCATTAATGCAGAGTCTCTACAGATCTGCAGGTGCAAATTTCTCCCGCAAAAGACAACCTTGCAGGCCACTTCAGAATATGTCAAAGAAATCTGTTTTGGGGTAAAGTATTAATATTTTGATTTCCTTCACCTGCATACTCAAGTCCTGAGGGGAGGTGGACGGCAGGATGGACACCACACAGGCCTCTGGCTCTCCTCTCTCTGTCAGCCTCTCCCTCAGCCTCATCTGGGCACACACTTCATCTTCAGGGCTGGTGCAAGATGGCAGCGCCAGTTCAGCCTCAGTGAGAAGGAGAATGTTCACAGGAAAAAAGTGCAAGTAGAAAATAAAATCCTAAGGCCCTCAACCAAATGAACAGACCCCATTTTGGCCAAGGAGATCCTAGATAAACCTTAAAAACAGTGCCCAGCTGTGACAGAACAGGAGGTCAGACAAGCCTCATTACACCCCCTCCCTTTTGCGGTTTAGACGCAACAACTGACCAGCATTAATGATCAAATAGAGATTACGAGACGGACAGAAGAGGCTCTTTTTGGCAATAAGATACATATTGCTGATAAGATACATATTGGCAATAAGATACATAGGACCTAAATTATACATAGGACCTAAGGCCATGCCAGGTAAGGGTTAAGCGTGCACAGTTTATTAAAGAATAAACTGTTCTCAGATGTCAGGGTGATCTGGCTGCGACACCTGTCACCCCATGGATCGCCAGGGTTGATTCGGCTGATCTGGCTGGCTAGGTGGGTATCCCCTTCGTCCCTCTCTTTCCAAGTACGACCCTCCCAAAGCTGCGCACTCAAAGAGGATGACCATCCCTGATAGAGGAGGACCCGGCTTTGGTCAAGGGTGTATGAGTAGCCATGCTCCCCTGCTAGAACCTCCAAACAAGCTCTCAAGAATAAGCTATGTTCTGTCACAAGGTTTTTCTTTTTTTCTAGCAGCTGAACAAGCAATGGCCTCAAGATAAGCAAGATGAAAACAATTATATCTCCCCGCCAGATGCTGACTGACCCTCTTCCTCCAGCCATAACTACAGCTTTGACTGGACAAGAAACTGATGGCTGTGACTTTCTCTTGATAAGAGACCACTGACCATGAGCTGGTTCTAGCTGGTTTACAGAGCCTGTGCACTTGAGTGCCCCCATATCTCTGCTTCATCTTTTGATATATAGGGCCCAACTGTAATACATTTACATGTTAAGTCTCTGCCTCTAAATGAACATGGGTCATTTGTTTTATTTTATTTTTTTTATTTTTTTCTTTTTTTATTTACAATTTTTTCCTTTTTATTATTATTATTATTATTATTATTATACTTTAGGCTCTATGGTACATGTGCGCAACGTGCAGGTAAGTTACATATGTATACATGTGCCATTCTGGTGCGCTGCACCCACCAACTCATCATCTAGCATTAGGTATATCTCCCAATGCTATCCCTCCCCCCTCCCCCCACCCCACAACAGTCCCCGAAGTGTGATGTTCCCCTTCCTGTGACCATGTGTTCTCATTGTTCAATTCCCACCTATGAGTGAGAATATGCGGTGTTTGGTTTTTTGTTCTTGCGATAGTTTACTGAGAATGATGATTTCCAATTTCATCCATGTCCCTACAAAGGACATGAACTCATCATTTTTTATGGCTGCATAGTATTCCATGGTGTATATGTGCCACATTTTCTTAATCCAGTCTATCATTGGTGGACATTTGGGTTGGTTCCAAGTCTTTGCTATTGTGAATAATGCTGCAATAAACATACGTGTGCAGAACATGGGTCATTTGTAACATGCATGTTTATTCAGTATGCATGTGTTCATGAACCACCTTCATGAATATTCATAGCTCCTCCTATCATCTATTGAATATGTATACTTGGCCAACCCATTCAACATAAATCCCTATTTCACCCTCCCCTCTTGAAGTGCCTACTTTCAGGGTCTGCTGGAGGCTATAGTTCCCAGCCTGTGGGATGGCCAGCCTACAGGTTGTAACCCCTATTATAAGAAATAAAGGCTCCTTTTCTAAATTTATAAATCTCAGGATTTTTTTCAGTTGATAAAATTGAGGCTAACTTCCTAAGAGCCATGCACCTCATTGGCTTGTATGAGCATGATAGCTGAACTAAACTGGAGTTCTGTCAGGGGTGGGGAAGGCAAAATGGGTGTTGGGTAGGCGACCGGCAATGTCCACCAGAGATGGGCTCCAGATCCTTCTCATTCTTGGTTGCCCTTGCAAAAATAAGTAGTTCAAAATCTAAGCTGTTGGAACTCTAAATTATTTTGAGCCGTAAAGGAATCTGGCTGGGCACGGTGGCTGTGATCCCAGCACTTTGGGAGACCGAGGCAGGGAGATCACTTGATGACAGGAGTTCGAGACTAGCCCAGCCAACATAGAGAAACCCCATCTCTACTAAAAATACAAAAAATTAGCTAAGCGTGGTGGCACACGGCTGTAATCACAGCTACTCGGGAGGCTGAGGCACGAGTTGCTTGAACCCAGGAGGCGGAGGTTGCAGTGAGCAAGATTGAGCCACTGCACTCCAGTCTGGGTGACAGAGGGAGACTAGGTCTCAAAAAAAAAAGGAATGTAATTATGGAGGCTGAGTCATGTGACAAGCAGCTGTAACCTTTGTTTCTCTGTTTATAGATGAGCCGGCTTCCTTAGCTGCATTATTTTGTAAAATGTACTGAATGACTAAAAAGCACCAGGGAAGATCCCCTTTCCTCTTCACTATTGATTTTCATTATAGATTCACTTCCATATTACCTTGCTTTTCTTTTCTTTTTTTTTTTTTTGAGACAAAGTCTTGCTCTGCCATCCAGGCTGGAGTGCAGTGGTGCCATCTCGGCTTACTGCAACCTCCGTGTCCCAGGTTCAAGCAATTCTCCTGCCTCAACCTCCCCAGTAACTGGGATTACAGGCAACTGCCACCATGCCTGGCTAATTTTTTGTATTTTGGGTAGAGATGGGGTTTCACCATGTTGGCCAGGCTGGTCTCAAACTCCTGACCTCAAGTGATCCATCTACCTCGGCCTCCCAAAGTGCTGGGATTACAGGTATGAGCCACTGCGCCCGGCCTCCTCTTACTTTCTGACATAATCTTCATGGCGATCATATTGTCTTAAAAAGACATGTTAGACATACCCTTTTAAATTGGAAAAGAAATGAAAACAAGATTTAGGGAAAACAGACTGTAACTAATTAAATTGTTGTAATTCATAAACCAGCCTTGAATAGAAAATGTAAACCTGTTAAATATCTTTGTTTTCTGCCAATATAAGCAACCATGTAACTTCTAAACTTGGAACAGTGACTCTATTTCTCTGGAGTCTGTGTCTCCTGAAGAGCCATTTCCAGTTTTTCCCTTGAATAAACTCTTTAAAATTGGAGTCTAAGGCCAGGTGGGGTGGCTCATGCCTGTATTCCCAGCATTTTCGAAGGCTGAGGTGGGAGGATCATTTGCGGCCAGGAGTTCACGACCAGCCGGGGCAACATAGTGAGATCCTGCTCCTAAAAAAATTTAAAAATTAGCCAGATGCGGTGGTGCACGCCTGTAGTCCTAGCTATTTGGGAGGCCAAGCCCAGGAGGTCAAGGCTGCAGGCAGCTATGAGTTCACCACTGCACTCCAGCATGGGTGACAGAATGAAAAAAAAAAGAAAAAAAAAGGATTCTGATCCTTTTGATTATTTCAGGTTGACACCCTCTTTTGCATCTTTTGTTAAAATCAGCCTTGAATGATGGCTGCAACTTGAATACACAGAGAAGGAGGTAGAGAAGGGACCTATTGTGTGAATATGCAAGAATTTCTTAAGAAGTCTGCAGCCCTGTTGGAGAGGGTGCTCTGACCTGCAGAAATGACTATCTGACCACTAGACAAGCATGATTCATCTAATTTTTCCAGCTTGATGAAAATAAGCAACATGACTATCCAAGTTCATTCATCTTGTTTCATATTTACCCAATGGTCTTCTTAATTAAATTTCTACAGTAGGTTTTCTTACTGTGAAGACAATATTCAGACTGGCCAAAGTAAATTCTCTAACCCTCTTGTCAGTTAGATAGTAAATGTCATATTTCTCATTCTAAATTAATAACTAGTCGTTTTGGCTCCTTAAGCAATTTCTTTGGAATCTTGGTTTAATCAGTTTGTGGCCTGATCGCCCCTGGTGAATTGAGGACATGTTAATCTCCTGAACTAAAGAACTAGACGAAGGAAGTAACATGCCTTAGCATATCTAAAGAAGTATAAATGCATGCTATTATCATGACTGTGACTGTTGGCATTAGGTTCTTGGTGACTGTAACAGAGTGACAACAAGCTGGGTGGACTCATTCTAAAAACCGTTTCCTCTTTTTCTTTTCTTTTTTCTTTTTTTTGGGTGGGGGGACAGGGTCTTGCTCTGTTGCCCAGGCTGGAGTGCAGTGATCTCTGCTCACTGCAGCCTCAGCCTCCTGGGCTCAAGTGATCCTCTCACCTCAGCCTCCCAAGTAGCTGGGACTATAAGCGCATGCCACCACACCCAGCTAATTTTTGTGTTTTTTGTAGAAACAAGGTTTCACCATGTTGCCTAGGCTGGTTTCAAACTCCTGGGCTCAAGCAATTCCCCTGCCTTGTTTCTCAAAATGTTGGCGTGAGCCACGGCACTGGGCCTGTTTCCTTTTTTTTAATCTATACAAACCTGGTTGGCCAAGGTGACAATTAATAAATTAACAGGTAAGAAGACTGTGCAAGAGACATTTGGACATTTTCTAGGGACACATTGCAAAGTGGGGAGGTGGTGTGGAAGCTGGTGTAAACTACAGTCCTTGGAACTCTGTCCTATGGCCTGGACCCATTCGAATTAGCTTAGCTGCCTTGTGAGGGCAACTGTGGGTACAGAAAAATGTGAGCTACTGTATATCACCTTTGCTTAGTAAGTAAATGAGCATTTATTAATCATTGCCTGTGTGAATATGAGAAAATATGGAAATAGCATGAATATACAAACATCATATTATCAGAACTTCTGGGTTTGACAGAAAAACCACACTAATTCCTTTAGAAATAGAATTTCTAATTGCTTATTTAACAGCTCTGTTGTTACTTTAGGCACAGCTAGATTCAGTTGCTCCGATAAGGTTCTCAAGGTGTCCTCTCCCTCTTTCCATCTGGCCTATCCCACCCCTGCTTGTATGCAGGCACTATGGCTGCCACCTGGACTGACATTCTCCTGGCTTGACAACTCCAGTTGAAAGAAAACAAATCTTGTCTTACCCAATGTTTATAAATTAATTCCAGAGAAGCCTATGATTGGCTATAATTAGGTCACATGTCTTTTTCTAAACCAATCACTATAGCAGGAGCATGAGGTACAACAATTGGCCCATTCTGGGCCAGCCGTACCCAGACCATATAGGATTCTGCTAGAGGACATGTTCTGCCATTATCATCCAGATCATTTGAGTCCCTGTGCAGTTGCCTGCAGAAGATCTCATGCTAGTGATGTAGGAAGCCAGACGTGGTCCCTGCACTCCACATGTTTACAAGCTCTGTCTTTGGCTGGGGGACTATCTGATTAGGGTCTGGTTTATTCCCCACTTGTGAAGGGGCTTGTTGAGAAGGGGGGGATTGAAAAGCACTGAGAGACATGGCATTGCTCTTAGAGATTTGGTTCTGTTCTAAGGGACACTAAAGTATATTTGTGTAAAGGAAAAATAAGAACTATGACACAAAGTTGAGAAATAAAATCCTAAGCCCGTCAACTGACTGAAGGGACCTCCTCTTGGCCAAAGAACCCCAGAGTAACCTTGAAAACTGAGTTCTCAGCCATGATGGAATGGGGGACTCAACACCTTGTTATACTCTCTCCCTTGTTAATCACCATTAGGCTTTCTTCTGAGGGCTGAACAGAAACCAGCCCTTTCAAAAGATTCCACACTGATATCAACCAACTACCTGATGCTGCTCCTCTTTTTTTGCCTGATAAGAGACCACCAACCACAGAGTAGTCCTGGCCCGTCTGCAGAGAATGCTCAGTGAGGGTCTTCATGTTCTCTGCTTCACCTTTTGATGTCAGAGGGTAGAAAACTCCACCCCCAGATCATGCTAACACAGCCATTTTTTTGTACATGGGTCCTATGAAAGGGCATGAAGCTCAATTGTGCATAAGCACGTTTTTCCTTTCATAAATATTCATGACTCCTCCTCTAGCTTACTGAATATGTATAATCAGCCACCCTGCTCAGCATAAATTCCTGACCCCTCTGCCCCTCCCTTGGAGTATCTGTTTCTGGCTTCTGACTGGAGGCTATGCTTCCCAATCTGTCAGAATGACTACCCTGCAGGCTACAGTCCTTTATGAGAAATAAGGCTCTCCTTTCTAATTGTATGAACCTCAACATTCTTCAGGTGACAATACCAACCCATGAGAGCTGTCTGCTTCCTAAGGAAGGGTATCTCAGCTACATCAATATATTAGGGTGGCCTAATTTGCATGCCTGCAAAACCCACCACCAGATGTGTGGGGGTGACAGAGGCAGCAAGCACAATGATCAAATCTAGGATCATTGTAATTAACTTTCACATACAACTCATCATAGCAAGAGTGTGAACAGCAGGACCCCTAGAGACACCAATCTCAGAGAGGGAGTCCCACCATAGCGTATAAGAACTTGCAACTCTCATAGCTTGGTGGCACTTGCTCTCACTGCAAGATGCATGCCATCCTCTGCTAAATTAGCTAAACTAACACCTGAAGGTTCTGGACATTCTCTGAAGAAAGTCTTCATACCGGATCCAATGCACAGGTTAGCCTACACAGCTGTGGGGTAGGGAGAACAGCTGTGTTACAAGTGACCAAAAGGAACCCTTGCAGACACCCACCTGGAAGTTAAGGTTCTGAGTGACCTTTCACTTTTATTCCTCAAAGGAATGTGTGGCATTTTAGATAAAAAGAGTTCATTTAGATAATTTTATACTGGAAATCTTTATGTTGAACAATCCTATAACAAATATAAGTACAGTCATTTGAAAAGCCTGCCTCTTGCTGGGCTCCACTAATTACTATGTCAAAGCCAGTGATTGTAGCCAGGGCTCCTGAAGGTTCACCTGTATCAGGCCCCTCTGATTTGACAACTCCCAGTTGGGGCCCTATGCTACATCCACTTGGCCCAGTGAGGGAGTGAAGAGGAGGATCTTTGAACTTCATCAGCACTCCCTGGGGAGAACAAAGGCTGTTAGGTAGGGGCTGGCTAGTTCACCCTCAGCACTACCCTAGAGTCCATACATTCCCTGCGCAGGATGCCCAGCAATGCCAAGTTCAATGTCATTTATTTCCCCCAGTGTTCCTGGGGGCTGAGGGCAAAGCTTGACTTCCCCACCTGCTTCCACACACCTGGATAATGAAGGTCTGTACCTCCTACAGTTTTTTTTGTTTGTTTGTTTTTATTGTAGAGACAGGGTCTTGCTGTGTCACACAGGCTGGAGTGTAGTAGCGTGATCGTAACTCACTGCAGCCTCCAACTCTCAGGCTCAAGCAGTCCTCCTGCCTCAGCCTCTCAAGTAGTTGGGACTATAGGAATGCTACAGTGCCTGACTAATTTAAAAAACATTTTGTAGAGATGAGGTCTTGTTACGTTGGCCAGGCTGGTCTTGAACTCTTGGCCTCAATCCTCCCATCTTGATCTCCCAAAGTGCTGGGATTACCGGCATGAACCATGGCACACCAGCCTCACAGTTTTTACTACTCTTCTCAGATGTTGCTCAGAAGAGATGGAGGCATTTAGGATATCTGTCCCATTTGTCGTTCTCTCTAGGCCGTAGAGCAGGGTAAAGGGGCCATCATTTCAGATCTGAGGGCACTGAGGCACTGAAGGGGAGGAGCTGAGCCATGGTCACGGTCAGGTGGTGGTGATGGCTGAACCGAATCACTGAGCCCTCTAAACCTCATCACCCACCACCCAACAAAGAGAGAGGGAGAACTCCCATTTCCAGTGGGCGGTCTTTTACAGAAAGCTCTTTGTTGCCGAAGGAAGTTTCTGAATAGCAGAAAATAGCCTTCTGGACTTGGTCAAGACCTGCTTTCAGGACAGGGGCCCAGGGTGGGCTGGCTTGGGAGAGTCTCCCTGGGAGCTTTAGCAGCACTTCCCTGCACTGTACCCTATTAGCTCACACTCTCTTACCAAGCGCAAATTACAGACAGCATACTGTGGAAGGAAAGAGGTTTATAGATTCTAGCGCTGTAGAACCCCTTTTCTGTTTTTAATAGTATTAGGACTTAGAAAAGAGGATAGCACACTTCAGGGCTTGTTGGATTGGCTATTTTTACTTCTCCCTTGTTAGATTTTAAGCTTGCAGAACATTTTACCTTCATAATAGTCATAATAATCCTAATGCCATCAGTTTGCCTGTGCGGGGTGCCTTTTCTTTTAGAGCAGCCTCACATTCATCGTCTCATTTGAACAATCCTGGTAATCCTCTCTGAAGCCTCTCCAGGGGATCTACAGCCAGCACTTCTGGGGCTCTTTGAGGCCCAGGAAGCGGGGCCCGGGCCAGGGTGGGGGATATGTAATTTGTAATTTGACAAGAGCAGATTCTTCCCTAGAGCTCTCTGCTCCAGCCCAGCACAGGGCCTCTGGCTGAGTGTTGGCAGCTTAACAAGCCAAGATATATCTCTCTTCTTATGTCCTTAAATCCTTCAGGGTAAGGGTTGTGAGGCTCCTGCCTCATGGTTTGTTAGATGATGTATCTATTCTGGGGGCTGAGTGTCTGTCACCATGTGAGGCTAGCTGTGCAGGAGCCACCAGGACAATGTCGCCAAGACCTTGGGCTGCAGGGAAGAGAGGGTGAGGGGCCGGGGCAGGACTGCCCACCTGCCCACCCCTGCATACTCACTGCTGACGGTGGGCACAGGAGCACCCAATTGGAATACTGATGAGACAGGCCTGGGCCAGGCCCTGACTCTGGGCCCTGTCAGGCTCCTAAGGGAAAGCCAAATGAGCAAGTTCAAGTAGAAGGTGTTGAAGAAATTGATGGAGAAAACAAAGAATTCTTTAAGGGCATTTTTGAAAGCAGGTAGGTTTTTTTTTTGTTGTTGTTTTTTTCTTCTCATTTTTGAAAGTAGGTGGCTAGGGAGGCAAGTGCACTGGGAGACAGTGACAGGTTCAGATGAGGCTGTACTTGCTGGGTGATAGCCGGGATTCATGCACAGGGATCACGAAAGAGGCTGTCAGGCACATTGGGACAAAAGCAGGCTTTTCCTGGCCCGGGAGGAAGGGCAGGATTCGAGGGTGGGTGGGGAAGAGATAGAAGTGACTGTTTCAAAGCCTGTGCAGAAATATGCTAGTCATATGCAAATCAGGTACAAATGAACTTGAGATCTCATTTCACACACGCCTTTGACCCTGGGGAAAAGTCTTAAATGAGATCAAGAGTTTCTCCAGAGCAGAGGCTGGCAGGGAGGGGAAAGGGTGATTAAGGGGTGGTGGGTACCTCTGTGGTCTGCCCAAGGGGCTGTAGTGGCTCCTGTCACTGGTCAGCTACAACTGGGCCATCGGCTGGGCTGGGATGTTTTCTCGGAAAATTTCATTGTTGGGTTAATAAAGGCCCATTTGTGTTCTGTTCTGGTCCCCATTTGGCAGAGCAGCCCTGGCAGGGGAGGCCGCAGGCCAAATGGACAATAAGGCTCGTGTGTGTGTGTGTGTGTGCTGCACGTGCATGTGTGGCTATTTATGGTTACAGCCTGGTCTATACGGCTCTGGTGCCCTGCTTGTTAGGCTGTGCTGAATGGTGCAAAAAACTCTTACTTAGGAGTCCAAATAGGTGGGCTGAAGCCCCAGTCCCATCACTTCTGAGCCAGAATGGGGCTGGCCTTTCTTTCATGAGCCTGAGTGTTTCAGGTAGAAGTAGACATAATGAGTCATTCCTTCCCTTGACAGCATCTTTAAGGGATAAAGACTAAAACTGCCTCCCTTTCCTCTCCAACACTTTTCCCCAGACGTTAGAGAGATTTGGGTAATGCATAAGAATACTTGAAGTTCTTGGACAAGCTGTTATTACATTTCCTTTGTCAACTTCCATGTCTGCAAAGCACTTTAAGATAATCATAAAGACAGCAATAACAACTTGTACTTATAGAGGGCTTCTGCTTTCAGGGAACCTCTACCCTATTATTGCATTTTAAACAGTCACAGGATTCCATTAGATGACCAAGTTTTGGGATTTTTTTAAACCCACAGTTGATCTATTCAGCAATTGAAGAACATTTGGGTTGTTTCCAATTTTTTCTTTCTTTTATTATTATTTTAATTGATACATAATAATTGTACATATTGATGAGGTACAGTGTGATATTTTGATACATGTACACAATGGGTAATGATCAAATCAGGGTAATTAGCATATACATCATCTCAAGCCTTTATCATTTCTTTGTGCTGGGAACAATGGCAAGTTGTTTTGGGGAAGGGCCAGCAGTTCTGGAGGTTTACTGGGTCCCAGGCACTGTGCTGGTGCTTCACACGTGTTCTTATTTAATTTCCACAGCCTCACACCTGGTTACCAGGACACCTGGACACCTCTCACCTGGTGTCAGGAGCCCAATTTGTCAGAGGAAGAAAATGAGATTCAGAGAGATTAAATGTTCTTGCCTCACCTCAAGTCACTTTTTTGCAAAGTGGCAGATATAATTAATCAATACAAATAAAAGCCACTCACCCAAGGCAACCCTGTAGAATCCTCAACCCCCACAGTTCTGACTTGGAGCTGGGTCGCATCTGAAGACGCACTTACAGAAACAGAGTAAATAATTGAAGAGTAATTTTCAGCCTTGAATCTTCTGAAGAACGTGTAGGAGGATCCAATTTCTAATTCCCAGCTGTATCTCTAGTCACTCCCGTTTCACCTTCTAATTCCAGTCCCCTGATACTCTCTGGAACTCCATGTTCACCTCAAAACTGCTACCCTCCTCTGGCCCAGCCACCTTTTACTTTCCCTTTTTTCTTTTCTCTTTTGTATTCTTCTTTTTAAAATATTTATTTATTTATTTTTTTTTTAGACAGAGTCTCATTCTGTTGCCCAGGCTGGAGTTTAGTGGTGCAATCTTGGCTCACTGCAACCTCTGCCTCCCGGGTTCCAGTGATTCTCCTGCCTCAGTCTCCCAAGTAGCTGGGGCTAGAGGCACGCGCCACCATGCCCGGCCAATTTTTGTATTTTTAGTAGACACAGGGTTTCATCGTGTTGACCAGGCTGGTCTTGAACTCCTGACCTCAGGTGATCCACCTGCCTTGGCCTCTCAAAGTGCTGGGATTACATGTGTGAACCACTGCACCCGGCCAGCTGCAGTGTCTTCACGGAGGTGTTGAACATACCAACTGTGCGCCTGCTATGGATAGTGTAAGAGGGCCACACGTATCCTCCACTGACCTGTTGCTGAGACACATCCCTCATTCCTTACCTCCAACAGCTGCCCCTCCAGGCAGGGCCATGGATCTCCCCGTACTACACATATGCACGTGCACGCACACACGGCCTCCACCCCAAGAACCAAGCCTACCTTTGGAGGTCACCTTTTCCTTCTCTTTCTGCAGATTGACTTAGCCTCTCTCTTGCCCTCTGTCCCCATCTCCCAGGGCTTGTCTAGACTTTCTGGGTACCTCCTCAGATTCCTTCTGCAGCACAGGAAACCTCATTGCTAGTCTCAGGGCCTGTCACAGAGAACGGCAGATTCTGCTGGCTATTACAGGCTCTCTGGGGCTTAGAGGAGGGGGCCTCTGTGAGGATTTCCCTCATCAATTTCAGTTGAGAGATTCATTCAAATCCAGATGTCTTTGACTTAACACTTAGAGTCTCCTCATTGTCCTCAGGACCCCTGTATTTATGGAGCAGCTGTGGTATGCTCAGCGCAGGCCTGAAAAGGAAGAAGACGGAGAAAGCAAGCCCCAAGAAGGACATTAGAAGGACATTGTTTCTTTTCTTTTCTTTCTTTCTTTTTTCTTTTTTTTTTTTTTTGAGACAGGGTCTTGCTCTGTCACCCAGGCTGGAGTGCAGTGGCATAATCACGGCTTCACAGCTCACTGCAGCCTCGACCTCCTTGGGCTCATGGGACCACAGGTGCACACCGTCACAACCGGCTAATTAATTTTTTTTTTTAAGAGATGGGGTCTCATTGTGTTGTCCAGGCTAGTCTCAAACTCCTAGGCTCAAGTAAACGTCCTGCCTCAGCCTCCCAAAATGCTGGGATTACAGGCATGAGCCACGACACCCGGCCAAGACATTGTTTCTGTTCTCAAGAATTTCCCTTCTAGTTGGGAACCCAAGGCTAACACTAATGCGAATATAAATAAAAATAATCTCTATTTGTCTAGCACTCCACAGTCTATAGAGTATTTTAACATAGTTCTGTTTTTCTCAGCCATTCCCCAGGAGCAGTCCCTAGTAGCCCAGGCACAGGATGGCAGAGGATGGTGATTTTTCTCTCAGGTGGTATCGCCCAGTGCAGCTTGTGTGCAGGTTTCAAATCTCTCTAAAGTCAGCTGCTGTCTTAAATACTCATGGGGATTTCTTGTTCTACTCCATACTGAACCTGTGTTGGCATAAATATAATAATAATGTGCTAAATTGTTTTCCTTGGAGTAAAACTGAGGTTCCTGCTGATCCTTTAGTTTGAGACAGGAAGATACCCCAGCTAACCTCAGCCCAGGGCGGATGCTTACTACTGTTTGAGATGCATGTGATCGCCCAAAGACTCCCTGGGTGAGGGATGACTCCTCCCATGTAAACAAGACAACTAGTTCGCAGAGAGAAGAGACCAGCTCAGTTCCCCTGGCTCAAAGGGGATGGGGCTGGCAGTTCAGTCCAGGTCTTCTGGTAGAAGGCTCTTTGCATGTGCCACCCAGCCTGATGGGCAGGGAGCCACAGCTCTGGGCTCGGTGGGTGTAACTAACCAAGAAGAGCTTTAATGTAAGGTCTGTAGGGGGCGCTGCCAGGGCTTTATGGAAGAGGACTCTTTTTTTCTTCAGTCTAACACAGTAAGTTGAGCAGGGCATATTCTTTCGCCGAGTAACGGGGAGTCAGTGACTTTTTCTTCCGTGGTAAGGTACGTTTGCAAAGATAAAAAGCCCTCAGCCATTTGGTTTTGATCATCTCAGGAGCTGCCAATGGGCTTCCAGACACTTGAGTGGCAGCCGTAGAATGGAGCCTGCCTCACTTTCTCCCCGTGGCTGTGGCCGCCTGACCTTATCCTCTGCAGTCAACAACCCTCAGCCACATAAACACAGTCCCAGGTGCTGGTTCACCAGCTGCTGGCTGGGCCCAACAACTGCTTCAGGTGTGCTTTTGTCAAAAGGCAACATTACAGCAAAGTTAGCTTAAAGATCTCCGCTGGCTTTATTTGCGATTGTAGAATCCATAAAATAGAATAAATGCCCCCAGTGAGTTGAGCAGAGGGGATTGGTTTTTATGGACAGAAGAAGGACTGAAGGAAGCAGAAACAGATAACAAAAAGTGGATTGGCTGTTTCAAGGTTATTTTCCTTGTAAGAGGGGCAGAGCCAGACAGAACAATAGAGAAAGAACTGTCTGGTTAATACCAGGTTACTTCAGGTTAAGGACTAGCGCAGAGGGAACTTCGTTTTGCCCACTGAAGATTGAAACTGGCCTGCTTGGGAAATTGGCTGCTCTCTCTCTCTCCTCGTTTCTTGAAAGGTTAGATGACAACTTAGTTTAGGTTTGGTGACATGGAACTTTAGCATAGATGACTCTATTTTGATTTTTAGTCTGGTCTGTTGGGGCAAAGTGCAGGAGCTTGGTAAAAACTGATGTCCTCAGGAGTTTTTAAATTTTTAATTCTTAAATTTACTCCTAGAGACAGCGTCTTGCTCTGTCTTCCAGTCTGGAGTGCAGTGGTACAATCGTAGCTCACTGCAGCCTCCAACTGCTGGGCTCAAGTTATTCTCCCATCTCAGCCACCAGAGCAGCTGGGACTATAGGCCGTGCCACCATGGCTGGCTTATAGGAGTTTTTGTTTAACACGTTCAAGGCAAATGTTTGGTAGAGGCCCTTTTACTCAACCTCTGCTTAGCACAGTCACCTAACTGACCTTCACTCCCAGGCCCTCTGTAAAAGATAACTGCCCACAGCCTACTGGCACCTGGCATGCTTTTGCTTCCATAGTTGATACAAATTTTTTTTTTTTTTTTACCAAGAATTCATTGTTCCCAAACTTGATTATGCCAGTTGGACTTGTTACTACACTTACATAATTTAATTTAATTAATATGTATAACGTGAGTGCAAAAAATTTTCTTGGAAAACTAACCTAAAAGCTTTCAGAGGATTTAATAAAGGCAAGTCAAATCACACACACACAAATTAGATGTGGATGAGAGAATCGAAAAGATTGGGGAAAAGATATTGAAAAACTAGGCTTCTGAACTGGGATTGCCTCACAAGTGTCTTCACCATTGATAGCGCACAGGGCTTATTCTGCTCATTGCTCAGTGTGCCAATCACCGAGACTGTGAGTTTTGCAGCAGAGAAAGGGTTTATTCACAAGGCATCAGTGATGGTTAATATTAAGTGTCAACTTACTGGATTGAAGGATGCAAAGTATTGTTTCTGGGTGTATCTGGGTGTTTCTGGGTGTTACCAGAGGAGATTAACATTTGAGTTCGTGGACTGGGAGAAAAAGACCCATCCTCAACGTGGGTGGGCACCATCTAATTGGCTGCCAGCACAGCTAGAAAAAGCAGGAAGAAGAAGATGAGATGAGCTGGCTTGCTGAGTCTCCTGGTCTTCATCTTTCTCCTGTACTGGATGCTTCCTGCCCTTGAACATCAGACTCCAGGTTCTTTGGCCTTTGGACTCTTGGACTTACACCAGTGGTTTTCCAAGGGCTCTTGGGCCTTCGGCTATAGACTGAAGGCTTCCCTACTTTTGAGGCTTTGGAACTTGGGCTGAGCCACTGCTGGCTTTTTTGCTCCTCAACTTGCAAATGGCTTGCTATGGGACTTCAATTTGTGATTGTGTGAGTCAATCTCCTTAATAAACTCCCCTTCATATATACATCTATCCTGTTAGCTCTGTCCCTCTGGAGAACCCTGACTAATACAGCATCCAAGCAAGGAGGCGGGAGAACAGGTCTCAAATCCACCTCTCCAAAGATGGGGTTTTAGAGATATTTATGGGATGGAGCACCTAGGCCCTCTGAGGCATCAGAAATGGTGATGGGGGTAAGGAAAAGTGAGGCAATTGGTGATCTTCGCAAGCTCTTCGTAGGTTGCATGTTCACAAATGGCATGATTAGTATGATCTGAGGGTGGGTTTTTGGTCTTCTGGTGTTAAAAGGTCACCCACTGGCCACTCACACAGGCCCAGCTGAAGGGTCAGTGGTCTTAGCTGGTTCGAACTGGACAAGAGCTGACCCCAAGTTTCTGAAAAACAACTTAATTACTGTGGCGACACATATGTCAGAGAGGTTATCTATAAGGAAGCTAGTGGGGGTTTAGATATATATTGTTTAGCTACTTGACTTTTAGTTATATGGGTTTTAAAATCAACTAAAAGCAAGTGACTAAAAACAAAGGAGGCGAGTTTTTAAGTTCTGCAGACCCAATCAGGTTAGCCCTCGGTTTCACCATCTCCCTTTACTTTAAAGAAGCAGAGACTGGAAATCCTCAGGGATAAATAGTAGGTCTGCTACCCATGAGAAAGAGGACTCATAACTCCATGCTGCAGATCTATGAGCAAGGAAGATACCCTTAACTCCACTCTGAAAGATTGGAGGAATATTTACACAAAAAATAATTTTTTTTTTTGAGACGGAGTCTTGCTGTCACCCAGGCTAGAGTGCAGTGGTGCAAATCTCAGCTCACTGCAACCTCAACCTCCCGGGTTCAAGCGATTCTCCTGCCTCAGCCTCTCGAGTAGCTGGGATTACAGGCACATGCCACCATGCCCGGCTACTTTTTGTATTTTTAGTAGAGACTGGGTTTCACCATATTGGCTAGCTGGTCTTGAACTCCTGACCTCACATGATCCTCCTGCCTTGGCCTCCCAAAAGTGCTGGGAATACAGGGGTGAGCCACTGCACCCAGCAAAAAATAAAATGTTTAATGGATATATATATATGACACACACATATATAATTTTTAGTGAATTCACTCTTCAACTGTTTTGATTAACATACCAACTTCTGTATATGATTGTGATGGATATGAGACCTCCACTCACCACAGTTATGGGATGATGGGGTGCTGATCTACTGAATCACTGGACTTCAGAGAGGGAGGTGAATGGGAGCCTGGGAAATCAATGGTATGTAGACTTCGTGTTAAAGGAGGTCAGATCTGGGATTGTAATGTTGATGTTACACAACCATAGGCGCCACTATTTTCATATGTGTTTGCTCTCCATTGCATCTCCATAGTGCCTGGCACACCGGAGGCTCTCAACTACCATTGACCCAGTGAATGAATAAATGAAAGAGTCTTGTGAACATCAGAGAAGTTCCTGGGTTAGCTGTGCTTTAATAAGTCCAGATCTACATCCCCTGAAGGTAGAAGGTAGAACAAGAAGAAATGTTCTAAGGACTCTCCCTTGGAGCTGTCTGGGAGCTGCATGATAAAGTGGAATAGCTACTGATGTTTCACTTATCACATCTGGCAAATAGAGATGAAAAAAGAAAGTCACTTCCCCTTCCCCCAATTTAGCATGTAGAGCATAAGAACTCACGCTGACCGAAGCCCTTTGGTCAATATGAAGTGTTAAACAAAAAGGTGGAACACATATGAGGTATTGATATATTAAGTTATGGTGCAGTCCCTGACTTAAGAAAGCTCATATTTTTAAAAAAATCCGAGTTAAGGTACAGATAGACCAGGGAACAGTTGTTTGCATCACAAGAATGTCTTCACTTTGCAAATAAAGTCAACAGAGCTGATTTAAAAGTAATTTTGAGCACTTTAAAAATGTAGTGCAATTAAAAATAGTACAATGAAAAATATTTTCCAAATTTAGAAATGGTTGTAAGGCCAAATCTCGTCAGGTCAGTTGATAGTTGTGTGTGTGTGTGTGTGTGTGTGTGTGTGGTAGGTGTTCCTGCAAAGGCTTTTGCCTCACCTGACAAAGTAAGCTTCTAGGGGTCATAGACTCGGTCTTAGACATCTAGAGCGTGGATCATCTCCCACACAGCTGGTATATCTGTAAAATGTGCATAACAGAATGATCTTGCAGTGTTCTTGGGAAGGCATATGTGTAGTATGCTGAATAATGGCCTCCAAAATGTACAGGTTCCAGCGATTAGGATCTGATATCAGATCTGATCTAATACCTGTAACTTGTAAGTTTTACTTTATTTGGAAAAAGGATCTTTGCAAATGTGATTAAGTTAAAGATGTCAAAATGGGGCGATCATCCTGGATTATCTGAGTAAGCCTTCACGCAATCACATGAATCCTCATAAGAGGGAGGCAGAGGGAGATTTGGCCACACACAGAGAAAAGGTGACGTGAAGACTGAGCAGACAAGATTTGAAGACTGGTCTTGAAGATGGGAGTGATGTAGCCACAAGCCAAGGAATGCTGGCTTGTGGATTCTTTCCTAGCAGCTCTGGAGGAAGCATGGCCCTGCTGAGACCTTGATTTTGGCCCAGGGATACTGATTTCAAGTGTGTGGTCTCCGGAAGTATGACAGAATACATTTCTGTTGTTTTGGTTTATTTTTAAAAAGAGAATGTTGTTGTTTTGAGACAGAGTCTCTCTCTGTTGCCTAGGCTGGACTGCAAACCTCTGCCACCCAGGTTCAAGCGTTTCTTGTGCCTCAGCTTCCCGCATAGCTGGGATCACAGGTGTGCACCACCATGCCTGGCTAATTTTTGTATTTTTAGTACAGATGGGGTTTTGCCATGTTGGCCAGGCTAGTCTCGAATTCCTGGCCTCAAATGATCTGCCCTCCTCGGCCTCCCAAAGTGCTGGGATTACAGGTGTGAGCCACTGTGCCCGGCCTACATTTCTGTTGTTTTAAACCATCAAGTTTGGGTTAATTTGTTGCAGCAGCCATAGGGAACTCTATATGATATGCAAATTAACGGGCACAGTGCCTGGACCCAAAAAGTTTTTAGGAATCTGACAGATCTTGGTTTGAATTACCACTTCATCTATTGCTCTGTGCTTTGGGTAAATTACTTAATCTCAGTCTAAGCATTAGGTGTTTCACTGTAAAAGAGTAACAGCAACTGTTTCATAGGATTGTTGTGAGGATTAAATGAGAAAATGTAAAGTGCCTAGGATAGAGCAGAATTTGCCAACCTTGGCAGTATTGACATTTTGGGCTGGATGATTCTTTATTGTAGGGGGTTGTGCTGGGCATCGTAGGCTGCTTAATAGTCTCCTTAGCCTTTACATACTCAACGCCAGTAGGGTTCCTCACTGCAGTGCTGATGGTAGGAAAATGTCTTCAGACATTGCCACCTGTTCCCTGGGGGCAACATCACTCTGAGAAGCACTGGTACAGAGTTTGGCTCATAGAAAGTGCTCAGCAGATAGTAACAATTATTATTTACTGAATGAATGGGAGGCAGTAGAGCATGGTGCTTAGGAGCTTGTGCTTGGGCCTCCGACTCCCTGGATTCTAATCCAATCTCTACCACTTACCAACCCTGTGACCTCAGTTGTGTTATTTAACATCTCTGTGCCTCAATCACTGGTCTTCAAAAAGGAAATATAATAAGATGTACTTCATAGGGTTATTGTAAGGATTAGATGAGATGATCCAGATAAAGCATTTATAATAGAATCTGCCATATTGGCTGGGTGCAGTGGCTCACACCTGTAATCCCAAAGCTTTGGGAGGCTGAGGTGGGTGGATCATTTGAGGTCAGGAGTTGAAAACCAGCCTGGCCAACATGGTGAAACCCCCTCTCTACTAAAAATACAAAAATTAGCTTGGTGTGGTGGTGCATGCTTATAATCCCAGCTACCCGGGAGGCTGAGGCACAAGAATCACTAGAACCCAGGAGGCGGAGGTTGCAGTGAGCCTAGATCATGCCACTGCACTCCATCCTGGGCGACAGAGTGAGACTCAGTCTCAAAAAAAAAAAAAAAAGTCTGGATTATGTTACTGAGAAGAAGGGGAGCATGGGTGCTGGGAAAGGCAATCAGCAGATCTTGTCATAGAGGGTTCAGTAAGTTTTCCAAGAGAGGGGCAGTTTCTACTGCTAAATACTGTGATTTTACAGAAGAATTTTGAAGTCCAAAGTTGTAAACCAGAGAAGGTACATCTAGGAGATAATTGGGGAGCAGATGGTAGAAGGAGAGTAAGTGAGGCTATCAAGCTGTCCATATACTCTCCAGCTAGCCATTAGAAATCGACATTTCCCCTGTATAACTGAGAGGTGACAACGAGCTAGCAGCCCTCACTCGCTCTTGGCACCTCCTGGGCCTCGGCATCCACTCTGGCCATGCTTGAGGAGCCCTTCAGCCCGCCGCTGCACTGTGGGAGCCCTTCTCTGGGCTGGCCGATGCCGGAACCGGCTCCCTCTGCTTGCGGGGTGGTGTGGAGGGAGAGGCGCGGGTGGGAACCAGGGCTGCGTGTGGCCCTCACGGGCCAGCGTGAGTTCCAGGTGGGCGTGGGCTTGGTGAGCCCTGCACTCTGAGCGGCCGGCTGGCACCGCTGGCCTTGGGCAGTGAGAGGCTTAGCACCTGGGCCAGCAGCTGTGGATGGTGTCCCGGGTCCCCCAGCGCCTTGCTGGAATTCTCACTGGGCCTCAGCCGCATCCCCTTGGGGCAGGGCTCGGGACCTGCAGCCGGTGGCCATGCCCCAGCCATGCCCCAGCCATGCTCCAGCCCCGAGGTCTAAGTAAAGGATTGTAAATGCACCAATCAGCCCTCTGTGCCTAGCTAATCTAGTGGGGACTTGGAGAACTTTTGTGTCTAGCTAAAGGATTGTAAATGCACCAATCAGCTCTCTGTGTCTAGCTCAAGGTTTGTAAACGCACCAATGAGCACCCTGTCAAAATGGACCAATTGGCTCTCTGTAAAATGTGCCAATCAGCTCTCTGTAAAATGGACCAATCAGCAGGATGTGGGGGGGTTTCAGATAGGGGAATAAACGCAGGCTGTCGAAGGCAGGAGCGGCAACCCGCCAAAATCTGCTTTCAGACTGTGGATGTACTGAATCTTGCTGCTGCTCACGCTTTGGGTCCGCACTGTCTTTATGAGCTGTAACACTCACGCCAAGGTCTGCAGCTTCACTCCTGAGGCCAGCGAGACCACAAACTCACCAGAAGGAAGAAACTCCAAACACGTCCAAACATCAGAAGGAGCAAACTTCGGACACACCATCTTTAAAAACTGTAACACCGTGAGAGTCCGTGGCTTCATTCTTTAAGTCAGTGAGACCAAGAACCCACCAATTTCGGATACATAATCTCAGACCAATATCAAATTAATACCCTATCCAAGCATCCCTTCTTTAACACTAACGCTAACTGCAATCTCACACCAACCCTAATCTCTTCTCTTTTTTTGATGGAGTTTTGCCCCTGTTGCCCAGGCTGGAGTGCAATGGTGTGATCTCAGCTCACCACAACTTCCACCTCCTGGGTTCAAGCGATTCTCCTGTCTCAGCCTCCCGAATAGCTGGGATTACAGGCATGTGCCACCATGCCTCGCTAATTTGTATTTTTAGTAGAGAGGGGATTTTCTCCATGTTGGTCAGGCTGGGCTCAAACTCCCGACATTAGGTGATCCACCTGCCTCAGCCTCCCAAAGTGCTGAGAGTATAGGCCTGAGCCACTGTGCCCAGCACACCAACCCTGATCTTAACCTGATGTCCATGCTGCCCCTGGGCATGTGAAGATAACATCTCTGATGTGGTTTTGCGAACTCCTCCCCATTGTGCCAACGCGAGGATCCCTCAATCCAATTGGTGTCCTAACCTTAACCCTAACCATAACCTTAACCCCAGCACTAACCCTAACATTAACCATAACTGACTCCAATCCTAATCCTCTCCCAGACTCTAACCCAAATCCTGACCTTAACCTTGATACCAACCCTAAGCTCTAACTCCCCTTCAATACTAACCCATCTCTAACCTCAATTTTAATCTTCTTATCCTTTTTTGAATCTTAACTCTAATTTCATTGCTAACTGTAACCCCTTCCCTAAATTTAACCCTAAATGCAATCACAACTCCAAATTCAGCCCAGATTCCAACACTGATCCTAATCTCCAAAAAGAGCCCATTCTCCCTCCCAAGTCAACTTTACCTCCACAGATGGGGTGTCTAAAAGGGCCCAGTTGGGTGGTGGAGAGAGCATAGACCTTGGGCCTCATCCAGCCACCCTGCCTCGGCTCACTGGGGTTAACAACATTGGACATGCAGGAATCATATTGGAATGTTATCATCTCAGACCCAAGTCTGAGGCGTGAATTCTGGTGGGAATTGCTCTATAAGATGGCAAAACCCTGGAATGCCGTTTCACCAATTTGGCCTTCCCATTGAGTTTAAATATAATTGCAGCAAATTGTGCTGATTTGTATTTCACAGGCTTGGATTTAGTGGCTTTTGAATTCATCATCTAAATGTGTGTAAATTATCCACTCTGGCCCAGAATCCAGCAATTTTTATAAGAGGACTGTAATTTTTGTAGGAGGGCTTTACGCCACCTCCTACTAGCACTGACTAGCTGGGCATGGGGCCAGTTGAAGTTTCAAAGGAAGCATGAAGGAGCATTAGTGAAATTCATAGGAACAAGGAACACTTTTTAGAGAGCAGAAGAAAAGCAATAGATGTTCTTGATTCTGTACAATGCAACAAATGTTGCAGTGCAAGGCACTGGGATTGGCACTGCAGGAAATCAAACACAGGAAAGATTGTTACTAGGCATGCGGCATGGGGAACGTGGGGAGGGGAAGCAAGACCCACACAAACCATGTCTCACTCCCTCAGTTCTCTGCCTCAATGTTACAGTACAACAAAGGCCATCTTGTGCACTTCATAAAAAATGACCACCGTGCTGCCTGAGTCATGATGCCACAGGAAACGAAGTACGTTCCATAGGGATTTTGAAGAGCATTCAGGAAGAGGTGGGAGCAGGAAAAGGGAACTAACTAGGGACACTAAGGCTCCCAGGGACCAGCATCATTGAGAAGCCATTCCCAATCCTGGGCTGGAGGGGTGGGAGAAGGGAGTGGTGTATGTGCATCTAGTTGCAACTGGATGACAGAAGAGGCTCTTCTGGATAGAGCTGTAATCTTACTAGAGGGATGCAGCCCTGCCTGAACTGAGGGTGGGAGGAAGTAGGGAAGACGCTCCTGGATCTCCCACCGCTCTCACCAGTGGTGTATTGGAACTGGCCCATACCGGTTTATGAGGACTGATTGTATGCAGTGCATTCTAACTCCAGTGTCAAGATGGCAGTTTGGAGTCTCTCATGGTGGGAGTATTTGCACCAAAGAAATGGGCAAATACTACAAATCAGGACATTTTTTTCCCTGGAGAGCTGGCTGATAAACATTGACTAGCGCACCATTGTCTCCAATTCGCTCATCTCCTCTTCCTGCCTCTCATTGGCTGAATCCAACAGGAAGTCAGAGGGCAGGGGAGCTTGAGGGAAAGTCATTATGGGTCAGTAGTTGGGGTCACAGAGCTCTGAGGGAGGAGAATGGATGGGAAGGAGGGGCAGCATATGGAGAATAACCAACACACCCCATTGGCACTTTTTTATTTTCTTGCTCTGCTTTAATTTTTTTTTAGGAACTTATCACCTCCCACCATATTGCAGAGTTAATTGTTTACCATCTGTCTTCCTCACTAGAGTGGAAGCTCCATGAGAGAAGGGATTTGTTTTGTTCTCTAAGGTGTCTCTGGCACTTGGAGCAGTGTCTGACAGCTAGCAGATGCTCAGTAACCTGTTGGGCGAAAGACTACAAGGAAGAATTTGTTGAATGGCTTAAGCAAAATTGGAAGTGCTGGGTTATGTGGGGGAGAGATTCCCTGCAGTGTGGAGTGTGAGGTTCCCATGGAACACCCAGAGAGAAATGTCTGGCAGACAATTGGAAATGCAGAGATTGGGGCTGAAGATACAAGCTTGAGCAGCTGATCGTGGAGGACACCAGTCCTCCTAGATGAAGGGACTGTTGGAAGAGGAGATAAATGACAAGGATAGAGACTTCAAGATTTCCTATACCCAGGAGGGAGCAGGAGGAGAAGACCCAAAGCAGCAGACAGAGAAAAAGGAGAATGAGGATGAGGTGCAGAAGTTAGGAAGGAACATCTCAGGGAGAGGAGGTGAGTGATGCCAATGGGAATTGGCATTTAGTCAACACTCAGCTGTTTGTGCTGAATGAGGTTGAAATGAAGCTTGAGAAATGGCCACTAGACTGTACGATGACTTGTGGCCCATGCCAGGGTCATTTCAGATGAGCTCGGGTGTGTTCAGGGTGGTATGTCTTTAGACAGGGTCATTTCAATCAAGTGGTGGGTTCAGAAGCACGATTCCAGTGAGCTGAGGAGTGAATGGACTGCTTGCAAAAACATGATGCTGAGTGTGAGGAGCAGACAAGAAAGATCACATATTGTATGATTTTATTTACATGAAATTTCCAGAATAGGCAAATCTAAAGAGACAGGGAGTAGAGGAGTGGTTGCCCAGAGCTGGGAGCGTGGGGTGGGAGGAAATGGGGAGTGACTCCTAATGGGCAAAGGGTTTCTTGCTGGGGTGATGAAAATGTTCTAAAATTGATTGTGGGGTGGTTGTACAACTCTGTGAATATACTAAAAACCATCAAATTGTACACTTTAAATGGATGAATTGCATGGTATGTTAACCTCAATAAAGCTTTTATTTAAAAATTAATTATAAAGTACTTTGTATATATAAATATATACCCTGTATTTAGTCTTCTCTAAGCTACCATTGACTGAGTGTCAGAAGCATCATTATTTTATGTACCACAAAAAGAGATAACACTCTACCAAATAAACTAAGGCTATTTTTTTCTTATCATGTTGATGTGAGATGCATCCAAATTTTAGAGAGGTTAAATTTAGAAAATGTGTGCCTTAGAATCGATGAAATAAGGTGCATAGCATGTATGTGTGGTTGTGGAGGAGAAGGTGGGGTTGGATATAGGCAGTGAACTAAACAAATATCAAAGAATGAGCACCCAGGACCCCAATAGAATGTGCAGCAGTACGGCTGTAGCCCTTCATGTGTCCTTCCCAGTTCTGTCCCTCCCCTGTGGTGGCCACCATTCTTGATTTTGTTTCCTTAAATGTGGCATAAGTATACATAAGAGAAAATTTGCCATTTTAACCATTTTTAATTGTATAGACTCAGTGACATTAAGTCTATTCATATTGTTGTACAAGCATCACTCTCATCCATTTCCAGAACTTTTTTAGCTTCCCAAACCAAAACTCTGGACCATTAAATAGTAACTTCACCCTCCTCCAGCCCCTGACAACCACCATTCTACTTTCTTTCTCTGATATGGTTTGAATGTTTTGTCCCCTCCAAATCTCATTTTGAAATGTGACCTCCAATGTTGGAGGTGGGGCCTGGTGGGGAGTGTTTTGGTCATGGAGGCGGATCCCTCATGAATAGCTTGGTGCTGTCCTATGAGTTCATGCGAGATCCAGTTGTTTAAAGAGGCTGGTACCTCCTTGCCCTCTGTCTTACTCCTTCTCTGTTGCTGGCTCTCACTGTGTCATATGCAGGCTCCTCTTTTGCCTTCTACCGTGACTGTAAGTTTCCTGAGGTCTCACCAGAAGCAGATGCCAGCATCATACTGCTTGTACAGCCTGCAGAACTGTGAGCCAAATAAACCTCTTTTCTTTATAAATTACCAAGTTTCAGGTATTTTTTAATAGCAACATGAAGTAATACAGTTTCTATGAATTTGACTATTCTAGATACCTCAGATAAGTGGAGTCATATAACACCTGTATTTGTCCTTCTGTGTCTGCCTTACTTCACTTAGCGTAATGTCTTCACCATGGTTTATCCATGTCGCAGTATGTGACAGAATGTCCTCCCTTTTTAAGGCTGAATAATATTCCATTGTATGTATAGACCACATTTTGTTTATCTGTTCATATGGTGATGGACGTCTGGGTTGCTTCTACATTTTGCCTGCTATGACACTGGTGTAAGGCCAGTCATGGTGGCTCATGCCTGTAATCCCTGCACTTTGGGAGGCCAAGGTGGGTGGACCATTTGAGGTCAGGAGTTTGAAACCAGCCTGGCCAACATGGTGAAACCCCATCTCTACTAAAAATACAAAAGTTAGCCAGGTGTGATAATCCCAGTGGGTGCCTGTAATTCCAGCTACTCAGGAGGCTAAGGCAGGAGGATTGCTTGAACCCGGGAGGCGGAGGTTGCAGTGAGCTGAGATCATGCCACTGCACTCTAGCCTGGGTGACAGAGTGAGACTCCATCTAAAAAAAAAACAACCAAACAACAACAACAAACAAACAAAAAAAGACATTGGTATACAAATAACTGTTTAAGTTCCTGCTTTCAATTTTTAAAAATTATTTTTTTTTATAGAGACAGGGTGTTGCCATGTTGACCAGGCTGGTCTCAAACTCCTGGTCTCCAGTGACCCTCCCACCTCAGCTTCCCAAAGACTACAGGTGTACACCACCATGCCAGGCTCCAAGTTTTTGTGTGTATATACCCAGAAGTGGAATTGCTGGAGCAAATGTAATTCTATATTTAATATTTTAAGGAACTGCCATTCAGTTTTCCATATGGCTGCACTATCTTGCATTCCCACCAGCAATGCACGAGGGTTCCAATTCCTCCACATTCTCACCAACACTTTTATTTTCAATGAGTGTTCTTTAAAATACTACTCATCCTAATGGGTGTGACTGCCATCTTGATTTTGAATATACAGTTCCTTTGTTTTTCTTCATGGTTTTACTAAATGCATGTACCTCTAAATAATACATTGTTTAATTTCACAAGTTTTTGAACTTTATTCCAAGAAATCAATTCAACAGAGAATCTGCTGGGTGAAGGCAATGGCAGTGAATAGGATGGGTGAGCAAGGCCCTGCCCCATGGGGCTAGTGGCCTGGTGAGGACAGTGCTGTTCCTATAGGGAATTACGAGAAGGATGCAGTTCCAAAGGGGGTTTGCAGGAGAGAGTTGCTGGGGGTTTAACTTAGTTCATGGGGTCAGATAGGGCTTTGGAAGGAGTCACGTTAAGTTTGATGATAAAGAATAGGAGCTGAATAGAGAACAGCTGTGTGGAGGGGAGGCCGGATCAAGAGGTTTTTGTTTTTGGAAGAGGAAATCTGCCCAAAAGAACAAGAGACGGGGAGCGTGAACAAGCTCTTGTGTTGCCCAGGTCCAGAGGAGACAGGAAGGTGGAACGTAAGTCACTGACCACATGGCCGGCTGCCACCTTTCTGCAGGGCTCTTAGAGGGGTTGGAGAGGTCGCCTCCCAGAGACGCTGATTCTAAGGCCTCAAGGGACAAGCTCCCTGTGCTCATTCACCCCATAGCCTCACTCCCAGAGGCCTATGCAGGAACATGGAAAAGCCAGATTCTGAATGAAGCAACTCTGTTCAAGTGGGCTGAGGGGTTGGGAGGAGGGAAGGGGAAGTGGGGTGCCGACAGCAGCAGAGTCTCTCACAACCACCCAAAGCACGATTGAGAGCTGCTCCACCACCCCCTGCAATCTGCCACGGCGGTCACCTTCTGCCTGGTTCTATTGATAGGCCCAGGGCACGTGTTCCACTTCAGGATAAAAGCAAATTGGAGATCATTAAAACATCCTCTGTGTGCTGTGAATGGGGAGCTGTGGGGTAGGAAGGGCTCATGCCTTGGGGTTCCTGCCCTTTTCCTTTAACCTTTTCTCTTCTATGACCAATGTGCTGGGAATCCCATAGGGAGTCCAAGGATCAGGCCCTTTTCCACTGTGCTCCAGAGCCTGTGGGGTGGAGCTGGAAGGGAAGGGAAGGTCAAAGGTGTCTCGGTGTTGAGGAACCCAGGACACCTGGAATGGCCAGGACCTCTAAGGGAAAGCCGCACACCGCAGCATCACTTGGTGGAGCTGATTTTGCAGCCAGACTTAAGTTCAAATCCTAGCTCTTACACCTCTCAACTGTGTGACCTCTGGAAGGTTACTTAACTTCTCTCAGTCTTTCTTGCCTCAACTATATAGTGGAGATCACAGTTCTCTGCAGATCAATTTGAAAATGAAAAGAGGTACCATATGTAAACTATTGGTATAGTGCCTGGCATGTAGGTAGCACTTAATAAAAAATAATTATGTTCATATAATGGGATACCACTCAAAAATAAGAAGGACTGAATTGCTGATACATGCAGCAATGTCAATGAATCTCAAAATAATTATGATGAGTGAAAGAAGCCAGACCAAGAAAGAATACAAACTGCCTGATTCCATTCAAATGAAACTCTAGAAAATGCAAACAGCTCTAGTGACAGAAGGCAGATCAGTGGTTGCCTGAGGATGGGAACACAGGCCTGGGGAGGATTACAAAGGGTCTTTGGAAAGCTCTTGGGGGTGACGGCTATGTTCATTATCTCGATTGTATTGATGGTTTCATGGTGCGTACATGTGTCAAAACTTATAAAATAGAAGACCTTAAATATGTGTGGTTTATTGTGTGCAAATTAGATCTCAATAAAATTTTTAAAATCAACTAAAATGTAATGATGAGGGTGATGATCTTATTGAGTTGTCCTTCCCTACCCCCACCCTCTCCACCCTCCATACCTAGAGGATCACCATTCTCAAAAATCACAGAACTTCTCCTGAGAGGAGGGGCTGACATAGAAACATCAGCAGAACTCCTCCAGATTCCTAGCAGGGAGGAGATTTGGAGAGAAAGAGCCCCAGGGAAAGCTCTATGGGTTTCTGGGATGTGACCCCCTTTCACTGAGAACTACGGGCAGGAGGAGCCATGAGCAGGGGCTCCTGCACCTCTTGGGAGCTCACCCATCAGTTTATGGGCAAGAGGCTGTTGGGGGGATGCAAGGGGGGCACTTCTACCCTTTAACTCGGGGGCCATGGACCCACAGATGACAGCTCTGGAAGTTCCCTGGGCCCCTTTAGAGCTGTGCTTCTCTTCTGTTGTTTGTGCTCTACATATTTGTTAGATAATTGTGGTCCACTATGGCCATGGTTCTAAGTCTGGGGCTGAACCTCAAGTGGAGGATCATTGGTTCTCATCAGAGAAGGTGTGAAGTGGAAGGACCTGATTCAATTCAAGTGCCACACCCCCAACCTTTTTTTTGAGACAGTGTCTCACTCTGTTGCCCAGGCTGGCGTGCAGTGGCACGATCATAGCTCACTGCATCCTCTTATCTCCCCGATTCACATGATCCTCTCTGCTCAGCCTCCAGAGTAGCTGGGACTACAGGTGTGCACCACGATGCCTGGCTGATTTTTTTGATTTTTAGTAGAGATGGGGTCTCCCTATGTTGCCCAGGCTGATCTTGAACTCCTGAGCTCAAGTAATCCTCTTGCCTCAGCCTCCCAAAGTGCTGGAATTATAGGCACAAGCCAACATGCCCAACCAAGCCTGTTTTTGCTCAGGGGAGACAGAGCCCCAAGGAAGCCAGGAGACTCTAATTCTCATGGTCATCTCCTCCTGCTCCTCCCCTGTGTAGAGGCTGAGCTGCCCAGTGTCAGGTGCTGTGCTTGGACACTGGCTTCTCCCTGGCAGACATCTGCTTAGGAGCTCCTCTCTCCTGGCTGCCTAGCTTGTGCTTGCCACTCTCCTTGCCATGCTGGAAGAGCAGCCCATTGTCAGGTTCAAGGACTCAGTCAGGGATGCAATATCCCTGGGGTGCTTCCTGAGCCTGTGTGTGTTCAGAAGGGGTGGTGGGACACAAGGAGACCTGGAAGACTCTGCCATGGCCAAGTTGCCAATCCCTGCAGGTGGCGAGATCATGGTCTCAGAACTATGCCAGGCCCCAGGCAGAGGGTGCAGACTGGTGAGAGGTCCACAGGCTGATACAGACTGATTGGGTCTGGTCCACATATGTGTTTATTTTTGTTCTAATTGCCTTAGCTGCTGCATTAATCAGGGTTCGCCAGAGAAACAGAAGCACTGGAATAGGTAGATGGATGGATGACAGAGGATTTGCTAGGGGAATTGACTCCTGCAATGGTGGAGGCTAAGTGCCACGCACCATAGGCCATCTGCAAGCTGGAGAATCAGAGAAGCTGGGAGTATGGCTCAATCCAAATCAGAAGGCCCCAGAACCAAAGAAGCTAATGGTGTCACTCTCACCCAAGGCTGAAGGCCTGAGAGCCCCTGGAAAGCCGCTGGGGTAAGTCCCAGAGTTCAGAGGCCAAGGACTGGGAGTTCTGATATCCAAAGGCAGGAGGAAAAAGGCATGCCACTCTGGAAGAGAGAGAGAGCATTCACCCTTCTTCTGCCTTTTTGTTTCTTCCAGGTACCCAGCTGATTGGGTGATGGCCACCCACGTTGAGGGAGGATCTTCCCTCTCAGTCCACCCACTCACACGCCAGTCTCCTCTGGAAGCACCCTTGCAGATACACCCAGAAACAGTGCTTCACCAGCCATCCAGGCATCCCTCAATCCAGGCAAGTTAAACCTAAAATTAACCATCACAGTTACTAATATGGGAAAATTGGAGGACTACTAATAAAACTCAGATTCTCAGCTTCTTTTGATGATTGGAAGATTTGACATCAGTGTGCCCAGCTAGCTGAATGACAATAGTTGTCTGGGACTGAGTAACAGCTGCCCTGCTAATAGTAAGAATAATAAGGATGACAAGAGCTAACACAGAGCTCAGACAATGTGCCAGGCACGCTTCCCATGCAATTCACTTACCATGGCCTCCTAGGGCCCACTTCCCCTATTTAGGTCTCAGCCTGAGCCTGTAGGAGGCTCCAGGTGTTAATCCTGCTCCAGAGGAGGAGGGAAACCCTGGAAGGGGGAGCCCTGGGCCCCAGTCAGCCTCCAGGCTGCCGCCCTGGGCTGAAAGAGCAGATCTTCTTAACGCTGTGCCAGCCACTTTTCAGATTCATTTTAATCTTCTCACTTCTGCCACTTGGCAGCTGCCATCATACTTTACTCCCTGCCTGCTACCACTGCTCCTTGTCACTTCCAAACACCATCAGCCTTTTGATCTGGCTTTCAGGAGGGCAGAGGAGCTCCTTGATTGGGGCCAGACCCGTTCACCACATGTGACGGCTTAGGCAGGACTTCGGGAGTGAGCTTGTTGGACTCATGTTGGTTTATTACTTAGGGACCTCGGGAGGCAAATCCTTGATGAAATCTCATGTGGGGATGTAGCCTTGATTTTAGCAAGGCATTTGATGAAATGTCTCAAGTCCTGCAGCCAAGCTGGATAAATGTGAGCCAGCTGGTAGCAGGATTTAAGTGGATTTTTAACTAGTAGAAAAACTGCACCCAGACAGATGAGATGATTGGATGCATGTCAGTGCGGCTCGCTGGAAAGAAAACAGAAAATATGTTTGCCACATGTTTGGAGGAGAAGCCTTGAAACACCGAGGTGGAGAGTCTCCATCCAGAGACAGCAAAACCCACTTGAAATACCAGCTCTGCCACACACTGGCTGTGTGGTTGCGGGCAGACTTCCTCCGCCTCCCAGGGGCTGGTTTCCTCATCTATACAATAGGGATAATAGCAATACTATCTCCAAGGGGTGCTGTGAGGATTAAATGGTTTAATGCCCAGGGGACCCTCAGAAAGTGTCACTGTGGTGTGATCACGTTCACAATGACAGGTTGCTACGGAGAAACTGAGACAGAGAACTAGGCTCTGAGTCCTAATTTTTCCCCCAGTTAAGTTAGGTAGGTATGTGCCTACCTCACTGCTGCAAACACTAAACTCTGTTGTCCACCTGGGACAAAGGTAAATGGGAAGGATACTCACAGGTCTTAGCCCCTGTTGGGCACACAGGGACATGACTGAAGCCCAGATGTCACTGGGTGAGAGGGAGAAAACAGATTGTAACTACGAATAAAATGGAAGCTAGGAGAAAGAGGACAGAGAAAGATGAGTGAGAGCAAGGGAGGGAGACACAGAGGGGCCCCCTAACTTTGTCCGTTCATGGGGGAAGTTCTTACGGTTTGACAAACGACGACCTTGAGAGGGCTTGGCAGTGTCTCAGAAGGGATTGATGAGGTTCTACTTTTTTCTTTTTTACTTTTTAATTTTATTATTATTTTTTGAGATAGAGTCTTGCTCTGTCACCCAGGCTGGAGCGCAGTGGGCAGGAACATGGCCCACTGTAGCCCGGAACTCCCACTTTCAAGCAATTCTCCCACCTCAGCCTCCTGAGTAGCTGGGACCACAGACACACACCACTGCTAATTTTTTGTATTTTTAGTAGAGGCAGGGTTTCACTATGTCCAGGCTGGTCTCAAACTCCTGGCCTCAAGCAATCCACCTACCTCAGCCTCCCAAAGTGCTACGATTACAGGCATGAGCCACCACACCCGGCCCTGATGAGGTTCTAGAAGGGGTGGGTGACTGTGATAAGGTGGGTGCACAGCTGCCAGGGCTGCCCCTCACTCAGATCCACTGGAAAGTAGGACTTGAACACCGGATGAATTCCCAAATCCCCAACTTGGAGGGTGCCTCTGCTGCTGAGCTGCCTGTTCTCTGAGGGGGCCAGCAGCCCACTTCTCTGCTGAGTGTCTGGGAGAACTGTGCTCATGTTTGAACTCATACATGAAGAAGGACAGGTGGACTATTTTGCCTGAAAAGAGAAGTGTTCTTTTTCTCAGAAGCCCCAACCTTCAAGCACCTGGCACATAGTAGATGCTGGTTAAATGTTGAGCAAAGGAAAGAATGAAGCCTAGAATGGAAGTAGGGGCGGCAGCTCAAAAGGGACTTGAAAGCCTGTTCTGATGGTGGTGAGGACAAGCGGGGTTCTCACGCAGCCAGTATCATCCCCTGCAGAGATCACAAAGCCCCTTTTTATAGCTATCAAACTATGATGTTCACATGTTTTTTTTTTTAAAATCTCAGGGTCCTGAAAGGCTTAAAACGAAAGCAGTAGATCCTTGCACTTTCCTGTCCTACTTCCCAGAGATGACACTATTATGACTTCCCTCAAAGACATTTATTGCTGCATCGTTTGTAACAGAAGAGGGTTGAAATGAATTAGATGTCCACAAAAAGGTCAATGAATGCTATACAGCAGCAGAAAAACAATAAAGAATCTATGTACTGATGGAAAGTGATCTCGCTATATATTACCTGCAAAAAGCAAGATGCAGACGAGTTTGCAAAGTGTGCTACCAGTCATGGGAAAAGGCGGGAGAAAGATATGTGTGTTGCCATTTGTATAGAGCGCTCATGGGAGGCCCAGGTGGTAATGTCACACTTGAGCAACGAGCTGAGAGAATGCAGTGACTCATGTCTATGGGCGTATGCATTATATACATTAAGTCATTTTGTTAGATGATGAAAGAAACCCATCATATACTGGCTAGGAAACAAGGGTAGGAGGGACTCATTATACTCTTCTATGTATTTCAGATTACTTAATTATAAAAAATAAAAGGTTAATAATCTCATTCTGGCCAATAGACTTTAGGGTGGTCCCAAAGATCCCCCTATCCTGGTGTTTATACTCCTTGAGTGAGGACAGGGTTTATATGGTAAAGATGATGGAATAGTACTTCCCTGATTATGTTATATTTTACACAACTCCATCTTAGCAGAAGCAGACTGGAGGCTCCCTGGGGTGAGGGCAGGAGGCAGCAAGATAAAGTCAGTAGCCATGTTGGAGAAGCAAGGAACTGGGGGTTGCCTTCAGGGACTTTGGGTGGCCCATAGGCCTGAGAGAGGCCTCCAGCCCACCGCCAGGAAAAAGCAGGTACCCTCAGTCAAGCAACTACTAAAAAATGAATTTTCAGCTGGACATGGTGGCACACACCTGTAGTCCCAGCTACTTGGGAGGCTGAGACAGGAGGATTGCTTGAGCCCAGAAGTTTGAATTTGGCTTGTGCGTCATTGTGAGACACCATCTCTAAAAAATATTAGGTTTGTGCAAAAGTAATTGCATTTTTTGCCATTATTATTTAATATTCAAAAAAAGAATTCTGCCAACAATCTGCTGAGCTTGGAGTAAGATTCTTCCTCAGTTGAGCTCCAGATCAGAAAGCGGCCAGGCCGATGCCTTGTGGAGGACCTCACTTAAGCTGTGCCCAGACTCCTGACCCACAGAAACTGTGAGACGCTAATTATGTGCTGTAAGTTGCTAAGTTTGTGGTGATTTGTTATGTAGTAATAGAAAACAGATACCCTCTTTGAGCTGTTTCTTCTGGTATTTACCTCTGTATTTCTAAATAATGTGTTTATATTGCTTTTCTTGATTTATCAAGTTTAGAAATTATCTACTGATGTCCTGTTATGGCAGAGAAGGGTGTGTTCTCTTCCCATCCCATTCCCTCTGCTACTGAGCAAAGGACGCTAGCTGCCCGAGGTGCTAGAAACCAATGCTATGACACTGGGTTTTTAAGAAAAGCTTTTTACAGCAAGTTGACTAAGAAGGAGACAGGAGTCCAGCTCAAATCTGTCTCCCTGTGCTGGCTCTAAGGCAGGGATTTTATTCAAAACGGTTTATGGGTGGGTTCTGGGATTAGCAGTGATTTGATGGAAGAAAAGGGGAGATCTAGAAAGGCATGCATGCTTTAGATAAGGGATCTCCCCTTTCCTCCATTCCACCAATCCCTACCTATGCAAGGAAAGGGGAGGTCGTTGGGTGTGCAGAGCTATCTCTTCCTGCTACTTCGTGGATTGCATGTGTGAATTTGGGGAGCGTTGCTATGAAACATAGTGAATATTCAGGCTGTGATATCAGCAAGCTCATTCTGTGCAAACTCCAGTTGGCCATATTAGTGCCCATCAATTTCAACCAGTTTTTTTTTTTTTTTTTTTGAGACGGAGTCTCGCTCTGTCGCCCAGGCTGGAGTGCAGTGGTGTGATCTCAGCTCACTGCAACCTTCACCTCCCAGATTCACGCCATTCTCCTGCCTCAGCCTCCTGAGTAGCTGGGACTACAGACGCCCACCACCACTCCTGGGTAATTTTTTATATTTTTAGCAGAGACGGGGTTTCACTGTGTTAGCCAGGATGGTCTCGATCTCCTGACCTCGTGATCCACCCGCCTTGGCCTCCCAAAGTGCTGGGATTACAGGCGTGAGCCATCGCGCCCGGCCAATTTCAGCCAGTTTTTTAATCTCACAAGTAGAGGGAGTTTTCTCAGCAAGTTGTTTCTTTTCCTTACCTGCCATCCTGCAAACTCAAGAATTTCTGCTGGTCACTGGTTTCCTTAACTCTTTGGGCCTGGTTTCACCTCCTCCTACCCTCCCAGGATAGTGACTTTAATATCTTAATTAAATCAGTAGTCAGTGTTTAACTATTACAACAGTGTACATATTGTTTATGACAGAGCAAGTCATGTGCGGTGATTATATTTCCTTTCTTCCTTTGTTTGTCCTAGGATTAAGAATGGCCTCATCTAAAAGTTTATTTAGTGTTCTCTGAACCTTGCTTTATCTTTTTTTCCCCAGTTGCTCCCGTAGCTTGGGAAATGCCTGATGATCTTGTTTCTGCATGGCAAGACCTATCACTTCATGTACTGATCCCATATTTCCCCCGTGATCTTCCTCCTGCCCCAAACCGAGCAGCTTGCATTTGAGGTCTGAGAACAGCTGTCATCCAAAGTCTTGAATTCAATGCTCTGCTGAATCCCACCTCCTGTTTCCTGAGCCCCATCTCTTCTTTCTTGGTTTACAGCCTGGTTTTAGTGGTGTACAATCTCCAGCAGTTTCTTAAGACCGAGTGCATGGGAGGCTGGTCGATTTGTTGTGAGTCCCTGCACATGTGAAAAACATCTTTATTCTATCCTTGCACTTACTGATAGTGGCTGAATGTAGAATCTCAGGTTGAAAAAAACGTTCCCTCCCTTTAGAATGTTGAAGGCATTGTTCCCTAGACTCCTGGCTTCTAGAAAAGCCAATGCCATTCTGATTCCTGGTTTTCTTCTTGTGCCCTATTTCAGCTCCCCAGAAGCTTTTTGGATTTTTTCTTCATCCTTGGTGTTCTGAAATTTCAAAATTGGTGTAGGTCTTTTTAAAATTTGTATTGATGGGCCCAATTTCCAATTTGGAAATTCATTTCTGTTCTAGGAATATTTTATATATATATTTAAAAATTATTTCCTCCTGTGATGGCTAATTTTAAGTGTCAACTTGACTGGATTATGGAATACCTAGAAGTCTGGTAAGGTATTATTTTGGGGTGTGTCTGTGAGGGTGTTTCCAGAGATTAGCTTGGGAGTCTGAGTGGACGAAGTGGGAGATCTGCCCTTGATGTGGGTAGGCACCACTCGGTCTGCCGTGGGTCAGAGAGAACAAAAACAGACAGAAAGTGAGTGTGTGGAGCTGCCTGCTGGAGCTGGGATGCACTCTTCCTCTCCTGTCTTTGGACAACAGTTCAGGCTCCCTGGCCTTTGGACTCCAGGACTTAAACCAGCACCTCCACTCCCCCACCTCACCCTGGTTCTCAGGCCTTTGGCCTCAGGCTGAGTTGCACCATCAGCCTGCCTGGTTCTGAGGCCTTTGGACTTGGACTGAACAACAATACCGACATCCCGGGGTCTCCAGCTTGCGGATGGCCTGAGTGGGATTTCTCAGCCTCCATAACTGCATGAGCCAATCCCTCTAATAAATCCCCTCTCCTGTCTCTCTCTCTCTATATCCTATTGGGCCTATCTCTGGAGAATCCTAACTAATATACCTCTCATCTGTTTTCTTTTTCCTCCTTGTCTTTTAGTTCTCTTTTCTGGCAGATTTTCTTTTATTGAATGTTTATTTCAACGGTTATGATTTTTTAAATGTCCAAGAGTTCTTTCTTGTTCTCAGATTATTTCCTTTTCTGTAAAGGGCAAAGTTTTCTTTTATTTCTCTGAACAGTTCTCACTAGAGTTCCTTTTGAAATTTTCTTCTGGTCCTTGCACTGTTTCTGACATCCTTTGACACTCACCCCACTCCTGGCTTTGTTTGGATCTTTTTCATGTTGGAGTCCTTCCTCAAATATCTGTTGATCCTTGACTGTTCATATTTCAGAGAGGCCCTCAAAGCTGATCGGCAGCTCTGAATGTTTTCACAGAGCATGAGAACTCATGGGGCTTTTGACGCTGGAAATTGCCAAATGTTAGTAGGTAGAGATCTTGTTCTCTGGGGCATTCACCTACTCAAGAGAAGAACCCTGTAATCTCTTGCCTTGGGGAAGGTTGCAGGCAGCAGGAGCAAAACACGGGATTTTGGAATCCACTGTGAAATGTTTAGACTACTGTCCTGAACCTAACCTCCCCCCGCCCCCTGCCTCACTTTGCCAGGTATCCTGAAGTTGGGAGCTCTCTCATCTGCTTCACTGCAGAGCAAGCCGTGGGCTCTTGTCTGGGGCACGGGGAAGAGAGATGCAAGCTGCCTAGCTGTGTGGGTGAAGGAGAGAACTGGGGTGGGGGTGTCTAGCTCAGCATACAGAATTGCACTTGAGCCCCTCTTCTCAGCCCCACACTTGACCTTAACTTCCCCCTGTACCTGTTGCCTCTGAGTTCCAAGCCTCTCCTTGGGCTTTCTGTGGGGCAAATCAGTTCCTGCTCTTCTGGATCCCCCTTTCTAGGCACTTTAGCTCATATCTTCCTCTGCTAATGTTCCTCCTCCCTCTGCTTTCTGTCTTCCAGACTTTGCTGAAATCTCTATAATTGCCTCCTCTTACATTCTCCTAGTCTTTGGGTTTATGCTGTCAAAAATGCATTTGCTTTCATTTTAGTGGGGTTTTGGGAGAAAGGATAAACACAGGTAGTTACATTTAGTAGGAATCTGTGTTTCTTATTGCTCCAGGCTTCTGCCCCATCTCCTGATGACTCTGAGCGGAGGTTGTGCTCTCAAGGGTTAAGACAGCTGCAGTCCAATCCTGGAGCCCTCCTGGCACTCCTGATGGTATTGTGTCTTTGGAGTCTCATATCAGAAAGTTACAACTTGTAAGAAATAAAATGCCACCTCTTCTCCCACCCTGGGGACATTGTGACAGTGATGAGCAGAAGCCAGCAGCCTTTGCCTGTCAGGGCCGCTTCCAGAGTGATGATGAGGCTGCTCATGAGTGTCTTTGCCTGGACTTGGTCTGGCTTGGAGGAACCAGACAACAGAAGCTGCCCCCAGAGCAGGTGACATGAAGGATCCTGACATCTGATGACAGCAGAGGCTGGGGAGGCAGGGCTGGTGGCCCTCAAACACGCAGCTGTCATGGAGATGGAGGTGCAGACAGCAGGCACTGAGCACTGGGTCAGGCACATATGGCAGCAGACGGGGCCGGCGGGCTGGGCTGACAGGCAGTTGGCCTCAAGGAAGTCCAGCCTCCGGTCGGGGGATTCAGCTCAAGGACTGGGGTCTGAGTCTGGGGGAAGGGAGGATGCCCATTCCCAGGGGATGACTCAAGGCAGGGATACATAGACAGATTGTGGTAATACAGGGGACAATTCTGGGGACTGAGATACAGGAGCGAAGAGGGACAAAGGGACAGGCAAGGGCCTTGGCATCTGAGCTGGAATAACAGCAAGTTGGAAAAGCAGGCCCCCAGGAGGGCCTTGGGACAGGGTTGATTCCCAAGCTCGGGTCAGAGCCCCGTCCTGGAGCTGACGTCAGGTGGACACAAGGACACGGAGGCAGGTGATTGCAAAGGAGCCTCCTCCTCCACCAGTACCTGAACTCGAGCAAACTTGCATCTCACAAGGTGGAGGCTGGGGAGAGAACCAACTTTGACATCTCACTAACTCTGGCAGCGTGGGCAGGAGGAAGATGCACCACCCTGTGCTGGGAACCTGATCTGTTTGGTGGTGACGCTGATGGTGTCGATGAGTTGAACTCAGGGAATGAGTTTTGTGGAGCAGGCACTTTACAGGCATAATCTCATGGAGTCCTTACATCAGGTCTCTGAGATGGTCTTGCCACCCCCGTTATACAGATGAGGAACCAGGGCTCAGAGAGGTTGAGCAGGTTGATCAGGATCACACAACTCGAGAGTGGCAGAGCCAGGATTCAAACTGTGTCTGTGTGAAGCCAAACACAATCTCTTCTCGATCCACTTTACTGCATCCCAAGAAGTGACTCACGTTCCTTTAAGATATGAGCGGGGTCCAAACCTTGGTTTCAGGATCTCCTGTAGAAAGACCCAAAGCAGCCGTTGACATTGCACAAGGCCTGGGATCAGCTGGGGGAGGGGTCCACTTCTCTGATGACACAGCTCACCCTGGAACCCTGGTGTGTCACAGGCAGCTAAGCACAAGTGCTGTGTCTGCCTGAGGGTGTGGAAAGCGCCCTCAGTTCTTTGGAGCCAGTAACAGGATTTAATTTGCAAGCCTGTCCTGAGCTCTCTTGCGTCTGCCGAGTTAATTGGGTCTTGGGCATCTGTGAGCTGTGAAGAAGTGTCTACATCGTGCAGGGAAGGCTGGTCCTGCCAGTCCTGTTAATGTGTCCAAAGCCCCAAACTCAAATCTATCTCCAGCTGTTGCCTGGAACCACGTCTGCTCAGGCTGTGAGGGAGATTCAGATAGAGGGAAAAGCTATATAGGGAGATGATGATATAGATGTAGAAATAGAAATAGATATATGGATGTAGATGTAGGTATAGACACGGAGACAGATATAGACATAGACATAGATATAGACATAGACATAGATATAGATATAGATACAGAAATGTGGATGTAGATGTAGTTATAGATATACATGTAGACATAGATACAGATATAGATACATAGAGATCACCAAAGACAGCCCAGGCAAAGGCACACTTTGAAAATAGCTACCACTTACTGAGCTCACTTAATCCTCATAGCAACCCTGTGAAGTAGGAGTTTGTTTTGTTTTGTTTGTTTGTTTTGGTAGAGAGGGGATCTCACTATATTGCCCAGGCTGGTCTCGAACTCCTGGCCTCAAGTGATCCTCCACCTTGGTTCTGCAAATTGTTGGGACTACAGGTGTGAGCCACCATGCCTGGCCATGTAGGAATTTTTATCCCCTTTTCTTCGGATGAGGAGCTAGGGCTCCCAGAGGTTGAGTGACTTGCTGAAATCACATAGGGATGAAGATTAGGAGGGGGGGTCCTGATGGGTTCAGATGTCCTTGCATGAAAGCCTCAGCCGCGGCCGTAGCCTCCACTGCCCCCAGACCTCCTGCTGTCAGCCCTGCCAGCCTTGCTTAGCCTTCCAGGGCAGCAGAGAGGCAGCCCAGACTCCATCCTCTGTGTAGCCTCAGTGAGGGAAGAAATGAGGTCCAAGGGGGAATGAGCAAAGTGAACCATGGGGAAAAGAGTTCCCAAAGGAGAGCACGTCCTAGCCCAGTTCTGCTTGTCACCCTGCCCCTGTCTCCCCTTATTCTTTGGTAATAGAACTCTGATTTTCAGCCAGCTGCAGGAACATTCAAGATAATGGCATTTCCCAGCCTTGCTAGCTGTGTTGTGACTGAGTTTTGGTTGATGGGGTGTAAGTTGCAGTGGTTTGTGCAAATTCTAGGAAGTATCCTTAAAGGGAAGTGTCTTTTTCTGCATCTTTGTTCTTTTAGCTGCCTGGCGTGTGGATGTGATGGCTGCTGCTCAAGCAGCCATGGAAGCCGTGTGTTGAGGAGGGCAGAGCAATAAGAGAGGAGGGGCCTGGGCCCCTGGTGATGGTGCGGTGGCCATACTGCTCCAGGCTGCCTGTTTGCATGAGAGACAAATACAATCCTACCTTGCTGAAGCCTCTGGGTTTTCTGGCACAGTCAACCAAACAAATCCTAATATTCAAACTGTTTAATTCCTTTCACTAAAGCTGACATCCCTCATTACAGAGGTCCCATTGTTGTCCTCTAAATTTCAAATTTGTCTGTTTCAGATCTTCTCTACTTTGTAGGCTAAATGAATGTGTTCAAGGTGGGTAGAGGTGGGTAGGAAGCAGAAAAACGGATAGTTTTAATTTGGGAAAGCCAGAGTGTGCTGTGAAGATGCAGGAGGGGCAGCCAGAAGCAAGAGGTGCTCAAACTCCATCAGCTGCTGCCTGATCCCGGGTATACCTATGACTGCCTCTCAGTGGCCAATCTGCTGGCCCTCTAAAACCTGCCCTGGCTCTGGGCAGGAAGCCTTTGAGGAAGCCGGCCAGCTCAGGACTGAGCTCCGTGCTCCTTGCTGCTGTCTCTTAGCTGGTGCCTGAGCTGTGCCTGGCACAGGGTGTGTGCTTGGTGGTTATCTGTTGAATAAATGAATGAATGTGAGGTAGCCAAGTAGAAAGGGGTCATTGGAGAACCTCCAGCTGGCCTGTGCACCGGGAGGAGTGCACACTGTGATAGAGCCTCGGGAAGTTCCGCTATTTGCAGAGGGAGGAGCCTGGCCTCTCCTGTTGTAGGGTGGAACCTGGGATTCAATCTGTGGGGCGCGAAGCCTATACTAGCGGGACTTTCGCTACATGCATACAATGTGTGGTGAGCAAATCAGGGTAACTGGGATAGCCATTGCTTCAAAATTTTAACTTTTCTTTGTTAGGAACATTTGAATTATTTTCTTCTAGCTATTTTGAAGTAGATAACAAATTATTATTAATTATAGCCACCCTCCTGTACTATCAAACACTAGATCTTGTTCATTTAATCTAACTGTATTTTTGTGCCCTTTAATCAACTTCTCTTCAACCCCACCTTCCCCCTACCCTTCCCAGCCTCTGGTAACCACCAGTCTACTCTCTATCTCCATGAGATCCACGTTTTTAGCTCCCACATGAGTGAGAACATGCGATACCCGTCTTTCTGTACCTGGTTTATTTTACTTAACATAATGACCTCCAGTTCCATTCATGTTGCTGCCAATGACAGAATTTCACTCTTTTTTATGGCTGAAAAATATGCCATTGTGAATAGGTACCACATTGTCTTTATCCATTCATCTGTTGATGGACTCTTAGGTTGATTCCGTGTCCTGGCTATTGTGAATAGTGCTGGCAAAAACATGAAGATGCAGTTATCTCTTTGATATATTAATTTCCTTTCTTTTGGATTTATACCCAGCAGTAGGATTGCTGGATCATATGGTAGTTCTATTTTCAGTTTTTTGAGGAACCTCCATGCTGTTTTCCACAGTGGCTGTACCAATTTAACATTCCTACCAACAGTGTGTAAGACTTCCCCTTTCTCTGCATCCCTTCCAGCATCTGTTGTTTTTTGTCTTTTTGATAAAAGCCATTTTAACTGGGGTGAGATGATATCTCATTGTGGTTTTGATTTACATTTCTCTGATCATTAGTGATGTTGAGCATTCTTTCACATACTTGTGGTTCATTTGTATGTTTCAAGAAATGTCTATTCAGATCTTTTGCACATTTAAAACTCAGATTATTTGTGTTTTTTTGCTGTTAAGTTGTTTGAGTTCCTTATATTTTCTGGTTACTAATCTCTTGTTGGATGGATAGTTTGCAAATATTTTCTCCCATTCTGTAGTTTGTCTCTTCACTTTGTTGATTGTTTCCCTTGCTGTGCAGAAGCTTTTTAGTTTGATGTCATCTCATTTGTCTATTTTTGCTTTCCTTGCCTGTGCTTTTTGAAGTCTTACCCAAAATATCTTTGCCCAGGCGAGTGTCCTGAAGTGTTTCCCCAAAGTTTTCTTCTAGTAGTTTTATAGCTTCAGGTCTTAAATTTACGTCTTTAATCAATTTTGATTTGATTTTTGTATACGGTGAGAGATAGAGGTTTAGTTTTATTATTCTGCATATGGATATTCAGTTTTCCCAGCACCATTTATTAAAGAGACTGTTATTTCCTTAATGTATATTCTTGATGCTTTTGCCAAAAATGAGTTGGCTGTAAATGCATGGATTTATTTCTGTTTTCTCTATTCTATTCCATTCATGTCTGTTTTTATGCCGGGATTAGGCTGTTTTTGTTACTATATCTTTGTAGCATATTTTGAAGTCAGGCAATATGATGCCGCCAGCTTTGTTCTTTTTGCTCAGGATTGCTCAGGCTATTAGGGGTATTTGTGTTTCTGTGCTTATTTTGGAATTGTTTTTTCTATTTCCATGAAGAAAGCATTGGTATTTTGATTGGGATTGCATTGAATTTGTAGATCACTTTGGGTGTTGACATTTAACAATATTAATTCTTCCGTTTCATGATCACGGAATATCTTTCTCTTTTTTGTGTCCTTGTCAATTTCTTTCATCAGTGTTTTGTCATTTTCCTTGTAGAGACCTCTCACTTCTTTGGTTAAATTTATTTCTATGAGCCAGGTGCAGTGCCTCACGCCTGTAATCCTAGCACTTTGGGAGGTCAAGGTCGGCAGATCACTTGAGGCCAGGAGTTGGAGACCAGCCTGGCCAACATGGCAAAACCCTGTCTCGACTAAAAATACAAAAATTAGCCAGGTGTGGTGGCGCACACCTGTAATCTCAGCTACTCAGGAGGCTGAGGCACGAGAATTGCTTGAACCTGGGAGGCAGAGGTTGCAGTGGGCTGAGATCGCGCCACTGCACTCCAGCCTGAGTGACGGAGTAAGACTCTGCCTCAAAAAAAATATACATAGAGAGAGTTCTATGTATTTTGTATTTGTTGTAGCTTTTGTAAATGGGGTTACATCTTGACTTTTTTCCAGACTGTTTGCTGTTGGCATATATAAATGCTACTGATTTTAGTATGTTGACTTGTATCCCGTACTGAATTTGTTGATGCGCTCTAAAGGTTTTTTGGTGGAGTCTTCAGGTTTTTCTAAATAAAAGATCATATCACCTGTGAACAAGGATAATTTGACTTCTTCCTCTCTGATACGAATCCCCTTTATTTCTTTCTCTTGCCTAATTGCTCTGGCTGGGACTTCCAGTCCCCAGCTCTTTATTCCCCCTTTTCCCCACTTGGGGCCACTGACTGCATTTCCTCTTCTCCCTTGCCTTCCTGTATTGACTCAGCCCTACTCGGCCCTGCCCTCTGCCCCTCTGCCAACTATTGACCTCAGGCTGAAAGAATTTAAGTAGACCTGTCCCAATATTCTGTAACTCAGTATCAGGTCATTATTGGTGGCAATCAGTTCTGATCTGGGGCCCCACTTCTCACGCGTGGGCTTCCCCTTGTTTCCAAGACTCAAACCCTCCTCCAGCGGAGTCCCATCTTGGAGCACTGGACTTCTGTCTTGTTCTTCAGACCTGAGTCCCACCAGGGTGAGTGGCCTAGGCTGGGAGGCCTCTGTGATTTGTTCCTTCCTTGTTCCTGGCAGGTCCTACTCCCTTGGGAATGGAGTCCCGCTGCCCTCTGGAAGCCCTGCCTGCCCTGGACTCCCTGGCATCTGGCTTTGTCCTTCTCTTGGGGCCTTTCTAACACCAATAGTTTAACTTAAACCCTTCATTTATTAATGTAGCTGAGTCATTTCTACATACCAGGAACTTCTGTGGGCACTGGTGATATAGTAGAGAATAAGACAAGGTGGTCTGGGCCCCTGGGGAGCTTATAGACAACAGTGTAGAAATATATTAAACATAATTCTGTATGGTGGTCAGTGCCATGAAAATCCTGAGGGCTGTGTGCATGACCACTCTTCAGGTAGCCTTGGCCAGAACCAGTTCCTCTTCCTTTCTTGCTTGTATTTCTCAAAAATAACTGTAGAAAGTGCTGGGAATGCAACATGCTGAGATAAGGAAGAACTGGCCAAAACAGCCTGGGGTCTGTTCCTGTCCTTCCTAGAACGGGATGCCCTACAAAACTTTAACCCAGCAAATCAGGTTGCTGGTGGGGTTTAAATCCAGGTGGTCTGCTTTCTGAGGTCCCTTAGCTGTGGTGCAAGTTGGGGACATGTAGACAAGATTCCATCCACCCCGGGCAACTTTCCTGAGCCTCAGGGGACTGGTTCACCACAAATCCCAGGTTCCTACTGTCCCTTGCTGCCTGTGAGTGATAAAGTTGCTTTATTTAACTTGCTGTGTGAGTGGTCTATTTCACTTGACTCGTGCAAGTGGTAGAAATTGCGGCCCAAAACACGGTGGGCTGAAGTGGCAACTAGAGCATAGCAAGCCTGCTTTGCATGGTGAGAGTGTTTTATAGGGGAACCTGGGCAGGTCTGAGGGGGTCAGGGAAGGCTTCTCGGAGGAAACGATGTGAAAGTTGAGGTCTGAAGGAAAAGCAGAGGCTCTAGGTGGAAGGGGAGAGTGTTCTCAGGAGAGGTGATGGCATGGGCAAGGTTCTGAGGCAGGAAGGTAGGTGGCAGAAAACCTGAGAGTTTGAGCACAATCAATGAGAGGAAGAAGGATGTATGGGAAGGCTGGAACCTGGGCGGGGCCTTCTGATGGCCCACGGAGCATGCCTGTCCGGGCCTCTCCCTGGTGTGGGCCTGAGCCTTGCCCCTGCACACCCAGGTAGATCCTATCCAGGTCTTGCCACTTCCAGCTGCCCACAGGTACGGGGCCATGCCTAGCTGGGTCCCAAATTCTCACATCTTATCTCTCCCTCCTCATAGACCCCTTCCTGTTGCCACACAAATCTTGGCTTCACTCAACACTGCAGGATCCCACGTCATAATTTAGAATCTCTTTTAGGAGGGTCAGCTGCTTGCCCTTAGAACCTCAGGAGAAGAGAAAAAAACCAAAAGGCAAAAAAGGGCAATCCCCTTCAGCTATGCTTCAATGATAGGGACGGAAATTCTGGGTTTGATCTTCCCTGAGTTTTGTGGTGGCCTGGAGACGCGGCTGTGACTCAGCCCACTGCCTCTGCTACCTGTGAGCTGCCCACACTGAGGGGTGAGTCACCTGAAGCCCCCTCATGGGCACAAGCCTTGTGGGGAGAAAAGTTCAAAGAGAAAACATGAGAGGGACATCATCACCAGGCCCTGCTGGGAGCTTCAGTACATCCTGCAATTCTGGAACCAGATCGGCTCTGTTACTTCCTTTGATTAAACTTCTGTTTTCCCTCAACCCACTGGATCCATCTTTGAGTTATTTAATTCCAACTGTAATAAAAAATCCATTGAACCACGCACTAATGCAATATGAGGCTGGGAAGCAAACAGCAGGCCTGGGAGGGTGGAGCTGAGCAGAGCAGAGTCCACAGGGCTTTGTCCTTTTTATGGGGTCTGCTACATAAAATCTGATTGCATTTTGACTCAGAATGTGGGGATGGGAGACATATTCGGTGTAAGCTGGGGGCTTTGGGGGTGGGAGGAGAGACCTGTGCTGTCCTTGCTGATAGCAAAGATTTGCCCTTTTCCTCAGACACAGCTACTCTCCTTGTAGCTTTACAGAGTGTGCCAGGTCCTAGGCCTCCACGCACCTGTGTCTTAGGGGCTGCTGGCTGTGTACCAGGCACCCTTACAGTATTGACATCTTTAAACTGGAATCACAGGCTCTGACCCACCTCCCAAAAGCCAAATTGTTCTTACTCTCCTAGCTTCTGCCTTTGAGGCTCACTTGCCTCTCTCCATGCCACAGACAGCTTTGACTTCTGACTTTTTGTCTTCTGATCCCTTCCAGCCACTGTAGAACTCTCCCCTGGACCATTCTTCCAGCCAGTCTGGCTCACTAGAGTACCATAACCTGCTGTAGGCACGAGTGGTGTTGCCTGGCCTGGTTACAGGAGTCACTGAAAGAGAGAAGGCTGCCCCAGTGAACCCCTTGCTTTGGGGACCACTCCTTCTGTGCCTGTACAGCCTGACCCCACAGCCTAGCCCAGATGCAACTTTCCTCTGGGGTCTGCTTAAGGAGGACTGCCTCATCCAGGGTCCCAGGAGCTGCTTTCAGACCAGAAGTTTCCATGAAAGGACTGGACCCAAAGGAATTTCAAAACAATGAAAAACTGGTGTGCCTGGGAATGGACCAAACTCTGGGCCATCTCCCTGGAACAGGGTCCTAGAGCCCCTTGCGGGGCCAGGCATTAACCCTTGAATGTGGGACTGGGGAAGCTCCTGGATTCCACTGGAGGGTCCTGAGTGGTCAGATTGATGGGGCCTAGGAGGGGAGATGTCAGGGTAGCAGCTACTTGCTAACTTGTGGGAATATACTTCAACATTTTATCCACAGGTCAGCTGTACTGGTGCACACCAGCCGATCGGCAGTCCTGGTTGGTTCTGCTGGGCGTTTGTTGGGTAGAAAAACAGGTCTCATTTCTAGAGCTGCTTTCTCATTGGAACCGCATCCTCTTGAGGCTTCCCCAGGGGCTTGTCAGGTTGCTGACCTCAGATTCCTGTCCCTATTTGCTCTTTCTTTCTTTTTTTTTTTTTTGTGGTTATAAGGAGCAGAGAGTTCAATAGGCAAGAAAGATGGGAGAAGGCAGAAGATAGAAGCTCCCCCATACAGAGACAGAGGGAGGGGGGCTCCAAAGCCAAGAGAGGAAACCCCAAGTGGGGCAGAAACCAGCCTCCAGAGGCTGGAGGAGGCGGTGTATATATAGAGGCTGGAGGAGGTGGTGTCTGATTTGCATAGGGCCCAGGGGATTGGTTTGACCAGGCATATCATTCACGTAGCCTGCAAAAAAGCTGGCCTTCCCACCCTAGCCTTTTAATATGCAAATGCAGGGCACCAAGATATTCTACACATGTGGGGATATGTGGGGGTGGCCATGTTGTCAGGAACATGTGGGGCAAGGGCAAGAAGGCCGAGGGAATCGCCATGTTGGGTGGACTCAGTTTCTAATGGACTTCATTCGTATATCAAAGGTTGCCGGCCTGGCTCTCAGAGCTGCGGCTTTACAAGAAACTTTTCCGGAGATGCTTTAAAAAATGAAAACTTCCCAAGGACTCCTTTTTCTCCCTATCTGCTTAAAATGATTTCTTAATAAATCCTACCACATTCCTCCCTGTGGCGATATCACACTAACTGCTGTTACAGGGTTTTGGATGACGACTCTTTCTGGCTACTTCCTGCTGAAAAGGGGTGTTGAATGGGGAACAGCAGCTAGGGCTTCTCCTGGGGTGGATCTAAGGGTCCTCAGAAGAATGGCGTGTCCATGTGTGGTTAAGTTTGCAGCACCATTTGGAGTTTGATTGCTTCTGTGAGTTGGGTGATCCTCTCCTCTTGAGGTTCCAAGATAAACTCGGAGCTTCCAGACCTGTTAGAAAGTGACATTCTTCACTGACCACAGGTTAGGAACCCTGTGTGGGGACTGTGTAGACAAGGTATGAGGCCAGTTCTCCCCAAGGGGCTTTTATTGGCTCTGCATGTCAAGCTTTGTTCCTTAAAGGGAAACACACACTTTCAGTCAAAGCCTTGGTAAGATAGCCAGTTTTTCCAATTGTGTCCTGTTGACAAAGAAAAATGATTCTTTTTTTTTAAATTTAAATTTAAATTTTTATTTTTTTGAGACGGTGTTTCACTTTTGTCACCCAGGATGGAGTGCAATGGAGCGATTTTGGTTCACTGCAACCTCCGCCTCCCAGGTTCAAGTGATTTTCCTACCCTAGCCTCCTGAGCAGCTGGGACCACAGATGTTCGCCACCATGCCCAGCTAATCTTTTCTTTGTTTTTAATAGAGACATGATTTCACCATGCTGGCCAGGCTGGTCTTGAACTCCCGACCTTGGGTGATCTACCCACTTTGGCCTCCTGAAGTGCTGGGATTATTACAGGTGTAAGCCACTGCGCCCGGCCCAAAAAGGCATTTTAAACAAAAATGCTGATATTTAAAAACTGAAAATATGAGCCCAAGAGTTCAAGGCTGCAATGAGCCAATACTGCACATTTGTACTCCCGCCTGGGTGACAGAGTGAGACTTGTCAGTAAGAAAAAACAAACAAACTGAAAATAGAAAAGAGGGCTTTTACAATGTTGATGAAGTCATCTTAGAGTGCATGATTTATAAATACACAAATATCCATGTATATTTTTACAGTGATAACTATGGAAAAATGAGAATGTTAAAAAAGCCAATCTAGACAGAGTCCTTCTCATTCCACCTGCCTCTTTATGTTGGTAATACCAGGAGTCTTAAGAGAGCTGCTGTGGTCTATGTCACTTTCATCCCAGCCTCCTTTCTAATCCTGTAGCTGATGATGAAAATGTGGTAAATCCTCTGGCTTAGTTTTGATGCTTTTTCATTAATTCACTTCTGGTAGTAAATTGTGGCAGGTCTTCCACTTCCATCCCATCAGCCTTTCCATCACCTTGTCTAAAAGGGCTTTATTGTAACTGCAGCCCAGGAAGAGGTGGTTGGCCCAGACCATGGAGAGGGACAGCAGTTGGTCCAGGCAGCCACCGCCATTGGGCAGGTCATGGTAGTCAGGCAGGTGGCGCAGGATGAATTCCATGAGGGCCTTCCGTTGCTTCTCACTCTCTAAGTAGGAGTGAAACTGCTCCGCGAAGTCGGCTGCCTGCCTGCCCAAAGTGGTGGCTAAAAGAGCTGGGTTGATCTTACAATGCGTGCAGAGGTTTAGTAGAAATGCCATGCTCCTGTGCAAAATAAAATGAGTTGTTTTCTTTAAAGTTCTGAGGTTAAGGAAGTTCCAGTGTTTCAGAGTGCACTCCAGAGGGGTGCAAGCTGAAGATAATTTATTACCCATTTAGAAAACGAAGTGAGAATAAAACCATCCTCTAACTCTCCTTCCTTTCCATATGACCCAGAGTAGAGGAGAAGACAGGAAGCATCTTCCAAATGTCTTACCTCCTCGGTTTCTGGATTCCGGAACTTTTTAAAATGTGCCTGCCCCGCCCCGCCATGGTTGCAGGCGTGGTCCTCCAAGCCATGGAACCGGATGAACTAAGTCATGGGGCTAACCATGCGTACCCACACAGCCTTAGTTTATCCGCCTTGTGTGATTTGCCTTTGACTTCCTAGAACCTGTGTGATTTGCCTGGCTCCCTCTGGAGACACTGTGTTGCCTTCGGGCAAGGCTCTTTTAATGGAGGCAGTGTGCTAGATTGCCTGCTATTATAGCCCGTGCTAAAGCACTTACTCTTAAAACAGTTCTGGTTAACTTCCGAACTTAAAATTCCCTTGCCAATTAAGTACTATCTTAATCACAGACAAAATAGATTCCTTAAAAGAACGTAGGAATCGAATGGCCGTTTTCCCACTGATGGGACAATACGGGGACTAAAATGTGGCGGCCAAAGACATTTTACTCCTAACTGTTAAAAGCAGGAACTTCCCGTTCTCAGAAGAGGCCTAGATCCTGATTTCTACTAGGTGGCTTAAAAATACCATGTGCTTGCCAGAGAAACCCTAGAGAGAGTTATTGAGTTACTGCCTGCCGTGATTCACGATCTTTTCTAACAGACCTGTTTCCCTGAACTGTAAAGATTCCTGCACATTAGACATACAGAGAGAGAGTAAGAGACCGTGGATAAAAAGAGAAAGAAAGTTTGGTGACAGGGTAGCTGGCAGAGAGCCTTGAGATTAAAGGAGAGATTTAATGTTGAAATCTGCTCCATATTCACCAGTCTGATGACTGAATTTCCTTTCCCAGCCAATGCACCAAAATGATACCGCTCCGATGAGTGGAGGAACACCAGGGCTCTTGTCTCACACTGAATTGGAAAAAACGACATGGACACACATGGAGTGGTTTTAAGGAGTGGAGGGTTTAATAAGCAAGAAAGATGGGAGAAGGCAGAAGATAGAAGCTCCCTCATATGCAGACAGAGGGAGGGGAGCTCCAAAGCAGAGAGAGAACCCCCCCGCCCCGAATTTGCTCTTTCTTTTCATTTCTTTCTTTCTTTTCTTTTTTTTTTTTCTTTTTTTGAGACATAGTCTCACTCTATTGCCCAGGCTGGAGTGCAATGGCACAATTCCGGTTGTGATTCTCCTGGCTCAGCTTCCTAAGTATCTGGGATTACAGGCATGCACCACCACACCCAGCTAATTTTTGTATTTTTAGTAGAGATGGGGTTTTGCCATGTTGGCCAGGTTGGTCTCGAACTCCTGACTTCATGATTTGCCTGCCTCGGCCTCCCAAAGTGCTGGGATTACAGGCCCGAGCCACGGCGTCCAGCCCCTATGTGCTCTTTCTAAGTGGAGGGGAAGGGAAGGGAAGGAAGAGAAGTATATGATGGTCAAGAACTCAGGTGCTGGGGTCAGACTATTCTGAGTTTGACAACTGGCTGTGTCATAAGCTGTGTGACCTTAGGAATGCTGCTGAACCCCTCTGAGCCTTGGTTTTCCCATCTGAAATGTGGCGCTGATAATGCTTCTTTCATTGGGGGCCTGTAAGGGTTCAGCTGTTCAAAGTCTGTAAAACGCCTGGCATAAAGGATGCCCTTAATTAATGGTAACTAATAATACTGTAATTAGTTTGACTCTGATGGCCCAACCTGACAGTTTTTTTTCCCTCACCTACCTGACCATGCTCATATTCAGCCCCAGCTCCTCCTGGGACTTACCCTATGCCACACATTGTGCTAGACACAGATTCGGAAATGAACACCACCAGCTACACACTAAGTGCTACTTGGAGCTTAAATAAATGAACAAGGTATTTATAGATTACCACCCCTTCTCCCCCTCATATACCAACACCTCATCTGTCTTACATGCAGACACTCCTAACTATAATGACCCATTTCCTATATTTCCATAGAGAACCCAAGAGAAAGGAGGGCCTATGCCACACCAGGCCTGTGCCCACACGAAGGCAAGGGGCTGCTGGTACAGGGAGGGGCCTTTTGGACAGAGGCAGAAAACAGTGTGGGGTGGGACAGCAGGGTTCCCTGAGCCAGGACCTGGAACAGGCCTCCCAGTGACCAGAGCAGGGCAGGATCCAGTCCAGACAGGGAGGATGGGAGGGCAGTCTCTCTGGGCCCTGGGCGCAAGGTGCTTACTTGTGGTTTCTTTCTCAAGGTGAGTCAGACATTTACTGCACTGAACAGGGCTTGTTTCAAGTGGGCCACCTATGTTAGAGTAGATATGCTTTATTTAAGAGTTCTTCAAATGTATGTAGCTTAATAGACTATCCAGCTAATCTCAGTTTCCATCAAACTACCTATCTTGTGTTGAAGCAGAGATCATGTCTCAAACCTGGTCTCCCAGCTGAAACTGACAGCATACAATCTGCCAAACCTGGAAGAAGAAAGAATAGAAACCTTATTACTGGCAGCATTGTTTGCACTTATAAACCCAATGCTATGAATAGGAATGGTGAAGAGAAGTGTCCTCACGCTTTTGAAATGGAGATAATTGATTGATTTTCTAATATTGATCATTTGCAAAACAATACTCATATATATTGCCCGAGACCGATGCCACAAGTCAACATGATAGTCGGCCACATCGCTTTAGAGACACCCCTCATCATGCCCAGTACTGTTCCCTGTTACCTGCACATTTGCCGTGCCCTTGGTGTGACGCACCTGCAGGAAGGCGAGCAAGACAGTGCAGATGCACAGAGCCCATATGTTTCTCACATTAGGAACACAAAGAGGTGAGGCTGCATTTCCTACTTGTCAAGCACTCAAGCTTAATTGGGCCAGAAATACTCTCTGGTTCCTGCTTCTGCAAGACAGATCTTGGCTGTCACTAAGCATCTGTGGTACCTGGAAGGGACAAATGGAGTTCTGTGGGCTGGAGGCTTTGAGAAAGAGCAGATTTTTTCCTCCATGCCAATTATGTGTGTGGGATTTGGTTTTCTTTGTGTGTCCCAACCTTTGGCCCCAGGGCTGACATTCTGAGCATGCCTGTGTCCCCGGCACTCTGCTCCCACCACGATGCACAGGAGGCCAGCTGAACCCCTGGCACTGCAGGTGTTAGAGCAAGAGGGTTCCAAGCAGGGAGGCGGGGAAGCTTTCAGAGGCAAGGGAGGTGGAACCTGATGGGGTGAAGAGCATGGATGGAAGGGAAGAAGGGAGGGCAGGCAGGGGAGCTGTGGGAGCAAAGACAGGGTGGTAGCACACTAGTGCATTCACTTGTTCAATAGTATTTATTGAGCACTTACTGTGTGCAGCAGCGATCAAGGCAGACCCTGTTCCTGCTGTCAGGGAGAGAGAGGCAGACAACAAGCAAATGACCAGGTTTGATAATATCTGCAGTGAAATGTGCTCTGAAGAAAGATGGTGCAAGGTAAAGGGTAAGGAAGGGTGCAGGGGGTTGGTTTGGATGGGGCAGGTGGGGCAGAGTGAACCAGACTAGCAGGACATTTGGAGGACCAGGCAAGGGAGTGGTTGGCGAGATGCGGGCTTGGGGACCTTGAAGTAGGCTAAAGAGTGTTGGTGGAAACTGATGGACAGTCATCCTTGATAGTACTCACAGGAGCGGGGAGGGGGACTGCTATTTGTTTGGGCTAAGCCCTCTGCTCTGTGAAGGAATTCATTACCTTACTCCATGCAAATCCTTCAAGCCAGTGCGGAGGTGTCAGTATGTGGGAGCAACCAGTGATCCCACCACCATTTAACAGAGATGGGAACCAAGCCCAGAGCAGGGATGTGACTCACCCAAGGTCACTCACCCAGAGTGGAGGCAGGAACTCAGGTCTCCTGACAGAGTTTTCTCTGCCCAGGGAGTGGGAGGGAAGGGTAGCGCTGGCCTGGCTGGCCTTGCTCGAGAAGGTAGAAGGTAAGGGGAATGGGCAGGCCCTGGAGCCTCCCATGGAGGCATGGTGTGGCATTGCCACCTGACCAGAAAGCAGAGGTGCTGCCCTGGTTCCCTCCCCACCTCCCATTGCCTTCCTCTATTGTTGCCTCTCTCTTCTCTCTTAAGCTCTTCCTGTATTTTCCATGCAGGGCAATACAGGTGTGATGCAGGAGCTCAGACACAGGACTGGGCTCCCTAGGCCGCCTCTGATGGAAACTCCAAGATTCTATGACTTCCCTGAGAGCTCGTCTGCCAGGAAATGCCAGCCTCAGCCCAGAGCAAGGAGGAGCCTGACCCTGCCGGGGCAAGTCTGCGGGCCCCGCATGCATCGGTGTTGCAAGGGGCGCTCCTGAGGCCAGAGGTTGTGCATTTTCCAGGCTGGTGGGTGATTTGACTTTCTCTGCTCATTGAGCCAAGGCCCGGCTCTGGTGGCAACTGCCCGTGTCATGAAGGGCCTACTCATTTCATCACAGGCCCGAGCCAGGCCAACACTGGCATTGTAGCTGCCTGCCAGAGTGATCCTTCAATCCACATGAAAGCCTGAAAGCCTCTCCTTAGAGACATTAATTAGCCCCCAATTAATGCTGGGCAGAAGCTCACCCGGATAGAGAGCAGGATCAGCTGCAGCTCTGGAGGCTGCCGCCCATTTATCTGCAAATTGCCTAGCAAACCATGAAGAGGCTTCGGTCTTTTCTTATCAAAGCAATAAAACAGCTCAATGTGGAAATTACAGGGTCTTTGGAGGTTTGCTGATTTCCTTGGCCTGTCATTGAGGACTGTCCCCAATCTGGCATCCCCAGCTGTGTCTCTGGCTCTCTCCCATTCCTCACCATGGCCTAATCGCAGTGCCCAGAAAACTCTCTCAAGAGCATCTTGGCTCTGATCTGCAGCTTTGGAACGCTCAAGAGAGTGCCTCCATCAATGAGATACCAAGGTTTCCTTAAGACGTTTTCTCAGCAGGCTGTGCCAGGGTTTCTGAGGTGTGTGATGCTGTTATGGTGACCCCTCCATCCCTCTGTCCCCAAGAAGAGGACCTTATTGTTCAGGCAGTGGGGGTTTGAGTGGGGGTTGGGGGAAGAGCAAAGAGAGGCAGGAGAGGAAAGCTGGATGTGGTTCAGTGAGTGTGGGTGTCATGCCACAGGCAGCTCCTAGACACCCACACCTACTGCCCGAGCACTTCAAGGATGAAATGGTGTGTAAGACATGCACCTGGTCCTAAGGCTCACAGCAGAGGACGGCGGCCAGCCCTTCACACCACAGGCAGAGAACCACAGCAGAGCCGCAGGCTGCCTCTGTCCCAGAAGGAAAGCTGGACATTTGGCCAGATCACTTAGCCCTCCTTTTCTTTATTTCAGCCCCAGGCACGCGCTCTCAGGAGGCCAGTATCCCAGGGTCTGTCCAGGGAAGAGGAGCAGGGGCAAGGGGCCCTCTGCATCGTGGGCAGATGGTGCGAGCTGATGGGTGTCCCATGCATTCCGCCCCAGCAAACCCCAGACCAGGAAGAGTCTCTTGAGTAGGGCAGGGCAGGGCAGGGGTATCTTTTTATTTTTTTATTTTTTAAATTATACTTTAAGTTCTAGGGTACATGTGCACAACGTGCAGGTTTGTTACATATGTATTCATGTGCCATGCTGGTGTGCTGCACGCATTAACTGGTCATTTACATTAGGTATTTCTCCTAATGCTATCCCTCCCCGCTCCCCCTACCCCACGACAGGCCCCGGTGTGTGATGTTCCCCACCCTGTGTCCAAGTGTTCTCATTGTTCAATTCCCACCTATGAGTGAGAACGTGCAGTGTTTGGTTTTCTGTCCTTGTGATAGATTGCTCAGAATGATGGTTTCCAGCTTCATCCATGTCCCTACAAAGGACATGAACTCATCCTTTTTTATGGCTGCATAGTATTCCATGGTGTATATGTGCCACATTTTCTTAATCCAGTATATCATTGATGGACATTTGTGTTGGTTCCAAGTCTTTGCTATTGTGAATAGAATAGTGCCGCAATAAACATACGTGTGCATGTGTCTTTATAGTACCATGATTTATAATCCTTTGGGTATATACCCAGTAATGGGATCACTGGGTCAAATGGTGTTTCTAGTTCTAGATCCTTGAGGAATTGCCACACTGTCTTCCACAATGGTTGAAGTAGTTTACAGTCCCACCAACAGTGTAAAAGTGTTCCTATTTCTCCATATCCTCTCCAGCACCTGTTGTTTCCTGACTTTTTAATGGTTGCCATTCTAACTGGTATGAGATAGTACCTCATTGTGGTTTTGATTTGCATTTCTCTGATGGCCAGTGATGATGAGCATTTTTTCATGTGTCTTTTGGCTGCATAAATGTCTTCTTTTGAGAAGTGTCTGTTCATGTCCTTTGCCCACTTTTTGATGAGGTTGTTTGATTTTTTCTTGTAAATTTATTTAAGTTCTTTGTAGATTCTGGATATTAGCCCTTTGTCAGATGGGTAGATTGCAAAAATTTTCTCCCATTCTGTAGGTTGCCGGTTCACTCTGATGGCAGTTTCTTTTGCTGTGCAGAAGCTCTTTAGTTTAATTAGATCCCATTTGTCTATTTTGGCTTTTGTTGCCATTGCTTTTGGTGTTTTAGTCATGAAGTTGCTGCCCATGCCTATGTCCTGAATGGTATTGCCTAGGTTTTCTTCTAGGGTTTTTGTGGTTTAAGGTTTAACATTTAAGTCTTTAATCCATCTTGAATTAATTTTTGTACAAGGTGTAAGGAAGGGATCCAGTTTCAGCTTTCTACATATGGCTAGCCAGTTATCCCAGCACCATTTATTAAATAGGGAATCCTTTCCCCATTTCTTGTTTTTGTCAGGTTTGTCAAAGATCAGATGGTTGTAGATGTGTAGTATTATTTCTGAGGGCTCTGTTCTGTTCCATTGGTCTATATCTCTGTGTTGGTACCAGTACCATGCTGTTTTGGTTACTGTGGCCTTGTAGTATAGTTTGAAGTCAGGTAGCGTGATGCCTCCAGCTTTGTTCTTTTGGCTTAGGATTGTCTTGGCAATGTGGGCTCTTTTTTGGTTCCATATGAACTTTAAAGTAGTTTTTTCCTGTTCTGTGAAGAAAATCATTGGTAGCTTGATGGGGATAGCATTGAATCTATAAATTACCTTGGGCAGTATGGCCATTTTCACGATGTTGATTCTTCCTATCCATGAGCATAGAATGTTCTTCCATTTGTTTGTGTCCTCTTTTATTTCGTTGAGCAGTGGTTTGTAGTTCTCCTTGAAGAGGTCCTTCACATCCCTTGTAAGTTGGATTCCTGGGTATTTTATTCTCTTTGAAGCAATTGTGAATGGGAGTCCACTCATGATTTGGCTCTCTGTCTGTTATTGGTGTATAGGAATGCGTGTTATTTTTACACATTGATTTTGTATCCTGAGACTTTGCTGAAGTTGCTTATCAGTTTAAGGAGATTTTGGGCTGAGACAATGGAGTTTTCTAAATATACAATCATCTCATCTGCAAACAGGGACAATTTGACTTCCTCTTTTCCTAATTGAATACCCTTTATTTCTTTCTCCTGCCTGATTGCCCTGGCCAGAACTTCCAAGACTATGTTGAATAGGAGTGGTGAGAGAGGGCATCTCTGTCTTGTGCCAGTTTTCAAAGGGAATGCTTCCAGTTTTTGCCCATTCAGTATGATATTGGCTGTGGGTTTGTCATAAATAGTTCTTATTATTTTGAGATATGTCCCATCAATACCTAGCTTATGCTTATTTTAGCATGAAGAGCTGTTGAATTTTGTCGAAGGCCTTTTCTGCATCTATTGAGATAATCATGTGGTTTTTGTCTTTGGTTCTGTTTATATGATGCATTACGTTTATTGATTTTTGTATGTTGAAACAGCCTTGCATCCCAGGGATGAAGCCAACTTGATTGTGGTGGATAAGCTTTTTGATGTGCTGCTGGATTCGGTTAGCCAGTATTTTATTGAGGATTTCTGCATCGATGTTCATCAAGGATATTGGTCTAAAATTCTCTTTTTTTGTTGTGTCTCTGCGGGGCTTTGGTATCAGGTTGCTGATACCAAATGATGATGCTGGCCTCAAAAAATGAGTTAGGGAGGATTCCCTCCTTTTCTATTGATTGGAATAGTTTCAGAAGGAATGGTACCAGCTCTTCTTTTTACCTCTGGTAGAATTTGGCTGTGAATCCGTCTGGTCCTGGACTTTTTTTGGTTGGTAGGCTATTACTTATTGCCTCAGTTTCAGAGCCTGTTATTGGTCTATTCAGAGATTCAGCTTCTTCCTGGCTTAGTCTTGGGAGGGTGTATGTCCAGGAATTTGTCCATTTCTTCTAGATTTTCTAGTTTATTTGCGTAGAGGTATTTCTAGTATTCTCTGATGGTAGTTTGTATTTCTGTGGGATCGGTGGTGATATCCCCTTTATCATTTTTTATTGCATCTATTTGATTCTTCTCTCTTTTCTTCTTTATTAGTCTTGCTAGCGTTCTATCTATTTTGTTGATTTTTTCAAAAAACCAGCTCCTGGATTCATTTATTTTTGAAGGTTTTTTGTGTCTCTATCTCCTTCAGTTCTGCTCTGATCTTAGTTATTTCTTGCCTTCTGCTAGCTTTTGAATGTGTTTGCTCTTGCTTGTCTAGTTCTTTTAATTGTGATGTTAGGGTGTCGATTTTAGATCTTTCCTGCTTTCTCTTGTGGGCATTTAGTGCTATAAATTTCCCTCTACACACTGCTTTAAAAGTCCCAGATACTCTGGTATGTTGTGTCTTTGTTCTCATTGGTTTCAAAGAACATCTTTATTTCTGCCTTCCTTTCGTTATTTACCCAGTAGTCATTCAGGAGCAGGTTTTTCAGTTTCCATGCAGTTGTGTGGTTTTGAGTGAGTTTCTTAATCCTGAGTTCTAATTTGATTGCACTGTGGTCTGAGAGACAGTTTGTTAAGATTTCTGTTCTTTTACATTTGCAGAGGAGTTCTTTACTTCCAACTATGTGGTCAATTTTGGTATAAGTGGGATGTGGTGCTGAGAAGAATGTATATTCTGTTGATTTGGGGTGGAGAGTTCTGTAGATGCCTATTAGGTCTGCTTGGTGCAGAGCTGAGTTCAAGTCGTGGATATCCTTGTTAACTTTCTGTCTCGTCCATCTGTCTAATGTTGACAGAGGGGTGTTAAAGTCTCCTATTATTATTGTGTGGGAGTCTAAGTCTCTTTGTAGATCTCTAAGGACTTGCTTTATGAATCTGGGTGCTCCTGTGTTGGGTGCATATATATTTAGGATAGTTAGCTCTTCTTGTTGAATTGATTCCTTTACCATTATGTAATGGCCTTCTTTGTCTCTTTTCATCTTTGTTTGTTTAAATCCTGTTTTATCAGAGACTAGGATTGCAATCCCTGCTTTTTTTGTTTTCCATTTGCTTGGTAGATCTTCCTCCATCCCTTTATTTTGAGCTTATGTGTGTCTCTGCACATAAGATGGGTCTCCTGAATACAGCACACTGATGGGTCTTGACTCTTTATCCAATTTGCCAGTCTGTGTCTTTTAATTGGGGCCTTTAGCCCATTTACATTTAAGGTTAATACTGTTTTGTGTGAATTTAATCCTGTCATTATGATGTTAGCTGGTTATTTTGCTCGTTAGTTGATGCAGTTTCTTCCTAGCATTGATGATCTTTACAATTTGGCATGTTTTTGCAGTGGCTGGTACGTGTTGTTCCTTTCCATGTTTAGTGCTTCCTTCAGGAGCTCTTGTAAGGCAGGCCTGGTGGTGACAAAATCTCTCAGCATTTGCTTGTCTGTAAAGGATTTTATTTCTCCTTCACTTATGGAGCTTAGTTTGGCTGGATATGGAATTCTGGGTTGAAAATTCTTTTCTTTAAGAATATTGAATATTGGCCCCCACTCTCTTCTCGCTTGTAGAGTTTCTGCTGAGAGATCCGCTGTTACTCTGATGGGCTTCCCTTTGTGGGTAACCCGACCTTTCTCTCTGGCTGCCCTTAACATTTTTTCATTCATCTCAACCTTGGTGAATCTGACAATTATGTGTCTTGGGGTTGCTCTTCTCAAGGAGTATCTTTGGGTGTTCTCTGTATTTCCTGAATTTGAATGTTGGCCTGCCTTGCTAGGTTGGGGGAGATCTCCTGGATAATATCCTGAAGAGTGTTTTCCAACTTGGTTCTATCCTCCCTGTCACTTTCAGATACACCAATCAAATGTAGATTTGGTCTTTTCACATAGTTCCAGATTTCTTGGAGGCTTTGTTCATTTCTTTTTACTCTAAACTTCTCTTCTCGCTTCATTTCATTCATTTGGTCTCCACTCACTGATACCCTTTCTTCCACTTGATCGAATTGGCTACTGAAGCTTGTGCATGTGTCACATAGTTCTCCTGCCATGGTTTTCAGTTCCATCTGGTCATTTAAGGTCTTCTGTACGCTGTTTATTCTAGTTAGCCATTCTTCTAATCTTTTTTCAAAGTTTTTAACTTCCTTGCTACGGGTTTGAACATCCTCCTTTAGCTCAGAGAAGTTTGTTATTACCGATCTTCTGAAGCTTACTTCTGACAACTCATCAAAGTCATTCTCCATCCAGCTTTGTTCCGTTGCTGGTGAGGAGCTGCGATCCTTTGGAGGAGAAGAGGTGCTCTGTTTTTTAGAATTTTCAGCTTTTCTGCTCTGGTTTCTCCCCATCTTTGTGGTTTTATCTACCTTTGGTGTTTGATGTTGGTGACCTACAGATGGGGTTTTGGTGTGGATGTCCTTTTTGTTGATGTTGTTGCTATTCCTTTCTGTTTGTTAGTTTTCCTTCTAACAGTCAGTACCCTCAGCTGCAGGTCTGTTGGAGTTTTCTGGAGGTCCACTCCAGACTCTTTTTGCCTGGGTATCACCACCGGAGGCTTCAGAACAGCAAATATTGCAGAACAGCAGATGTTGCTGCCTGATCCTTCCTCTGAAAGCTTCGTCTCAGAGGGGCACCCGGCTGTATGAGGTGTCAGTCAGCTCCTACTGGGAAGTGTCTCCCAGTTAGGCTACTCGGGGGTCAGGGACCCACTTGAGGAGTCAGTCTGTCTGTTCTCAGATCTCAAACTCCGTGCTGGGAGAACCACTGCTCTCTTCAAAGCTGTCAGGCAGGGATGTTTAAGTCTGCAGGAGTTTCTGCTGCCTTTTGTTCAGCTATGCCTGGGCAGGGGTATCTTTTACTATAGTTTAAGGAGATAGAAGTGGGAATAAGAAAGAAGAAAAGGTAAGGGCAGTGAAAAAAAGAGTGTGTGAGGTGGACATCCTTCCACTCCTGACTCCCACCACCACACATAGATACAGACAGAGGGAAAGGAAGGAGAGAGGGATCCTGGAGGAGGATGGAAGGATGCATATTGGGATAAACACTCATTCCTTAATAATCTCTCAAGCTTGAACCACAGAGCAAATTGTGGTCCCTTATCACCGTTTTTGAAATACCATGATCATCAGCAAACATTGAGAGTCCTCTCTGCTGGCTGTTCTGCTAAATGCTACAGAAGCAAAAGCTGCCTTGGGCACATTGGCCATCTCTTTGGGAGAGAACTGTGTTCAAGTGAGTCCACATCCATAGTGAGAGCCGCACAAGGGACGAATTAGCCAGCCAAGAACATGACTTTCATGATGATAAATGACTTGTCTGTATTACAATATTTTGGCATTTAAAAAAATAGAGCTCTGTTTTCCAATTGAAGTCTGAAAAAAGGTTTAGGTTTAGTTAGTTTCTTTGGGCTGGAAGGAACAGGGTCATTTCCCCATCCATCATGACATGGCAGCTGCCCCAAGCCAAGAACTGGAGAGGGCTGGTGTGAGCATTCCCTGTCACCACCTTTAGGGTTCATAGTAGCCCCAAAGTTTGAACAGGCAAAGGGAACCACTTCATTTAGAGTGACCTAGGCTGTCTCATCTTGCAGCTGGGCAATTAAGTCCCCACATTATTTCATCTCTTACAATATTGTCAGCATGTGAGGCACATCCAAACCAGCTTCTTATGCAACACATTCTGGTCCCCAACACTTAGACCACCAGCCTTGCTGCTCAGAAGATGTGGGGTGCTGAGCCATGTGCCTCTTTTCCTGGCTGGAGGCATTTCTACTTTTAAAAAGCTGCGAGCATATCATGTTGCAAGAAGCTATGCAAACAGATTGTTAAGGGAACAGAGATTACTAATGGAACTTTAAGACCCATATATAACAAATTTATTTGAATACATATTCAATGACACAGGAAGTCATTTAAAACATCGTGTAAAATATTGTGAATAAGAAAGTTCACGCAAGTGGCTAGTCTTCAGTGCTTTAACCCTTACCCTGCATATTGCTCTGTCCCCGTCATAGGCTCCTGCCATGCCCTGCCCTCTGGAATTAGTTGGTCCTGTCCTGGGTTCAGGGATGTCCAGAGCATAGGCCAGCCTTTGGGGTGCCGGTGAAGTAGGGGCCCCTCCAGCCTAAATCTAGAGTCTGGAGCCTGCTCCTGCTGTTCCTGAGCCCAGGGCTCCTCTTGCAACCTGATTTAGTGATGAAATCTTTATGACCTGTTGAATATCAGTCGTTCTAGGGAGGAGGACTTTCCTCACTATTGCCAACTTCCTGTTTTGTCTCGAACCCCCCTTCCCCTCTATATTAGTCAGGGTTCTCTAGAGGGACAGAACTAATAGTGTGTGTGTGTGTACACATATATATATACACACACACATATATATGTTGTGTATATATATATATATATATATAAAGGGAAGTTTATTAAGTAGTAGTAACTCACATGATCACAAGGTCCTACAATAGGCCATCTGCAATCTGAGGAGCAAGGAAGCCAGTCCAAGTCCCAAAGCTGAAGGCCTTGGAGTCCAATATTTGAGGGCAGGAAGCATCCAGCATGAGACAAAGATGTAGGCTTGGAGGCTAAGCCAGTCTAGCCTTTTCACATTTTTCTGCCTGCTTTATATTCTGGCCACGCTGGCAGCTGATTAGATGTTGCCCACCCAGATTAAGGGTGGGTCTGCCTTTCCCAGCCCACTGACTCAAATGTTAATCTCCTTTGGCAGCACCCTCACAGACACACCCAGGATCAATACTTTGCATCCTTCAATCCAATCAAGTTGACACTCAGTATTAACCATCACACCCTCCTCTCTCCCCTCAGAGCTGAGATCCTTGGCCAGTGGAGGACAGGTTCTCTTTCCCAAGGATGTCCAAGTGTTGCTTGGCATTAGGCTCTGTCTCTTGCCAGAGCCCCCCTTACCTCCTGATGCCAATCCCGTGACTGGATTACCTACCACCTGTTGGCAGTGACATTGCCTTCAGCTTCTTGGGATCCACCTGCTAGGCTGGGCTTCTATTTGTGGCCAGCCGCTGAGCTGGTCCTCCTTTGTCTGTGTCCAGCCACTGGGCCTAGAGCCTGGCCCTCTTGGCTGGCACCCGACCTGGCTTTTGGAGAATAGGATGACACCTGCCTCACTCCTGAGCCCTCAACCAGGGTCTGATCATGATGATGATGATAATGATGACAATGATAGCTACCACTTGACACACGTTGCCTTTATTCACTTTTCTTTTTTAACTTTTTGTGATGAAAAAATGTCAAACATATACAAAAAAAAAAAAGAGAGAGAATAGTAAGGAACCCTCATGTATCTATCCATCACCCAACTTCAACCATTATGAACTTTTAGCCCATCTTGTTTTCTCTATTCTACCCATTTTTGTTGCTCATTCATTTGTTTACTGGAGCATTTTAAAGCAAATTCTAGATATCTCAGTTATAAATGCACAAATATCTTCAGGTCATTTTGAATTGATAGTAAACACACATATATATAAACCACCAAGCCATGATCACACCTAGCATAAACTAATTCAATTGTCTTTATGGAATTATCTTTTATCAGTAAGTTTGTCCAAATCAGGTGTCAAAGCCTATAGGTCCATTTAATTAAGTCTCTTAAGACTCCTCCATTCTTTCAGTCTGTAGCAGCCTGCTCTCTTCTTTTTCATGCCTATACTTTGTTAGAGAACCTGAGTGATTTGTCCAGTAGAATGCTCCACATTCTGGATTGGGATAAATGCTTTCTTGTGATGTCATTTAACTTGTTCTTCCATATTCTGTATTTTCTTTTTAGCTGTTATTTAAGTCAAGAAACTTGATCAGATCCAGGCAGTCGTATCAAGGATGGAGAGGCACTGGAAACTGACATCCTGGAGGGAAGGGGTATTTTATCACTGACATTGTCTAGAACTGCCAGTGCATGGCAATGATAAAAACCATTGAATTGGTCTAATTATTTCTGTAGAATTCTCTACAAAATACCCTGCTATTGCCTATACACAAGTGGATCAGTATCTCCCCCAAACCCTCCTTGGTAGGCCGCTGGATTCAGGCTCCATTTTTAGGCAAGAATCCCGTACAGGGGGTGCTGTGTGCCTCTTATTACATTACTGCATGAGGCACAGGATGTCTGCTTTGTCTCTCTTTTTGTGATCAGGTAGGTTCAGGTCCTGCCAACCTGATGGTTTTAGCAGCTCTGGTTCATTATTTTCTTAGTGGTTGCAAGGTAGTGATATTTCAATTCTTGAAAAATGTTTTTTTCTTTTAAGACAAGGTTTTACTGTGTTGCGCAGGCTGGTGTGCAATGGTGCAAACACGGCTCACTGCAGCCTCAAACTCCTGGGCTCAAGAGATCCTCTTGCCTCAGCCTCTCAGGTAGCTGGGACCACAGGTTCATGCCACTACACCTGGCTAATTTTTTGATTTTTTTGTAGAGATGGTGTCTTGCTGTGTTGTCCAGGCTGGTCTCAAATTCCTGGCCTCAAGCAATCCTCCTGCCTCAGCCTCCCAAAATGCTAGGCTTACAGGCATGAGCCATCATACTTCCAACTTGTTACCTGACCATTATTTTCTATAAAGAATAAGTTTCTCTGCTGAGTGTGGTGGCTCACGCCTGTAATCCCAGCACTTTGGGAGGCCGAGGTGGGCAGATCACGAGGTCAGGAGATCGAGACCATCCTGGCTAACATGGTGAAACCTCGTCTCTACTAAAAATACAAAAAATTAGCTGGGCATGGTGGTGGGCGCCTGTAGTCTCAGCTACTCAGGAGGCTGAGGCAGGAGAATGGTGTGAACCCGGGAGGCAGAGGTTGCAGTGAGCTGAGATTGCACCACTGCACTCCAGCCTGGGTGACAGAGCAAGACTCTGTCTCAAAAAAAAAAAAAAAAAAAGAAAAAAGAATAATTTTCTCTGCTTGCAGGCATTAGCTTGCTTGCTTTCTCTCTCTTTTCTTTCTTTCTTTCTTTCTCTTTCTTTCTTTCTCTTTCTCTCTCTCTCTTCCTTCCTTTCCTCCTTTCCTTTCCTTTCCTTTCCTTTCCTTTCCTTTCCTTTCCTTTCCTTTCCTTTCCTTTCCTTTCCTTTCCTTTCCTTTCCTTTCCTTTCCTTTCCTTTCCTTTCCTTTCCTTTCCTTTCCTTTCCTTTCCTTTCCTTTCCTTTCCTTTCCTTTCCTTTCCTTTCCTTTCCTTTCCTTTCCTTTCCTTTCCTTTCCTTTCCTTTCCTTTCCTTTCCTCTTTCTTTCTTTTGAGATGGAGTCTCACTATGTTGACCAGGTTTGTCTTGAACTCCTGGTCTTAAGCAATCCTCTCACCTTGGCCTCCCAAAATGCTGGGATTACAGGCGTGAGCCACCAGACAATAGCTTTCAGAGAAGGAGTTGGTACCATAGCAGCCTAAAATATTGACCAATGCGTTGTATTGCTTTTAATATCATTGGGCACACAGATTTTTATGTTTGATTATGCTATATGTACTCTCACATTTTTTAAAGTGAAAAAAATTATGGGTTCGTACCAATGCTTCCAATTCAAATTTAAGATTACAGGGTTTTTACTCAACTTGGTTGGGTTTACATTTTCATTTTTTTTCTTTGCTGAAAAGCCTGGTTTTTAACAATTTTGACATAATTACTTATTTACCTTATTCTATAATATAACTATAATAGTTTCAAAATAGCTAAGTGAATATTGCTGCTAACAGTAAGATTACTGAATACAGTGTAAGGTTTCTTTGTGGCTCATTTTGTCCGTAGAACATATCCTGCTAGGACTGTGTAATTGAAATTTTTAATTTTAAAGTCATGTGAAGTGATTATTTTCTTCATGTTGTTGTGCCATGGACTTCATGTGCCGTTAGGTACATTTCTTTCCTCTTACTTTCAATTTTTAAGACTTGCTTTTCTGCCTTTTTGATTTTTAAAAAATTTGTATTCAAAGTCAAAACTATCTAACAAGATATATTCAGAGAAGTCTAGCTCCTATTCATGTCTTCTCCATCCTGTTCTCTCTCTCTTAATAGGTGGCCGTTTTTATGAGTTTTTGGCTTATTCATTCAGCAATTTTTTAAAATGTAAGCGAATTTGTATATATTCCCATTCTTTACTCCCATTTCGTAGTTAATGATGGTAACAATTTTTTTGTTATTCTTTCCAGTTAGAGATGCAGTTTCTTTCTTCTTTTCTTTTCCTTTTTCCCTTCCCTTCCCTCCCCTCTCCTCTCCTCCCCTCCCCTCTTCTTTTCTCTTTTTCTTTTCTTTTGACAGACTCTCCATCTGTCACCCAGTTTGGAGTGCAGTGGCACAATGACAGCTCACTGCAGTCTCAACCTCCTGGCCTCAAGTGATCTTCCCACCTCAGCCTCCAGAGTAGCTGGAACTACAGGTGCCTGGCACCATGCCCAGCTAATAAAAAAAATTTTGTAGAGATGGGGTCTCACTATGTTGCCCAGGTCTCAAACTCCTGGCCCCAAGCAGTACTCCTGCCTCAGCCTCCCAAAGTGCTGGGATTATAGGTGTGAGCCACTGAGCTAGAGATGAAGTTTCTTTCTCCTCCCCTTAAACTGGGTGGGTCCCAACTGTTTTAACCACTAGAATGCAACAGAAACAGTGCTCTGCCAGTTCTAGGCCTAAGAGGACTGGCAGCTTTTGTTTCCTCCTTGTTATGCTCACCCTTGAGATTCAGGATTCATTTGCCAAAAAATAAAGCCCAAGCCATGTGGAGACAGAGCGGTCCTAGCCTCTCAGCCATGGCTGCCAAGGCACCAGACATACAAGTGAGTCACCTTGGATAGTTCAGACCAACCACCATTTGAGTGCAGCAGCATGTTATGTGATAGATAAGAATTCAAACAACAAATTAAGGACTGATTTTAAAAGCATAGGAAGAGAGAGTGAGCACTGACTCCTCAACATTACAATAGTTCAGGAGAATAATTTTTAGAGGAGACTTTGCTGGAGGATCAGAAGGACAGTTGTTTTACCAAGAATTCTTTGTTTAACAGCTTTTTACCCTATCTTCCTAAATTGGGAAAAATTAAAATATGTTAAGTGAGGGCATAGGTGTTTGCCAAAATATTAACATCAGTTGTCACTGCGTAGTGAAACTATGGGTAATTTATCTCTTTTAAAAACTTTTCTATACTTTTCTATGCTTTCTCTAAGTATTTATTACTTTTATCATGGAAAAGAGAAACATTACAGAAATGTTTAGGGATATACTGGGTCATTCTCTTCCCCACCCTTTGTTTTTGTTCTGATGAAGTCAGGTCAAAGAGAACACAAAATAGCACCCAGAAAGGAAAGAGAGATCCTCAGGGGCAAAATAAAATCCAAGGGCGTAGGGTGGTTGGGGTAACAGGACAGAGCATCAGCCAGGGTCTATCCAGGAAACCAGGGCCCATAAAAAAATCTTCCATAGAAAAAACTCATCCAGCTCATCAAACACGAAACAGCCATGGGGACCGTGCATTCAGCCATCCCTGGGATGTGTGTATGGGGCCCATGGCTTGGCAGCGGCTTAGTGCAGCTCCCATCTCAGGTGTGGAGTGTTCCCAGTTAGCTGCTGACTGTTACTGGCTTCAACCCACATGCTCAGTTTGCCTGGCTCTCAGGGCTGCCCCCATTTCCTCATGTTAACCTGGTCAATTACTGAATCCATTTCCTATTTTCAAGGAAATTGAAAGATGTGTGGCTCCCTCCCACTCCCTCTCTCTCCTCTCTCTCCTTGCCTTTCTTCTTCCCTCCCTTCTGTCTTTCCTTTCTTTTTTCTTTCCTTCTAGTAGGGAAGGAGGGTAAGGGGATGTATTAGGGTTCTCATGAGAAAGAGAACCAATAGAATGTGTGTGTGTGTGCATGTGTGTGTGTGTGTATTAAGAAACTGGCCTATATGATTGTAGAAGCTGAGAAGCTCCAAGATCTGCAGGTGGCAAGCTGGTGACCAAGGAGAGATGGTGGTGTAGTTCCAGTCTGAGTCTGAGTCCAAGTCCAAAGGCAGGAAAAGATTGATGTCCCAGCTTGAAGATAGTCAGACAGAGAGTAAACTCTCCCTTACTCACCTTTTTGGTTCTATTCAGGCCTTAATTGGACTGGATCAAGCCCATCCACGTTGGGAGGACATCTGTGTTACTCAGTCTACCAATTCAAATGATAATCAGAAACATCCTCACAGACACATTCAGAATAATGTTTAACCAAATATCTGGGCACCCTGTGGCCCAGTCAAGTTGACACATAAAATTAATCATCACAGGTAGAACAAGAAGAGGCAGGAGAAAAAAAGCACTAACCCTTTCTCTTTAGGTAACCAGCCACCTTATCTTATGATCCCTCTGACTCAGGCCTCAGAAATTCCTTGGGTCTTATAGAGAGTCACTGTGTTTAATTCAAAGGATTGCCTGGTTTGGCTTTGCCAGCAAAAGGGACCTAATTGTCTTTCCATGATGGAGCCAGAAGGGTCTCTATCTGATGATTAGGCAGCCTGTCTGGCTCAGGCCTGTGCAGCCAGGATGCTGTGCTGGGAGGGCACTGGGCGGAGGTGTTTTTCAGCTTCTGAACTCCACAGCTGGACTTCTCTCTGCCCTGAAGAGTTCTGGAGCTCACTACTCACCAGGGGAGAGTGGGGCTGGGGGCATGAGCAGAGCACATTGATGGAGGCAAGGCTCTGCTGCAGTGGGAAAGCTAGCCACAGGGCACTCCTGCAGATAATGACAATGATGCCTGGTTCCTAACTGGTGCTTCCTGGCCTCCAAATGCTCTCACATTAGGTCGCCTGCCCAGAAGCAAAGCTAGAAAGTTCTGTTTAAATGATAACAATAGCTGCTTCACCCAGGAGCTCATAACTAGTGATGCCTTTGGTGTACAATTATTTTTTTCTGAGAAGCTCAGAGCCCCACATGCTGTGCACAAATCCATGCATCAGACACCAGCCAGCTCTTGGGTTTCTTAGGAGCCACTTCCCAGGTTATCAGGTGTTGTCAGAGATGTGCAGATGTGTTAGAAGCACCATTGTTGGTCAACTCTGAGGAATTATGGTGAACAGGAAAGGTGCTGGAGGATTGGAGCTGGGCAAACTTACTCAGATCTTTATAAAATGAACAAGACAGATTTTAACATCTACCTTCTGGTGAATATGTCAACCTACAAGAAATGCTACAAAAATTATTAATTTTAAAATATCGAGGTAAAAAGCAGTCTTTACTAGGTGCCATTGGTTGTTTTTTAAAAATGAGCTCCCAGGGATTTCTCTGCAAAGATAACATATTAAAACTGGATTACAGCATCTTCCATTCCCAAAATTGATACCATAACCAGACAAAGGATTTATGAGAAAAAAATTTTAGGCCTATTTTACTCATAAATATTGATGCAAAAACACTAAATAAAATATTAGCAATTAAAATACCAACATGGCATTAAAAATAATACACTATTTTTTTTTTTTTTGGAATCTTGTTCTGTCACCCACACTGGAATGCAGTGGCATGATCTAGGCTCACTGCAACCTCCGCCTCCTGGGTTCCAGCGATTCTCCTGCCTCAGCCTCCTCAGTAGCTGGGACTATAGGCGCACACCACCACGTTGGGTTAATTTTTGTATTATTAGTAGAGACGGGTTTTGCCATGTTGGCCAGGCTGGTCTCGAACTCCTGACCTCAAGTGGTCTGCCTGCCTTGGCCTCCCAAAATGCTGGGATTACAGGCATGAGACCAGCCTGACCAACATGGTGAAACGCCATCTCTACTAAAAATACAAAGACTAGTTGGGTGTGGTGGCTCATGCCTGTAATCCCAGCTACTTGGGAGGCTGAGGCAGGAGAATCGCTTGAGCCTGGGAGGCAGAGCTTGCAGTGAGCCAAGATCACTCCACTGCACTCCAGCGTGGGCGACAAGAGTGAGACTCCATCTCAAAAAACAAAAAAAACAAAAAAACCCACCAAACTATATCTATATTTCTATCTATCTATCTATCTATCTATCTATCTATCTATCTATCTATCTCTCTATTCAGATATGTTTAAGACTGAATAGCGAAAGGTTGCTTAAACAAGAGACAAAAAAAGGCAATAATATAAGAGATAAATACATTTGACTGTAATAAACTTAAGAACGTGTTCTTCAAAAGCTACCTCAGGGAAAGCAAAAGTAAAGAAACTAATTACAAACTGAGAAGAGGTAGTTGACAACAATAGATCAGTGTCAAGAATACATAAAAAAACTTCCACAAACCAACAACAAAAAAAAACCCTATGGAAAAATGATCAAAAGACATAAATGGGCCAGGCATGGTGGCTCATGCCTGTAATCCCAGCACTTTGGGAGGCTGAGGCGGGTGGATCACTGGAGGTCAGGAGTTAAAGACCAGCCTGACCAAGATTTGTAACTCTGTCTCTACTACAAATACAAAATTAGCCAGGTGTGGTGTGGTGCATGCCTGTAATCCCAGCTACTTGGGAGGCTGAGGCAGAAGAATTGCTTGAAATCGGGAGGTGGAGGTTGCAGTGAGCTGAGATCGTGCCACTGCACTTTAGCCTGGGCAACGAAAGCAAAACTCTGTCTCAAAAAAAAAAAAAAAAAGAGGGAGAAACATGTATGGCTGATAAACACAAGAGAAGATTTTCAACATCTTTAATGATCAGAGAAACACATTATAATCTCTAAAATTTGTTTTTACCTCTGTTTAATTGGCAATTAAAAATCTGACAACGTGAAGCTTTAACAAGATTATAGAGCCACAAAACCTCTTGGCCAGGCATGGTGGCTCACATCTGTAATCCCAGCACTTTGGGAGGCAGAGGTGGGCAGATCATGAGGTCAGGAGTTTGAGACCATCCTGGCCAACATGGTGAAACCCTGTCTCTGCTAAAAATACAAAAATTAGCTGGGTGTGGTGGTGTGCACCTGTAATCCCAGCTACTCGGGAAGGTGAGGCAGGAGAATCACTTGAACCCGGGAGGTGGAGATTGCAGTGAGCCAAGATGGCACCATTGCCTGGGCGACAAAGCAAGACTCTGTCTAAAAAAACAAACCAAAAAAAACCCTCTTATACTCATAGGGATGTATGTTTGTGAAACACATTGGAAAAGGGCTTGGCTTTCTCCCCTAAAATTGGACATCCACATAGCCTATTACCCAGCAATTCCACCATTAGGTTTATATTCAAAAGAAACTCTCATGCACATAAAACAGGAGATTTGAATAAAAACACTCCTAGCAGCATTTTTCACATTAGCAAAACCTGAAAATAACTCAATGTCCATTAATGGAAAAGTGAATGGATAATTGTGGTCTATTTACACAGCGAAATATTATCCAGCAATAAAAATAAATGAACTCAACCATAAACAATAATATGAATAATTTTAGCAATATAATACTTGGTGGAAAAAAGTAAGTCTGAAAAACTTACATAGAATATCATATCCTTTTTTTGGGGTGGGGGGGGGGATCTCACTCTGTTGCCCAGGCTGGAGTGCAATGGCATGATCATGACTCACTGCAGCCTCAACTTTCCTGGGCTCAGGTGGTCCTCTTATCTCAGTCTCCTGAGTAGCTGGGACTACAGACAGTATACCACGCCTGGCAATTTTTTTTTTTTTTTTTTTTTGTATTTTTTGTGGAGACGGGATTTTGCCATGTTACCAAGGCTGGTCTCAAACTCCTGGGCTCAAGCCTTCCGCCCACCCCAGCCTCCCAAAGTGCTGAGATTACAGGCATGAGCCACCATGCCTGGCCTCATTTCCTTTTTATAATTTCTAAAGTAACTAAAATTTTATGAAAACACATCTTTCAGAAGGACACATAGATGCAATAGAACTTATTTTGAAAGGAAGGCACAGAGCTGATGGACAGAGGATTAAGAATGATTATCTTGGTCAGGTAGAGTCAAGAGGATGTGATGGGGTGGGACCATATGTCAAGGTTATTGTCAGGATCCTCGCTTTTGTTTGGATCTGGTGCATTCACAGGTGCTTCTATTATTTAAAATAACTAAGTAAAAACAAGGCAGGTATAGACCAATAGTGAGGGTGTGTCATAAACCAAGGACAATACTCAGTCCAGTTCTGTGTACTTGAGTTCCAATGAAAGAACAAAAAGTAGAAATGGAAGCTGGACAAAAGTTAGATGAAATTGTACCATTTTTTTTCAGTTGATGTCATTTCAGTTCATTTACCACGTCTGTTACATCCCAAAGCACTCTGCCAAGCAGTAACAATGGACTGAAATTCTCCTGGAGGGAGATGTCAATAGTCACTTGGTCAGTTGACTTCTCAAACTTACAGATAGCCAAGCTGGAAGGGAGAATCTTGTGGCAGAAATAGTCTGGGTCAGGTTCTTCGTGCTTGGATGAATTAACTCTGTTGCTTCTACTCATGTGGTCGCTTGCTCAGGATCTAAAGTCCCTAGAGAGAGAGAGCACCCATATGTTCAAGCATGGTCCTCCTTTACTTTGGTACTGCAGTGGCTAGAGGAAGAGCCTTGCTGGCAGAGTCTCCAGGAATCACTTTGGCATCTATAGTGAAAGCACAGATGGAGACATTTACTGTATTACCACGATGTCACACCATGGGAAAGGAGAAGAGACGTTAGGTGGCCGAAACACCTAACATATAATTTAAACATTATATTATTAGTGGTAATAACAACACCTATCCTTTATTAAGTGCCTACCATGGGTCAGACTCTTCAAAGACATGACTCTCTATCTTGACTATAAGCAGTAAGAGGACAGGGCTACTGTCTTGTTCTAGGCTGTGTTCCCGGCATCTGGATCAGAGCCTGGTACGTTGCATGCACTTAGTTAATATTTCAATGAATGGCCACCCTGCCTCCCAGCAGTGTCGTGAGGCAGGTATTATTTTTGAGAGAGAGGAATAGTAAGCGTGTGCTCTTGCCATGACCATCACTCACCATGCTCCACTGATTCTGCTTCCTCAGTACCTCTCAGGTCTGGTCTCTGCAGCTTCTCCTCATTGCCCCTCCCATTCGGGCCCTTCTCCTGGTTTGCCTGGAATGTTGCACGATCTCTCGCTCAGCTTCCTCGCCCCTAGCTTCCACATTTACAATCTATTCCTTGCGTTGCCACCAGAGTTTCTTTTTAAAAACGTATGACTCGCTGCTTCTATGGAGTAGAGCAAGTTTCCCAAAAGGGATAGGAAAACATGCGAGGTGGTCCAACACTATGGTTCACGACAGAAGGAAAGAGTTCTGTAGTATCATGTGCGTGCTGTGTGCATCCCATATGTGTATTCAGGGAGTCGTTATTGGGACCACAATTTAAGAAGGAGGTTAATTAAAACCCTACCATTTATTGATTGCATACTTTGAACCTGATCTTGCCTATACCATTTTATTGAATTCTCACAATAATTTTTTGAGGTAGGCAATTCTGGTTCCACTTTACAGATGAGTACACCAAGGCCCAGAGAGGTTAGGAAGGTACAAGGTCACACAGCTAGTGAATGGTGGTGTTAGAATCCCCCACTCCCATCCCACCCCTGAGCATTCTGGCCCCCAAGTCTCTTACTTACAAATAACTGCATCTGGAAGAACGTGTTCATGGCACTGGAGGATGCATTGGAGGAAAAGGGCTGACTGGAACCAGAAAAGAAAGACAGGAATAGTTTCAGTGAGTTCCTGTACCCTAGGAGATCCCCCCACCTTCCCTGTGGGGTCAGAGAAGCCGAGGAGACTGCTCCTTCCTTGCATGAGAAGTTGGGGGAATGACTTATGATCCCCACCTACTTTTTTTCTGAGACAAGGTCTCAGTCTGTCACTCAGGCTGAAATGCAGTGGTGTGATCATAGCTCACTGCAGCTTTGAACTCCCGGGCCCAAGCAATCCTCCCACTTCATCCTTCTGCGTAGCTGGGACTACAGGTGTGCAGCACCACACCACGTTAATTTTTAATTTTAGTTTTTGTTGAGATGGGAGTCTTACTATGGTGCCCAAACTGGTCTCAAACTCCTAGGCTTAAGCAATCCTCCCTCCTCAGCCTCCCACAATGCTGGGATTCCAGGCATAAGCCACCATTCGGAGCCTGACGTACAGTTTCAAAACTCTTTCTTTTCCACCTCCTTCTTTGCCATTTGTTTCTGAGCCACTCAATTCCAGTTAGCACTTCCACTGAGGAAGGGGTGTGAGAAGGGAGAAGCAGTGGCTAGAAAAAACAAATTAAACTAATTAAGGTCAGTTAATGCATTTATCTCTGAGTAGAGGGACAGAGTGACTGAAATGACCATTGCTGGGAGTGGAAGCCAGTGGGTTCCAGTCCCAGCCCTGCTATGGGCTACGTGGTCTTAGGGGTGGCACTCATCCATGCACTTGTCACCTGTGGAATGTGGGGCTCAGGTCAGATACTCGGTCCTTCCCTGAATCTTCAGTGAGTTTGGGAGAAATGAGCATGGATACGTGTTACGTTTTCCCTACCTGAAAGTTCGTGCAGCTTTACTTCTAAGAGCAAAACATTTGGGGAGAAATAAGGGCTTATGTGGTGTTTTTTTTTTAGTAAAAATGATTAAAAATTGCCTGTGGCTGGGACTTGGAATGGGGAGCGACTGCAAATGGGCACAAGGGATCTTTTTGGGGTGATGGAAATGTTCTAAAACTGGATTGTGGTGATGATTGCACAACTCTGTAAATTTATTAAAAACCATCGGATGCTATGTAAATTATATCTCAATAAAGGAGTTAAGATGATTATAAATGCTGGAGAAAAAGATCCCATATCACGGTGGTTGCCTTACAGATACCTCACTTTGTGGAAGGCATTCTGGAGGAGGCGATGATGAGCAAACTACACTCCTGTGTTTCTACAGAGCTGTTAAATTAGCCCAGTGAGGAGAGGGGCTTGAATACAAATTGCTCTATCGCATGAAAGCATGTGGTTAAATGGTACCAAAGAAAGAAAAATCAGAATCAGGAGGAGGAATTTAGGAGAGCTTGATGAGATCCAAACGAAGATGAAAATCGAGGCAGAATCTGTGAGTGGCTAAAGACAGAAAAAGGAAGGCTGTGTGGCCCATGCGCAGTTCCGCTGAACATTGGAAAAGGGCGGTGGAGTGGGGTGGGGGGACAAGATACTGCACCAAGGCACCTGGTGACCAGTTGGTCTAGGATGGGCCCAGAGTGGCTGTGGAGAGAGGAGGCTGCTAGCAACCACAATCACTCAGCCATGTGGTTGTGGTGTGTGCCTGCAAGGCTGGGCTTTGGAACTGGGGAGGACATGGCTATCAGCTAGGAAGTGGCAAAACCAGAATTTGGGCTCCAGAAGAATAACTCTGGTGCTTGGCCTTCAACCACAAAGCCACATTGGCTCTCAACCACAATGCCACATTGCCTGCCTTACTGAAAAGGAAACTGAAGCTCAGAGGGGCTGAGTGAGCTGCTCAAGGTCACACAGCAGAAAGTAGTAGGGCTGAGATTTAAATTCAGGTCTCCTGGTGCCAAAGCTGAAGCAGATCCAACCAGTCTTGCCTCTCCACTGCTAAGGAGGACACAAGGACACAGCTAATCCTGCTTTCATCCTCCTGGGACTCTGCCTGCCTGGGGAGGGGCCGAGGTATAGAGGGAGGGCTGGGTTGAGGCTATTCTTTCAGCTGCAGTCATGTGGTTGGGGAGAGCCACATTGAGAAGGACTCAACATGGCTCTCTATAAAGAGGAGCCTTGGAGCTCCCGTAAGTTCTCCTTTTGGGGTGCTTGTCATTTGTCCTGGCAGGAAATGGCTTGACTAGACGCCTGCTCAGCATCTGAAAAGGTTGACAGCTGTGCACAAGGAGAGAGCACTTTGCCATGTTCACCCAAGGAGAAGGGAAGGGCAAAGTCTTTCAACTCAACCCCTTCACAGTGTGCATTTCTGCCTTACGATTTGCTTTAAGAGCTCTCATTATTTTATTTAATGCAATAACACACACTGAATTTTTACTAGAACCAGCATTCAATCACGGCTCAATGTCCAAATTTATCCCCGAGCTGGCGAGACTCCCGAGCCAGGTGTACGTGCGTCCCATGCAATGCTTGACTCTCTCTGGAGTGATCTTGAGAGGTAAGGCAGGGACAGTGTGGGAGGAAGGAAGGGGACACAGTGTGTCCTGGGTATTATCATCTCTGCTGCATTGTGAGGAGACCTGGACTGAGAGAAGGGAATCCATTCCTCAGAGGCTGGAATGTGGCTTACCTTCTCCTTTCCACTCCTGCCGTAACCACTTCAGTCCCAGGACAACACTGTCTGCGGGAACCACCTGTCCTACCGCAGGGGGAATCCCTGTGCCTCTGTAATTCCTGTGACTCCTGCCTTGGCTCCTGGTCTGCTGCCCATTCCCAGGGCACATGCTGGACCCTGCATTTATTCCCAAAACAGCTCCTCTTCTGAAATCTTCACTTCCAATGCTTTACCTTCTGACCACAGTCCCACAATATGCCTTCATAGCTGAGCCCTGCTGGAGAAAAATCACGTGGCCTGTAGATTGGCCTGGGGCCCAGCCTCAGTGGGGCATTTGGTATCACCCAGCAGCCACTTGACCTGGTCCTCTGAATGATTCCCCTTAATAACCGTCCACACCTTCACCACTTTCTTCAAGCTCTTCGCCCCAATGTTGCCCCCTCTGTCACCTAACTTTAGTGAGCCAGTTGCTGTGCATTGGGTGCCCCATGCACTTGCCACATGGGTTTATAATGATTTATTTATGTATTTGTTTCCCCAACTCGACTGCATCCTTCTTTGGGTCAGGATCTGTCTCCTACTCATCTTCCTTTCCCTGTTGCCTGACCCAGCACCTGCAACCTCCTGTGGCTTAATCACTGTTGCCAAGTGAATAAGAATAGATCAAGGGGTCAAGGCAAAGTCTTGCAGTGGAGGCTGGCTCAGGGAGATGACCCACACACTTGTTCCTGTGAGCTAGGAGGAGCTCAAAGGGCCCCCAGGGACCTCTATGCTGCTCAGCTGGCATTGAAATAAGAGAAGACCAGTAACTGCTCTCTGCATTCTAAAATCCTATGTTGGGAGATGAAACGCAAAATCTGAGGTCATTCAGTCCTTTACAGTGCGGTTTCCATGGCGACTGTAGCCAAGGCCTGGGTAGGGGCAGCTGTGCCTCCTGAGGCCAGGCCCACGTCCCACCCGTGTGTAGAAGAAGGGCACCCTTGTCCTTTCTGCATCGGGCAGGTGTACATGGGTTTCCAAGTCTTTTCTCTCCCGCTTCACACACCCTGAGCAGCAGTGGAGCCATGAACTTCCTGTAGAGTTGAGAGCTTGGGAAAGCGGGGCAGGACAGACTAACCCTGAAGGACTGAGCTGCACCCACACACCCTGGACTCCTCAGCCCACCCACAGGTGCCACCATCCAAAGTCATTTGACCTGGGTGGACTGGGAATCATTCTGCCTCTTTCTTCTGGGAGTGGGGGTTTGAGGGAGTTTGTGAAGACAATTTTTGTGTGTTTCTTATCACTGTCCTGCCCCTCTGGGATAACGTTGGGCTTTATGACCAAGAACTTGCTCTTCTGGGTCTCAGTTTCCTCATCTGCACAATGAATGGGCCACACTCAATGTTAGCAGGTCCTGGCCAGGGGTGGTGGCTCATGCCTGTAATCCTAGCACTTTGGGAGGCTGAGGGGGGCAGATCACCTAAAGTCAGGAGTTCGAGAGAAGCCTGGCCAACATGGTGAAACCCTGTCTCTACTAAAAATACAAAAATTAGCTGGGTATGGTGGCATGCACCTGTAGTTCCAGGTACTTGGGAGGTTGAGGCAGGAGAACCGCTTGAACCTGGGAGGAGGAGGTTGCAGTGAGCTGAGATCGCGCCACCACACTGCAGCCTGGGCAACAGAATGAGACCCTGTCTCAAAAAAAAAAAAAAGAAAGAAAGAAAAAGAAAAAAGGAAAAAAAATTAGCAGGTCCTAAATACACTGCGTTTGTGTGTCTTCCAGCTCCTACCACCTTCTCTTCATATCCCCTCTCCACTTCCCTCTCTCCTCCTCCCTCTCTCCACCCCCTTCCTCCTCATCTCCCTTCTCATCCTCCTCCATATCTCCTACCCATCCTCCTTACCTGTCTTCACCTGGTTACTGGTGACCCAGACCTCCTTGCTCTGCCTGATGGCCTCTTGGTTTCTCTGGAGCAAGGTCCTGGGAGCCTCCTTGACTTTCTCCTGGGCCTTTGAACCCTGCCCTAGTCCATCCTTGAATAGAGATGGGAGTAGGGAGAGAAAGTGGCAGACCAGGCTGCTATGTGGCATGCTTGCCCCCACATTATGAAGCAGAGCTCTCCGGGTCTGTTCTCCAGGTGCCCCCCGCACCCAGCCCAGCTCAGCCATGCCTCTTTCTCTTGCCTTCTGGGACTCATCTACTAGGCCTTTCCCCTATCATTTCCATAACAAGCTCTTTGCCTCTGCTTCCTCCTCAAGCTGACTTTCCCTCTCCCACCTTTCTATCCTGGCTGTCCCTCCCAGCAGGTCTGGCTCCACCTTTCACTCCTTAAGACTCTGCGACTTGGTGGACAACCCACAACTGCCCTGAACTGAGTCCTTTGAAGGAGATTTGAAGTCTACGAACTGCCAAACTCAATCACTTGACTCAGTTCTCATCCTTCCCATGTGGGTGGCATCTTGTTTTCATCACAGAACATTGTGTCACATAGTTCACTGAATGCTGGGAAAGTGCCCAAATGCTTTGTGGGGCCAGGCACGGTGGCTCACATCTGTAATCCCAGCACTTCGGGAGGCCGAGGCAGGTAGATCACCTGATGTCAGGGGTTTGAGACCAGCCTGGCCAACATGGTGAAACCCTATTTCTACTAAAAATACAAAAATTAGCTGGGCTTGGTGGTTCATGTCTATAATCCCAGCTACTCGGGAGGCTGAGGCAGGAGAATTGCTTGGACCTGGGTGGCGGAGGTTGCAGTGAGCTGAGATCATGCCACTGCACTCCAGCCTGGGTGACAGAGCTAGACTCTATCTCAGAAAAAAAAAAAAAAATGCTTTCTGGGATATTCTTGTTGCTATTCCATCCCAGGCTCATCCCATTCTTTTCTGCCTGTGGTTTTCACCAGGGCGTTTTCTCTGGAGAACCATGTCCTACGAAACCCTGCTGGCTCAAGCCCACATAGACCCTCCCATGGACCACCAAGGCTCAGAGCAAGGACTTCTCAGTCCCCTGTGCATCATTAAAAAGCACTGCTTTTCCTGCTACAGTCATTACAGGCTAAACTCTTCTAATTTTTTTTTTTTTTTAACATCTTGAGATATATTTACATGGGCCAGAGTAGTTTCTTTTTGTCTTTATCGCTTGCTTGATCTTTTACTTCTATATATGTTAGTTATCAAAACAATGAATTAATTCATTAGTATGAATTGATAGCCTCAACTGATAGCCAGTTAGGTTCTTTTAAAAAAGTATCATTATAGACTCATGGATTTATATATATTTGACCTGTTTCAATACACTGCTGTTACTGTCCTTATTGGTACTCACATTTTCACATCTCTGGCCAGCGGGAGCCTCTTCATCCTGGCTCCTGAGAGACCATTTTACGATTCTATCAAATCAAATTTGTCTTTGACTGTTTCCTCACTATCTTCTGCGACAAGCTGCTCCAGGCTATATGATTTTCAGGGACTCTGCTGCCAGTGATGGTTGGATGGTTGGATGACAAGTATTTTTTAAAGTTCCTTACATTATCCCTTTCCCCAGGGCAGGGAGAAAGTGTGGAAAGGTGGGAGGCAAATCTCTTCTGTGTTTCAGGCTTATCCAGGGGGACTGAGCTGGATTCCTTTCGACTGGGGAAAATGACAAGGCTCCCACCCAAAAGGGGGGTAAAGAGGGGTTTCCCCAGCAAAGGTGAAAGGTTAGGTTTGGGGGTTTCCAAGGGTGGCAGAGAACAAGCCATGTTTTCTTGTGGAATCTGGGAGCTGCCAGACCTCTGCTGGGGTGGCCTGTGGATTCAGGAGGAGGCTACTCTCAGCGAGCTGTGGACCTGGGCTCCTCAAGGGGATCCCTGTTCTCACGGTTATCTGGGCAGCAACAAAGCTGCCCGTGGACCATCCCAGCCTTGGCAACAGGCAACTTAGAAACAATTCCATGATGGAAGGCTGGAGGCTTTTCCTGGTTTTCTACAAGTTTGGCTCTCTAATCTTGCACAACCCTTGGGAGAGGGAAGCTGACTTTGATATCACGCTGGAAAATGGGACCCAGAGAAGGTTTAATTTGTTTAAGCGAAGTCATGAGGCAGTTATTATATCCAAGGACAGTTGTCTGTGGCCATGTCCCCAATTTTGAGACACACCCTTTAACTTACGACATTTTGTTCCCTAGTCCTAGGTCTCTGGGGAACAGGAGGCTGTCCTTTCTCCAGATGTAGAGGATAGGGAGAGAAGAATCTGTTGTTTAAAGCCCTTCATAAATGCTAGCAATTATGATTTCCCTCTGTGCCCCATTGCTCAAGAACTCCAGGCTCACCTCTGCTTCCCTTTCTTGTCCCACTCACCACCCCCTCCTCTGTCACACACTTTATTGAGCTCCATCCACTGGGAACCATTTGCAGATTGAGGAATATGTCATGTGCTCTCTTACCTCTGGGCCTTGGCACATGCAGGTATATCAGTTAGGATTAGGTTCAGCTGCAAATTACAACAACAACAAAAAATTCGTTTAAATCTGACATTTATTTATTTGGCATGTGAAAGAAGCCAGAAGGGTGGCTCTCCAGGGCTGATATAGCAGCTTCACAGTTGTCAGGATGCAAGCTCTTCTTAACTTTCTGCTCTACCATACTTAATAGTTGGTTTCTATCTCAAGTTTGCTTTATTACACAAAATAGCTGCTGGCGCTCCAGCCATCAAGTCCACATTCCAGGCAGAAAGATGGAGGAACTTGGTTGTATCTCCTAGTTGAGTCAGAACTCCTTCCAAGAAACCCTATAAACTTGTATTTATATCCCATTATTCATTGCTAGCTACAAGGGAGTCTGGGAAATGTTGTCCTTTAGCTAGAAATATTGCCTAGCAGATAAAATGATGTTCTAATCATCAGAAAAAAGAGATAGATAGATATTGGGTAGGAGCTAGTAATCTCTGCAATCAATGAATGTCCCTTCTCTTTGTTCAACTTGCTCTATTGACCCTTTTGCTCTCAGCCTAGATAGAGCTTCTTTTAGGAGACAGGCCTCTTGTAGGTACTTCCCTTGTCCCAGACTTCCTCGTTATCACACTGTATTGCTCCTGCTGCTCCACCTGTCAGTCTCCTCCCTTGAACATGAGTGCCTGAAAGGCAGGGACTGTAGGTGCTCAATAAAGGCTTATGGAGTGAGTGCTGGGAGAAGGCTGGGGCAGCCTCATCCAGGAGCATTTCACACTATTTCTCCCTGTTCAGAATGCTATTATAAACTCCAATTGATCTTGCTATGTTTTTATTTCTATGTCATTACCACAAGTATGTACCCAAACCTTGTTTTTGAAAGAAAAAACGTCTCTTCCCCAAACCACTTGGGATGGCCCATGATTTGTACCTTCACAGCTTTGGAGAATGACATATAAAAAACAGCATAGCATCCAAACCTATCTGGACGTGGTCTGTAGGGCAATAAAATAAAAAGTAATTTGTAATTGGCAAGGCATTTGAACTGAAGCATAATTTTATTTTGTGAGGAAAGCCAAGCTATTCCATATAATTTGTCATTCAGACAGGGCTCTCAGACTTGCTCAAGCCAAAGGCTCCTAACTCCTTCCCATCTCTGACTGACTCCTTCTGATTTAATTCTAAGTGGCCGAGTTCCCAGTATCTCCAGTAAAGATGTTTGCTATCTCTTGGCTTAGGCAGGTTGTCTATACTCTTTGTAAATGGCTGATCTGAGATGAAAAATTTTGGCCATATTATCCTAGAAATGTGCTTGTAGAAAAACTCTACCAGTAGTTTTCAATTCTCTATCACTGTTTACCAACCCATTCCAAAATTTAGTTGCTTAAAACAACAATTTATTATTTCTCAAGATCCTGTGGTTTGGCTGAGCTTAGCAGGGCAGCTCTTCTGTTCCTTGTGTATTGCTTAGGTCACTCCTGTGGTTGCCTTCAGCTGGGAGCTTGCTTGTGGTTGGAACATCCAAAATGGCCTCTCCTCATATCCCATTTTCCATGATGTGATTATTCCACATTGCATGCCTGTATCAAAACATTTCATCTACCCCATAGATATCCACACCTACTATGTACCCACAAACATTAAACATAAAAAAATAAGGAAAAAATGGACTACCCTTCTCCAGGGCCTCTCTCCACATAGCCTTGAACCATTCAGTAGCCAAACTTGAGCTTCCTTCAGCATGGCAGCTGGCTTCCAAGGAGGAACTTTCTAAGGGGGAAAGCCCAAATTTGCAAGTGCTTCCAAGGCTTTATGCCTGCTAATATCCCATTGGCCAAAGCAAGTCATGAGGATAATCCAAGAGTCAATGAGAGAGGGGAATACACAGTCCACAAATACTAAGTGACATGTTTCCTTGACCACCAATATAATAATCTACACAAGTGCCCTCTAAGGAGAATGGAACAGGAGAGGAGAAGACTAGCCTGGGGTGAGCTGCATTCCTTTTAGTATAAGTTCCACGACTTCATGACTTATTCTTTGAGCTCCAGAGGCAGAGCCAGTGGATGAGGGCTATAAGGTGGCAGGTTTGGGTTTTAATAGGAGCTGCCTAACAGTGAGACACCTGCTTTGTGAGATAGTGAGCCACCCATTGTGGGGAGTATTCAGAGAGAATCTAGATTGCCTCTTGGTGGGGATGTGTAAGGAATTCTTGCCCGAGCTAAGAGCTGGACTAAATAATGGATAAGCTTCCTTTTAACTCGGAGTCTATTTAAAGCTCTCCTTGGCAGGCCAAGAACATTTGTCTCACAGATAACAAATTCATGTCAAGCCACTTGCAAGGTGGGGCGGGGAACGTAGTCCTCCAGGTGGAGAAGATCCCCGCTGTGGAAGGGACTCTGCGGATTGGGAACATTCTTTGTGCTCTCGTTGATTGACAGCTGCACTGCGGTTGAGAGGGCGGGACTTCCTGTCCCAACCAGCCCTGAGGGAAACAAACAGGAAAACGTGACTGGGTCCTGGTCGGCACCGTCCAAACAAGCTTCCCAGAAGTACTTCCGTTCCACACGGCCCCTCAGGGACTGCCAGGGGAAAAGGAGGCAGGGGCGGGGGATGGTAAGGGAGGCTGTCTGGGGAGAAGCCACTGACGTCCTTGCACTCCTTCAGAGCAGCTCCACTTTCATTCTTGCAGACTGAGTTTTCTTGTGAGATTTTTGTTTAAGGAAAAGCTTCCAGGGCTAAAATTGAAAGCTTTAAAACTACTCAGAGCGATTTTATCCATGAGAGACATTAAGTCAGCCGAAGTGCCCTGCTGCAGGTGGGGACCCTGCGTAGCGGTGGAGGACGGGAGTAGGGAGGCAGCCCTCCAGGCCTTTGGTATTGAGAGAGGGCAGTGGAGGTGCTCAGGGTGGGGCAGGGCTGGGGCCGGGGCCAGAGTCAGCTCCTGCACCGAGGTGCGGTCTTAGGGTACAGTTTCAGGGGCCTTGGCCCTTCTTACCTGGGGGTGGCCCCAGGTCTATCTAAAGGCGCTAAGACGCCCGCAGATGACAGAGCCAGAGCCAGGGACGCTGGGACGACCACTCCTGGGGGCACTGCGGGAATATGAGGGCACCAGTCCAGCTCCAGGTCTGACTGGAAGATCTAGAGCTCTCCTAGATTTGGAGCTCGCCCTACACTCCCGGCAGCACCGTCTCTGGACAAGCCTGGGAGCCCGGATCCTTTTGCTTCAGAGCGCCTGGCACATCCTCAGGGTGAGGCATCCTGGTGGCGTTCTGAAGGAGGATACCCTCCCATCTCAGCTTCAGGCAAGCGTTCTTAGGTCTTCAGGTCCAAAACACGACCCCTTTCCACCTCCAGATAAAAACAGAGTGGGGCCAGCAAGGTGGTCAGAATGGAATCTTTTGGACAAAACCAGTGCCCCCTGGAGTGAGAAGCAGACCAGTTTACCATAGCTGGAGCCTGTCTTCGGCACCTCCCACCTCCCGTTCCAGGACACCCTCCCCTCAACCCGTATATTAGTCTTCTATTGCTTTGTAACAGATTGTCACAAGTTTAGCAAGTTGAAAAGACACCCATTATTCTATGGCAGTTTGTGGGGTCAAGAGTCTGTGTACGGCTTCACTGCATCCCTTGCTCAGAGTCCCCTGGGCTGTATTCCCCTCTGGAGGCTCACCTGGGGAAGAATCCACTCCCAGATTCACTCAGGCTGTTGGCAGCATTCACTTCCTTGCAACTGTACCAAGGGGTGGGGTCAGGGAGAGTCCCCCTGTTTGCTGGCTTTGCTGGAGGCTTGCCCTCAGGTCCTAGGCTGCCAGCTTCCTGCCACAAAGGCCTGGCCACTGACTTCATCTGTCCTCAGGAGATGAGGCAGTATGGTATTTTTGTACTTAAACATAGAAAAGGTACAGTAAAAATATGGTATTATAATACCACTGACAGTCTCTGCCCTCAGGAGGGACCCAGCCCTTCTCTTTAAGGGCCACCTGCCTGATTAAGTCGGGCCCACCCAGGACAATCTCCCTTTAGCTGAACTCAAAACCAACCAATCTGGGACCTCTATTACCTCTGAAAGTCCCTTCATTTTTCCCATAGTCCATTGGCTAGAAGCAAGTCTCGGGTCCACCGAAGCTCAAGGGGAGGGGGATATACAGGGTGTGAACAGCCGGGGGACGGGAATCCTGGGGAGTGTCTCCCACACTCCTCTTTTGGAGACCTCAGGATCCAGTACCCTAATCCCTTCCCTCACTTGTGAGGACCCACACCCTGCGCCCCTGGCCACCTGCCCCCACCATGCACAACTCTTCCAGTCCAGACCTGCTCGTACCAGCTCAATTTTCTGTCTTATCCTAACACAAATTTTCTCCCAGCTGTCAGACAAGATAGAAATAATTGGATCAAAGAAGTCCCCAAAGCAGACTCTGCATGGTCTTTGGGGCTTCTGCCTTATTCCAAAGAAGTGACCGGGGGAGACATGTTAGGGGTCCATGACTAGTGAATCATAAAAATGGTTTACAGTTAAGTGTTGCTTAATGACAGGAGTATGTTCTGAGAGATGTGCCATTAGGTGATTTTGTCCTTGTGCAAACATCATTGAGTTTGCCTGCTATACACCTAGGCTATATGGCGTATAGCCTATTGCCCCTAGGCTACTAACCTGTACAGCATGTTACTGTACTGAATACTGTAGGTAATTATAACATGATGGTAAGTATTTTTGTACTTAAACATACCTAAACATAGAAAAGGTACAGTAAAAATATGGTATTGTAATCTTAAGGGACCAGTGTACTACTCTGTGTGGTATGTTGTTGACTGAAACGCCATTATGCTGTGAGTCTTCACTATTTGGATGCTGGGAAGGTGGTTCTTAATCACTCTGCTTAGATCACCACTTACTTTGCCACCCAATAGGGCCATCTTTTGTAGGATTTGGGGGTTATGTCTGCTCCTCCCACCACCCCAGAAGATGACTGATCTGATAAACCACCTACGCTTTGTGTGTTTGCATTTTGCAGGGGCTCAGTACCAAAAGGATTGTCCCAGTCTCCTCTATAAAGTGTTAATAATAATGGTCGTGGTAATAGTCCCATTTGTCAAGCACTTACCATGTGTTGGGCATCGTGTTAAGCACTCTATGTAGTCCTCATATCAACTTTACGAAGAAGGTCCAATTTTAGAAATGTGGAAGCTGAGTCTCTGAGAGTCTAAGCCTCTTGCCCAAGGTCACAAAGTTGATGAGTGGCAGAAGTAGGATGGTCCCCTCTCTGGAATGTCAGAGTCCAAGCCCGTGTGATACTGCCACTCCTGATCCGAACACTTCTTGTCCTCAGTTGTTCGGTTTCCATGCCCTGCACACCTCCCTGGGCACAGCCATGGCTGGGGCTCTCTGAGTCAGCCCCTGACTGGCCTAGGAGAGTACATAGGGAGGGGCTGAGCATGGAGCGAAAAGAATTGCCCTGGATACAGGCTGAGGGCCTTCAGAGAGCCCTTTGCCACACGGCAGCCCAGAGCCTCCCCTGAAGCCTCAGAGGTACTGCCATAAGTGAGAAACCAACCTACGCCCAGGAACCAAATGCCAACAGAGACCAGTCTGTGGTGCCTGCCAGAATAACAGAGCTTCATGTCCCCATGTGTCATCACAGGAAACATGAGACCACGCAACTAATGGGTGCCAAAGCAGCCTGGGCCCAGCGTGCTGCTTCGTGAAGCGGGGACAGAGGGGCTGGGGAGCTGGAGCCAGGCTAGCTGGGTCAGGGGTCCCAGGGCTGGGCCTCCTGCTTTTAGAGCCAGAGGAAGTATCACTGAAGGACTAGGAAAGAGAACACTAAGAAGACACTGGGTCTTGGCTTTGGACCCATCTTTGCTGATTTGAGGATGTCCAGGACTGAAAGCACCCGCTTTCTTGATTGGCTTTGTTTTTGCTATCGTTTTGTTTTTTAGTTCATGACTTGTTTAGTTAAACTGCAGAGTAGGGAGTATAATGGCATGACTCACCTCGGAGGCCTAGTAAAGATGACCTTCAAGGAAAAAGGCATGATCTCTCTGCCTCTCTGTCTCGCTCTCTCTCTCCTTCTCTCCCCAAGTCCACTTCTCTCCTTTTTTCTCTCCCCTTTCCTGTTTCTCTCTGGATTCCTCCTGGCTTCTCCATCTTCTAGAGAGTCATCAGTTCTGGGACTCCCACTGCTTCCGAAAAGACATCAGTGAATTGGGGGATGTCTGGGACAGCTGAATAATAAAAATCACACGTGGAGAGACAGGGATTGATTGGTGCCTGAATGAGTGGGCGAATTCAATTCACATTGATCGAACTCCCGGGATGTGCCAGCCTCTGTGCTCAGCCCTGGGTGTGGGCGTGTATTGCAGGGAAGTGGAGCTGGGGGCTGGGGGAGGAAGCTACAGAAGCCTAACCCTGGCAGTAAGGATTCTTAGGAGGGCGGGAGGAAGAGTCAGCCTCCCTGCCTCAACCAGGGGTGCTTGTCCCAACTCCGCCGCAGTCTCTGGAGAGGGGGAAGCAGAGGAGATTGATTTTCAGTTTCCAGGGCACTGTCATCCTCTGTCCTTCTTAGCAAACGCCTCGCCGACCATCTTTAGTCCCCTCTGTCATGTTCACTGCTGCCTGCGGTCCCATTCTGTTTCTGTCAGAAATAGCCCGAATCAAAGGCAGTCTCCAGGCGAGTGAGGGGACTGACACCTCTCAGAAAGCCCTGTCCTAACCCACTTCTGTACCCAAGTGGAAGGACAGAAACCTCATGAAGCTGAAGGAGGGAGCCTCATTACTCAGGACCCAGAGGAGACGGGGTTTTCATGAGTGGGACGATTAGAGCTCTGGAGGTTCCTGGCCCACCTACAGACCCCGTTCTCTAGCCCAAGATTAGAGGTCTGTTCTGGTCCTCACATGCTCTGTCTTGGGGCTGGGGAGGGGACTGCAAGGAGCCAGACATCTGTGGTCAGGGCCTGGCCACATGAACCATGGGAGATAACAGATAGAGTGTTTGGAGGTAACCTTATTTTTTTTTGCCAGTCAATTTGGTTTATTGTTCAGATCTTCAGCTGTAATTACAGGGAAACCCAAACCTAATCCTCACTAGGTTTAATCAGGAGAGCTGATTTATAGATTGATTACAACTTAATAGATTTATTAGGAGCTGAGTGGGGCCAGCGTGTAATGGGCTGAGTGAGGCTGGCCTGTTGCACTGGGAGACAGAAAAGAAGAATGAAAGCCAAAAGCCAGGGAGAAAGGGAAGGGAGTTAGGAGGTGAGCAGAGGGAGAGGTGGGGGAGAGAATCCAAAGAGAAGAGATGGGCCTGAGACAAGCGGCGGGGAAGAAGCAAGGGGAACTGAGTGAATGTGGGAAGAAAGCCTTTGGGACCAATCTTTCCAGCAATTCTTAGGAACTAGGCAGGGCTCATTATTTAACTTTTCTGAGCCTCAGTGTCTTTATCTGTAAAATGGGCATAATTAATACCTACTTCATAGGGTGCTTGTGATGATAAAATGAGATTGTGCATGCGAAAGAACTAGGTATGGTTCCTGATACCTGGGGTGGGGGTGTGTGTGCAGGGGTCAGTGGGATAAAAGGAAGAGGGAGGAAGTAGGAGAGACAGCAAAGAGAAAGATGACAAAAAAGAGAATATTGGCAGAAACGGATTCACATACTGTATATAACTGCCATGGAAGAAACTGCTACATGCCCTCCCCATCCATTCCCCCCTTCCTCCATAGTAATGAGCTTTAAATATTTGATTTAGATTTTTTTTCTTTGAGACAGAGTCTCTCTCTGTCACCCAGGCTGGAGTGTAGTTGTGCGGTCTCGGCTCACTGCAGCCCTAACCTCCCAGGCTCAAGTGATCCTCCTGCCTCAGCCTCCTGAGTAGCTGAGACTACAGCTATGTGCCACCACGCCTGGCTAATGTTTTAATTTTTTTTTTTTTTTTGTAGAAACAGGATCTCATTATGTTGCTCAGGCAGGTCTAGAATTCCTGGGCTCAAGCAATCCTCCTGCCTCAGGCTCCCAAAGTGTGATTTAGATTGTTTATTTAACTTTTAATTTAGAATAAAGTTTCCTAGGCTCTTTTGTAGTTAGATGAGGCCAGTGGATATAAGTGGAAGAGATCTATGCAGGTCTAGGGGATGCCTTTGAAAGGAAAAGATGCACTCTGTCCTTCCCTCTTCCCACTGGCTGGTGCACCATCTGAAGCCATGCAGACAACCCTTCCCGGCATCCTAGGAATGTCCGAGTGTCGAGATAAAAGGATCCTGGGTCTGTGACTCTGTAGACACCACAGGAGCATAGGCAGTCCTAATGACTCTGGGGAATTAAGCTACTTTACTGACCTAAAATTTTAGGAAACAAAACAAAACAAAACAAAAACCATTATCTTGTTTAAGCCACTTTCATGTTGCATCTTTTTAATATGCATCCCCACCTTGATTCTAACTCAGAGTTGTCCAATCAAACTTACTGAGATGATGAAAATATTCTCTATTTACATTGTCCAGTATGGCAGCCACCAGCCTGTACATGTGAACATTGAACATCTGAAATGTGACCAGTGCGACTGAGGAAATGAATTTTAAGTTTTAATCAATGTTGATTAATTTAACTTTAAATTTAAGTAGCACATGTTAATAACTACTAACTGAGAGGCTACTTGTTCTTCTGTGGAATCAACCCTCTTGCCCTTTAAGCGGCTTCTCCATGAAGAGAAGAGGCCTCTGGGGGCGTGTCCCCTTGGCTTCCAGGTGTGGTTCAGAATTCTGCCCACGTTTCAGCAGTGCACAGTCTAGGAGTCCTTGGTTCTTAAGAGAATGAAAGTCTGTCCAAGTTCAGCTGCTTTTAGACCAGAGAGGCCTCTGCTGGCTCTCGTGTTCTCTCTCTTAACAGCCTTCCACATTTTTCTCGGGAACCTGGTCATCAGCCCCAGCCTTATCCACTTTGGAAAAATGTAAATAAAACTGTTGGCATAAGAAATGTGACTTGCCAAGGTAAAGTGCTAGCTCTGAGTGTCTACTGTGGGACTCCTTAGATCCCTAGACAGTAATCTCCTCCTCAGCCTTGCTAGAGCTCCTCTCAGCCTGTTTTTCTCAGATCATCAACACTTTAAATTCAATGTGGCAAAGATTCTTCCTTGGGTCCTTAAAGGCTGTATAAGGTTGTCTAACAGTGACCCTTGTTCTTACTCTGGGTCCTAGGCCCCATCTTCTCCCACTACGAGTGCTGTGCCCAAGCTCACCTTCCCGCAGGTTGGATAGTTTCTGCTACCCTTCATCCCTCCCTTCTGACTTCCTGGAAACACTAAGGTTTCCAAATACTTCTGTAAACAGCTGCCATCTAAATCTAGACTGCCTGACCTGAGTATTCCTCTACTGACGAGGTTGCTTTTCCTTTTTTTTTTTTTTTTTTTTTAAAGAAGACTTAACAGAGGAGAGGTCCCTTCCATTAGAACAGAGACCCACCCTAAGTCCAGCAGGGCACCCTGGCTCTAGCAGGCCTCTCAGTGGGAAGGTGGGAGGAGGGGGGACTCATGCCTTCACTTCTGTTATCAATCTTGGCTTTAGAAGCATTCTTCTCCCTCATCATGTTCTTCTGCAAACATGATACCATTATGGTTTCAGGGGACCAGTGGGGAGGACAAACGTTACTTTAGGAAGGAGGAGGGGAAGCTTTATCCACAGAAGAAGCAGGAAATAAACCACCTGATCCAAAAAGCTGAAATAAAAGTACTATTCTAATTTATGATCTAATTCCACACTCCTGATCCTTTGGAGTGGGAAGGGTGGGTGTGGAAATTCATATTAAACAAATGGAGAATAGAGGCACAGAGAAATGACTTGCTCTGACCACAGTCACGCAGCTGGGTAAAAGTGGAGGTGTGAGTAGACACCAAGCTGAGGCTCTGTCTTTAAGATCACATTTTGCACAAGTACATTGCATCCAGAAAAGGCAACCAGAAGATGGGCTCTGGAAGTCAGCATGTGGAGAGAAGCCCAAATACGAGGCTCATGTAGTTCAAGACCAGTGACTTAGAAGGTTCATTGCCAAGAGGTCCACTAGCTTCTTCTAGTAGACCTTGGTCATTACAGTTGTGTCTGTCTAGCATGCATCCCTACACCCCTTTTCTGGTTGCAGTACCGCCTATTTCTTTGGGAGTACTTCTATCCACTCCTTTAGGTTTGATGGGGGGTGTCAGTCACAGAATGCCACCGATTACAGGCCATGTCACACTCAGTACTCAATCATGGTACCCTGGCAACAGTGATTGATCCAAGAGCTGGGCCCATTACCAAAGATGGAACAATGAGAACCACTTCCCTGTGAGAAAGAAGTCTCTTTCTGCTGGCCTTGTTTGGAAGGGTGTGATTTTGGGGTTTTCTGAGGCCATCTTCCTCACCACAAGGAGTGAGCCAGTCTCTGCAGACTGAAGCCACACACAGAGGGAAGCAGAGCTGAGAACTGAGAGATGCGGGCAGGGAAGTGGGGAAGGGTGGAGATGGAGATATACATACGGAGATTAGAATATTTATAGACATAATTTGAGCCCTTCTATGGACTTCCCAGCCATGTAAGCCCATTGTATCAGCTAGGGTTCAACCAGAGAAGCAGAACCAGTAGAATAATATAGATAGGAGAGGGAGAGATTGAGAGAGAGAAAGAGAGAGAGAGAGAGAGAGAGAGAGAGAGAGAGATGGACTTATAAGGAATTGGCTGGCACAATTGTGGCTAAACAAGTCTGAAGTCTGTAGGGCAGGTGTTCTGTGCTGGAAATGCGTCAGGGGAAAAAAAAGACGCACACACAAGACTTTTTTATTTTTATTTCTATTTTTTAGATGGAGTCTTACTCTGTCACCAGGCTGGAGCTCAGTGGTGCGATGTCAGCTTACTGCAACCTCCGCCTCCCGGGTTCAAGTGATTCTCCTGCCTCAGCCTCCCAAGTAGCTGGGACTATAGGTGCATGCCACCATGTCCGGCTAATTTTTTGTGTTTTAGTAGAGACAGGGTTTCACCATGTTTGTCAGGCTGGTCTCGAACTCCCGACCTCAGGGGATCCACCCGCCTCAGCCTCCCAAAATGCTGGAATTACAGGCGTGAGCCACCACGCCTGGCACACACACAAGACCTTTTAAGGGTAAACAACCTTTATCCCACGTATATGGCAATATAGATATAATAAGCAAATGATACAAAAAGCAAATTGCAGTGGAAAAGAGTGAAGGGAAAAGATATGTACATATATATTTACACCACCAGATTATGGAGGAAGCATCACAAGACCAGGAAGTAACAGCCTGGGCTCCAGAGTGGGCCGCCGGTCCGTGCACAGACGAGGAGGGGTCTCATGGAGCTTCAGTGCGGTCTGGGACCCTAGCTCTTTTGTAACGAATTGTTTGGCATGAGGCCCAGTCACGAGGGCTCTTTGCGACTGGGCTCAAGGGACACAAAAAGGTTTACTTGTTTTTGTGATTGTCTGTTGTTTCTCAGTAACTAACGTACAGGAGCGGATTTCTCTGAAACATTGCTGGATGAATGCCTCAAGGGGCTCATGCAACCTGTTCCGGGACTTGGTGACCATTGTTTATGTCCATGTTCAATTGAGTTCAAATTTAATATTTAACGTTTCCTCCACATTCGGCCTCAATTTGATACTCAGTTGTAAGATAAAATGTGTAAAGATACATGGGGAAGGCGTAGTTGATATAGATTACTGATACAGGGTAAACACAGGAGAATTAAAAGCACAATTAATAAAAACCACACCCACCACGGCCAACGCCAATGCCAGTTGGACAGCCAATTCACGATGGGGTGCCCATGGTTACATTCTAACTGCTTTGTTTTTGCATGTCTTGGGCAAGGAGAGTAATATTGTGAGAATTGTCAGGGATATACACACAACATTCAGCATGCAGTAACGCGCAAACCCTTCCTTGGGCTGCTGTAAGCATGTCTAATGCCATTTGATTTTGCAACACAACAGTACACACCTGAGCAAATTCATCTGATAACAACATAAGTCCAGTGCTACTATCATTAAGAGCTTTTTCTACATGCAAGCTTAATATTTTAATTTGTTGTTGAAGCGGGATTGTACCAGCAGTGATATGGTACCACCACCAGGGAGTCTGGCGCATTTGTAACCAGCAATATTTGTAAGTAACTAGATTACTGGGGAGGGGAATATTATCCCAGATAGTGAATGGAATTAATGGCTACCCCCAAGTGCATCTCCCCGTTCAGTTCGGCAGCAGGTATCACCACCCATAGGATCCGCATACCCAGAGGGCGCCCCAGGGAAGGGGAAGAGTTCTACTATAATCGTATTGCTGTAATATGTAATTTAAGTAACAAAGATACTGTGTTTCGTTGGGGGCACTGTTATTGATTTGGAGTATGTGCTGACAACTGTCTGGTGGGAGAAACCCCAGAGTGTCATTGGGGAAGCCATTTAAGGCCCCCAAACCAAGGAGGGGCCATAAGGAGTCCAGCTACCAGTATGACAAGTTCCCAGTATATGCTGTTCCAGGCATATCAGGTAGGATACAAAAGCTTTTGACTCATTGCAAGGGTGGATTTCGCCTTTTGTTGAACTTGGGCAAGAATAGACTGTTTGGTTTGGTTAAAAGAAGTTCAGGTTGTACTACAGGTGCTATTCTCCCAACCCCATTGGTAGCCACATAGCCATTTGGAAATATTAGGAGAGATAATATTCTAAGGTAATCCATTCCCTGCAGCCTCTGGCAACTCGACACATACCCAGCACTGACTGCGGTTGACCTCTTTTGCAGTGGTGGCTACCCAGTTAATAAATTCATTCTAGGCCTCAGACACAAAGACAAAAGACACATCAGTAGATAGGTCATTCCCTGTAATAGCAAAAGTGGAGGGGAACATGATATTGTTTTTTCATATTTAGGAAATTGTACTATGCTTTCATTTTCTGCTCCCATAGCTACAAGGTCACCAGCCTTAGGGGTGGGATCTGATGGATGCTGTACCCATATTTTGGCTCCAGGATTTAAGCCACTAGTACCAGTGGATCTGAGTAACCTGGTTCTGTATGTAGCCTCTGTTGGGGCAGAGATTTCCTACAGGGTTAATTGCTGACAAGGTACCACTAACAATTGAGCAACTAGTATCTGCAGTTTTATAGCAAAAGCATCTGGAGTGGTATTGTATAAAATGACCTTTAACTCTACCCAGTAATCACTGTCAGTTATACCCCCGTGTACTGTAATACCCCGCATTGCAAGACCTGATTGGAATGTAATCCACCCATAATGTTTGCAAGGTATAATACCTATAATAACTCCTAAGCCGGTGGCTACCGTGTATGTACTTTGGGCGGGAATTATCCCAGGCTTTAAACTATATAAGTCCAAACTGGCGGCTCCTCTTGTACTCCTCCATGGGAGTGGGTGGATTTTCCAGCATTTTAGCAAGAGAGGTTGGACTACACCCGCACACTTAGCAATTTGTAAGTGTAGGGTAAGCATTCGGCTCAATGGGGTTTCAGATATTGTTAATGGCTGATTATTTAAAATTTGTAGTATCTCAAACAGGTGATCCTTCCATTTTTCTAACTTACCTTGCCCTAACACCTTTAGCTGTTTTTTCAATAACCCATTCATTCTTTCGATTAGGCCAGCTGCCTGTGGGTGGCACGGGATGTGGAAAATCCATTCTATGCCATGTTGGGCTGCAAAGGTTTGTACAGCCTTACCTTTGAAATGGGAGCCACTGTCCATTTGAATTTGTATGGGCACACCATAATATAGAATTAGGATGTTTAAGGTTTTAGTAGTGTTAGTTTGGTTAGCATTAGCGTAAGCGCGGGCTACTAGGAACCCTGAGTAGGTGTCTACAGAAGTACATATATATTGACACCCTTTAGGAGTGGCAAAGGACAAGTATAGTCCATTTGCCAAATTTGTCCTGGCATTTTTCACCTATGAATGTGCCCCAAAACCCTCTGAGGAACTGGCTTAGTTTTTAACTGTTGGCATATAGTGCATTACCACATCCTGCGGTAATGATATCCCTCTTTGCTCTCCCCAAGCCATGGTTCCCTGGATGCTTAGATGTCCTCACTGGAGACGCACCCATTGTGTGAGCGCAGCCCAATCCGGTTCTTCTGGGCCTGAGTCTGCAGTAATAGTGGAAATTTTAGCTTGTTGGTCTGCCTGCTGATTAGTCTGTCAAGAGAAAGCAGAGACGCATGAGCATCAACATGTAAAACGGTGATAACGGTAGTGTGTGCCAGGATCCAGATATCTTCCCATATTGTTTTCCCCAAACCTGTTTATTTCCAATTAACCATTTGTTTTGTTGCCACTGGGGCACCCAAGTAGTGAGACCATTTTCTACTGACCAAGAGTTGGTATACAAGTGACAAATCCTGAATAGCTCCAGCCTCCTCCTGAATAGCTTGGAGGACAGCCGCCAGTTCAGCCAGCTGGCTGCTCCCACCCCTTCCTTCAACAGAAATGCTCATGTTTTTAACAGGATTATGAGCCACAGCCTTCCAGCATCCGGTCCCACCAATGTATTTGGCGGATCCTTCAGTAAACCAAATGTGTTTCTGATTCTTTGGGTTTAGTTCTTTAAAGGATTTGCCCCATTGTAGGTGGTGGGGTTGGGGGGTGGCTCTTTCCCTATCTGCAGGACTTGCTTGGTGGTGTCCTGAGTTGGCAAATTTTGTACATCCTCATGTAAAAACGATACCCCCTTTGGCCCCGGCTTAGCCCCACCTTGTATATACCATTTCCATTTGATGATGCAACTTTCTTGGGTGTGCCCTCTTCGGTGATTTTTGGGGAGCTCATGACCCAAGTCATGATAGGAATTTTGGGCCTCATAATGACATCATGGTTGAAGCAGGGGCACTCTGTTTCCGGCAAAGCCCAACAACAAGCTAACAATTGCTTCTTGAAAGGGGTATAAGTTTTGCCGGCCTCTGGCAGTTTCCCGGTCCAAAACCCCGAAGGTGCCCTCTTCCCATCTTGTTTCTGCCAAAGACTTCAATTAGCATGTTGATCTAGGACAGTTACTTGCAGTTCTTCTGGCCCATCCTGTGTGGACCATAGATCCAGGGCCAGTTGCACTGCTTGTTTAGCATGTGAAAGTCATAGCGTTTTCTAGTGACTGCATGCAGAGGTTGTAAAATGTTACTCAAGTGGGGAATATGATGTCTCCAGAATCCAAACAAGCCAATAAATTTCTGGGCCTCTTTTTTGGTGGTAGAGGTTGCAAATTCTAGTATTTTAGCCTTAACCTTTGGTAAAATGGACTATTTCTCTGCATTCCATAGGACACCAAGGAACTTTACAGTTTGTGCAGGTCCTTGAATCTTACTAGAGTTAATTTCCCATCCTTGAGATGGGAGCTGGGTTTTTACCTGCTGCAAACCCCGGCTGACTAGTTCTTCAGTTTCCCCCTGAGTTAAAATATCATCAATATAATGACTGATTTGAAGTCCCAAATAATTTAGGTCTGGCCTTGTAGCATCTAAATGCTCAGGAACTTGCTGATGGCAAATGGTGGGGCTATGTATGTACCCTTGAGGCAAGCAAGTAAAGTATATTGTCTCTTGTCCCATGTGAAAGCAAATTGGTCCCATATCTGAGGGTTTAAAGGGATGGTAGAGAAGGCATTGGCTAGATCAGTTACAGCATACCATGTTCCGGGATGCTGCTGGACCAGTTCAACAATGGTTATTACATCGGGACAGCAGCAGTTAGAGGCAGAGACTTTATTTAAGGCCTGATAATCCATGGTCATATGCCAACTCCCATCAGATTTCCTAACGGACCAAATAGGATTATTCTATTGAGTGGTGGTTGGCACTAAGACACCCGCCGCTACATAATTCTGAATGGTTTCAGTAATTTCCTTGTGTGCTCCCGGAATATAATATTGCTTCAAATTTATTATTTGAGTGGCAGCAGGAATATCTACCTCATAATGCAATTTGCCTGTGGTAACTGGGCAGACTAACTTTAAGGACCTCACTTCAAAGGAGTATCAGCCGTCTGGCAGGTAGAGAGTTCTCCCTTTTAGGATGTCAATGCCAATAATAAATTTGGGGATAGGTACAATCATAATTTTATGTTTTTTCCGTGGCTATTTCCTATTTTCACTTGTATAGCAGAATAGTAGGCAGGAATCTCTTTTCCTCTGAGACTAGAAATGATCACTTTGGGTCCATGAAATGTATGTACTAGGGTTTCCACATATTAGAGTGGCCTCAGCTCCTGTATCAATTAGGGCTTTTAGAGTAGTAATAGTATTGTTTTTCCAATAGATGTTAAGCTTCACATATGGGTGCATATCTATGCACTATATTTGCAAAGGGGCCTGGCCTTCCCGTCATAGTCCAGCTAAAGAATCCAATAATTCTTGGTAAGAGCCTCTCAATGGCTGGGTTACAGGGGTAGTCAATGGAGGCACGCTGGGGGTGACTCCCGGCCCAAAACTAGAGGGCCCACCTGTTGTTATTTGGCACACGTTGCTCATTTTTTGTTAGTATAGTTTCCATAACTCTTTAGCTTCTTTGCCATCAATTTGTTCTCTGGGAACCTCTGCCTTCAATAAATCTGCAAACATATCCTTCCAACTAACCTGAGATTGGTCCCGGGTTTGTCTGCCCCGCTCCTTAATCCTCTCCTCCCCACAGGGCATCCGATCCCCCAAGTCCTGTAGCTGACCTAGTTGTTCCAGTACCTCCCATGTGGTAGTATCGGTATGGGAAAATAATAAAGATGTTAACACCATTCTATAAGCAGGTGGAGCAATCTTTAAAATCTTATTGCAGATTGTAGGACTTAAGGGTGTTGCCTCTATGTTATCAGCCATTCCCAGCACCACAGCTGTTTCCATGTCCTTCTTCAACCGCATAGCATACTCCTTAAGTGTATGCCAGAGCTTTCCCTCATCTGGCCAGGCATCCTCTGTGGAATATTTCCATCTGGCCGCATTGAAGGCCAATTGCCACAAAGATATTTCATCTAAAACATTTCCCTCATCATTAGTAGGGTGGGGTCCAGTTGCCCAGTTTCAAAGAGCCAGCTGAATTTCGGGTACCCACAAGAGGGTAACAAGCTTTAGAACATTCCCTGAGTCCACTCTAATGCCATTGGCACCCTGTTCATTGATTCGAGCCAACCAAGTAATTACACTTTCCCCTCTCTTTTGTCCAAAGGTTTGTAAAATGTCTGTTATTTCCTGCTGGGTAAAGTCTTCTACAGCGTCTCTCCAGACCATCTGTCCGTCCCACCCCCGCTCTATGGCCCGTGGCCACCTCCAGGGTCTGGCCTCAGCAGGTTCCCTTTATTCATCAGGTAAGTGGTCCCTTCTTCATCATCATCCCATATATCTCCATCCCATGTGTCTGGGTCCCACTCACGGCCTGCTCGAGCAAGAGTTACCTGTACCTTCTGCCTATCCATCTTGCCTTGCCTGTTCTTATGCTTGTACCAGGCCACCCAGACAGCTGTTTTGTCAGCAATAGCCTGGTAGCTTTGGGCTTGATCAGTCAGGACATAGGCCTGGTATTAGGCCAAAGCCAGCCTAGAAGTTAAGTCAGCATTTTCCTTTTCCAGCTTAGTTTTTTATTGTAGCAACCAAGATAGGGATCCTATCTGGACACATTAACTTATAAGCAGTAAGCAATCACCATCCACGCCAGATCTCCTTGGCATCTCCTTTGCCAACTGGAATCCCCTGCAGCACTTCACGCACAGCCAAAGGTTCAAATTGCACTAATTTAGATTCCCAGTTCTCACAAAGGCCGGTTCCCCTGGACCATTCAATTGCCAAGGCGGAAAACTGGGGGAGTTCCAATCCTGGGATATGGGAAGTCCCCGAGCTTCCATTCCTGTCCTTGCAGCCAAAAAGCAGCATACTTTTGTTTTCGAATCCTGTTCGTGATGCCAAAAAATGTTCTGGGCGGGAAACACACGAGGGGAAAAGAAAAGACATACGATACCTTTTAAGGGTAAGCAACCTTTATCCCACGTATATAGCAATACAGATATAACAAGCAAATGATATAAAATGCAAATTGCAGCAGAAAGGGGAGAAGGGAAAAGATATGTATATATATATATATTTACACTCACCAGACTATCTCCATAGTCATAGGAAGGATCACTAGACCGGGAAGCAACAGTCTGGGTTCCAGAGTCGGCTGCCAGTCTGTGCACAGACGAGGAGAGGTCTCATGGAGCTTCAGCGCGGCCTGGGACCCTAGCTCTTTTGTAACGAGTTGTTTGGCATGAGGCCCAGTCATGAGGGCCCTTCGTGACTGGGCTCAAGGAACACAAAAAGGTCAACTTGTTTTTGCAACTGTCCGTTGTTTTTCAATAACTAACGTACAGGAGCAGATTTCTCTGAAACATTGCTGGATGAATGCCTCAAGGGGCTCATGCAGTCTGTTCTGGGGCTTAGTGACCACTGTTTGTGTCCACGTTCAGTTGAGTTCAGATTTAATATTTAACTTTTCCTCTACAGTAGGCAGCTGCAAGGAAAGGTCACAAGTAGGCTGGAAGCCCATGGCAAGAGCTGAAGCTTGATGATGTCCTTCAGCTGCAGTCAGGAAGAAAGTTCTAAGGGGAAAGGAGAGCAATTGTTGACCCAATAGCTACCTGGAGGATCTCCCTCAGAGAAGGCCCATTTTTAAGGAGCTCAAGTCAGGCCCACCCATGATAATCTCCCATTAATTAACTTTTTAATTTTTTTTCTTTTTGAGACACGGTCATGCTCTGTTCCCAGGCTGGAGTGCAGAGCCACAATCATGGCTCATTGCAGCCTCCATTTCCTGAACTCAAGTGATCCTCTTGCCTCAGCCTCCTGAGTAGCTGAGACTTCAGGCATGTGCTACCACACCCAGCTAATTAAAAAAAAATTTTTTTTTTTTTGGCAGAGATGAGGTCTTGCCATGTTGCCTAGGTTCCATTGATTAACTTAAAGTCAACTGATTGGGAACTTTGTTTTATTTATTCATTTTTTTAAGACAAGGTCTGGCTCTATCACCCAGGCTGGAGTGCAGTGGTGTGATCTCAGCTCACTGCAACCTCTGCCTCCTGGGCTCAAACCACCCTCTCACCTCAACCTCCCAAGTAGCTGGGACTACAGGCACGCGTCACCACACCCAGCTAATTTTTTGTATTTTTTGAAGAGACAGGATTTTGCCATGTTGCCCAGGCTGGTCTTGAACTCATGAGCTCAAGCAATCCACCCGCCTCAGCCTCCCAAAGTGCTAGGATTACAGGTGTGAGCCACCACGCCCACCCTGATTGGGAACTTTAAATCCCATCTGCAGAATTCCTTCACTGAAACACCCAGATTTGTATTTGATTAGATACCTCAGGGAAGGTGTGTGAATACTACAAAATGGCTGCTGCCTCCCTTATGTCTTCCAACTCTTGAGCAAGAATATTCCCATTGGCCCAACACAAATGGAAACTAACTAGAAAGGGAATTCTGTGGGCTAGAGTTGAGCCTAGCCAAGTTGATACATCAAAAAGCCATTACATCCATACTTTTCCCCCCATAAACTAAATTTGAGTGTGTTCCATCACTTGGCATGAAAAAGCTTCTGATTCAGTTGCCATTTACTTATTGAGTGCCTTATACATATTATATCACTTAATCCTCTTATACACAAATGAGCTAGGTATTATTTACAATTTTGAAGACTGAAGCTCAGAGAGGTTAAAAAACTTTTTCAAAGGCTCAGAGCTTCAAACAAAGTCTGCCTTTCCACTGCTGATGCTATGATACCAGTGTTTGCCAAAAAGGAGCCACCTGGTTGGAATATGAATTCCTCATGTAGTTTGGAAGCTGACTTCAGCAAATTTTTATTTTAGCTAAAAAATGTCCAAAACTTGATGTACTTTATTCATCTGATGACAGAACAAGGCTAAGAAATATATTTTTATCTTCATGACCCAATGCTTGGCCCAGATGTATTATTTGGCTGATGTAATGAACTGTTTGGTCTGTTTCCCCTGTTGCGTTTGTGTCTGATTTTTTGAGATGATCATTTAAGGTTTTAACTTTTATTCGGAAGCCTCTTCCTCCCTGAAATACCTTAGATCTTAAACTCTCCTACAAACATCAGCTGCAATCACAATGTCAAGTAGATGCTGTATAAACCTCTTGCAAGAGCGGTGAGGAAAAAAGGAATGTACAAGTGAACAATATCAGAAATGAAAGAGGAGACGTCATTACAGCTTTGACAGACATTAAAAAGATAAGAGAAAAGTAGAAAAAGTTTTATGCCAACAAATTCCATAACTTCCATGAAATGGACACATTCCTAGAAAAGGGATACATAGCATGTGAGACATTTTAGCTAGGATCCCAGAGAGTTAAATCTCCCAACTGCCAAATCTAAGGACACTTTTGGGGTTTTACCTTACCCTTCAGTGAATTTGACACTGCTGACTGCATCATCCTTAAAATCTTCCTGCTTTGGCTTCCATGAAACACTTTTAGTGTTTCTCCATGTAAACCTTGTTTCCCTCCTTTTTCCTTTCTGCTTAATTACAGAAATTCTATAACTTTTTTTTTTTTTTTGAGACAGAGTCTCACTCTGTTGCCTAGGCTGAAGTGCAGTGGTGCGACACGGCTCACTGCAGCCTCGACCTCCCCAGGCTCAGGTGATCCTTCCACCTCAGCCTCCTGAGTGTGGGACTAGAAGTGTGCACCACCACGCCCAGCTAATTTTTGTATTTTTCGTACAGATGGAGTTTTGCCATGTTGCCCAGGCTGGTCTTGAACTCCTGGGCTCAAGCGATCCTCTTGCCTCAGCCTCCCAGTGTTGGGATTACAGGCATGAGCCACTGCGCCCAGCCTCTATGACTTTTTAAATTCCATATCTGCATACAGCGCTCTAACTACCATTTGTATGCTGAAGGCTCCCAAATCTGCAGCCCCAATTGCTTTCTTGATTCTCAATTTGACTCAATATCCAACTTTTATCACGACAATTATCTATGCTGGCCATTTAATCAATGAGTCCCTGCTACGTCTCGGATGTGTTCAGACTCTTCAAACTCATTTCCTCCTTGTCTGCTATTAATACCCAATTTTCATTTGGGAACTGTCCCTCCCCCATTCTCAGTCCTTTTCAGTCAGGAAGAGTCCTCCTCCCCCTCAGCCTCTACATAAGCATGTGACCTGATTTTATCCCCTCCAGCCCATCTTCCACACTGTGAACAAATATATCTCATAATGGTGGTGGTTTTAAAGCCTAGGCCCAAGTCTTTGACACCCCTCCACAGAGAGGCGGGGTGTCCCCCACGAAATCTGGGCAGGCTTGTGACTGCATCAACCAGTAAAGCCCTGCAGAAGTGACACTGTGTGACTTCCAAAGTTAGGGCAGAAAAGTCCACACAGCTTCCACCGGTCCTGCAATGTTCATTCTCTGGGGGCCTCCTCTCAGGAAATTCCCTCTCAGAAGCCAGCTGTCATATTGTGAAAAGTCCAAGTCACGTGGGGAGGCCGTGTGTAGGCGCTTTGCTGACCCATCCTAGTTGACCCAGCTTTCAAGTTACCCCAGTCCAGGCAGGCTGAGATTCCTGAGAATCTTCTCAGAAGTGGATCCTCTAGCCCCAGCTGTTCCAGCTGTCAGCCATTTCAGTCTCCCAAGCTGAGGCTCCAGATACAAGGAGCAAAGAAGAATTATCTCGATGTGCTCTGTCCAAGCTCCTGACCACAGAATTTGTGATCAGAAAAAAAATGGTTGTGTTAAGCTGCTAAACTTGGGGGTAATTTGTGACATAGTGATGGTAACTGGAACACTTATGCCACACCCCTGCTTAAAATGTTCCAGTGATTCTGCGTCGCCACCACCGAGATGAAGTCCAAATTCCTTTTCCATTCAGTACTAGATGCCTGTCCACCCCACCAGATCCATCTCCTGTCTCTGCCCACACAAGCCCTAGTGCCAGCCACACTGCAGTTCCTGAAATCATCCCTACTTCCCTGGGCTCCCATGCCTTTGTATATTTTGTTGCTCTGCCTGGATGTCTTTCTGACATCCAAGATATTCAGCAAATCATCTGAAAAACTGGGGGATGCAAATCCACTGACTTCCCTGAAATCCTTTTTCTCCAGGAGGAATGATTGACTGGCCCTAAGACAGTTCAAGTGCTCTGCAAAAGGATATTCACAGAATGTGGGTTATTTTCTAGGTCTCTGAATAAAATAATGGTTATATAGAATTGATTCTGGAGCCAGATTGCCTGCATTCAGCTGCCAGCTCTACCACTGATTAGTGGGGGACTTTGTGCAGCTGTTTAACTTCTCTTTGCTTCAATTGCCCCATCTGTAAAATGGGGTAATAAATAATCCTTACTTTGTAGAGTTATGGTAAGGATTAAAAGAGTTAAAATGTGTAAAAGATTTAGAATGATGCCTGGCAGAGAGTGCTTGGATAAATAAGTGTTTGTTGAAAATAAAACAAATCTGCAAATAGTTAACTGTAGTCATTGCTCAAGTCCCTTTGAGTATCGCCTTCTTTGGGACATCTCCCCGAGGCCTCCCCCACGCTAGCTGGCTTCACAGATAGGTCCATGTTGTCGCAGCACCTCCAGCACAGCACAGCTGCAACATTCCTCACTGTTTCTGTAAGTCTATCTTTGTAGTTGTCAGTATCTCTCAGCTCATTTCTTAGATTCTTGAAGGGAGAGGCTGGATTTTACTCATTTCTCTGTCCCTGGAATCTAAGTCTTAGTAGGCCATCAATAAGTGTGTATTAAATGGAATCTTGCTATGATTTTAACAAACACAGTAATTCCAAGCCAGAAAAGGCTAAGCGAGTTCTTCTAAGCCATACACGTAATTAGTGACTGAACAAAGACTAAAATTTTTAACCCTGTTCTTCTGACTGCCAAACCTAAACTAATGACTCGTGTTTGTGTGTGTGTGTCTGTGTATATGTACACATGCATGTGTGTGTCCACCAGTATCATCACTAACCCCTGGCCATTTGCTTTTAAAATTATTTTATTCAGAGACTTATACAATAAGTATAAGTATACAATAATCCATGTTCTTTTAGCCTCTTCTGAGACCCTGGGTTGTTTATAATGATAATCACTATTATTCCTGAAGGGAGGCTATTGCACCCTTCCAACTATTCAGACGATTTGCTGACTGTCTGGATCATTCCAAAGCCTTTAACCCCTCCCTAACGTTAGAGGCGGTAACTTTCATCCGTTTACTTTTTCCAGGTGCGGAGGCGAAGGCAGCCTTATTCAGAAAATCGAATTCAAAACAGGACCTCAAGCTGCCGGCTGTTGCTTCTACCAACTGCCCCATTATTAACGCCAGACGGCGCTGTGTCCTCACTGACTCTTTAACCACCACGTCGGGCTCACAAAAGGCTCAGGTTTCCTCCAGCATAGTTCAGGGGATGGTGAACGCTTCCCAACATGCCTGCAACAGGCACATTTCTTTCTGGGTTTGGTGCGTGTGTGTAGGGAGTGTCCCATCTTTTAACTAGTCTTGCGGAGACCTGGCCTGGTGTTTGAAAATCTGTTTCCTCTATTATCGATCCGATCCCTGGATTGCTTTTTCTCTGACACTTGAAACAAATTCACTCTTTTTTTTAATGGGATTTTTTTTTTTTTTTTTTTTACAAAATAGAGCTGGGGGGTGTGGGGGGGGGCGGTGGGTCTCGCCACGTTGCCCAGGCTGGTTTCGAACTCCTGGGAACAAGCAATTCTCCCACCTTGGCCTCCCAAAGTGCTGGGAATACAGACGGGAGCCACTGCCCTCGCCCCAAACAAAATCATTTAAATCACAATGCACTGAAGGCCGACTAGGTGTCAGGCGCCACGCGGTCCCTTGTCCCCATGTCCCTGGCCAAAGGCTTGCTCTAGATCAGGGGACTCAGCCTCGAGGCTTTCCCCACGGTGTCAGCCAAGCACACACTCCCAGTTCGCAGGGCTTCGTGGTCAAGGTTCCTAGTTCACCTGTCTGGGAGGGCGAGGTGTGTCCATCCCTTCCAGCACCTGGGCAAACAGATCCCTTTGCGGTCCTCTTCTACTGCTTTCCCTTCGCCCTGATTTTCCATTCCTTGTGAGTGGTGGTTTTGGTCGGGGGGAGGGGGCGGGGAAGGGGCCTGGCGAGGAGGGGCGTCAGAGCGCTGTCACCGGGTGTCGCGCCGCCCTCCCCGCCCCTCCGCCGGGCGTGTGGGGACGCCGGAGGGCGGGAGTCTCCGCGAGCCGCGCGGCGCACGGAGCACGGCGGCCGCCTGAGCTCGGCGCGGAGCCCGGAGCCCGCAGCCGGCAGTCTCCTGCTCCCGTACGCTGGGCGCCAGCTCCGGCCGTGCTGCCCGGCTGCCCGAGAGCGCGCCTGGCCATGGAGCCCTCGCACAAAGACGCCGAGACGGCGGCGGCGGCGGCAGCGGTGGCGGCAGCGGACCCCCGGGGGGCGTCCTCGTCCAGCGGGGTGGTGGTGCAGGTCCGCGAGAAGAAGGGCCCCCTGCGCGCCGCCATCCCCTACATGCCCTTCCCCGTGGCCGTCATCTGCCTCTTCCTCAACACTTTCGTGCCGGGACTGGGTAAGACACGGCTGCCGCGACCCTTGCGACCCCGACCCCGCCGCGGGAGGGCGTGTGGGGGGAGAGAAGGGCGCGGCCGGAGACCTCCTGGCCGGGCCGCGCGCTCCAAGTGCTGCGACCACGCGCGACCGCCCGCTCCTGGCGTCCCCTAGCAGGTGGCAGAAGCGCGTGGAGTGGGCACCCCAGAGGGGAGAGGCTGCGCTGGGGTCTCCGACCCGCAGGCGGGGCCCCAAAGAGCCAGAAACTTTGCGGCCAATGTTGGAGCCCGCAGCGGCGGCCGGAATGGCTCTGCCGGCTTCGGAGTAGGGCTCCCGTCCCGGCGCCCCGATTTCTGCTCCTTCTCTCCGTCGTGTGTATCCGTACGCGAGCCCATTTCCCCGAGAGGAATGGGGTCGGGTCAGAGTGAGCTCTAGGGCCTCGGCGGCGAGGATCAAACTCCCGGGCGTCGAAGTCAGCTGAGCCGGGGAAAGGGGACAAGCCGGGCTAGATATACCTGCAGCCCCCATTGGTTCGCAAAGTGCGCACCGCGTGGGGACGAGAACTCTAGCCAGAGTCTCCTCCGCCTCATTCAGGGGTGCCTGCACTTCCGCCAGCACCCCGCAGGGCGCCAGGGGGATGGGGGATGATTTTATTAGTTTGGATGCATGTGGCCAGAGATGAACCCATAGCTCCCTCGGATCCCTTCTGTTCCTGAGAAGTAGAGAGTGCGCCGATGTAATTTTGTGCAGGACTCTGGCAGCCAGCAGGGGTTCTGGTGGCATCTATGTCCCACGTTTTAAAGCAGAGGCCCCTTACAGAGATGGTGCGGGAGGGTGAATGGAGGCAGGGAATGAGAAGTTTTCTTGACCCTCCCTCCCTTAACTCCACCCCTAGGTCTCTGCCTGCACGCCCCTCCCCTCCTCCAGCTTGGCACTGGCTGCTCCTGCGTGCTGGGAGGTGCCCCCCTCTCCCATGCCCGCCCGAAGAGCCAGGCGCCCCAGTGCCCTCTCCGGGAGAAAGCGTGCCCCTGTCGGCGAGCCTGTTGCCAACGTATGGTTCCAAGTTCCCAAGAGCAGAGGCCAGCTGGAAGGGGTTTTCAGTTTGACTTTGGCCTTTCTCACGGTCTCCTCGCTCTTCGCCTGTTTAGCAGGGGCCTCTGCTGCGGTGATAGCCAAGGCCACAGCCACCCACGCAGGATCCGTTCACTTTCCCCTCCGAGCTTACTTGTCTTTCTACCCTAAGGGGCTGCTGCAGCCAGAGCAGCCTATCTGAGCAGTAAGTTAGGTGGTCTTTAGTTGGGCTTCTCTCTTCTGGGATGCCTCCAGCGGCCTGTCTCCCTGGCTGGTGTCATAAGATCAGCTCTCTTTGCACATTTAGACACTGCAAGGAGGCAAGCTGATGTTAATCTAGTTTTATCAGAAATTCTCACCTGCTGGAGTAAAAAGAGACTGCCTGCCCCTTCCTCTGGCGGATATGAAGATCCTCCTGAGCCAGCATGCATCTTGATTCACCTTTTTTTTTTTTTTTTTTTTTTTAAGTGGTGAGGTAAACGCCACCCTATGGTCTTTTGAGGAAACAAATGCATTGGTGCCAGGTGAGAGGGGCTGCACCAAGTCACTGCTGCACGAGGAAACCACTTTGTGGGAGACCAGCCCCAGGAGACAGCAGCTGCCCACCCATGCACCTGTGTGTACCCTCCCTGGTCTCCCCTCACTAGGTGCCTTTCCCAGCCTTAGCCCTGCTGCATTGACAGCATCGGCTGCAGGGCATCGTCCATTCCGCTGACCCCTGGCTCCTTGCCCTGGGGATCCAGATTTTCCTTTTGTGAGATCAGAATCCTATGGGATTTTTGTGAAACAAACAAATAAACAAACAAAACAAACCATTATAAGAAACCAGGAGAAAACAAAGGGAAGATATGAAAACCACAAAAGTAATAAAACAGGTGAGCTGTAGGTGCACAGATTTCTGAATTTTCAGTGACATAATCCTGGCTTTTTTTTTTTAATTTTGCTTTGGTTGCTATTGTACAGTTTACTGGGTGCACAGGCTCCTGCTCCTCTCCACACAGAATGAGGGATTCCTGATCCTTGGTGGTGGTTCGCATCTGTAAGTCAGGCACACCTGTCTCTTGGCGTTGCTGAGAGGATGAAACGTGATTACATAAAGCCCAGTGTCTGGTGCATAGGAAGCTCTCCGGGGATGGTGGGTCCATCTTGCTCTTCTGCAGAGCTGAGCACTGGTCCCATCTCTGGGTAGGGTTGCTGCAGCCAGGGCAGCACTGCCCTCTGGACCACTCAGAAGCAAAGGCTCCTTGAGTGCTTTTGATCCCTCTACTCCTCTCTCCACCTGCAGTGGAGTCCCAGGCAACAAAGCAGCTTAGACCAATCTTGCAGGTGGTTTTATTGCCCCCCTTCCCCAGGAGTGGTTTAAATGGCCCCAGCTCTTGGAAATCCGCCACTTGGCCCAGATCCACTTCTCCAAGGCCTCCTGGCTTATCTGAAGCTCCTGGGACAACTGAATATTCATGGCTGAGACTGCTCTTTGATGAAATGCAGCTTCTTTCAATTCACTCATTCATTTGACCAAAACAGGCACCTACCACATGCCAGGCATTGACTGGGGTTGTGATGATGAATAAATCAGTCAGGATGTCATAGACTGTTGAGGAAAATTGAGGCCAACTTTGTCTGAATTTGATAAGTGCTAGGATGGCAGCAGGAACAGAGTGTTGTAGCAGAAATTAATTCTTCCTGGGGACGAAGGAAGGGGGCTCAGAGAAAGCCTCCCTAAGGGAGTAGTGTTAGGTTAGAACTTCCTGAGAAAATCTATCACGTGTCCTAAGCACTTGCCATCCTCACTAAACTCCCATTCTGGAAATTGCTCAGACCACTGGCCCAAAGATCTCTTCCTTTTTTCTGGAAACTTCCTTCCCTGCAGGTCCTCTCCTGGATTGCAGATTGGATGAGAGGGCAGTCTTTGCTGAATGAAGGCTCGTTTTTTATTTTTATTTTTTCCCTCTGATGTAGGTGTCTCAGTTCTATCCAGTCTGCAGGACCAGCTGTGGAGAAGCCCCATCCTTAAAATTCCCCAGTGCCTTCTCCACCCAAGCAACAGTGCTCTCGGGATAACACTCATATCATGAGTGGGATGTGCTCTCTCCTAGGGAGTGGCTGGAAAGGAGAAGTGATTTATGATCACTCCAACTCCTCACTGAAACAATGAAAAACGATTTTTACAAATGGACATTAGTAAAGAGAGTCACCTCTAGTCCTATTCAGTGAAATTCTACTAATAAAGACCACCATTGGTACCTTCATGTTCCAACAATTAGGGTGTCTATAAGTATATACACGATTATTCATACCTGTAATGAAGGTTCATTGTTATGCCCCAACATAGCCAGAGAGTTTGTCTAGTGGTCAGGAGTATCATTATACTTTTATATTTAAAAATTATATCTATCTTGATTTGGTGAAATGAAAATGTTGATATCTCAGTGACAGGGAAAGTCGAAGGGAGGAGGACCTCCATTGACCTTTAACCACTCCATTGGACTCAGGACATCAGATAGGGACAATTTATCCCTAACACACTGCCTACTCTTTGATGCTGCTAAAGTCTTGCTTGCTCAATAAAAGCACCACAGGCTGGCTCTACTTCTTCTCTCTCTCTTTCCTCTAGACCCAAGGCTCAAACTGATGATTAATCACTTCCTACCTCCTGGCATCTTTTGTATCATAGATTTTTTGTTGCTGTTTTGAGACTTTATTCTTTGTCTATCTAAGTAGATCTTAAATTCCTGGGGAGCAGCAACTATTTTAAATGTCTTCTTGAAAGAGTATGTTATCCACAAATACATATAGACTAGAATTATACTCCTGGAATAGGCATAAGATATCATCTGGTCCAAAGCCTTTATTCAATATAAAAGTGAAGTAGGCCTAAGGATGCAAGGACCAAGGAAGTTTATGGCCTACTAAGCCTTTTGAAGGAAGTTCCTGAAGATGTTTTTCAATAAAGTAAGGGAGTAAACCAAGAAAGGAGATATGAGATTCAGGAAACACTGAAGCCTATACAGAGTAGCCATGAAAAGCAACCCCAGGATGAAATTGTTCAGCAGAACGAGAGAGTAGTTACTTTTCATTAGAGTGGAAGGAAAGAGGTCTCTGAAGGTGACATGAGAGAAGGACATTCTAGAGAGTAGAAAGTATTATTAGGACACTGCAAAAAATTAAGGTTGTAATGAAAAGCAGAAAGCAAGCCAAAAAACCACCCAAACAAAACAGAAGACAATTAGTAATTGCAGTAAAAGACAAAGAGCCATGCAAAAGCATTAAGATCCAAAAATGAAGCAGCTTGCCCAATCAGGTCAGAAGGTCAGCAGGCTTCAAAAAGAAAAAAAGAGTCCAAACAATACATGGAGTGGGAAGAAATTTGGAGGTTATTAGGGATATGATATAGAAGGCAAATGTTTCTTCTATCAACAAGAAAAAAGAAACATAATCAGAAACTTCTGGAAAAACAAAAAATTTCTTATGAAAGGGATAGCCTAAATATGAAGCAGTCCAAAATGTGGCCTGATTTTGAGCATGTGGTGGGACGTAAGAAAGGCTCTAAGCGCACAGGGTCTGTCATTGGAACAGTGGTGCATGATATGGACTGTTTGGCTCTGCAGTAAAGAATATTTGCTTAGTCATAATAATGTAAATGCTGCTTAGTGGCTTTCAACTTCTAAAATCAACAACAAAGCACTGAAGACTACTTAAGAATAGCTATAAAGGAGTATGTAAAGAGTTTCTGGCTTGACAACATAAAAGAAGTTGGAAAGTAGAAGAAGAGAGAAGAGGAATTGTGATAGATTAAATTATTGTTCCCAAATATTCACTGTTCTCCCTGAAAGAGGATTTCACACCCCCACCTGATGCCATATGGCTTGCCTGCCCTTGTAGGAGAATACTTCCTCTCCTGTCCACTGATACCCGGTTTGGCCACGTGACTTGCTTTGGCCAATTGAATGTGAGTGGAAATGACATATTCCATGCCGAACAGACACGTTAAGAGGCGGTGTGAAGTTCTGACATTGTTCTTTTCCCTCTCTCATGAAAATAGCAGGTCTCAGATGGGGGATGCCCTTCAACTAGTTCCCAGAATAAACAGCACATCAGAAGCAGGCCATGGCATGGCATGTGAATCAGAAATAAGCCTGAGTTGCTGAGATTTTGTGGTTGTTGGTCTTGTTATTGTCCCAGCATGACATATGTAAAGCTGACTAACAGCAGATGGTAGGGTAGAGGCATGAATACCCCAATCATATAAAACGGGAGTCGAGAGATGCTGTCTGTAGTTAATAGACCAAGAAATAAAAGGCACCAAGGTGACCAATAGATGAACTGAAATAGTTGATGTGTTGGGACAGTGGGATGATAGTGATCTGCTGGAATCATGTGGGAACAAGAGTAAAAGTGCAATGAGGGGTGATATAAGCAAGCTGGCTTGTGTGTATTACAGCAGAAAGTGGATAGGTAATGTCTAAATTTGATAAAACATGAAAAAGCAATATAAGCATACTCTTTGGAGACTGGGGAAGTATCAGAATTCCCCGTCTTTCTGGCATCATCAATTTTCCTGTCTACTGGCTCATTCCCAGCAGCACACATCCATGCTGAAATTGTCTATCTTCTAAAAATAGCCTCTCCTGATCCATTATCCACTCTGACCTGTGCCCATTTCTTTGCTCCCTTTCACAGCAAAATTCCCTGAAAGAGCTGTCTATATTTGTTGTCTCCAATCCCTCCTCTCTCATTTTCTTGTGAACTCACTTTAATCATGTTTTTGCCTCCATCACTCACTTACACTGCACTTGTCAGGGTCGCCAGTCTCCTCCAGGTTGCTAAATTCAGTGGCCGGTTCTCTGTCTTCCTCTTCCTGGACCTATCAGCAGCGCCGGCCATAGGGGCTCACTCCCTCCTCCTGAAATGCTTTCTTTACTTGGCTTCTACAGCACCACTCCCTCCTAGTTTTCTTTTTACCTCAAGGCTCTTTCTCTGCTTCTTTTGCCTCTCTTGACAACCTCTAAACTTTAGAGCTCCCCAGGGCACTTGGTCTTCTTGACCCTGATCTTCTCTTTTCTACCTGTATTCACTCCTGCAGTGATCTTGCGCAGTCTCTGGGCTTTCAATTGCATTTTTATGATGATGACTCCCCAGTTTAGATCCCCAGCTCAGGCCTCTTCCCTGAACTCCTGAGTCATATATCCAACTGCCTTCTCAGTGTCTCCACTTGGAAACCAAAAGGCATCCTAGACATAACTCATCCAAAACCAAACTCCTGGTCTTCTTCTCCAGACCTGCTTCTCCCTCCTCTTTCCCCATCTCAGCAAATGGCGGCCTCCCAGTGGCTCAGGCCAAAAACTGAGACTCAACTTTGACTCTTTTTTTTTTTTTTTTTAACTCCATGCCCAATCTGTTAGGAAGTCCTCTTGGTCTGCTTTCCAAGCCTGATCAGTATCTGACCACTTCTTACCACTCTCTGGTTCAAGTCTCCACACTCCCCTGTATTACTGCAGTAGCTTCCTACATGGTCTGCTTGTCTGTACTCATGTCCCTTACAGTCTGTCCGCAACATGGCAATGAGAGTGCTGCTTTTTAAACATGAGCGAGTCAGATTGTGTCACTTTTGAGCTCAAAACTTTCTAATGGCTCCCATGTCACTCTGAGTAAAAGCTCGAGTCCTTATTATGACCTGTAAGGACCTAAGCCAGAACTTTCCAACAGAAGTATAATATAAGTCACATAGGGAATTTAAAATTTTTCTAGTACATACCTATATCATAAAAAGTAAAAAGGAATAGATGAAGTTAACCTTAATAATATGTTTCATTTAACCCGATATATTCAAAATATTATTAACATAGAATCAATATAAACATTATTCATAAGATATATTTTCTTTTTTGCATACTAAGTTTTCAAATCTGGTGTATATTTTACATTTATAGCACATCTCAATTTGGACCTGTCCCATTTCAAGGGTAATTTCAAGTGGATGTGTTAACAGCATCTGAATTCCTTCTGAGAAATGGCAAGGGACCCAGCTGCCATGGGAGTGGTCAGTTAACAGATGATACAGAGGAAGTTTGTGTCTCAATAAAGTGTAGATAGCTTGCTAAGCAGAGGAGGGCTTACTTCTGAGTGCCTTCAGCAGCATTTCACTCTTAACATGCTCCTACTGTGTGCCAGGTCTATGCTCAGAGCTGAGGCACAAAGTCAAAGAAGATGTGGTCCCTGCCCTCAAGGAGCTGACAGTCTAATGGGAAGGCAGACGCTAATAAATACAGACAGTAGTGTGTGCTTTAATGGAGGAAAGGATGGGCCACTGGGGTCCATTTCATCCAGTCTGCAGTGGTGAGGCAATGCTTTCCTGGCAAACTTGGCCATCTGGGAGATGAGCAAAACAGAATGACCCGGATGGTCTAAATTAAGTGCCATTTCGAGTTCAACATTAGGTTCATGATGCCACAAAGCATCATGAAAAGAGAGGTGAACTAGAAGCCAGGAGGCTTCAGACCTAATTCTGGCTCCTCAGTAGCATGGAACCTTGAGCAGATCACTTAGCCTCTCCGAGCCTCAGTTTTCTCACTTGTAAAATGAAAATAATAATCTCTGCTTGGGCATCTGACAAAGTCATGATGCCCTGTTAACTGTAAAGCACTCCACGGTCAGAAAAGGTTATTGTTACCAATTAATGTTAGCAAAATCCCCTTTGCACTTTTAAATTATAAATTGACAATTTCTAATTATATAAATTTGTGGGGTACAAAGTGATGCTGTAATTTATGAATACAATGTGGAATAATTACATCAAGCTAGTTAATGTATCCATCATCTCAAATACTTAACACTTTTTGTGGTGAGAACATTTGAAGTTTACTCCCTTAGCAACTTTGAAATGTATGATACTCTATTATTAACTATATTTACCACACTGTGCAATAGAACTCAAAAAAGAGAAAAAAATCATACTTCTCCCGTGATTTTGTACCTTTTGACCACCATCTCTCCATTTCCTTCGCCCACCTCAGTGCCTGGCAACTATCATTTGACTCTCTTCTTCTATGACTTTGATTCTTTTAGATTCCACATGTAAGTGAGAACATGAAGTATTTGTCTTTCTGTGCTTGACTTATTTCACTTAGCATAATGTTTTTCAGTCCCATTCATGTTGTTGCAAATGATAGACTTTCCTTTTTTAAGGCTGAATATACTCTATTGTGCATATATACCCCCTTTTCTTTATCCATTCATCTGCTGATGGACACTTAGCTTGATTCCATAACTTAACTATTGTGAATAGTGCTATAGTAAACATGGGGTACAGACATTTCTTGGATAAACACATTTCAAATTTTTTGGGTAAATACCCAGAAGTAGGATTGTGGGTCATATGGTCATTCTATTTTTAGCTTTTTGAGGCATCTACATACTATTTTCCATAATGGTCCTATAATTCGCATTCTCACCAACAGTGTACAAGGGTTCCCCTTTTCTCCACGTCCTCACCAACACTTGTTATCTTTCATCTTTTTGAGAAAAGCCATTCTGACATGTCCAAGAAGAGAAAATTATAGGCCCATATCCCTAATGAACATAGATGCAAAAATCCTCAACAAAATACTGGTGAACCAAATTCCACAATGCATTAAAGGGATCATCCACCATGATTAAGATTTATCCCTAGGATGCCAGAATGGTTCAACATATGCAAATCAATAAATGTGATACATCACATTAACAGAATAAAGGACAAAAACCATATGATCATCTCATTAGATTCAGAAAAAGCATTTGACAAAATTCAGCATCCTTTCATGATACAAAATCTCACCAAATTAGGTATAGAAAGGTCGTACCTGAACACAATAAAGGCCGTATATGAGAAGCCCACAGCTAACGTTATACTCAATGTGAAAAGTTGAAAGCCTTTGCTCTAAGATCTGGAGCAGGACAAGGATGCCCACTTTTGCCACTTCTATTCAACATAATGGAAGTCCTTGCCAGAGCAATTGGGCAAGAGAAGGAAAGAAAAGGCATCCAAATAGGAAAGGAAGAAGTGAAATTGTCATTGCTGATGACATAATCCTATATGTAGAAAACCTTACAGACTCCACCAAAAAACTGTTAGAATATGTTAGAATATAATACAATTAAGTTGTGCGATACAAAATCAACACACAAAAATCATTAGCAAAATCCCCTTTGTTCCCAGGGTCATTCCTGGGGTATTTCTCTGAGTGGCAACTGGGGGGTGGACAGGGTGACTAACAAGCCCTTCCACCTTTTTTCAGCAGCTCAGTTCCATGCAGCACACGGAGCTGAGACCTAGGAATTCCCACTGGGCACCCAACCAGACCTCCCACACGTGACGTGCTGGCTTGAACGGGAAGGGCACATGTTCTCCAGGGCTTAGTTCAACACACCAACTGGAAGCTTTCTCCACTGTACTCCCCAAAGCCTGGGCCTGTGCGAGGGATGTGTCTCTGAGGCTAACTTTACAGTTTGGTAAAAGGCTTTGGGGAACATCAAAGTGGTGACTGAATGTGTGTGTGTGTGTGTGTGTGTGGGTGGGTGGATGTGCACCTGTGTGTGTGCACAAATGTTCCATAGACTTTACCTATAGTTATTTTACAATAAAAATTAGAGCATAGTTTAGTTTCTAGGTCTGGGTTTGAACATTTCTGTGTCCATATACCTTTGAGGCACACACTTGGTGTGGTTTATAGCACACTTGAAGCCCCACAGTCTGGGGCAGGGTAGGGTAGCAGGTGTGTCTTCAGCATGGGAACTTCCCAGTGAGAACTGGGTGCTGGGTCTCATTGGCCCAGGCCCAGCACATACTAGAAATGATATTCCTAGGGGAAAGCGGAGGCAATGGGAAGGAGACCATATTTTCCTAATCAAAAGGTAGGACACGGGGATTCACCATGCATTTATTTTATGACAGACCATAAATTACATTGATGAAGTAACTTTTCTTAAAAAGAGTAAAATGAGATAAGGCCAGGACTGCCCTTGAACCTGGAATTTGTAGGGGCCGTGGCCAGAGTCCCCTGTTGAGCAGAGCACTCAGTCCAGCTCTGGTCTCTGTTGTGTGAGAAGTTTGACCCTGAGGCCAAGAGCAATTTGCTGTTTGTGGAGAAGAGCCTGTCCTGAAACCTCAACAATGAAAATGGTTCAACTTTCCAAGGGCCAAAGAACTTCACTGTGGCTGCAACTCCTTCAATTTACAGACAAGGGAAGAAAGGAGGCCTCCCACCACGTCGAAGTCGAAGGCTCTGACCCACAATCTCACCATCAGTTACCCTGGCTTCAGGGTCTCCCTGCCTGTCACAGTGCCTGGCTTGTCCTGGAGGGTTAATTCATATTTGTCCAGTTAACTGAACACACCGCTGTTAATGAAGACCTGGTGAGGACTGCGAAGGACAACTGCACAGCCACATGACCTGTCAGTGACCACATTAATCATTGCCTGCCACCAGGACCCTCTCCTCACTGCTTCACCCTTGCCCCTCCAGAACAATGTTATTGAGATATATTTACATACTACACAAGTCACTCTTTCAAAGTGTATGATTCAGCCCGGACGTGATGGCTCACACCTGTAATCCTAGCACTTTGGGAGGCCAAGGCGGGTGGATCACTTGAGATCAGGAGTTCAAAACCATCCTGGCCAACATGGTGAAACCCCGTCTATACTAAAACTACAAAAGAGTTGGCCGGGCACGGTGGCTCACGCCTGTAATCCCCACACTTTGGGAGGCCGAGGGGGGCAGATCACGAGGTCAGGAGATCGAGATCATCCTGGCTAACATGGTGAAACTCCGTCTCTACTAAAAATACAAAAAATTAGCAGGGCACGGTGGCGGGCGCCTGTAGTCCCAGCTACTCGGGAGGCTGAGGCAGGAGAATGGCGTGAACCCAGGGGGCGGAGCTTGCATTGAGCCGAGGTTGCGCCTCTGCAGTCCAGCCTGGGCAACAGAGCAAGACTCAGTCTCAAAAAAAAAAAAAAAAAAAAAAAAAAAATTAGCCAGGCGTGATGGCGGGCGCCTGTAATCCCAGCTACTTGGGAGGCTGAGGCATGAGAATCGCTTGAACCCGGGAGGTGGAGGTTGCAGTGAGCTGAAATCACGCCACCGCACTCCAGCCTGGGTGACAGAGTGAAACTCTGTCTCAAAACAAGCAAACAAGACAAAAAAACACACAAAGTATATGATTCAATGGCTTTTAGGAAATCTATAGCCTTTTGCTAATTCCACAGCCCTGGCTTCCAGCCTCACTACTTGACCACTTTTCTTCCAGAACCTTGGAAGTTTAATGCGACAGGAACACCTTAATCCAGGTGCTCTTGGGGAAGGGAAGGGTGATTGTTTGGGAACCTTTTTGCTGTTGCTGTCTCCAAGTTCTGCCAGTGCAGGAATCCACGTCTCAGAAGACAAAGCTCACATTAGTGTTGCTGGTTGGCAAGACGCGAGCAGCCTCCAGGCTATGGAACATTGTTTGGGAGATTGTCATCTTCTATTTTCTGTTTCGTTTGAAAAAGAAGCATGTCACCAAGCAGAAAACATTCTCAATGAAAATGGAATAGCACAGAGCCAGTGGCACAGGTTGAAATGTGGGGCATGTTTGTGATGGAGTGAGTCACTCTCTCTGGGATGGATAAGTTCTGGCCCTGGTTGGGGATATTGCATTGGTTTCAAAAGTGTCACTCTTAGGCCAAGCTGCAGAAGGGAGCGCCGACAGCAGATGAAATAGAAGTGGGTCCCCTGGGTCACATCTCAGAATGGCTGTGGTATAATGCTCCCATTTTGATTTTCTCTGTTAGCAGATTAAGCACATTTCTATTCATGTCTCAGCTCTGATCATTAGATTCTCCTCCCCTGAAATTCTTCAGGAACCAAGTTCACATTCCACATTGGACCCACGAGGGTCCAGCGAGCTTCACCCATTCTTTCCCTCGCTTTATGTAGGCCTTTATTTGAGAGCATCGTTGCTCCTGCTATACCTTCTGCCTGGTACTCCTTCCTCCATCATCACTGTCTAACTCCTACCCAGCCTTCGAGACCCATTTCAAATGCCCTCTTCCGAAAGCCTTTCCTGACCATGCCAGTGAGGTGGGCTCTTCCTTCCTCAGAATGGTCAGGTCACTTAGGACATTCCTCTTGCTCTCCTTGAGATTCTGGTTCTTTGGTTGTCTTAATCCTTTTATGGGAAATCATCTCCTTGAGGGTAGGGGCTGTGCTTTACTTATCTTCTATTTCCAATCGCAACTAGCACCTTTGTAGTAGGTGTTTGCTGAAGTGAAGGTACGTTTGCATATTAACTACTGGTAGGAAAGGTGGAATCAAGAGCAGGTCCTTGTTCTTTTAACCTAGTGGACCCTTCCCCAGGAGACACAGGCTTTCCTGTCACTTCTCAGCCTTCCTAGCTCAGAGTTCTCAGGGCTGCATGCAGAATGAGGGCAGATGTGTTGTCCTGCAGCATGTGTGTCTCTGAGGAGTCCTTGGTCCCCGACCACTCAGGGAGGAACTGGAGCAGAGCAGAGATGTTGCTGGGACAGATGGCCTGGTCTGTGGGGGACTTGTTGGAGCAGTTATGATGTTACTGAGAAGAGCGGGGCCACCATCTCTAATTACCCTGTGAACTTTCCAGTTGTGTAGCTAACCACTGATGAGTGTCAGAGGAGTGGTGGAAGGGATCGATCTTAGTAAACCTTGTTAATAAAGATTAGTTTGGTCAATAACCATCAAATCTAAGTCTAGGGGGAGGTTGGATGAGGAGCAGGATATTTATTTGCATGATTGTAAAGTGTCTACCCTTGGAATGCTTCTAACTTACACGGGGAACATGACAGAGTGGAGGAACCAGATAGCATCTTGACTGAGTGAACACAATTAACATAATCTGAATCCTGAAAAATTGTGCTGGGTGAAAGAACTCAGTCACAAAAGGCCGAGCATTGTGTGATTCCACTGATATGAAATTTCCACAGTGGGCAAATCCGTAGAGACAGACAGTATGTGGGGTGGGGGGTGAGGTTGGGGGGAAGTGGGGAGTGACCATTAATGGGTATGAGCTTTCTTTTGGGGGTGATGAAAATGTTCTAAATGTTCTAAAATTGATTGTGGTGACGGTTCCACAAAGCTGTGAATATACTAAAAGCCACTGAATTATTCAGTGGGTGAATTTTATGATATGAACATTGCATCTCTGGCCTGGTGCGGTGGCTCACTCCTGTAATCCTAGCACACTGGGAGGTCGAAGTGGGTGGATCACCTGAGGTCAGGAGTTTGAGACTGGCCTGGCCAACGTGATGAAACCCCGTCTCTACTAAAAATACAAAAATTAGCCAGGTGTGGTGGTACATGCCTGTAGTCTTAGTTACTCGGGAGGCTGACACAGGAGAATCACTTGAACCCAGGAGGCGTAGGTTGCAGTGAGCCGAGATTGCGCCACTGCATACCCTCTCGAGCCTGGGCAACAGAGCAAGACTCTGTCTGGAAAAAAAAAAAAGAAAAGAAAAGAAAATTGTATCTCAATAAAGCTGTTAAAAATTAACATCATCAACAAGGGACAGACATCATGTACCTCCTGATATGATATCCTGAGAGGAACACAATATCACTTTTGTAGTCTTCTAGCCAGGGGTTCATAAACTGGATCTGCTCATGGGGAAACATCAGACAAACCCAAATTGAGGGGTGTTCTACAAGGTACCTGGCCTGTATTCTTCAAAAGCATCATTGTCATAAAATATTAAGGGAGTCTAAAATGCATGACAGCTATATACAAAACATAATCTTGAATTACATCCTGTACTGGAAGAAAAGAGAATCACAATAGGACATTATTGAGACAATTGACAAAAGTTAGAATACAGATTGCAGATTAGATGAAATATTGTATCAATATTTAGCTTCCTAAGTTTAACTGTGCTATGAATATATAAGAGAATATCTTTGTTCTTTGGAAACACATTGAAATACAAAGAAATAAAGAGCCATGATGTCGGCAGCTTATTCACAAATGGTTCAGAAGGAAAAAAATAAGAATGTGGAGAGAGAGAATGGCAAGACAAATGGAGTGAAATGTTAAAAGTTGGGAATCTGGGTAAAGCGTAGACCAGAGTTCTTTGCATTATTTTTGCAACTTTTCTGCCAGTTTGAAACTATTTTAAAATATAAAGTTAAACTATTTGGCAAAAAGCCAAACACACTCATACAGTTCGGACATAGTGATTGCACCTAAATCCAAACTACTGTACTCTAAGCCAGTCACATCCTCTCTCTTATCACTTCCATAAGGTCTACCAGCCATAAGTAAGTCAGGGGCTATCTGGGGACCACAGGAAAAACGTCAGGGCACAAGATGGCATTGATTTGCGAGGCCCAGGCCCCCAAAGGAGATTTTTCCAGAGATCTTTACTATTAAAACCCTAAGGGCACACAAACGTTTATTGCAGCCATTTGGGAGTATGAGGTGTTTTTCTGCCCCATCAGCATAGGCTTGATGAACTAACTCAATTAAAGTGAGTTTTCCAGGAGGCTGGGGTCATTGTGCACACCCAATTCCCTTCAGTGGCCCATGGATCTGAACAGGCTGCCTTTGCAGGCTTCCTTTGGGGTTGATCAGGAATCTGAATGCTTCAGCCAGAGCCAGAGCAGATCCCAATGCTGCAGAGGTATTTTGGAGAAGTCTTCATTTTCTTCGTTATTTCTCTTTTTGACTTAGTGTGGAGTCCAGAAGTTGTCCATGGACCTCAAAGAAACCACCTCAAATCAACAACCAGTGACTTTGCCATGCTGAGAGGGCGTGGGAGAACTGCCCCTTTGCCTTGGCTGCTCTGAGAGGTCATGTGGGTTGAACGTGCAAGTGGAATCCTTCCAGGAATTGCCCTGTGGCCTGACTCAGAAGGGAAAAAAGTAAACATTACCATCTTAGGCCCAAATCGCTGGGGTTCTGAGGCTCAAGGCAGAAAGGGTGGTGAGCTCTGATGCACCCTCACTCACAGGTCAGGCTTGGCCAAAAGGCTCGGGTGGTCTTGGGTCCGACTGCCCATGGCTGATCTCTGAGGCCAATACATCCTGAGAACAAGGGCCTCAGTGCTTGGGAATTGATTTGGGCTAAAGGGAAAGAAAACTCAGGAAAGTATTGAGTCTGGCGAGATACCCAATTACTTGGGCCCACTCTTGGGTGGGCCCACTCTTGGGTGGGCCCACTGTGTGGTTTATTTTTCCTTCTAGTTTCCCTTCTGAGCCCAATACAACTCATGCCCCAGGATGTTCTAGATCTCTCTGTGTGAGTTTCCCTGAGGACTTAGGAGCTAGGTTACCCTGTTTCAAGATGTAGGTCCTCAGGAAATGCTTGGAGGTCAAGCAAAGCACTTCTTGAAGGAGGACTCAGGGAAGGGAGTGGGTGAGTGGCTATGTCTCCCAGGCCTATTTCCATCTCATTGTTTCTTATTCTTCATGGCGTTCCCTGCCCAGCATCATGGGAGTGGCACTGCCACCAATCATGGGGGGAAAAGAGTGTGATTCTTAACATGCGTCTGAAGACAGTCAGCAATGGCTGGGGTTGGTTGTTGGGTGATGGGTAGAACGTGCATTAGAACCAGGCATCTACTTACTCTTGGATTATCTGGTCTACCTGCCACTCTAATTTTGAGTTTTCTAACTTAGTATGTGGGTTAATCTTATCTCTTTGATTATACCTTTTTTGTGTGACTTCCTCTAGTGGAGGGCCCACTGCAGGGCACCCAGTAGAATCCCAGCCCTACTTGCTGAGTGATAATGAGCTGGGAAATGTGCCCCTTTCTCAAGAAGAGTGTGGCTTCTGCTGGCTGAGATCTGGAATCCTGGCTTCTCATTCCAGCTCATCCTGTTGATGGGAGCCTCGGTGCTTAGCCTGATGCATCTCATGCATTCCGGTTCTGAATGACTAAGAAGCCTTGCCCTAGCAGAGGGGGGCAGGGGAGGAGGCTTGACAGGTAGGCCAGTGGCTCCCACTGCCCTGCCCTCCCCCATGCATTTTCTGCTCTTCCCTATCCTGCTCTGGACCCGAGGAGGCCGACCTCTATGGCCTGCATCACCGGCCCCCTTGCCCTCTGGCTTCCAGGTGTCTTAGCCAATGGGAGGCACTGGTAGGGATGGAGGAAAGGAGGGAGAGTTTGGGGTATTTGTTTCCCATTCCCTCCAACTTCCTGTCTATGACCACGAATTCCATTCTACAGCCCCCTTCCACTACCCCAGCCCTCTCTGCCCAACAACAGCCTTCCCTTTCCCTGCCCCTCAGGCCCAAGGGTGGGAATGGCCCCCTACTGTTGCTGGGCACCAGCATTTCAGCCTCCCATCTTGCCCAGACCTCTGTGTATAGTTCCTTCATGAAGACCCTGGAGGTGAGAGCCTTTGCTTCCTGCTGGGACCCCCTGGTCACACAGAGATGTTTGTTTTTAGCACCCTTGACTAGACTGTGGGGTCCTGAACCACCAGCCTGGGCACTACTACTGCTCCCCCACCATCATTTCTCATCCCCACCCAGCTCCACCTGGTTTTCCTAAAGATGTTGGTTTCTAACACAATCTTCCTCCTAGAAGCTCTGGAACAGCCAGTACATGGAGCCAGAGCTTCCTGCCGTCTGAAAAGTGTGGGTGTCCAGCTTGCAAATGGCTCTGGTGCTCAGGAGATGCCTCAGTTGGGGGAGGGGTGGAGACTTGAGAAGGTGCTAGGCGTGACTCCCTGCCCGGCTCCTGCCTGGGTAGTTCTGCATACCCCCCATCCTCCCGTCTCCCGCCCACGCTTGGCTCAGAGATCTCTGGGCTGCACCTCCTGCCCAGAGGATTCCCCAGCAGCAGAATCCTGGTTCTGCCTGCTCTCCTCCCAAGAAACCCAGATGGCTGGAAGCATCGCTGCCTTCCCGGAATGTCATTTCCCTCTTTCACCTGGAGCCTTCATTTTAGAAGGTGCAACAGCTGCCCAGCCCATTGCTTGTGCTGGGCTTACCAGCGATTCCTCCTTACTCTTTCTGTGATAAACAGAAGATATTGAAAGCAAATCGCTACTCAGTCCAGTGTACTCCCCTCTCCCTAGGACCCATCGTTTTGCATTTTTATCCCCCACCACCCTTTCTTCTGTTCCTCTTCCCTTGGAGAATGACACTTGCTTAGGAATGGAATCCTCAGTTGCGTGGTTTGATTTCTCTTCCTCCACTCACAGAAAGAACCTCCACTGTTTGAAATGTCAAAGCCCCCAATGATTTCTTGTTATGAGAAGTCATCAAAATATGCCTATTATATTTTAAGTCTTTACAAAAGACACCAAAAATTAGTGCATCATCTACTTGAAAGAATCCCTTTTGATAGCCATGCCAATTACATTTTTAAAAGGCATAAAGGTTCTAGTAGGCTTCTTCTGATTTTTTCCCCCTCTTGTGTGATTTGTGTGCAGACTTCTGAGAAGCAGGTTTTATAATAGAGATTCAGCCAGGCTAAATCACAGCGGCAGAAGCTTATGCAACTGCTAAAAACCTATGAGTTAAAAATGGAATAGTCTTGCAGAGTGGGGAAGGTAATAATATCAGTGATGAGAAAATAGAAAGTAATGAATTAGTATTTCAGCAATTCAGGTCTCTTACCCACATTTTTTTTTTTGTACCAGAAGGTCTTGGTGTCATTTTTCCAGAATAAATTCAAAGTGCAACCTCTTAATAGAAAAAAATCAAACTTTGCTTTCACTAATTCAACCCTCTGTCCCAATTAATCCAGGATCAAGAGCCCTTTTAACTGACTTTTTGCCACCATGTCACAAAACACATCTTATATTTGCTGGACCTTGTATGATCAGTAATTCCTACGAAGGAACAGATTTTAGATTTTTATAAGTGGGTTTTGTTAATTTGCTATTTTAAAAATACTTGTGAGACCTTTACAGTTGCCATGGCAATATGATTTCCATAAACATGATTTTTGTGGGGATTTTTGCACATTGAAGGCTGAGGTTGATATGCAGTGTTGGGGGGAAGGTAGGTGGTGAATTTGGCAGCAACCCCGTTGCTGCTTCCCGCAAATGCTGCAAATAAGATTCCAAGAATCCATGTTAGGACGGAGACCTGGATTTCTAAACAACACACTTGACACAAGGGGCTTCTTGGAGGTAGATCTGGTTAGGGGAGAAGGAGACCAGCCTGTTCCTAGGATGAAGCCAGTAGGGTGGCGAGGTTGGGGCACCTGCTCTGCTAATCAACAGTCCTGTCCAGGCCAGACTGACCTGAAATCTCTTCCCAAGCCTTGCTTTCAAAAAGGCTTTGAAGACTGTCCGTCCTGGAGCTATCCAACGGGTGGTGAGGGCCCTGAGGGCTCTTTTCTCAAACCAGATTTGTTCAAAAATCTCATTTACCACACTACACTGCTAAAATGCTGAACATTTGCAGTGGAAAATAACAGAAAATAGAAACACAACAATATTAGCTATTAAACAAAGTAAGGAAACATTGAATAAGAAATAGTTTTATATTCATCCTGAATGTCAGTGGTTGAGGGAAAGCAGATTTAATGAGAAGAGGTAGATGATCCCGATGGCCCTAAACAGCATCATTTTTATCAGTGATGCCAGACATTGGTTATGGCTCACAAACAGGGGCTTGCCAGTAAATTTTATTTCCCAGAGAATGAGCTATACAAAGAGATCGAGGGAGGAGATGAACAAGTAAGACAGAGAATTTTCTAATAGCCAAACACATGTTGGAGAAGAAATGACAAATAAAAGCAGTTAAAAGTGGAAGCGTGCCAGCGTGAGATGATTCTGCCGAGGGGTCTCTAGTGAGCAGGTCACGCATTTGGCACCAGGCGCTGCCTAATTGAACACCTGAACACAGCCAAGGGGCTTGAATCACATAGAATTATGAATCATAAAGAATTATGAATTACTAGAAAGCTACTGTATTGACATTATTATTTATGTATTGTCAGAAATGCGAACAGGGCACCCCGAGGAGGAGGTACCAGACTCAGACTACCTGTCTGGCTGAGCACTGATCTCCATTTCTTGGAAGCCAAACCTGAGACGCCCGGGAGAGGTCATGTGTGTGCCCGGGAGCCTGCACACCAGCATCCCACATGTGCCTAAGACAAGTGCACGTCCAGAAGTTTGCACAAATCAGAAAAACTCAGAGCACCAGCTCCACTATGCACGGTCTCACACTTCACACCAGTGGGAAAGGTCAGGAGACTGTCCATTCTGCAGGCACTGGCAACGGCCAGCAGCTGCTGCTGATTTGTGATTTGTCAAGCGTGTTTATTGAAAAAGAAAGAGTTTGTGCTTCTAGAGTAGTGAGGTTTCGGTGGGCCTCATTCTGAGGGTGCTGAGGGCTGTGAGTCCCACTGCGGGTTCGGGGCTGCTGTCAACCCTAGGCGGGGTGGGTCGTTCAGGGTGTATCAGTGCTGCTCCAAGGGCTTCCCAGGCATTTTTTCTTTGCCCTGAAATAGCCCAGAGGAATTTGGCAGGGACAGCTTCAGGAATGTGGTTCATTGCCCCATCCAGAGTGGGAATTGGAACCAGAACGCTGCCTGCAGCGCAGCTCCAGCCTCTTCCTTCAACACACATTTAATTTTAAAAAAAAAATTTAAAGCATCAGTAGCAGGCAGCTTGACTGAGGCTGGTGGGCGGCCAGGAGGAGAGGGAAGGAGACTGCTGAGCAAAGAACAGCCAGGTCTGGTGCCTGGCTGCCTGCTGCCCCCTCTGGCGGCCACTGTCCCAGCTGTGGGGAGGAGTGGGCATGTCCCTTGTCCCTTGACTTTGGCTTTGAAAGGAGGCCCAAGGCATGAAATGCAGTGAGGAGCTTCGCCCCTGCGACGTTGCTCTCTGGAGGACACCTCATTGCTCCAGGGACAGACCTTGCTCCTGGTGCCAGGAATGAGGGTGGCCTCTCTTATTCTCTAGAAGCAAGGATAAGCAGAAGCAGAACCGCCGACCACACTGTTAAGAGGAGGTGGGGTGGGAGACAGAGGTCCTTGTAGGGTCCCCAGCAAAAGGGCATTTGAGGGTGGGCAGTCAGGTCCCAGAATGCTGGTGTGCTGTGTGTGTGCCCACACATGCATGCTTCCCCAAGTTTTGGTGTCTCTTTTCTGGGGATAACTTTTTTTTTCCTGAAGGAATACCTCCTGGATCCCACACTATCACACGATGGCTGTATGACCTTACACAGGTGACTTAATCTCTCTGTGCCTCAGTTTCTTCATCGTAAAATAGGATAATAATCATACCTATCTCATAGGGCTCTCTTGAAGGTTAAATGTTATTATATATAAAGTCTTAGAATAGCACTTTGCACATATATATAGTGAGGCTTGCATGTTGTCCTTATTATTATTATCCTTAGAATTTGTCCTGGGGTGAAGCCAGCCCTCCCATTCCAGGTGTAAGAGGTCCAATGCTCTGTGACTCAGCAGGGCCACTAGGCTGTGGGCCTGTTGAGCACAGGACGAGTCTTCACTCAGCTCTGCACCTCTGTGGCTGGTACAATACCTGGCTCATAGCAGGTGCTCAGTAATTTTGGGGCCAAATAGCTCGTCAGGGACATGGCTGATGTGTGGTCCCACACTGCAGTTCTCAGACCTCAGAATCCCCTGGGAAGCTTGGTAAAAATGTAAAACCCCAGCTTCTACCCTCAGAGATTCTGACTCAATATTAGCAGAAATGGGGTGGGGCCAGATAACTTGCATTGTTTGAAAAGCACCCCATTTGAGAAACACTCCTGGGGAAGCTCAATGTAACGTATCCCCAAAGCCTGCGATTGAGGGACAAGAGAGAGAGTCCGGAGTGGCTACTCCCAGCCGTGGCCTGCCTGCGTGGCCCTCTTCTGCCTTCAGGACTGGGAGGGGATGGTGGGATCTGCACTCTCTGTTGGAAATACTGAAGAGGGGTAGAGCCTTGCAGGGAGAGAAGTTGGGGTTAGATTTGGTTTGAAGCATTTTTAATCTGGAGCTGCTCTGCAGTAAGGTGAGGTCAGTGGTTCTTAGAAATACTGAAAAAGAGCCTCCAAGACAGGCCCACAGCTCACTGGTCCCTCGGGGTGATTGCCACATATCAGGGCTCCTCCTGTCCTCAGCTCTGCCCCCAACCTGAGCCCCGCCCCTCCCTGGAGGCCCTCCTTCACAAGCCCCCTGCTGGATGTTTGCAGGACGCCTGGCTGGAATGATGCCTTCCTTTCTGCTCAGGGCTGTCACCCGGAGCTCTGGTGGCTCCTCTGGATAAGCAGAACAGTCAGTGAGATTTCCCTGAGGTTCAAAATGTGGCCTTTGGAAAACAGCTGTTAGTGTAACCCAGCAGCCCAAGAAAAGACATAATGGAGTTGAGTCAGGAGGCGTGTGCTTTTATGGAGCTGTGTGTTTAAAGATACATCTGAGGTTTGTTTCTTAGCAACAGGGATCATCCAAAGCACATTGGCAGTGTCAGAGCAACCAATGATGCCCGAAACCACCCTGTAAAATACAATAGAAATCTACAGAGTAGGAGGGAAGAAGCTAAGCACAGTTCCTCCAACAGGTGGAGAAACTCAGAAGGCGAAGCAGATGAAGTCGCCATTGTTTTAGACTAGACAGCACCAGGGTGGGAGAAGTTTCTACCCCACAAGGGCCAAGCCACCTCCCTCCACCTGGCTTCCTTCTGGCCAGAGCAGCCTTTTCTTCAAGGAGCATCACCCAGAGAGCTCTTCCCTCTTTGGGCTCCCCGCTTCCCCAGCACCTGGAGCTGCAGCATCCAAACAAATGATCATTTATCCTTCATATGTGAAGGGGTGAGGGCTGAACCTGGGAGAAGATATTAGAGACCTAAATCCAGAGTTTCTTAACCTTGTTTTTGTGCCATTGGACCCTTTAGCGGTCTGATGAAGCCTTGGACCCCTCCTCAGAATAATGGTTTTTTTAAAAATGCATTTTTAATGCATTTAATACATAGACTTTAAAAGCCCCAATGATATTGAAAAAGACTTATTAAAATATTTTTAAAAGCAAATTTGTAGGCCGGGCACTGTGGCTCACACCTGTAATCTCAGCACTTTTGGAGGCCGAGGCGGGAGGATCACTTGAGGACAGGAGTTTGAGACCAGCCTGGTCAAAATGGTGAAACCCTGTCTCTACTAAAAATACAAAGATTAGCCAGGCATGGTGGTGGGCACCTGTAATCCCATCTATTCGGGAGACTGAGGCAGGAGAATTTCTTGAACCCGGGAGACGGAGGTTGCAGTGAGCCGAGATCACATCACCGCCCTCCAGCCTGGTAGACAGAGTGAATGAGACTGTCTCAAAAACAAAACAAAACAAAACAAAAACTATAGAAAAAAATTTGCCTATAGAAACACTGTGCTTCTGTATTGATGTATTAAATAAGAAGATCCAGTGGAGGGTCTAGGAAGTACCATAACTTCGAAATAGTGTTAAGTGCCAATGATATTTTGAGAAATCGACTTCTTGACCGTAGCAGGAATATCTATGGTTTCCATTTGGTGATGAAGACCAGATTGTGTTAATATTACTGTGGTTATTGTCTGCATTCATAATGATAGGGAATGCTAAAATTGAGTTCAAGTTTAGTGAAAATTAAGATGCAAATTTTTTTTTTCAGTTATAGTTCATGGATGCCCCAGGGGGTTTGGGGACCCCAGGGTTACCCCTTGGAACCTTCTCCCTTCTTCTTCTTTTTTTTTGAGATGGAATTTCACTCTTGTTGCCCAGGCTGGAGTGCAATGGCATGATCTTGGCTCACCACAACCTCTGCCTCCAGGGTTCAAGGGATTCTCCTGCCTCAGCCTCCTGAGTAGCTGGGATTCCAGGCATGCACCACCACCCTCAGCTAATTTTTGTATTTTTAGTAAAGATGGGGTTTTTCCATGTTGATTAGTCTGGTCTCGAACTCCTGACCTCAGGTGATCCACCCACCTTGGCCTCCCAAAAGTGCTTGGATTACAGGCATGAGCCACCACACCCGGCCCCTTCTCCCTTCTTTATTCTCCTACTTTGCACTTCTGAGTGCCTGGAGGCCTCTTGAGCAAAGTTGCTTAAAAACCTGTGTTGTCAGAGCTGCTACACTGGCATGGACAGGCAGTCAGAGCAGAGAGGCAGCAAGACACTGTTGAACAAGCACAGTCAATAAATAAGAATTAAAGGGCATGATGATGATACAGGCTGCTGTGAGAACCTGTCACCCTTGTCGTCAAAGAAACGGGCACCATCACCTTCCTCCACAGAGGGGCATTCACAGCACAGGTGTTCTGGGTCAAGGTCATTGAAATGTAATTTGACCTTGGAAAGGTGAGAGCCGTTGACTCTGAGATTCTCAGGGCTTTTTTCAGTCTGTTTTTCTAATACCTACTATGTTCATTTAATAACTTTCTACAAGTATGCATTGTTGAAAGTAGGCTCTTGGCCAAATCCTGGGTCTACAGTGATACTGTCATGAAGCTGGGCTTCAGTGGAAACCAGGAAACCTGAGGTGGGAGAGGCTAACAGTCCTGTGCGGCTAGATGCCTCGGGGAGATGGAAAGGGGAAAGTGGAGCTGGTCACAGTTTTACGATGAGCAGACCCAGCAGAGGGGAGCACGCTTTGTCTAAGAACTCCCAGAGGGCAGGGCCTCCCAGTGAATTAAGCAGGCCAGGGAAGCCTCCTGAGTTCCCCAAGTCCCTGAGTCGGCCTTTGGGCAGCATTCCTGGGACTCAGGTACTCTGGCTGCTCTGCCCCAGGGAAAGTGCCCCAACCTCTGGGGAAATGCCTGGAAGCCCCTCAAGTGGTCCTGCCATGGCATTGAGCAGGAAAGTTGGGGTCCGTGGTACTAGTTCTGCAGGAATGGCTCCCTTCTGCTTCACAGGACCAGGCTCATGAAAAGTTAGAGCTGGAAGAGTCCTTGAGGAACGCATAGTCCAAGCCTCTCATTTTACAGACATGGGCACTGAGGCTCAGAGGTAAGAGGGACTCTCCCAGGTCACATAGTGGCAGAGCCAGGGCTAGAACCCAGGCCTCCTGACCCTGGTCCCCAGATGGCGGTCACATGGGAAGCAGTAGGATGAAGATCATGTCTGAGTCGTGGGCCTGCCGCAGGTTTGGGGTTTGGTTTGTTGTTGTTTTAATCCAACTTTCTGGAGTTAGTCCAGCACCTGCTGTAGTGTTACCTGGGCACCTGGATCCCTGCATAGGTTAGTTACCACATACAGCAGATTTTCCAAAGTGGTGCATCAGTCCTGCCATTCCTGACCGGCCCTTTCTAACCTTGGCCAGGTCAATTAAGCATTTTGTGCTTCAGGTTTGATGAACCTGATGTTAGTAGTACCTACTTCACAGGGTTGTTGCCATAAGTGAGTTAATGCACATAGAGCTTTTGTAACAGATGGTGGTGGGTTAGTCACGACTCTTTTAGTTAAAAGTGTTAGAAAACCAACTCAAGCTGGTTTAAACAGAAGACGGGATTTATTGGTTCACAGAACAGTAAAATCCAGGGCACAGTGGATTTCAGGCCTTGCTGGATCCAGGTGCTCAAAGATGTCCTCAAAGCTCTGTTTTTCTTTCCAGCTCTTGGCCTGACTTCCATTCCTCTATATTGCTTGATTTTTAAGTGGACTCTTTTTACATGGTGACTTGTGGTGATCCACATTGACAATGTCTTTTAAACTAGCAATTCCAGTAAAAAGAGGGGGTTTTATTTATTTTTAATATTTAAAATAAAAATTGTGTATATTGATGGTGTAGAGCATGATGTTTTGATATACATAGTGAAATGAATACTACAGTCAAGCAAATGAACATATCCATCTCCTCACATAGTTACCTTTTTCTGTATGTATATGGTAAGAGCACCTGAAATCTACTCTCCTAGTGAATTTCCAGTGTACAATATACTTTTTTTTTTTTTTTTGAGATGGAGTCTTGCTCTGTCACCAGGCTGGGGTGCAGTGGTGCGATCTCAACTCACTGCAACCTCCACCTCCTGGGTTCAAGCAATTCTACTGCCTCAGCCTCCCGAGTAGCTGGGACTACAGGCTCACACCACCATGTGCTGCTAATTTTTTGTATTTTTAGTAGAGATGGGGTTTTACCATGTTAGTCAGGCTGGTCTCAAACTCCTGACCTCAAATGATCCTCCAGCCTCGGCCTCCCAAAGTGCTGGGATTACAGGCATGAGCCATAGCCCCCAGCCTACAATATACTTTTAATAACTATAGTCCATATGCCATATATTAGATCTCTAGGCTTGTTCATCTTATGTAACTGCAACTTTGTACCCTTTGACCTCTGTCTGCTGATTTCACCACCTCTCTGACCCTGGTAACCACGGTTCTACTCTCTGTTTCTGTGTATTTGACCTTTTAAGATTCCACGTATACGTGAGATCATGCAGTTTTTATTCTGTATCTGGCTTATTTCACTTAGCATAATGTTTTCCAGGTTCACCCACGTTGTTGCAAATGACAGTATTTCCTTCAAAAAGAGGGCTGTTTTTCCCTAATTGTCCCGTAAAACTCCTGGAGTTGAATGTCGTTGGCCCGGCTTGAGTTATGTGCCCTTCCCTGTGTAATCACTGTGACAGGGCAATGAGACGCTTGGATCGGCCAGACCTGTATCATGTGCCCACCTTGGGAATTGGGGGCCAAGGTCAGTCCCACCCAAACATCATGGCCTGAGCATAGGCGAGAGGAGGACCCCAAAGGAAGCTACGCGCACTGTTTCCAGAAGAGGAACTGATGTGAAGTAGGCCAAAGTGATGGGTGACCAAGCCTGTGAGAGACGTGGTGACCTCACATAAACAAGTGCGCCTCAGGGAGCCCGAGGTGGGGACGTTACCACTGCCAACTCTCAGAGTGGAGACAGCTTTGCAAGAGAAGTGACAGGACTCCTGAAGCCCAGAGGGCGTGTCCCGAGGTCAGAGGGGCCCCAGGGCTTTGGGTCTCACAACCCCTCAGGGAAAGGCCCACCCCAACTCATGGGGAACAAGCAAACCGCAGGTGTGGACCGCGGTCAGTTCCGAGCAGGGCTGGGGTCACGTGCCTGGGCTCCTTGCTGTCCGGGCTGCTGGCTCCATCCCAGAACTCTGCATATGTGGACTCACTGCCTGCTCACAGCAGGCCTGAGAAGTAGGTGCTAGCGGGAGGAGAGCCTTGGGCACAGAGAGCCTGATGGACCTGCCCAAGTTAGAAAGGGGCAGAGCTGGTGGGCTCAGGCAGTCAGGTACCAGGAGCAGTCACCTGACCCCTGCCCTGCACCTCACAGGGATTTGTGAGGACTAGATCAGGCCTATACAGAACGGGCCAGGACACCAGAAGCCCTCAATAAGGTGAGTGCTGTCACGCTGCCCCATTGCACGGATAGACAGCGTGGTGGGAATGCAGAAAAGTGACTTCTCAACCGAAAGTTGACGATCAGCTCCAGCTGGAGGCTGAAGGTTCCCAGAAAGACAGATTGGCCTGGTCTGATGCTCCAGCAGGCTGCCCTCCAATCCCTGCCGGCAGGCACCCAGGGTGGGTGAGGCAGGAGGCAGGCGATGGTGGCTGGCCAGGTCCATGGACTGGGCCGCGAGGCCTGGCTGGGCTCTGGGTTGTGGGGAACAGAGTGGGGGGTGGCTAAGTGGCAGTGGGACTTTCTGAACAGGGGTGGGGAGAAGATGGGGCAAAGGCCCAGGCTAGGGCAAACATGAGGGTGTTTCTTGGTGTTCAACAGGACAAGATTTCCTCAAGTGCCGTTTCTGGGAGGACAAAAATAACTAACACCATGTCATATCTGGTCACCCATTTTTCAGCTCCTTTTAGGCATGTGGAAGCCTGCAGTGGATAGTCTGAACCACCAAAATATCAAAGGCAACTGCACGCCAATAGATATTCAGCCTTTCACATCCGCAGAGTCTTCTTTCCCTAATAGGAAATGTCTGCTGATGACTTTCTCCCCAGAGCCTGCATTGGCATCAGGCCAAGGGCTGAGTCCTGCCCTCCCCATCTCAGGGGCTGCCACCCCTGTCATTTTCCTGTTTGTTTAGACTGCTAGAAAGAGAACTTACTGCCCTAGGTTGCAAAGCCTCTGTTAAGTCTCCCTGCACCTAATGAGTTCTGCTTTGAAAATCCATCAGCCTCAGATGCGGCTCTGTCGGACCCTGTGATTCTCTCCTTGGCCCAGTAATCAGGTGGGGACCACCAGAATGGAGCACGACTCCTCTTCTGGCCACTCCCTGACAGGTGGAGTGATGGTCTGGCCTTACTCCAGGTTGCAGGAGCAGCTCATTAGAGGGAGTGACACACAGTCTCCTGGAGCTGCTGGCTGGGGCTGCTGCTGGGCAAGGGGCTAGGGGACAGAACTGGTATTATGGGCCTGGGTTGGCTGGGTATTCTGGGGTTCCCAGCCAAAAGTCTCCTGCAAGGCCAGTAGCCCTGATTCACAGCAGAAAAGAAAAGAAATTCTCCCCATTCTCCAAAAGCCATGATGAAATGAAATTCATTCGTGGAGAGATTACATGATCGAGGCTCCCGAGTGGCTGCTGTGTGGAGTGTAAGTGTCCCAGGTAAAGACCCATCTCTTGCCAAGGTTGCCAATGACTAGTGAGTTAGTGGACATCCAAAAGACATTTTTTTTTATTGTGGTAAAATGTGTATAACGTAATATTTACCATTTCAGCCAGTTTTAAGTGTAGAGTCCTGTGGCAGTAAGTACATTCACAATGTTGTGCAACCATCACCACCATCCATCTGCAGGACATTTGCATCTTCCCAAACGGAAACTCTGTGCCCATTAACATGAGCTGCCCACTCCCCCCTCCCAGGCCCTGGCAACCACCAGAGTACAGGGCAGCAGAAACCCGCAAACACAGCTTGTCTAGTTCTGTGGACACACAGCTCTTTGGGCCTTGGCTGATGCCTCTCTGGAGATCTATTCATTTAATAAACCCTTATGAAAGGCTTGCCATGTGCCAGGCATTGCACTGGTGCCTAGAATGTAAAGGGGAGTAAATGCAACCCTACTTTCTACAGCAAAAATCGCTACACACACACTTTCTCAGTGACCACCGCTGCTCCCTCTTGTTCTAAGCACCTGTTACCCCCTCTACTGCTCACAGCCACACACAGAGATAGGCATTACTGCTCTCATTTTCAGATGAGGAAACCAAGGCACAGAAAGGTTAGGTGACTTGTCCAACATCACACAGGTAGGAAGTGACAGAGCTGAGGCTCAAACCCAAGCAGGCTGGCTTCAGCATTGCTGTTGGTCTTCTTAACCTCTTGACGGTGCTGCCTTGAAGGGCTCACAGCCAGTGCAGGGAAGAGAGTGTCCCTTCTTGGGATTGCTCTCCTTTCAGGAATTGTCCTCATTGTGTCTGGGTGACGTGATTCTAGTAAATAGGAGAGCAAAAAGCAAAGCAAACCCGGTTAAAAAAAAAGTGAAGTTGTACCCAGAAATCTAGTACAGCTCGAGACCATGGAGAAGACCGGGAATGAAGCCTCGGGAAGTCTCCGGGGCTGTGGGAAGCTATCTGCTGTCTCACTCACCCTGCCAGCTCTTCACATGAAACAGTATCTCTCTCTCTCACACACACACACACACACACTCACTCAGGCACACACAGACTCATGCACGCACGCACGCCAGGGACTGATGATGATGGTTGCAAGTCCTTTACCCATGGTGCCCTTCGCTGCCAGAGGGAAAGCTGAGAGCCCCTCGGGCCCCAGGGCCATTGTCTTCGTTGGAGTAAGGGCAGCTGAAAGGGAGAGGGGGCCAGCACCAGCCGCTCTTACTGTGACAGCATGCGCTGCTTTTGGAGGCTTTAGTCAGATTCCGACTCAGGGGCTGCCCTGCCGTCTTCTCCCCGGACAGATGGGTTGTTCTGTGGGGGATGGTTGTTCTATGGGGTGAAGGAGGCAGAGGCTGCACAGAGGAGGCAATAGGGTGGGGGAGAGTGAGTACAAAAACCCAAAGTCACTGCCTTGCTTCCACCACTAGCCTGGGCAGGTGGGAGGGCCTGGCCCACCCTTTTCTTTGGGGGAGGTCTGCCCCCTCGGCCTCTTCCCTGACACGCAGCCTTACTTTTTCATTGTAATGAGATAGTATCATGAGAGGCGGCCCCAGACTGCCCTCCCCGTGGGCCCAGGACGCTGGACCTTGTTGGACCTTGGTGGAGGATGATGCCGTCAAAAAGACATTGCTGTTTGCCACCTTCTCAACATCTCACCATCTTGCTTCTGTGTGCTTTCTCAAAATGTCTTTATGCATCATCATGGTCATGTAGTCTCTTTTCAATTCTTTCTTTATTTTTAATTTTAAAAATGTTTTTAAAAAACTGAGATAAGATCTCACTATGTTGCCCAGGCTGGTCTCAAACTCTGGCCCTCGAGTGATCATCCTGCATTTAGTCCCCCACATCACCCCCCCGACCCCCAGCTTTTTTTTTTTTTTTTTGAGAAAGCATCTCGCTTTGTCACCCAGGCTGGAGTGCAGTGACGCAATCACAGGTCACTTGCAGCCTCGACTGTCTGGGCTCAAGTGATCCTCCCACCTCAGCCTCCAGAGTAACTGGGACCACAGGCATGCACCACCATGCCTGGCTAATTTTTAAATTACTTGTAGAGACAAGGTCTCATGTTGCCCAGGCTGGTCTTGAACTCCTGGGCTCAAGCAGTCCTCCCACCTTGGCCTCCCAAAGTGCTGGGATTACAGACATGAGCCACTGCCCCCAGCCCCAATCCCTTTTTAAAAAGGCAGCCATAACTGGGCTCAGTCTGACTCGGTGAAGGCCAAGTTTAAAGCCCACAGCCACCCCTGCAGCGGCTGCTTCCCTGGGCAGAGAATGAGTGCAGCTGGGCCTTGGAAGGCCTCTCCCCTCCCATCCCTGAGTCTTGATCAGCTGCCCCTCATACCCCAGGGTTTTCTCTTGCTGATTTCTCTCTCAAGCAATGAAATAAAAAAAGCCACACTGAAGTATTAGGGACTTAATCGAAGATAAATTTGCACTTTGAAGGAGAATCTTGGGGAGCTAAAAGTTCATAATGGCAAGAAGTGAGTGCTGCGGCTGGAATTTCCTGTTCCAGTGGGGCCCATACCTCTGCATGAGGAATCTTCTGTGCATCCCTAAATTTGATCAGGTTCATGATGCGCTTGACCTGTATGGATGGTGGGTTCTCGCCTGGCCCATCCCAATGCAATTTCTTAGGGTCTGCAGCTGTGAAGCCAGCTATGTGCACTAATTCTTTGAGAGAAGCGTGGTGTCCTAATCTCACACCGTCCCTTTGGCAAATGATAGAAGGAAACTATCTTATCTTGGCAGCATGGTGGAGAGAAGCCACTGTGAGGCATTAGCTGAGTGATGGGGGAAGGATGGGGTATGGGGATGCCAGGTCATCACGATAAGGGATGCCAACTGCCAACACATGAGTGCAGCCTTCATTCAGTTCTGTGCCAGGTGCTGGGCTGCGTGCTGGGAATACAGTGGTCTCAGCAAAATTTACTTGGTCCCTGTCCATGTGGTGCTTCCTGTCTCTTCGAGGAGATAGACATTACATCAGATAATCCCACCCACAAGTGTGGGATGAGGAGGTCTGTGAAGGAGAGGCATTCAGAGCTAAGAGAGTGAGGGGCCATGGGGGCCTCCCAAGGAAGCCTCACTGGCCAAGAAAGAGTGTAGTGGGGATCAGGGAGACCAGCTTGGGAAGGCCTTATGTCTTTTTTTTTTTTTTTTGAGACAGGGCCTTTTCCGCCCAGGCTGGTGTGCAGTGGTACAATCATAGTTCACTGCAGCCTTGAACTCCTGGGCTCAAGCCATCCTCCCACCCATCCTCCCTAGTAACTGGAACTACAGGCACATGCCACTGCCCCAAGCTAATTAAAAAAAAATTTTTTTGTGTAGAGATGGAGCCTCCCTGTGTTGCTTGGGCCTCGAGCAAGCCTCCAGCCTTGGCCTCCCAACATGTTGGGATTTGGGATTACAGGCATGAGCCACCCTGCCCTGCCCCTTTGTTTTTATTCTATGAGCAATGGGAGCAGCCGAAGGATAACCATATCTGCATCTTGAAAACATCCCTGTAGCTGTTGTAGGCAGCACAGCTGTGGGAGACATGTTAGGAGGCAGCAGTCCAGGCAAGAGTTGATGGGAACTTGAACTAGGAGGCGGTGTTAGCAGAGACAAAGTGGGTGGAGGTAAGAGACATTTAGAAGTAAAAAATGACAGATTTGGTCTCAGATGGGCTGTGTGGGAGAAGGAGCCATGGGGAATCCTGGGTTCTGGCTGGTGCAGGTGATGGGAGTGGGTGTGGATCTCTGAGATGAGAAAGGGCCAGGCTTAGTGCAGGGACAGGTCAGGAATTTGTTCTTGTACTTGTTTTTGAGAGGGTTTTGAAATATCCCAGAAGAGGTGTCAAGTAAGCCATTGTCAGTGGTCTGGAGCTCAGAGGCAAGGTCTGTGCTGGAGAATGAAGTCTTCAATCAGGTGCCCTGGGTGGAGGGGAGAGGATCTTAGGAGAGGCTGTGTGCTGGGGAGAGGAGAGGTCTAGGGCTGAGCCTGAGGGCTTCAACATTTCATGGTTGATGAGGGGGAGGGCAGAGGGGGACAAGTCATACCTTAAGTGTGCCCCCTCTCCCTGGCATATATCCCATCTTTTCTGCTTGGAACATTCTTCCCCCTTCCTAGACTCCCCACTCACCCTGAGGTCTCTCCTTCCTCTCAGAAGCCCTCCTGTGCTCTTATGCCTGGGTCAAGGGCTGCTCTTGCCCCACTGCTCCCCATGCTGCCCCCTCACAGCCTTTATCACATTGACCAGCGAATACCCAGCTGTGTATCTGGATCCACCACTAATCGAAGGGTTCTATGTCTGGGTCACCATTGTGCCCCCAGCACCAAGGACAGTGTTTGGTGGATCTGTAGTTAGAGTAGACAGAGGCTCAGCTGCTGTAACAAAGAGACCAGAAACACAGTGGCTTAAATGCATTAGAAGCCCTTTCTCTCATGTCAAGCTATCAGGCTGTGCCAGGCTGGCAGGGCAACTCTCTTCTACGAGGTCATTCATTGGAATCATCTTGGTGAATAGTCTTCTGCCAAGGCCCAGGGTGTGGCCCTAGTGCCCATGGTTGAAGTTGGATTACTGCCATGTCTTCTTTCCAGCCCATAGGAAAGGAAAAGAGCAAAGTCTGGGGAAAGCAGCTGGATTTAGTTTGGAGATGACCCAGAAGTCTCACACATGTATCACTTTTGCTCATAGCTCATTGTCCCAAACCTAGTCTCATGGCCTCTCTTGGTTGCAGAGGAGGCTGGGACATGTAGACTCTAGATGAGTGGCTAAATGCACAGAAGTCAAAGGGAAGGGATTTAGGGGACAGCTAGCAGTCTTCCTACTCACTGGGCAATGAATATTGAATGGACGGACAGACAGTTGGTTTGTTGCTGTCTTAGTCCATTTTCTGTTGCTATAACAGAACACCACAGACTCGGTAATTTATAACAGAACGAAGTTTATTTAGCTCACAGTTCTGGAGGCTGAAAAGTCCAAGAGTATGTTGCCAGCATCTGGCGAGGGCCTTCTTGCTGCATCATTACGTGGCAGAGGGCATCACATGGTGACAGGGCAAGAGTGAATGAGCTTAGCTCTCTCTTCCTCTTATTTATTTATTTATTTATTTTTTTTTTGAGACGGAGTCTCACTCTGTTGCCCAGGCTGGAGTGCAGTGGGCAGGAGTACACACAGAGATGATGGTGGGGGAGGATGGACAGCCAGGTAGTGGGTGGGGAGAAGAACTGGAAACCAGCAAAATGAGCTGAGAAGAGTCAGTGGATGAGAAGAAGGGCACGTCAGGGAGGAGCCGGTGGTGAAGGACCGCCATCCTCTTAGTGGATTTCATCCTGAGCCAGGCCTGCCCTAGCCGGCTTGTGTCACTGAGATGCTCTCATCCTTCAGGGGGACCCATTCCAGGGACATCCTGCACCGATCCACTGTGGAGTGTTGTAAGTCCTCTCTGCAGCTGCTGCAGTTTATCTGAGATTTGACTAAAATCTTCATTTCTTCCATTTTTAACTGCAGTCTTCTGCCCTGCCCCTCATTCACACGTCTGGCCCTCCCCTTCCAGCTCTCCCTCACTTAGTCACCCTGCAGCCATGCTGCTACCAGAGCTGTCCCCAGCCTCCTCCTGGAAGCCCTGGTCCCAGGGAGCCTGACCACAGCTCCACTGATACGGAGGCAGACGCTGCTGCTGCTGTGCCGGCCCCTGCCCTGGGAAAGGTCGGTGCCATCCTTCACCATTGGGATGACTGGTTTTAATCCTTGGTTCTTTCCTGAAATCAGTCTTCTTTTAAAAAGTAAGTTTCTCAAATCCATTTGGCTCTTTGCTCTTTTAAGACACCAGTATGGCCTGGGCGCAGTGGCTCATGCCTGTAATCCCAGAACTTTGGGAGGCCGAGGCGGGTGGATCACCTGAGGTCAGGAGTTCGAGACCAGCCTGGCCAACGTGGTAAGACCCCATCTCTACTAAAAAGTACAAAAAATTAGCTGGGCGTGGTGGCGGGCACCTGCAATCCCAGCTACTGGGGAGGCTGAAGCAGGAGAATCACTTGAACCTGGGAGGTGGAGGTTGCAGTGAGCCGAGGTCACACCATTGCACTCCAGCCTGAGCAACAACAGCAACATGCCATCTCAAAAAAAAAAAAAAAAAGACATCAGTATGTGGATCCTGAAGGGTCATCCCAAAGTCAATCTCATCTGAAAGCCAGTGCACAGGAAGCCAGGCCACTTTTGTTTGGCTCTCAAAGTCCTGAAAAGGTTTTCCACAGTCCCAGGGTAGGCTGTCTCCTGAAGCCCCAGTACCTGCTTTCCCTCTTGTTCTCTGATGGAGCTGAGGGGCCACAGACCTCAGGCCTCTCCCTCTCCTTTCCTGGTAACCAACAAGTTTGTGAAAACAGGCACAGGCTGTCTCAGTTAGCTTTTGCTGCATGACAAACCTCCCTAAAACTTAGTGGCTTAAAACAATAGTGTTTATGGAGTTCACAGTTCTGTGGGCTGGGCTCAGGAGGGCATTTCTTTGGTCAAGCTGGGCTTGGTTATTCTTAGCTGGGATGGCTAGATGGCTGCGGCCATCCGCATGTGGTGTCTCATCCTCCAACAGGCTAGCCAGGGTTTGTCCGTGTGGTGACAGTGCAGAGCTCTATGAGTGTGGCCTCAGCTCAGGAGTGGCACAGTGCCACTTCCCCTGCATTATATTGGCCAAGGAAAGTCCCAGGGCCAGCCTGGATTCAAAGGATGGGGAAGCAGATTCTACTTCTTAATGGGAGGAGCAGCAAAATCACATTGCAAAGGCTATGGACACAGGAAGTGGAGAACTGGGGCCATTTCTGAAATCTGCTGCCGTTGGTTAATGTACCATTCATTCTACGCCTGTTCTTGTCTATTAAAAGAGAATAAAGACTTGGGATTGTTGTAGAAATCAAGTGAGGAAATATGGTAAAATGCTAACTTCTAATGTGTGCTCGGTGCATTACAGATTGATTATAATGATAATGGATTTACCTTTGCCAGTTGGAAGGCCGGAAATGTACCTTTTGCTAGACAAGCAAGCACACATGTCTATCCTACAGGACAGCATAAAGCAATTCTGTTTTTCCTCCTCAGTGCCTTATTAGTCCATTCCTGTCCACCCAGAAAGGTCCTCAGGGAGCTCCTCCTCACTGGTCTCTTCCTTTTTCTCTTTCCTCACAGCTCTGTGTCCACTAGAGTCCTTCTCTCTGTCACTGGCTATCTTTTGATAATCTTATGGACTTCCTATAGCATGGCTGCAGTGTGGTGTTACCCTAACAGACTCTCTGACTTTTGTCAGTTGTCCTGGCTTGGTGAGGCAGGGCTCTGGGATGGGGGATGGGAGTAATTGCCCCTCTGCCCAAGAGCCAAGCAGTACAGGCCTTTAGGATTCTAGATGCTAAATGATTGCTGTAAAAACCAAACATCCTCGCCCACTTCTTCTACTCTTCTTCCCCCTCCATTGACATGTTGCCCAGTGACACTCTTGTTCCAACTATCTATTGTTGTATAGAAAACAATCTCAAAATTTAGTGGTGCGAAAAAAAACCATTGTGTGATGCTCGTCACTTCTGTGGGTAGGAATTTAGATAGGACACATTCGGGATATCTTGTCTCTGCTCCATGATGTGTGGGGCCTCAGCTAGCAAGACTCAAAACCAGGGTGACTAAATGGTTGGGGACTGGAATCATCTGGAGGCATCTTTACTCACATGTCTGGTAGCTGAACCTGGCCCTCAGCTGGAACCTCACCTGAGCTGTTGAATGGACCATCTACACGAGGTTTCTGCCTGGAGTTTCTCACCTGAGCTAGTTTGGACTTTTTTATAGCATGGTGGCTGGGTTCAAGAGTATGCAACTGAAGATGCAGGAAGTGAAATCCAGCAGTTTGTTAAGGCCTGAGCCAGGAAACTGGCACAGTGCCACTTCTGTTATATGCTGTTGGTTCTTAGAGAGTTCAGTTTTAAGAGGAAAGTATATGGGCCCATCTCTTGACGAAAGAGTGTCAAAGAATTGGCTGCCTGAGTCTACAGTGGCTCCTGAAGCTCTCTTGGGACTGGAGTCCTTTCCTGGCTTCCAACCCATAAGCCTCAGAGTCTGGCCTCTCATCTTATCTCCAGCAGGTGTGCCCAAGCCTGTCATTTGGCTGACAGCCCCACTCTGCCTGGTTAACTGGGAACAACACCGTAGGATTGGGAGCTGCATTCCAGGGGTGTTCCGGGAAATCCAGGGGCTTCTGTCACAGCCTTGCAGAGTCCAATGGCATCATTTAATTTTTTTGTGTTAGATGTCTGAGTGCATCTGTCCCCTAGTTTACTCAACCACTCCACTGGCTTCTCTGCAGCTAGTGAGGAGCTAACTGATAGACATCCTTGAAGAGTTAGATCTCAACAGGTTGCCTAAAACTTTGTTTTAACCAAAATGAGAATTTGTTTTTGAAAAAAGAGAAAAGCCATGGCAAAACTATTTTTACAATATTTTGCTTAATACACTCCAGTCTTTGTCCACATAAATAAATATTTTAAAATAGTCCCCCACACAATATACTTTCTATTTGTGTAACCTCACTCGAAGCGCTCGCCCATCTTGCTGTGTAGTCATCGCAATTATAATTTTTACTGGCTGTACCACACTGCGGCATAGGGATGAGTGCCTAGCCTCAGGCTTCATGAGGCTGACATGGTGAACTTAACAATGATAATAATTTTTTTAAAAGGTGGAGTGAAGAATAGTGCCATTGGCCACAAGTCAACATGAGAGCAGGATTCATTGAGATCTTCAATTTTATTTTCCTAGTCATAATTAATAACTCCTGTCTGCCAAGATTCTGCTCCAGCACTGCCTCCTCAGAGGACAGTCCCCATCATCCTCCTTCCTACTTGATGTGGGGCCCTCCTCATGCCCCAGCTAGGCCTTATTGGTTTCATGCTGTGTTCTAAGTACTTTACATGCATTAATTTAATCCTCACGTTTACCCTTGTCTACTATCATTGTGCGTTTCGTAGATGGGGAAATGAGAAGTGCTGTTATCTGGAGATGAGGTCTAGAGAAGTGCCATCATTTGTCAAGGTTGCACAGCTTATCTGTGATGCAGTTGGGATTCGGACCCTGGCATTCTGATGCCAGAGCCCACCTTTGTATTCACAGTGTTATCCTGCCTGCCCCGCCTCAGTCCCCACTCAGAGGACTGACCACACAGTATTGCGTTCTGTGGGTTATTTGCCTCTCTCACCGCCCCGTGGGATTCTTGAGGGCCAGGACACTGAAGCACTCAGCAGGTACTTTGTAAATGCTAGCTGAATACATGGAAAAATGAATGGATGAAATGAATTGGGTATGATTTTAAGGAGGGGACATGTCTTAGTTCAGGCTGCTGTAACAAGAATACCATAGACAGGGTAACTTAAATAGCAGACATTTATTTCTTACAGTTTTGGAAGCTGGGAAATCTGGGACCAGTATACCAGCATGGTTGGGTTCTGGGAAGGGACCTCTTCCTGATTTTCTCACATGGTGGGGAGGGAGAGAGAGAAAGAGCTTGGATTTCTTTATCCCTCTATAAGGGCATCAATTCCACCATGGAGACTACAACTCCATGACCTCATCAAACCTTTGCTCAATGGAATTTGGTCTTTAGGCCTAGTGACTGGAGATATTCTGCTATTACCTGCTATGTCAGAGGCCCACTGAGGCTTTTGCTTCTGAGAGCTCAAGGACTTAAGGGTTCAGGGTGCACTGTTCTCCCATATGCCCAGTGTGTGTAGCCACAGCTCAGGGGACCTGGGGACAGCTCTTCCCAGCACTCCCAGGGGTCATCCACGCCTGGCTATGAGCTCCCACTGGTGCCTGGCACACTTGAGCTCACACACACTGGGCTGCCAAATGCCCGGGGCAGTCTTGTTCCCAGGCTTGCGTTTGGTAAGGAGAGAGTGCCTCAGCTTTAACAAGCTCCATGCTGAGCACATGGTGGGCACAACATCCATATTATTTGTTATTTGGGCAGTCAGATGAGGTCCGGGCATTAGCCTGCATGCATGTCTCATGTCTTAGCCTAGGGCCTGTGGATTAGTGGCACCATTATGGCAAGGAGTCAGCTCAGGGATCCCTGTTCTCAGTTGCTGCTGCATCCCCACGATGATGAGCATCCCCACAAGAGCTCCTTTTGGGTCTCATCATGTTGTAGGCTCTCACTGCCTTTGATCTCAGAGAGGCTCTTTGGCTGCTGCAGCCTTGGGCAGAACCCCTCTCTGTTTTTAATCTCCATGTCTACCCATCCATGTTTGTCATCTTGTGAGGTTGCAAATTCTAAGGAGATGATAGCCGTATTGTCTCCTATAACAAATATCGCCACCGCTGCCCTCACCCATCTTTCCACCAGACTGGCCACCCTTAACACCAACCTGCTGGAAGGTAGGAAGGACAAGGCTAAGCCCTCAAGGGCCACTGCATTGTCCTGGGCTCCCCCGCCCTGGCCATTACACAACCATCCTTCCCCTCCCATCCCCGTCTCCTCAGTTCACCCTCTAGCACTGAAGCCTAGACTCTGTCATGGCAGGCTTGCAGTTAGGGAACTAAGAAATTCCATGTAGTTAAATTTCTGCTCCAGCTTAACATCCTGGGAAGACCCCTGAAGAGACCTATGGTGTCCAGTTCTGTAGCGCAGTTCCCCAGCCCTGCCACAGAGTGCCCAGGCTGGGAGCACATCAGAGGTCTAGGAGGGGGCAGGCAGAGGGCAGAGGAGGTTTGCTAATAAGCACAGGGAAGCTGATGCACGCCCGGCGCCACTAAAATTAATTATTATCTCCAGTCGCCTTCACCCCCAGCAGGATGAGAACTGATGTCACAGTCAGGAGACTGAGGGGGACGGAGGAGGGAGCTGGTCTCATTTTCTTTCTGTCCTCGGAAGGAAGGACACCAGAGGGATATGTGGCATCCAAGAAGGCTCCTGTCTTCTTTCCTTTATGCCAGTTGGAAAATCAAAGGCACACACTAACAGCTGCAGCCCACCTGATGCTGCAATACACCTGAAGACTGTGACTTACCAGGGTCTCACCTGTACACCCCTTGTCTGCCTGAAGACTCGCACCCCACTGTGTTCCCCTGACCCCCTCAATCCTCACAATCCCAACGCATTTGCCTGAGACCCCTGAGCATTTACCCGAGACCCTGGGAGGAATGAAGAGGGTTTGTCCCAAGCTGGCACTTTCTGACTGGGGAGAGAACAGAGGGCCTCTGGATGTGGGGGAGCAGCTGAGGCTAAGGGAGAAGTGGTTCAAGATGCCATACACCTTCTCTCTGCTGGGAGACAGAAGGCCACCTGTCCACTCTTCCTCATTCTCTTCCGTGAAACCCATGCATGGAAAGATTTAAGCCATAATAAATCCACTCTCCCATCTCTAATTGAGCAGTTCCCAGTTATTGGCCACTGGGAACTGTTGATAGCAGGAAAGACCCCTTAGTTACTGCACTGAAATGATGGGATCACAATGAAATGCTGGCAATTTCGGCTTTCCAATGGGCAGTGTGACCTCACTAGGGTGTCTGTGCTTTCTCTAATGTTGAAAGCCACTCACAGACCCTTTGCTGCTCCAGGATAGAGGCATCAAGGGCACTGGCAGATTCATTCTGCAAAAGTGTGTGGATGTTCAGGATGATGAGGATGCTAGAACTGTTCATGTTTTACTCTGCACTATTCTAGATCGGTTTTATGTTCTGAGTCCTCCTTGCAAATTCCTTGCGGGCCAGGACATGAGGCTGCCCACAGTGCTGGGTCTACAAAACACTTCCTGGGGGAATGACTCGATGCAGTTCCAGGGGAAGACACAGCCCCTCCGCAGACCTGCTCAGCCTCGAACCCTGCGCTGATATGCCCTTTGGTTGACACCTTCCTCTCCCACCTAGTGTGGTCTTTCTGTGCTCTGTTCTGGAGTGGCCAAGCTGAAAGGATGACACTGCCTTCCCTCAGCACATATGAGCACATGATATCCCATATCTTCTGCTCCATTTCTTGAGAAAACAGAACCCAAAAGAGTTGCCATGAAGAGCATCTGAGTGGCCCAGGACCCTGGCCTTGCTCTCTGCAGCCTCCTCTGGTTTACTCAGGCCACAGCCATATAGACCCCGTTCACATTCAAGGCTACGCTGATTCTGTGTTCCTGGGACTTGTCCAGAAGTATTTGTGAAACTTGTAGTCAGTTCTCTTTCCTTTCCTTTTCTTTCTGGTTGAAATAATTGCACAACGAGGCAAAGATGATGACTAGACCTCCTGAATCAGAATCTTAGGGTTGTGGGCCCCAGGAAGGTGTATTTTTAGCAATCTCTGATTTTGACCGTGAACATAATCTCCCATTTAGCTTATTCTGGCCTGGAACTAGGCAGCCCTTGGCAACGGGTCCTGTTTCTTAGGGTATGAAGAACCTGTTTCTTTGGCTTTCAAAATCAGCTGTACATTTCCTTCCTGACCCCCAAAGCTCACATTCAGGGTAAGGCCTTGAAAAAGGCCGTGCTCAACCAACTCCTCCGGAGGAGTGAGGGAGGGTGTCCAGGTGTAAACCACAGCCACTGAGGAGCAGCATGTCATAATGACTGCAGAGCCAGCCGGAGGTGACATCTGGGATCAAACAACCTGCTGGCCTAGGTCCTGGGGGCAGTTTTTACTCTGAAGAAGCTGCTTCGGAAGACAGCTCTGCCCTTCTCCCACCAAGTTCCAAGAGGCTTTAAGATCCCTTCTCCAAACCCAGCACCTCCCAAAGCTCCCACGTGAGTCGTGTGAAAAGCCGAACCCGGTGAGAACTCAAAGGACACTTTCAGCTCCCAGGCTCTTATCTCGTGGGAGCAGAGCCGCCCCCCTTCTGATGGGAGACTGTACCAGCCCACTCCTGGCTGCTTCTCTTTTCATGCCTGACAGCCAAGCTCCAGGAACTCTCCCCTGAGGACAAGCCCAGAGAATCTCTTTGGGGCTTCCAGGACGGAAGTGGAGGGACCCTTTTCCCTCCCTACTGCCTTGTCTCGGAGCCTGAGCCCGGAGCTCCTTGGGGAAGCTGCGAGTACAGAGACCGCAGTGATGGCAGCCAGGGCTTGGCTCTGCTTGTGTTTTTGCTGCAACTCTCCATGGGAGGACTTCCCCAGGCCTCTGCTGCCTGCCTTTCTTCCCAGGATCATGGTAGGACATGCAAACCACATGTCTGTGCCTAAGTCCCAGGTATCTTACAACACATTGATTTTGGTGGTTGACAATACAGTCCATTACCATCATTTTCCCTGGTGCCAGTTAGTGTTAGCTGGGACCTCCAGGAACAGCATGCCCAGGGCCAGCCTCAGCCTCCCTGTCCCTGCTGCAGAGGACCATCTCCCCACTCCAGCCCTGAGTCATGTGGGGGAAGCCGTTGGACAGAGTGAAAGGCCAGAATCGTGGACTCATTTCTGATGAGGTTGTGTGATTTTCTCATTCTGTATCTGCCAGGTTAATTCCTCCACCCATCAGAGCGAGGATTGGTATCAGCTGAAGGAATTTTTTTTTTTTTTTTTAAACAAGCAATTCCTAGATCCATCCCTGTGCCTGTGGCAGTCGAGAGGTGGGGCCTTAGAATCTGCATGTGAACCTCAGTTTGAGATGTTTGATGCACACACTGCTTCAGAAAACTTTGCTTTGGATCCCCTCCCCACCACCATCCCCTTCTCATTTTACCGAGAACCTTCATGTCCACTTATCCCCTATCTGGTTATGTCTTCACCCTGTCCCCTGACCCCTCCCGGCAGCTTCTCCTCAGCAGATAAACAAGCTTAAGTTTCTCCCACTTAAGGAAAAGTGGTCCTCACCCATACCCTGGAATCCACACCTCCATTCTCTCCAAGCCCCCTGACCTCCTGCTCTGAGCCCTGCCATTCTCCCGACTCCCTGTAGAGCCACTCTTGGCCTAAGCGAGTCTGTGATTGCACATGGCCCCTCTCACTGAACCTTGCTGAAGCAGGTGATGTGCCCCAGCACCTCTTCCTCCAGACAGTTCTCTCCTGTTTCTGGGATGCCCTCTCCTAGCCACTCTGATTGGACCTCCCCTGTCCCCGTTGTGGTCTTCTTTTCCCTTGCTCACCACTAAAATCTTGGTGTCCCCCAGGGTCTTTCCTTGAATGTCATGTCCTCCTGGAGTGACCTCATTCACTTCCAACCACTGCTTGAAATTGACACCTCTAGAGGCCTTGTCTCTGACTCAGCTGTCTTCAATCAGTGGGCATTTTAATCTCCGTGTGAATGGCCAGGCCAGCCTGTCTCCAGATGCTCTTCCCTCCTCTGAGTCCAGTCTATGCACCACTGAGCTCCGGACTGTGCACCGCTTAGCTCCGGACAGCTAGGACGGCCTGTCTGCAGATGCTCTTCCCCTCCTCCTTCCCTCCACGAGTCCCCATTAGCTTCCCAGCTCCCTGCTTCATCGCCTGCTCTCCTGTGAAGTCTTTCCTGCTATGGCCAAACAGAATTCGTCACTGTTCCTGGTGTGACCCAGTGTCCTTGCCAGAGTGTGAGCTCCCGGGCGGGGGTGGCAAGTTCCTATCACCTGTCTGGGCTCCCATTCCCAGGATTCAGCGTTGGCATATGGCTGGCGCTCAATAGAATAAATTAGAACCAACACATTGCTGTTGGGTAGAGCGTTTTATTTAACTGGTAAGACTCATTTAAAACAATTAACACCTCTTCATAGGAAAATGTGCTAAAACCATTTTTTTAATTTACTGCTGAAGAGATTAAAACAGTTTTTATATTATAAATCCATTCACTTAATCTCTACCTTTTATGGCATGTGGTACCTTATTCGGCAAAAGGGACCTGTTGTCATAGTTTCCTTATTAGTGATATCTGAGTTCACACAGCTGGACAATATGCATGCACATGGTAGAAGTCAGTATGTGTATAAGGTTATATTTTTACATGACTTAGAGTTATCATGAGTGTGTCAACATGAGTAAAAGAAGGAGCAGAGACCAAAAACCCCTCCGACATCACACACATGCTAAGGTTGTCTCCTCCTTTAAATAAAGTGTGGGCCAGCCCAGCTTTTCCTAACATATAAGCCAAAGCCTTTGCTAAGGATCATTCAGTTTGCACAGCCCTGCTCATCTGCAGAGCACTGGGCTCACCAGGCCTTCCCCGCTCCACCGAGAACAGGCAGGTACTCAGCCCACCGGCCTCTAATCACTTTGGCAATTCCAGCGAGATTTCATCTTTTGGCAAGAGATGGGCTTGAAGACCTTCTGACTCTAAGAATCTCTGAGTTCAAGGACAAAGTTTCTTTATGCTCAAAACTTTCATGTACACATTAGGCTTTTATTATTCAGCTGTTCTTGACCTGCAGAAGTGCCAATTTCCTATGGCTCAGCCTAATAAAAACATGAAAGAACACGGAACGCTATTCCCATTTCCTAGGCTGAAAGAGCGAGGTGAGGCCACAGCCACAAAGAGGGTCACTGGGTCTCAGCTCCCACCAAGTCAGGACACTGCAGCCCAGAGATCAGAACACCATCCAATTCAGGGCCTTCCATAAAGGACACAGGGACGGGAAGGAGTGGGTTCAAGGGATATTTGAAAACCATTAAGCATGAAGGTTCTTTCCTTATTATTATTAATTTTTTTTTTTTTTTTTTGAGATGGAGTCTCACTCTGTCACCCAGGCTGGAGTGCAGTGGTGCATTCTTGGCTCACTGCAACCTCTGCCTCCCGGCTTCAAGCAATTCTTCTGCCTCAGCCTCCTGAGTAGCTGGAACTACAGGCGTGCACCACCACACCCAGCTAATTCTTGTATTTTTGGTAGAGACAAAATCATCATGGTGGCCAGGCTGGTCTTGAACTCCTGACCTCAGGTGATCCGCCTGCCTTGGCCTCCCAAGAGTGCTGGGATTACAGGCGTGAGCCACCACGCCCAGCCTTTTTCCTTATTTTTCAATGTAAGGATGCAACACCCTAGACTGAAAAGAACTCAGCCTTCTAAACTAGACAGATTGACTTTAAGTCTGGGTTCTGCTGTGAGGGCAAGTCATTTAGCCTGTCTGAGCCTCAGTTTCTGTATCTGTAAAATGGGGATAATAACAACTACCTCCAGTGGTTTTAAGAATAAGAGGTAATGTAGGTAGAGAGAGGGTTGCACGGTGCCTGGCATGCTATAGGTTTGCAGCAAATGGCACCTATGTTATTTTCACTTCACATTTTCCACACATATTCTTATTCATCTTCAACCATCTTTCCACTTTTGCAGCGTTCTCTTTTGTAATAGTATCTACTTGTGTGCATCTCCTATCTCACATGCACGATGCACTGGCAGAAGCAAAGGATGGTGGCACACACTTCCTAATAGTCCCTAAGTCCCCTGCATCTTCCTGCGTCCACTGCCAAGCCCTGAGCCCATATCTCCTCCATTCCTCAGCTGTGGCCTTCTCATCCCAGTTCATCTTTCCCATCTCAGACACTTTAAATCCACTCTGCCACCTGGGCACGGTGGCTCACGCCTGTAATCCCAGCACTTTGGGAGGCTGAGGTGAGCGGATCACTTGAGGTCAGAAGTTTGAGACCAGCCTGGCCAACATGGGGAAACCCCATCTCGACTAAAAATACAAAAATTAGCCGGGCATGGTGGTGCATGCCTGTAATCCCAGCTACTTGGGAGGCTGAAGCAGGAGAATCACTTGAACCTGGGAGGTGGAGGTTGCAGTGAGCTGAGATAGCGCCAGTGCACCCCAGCCTGGGGGACAGAGTGAGACTCCGCCTCAAAAAAAAAAAAAAAAAATCCACCCTGCTGACAAATTGATTTTCTTAAATCCCTGCTTCCATTGCATTGCTCTCCTGCTCAAAACTCTCTGTGAGAGTTCCGTTTCCTGCAGGTTAGAGGCAAACTCTTACCCAGGCATTCAAAGCCTTCCACAAATGGCCAGGTCAGTCCTCCCTCTTTATCCCCATCACCTTCCCCTTGTCACCACCCTGCCCCCTGCACCATCGTCACCCTTCTCCTCCCAGCAGGAAGAGACTAGAGCTGAAGTCCCAACTCCATCACTTTTACCCTTACAGGAGCCCTCAGCCTCCTTCTCCACTGTCAGGTGGGATGATGAGTTTGCCCAGTACACTGTGAGTTCTTGAGGGCAGGGGTCCGGTTAGGTTCCTGAGTGAGTCTCTACAGAGACACCAGAGTTGCACCCCAACTTCATTCCCCAGAAAGGAGGCTCCAGCAACACTCTGTGCCCCTAGCTGGCTGTCCATCCGGCAAGAGTAGAACAGCTTTGCCTCTCTGGATCTCCCACAGGGCCTCTGGGGCTCTGTACCAGGAACACAGTTAGCAAGTTGCCTGATCTTGAATCTGTGGTTTTCACACTTTAGTGAGCCTTATCATTCCTATTCCTTGGAGGGCAGGGGGGAAGCTTATTGAGAAATGCAGATGCCGGGTCACCCTTTAGAAATTCCGTAGATCTCAGGTGAGACCCCGCATTTTTAACAAATGCCACAGGCGATGAGGCAGGTGGTCGGAGGAGACACTTGATGTTGGGTGTACTTCTTTGAATGCCCACAGGCCACCTACTGTGTACAAGGCACTGTGCAAGGGGCTGGAGGGATGAAGGTGAATGAGATGCCGCCTGAGACTTCACATCGGTGGCAGTGGTTATGATGAGGAGGAGGAGAACGAGGCAGGGTCAGTTTCAGAAATCAGCATGTGGACTCAGGCTTCAGCCTTAGATCTGAAGCACAAAGGTGTGGATGAGAGCAAAGGCTACACCTGGAAACTGTAGGAGCCAGCGAGTTGGGCAGGCAAGGGCCAGAAACCAATGAGTTGCAGCCTGGGACCTCACATTGGTGGCGGTGGTTAAGATGAGGAGGAGGAAAATAAGGCAGGGTCAGTTTCAGAAATCAGCATGTGGACTCAGTTCAGAGTGGGAGGCAAAATAAAAAACAAGGCTGCCTCAAAGAGCAGGAACTGAGAGAATCGAACGTGAGGAATGTGACAATGGTCACCACTCTTTTGGTCAATTTCCCAAATGCCCTGCTTTCTGGTCTGGGCCCACTTTTAACAGGCCATCTACACCTGGGAGGCATGGCAGAGGGGCGTGGCATTGGCATCTGACTCTGGTGGGTTCAATGCCCACCTGTCATCGTGACCTCGGACAAGATGCTTAGTTCCTGAGAGTTATTAGACAGGGTTCTCCAGAGAGACAGAACAAGTAGGATATATGGCAGGAGATTTTTTTTTTCTTTTGAGATGGAGTTTCACTCTTGTTGCCCAGGCTGGAGTGCAATGGCACGATCTTGGCTCACTGCAACCTCTGCCTCCTGGGTTCAAGCGATTTTCCTGCCTCAGCCTCCTGAGAAGCTGGACTTACAGGCACCCGCTACCACATCCTGCTAATTTTTGTATTTTTTAGTAGAGACAGGATTTCACCATGTTGGCCAGGCTGGTCTCAAATTCCTAACCTCAGGTGATCCGCCCGCCTCGGCTTCCCAAAGTGCTGGGATTACAGGCATGAGCCACTGCGCCCAGCCCTGGAAGGGGATTTATGAGGGGAAGTTGGCTCACATGATCACAGAGATGGAGAAGTCCCACGATAGGTTGACTGCAAGCTGCAGAGCTGGAGAAGCTAGTAGCTGGCTTAAGCAGGCAGCGTGGCACAGTCCGAGTCTGAAATCTCAGAACCAGGGAAGCTGACAGTGCAGCCCCCAGTTAGTCCTGAGAGGTCCCCAGGGGGCCGCTGGTATAAGTTCCAAAGTTCAAAAGCTGAAGAACCTGCAGTGTGATGTGTAAAGGCAGGAGAAGAAAAAGCGTCTCACCCTGGAAGGAGGAAAGGAAGCAAAGAGGACATTCCCCTTCCTCTGCCTGTTTGTTCCTGCTAGGCCCCTGACCAATTGGATGGCGCCCACTTACACTGAGAGCGAGTCTTCCTCTCTCGGTCCACTGGCTCACACATCAGTCCCCTCTGGAAACAGTCTCACAGACACACTCAGAAACAGTGCTCCACCAGCCGTCTAGGAACCCCTCAATCCCATCAAGTTGACACCTAAAATTAACCATCACACTGAATCTCTGTGTGTGTGTGTAAGAGTGTAGTAAGCCAAAGAGTGGCCCCTAAAGATGTCCACATCCATATCCCCAAACCTGCGAATATGCTACTTGATGTAGTAAAATGCACTTTGCAAATGTGATTAAATTAAATGGATGGGGAGAGCATCCTGGTTTACCCAAGTGGGTCCTGAATGCTATCACAAGGGTCCTTACAACAGGGAGGCAGCGAGAAGATATAAAGACAGAAGCAGAGGTCAGGGAGAAGGTGCTACGCTGCTGGCGGTGATGATGGAGGAAGGGGCCACAAGCCAAGGAATGTAGGTGGCCTCTAGAAGCTGAAAAAGGCAAGGAAGTGGATTTTCCCCTGGAGCCTCCAGAAGGACTCATCCCTGAGGACCCATTGCAGACTCTTCTAACCTCCAGAACCATAAAAGAATAAATTTGTGTGGCTTTTAACCATGAGGTTTGGGTAACTTGTTACTGACGCTGTAGGGAACTATGACAGATACAGAGAATGCTAATTCTCTGCACGGTTGTTGTCAGGAGGGCTCACAGCCCATGTAGGAAAGGGGCCTAACTCGGTAAAGGTAGTGATGTTACCCATAGGGGCTGAGTCTTAGACAAGGTGAAGAATGTGACTGCACCAGCCACGTTGCTTGGCACCTTGTGGATGCTCAATAGAGCTTAGGCTCCCTGTCCCTCCCCTTACAGGTCAGGGTGTCTAGGGGAACCCCATCAGGGAGGGGCTCTGGGACACTTGTCCTAGTCTGCACCCTCTACACTGCACAGTGTACTACTACTACACTGTAGGCTCTTGGCTCCTGTCCCTGAGCGATCAGCATGTGTGCCGGGTGGTCATTTCCTGGCCCTTCCCCTCTCCTGAATTTACCTCTGAGGTTGCTTCTGTGTTAACTCAGACACACCAGCTTCCACCTCAGAACTCTTTGGCTCTTGGAATCTTTGCCACATAAAGTTGCCTTTTCCAACTGCCTGTTGTCCTTGCAAGTGGCTTCCCGATTGCTCCTTCCCAGAAGGGACTGCTTGTCCTGTGACTTCCTTGTCTCCCCAAAGGTTCCAGGACTGTATGGGGCTCCTGGCAGCCCTGTGCAATACCTCCTCCAGGTGGCCCACTGACCTCTCCAGTATGGAGATGAGAGGTGGGCCAGGGTCTGGGCAGGGGTGCCACTCAGAGGACAGGGTGCCAGACATCAGTGGTTCTTCTCTGAGCTCTCAGAGGGTGGACAGCTGGGCCCCAGGCCGGCAATGAGCACACAGACCCCTTTGTCTCCCAGCACCCTCAGAAGGCTGTCCCCTCTGGCCTCTCACAGGGACATTCGTCTCGGCCTTCACTGTGCTGTGCGGGGCCCGCACCGACCTCCCGGACAGGCATGTGTGCTGCGTCTTCTGGCTGAACATTGCAGCAGCCCTCATCCAAATCCTCACTGCCATCGTCATGGTGGGCTGGATCATGAGCATCTTCTGGGGCATGGACATGGTCATCCTTGCCAGTGAGTAGCTGTCGGTGCTGCGTCTCCTGGGGGTGGGGGAGTGGCCAGGGACAGGAAGGACTTGGGAGACCTTCATGTCTGGCCGAGGTCCTGCTCACCAGCTAAGCACGGGCTCTGGAGAGGGCTTGCCCGTGTCCTCTTCACAACTCCCTGGGCTGCTTGGCACTGGGGACCCTCCCCACCAGGCCTGGCCCAACACCTGCAGGGAATGATGAGTGGATGGCAGGAGAGTTCCATCATTTAATGCAAACTTGATTCAGACACAGAATGGTTTTGTGAAAGGGTTTAAAGTTACAAAATCAAGTTTACCAAAGACAACTCAGTTACCCTTTCTAAAATAACCTAGCAAAATCTTAAAACAGACACCACCCATTTTAAGCAGTTGTGCATGTCTCCCATACCACCATCCACGTTCCCTGTATTTTCCCACACCCATCTACATGTGAGGCCACAGTTCCTCAATACTGACCTCACCTCTCAGGCACTTTGCCTTCACTCCGTACCCCATGCCCCTCCTTGTGTCTTATACCCCCCAAAACCATTCATAGCTGGGATCGTCGGCGTCAGAGGTAAGCTGAGCCAGGTAAGAGTGGCAGAGGCAGAAGGGGAAACTCAGGGTTCAGGGGCCCTAGAATTATGTAGAATGATCTATAGTCAACTCAGCCTGAGTTCAGGATCCTGTGAATATCCAAGACCCAGGGCACACACAAATGGCAGGACCAGGGTCAGTGACCAGGTGGGCCACCAGGCCAGAGAAGATGCAGGTAGATGCAGAGCCTGAGGGAGATGCAGTGGCGTGTGGGCAGATGGGCTGCCCGGAAGTGGCTCCTCTGGCAGCAGAGATCAGAGGAGGAAGTGGGTCAGCTGCACTGCCAGGGTCTCCCAGAGTCAGAGCAAACCAGGCAGATGCTGGCAACCAGGGGCAGCCAGCGCAGAGGAACCCCAGGCTGGACCAGAGGCTGAGCAGCGAGCTGCCCCAGGGAGGGATGAGCTGGGAAGCGGCAGGGAAGCTGCTCCTTCCTCCTGGGAGGGGTGTGCTCAGGGCAGGGGCTGCCCTGTCAGAGGAATATTGTGAGGTAAGCCCAGCAGGCAGGCCCTTGCATCTCCTTCATGGGATCTCATCCTCTGGGCATGTCCAGAGGCCACTTTCATTTGTCTGGAGAGGTGAAGAGCATGACTGATAGGAAGGAAGTGCTGCCAGCCCTCAGGTGACTCCTAAAAATTGGTCCCTACAATTCCACAGAGGAAATGTGCTGCTTCCCCAGGGGCCTGTGCTCTGCAGGCTCCTGACCCTGTTGCCAGCTGGAAGCTGGGAGGTGCTTCTGCCCTCGGAAGGTTGAAGGCTGCCCAGTTTGTGCAAGATGAGCCCCTCTTACTGGCTCATCTTCTCTCAAACTGAGCATCTGGCCAGGCACGGGGGACCTGAGTAAGGAACCTCTGCATTAAAGCGGAACATGACTGTGTCACAGGGTAGGTCTCAATAATGTATGTTGATGCCTCATCTGATCTCTAGAGCTTTCTGGTACACTTGTCTTTGATCTCCTTAATACCCAGGAATGAAGAGGTTGGAACCTTAGAGATAAACAGCTCCCTTCATCATGCCTAGATGAGGCATTGAGGCCCCAGAAGTGCAGATGGGGATCCAGTCACTTCCTCACTTTCCATTGCCCCAGGCTGTTGACTTGGCCAGAAACTCCTCTGCTGTGGCTGGTGTGGGGCACTAACTGGCCTGCAGGATGAGCAAGTGCAAGAAGCTGCAGCCCCCACCTTTGCCACGCAGCCTTCACTGGGGGTCAGTGCCAGCCCCTTGATTGTCTGCACACTGTTTCCAGGGATGCTGTCTTTGCATCAAACTTTTGAGAATGCTTTTGGGGGGTGTATTAGTTCATTTTCACACTGCTGATAAAGGCATATCTAAGACTGGGAAGAAAAAGAGGCTTATTGCACCTACAGTTCTACATGGCTGGGGGTGCCTCACAATCATGGCAGAAGGCAAGGAGGAGCAAGTCACTTCTTATGTGGATGGCAGCAGGCAAAGAGAGTTTGTGCCGGGGAACTCCCATTTTTAAAACCATCAGATCTCATGAGACTCATTCACTATCACAAGAACACTACAATAAACACCCATCCCCATAATTCAATCATCTCCCACCAGGTTCCTCCCACAACCCATAAGAATTGTGGGAGTTACAATTCAAGATGAGATTTGGGTGGGGACACAGCCAAACCATATCAGGGGGATAGACTTGAGGGCTGCATACAAAAACCAGTCACACCTCATTCTTGCCTGTTGCCTGACTGCCAGACTCATTCACCCAACTCAGCAAGGGAAGCCTTTGCATTTTTTTCCCACAACTAATCCTACCCCCAAAGGGTGAATAGTTGCCACTCATGAGATGGTGCTATAGGTGGGATTACTCCCAGCAACCATGGAACTTGTGTGTCTAAGAGTGACTCCTTTGCAGGGAATAATCACAATGGACTTTTCTATCCTAGAAGATAGTTGGATAAGGGACTCTTCTTTCTGGTGTCACTCTAGCCCCTTGCTATAAAAACAGAGGAAACTTTTCAGTTGTAACAGTACACCTTGGCTTTTCGCATGGCATTGCCTGGGGTGTCATCAGCAAACACACCATCATGAAAAACTCCTAAGAGAGGAGTCAGAGAAATCTAGATGACAGTGGGAGTTAACATCAGGAAGTTGCAAGCATGTTGCTTGATTTGTATGAATAACAACAAATAACAATCAACAACACCCTGTCTTGGTCATGGGTCAGTAAATACTTGGTAGCTCTATGGTGGGCTCTTTCTACTGCCATGCCCATGGCAGACATTGCTAATCAATCATGACACTTTCTGCTGACCAGTCTCACAAGTTCTCAGCACAGGGCTTCAGGCAGTCACTACTAATTGATCCAAGAGGTCTGCAAGATAAAACCTGTTTGCCACCCTCTGGCCTGGGTCTTCCCCAAAGTGTTTTTATATATGTGGCTCCTCTCCATAGAAACGGCTAAGCACATAGCTCAGACAGAGCCAGTGTGGGGCCAGGATGGGGCACATCGGCATCTTTAGATTGCTGTAGTCGAAGCTCTAGCTGTCCAGGAGCTGCCACTCCTCATGTCCATCTGGAATTTATCTGGAGAAAGACAAGAGTTGAGGATGAAAAAAAAAAAAGGCTGGGTGCTGTGGCTTATGTCTGTATCTCAGCATGTTGGAGACTGAGGCAGGAGGATCACTTGAGGCCAGGAGTTTGAGGCTGCAGTGAGACATGATCACACCACTATACTCTAGCTGGGCAACAGAGTGAGATACTGTCTCAAAAGAAGACAAGAATAAAGAATGAAGGCAGCAGTGTTGGCATAGCCAGGATATGGAGGGCTGGGGAGGCAGTGGACCGAGCTCCCTGGCAGTGTGAGAGCCCCTCGCTGTGCCCCTAGCCACACCCACACACCTGGTGGGCAGACCGCTGGCCACTGTGGCTGTCACCATGAGTACTGAGTACTCCCTGCCTGGGGATGGCATCTGAGAAGCCACTGGCATGGCCCCTGTCCCATCTCCCAGGCCTCACCATGGATCTGCTTTGTTTCCTGTGCCAAGCGTTCCCTGTGGTTGTTTTCAGGCTGTGTTTTCTCTTCTTTTCTCTCTCCTCTTCCTCCTGCTGCCTCCCACTCTGTGCTGCTGCAGTTTCCCAAGGTGAGTCTGCGGATGGACGTGCGGGCCTCATGCTGCTGCTTGGGGCCCTCCCTTCCCCTGAGACCCCCACTCCTGCACACAAACACCCCACCCACTCTCCCAGTGGGTCAATGGGCTTTTATGTTTAGCTTTAACTTTTGGTTTGGAAAATGCTTAAACATAGACAAAAGTAGAGCCCCTAGTAAAATGAGGCCCTAATGCCCACACCAGCCTCAGCCGCCATCAGTTCATGGCCAGCCTCCTTTCCTCTGTCATTCGCTACATCTTCCCTACCCCAGCATGGGTTTATTAGCACCCAAAATTGAGAAATACTCTGCTAAATGAAGAGAAAAAAGCAGCTCAATACACCAAAGCTCCTCTTCAGACTAAGTTCACTGGCTAATAGGAATAATCACTCAGCAAATTCTGCTCATGTAATAGCAGCTGGGAATATTTCAGTAGGTATCTTCTTTCTTTTCTTTTTTTTTTTTCTTGCCGTGCCTCCCAGGCTGGAGTGCAGTGGCACAATCTCGGCTCACTGCAACCTCCGCCTCCTGGGTTCAGGCGATTCTCCTGCCTCAGCTCCCGAGTAGCTGGGACTACAGGCGCGTGCCACCATGCCCAGTTAATTTTTTGTATTTTTAGTAAGACGGGATTTCACCGTGTTAGCCAGGATGGTCTCAGTCTCCTGACAGTGATCTGCCCGCCTCGGCCTCCCAAAGGGTATCTTCTTAAGAAAACAAACACAATACCCTTTCACACCTAAATAAAGCAGTAACAATTCCTTACTATCCACAGAGCTCACTTTTTCCCAAAGGATTCATGATCAACAATGTTTTAAAGGTTTAGTCTTCAGGCGCCCTTTCCTGCCGTAACCGTCCAGCAGGTTGGACGCACACAGGGATGGCTGCTCCCCTCTGTATGCCATCTTCCTCCTTTCTTCCTCCTTCCATCCACCCATACCAGATGCCCAACCCTCGGGAAAGCCTGCCTGGCACCTGCTCCCAAGGCTCTGCATTGGGAAATCACACCAGACCAGTCTGTGAGCGGCTTCCAGATGTGGGTTCAGGAGCACGTCGATAGCCTTTTAGCTCCCACCCCAAATGCCCGCCCGTCATACATTCCCAGTAGACCCAGTACTCCACATTTCCTGATTCATTCTTTTGTTTCCCATTAGAAAGTCAAAGCCCTTGGGAAAAGTTGTGCTCTAATGGTAGCAGTCATTTACACCTTAGTATAAACAATGCCTCCTGTGTGCATTCTGGGCTAGGGGCACCTCCTGGAGAAATCCTGAAGTAAGCAGGTGTCTAACCATCTCTCCTTTGCTTCTTCCTCACAGGCTACAAGGAGCAGGGCATCCCACAGCAGCTGTGAGCCCACGGGAGCCGCTGGGGAGATCCAGGGGGGCCCTGTGAGGGCTGCACCAGGCAGCTTTGGGCACAAGGACCTTTACATGTTCTTTTCTGCCATTTTCTGGACTGGGGGTGGAAAGGGGGTATTTTTAAAAATATTATTTATTTTGAAAACGTGTCTGCTTTTCTCAGCAGGTTGTGAGGGCTGCCAGCCCCTCCTGCTCTGGAAAGCACTGTGGGCGCAGGCACCAGAGCATCAGAGAGTGGGGTGGAGATGAGAACGCCCACAGAGACGCTGGGATGCTCCGGCAGGCTCCAACCAGCCTTGCTGTATCCACTGCCCACTACAAGGGCACGCTACAGCTGCTGGGCCGGGCCACACCAGGCCCTGTCTCGGTGAGCAGGGGCTCACCAAGGGGACAGGACTGTGGTAGACCCGTCCTCTGGGACCCCACCTGCCTCAAAATGTGGTGCCCCGAGTGGTTACTGTGTGGTCTCCTGGGGGCAGCACCAGGGTGGGGGTGAGGATGGCCAGGCTCCACCCTCGCGTGGAAAGGCCCACTGTGCCCACAGCCGGCCTGAGGCCTCGGGGAGAAGACCAGTCCCACAGGCATCTCCTGGGCCTGCCTCCCTGACCGCACCCCCCGCCTCCTCGCAGCTGAAATCTAAGGGCTGGGTGTGTCGTGACCTGTGTTTTCCTGGGAAGGAGAGAAGTAGCTCCTTCCCTGGGGTGAAACTGCCAGAACTGCCAGATGTTTATACACAAAGTTATTAGACTGAAGCAGGAGTGGGCAGACTAGCAGCCTTTCACCCAATACTTAACTGCATTTCTGGCCTTTTTCTGAAGTCATTGGGGCCAGATGTGTCTCCGAATTGAGAAATTTTAGATTTGAGAAAGACAATGCGATCCATTTATCGTACACTTTCTAACTTCCCGGCAGAGTGTGGAACATCTCGCCTACCATCAGGCACGTGAATATTTCTGCAGAGAAACATGTGACTAGTCCCATTAATTGGGAGCTATACAAACTGTAAATAGCCTCACCTCAGTTCAGTCTAATTTTGCCACTAAGTAACTTAGGGAAAAACTTACCATTTGAGAGCTTTTAGGGTTTCAGAATTGCAAGAACAATTGTATGGGGTTGTGGACCTGGATCTGAAAATCCTACTTGCAAACAGATGCGTTAGAGGGTGAAATTGTCGGCATTACACAGGGACTCCTTCAGTTGCCAAAAGACCATGGGCCTCTTTAAGGAGCCCCTCTGTAAGTGATTGGGACAGGGCTAGATCCCTAATGGGGGCTAGGGGTGGGGAGAATCTAGCAGAAGTTGTCCAGGATACTGTGGATCAAGTATCAATCTGAAATTAAGAGAAATTATACTAAGAGGATGGACATTTACATGTCTGTTTCCTTTCCTTTCATTTTCATTCTAACATAGGAAATGCTAACAGGTGGGGCTGGCCCAAAGTCAAGCTTCTGACTCCACTTGACACAGTGCCATTGGGCATGTCCCTCTTTGAAGGGCTTGTTTGTCTATCAGAGACTGTCAGAACTCCATGAGGGCAGGAGAAGGGATTTTGCAGGATGAAAGTGCTTGGGAAGCAGTGGCCACCGTTCTGGGGGTTTCAGCCCACCTACCCCATCCACTGGGCTTTCTAATCACAGTCCTGCCTGAGAAGCAGACCCTGCCGCCCACCCCTTAGCATGGATCCCTTAGCTACTGTCTGTCTTCCATTGCCGCCTGGGGTTGGGCTGCCGTTTTTGAACACCTGGCAGTGTCTTTGTCGCGTCCTGTCCTCTCTTCTTACAGACCCCAACCCAGGCCTTTGCCTTCTTATCTCCTGTTTGGAAGCCTCTGTATCTTCAAGGTGTGGGAACAGATTTGGTTTTCTCTAAAAAGCTAGAACCTTCTGCTTGTGCAGCGGGCATCCTCCAGGCTGGTGCTCGCTGCTCTCGAGGAAGCTGCGTCAGAGTGGAGCCGCCCCTCTACTCAGATAAAATAGCTTCAGCTGCAGGAAGCCGCCCCCTCCCATGCCCACCAGCCCACAGCCCTTCACCCCACACAGCCCCCAGAGTTTGCCCGACACCCCCTGAGCGATGACAGGTCTCAGGAGGGGGCCGCCCCCACACATGGGAGGGAGAAGCTTATTTTCCCCACTTGGGCTGGGGGCGGCTGCTGAGGGGGTGAAGAAGAGATAGCAATTTATGTCGCGTGTTTAGTGACACAATCCAGATGCAGGTGGCACTTTCTTGAGTGGCAGGTGTCACCCTGGGTCCCGTGTGGGACGGCTTAATACAGGGGTTTGTGTGTTTGTGTGTGTGGAGGGCCACTGTGCCCCCAGATCCTCCTCTCCCCCGAGGGCTGCATCTCTAAACCTGGGAACACAACAGCCTCAGGAGGAGGCCCCTTTCCGGGTAACTGATGTGTGGGAGAAGCCAAGAGGCCCCTGCCTGTCTCCTGAATGAGGCTGTGAGGGTTGCCATGTGGGCGGGACCAGTTCAAAATAGCACCCCCGCCCCTCTAAATTAGACCATGGTCTCAGCGTGATCATCTTCAGTAGATAAGGGACAGTGGCTGATTTACTCCAAATAGTTCCAGCTGGCCACTCAGACCAAGGCCAGAGTTAACTTCTCAAACACCAGCCAGCTGAAAATTAGGGTTCTCGTGCCGGCAAGTGCTTGGTTGACACACAGCCCTTTGGTGACAAAGCTGGGCTTTGCCTGGATAGTGTAGACAAGGCTGTTGTTTCAGAGGCTGCAGGGCACATTCCAGGTTGGGGCCTTTTGTCGGTCTGAATTCAATAGGACATTCCCTGGCTGTGGGTGTTTAGGGCAGGAATTACAGGCTTGCAGAGAAAGTCAGAGGCAATGAGATGCTCCCAGTACCAAACTGTGACACTGGGATAAGGGTGGCCATTCCCTTGGGTCAGAGTGGGACCCTAGAGCCAGAGTGAGCTGTGGGTGGCCTGGGTGTGTCCTGTGGACGGTGGAGACTGTTGATTTGGATGTTGAGCTCTGAGTCAGTTTTAGAACCAAGGATCTCAGGCTGAGAAGGCCAGGTCCCCATGGGAGTGGAAGGAGTCTGATGGCTCTGCTGCCGAAGCCTACCCCAGCCTGCCACGCCGCTGGCCTTCCCATGGTAAGGAAGGGGCAGGCAGCATGGTTCCCACCCTCAGCTGCCCCAGACCCACACATCCAGCCCCAAGAGCAGCCTCACCCAGGCACGGTGCAGGGCATTTTAGCTCCTGGGAGGGGAGATGCCTTTGTGAGTTTCAGATGTCAGAGCAGAAGCTCCGAGAGAGTAAGCCGTGTGCCCCCAAACACTCAGCTCCTAAGTGGCATGACGGCCAAGTGGCCAGGTTGGGCCCCCCCCACAGCCTGTGCCATCCACACACTCACTACAGCACTCCCAGAAGAAGGAGCAGAATCGCAGGCAGCCCAGAGCAGGTCCTGTGGAGGGGTCCTCGCCCCTCAGGAGTAATAGGGTGATTATGTCACATGTTTAGTGACACAATCCCACCTGTGTCTGGATTGTGTCACTAAACATGCAACATAAATTACCATCTCTTCTCCATCCCCTCAGCAGCCGCCCCCACCCCAAGCTGGGAAAATAAGCTTCTCCCTCCCATATGTGGGGGCGGCCCCCTCCTAAGACCTGTCATCACTTAGGGGGAGTTGGGCAAAACCTCCTAGGAAGGTCCTGGACGCCTCCACCCTGCCCCACAAGGCTCCGTACTCCCACCTGCCTGGGCAGCCCTCACACCCATGCTCCCTCCTTTAGGCAGGCCCAGAAAGGTGCCCCTTCCTGAGGGTGTCGGGGGATGGCGGCAGAGAGACAGCTGGTATTAGGAGCTTCCCCATCCTTATATGCAGGACCAAGTCGCCCGCTCTCCCAGCCAGGGGCTACAGCCATGCTGGCACAGGCATCTCAGAGGTGTGAGATGAACTCCGCCTCATGCAGGATGCCCAGGGCTCGGGAGCAGTAAGGAGGATGCTACAGAAAAGAACTGCAGAAAGAAAAAAAGCCACATGGTTAACTTTTCCCCTGGAGGGCAAAGGGGTCCGGCTCTCAAAAAGAAAAGCCAGGCACAGATCCCAACACCAAGTGTAAGGCAGCGCAAAGTGGGGCTGAAACCCCAGGACCAGGTCAAAGGCCTTCCGAAGGCCCGAGGTTCTCGAGGAGGAGGGGAAGCTGATAGGGCCCTGGTCCTTCTGCACCAGCGTGGCTCTTTAAAATACAAAACACCCACAAAGCCAAAAACCCTGAAACATGTTCTTTAGCTAACCCCTTCCATGCCCAGATGCCTGCAATTCTGAGAATTCACTTCAGTTTTGCCGGATCCAACCCCTGGGCCTGAGGGTGGAGAGCCAGGCCTCCTCAGGGTCCCTTCTAGGCTCCCAGGCCCACCTTAGGCTTTAATTGCATTGGCTGTTTCTTATGGTGTTAGTGAATTTTGCAAAGAAAGCCCAGAGCATTGCATAAATGCTTGGGGGCGTGTCATTTAAATGGAAGTTCTCCAATAGTGGCTGAAGGCAGAGTTTACTGTTACCCCTCCCTCTTGCTGGCTTTGTTGGAGGGCTTTTATCAGAGGGATTGGAGGTGGGAGAGCACTTTTAAAGCACATCCCACCCCCTGCACCCGAGCTGCACCTAAGCTTCCCAGAGACCATGACCTTGTATGTGGCTGGAGGCCTCAGGCTTAGGGAGCAGCCTGAAGCCTTTGCTGCCAACCCCCCCAGGAAAGAAGCCGGGCCTCAGGCTGAGGAAAGACAGGGTTTCCTCTCCGGAGGGCTCAGTGAGCAGCCAGGTAGTGGCCTCAGGCAGTCCTCACCAGGGGGTCACCTCCTTGCTTTGCATTAATTCATCAGCAAGCTCAGCGAGAGCTAATGTGGGCCCATCGGTCCTGTGCTTGGAAATGATGCCCTCACCTCCACACTCCTGCCGTCCCAGCCTCTGCAGATGAAGCTGCAAGGTGAGCAGAGGCAGGTGTGGGGACACACTCTTCAAGGACAGCACTGCCTCTTCTCCCTCCAGAGAGCTCTGTGCACTGGCTTTGGGGATGAGGTGCCGGCCTGGTCAGGGGAGGTGACTGTGGTCCTTCTGACCGGCTTGGATCTTTAAAATAATCACAAAAAAGCTCAGCCTGAGCAGGTGGGTGCAAGGCTCAGGGGCCTGTGTTTTTCATCAGTTTTCTTCCTGCAAGATTCTTAGAGCTGGACGTTCACGGGATCACAGGGGCATGGAGGTGGTCACGCTCAGACAGTCATGCACCGCCCTAAATCCCAGGCAATGCAGAGATAGGAAGAATCCCAACCAGAGTGACCCCAAACGTTCCCTTGTGGCCCAAGAGTGAGTTCCGGCCTGAGTGCTGTTATGACTGCTGGCATCTCTCCGACTGCCTCTTGCCTCAGTTTAACCATCTATAGGTTAGGAACAAAGAAGGGCTTAGGCAGCCATCGTTTCCCCATTTCTGCCAGAGCCAAGGGCTTGGAGGGCCAGCCCCATGCGGGCAAGAGCTGTCCTCTCCTGCCCAGGCCTCACCTCCTTGCTGCAGCTGGCAAGATTCTTTCTAGCAGAACAGAAACACTGGCCCCCAATTTCACTCTCCCCTCCTGATGCTACCGCAGGGGGCAGAAAGGTGCCCTGTAGCATCCACCGTGTGTGTGTCCTGAGTTTCCAGTGCAAGTCATCTGGATTTGCATTTAGCTAGGGAACCTCGGCCCTCAAACCCTCTCCCTCTCTGCCTCAATTTGCCAAAATGCCAACCATCCAGGCAGGTGTGGATGCCACAGTCCATCCCCTTGCATTTCACCCCCACGTGGACAGAGGCACACACTCACACACATTCCCAGCACCTTTGAATGCTGGGGGAAGCAGGCCGGGGTGTGCCTGGAGCCTCAGGATTGGGACTTATCTCCAAAGGAGCCCACACCCCCTCTTCCGGGATGGGTGCTGGCTGGCAGCACTTTTTTCCCTCATCACATCCCCGACCCCTGCCCAGCCCACATGCACATGCTGTTTCCTGTCTCCAGGGCCCTAGCCTGTGGATGTCTTCCTCCCATGCACTCCTAGGGTGAGTGGGCTCAGCACCAAACCTGGCTGTGCCCATTCCCCACAACCCCAGCTTGGCCTCCTGTGGGAAGGGGAAGGCAGACCTGCCCAGAGGAGAGAGGCAGTGTTCCCACCCACCTGCCCCAGCACAGGAACCAGGGAGGAAAGAAGGGAGAGGGATGTTCCGTTCACCGTTTTCTGGGTTAGCGCTTGACTGGATGTTTAAAGCAAGGGACAAGGTGATGGTGGCTGTAACAGGCTCCTCGTGGGCACCATCACTCCAGAAAGCCTGGGCACCCATGAGAACCTGTGACCAGCCCTTTTCATCGGCTAAGTTCCCTGCTGTTGTGCGTGGTGCCATTTAAAAAAAAAAAAAAAAAACATATATAAAAACAAAACAACTGGTTCTGTGTGTATCAACTTAATTTGCATACGAATGAGTGTTGTGTTGTGATTTGCAGTGTTTTGACACCGTGATTGGCTTTGTTTGGGTCTCTCTTCTTTCTGTGAAATTAACTGCTGTGCGTTTTCACTGTTCTTAGAGAAGACTCTGAGCTCTGGGGTTTTCTTGTCTCACTTCTACCCCGACCCACGGGGAGCCCGCCCCACCCCAGTCCAGCCACGAGGGGATTTCCAGCCGATTCCAATGACTGGAACCCTTCTTGGAAGAAAACGTCTAATGTTGGGGATGTAGGGACGCTTCCAGACTTGCCCTGGCCGGAACCCTGCAGCCTGGGGCCCAAGCCCGCCTGCAGCTCAGCTTTCCCCAACACCCTCATGACCCAGCCCCAGCCCCAGTAGACCTTCACTGGGAGCTGCTCAGGGGTCTCCACAGCGCCCTCTAGGGGCCAAGCAGGGTTCCAGATTCTCCAGCCTTCTGCCAGCTTTAAAACCCTTCACTCAAGCAGCATTACTGTACATGCAATGAAAAATACTATATATGACAGTCAAAACCTGTGTACATATCTCCATGTACATATTTATACATACACACACCTTCCTATTATAAATATATAAAGCATGACATCTCTTTGGCATTCCAAGTTTGTGTTTTTTTAAATCCTTGGAAATATGGCTTTGGAAACCTTTTTCTTCCTTTCCCTCTTTTCTATGTTGTAATAAACATTCATGTGACCTTTCTGGTAGTTTCTCAAATCCCTGTGTCCTCCCGTGTTCCTAATCGAACAGATCTCTGACTGGGACAACACGCCTTCCTCCCCACCTCTGCAGCCTTTGCCATTGGTTTGCTCTCCGTTATGAAGGCTGTCCTCCCCCAAGGCAGGTCTTGCGTTCTTTCAGACCTTTTTCCCGAATTCCCCTTCTTCCGAAAGACTTGTGCAAGTTACTCTTCAAACAGCCTCATCTTTGATAATCTGATCCCTTTGCAACCAGGAATTTGCGTGCTAAATCAAGCATCAGGCCCCAGATTGAGTTTACCAAGAATAAGTGTACAGATGCAGCTCATTTCCTGCTCTTAATTGTTAGACTGGTTGATGAGGGAAATGTGGGCAACATACATATTTGACAAAGACTTCTGAATAAATGAGAGTCTGGGTAAGAGTGGTTAGGAGAATGTATAACTACCTGTTCAGTTACAACGAAGGACAGGTTGCACCTGTGAGAGAATTGCATCCACAACCCAGCCAATGCCTTCACTCATAATGGGATGAAGACCTACAGAACTGACCAAATTTGTGGATAAGGAGAAATAAGTATATTAGATGAACAAATCAGAATCCCAAAATCTCCCGACGGGCAGAGGCAATCTAACACAATGAAATCTAATAGCGTTCAATGAAAGAGTTGTGCTTGACATGAAGAAAGCTCCGTGCTTTCCTTCATCCCTGGGGAGTTACTCAACAGGCAGCTTAGTGTTCATCACCGCATGCTGAGGCTGACTACACAGGCCATCTGGTTTCAGATGCACGAGGAGCTGCAGGCTGGGGTCTGGAATGAAACCGCATCTGCAGCGTTGCATTCAGTACTGGGTGCCATGGGGGAGCAAGTGCTCTGACAACGAGTGTCCAGGTGTCATTCCTGTCACTCACACCCAAGGGAAGGGCCCCGCCCCACCTTCTGCCATTTCCTCAGGCCAGCTCAGCACACTTAGGGTCCACTTACCCCAGGAGAGGCTGCAGTCTTAATGGCCTCAATGCTGCTGTTGTCCAAAAGAGTGAATCATCTTCAAAGTACAACCTCTGGTGAGACTTGAAGCTTTACTGCAATGGCCCCTCCAAGGCCCCAGAAATGGCATCTGTGCCTGAGGTTGATTTCAGTTGCTGCTAAGACCAGGACCTAAAGCCCAAGGCAGTACAATGACCCAAGGCACTCTCAGAGTCCCCCAGACACTCTAGGGAGCATTTTGTGATCATTTGCATTGTCCAAATACTCGATGTGCTCAGATTAAACTGGAATGCTCCTGGCTGGAGGATTCTTCTGCGTCACTCAGTTTCAGAGGGGCTCATCAGAAGGCACAATGGGAGATAAAGTTAGCTCCCCTTCCAGCACTGCCAAGTGAAGGGAAGATACCATTTGAATGTACTAACTAACATTCTCTCTCTTCTCCCAGCACCAAGCCTCTTAACCTCAGGAAGGGTGATGTGGGTTGAGCCAGTCACTGCCTCTCTGCTGGGAGGTGACAGAACTTTGACAGAGTTCTCCTCAAACCCAGAAGGAAAGGGCTGTGACAAACATGAAGGCATCCGCTTCCCACAACTCCCTACACCCCAGACCCTAGGCCCTGGGAGAGGCTCGTGCTTGCCAGTGGCCAGTCACAGGAAGGGACACATGAGGATGTGCAGGGGACGAGGGGCTCAAGGAGGTGGGAAGGCAGTGCTTGGGTTTGAGGATGGGGTTGGCGATGCATTCCTCAGAGGAGAAGCACAGCCCAAACCTGGTGCAGTGAGAGTCCCAGGTGGGGGACCCTGGGAGGCACATCAGTGCAGGCTGCATGTTGGGCCACCAAACCCAGAGAATGGGTCTTCATTCCCAAGAGGACCAAGACGGACATTTCTGGGCTCCTAATACCAAGTCAGCCTCTGAGTAAAGCCTTAGGGAAGGGTCATGGGACCCAAGATTCAGTTTATATAAAACACGTCAGGAACAACTTGGGGTGATAAAGTTGCAGGACTTTTCCTTAGTTCAGCCATGAAAATTCAGGCTCACAGACAATTTGAATGGTGAGTGAGACAGGGTTTTATTGGGTGAAAAGGAAGAAAAGGGGGAAACAGGGAGTCTCGCTAGGCCAGAGTCCCTGCTAGAGCGCTTCCTGCCCACAGCTTGAGTCCCAGGTTCCACACAGGAAAGCGGGGGTGAGGCTCCTCCCTGCTGCAAACGTCATGAACTTCCTGAGGCTCCACCTGACTGTGCAGGCCGGTTGGAGTTTCTACAGTGACCCCCTCCCACCTGGCTGTCTCGTTCCCCTCTCTAAAGAAGTCCATCTAACTGCCCTTAGATTAAGGATAAGGATGAAGACTGATCTTAACTGCTTCCTGCTGACAGGGGGCACTGTTTTTGGGAAATGGCAGTCAGAGCTCCCTCAGATGCCTGTCTAAGGGTTCCCAGCAGAAGAGGCCATCATCAGAAGCTCCGGTTGCATGACTGTTCAGAGTTTGATGGCCCGAAGGCAAGAACAGACAAACGGGGTCATTAGAAAACATGTAGCAAAACAAAACAGGCCGGGCACAGTGGCTCACGCCTGCAATCCAGCACTTTGGGAGGCCGAGGCGGATGGATCACCTGAGGTCAGGAGTTTGAGACCAGCCTGACCAACATGGCGAAACCCCGTCTCTACTAAAAATGCAAAAATTAGCCAGGCATGGTGGTGCACACCTGTAATCCCAGCTACTAGGGAGGCTGAGGCAGGAGAATCACTTGAACCCGGGAGGCAGAGGCTGCAGTGAGCCGAGACCATGCCACTGCACTCCAGCCTGGGCAACAAAAGCAAAACTCCATCTCAAAACAAAACAAAACAACAAAAAAAACAAAAACAAAAGAAACCCAAAAGGAAACAAGGGGAGACAAGGGGAGGGGTAACGACAGGTCAAAAACTCTGAGGCCTTTTACCAGTTTGCACAGGGAGAGGGAGGCCAAAAGCCCAACTGGCAAAAACTGGACCCTTTTGCTGGCATGTTGTTGGTCTTCTGAGTTCCCTTCCCCTGAGCATAATCCTAAGCCAACCAGTTTAAGGTTTGGGAAATTAACTCTTTCCAGTTTGGAGGATGCATCTGAGGGAATTGTCCCATAGTACAGAGACACAATTACCTATCAGTGAAGAGAGGACAGAGGAGAAGAAAGGAAAAAAGAAGACACCTTCTGAAGGAGTCCCAGGGGTTCAGGGTGCATTTGAAAGGTGTACAGACTGCAGATGAATGGCTACCCATCTGGAAAGAGGGGAGCAGGTGTCCCTGGTTCCCTTCTCTTCCTAGCAGATACCTAGGGTACATGAGGGAGGGAGGAAAGAGTGTCCTCTTTACCTCTTCCATCCTTGCATCCCCGAGTCCCGGTGACCTTGGCAGGTGCTGCCATGAGTGCCAAAGTGGCTTGCACCCATGAAGCAGGGAGGGCCTAGAGAATAGGAATTATCCGCTCTCAACTATGCCTCTATCTCCTACTGTCAGTAGCCTTGGAGTTCCCTAGACCTCAGTTATGCCATGGATATTTATGCCATGGGTTTATCCATGAAACAAGAAGCTTGGGGTTGGCTTAATTGGCAGGAATGAGCCACGCTCACCTGCACTGTGCCTTTTAACCTCTGTTGTCATTTGTCTCTGGATCCCTCAGATCCAGTTTTCCTTACTAGGACTTTGACCCAAAGCTTGGAATTGAGTTTGGGACAAAAATTTGTCTCGGGGGGGTGGTGCACGGACTCCTTATCATAAGCCAAATGCTAAGGTGAAACTGTGGAATTGAATCCTCCTCCAACAAGGGAGAGAAAAAGATGTCTTGTGACACAACCACATAACTTGTGGCTACAGTTATGCTTGCGAGGGTTTGGGTGCATGGTCCTTGGCTTTCATTAGCTTTCTTGGTCTTACTTTCCCAAAAAGGAAACCTCCAAGTGATGGGCATTTTATTCATTCCAATCACCTAGCAGGACTTGCAGGATAATTGCTCAGAGCTAGAATATTGATCCAGATTTCTACATTACCCATCCCTTTTGTTCTTTCTGAGCTGCAGCTGGAGATTGCTGGTTGGTTCACAAGAGCAACCAGGGTTAGTCTAAACTGTAGGTGAAAACTTAAAAACAACCAATGAGTTTAGAACTTAATGACAAATGTGTAATAAGTTTTGAAACATGATTTCTCTCTCTCCAGTCCTCATTTTTGTTAAAAAATCATCATAGGGCTGAATGGTTTGCAAAATAGACTTTAGTCTTATACTTGGCCTGATTAATTGCATAAAGTGCAGCAAGAATAATTATTTCTACATAGACCTTTTGGATTGGCTTTAATGCAAGTTTGTTCCACAAGGAATCTCAGATAAGACCATTTAATGCTGAGCCCAACCATGGGTTTGTATCCTCAAACAACTGTGAGTTTACCTTAAGGTCCCAAGATAAACTTGGAGCTCCCGGACCTGTTAGAAAATGACATTCTTTACCTGTACAGGGCAACATATGATGTAAACAACCACATTACCGTAAGAATACTCACAGATAGTTTCCAAATTCTAGAGGAACAAGGCAGAGAGAAACAAACATGCTCCAAATTTTTGTTCATAGGAGTAAACCTTACTCAATTATTAAAGGCTGTAAATAGTTCCAAGTAAGTTTCCTTAACTATGAAAAACAAAACAAGAATCAGCAATATTCCAATCAAAAGTCAAAAAGGTTGCTTCAGCTTTCTGAGTTCAGTTCATTTAGTTAACTCTTCTTTTGTTTGATATTTGTGAACATTTCAGCTCTTCATGAGTCCTGTACATTTTCCTTTATTCTAATGTTACAATCTCCAAAGTTATCAGAAGCCTGTATATGGGAGCACCTGTTAAAGTTCTATAGCTTATTATAAACCATCTTTTGAAAAGAATCAAAACGAGACAACAATTGTCTGTGAATAGCAAAATGTCCAGGGTAGTTACAGTTAGAAACACAATTGACGAAGTTTGGTTATCTTCGTAGTTTGCAATAACTTAACATATCAACCTTAATTATGATTGATAGCATATACTCAGACATTAGAATCTTAGAAATCCCATACAATTTTGGAACATATATTAGTATTCATAAGTATAGCCTAAAGAAGAATGAAGATCATTTTGCAATCCCGTGTACCTAAACATGCCAAATAATCCTGTTTACCTCTTTTCACGGGATGTTTCAGGGGCCCTCTGAAACATCTGAAAAGCCAGGTATCAGAAAAAACAATTTTGAAACTTAAGTTTGATTTCGAGAAGCCTTTTAAATACGTTTAAAGCATCTGATACTATGAAATAGAGTTCCAGATTACCACAAACTATTTATTTTCTCAAAATCATGACTCAGAAATTTTAAAGAAGCAAAAGCTTTTTATAACCCTTTTGCATTTAGTTAATATGTTCACACAGAGAACCTCTTCTGCAAGATTAATTTCCACAGCTTTTCCACCACTTGTGTGAAACTTCAGCTTTCCCTAACTCAAAATAATCCTTTAACCCTAGGCAAAAGTTTACATTTCCATGCCTTCTTATAACCTTTTACATAAAAATCACATTTTACACTTCTTACATCCCTTGCATGTAAATCTATTTTCAGTAGTTTCAATTACATGTCATAATTGTAACTCCTAGCAATTTTTAACTTTAAGGTAAAACTTGGTAAGTTGAATTGTGTGCTAACTGCAGCCAATGTTTGCCTTCTTACTTAAGGGCCTGGTTAGTTCCACATGTCCTCAAGGCTTACCAATTATGCAGCCAGCAAGTCATACAGTTCTCAAAACCCAAAAAGCAGTTTGTAACCTGAAAACACTTAGCAAACTTTGCATCTGACCTGCATTAATAATCTTCATGGCTGTTTTTATTTCTCAAAGATTAAAGTCACATGAACTGAAAGGTACCACAGATTTTATATTCCCTTTAAAAAATATTTATTCCAGGCCGGGCGCAGTGGCTCACGCCTGTAATCCCAGCACTTCGGGAGGCTGAGGTGGACAGATCACCTGAGGTCAGGAGTTCGAGACCAGCCTGGCCAACATGGTAAAACCCCATCTCTACTAAAAATACAAAAAAATGAGCCAGGCATGGTGGTGTGCGCCTGTAATCCCAGCTACTCAGGAGGCTGAGACAGGAGAATCGCTTGAACCCAGGAGGCGGAGGTTGCGGTGAGCTGAGATCGTGCCACTGCACTCCAGCCTGGGCAACAAGAGCAAAACTCCATCTCAACAAATAAAAAAATAAAAAATTTTTTGATCCAAGCGCTTTTCTTTAGGCAAAATTAATTAGAGCTCTTTTTACAGACATCCCACACAGTACATACACAGATAGCACAAGAAAACCCAGTTGCTGGGTGGGGCCCTTTAAGGGACAGGACTAGGAAACATGAAGATATCCAACCAGAGAGGTCACCCCCTAAGGCAGGATTGTTAAACAAAGCCTTGCCAAGCGGTTACTGGCCACGCCCCAGGATGTAAAACAAGATGGAGGCTTAAACCATATAGACCTGCAAAGCTCACCAGATTGGCCACAGCCCAACACTAGCCCCACAAATCCTTTTTCACAATTAAAGCTTTACAGAGAATATAAACAGGGATTCTTATCATTCCTAGCCTAGCAAAATGTCTTCTAGAAAGAAAAAAAAAAAAACAAAAACTTGCTTAAACTTAACTGCTGACGGGGCAGAGAATAGGAAAGAAAAAAAGGTTTAAAAATCCCTGGGGAAGAACCTCTTATTCTTATTCTTATACAAGTGGTTCCTCCATCAGGGAGAAAAGTTTACTGCCTAATGAAGCTGAACCCCTTGGCTGGGGAAGGGGACGGCTGTGGTGGTGCGTGGCTTGGAGCAAACCAGCCAGCTGTGTGCGACCCTTGGGCCATGCATCCCAGCTTCCGCACAGAAGAGAGAGGGAGCAAGGAGCCCCCGCTGGCCTGTCCTTCCCCCAAAAGAAAGGAAAGGACGTTTCTTCTGATCTCCGGAGCCCCCGGATTTGGGGGTATGTTTTGCCCACCTTCAGAAGTTCGAGGATTAAAATGCTTAGGAGCAACAGTGAGAGGTTTTGAGACCCCATTTCACTCACCACTTCTCGAGCCCCCAAATGGGGCGCCAAAACTTTTGCAGGACTTTTCCTTAGCTCAGTTAAAGATGGGGTTCTTTGTCTCATGGCCAGGAAAATTCAGGCTCACAGACAATTTGAATGGTGAGTGAGACAGGGTTTTATTGGGTGAAAAGGAAGAAAAGGGGGAAACAGGGAATCGCGTTACGCCGAATCCCTGCTAGAGCGCTTCCGTCGCAGCTTGAATCTCAGGTTCCACCCAGGAAGAAGAGGGGCCAGGCTCCTCTGCTGCAAACATCCTGAACTCCCCGAGGCCCCACTTCAGTGGGCAGGCTGGTTGGGGTTTCTGCAGGAACCCCTCCCATCCGGCCGTCTCAATAATAATAGTAACCATTGCCATTTGTGTCATGACATATGTTTACAAAGCACTTTCCTCCATCAAGAAGAGATTCCAATTGAACCTGCATTTATTGAGTGTCTACCACATGCCAGGAATGTTCATCTGTGCTATTTTATCTTCCCAAATAGATAAGATGGTTGAGACTATGGTCTCATTAATATCTGAAGACACAGGCTAAGAGAAGTTAAGCAACTTGTCCAAAGACTCACAGCTGGGTAGTGGTGGAGCTGCGACTCCAAACCCACCCCTGCCTCTTAGCATCCAGTCTCTTATGTCCCATGGGGCTTCTCAGTCAGGGACTCTTCCTCCTCTCCCTTCTTGAAAGACACCTTCTTGAATCCCTGACCAAAGATGCTTCCAGAAATGGTACTTGAGGTTTCTTGGCCCCCTTTGAGGAGAGGATTAGGTGGCTCTTTCACCTGGAGCATCACCTGCTGCCATAAGTACCTGCTCTGGGCATGTGGATGGACCTGCTTGAGGCAATAGGGCAACAGCAAGAGTGGAAACCATGCACATTCACTGAGCCATGGGGCCTGGATATTCCTTCATGCCCGCCATCAAGAACCAGAAGGAGGGACAAGAGGAGCTAGACTCTCTCCACATACACGTAGCTGGGGAGCTAGGACAGAAGTGCCACCCCCAGCCCAGCCCTCATGTTTCCTCACTGCCTGCTAGAGAAACACAGAGCTGAAAGTGTCAGTTCAGCCACCGCAATGTCACTCAACCAAAGCAATGGTGAGCTTTTGCCCAGGAAGCAGCAGGCTGGGCTGCTCCTTGAGCAGGGTAGGCGTGTTCCCTGTATGGGGCTCCCCTCCCCAGGCCCTAGCTCCCGCCCCCAGCCAGCAGGCAACCCCTGAGGTGCTGGGATGAAAAACTGCCCAGGGGAGGTTGGCTGTCAGCTGGATCATGCAGACCTTCTCAAATAGTGGCTGCTAGGGGCTGAATTGTGCCCCCTCCTAATTGTTGAAGTCCTAATTCCCAGGACCTCAGAATGTGGCTATATTTAGAGACAGGCTCTCTAAAGAGATAATTAAGTTAAAATAAGGTCATTAGGATGGCCCTAATCCAGCATGACTGGTCCGTATAGGAAGAGATGATACTTGGGAGGCTGAGGGGGAGGATCACTTGAGTCCAGGAGTTTGAGTCCTGCCTGGGCAACATAGCGAGACCCTGTCTCTGAAAAAAAGAAAGAGAGAAGAGATTAGGACACAGACATACACAGCGCACAGATAAAAGACCAGACCAGGTGCAGTGGCTCATGCCTATAATTCTAGCACTTTGGGAGGCTGAGGCAGGACGATCACTTGAGGCCAGGAGTTTGAGACCAGCCTGGGCAGCATAGCAAGACCCCATCTCTAAAATATATATATATTTTAATTATCCAGGCATGATGGCACACACCTGTAAGTTCTCAACTACTTAGGAGGCTGAGGTGGGTGGATCTCTTGAGCCCAGGAGTTCGAGGCTGCAGTGAGCCATGATCACACCACTGCACTCCAGCCTGGGTGACAGACAGAGTAAGACTCTGTCTAAAAAAAACAAAAAACAAACGAAAACAAACAAACAAACAAACAAACAAAAACCATGTGGAGACATAGAGAGAAAACAGCCATCTACAAGCCAAGGAGAGAGGCTTCAGAAGGAACTGACTCTGCCTACAACTTGATCTCGGACTTTTGGCCTCCAGAGCTGTGACAAAATAAACTTCTATTGTTTAAGCCACCCAGCCTGTGATTCTGTGTTGTGGCAGCCCTAGCTAACTAACACAATGATGTGACACAGGGATTGCTGAGATGTTCACTTGGCAGGCAGCAGGAGGAGAGGGGGATCCCCAAAGCAAGGTAAGACACAGCATGGCAAGTCACCTGAGTGTGGTGGCGCTTTCATGGTTCAGGGCGACAGCATCTCCTGTGCCCTGGGTTGCTTCAGATACTTCTAGAGCCCACTTGCTTCCTGGATGTTGGGAGGCATGGCTGTGCAGCTGCTCCTGGGACCCTCACCCCCGCCAGTATCCTTGGGATAACCTGGAGACCTGAGTGGCCAGGGGAGGCATTGTCCTCACTGGGACGTGACTGGCTTGTGAATAGCCCCTTGGGCTGGTGCCTCCTGTGCCTGCTGGACCTGGAGTTCAGGGTCCCCAAAAGGGACTCAGTCTGGAAGAGTTCTCAGAGGAGGAGGAGGAGGAGGCCTATCTGTGCTCAGAGCAGGAGCCTACAGCTGTCTCGCAGTCAGAGGGGTGGATATTTATATTTTCATCAAAAATAGCTATGCTAAAAACAAAAAACAAAAAAACTCTAGAAAGCAAAGAAACTTCTCAAACTAAGAATGCCATTAATAGAGGAAATAAGCACTTTCAAACTCCCAGAAGCTACCCCATCTTCTGAGGTTCCAAACCAGCAGGGGAGCCCCGGAAGTCAGGGGACAGAGGATCCACCTCTGCTGTTGGCCTCTAGGAAAACTTGAAACCCATCCAGAATCCTTTGAAAAAGCCGAGGTGGTGATGTATGGAATTTATTACAAAGAAATCCGTGTTGTTGCTTTGAGCACCCGGTCCTCCAGCATGACGGTGTCCCCACAGTCTGCACCTGCTGTCCCCTGAGTGGGATACAGCCCTTCACACTTCCCCACCTAAACCTTGCCCGGCTTCCAGGTCCAGCCGGAGAACCATGTCCACCGGCGTGAGACAAGGCTGGTCTCTGCCCTCCACCCCGTAATCCAAGAGCCAGTTCCTCCCTCATGAGCTCCATGGGATTCTTGGGGAGGCTGCCAGTCCCAGAGCCCCCCCGTCCCTGAGCAAAGGTGGGCCTGTGGCCCCAGCCAGGCCAATAGCATGTCCTTCTCAGTGGGCTAATATGGAATGATCGGGGTCTTCAATGAGCTCTTTCTAACTGGTATTATGGGAAAACGATTTTTCCTCCTGAAGCTGTCCATAACCAAGGTTCCCACCTCATATAGCAAGAGGCCAGCATGCAGAGGAGAGCAGAGATGAGAGATGGAGGGAGAATGTCTCATGCTGTCATCCCCAAGGCCAGTGCTAGCCCTGTTCCACCCAGAGTTTAATCGCATGAGCTACCTGCTCCTCCCTCCACAATTTTGAAAACTGACATCTGAAGAAGATTGAGTCTCCTCATTCATGACCATAATTTATCATCCCATATATTTAGCCCCCCTTTGATTTCTTTCATAAACATATTATAGTTTTCAGCATATAGATTCTACACATATTTTGTTAGACGTATACCTAAGTATTTTATGGCTTGGGGTGCTATTTATTATACATAATATTGTCTTGAAAATATCCATATCCATTTGCTCATTGCTGGTATATAGAAATATGATTGATTTTTGTGTATTTACCTTGTATCCTGCAACCTTGCAAAGCTCGCTTGTTTTAGTTGCTTTTTTTTTTTTGTACAATTCTTTTGGATTTTCTAAGTCGACCATAATGCCATCTAAAAATAGAGAAAATTTTACTTTTTCCTTTGTAATATGTATTTTTCGTAAAAAGTTCTTTTTCTTGTCTTATTTCAGTGGATAGAACTTCCAGTACAATGTTGAATAGGAGTGGTGAGGGGAAATACGTTTTCCTTGTTCAGATTAGGAAGAAAAGAGTTAATCTTTCACCATTAAGTATAATGGCAAATGCAAGTGTTCTTGCTTTTGTTTTTTGTAGAAACTCTTAGCATATTAAGGAATGTCCTTCTATCCCTAGTTTATTGGCATTATTACTATGAATGTTGCTTTTTTTTTTTTTTTTTTTTGAGACAGAGTCTTGCTCTGTCACCCAGGCTGGAGTGCAGTGGCACTATCTCGGCTCACTGCAAGCTCCACCTCCCAGGTTCACACCATTCTCCTGTCTCAGCCTCCGGCGTAGCTGGGATTATAGCTGCACGCCACCATGCCCAGCTAATTTTTTTTGTATTTTTAGTAGAGACGGGGTTTCACCGCGTTAGCCAGGATGGTCTCGATCTCCTGACCTCGTGATCCGCCCACCTCGGCCTCCCAAAGTGCTGGGATTACAAGCATGAGCCACCGCACCCGGCCACATTTTTTAAAACACATTTTCTGCATTTATTAATATCATGTGTATTTTTTATACTGTTGATATGATGAATTACACTGATTAATTTTCAAATCTGGAACCAGTTCTATATTCCTAGGATAAACTCCATGTGGTCATAAGTTATTATCCTTATTACATATTGCTGGATGTGATTTGCTAATATTTTGTTAAAATTTTTTATTTCTATGTTCATGAAAGATATTGGTCTGTCATTTTCTTATAATGTGTTTGTCTGGTTTTGGTATTAGGATAGTGCTGACCTCATAAAATGGATTGGAAAGTGTTTCCCGCCTTCTACTTTCTAGAAAAATTGGTATAGAATTATATAGAGAATTATATTATTTTTTCCTTCAATGATTAGTAGAATTTATCAGTGAAGTCATCTGGCCCTGGTGTTTTTTCTGTGGAAAGATTTTTGACATAACTTCATTTTCTTTAATAAATACAGAACTATTCAATTCATTGATTTCTTCTTGAGTGAGTTTTGGTAGTTTGTGTCTTTGTCCATTTTATCTGAATTGTTAAATTTGTGAGCATAAAGTTGTGTCTAATATATCTTTATCATTCTTTTTAGGGTTGCACTGTTATTCTTATTGATAGTCACCATAATCAATTTTAGAACATTTCACCACCCTAAAAAGAAATCCCATACCAATTAGCAGTTACTCCTCATTTCCTCATAACCCCCCAGGCCTACGCAACCACTAATCAGCTTTCTGCCTCTATGGATTTGCTTATTCTGGACATTTAATACAAATGGAATCATACAACATGTGGTCTGTTGTGTCTGGCTTCTTTCACTAGCATAATGAGTTCTAAGTTCATCCATATTGTAGGATGTATCAATATTTCATTTCTTATAATTCCCAGATAATATTCAATTGTATGCATATACCAGCTATATCTATCCATTCATTAATTGTTAGATATTTGGGTTGTTTTCACTTTTTGGCTATTATGAATAATGCTGCTAGGAACATTTGTATACAAGCTTTTGTCTGAACATCTATTTTCATTTCTGTTGGGTATATATCTAATAGTAGAATTGCAAGATCTTATGGTAATTCTGTGTTTAACCTATTCAGGAACTGCAAGACTGTTTTCCAAAGTGACTGCACCATTTTATATTCCCACCAGTAGTGTATAAAGTTCCAAGTTCTCCACATCCTGGCCAACACATTGAATTGTCTTGGCACCCTTGTCAAAAATCAATTGAACATAAATGTGAGGAATTATTTTTGGATCCTCAGTTCTATCCCATAAGGGTATACATTGGTCTATATGTATATCTCTATGCCAGTACCACTTGATTACTGTAGCTTTGTAGTAAGTTTTGAACCAGGAAATGTAAGTCCTCCAACTTTCTTCTCTTTTCAAGATTGTCTTGGCCATTCTGGGTCTTTTTGTTTCCATGTGAATTTTAAAAACAGTTTGTCAATTTCTGCAGTGAAGCCATCTGGGATTTTGATAGAGAATATATCAGACTTGTAAGTCAATTTGACATATATTGCCATTTTCTAACAATATTATGTCTTCCAATCCATGAACATGGGACATCTTTTCATTATTTAGGTCTTCTTTACTTTCTTTCAATAGTGTTGTATAGTTTTCAAAGGTAAGTTTTGCACTTCTTTTGTTATATTTAGTTCTAACTAACAGCTTCATTTAAAGAATAATTAATGCCATTTTATCACAAATTCTTCCTACAAATACAAAAGGAGGAAACACTTGCCTCCTGCAAGAAAGAACTGGCCTCTGCTGTCCTTGGGCCCATAATGGTCTGTCCAAGTCAGAGGGTCCACCCAGCACCCTCTGCAGAGTGACCCCTCATCCAGACCACAGGACCCTTGGCTCACTCTCATCTTTGCTCCTGTTCTTTCCTTCTGGAGTTTTCTCATAGACCTGAGCAGGCCTGGAGACTCCTCAGCCCCCAAGTGGACCCGAGCACCACTCTGCCTGCTCTATTGCTCTATCCCAGCCACACAGAGGACATCAGTGGGGCTGATAACCCCCACTCCAGTTGGTAACCCACACTCCAGTTGGCGGCAGCCCAACTGATCTGCCCACTTCGGCCTCCCAAAGTGCTGGGATTACAGGCGTGAGCCACCACACCCAGCCCATCTTAACTTTCAAGAGAATCGGTTAAGATACAACAAACAGGCTGGGCACGGTGGCTCACACCTGTAATCCCAACATTTTGAGAGGCTAAGAGGAGAGGATCACTTGAAGCCAGGACTTCGACACCAGCCTGGGCAACATAGTGACATCCCCCATCTCAACAGAAAATAATTTTTAAAAAATAGCCAGGCGTGGTGGCTCACATCTATAGTACCAGCTATTGTGAGGCTGAGGCTGGAGAACAGCTTGAGACCAGGAGGTTGAGGCTGCAATGAACCATGATTGCACCACTACACTCCAGCCTGGACAGAAAAAAAAGATACAACAAACAGTTGTGCTGCTGCTAGAGAATGAGAGAGGTTATTTCTTTTTTTTTTTTGAGACAGTCTCACTTTGTTGCCCAGTCTGGGGTGCAGTGGCACAATCATGGGTCACTGCAGCCTCGACCTCCCAGGCTCAAGCAATCCCCTCACCTCAGCGTCCCAAGTAGCTAGGACTACAGGCTCACCACTAAGCTCAAATATTTTTAACGTTTATAGAGATGGGGCTCTCACTATTTGTCCAGGCTGGTCTTGAACTCCTGGCTTCAAATTATCCTCCCACTTCAGCCTGCTTTGGCCTCTCAAAGGTTACTCCTTCTGAGCAGAACTTTGTTTGAAAGAGGAAAACATACCATTGATATACAGTGGTTTACTATACATCTTTGGCTATAGCCTGTGATAAATTGTTTCTCACTCCTATTTATCTTACTCTATTAATTTTTTCATAAAGACAGTACCTAGAGGTTTGGTACAAAACTAAAAGTAACAGAAGGACCTAGTTTGGTGGGAGGAACTCCACCTCCTTCCTCCCCAGTCCACCGATGGGTATCTTTTCCAGAAACAAGGGTCCTTACTAGAGAATTCCTTGCCATCACAAACTGTTACCAACCTAGCTTTTTTCCAGTTAACAATACAACCTGGGGTGTGCTCCTTCTCAGTGCCGACAGCTGCTTCATTCATTTAAGAGCTGCACAAGGTGAAGGTATGTATTTAATCAGCCCCCACAATGAGACAGACGTCATCTTCAATCTTTTACTGTCCCGGAAAGGAACATTCTTGTACCAATGTCATTTGACATGTGGGCCATGGTATCTGTAAATAAAAACCTGGATAGTTTTGCTGGGCCCGTGAGTATGTGCTTTAAAAAATCTGGAATGCTGGCCCGGCGCCGTGGCTCACACCTGTAATCCCGGCACTTTGGGAGGCCAAGGTGAGTGGATCACCTGAGGTCAGGAGTTTGAGACTAGCCTGGCCAACATGGTGAAACAAGTCTCTACTAAAAATGCAAAAAAATTAGCCGGGCATGGTGGCAGGCGCCTGTAGTCCCAGCTACTCAGGAGGCTGAGGCAGGAGAATCGCTTGAACCCGGGAGGCAGAGGTTGCAGTGAGCCGAGATCGCGCCACTGCACTCCAGCCTGGGCGACACAAGCGAAACTCTGTCTCAAAAAAAAAAAAAAGATGGAATACTTATTGCCAAATTGTCCCTTACAAAAGTAGCATAGCTTTTTTAACAAGCTCATTGATGTATGTGTTGATATATTATTCGTTATTGCTCATTTCATGAGTTTTAGCATTTGCAAATAGTTGTTTGTTTTTTTATAAACAGATTTTACTAAGAATTTGTGAGCTCCATAAACAGCAAGTTACTGCCCCTGCCCAAGCCCAGGTGCTGTTCTAATCCTGACAAGGGCACTGTCATGGATCCTATGTTGTGGGGGCTGGGGGTGGTCCCAAGGTCTCACCTGCTCACTGGGGTACATGGGCTGTGGCAGGCCCTCTAAGTTCTATTTTTCCATTCATTAAACTAACATTTTCCACGTTGCCACTATGTACCAGGCCCCGGGCTGCAGCTGGGGATGCCAGGATGATGACAACTCACAGTGTGGAATAAGTGCCAAAAGAGAAGGGCTCGGGGACACGGAAGGGGAGCCCATCTCTGTCAGGAGGATTCCGGATGATTTAGTCACAAAGCAGTGACTAGAACAAAATCCTTACGCATGTACGTACTTCTGATTATGAAAGCCAATTATGCTTGTTGGGAAATTTTTAAGTAAGCAAAAAACTGTAAGGTAGAAAAGAAAAACCTTTGGAAGGCCAAGGCGGGTGGATCACAGGAGGTCAGGAGTTCAAGACCAGCCTGACTAACATGATGAAACCCCATCTCTAATAAAAATACAAAAAATTAGCCAGGTGTGGTGGTGGGCACCTGTAATCCTAGCTACTTGGGAGGCTGAGGCAGGAGAATCGCTTGGACCTGGGAGGGGGAGGTTGCAGTTAGCCAAGATCACGCCACTGTACTCCAGCCTGGGCAACAAAAGCAAGTCGATCTCAAAAAAAAACAAAAAAAAAAAAAAGGAAAAGAAAGGAAAAACCACTCATTATCCCATCACTGAAACCAATCTCTGTTAATAATCTGATGTTTTTCTTTTCATTCTAAAACTTCAGGACTCACTGGCACATCTGCTTCTCAATTCTGCATTTCTCGCTGAGCGCGGCAGTGTGTGTTTGCCTACCTGCTGCGCCCCAGCAATCCTCTGATGCTATCCCCATGACTCCTGCCCAGGTCTGGTTCTTGAACTCCAGGCCCACGTGTCCAGCTGGTGTCAGATGTGGATGTCCCACAGCCACCTGTAACTAGATGTGTCTCCACTAAACTCATTCCCTGCTCCCCTGCCCTCTAGTCCTGCCTCTCCTCCCATGCTCCCAGCTTAGGGAGGGCCATCCCCATGCTTCTGGCCTACCAGCCAGTCATTCTCGGGGCACCCAGGCCCACCTTGTTACAGCCACAGGGGAAGGGCATCCGTGCGACCTCATCAGCATCTCTCCTGCTCATGGCCTTGACCTCACTTCAGGACCCCATCATCTCTCCTCTGCTTCACCTGACCTCCTCCTAATGAATCTCCTCGCGTTGTCTTCCTTTCTTCTAAGCCACAGGCAGCCAGAGTGATCCCATCACATGCAAATGTGATCTCATCATGCCCCACCTTGACAGCCTCCAAGGACACCTGCTTGTCACTGCAGGAAAGTCCACGCACCTCATCCTGGCTCCCCAGGCCGTGATCCAGCCCTGACCCCTTCACCAGCTCCACAAGGGTCCTCTGCTCCCACTGCCTGGAGCGACTCCAGACGAAGCATGCTCTGGAGGTGTCTCTGTGACTTTCATGTTCTGCTCCATCCTCCAACCTCCTGGTGCCATGTCCTCTGCAAAGCCTCCCTTGAGTGACCTTCTTGTCCCTCTCCTGGGTCAGGTCTCCTCTGTACTCCGTGGAGCCCCATGTTTGCCCCACCACGGCCCTCTTCACACTGCATGCCATGTGCCTGCGAACCCGACCACTGCCACGCCATGCCCTATACCTGGGTTCTAATCCTGGCTCTGGCATTCACTAGCTGTGCAAACTTGGTCAAATTATTCAGTCTCTCTGAGCATGTTTCCTAATTTATACACGTATTTATGATAACACTAATAGCACCTCCCTCAACTGGGGGTGCTATTAGTGTACAGATGAAATAAAGTAACCTGTGTACAGTGTGCACCACCCTGCCCAGCACACAGGAAGCCCTCCCTAACCTTTGGTTTTGGTGATTCCTTCAGCATTGCCATGGTCACTGCCTTTCTGCCAGGGCAAAGATGTAGTCAGGCTGGGACAAGCCATGAAAGAAAGGCAGCTTTCTCTTCTCCAGGGCATTCCTGGGGGTACAGGATTGGACGTCGCTGAGCTCCTGACCCGTCTTCCTGTTCTTCGGGCACCTTGTAATGCACCCGACCGTCCAGAAGGGGGCAGCCTCTGCAGGCGGCGCCAGGCTATTTCAGACGCCTCTGTAGGCGGCCCTCTTGATCTCACTCCAGCACGTGTTCTCAGAAAGCATGACTAAAATTGGGCATTTTTTTTTCCATTGAAATAAAAACAGGGCTGCTGTCGACAGCAAACTGGCTCTGTAAGATACTGTTTGTCCATAATTTGCAGAAGCTATTTTTAAAATAACCCAAACACGTTGCCACATTGAAAGCCACAGAAATTAGCATTGCACTTTTTTCCCCCAAAACTGCTTTACTCATTCACAAGTTTGAAAAGGTACAGGTTGGAAGTCAGAAACTGTCCAGGATGTTAGTTAGCAACAGATGCACTGTTATCGACCGAATGTTTGTGCCCACCCCCTACCCCAAATTCAAATGTTGAAGCCCTAATCCCTCATGTGTATTTGGAGATGGGGCCTGTGAGGACATGGTAAGGGTTGAATGGGTCATAAAGGTGAGGCCCTAACCCAATAGGGCTAGTTGCCTTATAAGCAGAGGAGTGTGCTCTCTGCAGTGTGAGGACATAGTGAGAAGGTGGCTGTCTGCAAGCCAGGAAGAGAGCCCTCCTTAGAAACTGAACTAGCCTGGCCTTGATCTTGGACTTTCCACCCTCCAGACCTGTGAGAAAATACATTTCAGTTAAGCCATGCAGTGTGTGCTGTGTTTTTATGGCAGTCCAAACAGACTGAGACAGGTGTCTGATAGCACTTTGGCCCTCTCTTGTATTATTGTTGTCATTATTACATCAACTCCTTATTTTCTTGTTTAAAAAAAACCCTGCAAGCCCTCACATCTTGCTAAAGCATGAAATCCATCTTCTCACTCCTGGTTTGCCATTCTCTTTCTCACTTGCTTGTTGAATTTGTCATCTCAGGCCCATGCATGGCACTTGAAATGCCAGGAGCAGGCCACAGCTGTTGCAGTAAAACAGTAAGAAAAATGACTTGTCCACTGTTTCGAGGTGTTTGTGGGAACTAGGATAATATTCCGTGTTTCTGTGGGAGGGCGTGGGAGCCAGCCTGTGAGCTAAAGAGTAAACTTGGTTCTGCACAGTCAGTCTGCTGTGAGGAGAGAGGACTGGGGTGTAGGGGGTGCCTAGGTTGTGCTCCCCTGAAGGGTTTCAGAGAGCCCAGAACAAACAGTGCCTCCCTAGAGAGACCCAGGGTCCCCACCTGCATTGGTCCATTTTCACACTGCTATAAAGAACTACCTAAGACTGGGTAATTTATGAAGAAAAAAAGGTTTCATTGACTCACAGTTCTGCATGGTTGGGGAAGTCTCAGGAAACTTACAATCATGGCAGAAGGCAAAGAAGAAGCAAGGCACGTCTTACGTGGTGGCAGGACAGAGAGAGCGAGGCGGGGAACTGCCAAACACTTTTAAAACATCAGATCTTGTGGGAACTCAATTATCATGAGAACAGCATGGGGGAAACCACCCCTATGATCCAATCACCTCCCACCAGGTCCCTCCCTTGACATGTGGTGATTACAATTCGAGATGAGATTTTGGCGGGGGACACAGAGCCAAACCATATCCCCACCCCACCCCAACTCCCCCAGTCCTGCTGGAGAGCAAGTCCTGCCAGTTGATCTTGGGGGCTAGAGCCAAGGGTTGCTACAACTCAGCTGTCCATACTCCACAGGGCCTGGCCAGGTCCCCAAACCAGGACTCAGCTTGACAATGGCTGTCTCAGTAATCTCAGAATAGTGCTGGTGCCGGGGCAAACCCCGCTGCTGTGGAGACCTCCTGGACTGCTCAGGAATAGGGTGCAGAGTCATGGAAAGGTTTTGAACCTTGTTTCAAAGCCTGCATCTGTTGCCTACCAGCTGTGTGATCTTAGATGAGTTACTCACCCTCTCTGTGCCTCTGCTTTCTTACCTACAAAATGGGGTCGATGAAGCTGATCATAGAGTTTTTTTATAAAGATTAAACAACTTAGCTTTAATCACCTGGTATGGTGCCTGGCACAAAGCAATCCTTAATTGCTACTGGTTGCCATTATTCTCAGGCAGGAGTTGGCAAACTTTCTCTGTATAGGGCCAGATGGTAAATATTCTAGGCTTTGCAGCCGCGCGGTCTCCGTGACAACTACACAATTCAACTCTGCTATTATAGTACTAAAGCAGTTACAGACCAAACATAAATTAATGGCATGGCTGTTTCCAATAGACTATTTAGGAAATCAGGTGGGCCATATTTCTAAGGTGACACCTGTTCAGAAGCTGGGCAGTTAAGGGAGTGGAAAAGAGGGGGCCAGGGGCCAGGCAGGTCTCTCATGCACAGAGATGTCACACACGAGAGAGAGCAGACAAAGGGGCCACTCGTCCATGATGTCTTACTGGGCAGGTTATTACAAGCCAGGGCCCGTACACCATCTGGGCATTTACCAATGGTCTTTAGAGGCTGGGGGGTGTCTGTGGGTCCCTAAATTTGTACATAGAATCATTTGTGTACATGCATATGAGTTGTTCTGGAGACATTTACAGCTTCCTCTAAATTATCTAAGGTATATGTGACCCAAAAGGTGAAGAACTACCATGTTAACACAAAAGACCATCTGGACGTCAGTGAAGACCTCCCTGAGATTGTGGTGCCCTAGCAGATGTGGGGAGGAGAGGTCACAGGGCTGACCCGGCCCACAGCTGCTTAGAAGCAGGAGTCTCCCAGTGCCTCTCCCAGGGTCTTCCCCTCATCACCAATTCTCAGACTGGTTCGAGGAGTGTTGTTCTGGTGTGCCCTGGTATGGAGACGGCCTCCTCTCACCAACACTGCTGAGCACCCCCCAGTCAACCTACCGTGGCACCCCACGGAGCTCCTTTATTCTCAGCTTCTCTCTCCTACCCAGACCAGAATTGGGGGGCAGTCCCATGTGACCCCAGCCTCCTGCCCAATTGAGTAAAAGGGTGAAGCCCTCAGTCGAGGACATACAAGGGACAGAGAGGACCGGCAGGGGCTAGGGGCTGGATGGACGCTGCCTTGCTGGTGTTTGCTGGAAAAGGTCCCATCCAAACTTAGTTTACACAACATGCCAGACTGCAGCCACCCAGCCATGGCCAGTACGGTGCCTGTGGTCTTGGAGCCACATCACCAATGCTGCCACCACCGCAGGGACACGCTATGGGGATGTGACATCTGTGCACAGGCTCAGGGGCCCCGTGGTTACTGGAGAGGCTGATGGTGCCACCCCAGAAATCACACCCTCCGGGAGACAGAGCCAGCGGGAGCTGGCACAGATATTTCTATCCCTGCCTCCTCTAGGAGGACTGTCCCCAGACACGGCAGTTCACACAGTGTCTCTGAAGACATCCCATGAGACTAAGGAGTCAATCACACTTGTTGCCAAGCGGTGGCCACAGTGACCTGTTTCTAGGGGGCCCAGGCTAAGGCAATTGGTGCCAGCAGTGGTCCTGGGAAGCAACTGGTGACTGATCATCCAGGTTTGCAAGGACACAAATGGGACAGCTGGTCTCCTTAGAAAACAGACCGAGGGGTGGAATTCTGCAGTCGGATGGCCCACCCATCTGAAGACAATAAAGGGCTCCATTGCTGGACATTAATTGGCACCTGCAGAGCTGGTTGCTGTTGCATCACCAACAATACCATGTTAAGTGAAGGCACAAAAATCTGAAGGAAGCATAGTTACCACATGCCAGCCTGCAGAGAGCAGGTGCAAAGGCCCTGTGGCTTTCATCATCTGTACTCACAACCTATCACTTCTCAGAGTGATGATAAAGAAAGGATGCAGCTGGGCGCGGTGGCTTACACCTGTAATCCCAGCACTTTGGGAGGCTGAGGTAGGATGACTGCTCGAGGCCAGGAGTTTGAGACCAGCCTATGCAACAAGGTGAAACCCCATCTCTACAAAAAATGCAAAAAAAATTAGCTGGGCATGGTGGTGCATGCCAGTGGTCCCAGCTACTCAGGAGGCTGAGGTGGGAGGATCACATGAGCCCAGGAGATGGAGGCTGTAGTGAGCCATGATCGTGCCACTGCACTCCAGCCTGGGAAACAGAGGAAGACTGTTAAAAAAAGAAAGAAACAAAGAGAAAGAGAGAGAAGAAGAAGGAGGAGGGAAAAAGAAGAAGAAAGGAAGGGAGGAAGGGAGAGAGAGAGAAAAAAGAAAGGAAAGGAAAAGAAAGGAGGGAGGGAGGCAGGAGGAAGGGAGGAAAGGAAACAAGAAAGGAGAAAGGAGAAAAAGGAAGGACCTCCACCTCCAAATAAAGAATTCTGAGTTCTGCAAATGAAGCCCCCAGCAATCCAGAGCTAGGGAGAGGCCTAAAGCAAAGTGCACGGTAGCAGATGGTGAAACCATCACGATGTGTGGCAGGGGCTTCGCCCCCAAAGGTCTTTTCTAGATGCCCCAGCCAAGCAGCCATGAACTAGTTCTCCGGACCCTCCCTGGGCTGCTACCGTGTGCCAAGTCAGGGGCTTAGAGCCTGGGATCTGGGACAAAGATAAGACAAGCTCTCTGCCCTCCAGACACTGCTCCCCACACCTCCCCACCACCAGTTAGGAGGACGACAAAACTGGTTTTCAATCAAGGCACATTCTAGATTCAAATTCCTGCTCCCCACTTAGGGCAAGTTGCTTCATCTAAACCTCAGTTTCCTCATTGGTAAAACAGAGACTATAAATCTTTGTTCAGGGAGTTGATCTGGGTAAAATGCGAACTCCGATGGGCACGTTCAGCCCCAGTCTAGCTTAGAGTAAGGCCCCAGAAGCCATCGCTGCACCAGAGACCCCCCCCCCCCTACTTGGGGACAGTGCTTCTTGGTTGATGTTCTAGTCTCTGAGCTACTATTTCAAAGTTTCATGAGGGTTGAAAAGACTCGTTTTGGAGATGGTTGATATTCTTTACAAATTAAAATGTTACCCAATCTGACACCCACTCCCCTAACAGCCCCCATGTGGGCCCTCTAGCTTTCTAAGACTCCCCAGCCTGCCCCTCAGCCAGGTCTCAGGGCTGGGGGCCAGAAGGATCACACCACAGACAGCGCTGGTCTCCAAGGCTTTATTCAGGAAGGTTTGCATCTGTTTGACAGGCACTGTGCAGGGGTTTGTAACAGTTCAGTTTTCTCCAAGGTCCCATGGGGAGAGGGGTGCAGAACAGGAAGAGAGCCTCTCGGCAGGCGAGGGGTCCTCTCCTCCAGAACAAAAGGCACTGAGGAGGTGAACACCCCAGAGCCAGGGGCTGGGTTATATACACATGGGGTGGACGGATGCAGAGAAACTCAAAGCTAAATACAACTGAAGGATGAAAGAGTCCATCTTATAGGGCCAGGGCTGCTTCTGGGCTCTTTCTACCAAGTGGGAAAGGAAGTTCAAAACAAAGGCAAAGCTTTCAAGGAGAAACAAGAGTCCAGCCTTTCGGTCTTAGTGTTCTGTGCAATTTTAAAACCCAACAAAATAAATATAACTTAAAAATGTCTTACATGACACTAAAGGCAAGCCTGGGAAAAGCAAGCAGTTGAGGAAACCTTCCGAGAATGCTAAGCAGTGCTGAATGCCAAGAACTCGCGGGGCCCCCCAGAGGACAGGGCAAGAGGACCCTGCGCCCATTCACCTGGGCACAGGTGCACAGTTTGTCCTGCCTGCTGGCACCTGCACTGCCAGGACCCAAGGAGTCCCTGTGGCGACGAGGGCTGGGCAGGCACGGTCTTCCAGGCTGCCAGGGCAGGGGTTCTGGGAGATTCCATTTCACAATCCATCTATCTCACTGAGACAAAGGGAAGGGCCAGATGGCAGGGAAGCAGGTGGCAAAATGGCTTGAGAGACAGAGTAGGTGTGGAAGAGAACTAGCACAGTAAATACAAAAAAAGAAAAAAAAAAACAGAAAACAAAAACCTTAAGTAACAGAATAACCCTAAAATGATGCTATTTCATACTACTTTCACATATTTAATGTAACCCACAGCCAAGTATTGCCAATAAGAGGCCCTATGGGCCTCCTTTAATAAGCACATCATTTGCATATTAGCACATTGTTTGCAAACAGCTGGTGTCTGCCTAAAGTGCTTGGAACATTTTGTTCTCTTAAACAGGTCCCCTGTAGTTTTCGTTCATATCATGATTTGCTTTAGCAGACTTCTTTCACAGATGGAACGAGGATAACTTTTGGCCAGTCCATAGTCATAGAATCTTTACGTCTGAATTAATGATGCCCCTGCCCTGCAAATGGCTGAAGCACAGACCACCAGGGTCCCTTCTAGCCCAAAAGTCACTATAGCTCCAGAGGCCCAGAGTTGACTTTGGCTCCCCAACGCCCCCGTCCTGCCTGCCTTCCAGATCACATGCTGCCACGAGGTCTCTCGTGCTCCACCGGGTGCGTGTGTGACCTTTAGCAAGTCGGCCCACACAGGAGCTCACCACTGTTTTAAACAAGAGCCAGGAAGTTTAAGTGATTTCCTTTTTTAAAATCTGTACTTATATATCCTCATGTGTCCCACCCTCCACCCCCAGCAAGTGTCACTCACACTTCCAGCACAAAAGGGGAAATGTACATGTCCCGTGGGCAGGCTGACAGTTCCCCAGAGACCCCAGGGCGGTGGGGTGGGCAGTGGTTCCTCCAGACACACACACCTTGGTCCATAGTCTCCCTCTGTGTCCCTAGCTCCTGGACTCTCCCAGCTCCTGTACCTCTGACAGCAAAGGAGTGGGTGGCAAGCCCCAAGGAGCCTGGGGCACAGAGCTGGGGGTTTTGTTCTTAAGAAGTCATGCAAATCTTACATTCCCTTCCGTAACAGACTCACTGGCTTTCAGTTAAAATTGGGCTTAAACAGGTTCTCCACGAATCTTCAAAGGCAGAGACTTCAGGAAGAGATGCCTGGAGCACGTCCTGGCATCCACCACATACCCTGCAAGATACCCACACTACATTGGAGAAGCAGGAATCTAAGCCCTCCAGGCGGTAAGGCTTATTTCAGAGGCAATAACAAATGATGCCAGGAGGCCACCGCGGCATCTCTGGAAGCCAGAAGCCTGCCTTCTTCCTGCCTGGCGCAGACCTGAGCTCCTCCCCTATTTCTATATCTGCAAGGGACTCTGGGCCCCATGACAGGAGCCCATGTATGCAGGCAGGGTTGACCAACTAGCACCAGGTAGGCGAGGGTCGAGAAAAACGTGCTCCTCCCTGGGGCCAGGGCCCAGAGACTCTATAGGTCCCATCTTCCCCTGGTAGCACCCTTGGAGCTCAGCATGGCAGAGTGTGCCTTCTGAACTCATGGGTTGCAATTCCAAATGGCACAGCTTCTGCTCGCCTCCTCTGGGAAGGCCTAGATCAGAGAACACAGCCAAGCTGGCTTCAGCCTTCTCCTGGCTCCCGGGTCTGGCCTGGAGCCAGCAGGTTTCCATACCAGATGGGTGGGGGGCCTTGCCTGAGCAGCCCTGGAGAGGCCACCAGGGCATCCCTGAGGCTGCTAATCGGAAGACTTTTTGCTCACAGTCAACATGTGGCTCCCCGATGGTTTTGTGCCCCAACTACCAGAAAGCCCTGCTCCCAGCCAGGCACCAGGAACCTGGCCGGCCCCCTGGGCTCTCCTGTGGGGAGGCCCTGGCAGAAACAAGGCTGTTTGGCAGCACTCTAACAGCACTGGCCGCCAGGGGGCAGCAGGCCTCCGTAGGTGGTCGGTCCAGGCTGGTGCTTCCTAGGGGGCTCCCAGAGGCAGGGCTCATCTGGTAGGGTCCCCTCAGCAGCCACGGACCCCCTCCAGCTCGACACCTGACCCACCTCTCGGACTGGGCATTTCTCTTCTAGTAGGTGACCCTCTCTACAAAGAGCAGTGTAAACACCACCTCCAAGCCCTGAAGTTAGGAAAATGACTAGAAACTCTCATCTCTTCTACAAAGTGTCTTGTAGTGCAGTTTGGGAGGGTCAGTCAGGTGTAAGTGAAGGAAAAGTTAGGAACGAGAAAGGAAGCACAGGAGGAGGAAAGGAGGCCCAGGCGGGGGCCAGGGAGGGCGTGGGCAGCTCAGGCCAGTGGGGCATCCTGGGACATCTCAGTCAGGATGTCGATAAGGTTATTTAGCCCCGAGAGGTAGCCATCCTCCCGGTTCCCCTCCTGCCAGGGGACGTCATGCTGCAGGGTCTGGCCCTCAGGCAGGGGCGTGGTTTTCCCAAAGTCGATCATCCACACTTTGGCCTGTTCCTTCTTGTCGTGGATGAAGAGGAGGGAGCTGCCAATGACCTGAGGGGAACAGGGGGGTGAGGGGTGAGCTGAAGCCCCGGCCTCGCCCTCCCCACTGCGGCCTGGGTGACCGGGTGGGGAGGCTCGCTCAGGCCGGGCAGTCAGGCGCCTGCAATTCCAATCCCCATTTTCAGACAGGCAGCAGAGCCGGCCAAGAATGGCCATGCCTGGGCAGAGGGCATCGGGTTCCAGGGTCGGCAACCACCCTTCTGTGTGGGCAGCAGCAGGCACCCCTTCACCCCCTGACTCTGGCCTGCACACTTTCCACTCCTTCCCTCCCTCTTTCCTTCCTTCCTTCCTGCCTTCCTTCTTTTCCTTCCTTTCCTTCCTTCCTTCCTTCCTTCCAGACAGGGTCTTACTCTGTCGCCCCAGCTGGAGTGCAGTGGTGCAACCTCATCTTACTGTAGCCTTGATCTCCTGGGCTCGAGCGATCCTCCCACCACAGCCTCCCGAGTAGTTGGGACTACAGGCATGCGCCACCACGCCCGGCTAACTTTTTGTTTTTTTATTTTTGTAGAGACAGGGTTTCACTATGGTACCCAGGCTGGTCCCAAACCCCTAAGCTCAAGCCATTCTCCTGCCTCGGCCTCGGAAAGTGCTGAGATTACAGGCATGAATCACACTGCACCTGGGCAAACTTTCCACTCTTTCTAGACCACAACCAAACCTGGGGCCTCGCTCTTCCGCCTCCTAGAACGTGACTCCTCTCAAACACTCTGGAGGGAATCACAGTGAAAGGGAAGGTGCCCAGGAGGGTCCAAACTCTCCCGGGGCGGGGGTGGAAAAGAACCCGTTTCAAATGCACACAGCACCCCCACCCCAGCAGGACAATCCCCGGCAGATTCAGGGTGGACAGACCCTACAGGGCCTTCCCAGCCTGGCCCAGAGACAGTGGGCACCAAAGAGCCTGCCCCTCCTGGGTGAGCTCAGAGCCTCTGCATGGGAGCGAGGCGCTTTCGCAAATATGGCCACACATACCCCTGCGTCCCCTCAGTGGGGCCAGAGGAAGGCCGGGGGCACAGAGAGGGCTGCGGTGACATTCCAGCTTCCAGCAGTGCAGGGCAGGTGGGGCCCCTGGCGAGGCTGAGCCCAAAAAAGGGGCTTCCTCTTCCCAGGTGGAAAACAACAGACCCGAGCTGATTTGGCCTCTTTCTAGACCTTAAGGGAGACTCCAAAAAGTGTAGAACAAAATGCTTTTCCAAGAAATAAAAGCAGAAGTGTTGAAGAACGGTGGGAATGGCTTTGAGACAGAGCTCTGTGGCCTGAAGTCCTCCCAGGCTCGTCCCCTGGGGTCAGGCAGCCAGGCAGCGCCTCCATCCTCCAGAGAGGCAGCTGGGGCAAAGGGGGCTCTGGCAGGTGGCACAAGGATGCTTCATCAAGTGGAAAGGAGAGGCCACAGGAGGAGCTGAGGATCTGGGGGACGAGGAGAGCAAAGAACATTCTGAGAAGGACTGAGTTCCCTGCTAGGGGCACGGCAAATCCCGAGTCTCCTCTCTGGGTGTGCCACCCCCTCCTCAAAGCCATCCTCTCCAGGTGCCCCGCAGAGAATGACATCCAGAGCAAGGTAGACCATCTGCCTGAGGAGGCCTGGTGGTATAGTTTTCAGAAAGATTCTCCGCCTGCTGGGTGCCCCAGGGCTGACCCTATGAGTTCCTCCTGCTGGCTCTGCAGCCTTCTCTGTGGACATAGGCTGAGGCTGAGGCCACCTCCATATAAGACCCCATACAAGAGGGCCTCCACAAGAGAGTCCCTATGAGAGGGGCTGCTTTCCTGAACCACCTACACAGCTGCAGGGAGCTGCAGGATCCCACTTCACACCCACCCACCCATGGGATTAGCCAGCCCCAGGAGTGCAGCCGTGTGTTTGTGTGTGTGTGTGTGTGTGACTGGTAAAGGCATGCATGTTTGTGTATGAGTGGGTGTGCACACAAAAATGTGTGTGGATATATGAATACATGAATACATGTGTGTGTTTGTATATGTATGACTTGTGTTAATGTGTTGTATGAATGTGTGTGCATGCATGTGATTGTGATTTGCATGTGTGTGAATGTGTGTGTGATTTGTGAATGTGTGTGAATGTGTGTGCATGTAGGGTTTGAGTGTGATCTGTGAATGTGTGTGCATGTAGGGTTTGAGTGTGATCTGTGAATGTGTGTGCATGTAGGGTTTGAGTGTGATCTGTGAATGTGTGTGCATGTAGGGTTTGAGTGTGATCTGTGAATGTGTGTGGTATAGGATTGATGAGTGTGGGATCTGTGACTGTGTGTGTGAATGTGTCATGTGGCTGGGGACCTGGACTCCCCATGTCAGGGTCTCATACCCCTCCAGGGAACCTGCCGACACCTCCCAGAGCCTCTTTCAGGTGTCTCAGTTCCCCACCTGCTGCCTGCTGCCCCTGCCAACCAACGTGTGCAAAGTTGGGAGGTTCCAGCCCTGCAGGAGAGTGGCACCCGAAGACCTGCCTGCCCTCCTCAGGGTCTCATCTAAAGATGTAGGTGGTGGTCGGGGGGTGCCCGGCTACTCTAGCAGCTCAGAGAGCTTCTGCCCTGAGACCACGGGGTGTGTGGGATAGAAGTCCTGCCACTGCTGCCCAGAATGAACAAGACTCTGGAGCTGGAAGGACAAGGGAGGAGAAAGGGGGCAATAGCCAGGGGTCTCAGGCAGGACAGCCCGTGTGGTCACCCCAGGGAGCATTAAGACGCAGCTCCCCCGTGCAGCGAGGGTCTGGTCCCTGATGGCCTGCCTCTGGCTGCACCACCCTGAAAATGCCCGATGCCCCGGGCTTCTGGAAGGAGAAGGAGAAGGCCTGTTGGCACGCGCAGCATTCTGCTCAAGAGGGCAAAAGCCTAGTATCTACCTCGTGGCACTTGAAGAAGGGAGAAACTTCTAGAGTGGTTCGAATGGCCTTCAGCCGGTCCCGATAGGCGATCTGGGAATAGAAAGAGGACCAGATTTTTAAGCACTGCGTGGGGAAAGGGTGGATTTTAGCCCATTTAGCTCATTAGAGTCACAGACTGTAGAAATGGCAGTGACTTTACACCCTGATCACTTATTCCAAGCTCCTTATCTACAAATGAAGAAACTGCAGCCTAGAGGAGGGGTTGCAGCTGGGCTCCGCTCCCGCCCTTTCTCCCACCACCCTTTCTCCAGGAGCAGGTGGTGCCGGGAAGGGCAGTATCAGAACACCCATGCGGCCTCTAGTGGTTCCTCCTGTGAGTGTGCTTTACCCTGAATGCCGGACATCTAGAGGCAGCTTCCTGCGAGCAGGGCTGCTATGGCGTCTTTCTCAGCATAAATGTCAGTACCTTTGACTTTTGAAAGGACAGGGTAAGAGAGAGAACCACAAATATCTCTCCCAGTGCCCTCTCCATGGAGCCCTATAAACTCATGTCAAGCTTTGCTGGCCTTGGGGGTGCCCCACCTTCCCCAGAAGCCAGCTCTGTGGGTCTCACCCCCGGGCTGCCTTGGGAAGCCCGTCATACACAGGTACACAGAGTTCCTCAATGCCTGCTGGAAAGCAGTGACAGCTGGCAGGGCCAGCAGAGCAGCCCCCTGCAGTCTTCAGCACCAGGAACAAACCCCAGGCATAGGAGGCATGTTCCATGGTGGCCACTGCTTAGGGGCTGAGATCCTCCCCTGCAGGGGACTCAGGAACTGGAGGACTTGGGCTACGAAAGAGTCAGGCGCATTCCCCCTGCCTGCAGCCTCAGAGCTTGCCAGGAGCCAAGGGAAGCCTCCTCAGCTGGAAAAGGAAGATTTCCCAGTTCCAGCCGGTACTGAGTCTCCTTGGAGAAACGGCTGCCTGGTCCGCCCCCACTTGCTCTGCAGCTGCTGTGGACTGTTCAGAAGGTGCCATTCACAGGGGCTCCAGGGCCCGTGTCCCAGATGTGCCTGGATCTCTGACTGTCCCAGGGAGCCGTGCACTTGGGGCACAGTGGCACAATATTCCCTGACTCAGCTGGAAGGGTCAGTGCTCTGATCCCAGTGGGCAGAGCATCTATCCAGTCTGCGAGCTGCTGCAGCAGCAACACACAAGACAGAACTTTGTCATGAACCTGTACAACTCACACTCCTGGACTCGGAGACAGCTCACCAGCTCTCGCTGGCAGGGGGCAGTGTGACCTCGGGCACACAAGATGGGGACAAGCAGGTCTACCCACAGCAGGTCTGCTGTGAAGATTTGCTGCACGCTTGGCATGACACCTGGCAGGCAGTGGGCACTGTTCTCTCTCTCAGGGCATGGGAAATGCTCTCTGGAGCTATGGGGCTGATGGCTAAGGGAGAGTCAGTGAGTGTCTGCCAAGCTTCCCCGCCTACCCGCCGCACGCCAGGGACAAGCACATCGCCTTCCTCTTTACTTTCCAAGCAGAAGCCTGGGGCCAGGATGGATACAAACCTTCCTGGGTACTAACTTCAGTGCCCTTGACTTTTTTTTTTTTTTTTTGAGACAGAGTTTCATTCTTGTTGCCCAGGCTGTAAGTGCAATGGCAAAATCTCAGCTCACTGCAACCTCCACCTCCCAGGTTCAAGCGATTCTCCTGCCTCAGCATCCCAAGTAGCTGGAATTACAGGCATGTGCCACCACGTCCGGCTAATTTTTGTGTTTTTAGTAAAGATGGAGTTTCACCATGTTGGCCAGGCTGGTCTCAAACTTCTGACCTCAGGTGATCCGCCTGCCCCGACTTCCCAAAGTGCTGGGATTACAGGCGTGAGCCACTCTGCCCGGCGTACCTTTGACTTTTGAAAGGGCAGAGTGAGAGAGCCACAAAAGTCTCTGCCAGTGGCCTCTCTACAGAGCCCTACGAACTCGGGCTGGGGTGTGCTGTCCCTGGGGGTGCCTTGTCCTCCCCATAGGCACCTCCAGAGTAGACACAGTTGTCCTTTCCTGGCTGGCTGGAGAGACCCTCTCTGGAGGTGCCAGACTCACCAGGATGTTATGGTTTCCTTTAGTGAACTCTCTGAAGGCCTCGGTGACCTGCTCCCTCGTTTTGGTCTTCTTGAAGTCCCGGTTCACGGTGCCGTCTTCTTTCTGAGAAAGAGAACACCCCACCCAGGAGGGAGTCAGCAGGGACCCTCGGGCAGAGACTGTTCTCACCCACCCAACACCACAGAGCAGGCGAGCCCCATCTGGACCTGGGGCAGGGCCAGTGGAGGCACCCAGGTGTCCACGTATGGCACATGGAGGTGGCGTGCACAGCAGAGGGGAGTCTGCCCTGTGCCCAGACACAGGAGAACACAAGAGGGTGGTGCTGACATCCCCAGACGAGTGAACAGTGGTAGGAAAGGCCTGGAGGTGTGAAGGGCATCCGGGCCGAGGATGGAGGAGCATGGCCCGGGGCTGGCCCGTCCTGAGTGCAACAGCAGGGCCAAGAGAGAGGGTCGGCCTCGACTTCCCACTCCGGGGCCCGGGCCCTGGAACTGGTGCCTGGAGGTCCCTGCCCGCCAGAGGCAGCTCCCCTCAGCAAAGGCAGGAGAGACTTGCTCCCGCCCCGAGCTCAACTTGACTTCCTTTATAATCTACCATCTCTTCTTTCAGGTTTTCTGAAAGCCAGGATCCAACACAGCCCTGCCCATCTCTGCTCCCTCGCCCACCCTACTCCCATCTTCTTGGTCCCAGCACTACCTCTGTTCAGTGTCCTGGGCCCTCAGGTGGGACTTTGCTTAACTATGAGGAAATCTGTTCTTTAGGGACAAAGGGTAAGAAAGGAATGGTCCGCCAGGAGCCAGAAGTCCCAACAGTGGGCCGTGTCTGCCCTCAGGCTGGGGAGTACTTCAGCTGTGTCCTCACTGTGGCTGCCTTCGACAGGACTGGCAGGACCTGGGACCGAGGGAGCAGCCCTGGCTGCAGGACGGGCCGAGAGCCGGGGGCTGTGGGCAGCGCACCCCAAGCAGAGCCTCTTGGCTAAGGGCAGGGCAGGCAGGTGATGGTGAAGACAGCTGGCTTCTCTCTGAGTGGGAAGACAGGCTGTCGGCTGTTCTGACGGCTGGACAATAGACAGAGACCAGAAGCACATCCTGCTCGAGAGGGAGAGGTGAAGGGAAAGTGGATTGTTTCTAATAAAGAAAGGAAAGCGAGCGTTAAGGAGAAGGCGGAGGGGTACAGAATTTGCATCCAGACTCAGAGCTGGATGCAAAAAAGAGGGAAGGGCTAGTTTCAAAATACGAAGAAGGGGGCAAATGCCTTTCTCAGCCCAGAGCTCACAAAGCAGCTGTCCCAGGGGAAGGTAAAAACTCCCCCACATGCCACCGCGGGCAGCGAGCCATTGACAGCTGTGGAAGCTACGTCTAAATGCCATCTGAAAGGAGGCTGAGGGGACCCTCCCATCAGGACCATCGGCTGCCCAACCCTGACTCCAGGCTGGACACTGGAGATGATGCAGACCATGACTGGACAGAGAATGGGAGACCCGACAACCCCACAGGGACCGCCATCTGCTCGAGAGGGACAGCTTCTGAGACCCTGAGGGGCCGGCGCCCCAAAGCCCGGCTCTTGCAAATTTAACAGCAAGGGTGCACACAGGGGCCCAGGGACAGGGAAATCAATCCAGACAGTCATCAATCCAGACAGTGCCAGTTCCCCAATTTATTCTGGGGAAAGTAAATCAACATTTGAACATAATCATGTATAGGAAGCTTCTGCGTGCCCATAGCCAGAGCTAAGAACTTTTCTGCCAGATACACATAGATACAAAGGGATAGAAGGGAAAGAGCCATCATTTTGTAAACCACAAACACAAAGTAAATATATTAATTAGGGGAAAAATTACATTTACTTATAAAGTTTGTCATGTTGTTTCTTTGGGGCTTATGTTTCTATTTCTGTTCCAATAAATATTTTGAAATTAAAAAAAAAAAAAAGAAGATCGAAGAGCAAAGAGGAGAGAATGCAGTTTCTGAGGGACCCTGGCTCCAACATCAAAGGCGGTCAGCATGCTCCTCCCTTCCCCGAATTGTCTGCCAGTCCTGGTGTGCAGCCACGGCAGAATGAACCAGCTCCCCCACAGACATCCCGCAGGCAGCTCTCGCCTGGCTCTCGGTGCCAGGCACCGTCTGGGCTAAATGGAGAGTCCTCGGCAGAGGGCTGACAGCTGGGCAGGGCTAGAAGCCACTCTGCTCTGAGGCCTGAGCCCGCTACACAGCCATCCCACCTGAGGAATAGGCTGATGTCTCCAAATGTCTGGCCTTGGGGCGGGCCACCCACATTCTGAGCCTGTGCCTGGAGAAGCTTACAGCTTCCAAAGGGCCCTGAGAGAAGCCAAGCCCCCTGAGGTGGGCACCGGTGGGGCCCGAGGCTGCCCTCACTCGCCGGCCTCACCTTGATTCCCTCGATCCTGAACCCCAGGGTGGCCGTGGAGCTGATGGTCTCCCGCCACTGCATGTACCGTGGCTTGGTCACAGCCCGCTGTGCTTTCTCCTCCTCGGTGGGGGCCTCGGGGTCCACCTCGATCATCTTCTGGTACATGTCTTTCCGCAGGCTGGGCTTCTTCCGGGCCTTCGTGAGCTCCTCCTCCAGGTAGGTCCTACGTGGGAGGGAAGGCGACATGAGGGCCGCGGCCTGGGGCAGGGCTCACCAGCAGCTCCTTTCCCGCCTGGTGGATGAAGGTTTGGGGCGTGTGTTGCCCGACAGCTGCAGTCAGCTCAGCGCCCTGAGTCAAGGCACGTCTTTCCAAGGGGACAGCAGACTCTGTTCCAGCTGGGGCTGGCTCTAATTTTTTTTTCTTTTTTTTTTTAAGACAATTTTTTAGTAGATGAGGGAGTCTCGCTATGTTGCCCCGGCTGGTCTCAAACTTCTAGCCTCAAGTGATCCTCCCACCTTGGCCTCCCAAAGTGCTGGGATTACAGGTGTGCACCACCACCCAGCCTGGGGTTGGCTCTTGATCCAGGAGAAAAGGGGCAGCCTCACTGAATTGGAGTGCCTTCACTTTCACTCCAAGCCCGTCGGCTGGCCTCACAAAGCCCAAGGAGCTCCTCCTCGGGAGACCCCCACAAGAACCAGCAGAAGAAGGAAGATGGAGGCAGGGCAGCAGGGGGGGTCGGGGGTGGCTTGTCCTGATCCTGCTGCTACGGTGGAGCTGAGAGAGGGGACTAGGGGCAGGGTCTACTCAGGGCCCCACTGTATCCCCTCGGCTGCCTCGGCCCTTCCATAAAGCGAGGGCTTCCAAAGCCAGAACCTGTCCTGGTGGCAGAAGTCGTCTGTCCTCAAGCCCCCATCTCTGCTGCTCTCAGGCAGCCTGGAGGCTGAGCCTGCCCATAAGTATCTCTGGCTCTTTCCAAAGAGGGGAAATCTTCTGGAGCACAAAGTTCAGGTCAGAAGGTGGCCTCTGAAGGGGTCCCAGTATGGATGGAGAAGTCCGTATTGTGGGGGAAAGGCAGGGGGCTCCCTCAGCCTCTGCTCATCCCAGAGACATGCCTGGCGCACCCCATCCCATCGACACCAGGCCTCCTCATAGGTGAGCCCCCAGCCCAAAAAGCCTGAGAAAATGCTTCCAACTCAACTGCCTCATGGCCCTGGCCTCCACACGAGCAGCTCCAGCTGAACTGGCGGGGGCCACCTAGACACTGGGGAAGGTAACAGGGGGAGGGACAGCAGAGCACTTGAGCAGCCGGGGGCTGAATCACTGGCCCTGAGCTGCCGGGACACACCACCTCCCCCAGCACACACCACCTCCCCCAGCACACACCTCTGCGCTTCTACCTTCTCCAGAGCAGAGGTGGGGTGAGTCATCCCACCCCCGCTCCCCTGCTCTCCTTTTAGAGCCCCAGTCTCCCTACACAACAGGCTCAGAGGCTGCCCACAGCCCTTGAGGAGGCAGAAATCAGCAGTGTCAGTTGCAGGATGGGGAAGTTTTCTCCCCTTTGCCCTGTGTGGGTGGGAGCTGCGCACACAGGCCCCGCCCGCCTGCCCTCCACCTGGCCCTCCACTCTTCCTGCATCTGTCTCCCAGGCCTTGTTCCAACGCTGCCCACCTACTTCTCCAAGTTGATGGTTTGGGACCCAGAACAGACTAAACAAAAACTACAGCGTCTTAAAAATGACAGGCTTTAGAAACCACTGTATTAATTGAAATTTGCACAGAAAGAAAAGGGAAGAAAAAAACAAATCCTTTGGGTGTGAACTTAGGCCTGGCTGGTTAGGACGTTCCAGGAGGTGATGAGGGCTGGAGGGGGAAGTCAGTAGCTTTGGGTTGGGCCCTTGCATGCACACACACCCATGTGTGCACACACACACACACGTGCTCATGTACACACAAGCACATACACGCGGACTCCTGTGCACCACTGCACACACACAGGTGCACCCATGCAGGACACGCACAGAGCACACCCCTCACATGCAGAACCAGGTCAGTGGTGACGGGGGTGCTGAGGCAGGGGCTGCGTGTCCATGTGTGTGTGTGCCGTGTAGAAAAGGGGCAGCCAGGCTGGGGGAGGGACTCCTGAGGGTGCTGTAGGGGCCCGTATGGTGGGTGGCTGCACTTCTGCAAAGAGCTCTCAGCACCTCCTTAAACAGGAAGCAGACCTCAATGTGAAATCCCTTTTCACATGGACTTTCTCCAAAAAGGGCCCCCGTGGCTCAAAGCGGGCAGTCACTCACTGCCCAGGAGAGGAAACGGGCTGGGGGGAGATGTCCACAGGGGGTGCCAGCTGGATGGTGGGGCGGGAGGCCCAAAGGAAAGTGAGGCTCAGCCCCTCCCCACACTCCCCTGCCTGCCCGAGACAAAGTCGAAGCTCCAAGCCATGCAGGGAAGCAGAGACCTGCTCGCCCACTCACAGGACGCTGGGGGAGGAGGGGACTCAAGATCAGGTGGAGGAAGTGCTCCTTTGAGACAGGCCAGCCCAGGGAGCCAACAGGTGGCAGATAAAAGCCACCCAGAGCTCCTAGGTGCTAGGGACGGGCTCTCACCTGCACTCCCCAGGCCCCTGGTCCCGATGTCAGGAAGACAGTGTTGACTCTCCAGGACAAGTCACAAACCGCAGAGCATGCCCCAGAGCCACTGAGCACATGTCAGTGGGAGCCAGAGTCTCAAGAAGCCCCGAGGTGCAGACACCACCAGCAACTGCATCACATTCTCCTTAGTGCCACCCTTCTGTCCCCACCATGCCCAGCATTGTTTGGTGACCGGCCCTTCCCTTTCTCTGTGACGTGTCTCAAACTCTCTTGCCCTGGGACTCAGCGTGTGAGGTAACCCTGGGCTCCAGCCTCCTCACCCTGTCATGGAAAGGCCACATTCTGGAGGTGACCATGAGCAGCCAGTCTTGGGAGAGGCCCTGCAGCCAAGGGTTCTGGATGAACGCATTTGGGGGAAGGCACAGTCCACGGCCCAGATGGAACTAGCCTGGCACCCCAGGGAAATGCCATGGAAGCTGGGTCCCACACAGCCCCCTTGGGAAGGGCTGGGCTGCAGCTGGGGGCCTGATTTGCAGTCAAGCAAGCCTGATGCAGAACTGCACCAAGCTGCTGCCTGGCTGGGTGGCCCTGATGAGTCACTGAACCTCCTGGTGACAGAACCCTCCTGCTTACACTGGAACATGACCTATCTCCCAGAATGGCGGTGAGAACGCAATGGGATAAATAATGGAAGCATCTAGCGCAGCCCTTGGAACAAGAAGGGTCCTTAGGATTTGTGTGCAGGAAAGATCGGGCTGGGTGCACCCTGCTTCTGGGGAGACCTTCCTCTTCCCCTCCACACATACTCCTCTCTCATCCTCTTCCCTCTGCCTGTCAAGATGGGTTACATGGGTACCAGCCACGGTCACTCTAGATCTCTCCTGCGAGCACTAGGGTGCAATCAGAGAGAAGCTGCGGAAGTCAAGCGGCTGGGTGGGGGCAGCCCTGGGGCAGGAAGCGGGGCTCCTGTCCCCAGCAGGAGCAAGCAGGTTCTGGGGCAGCCTGGCTCTGTGCTTGGCTGGCTGTGTCCTTGGGACAGCCGACTTCCAGAAATGCCCAGCCAGTGTTCTTCACACAGGCCATACTTTTTGGACCAGGTCTGAGTGGACACCACTTGGATTATTCTCCGTGTGGTCACCTGCGAAGTCCTGCTGCTGTCTGGGTTGGAAGGACGGGCTGGGCCTCCCCTGAGAGGACACATTCTGGTGCACCAGGGGATGCCATCCTGGGTCAGAAATCAGAATTGGGAAAAGCAATGGCCTTGGGCTGGCTGGGGGGGTGTTCTGTCTCCTCTCTGCCCTATCCCAGGTCCCTGCGGGCTAAAGATAGTAAGGAACTTGGATGGTGGGAGGGAGGTGGCCAGGGATGGCACAAGAGCAAAGAGTGGGGCCTGTGCTTCTCCATTCCCCATTCTTTCCCTGTGAGTGATGGCAAGAGATCACAACAGTTGGTGGCAGGGTCTGATTTTAGGACAGAACTCCCAGGAGAAGAGAGAAGGAAGGAAAGAAACGCTGGCTGGCTTAGCTCACTTCTCTCCTGGCCCCTGTCTCTGTCTCTCTCTCTCACACACACACCCCTCTTTCTCAATGTGCTCTTATGAGAAATAATCCGGTTAAACCAGTCACAGTGGACACAGCCTTCTGCTCTGAGCTCTGAGTCTCCGTGCCTGGCCTCCCAGACAGCCCTGCAAGAAAGCATGGAGGGGCCTGGCATCTGGCTGTCCAGCCTGGGTGCTGCAGCCAGGGCCAGGCCCACAGCATGAGCACCGCACGCTGGACACCATGGGGGCTGACAGCCTTAGGGAGGTTCACCAAGCCTGCACGGGGAGAAGGAGCCGTGCTGTGGATGACTCAGGGTGGAAGGGCCGCAGTTTGAGAGGTAATGAGAAAACCCGGCTGCCTAAAACTGAGCCCCGAGATCACAGCAGCCGGCCTCAGGCATCCCTGTCTGCTCTCTGCCCTGCCTCTTCAAGCCCCCTCTTCCTTTCCCCTCTTCCCTGGAGTCCTCTCCAGGCTTATCCCCTGGGCAGGTGTCAGGGTGAGCCTGAGCCCCTGTCAGGAACCTGGGGGTGGGAGCCAGTCCTGCACACAGGGCCAATGACTGCTCTGGGCTCACCTTGGGCCCTGCGGTGCCCTGCCATGTGGGTTTCTTGAGTTCCGTCAGGGGCTTCCTCCTCCTCTTAGGCAGATACAGGTCTTTTTTGGTAAACCAGCATGTTCTACTAGCCACTCTCTCTTCCCACTCACCAGGGCTGGGGAAATGGAAAGACCTCGATTCCCATCTCCCCTGCAGCTCACACAGCAGGAAGTCACCATCCTGCGACCTCCCTACCTCGTGCTCCCCGCATCCTCAGCGATCCCACCTGAACCAAGGGCAGCTCTCTCTTCCTTCCCTCTAGGGAGGCTCAGAACCCAGCCGGTGCCCCTTTTCTGGTTCCGCCAGCCCCTGGCTTCTGCTCACTGGAGAAGGAAAGGGGCCATCATGGGCAAAGCCCAGGTCCGGGAACCCTCTGCACATAATGGGAGATGCCTGGGGATGGGGAGGCTCTAATTGGTCCAACAGCCTCCTCAGCCTGCCCTTGCACCTGTGAGGCCTCTGGGAAGCCCTGAGTGTCGTGCTGTGCACCTGCCATGTGGCTTGCACTGAGGCAGGCATGTGGGCTGCGAGAAGCCTGGCTCACCTGATCCCCATCTTGCAGTCCATCACACAGGGCGAGTCGAAGTCGGCCAGCAGGTCGTCCATCTGGTTGTAGCGCTCCCCGTCCTTCACCACATCCCCATGGTAGGCAGGTACGAAGGGCCTCAGCACATCCACCATCAGCCGGTCCAGGCAGCGCTGCTCTGACTCACAGTGCTTCTTCAGGATCCTGCCATTGGCAGCTGCCTTGAAACTCCCTGCAGAGCAAGTGTAGAAGGTTCTTGGTCCCCGGCTGCAGGTAGCTGGCAGAGGCACCCTCCCTGGCACAGGGCCTGGGCCTCCCTAGGGATGGCTAAGCCTGGGGCTGAAGGTGTGCCTATGTCCCTGCTGTGGACTGAGCACCTTAACGGGAGTGGGTTCAAGACCCAGTCCCCCACTCACTAACTGTAATTCTGGGCTGGTTCCCCAGCTTCCTTGACTCCAGACTCCTCCTCACCAGTGTTCCCTGCTGGAAGGGTACAGAGCTAGGTGAGAGACTGAGGTGCCACGAACCAGTCACTCTTTAGTGTTGCTATTTTCATCCTCACCTCCATCATCAGCGTTGCTTCTCGGCAACGAAGGTGTCTCCTGGCCTCAGTAGAGAAACCCTGATTGGACAGGATTCAGAGCCAAGGTGGGGAGATACAGCAGGCTGAGCAGCTGGGGGGTCTAAGGCTCAGCCCACCTGGGCGGCACTTCTTCTGAGCCAGACCAAGTAAGTATTCACACAGGCTGTCCATCCATGTGCCTTGGGTTGGGCCAGTGTGGCCAAGGAGGTAAGCGAAATGCGGGACCCTGTGCTGGCCTGAGGAGGACCCACAGGCTGGTGAAGTCACAAAGGCCAAGTCCACAGGCAGCCCCTGACATGTCTCCAGATGACAGTGCTTTCAGAGGGTCCTACGTGTGGGCTAGATGGCTCTGGGGCCTTGACTCCAGATGTCCCTCCTCCCCGGCACTGCCTGGACTCAGCTCCTGGCCACCTTCCGCCCAACACTGCACATGGCCTTGTGGCACCAGCTGCAGGCTCCCTCGGGGCAGAAACTATATCTCCGTTAATACCGCAACCCCCAGGACCATGACAATTTGGGCACACAGTAGGTGCTCAATGAAGGGGTTAGCTTTGCCTCTTTGTCCAGGGTGACAAATGGCAGGTAAGCTATAAAGACTGATGGCTTCATCTGTCTTATTGAATACAAAGGGAAGAGAGACAGAAAGAAAGAGACTGGAAGAGACAGAGATAAGAGCCAGAGACCAAGGGAGGGGAGGATGCATGTTTTGGAGGAAGGGGGTGACACAGACTCCAGAGAGGTCAGTTGTCTATGGCATTTACAAGGCACTGGTAAGGCCGCAGCCTGCAAGTGTGGCTGCGATTTCAGACTAGAAAGTCTCAGAGGGAACTTGCTCTGGGGCTTTGATCCCCAGAATGCAGCATCCAGGGCACCTCCCCAGAGGGCTGAGCATCATGCTGGGAAAGTCCAGGAGAGCTGTGTCTACCTGCGTGTCCTGCCAGCTGGATCCAGGGGTACTTCTTCTTGAAGGACATGACAAAGGGAGACCAGTGCACCATGTTTTTTATTTTCCTCCATGATTTGCTCTAGAAACAAACAAAAAGCTCTACATTAGAAAGACAACCACTAATTTCTGGTTAGGACAAATTCAAAGCAAAGGCCCTCATTGCCTGTGGCCACAAGATGGGAAGGGCCCTTGGCGGGCTCCGAGGACATTGCCACCACTATCACCTATGCAGCATATGGTGGGAGGTGGCTTTACCCCATTTAACAAACAGCCTGAGCAAAATGCTCAAGGGAACTCCCCTCGTCCCAAGAGCAACAACCCCTCCAAGGAAGGCTGGAGAGGAGAAGGCTGGAGAGGACACGACCACCCAGCCGCACCACGTTAGTTCATATTCAATTCATAGATGCGGAGGCAACAGAGGCACCTCTTGCCTGCGAGTGGTTTGAAGAGAGACTTTAAAGGAATTCCTCAGAACAGAACCTGCACCGATGGCTTCAGGTCACACAGGAGGGAGCAAGCCCACAGCTCTCTCCTCTGCACCGCGCTCCGCCCTCTCAGGATGTTTCTTCAGTGAAAACAGCCAGGGCTGAGAGTGTGCATGTGTGTGTGCATGTGTGTGTGCATGCGTGCATGAGTGTGTGCATATGTGTGCATGAGTGTGTGCGTATGTGTGCATGTGTGATATGTGTGCATGAGTGTGTGCGTGTGTGCATGTGTGTGCATATGTGTGCATGAGTGTGTGTGCATGTGTGATGTATGCATGTGTGTGATGTGTGCGTGCATGTGTGATATGTGTGCATGAGTGTGTGCATACGTGTGCAAGAGTGTGTGCGCATGTGTGTTTGGGGAGAGCAGGCCCTTTGGGCAGAAAGGAGAACTAAGGTATATTGAGCATCTTCTTATTTTATTTTCTCAATGAGCATGCAAGTCAATTCTTTCTATTTCCATCTGGTGGAGCCTGAGCCTCAGAGAGGTAAATGACGAAGCTGGGATTTAAACATTCATCTATACAACTACTTGAAAATAAATAAAATTCTTTTCTTCCCCAGCAAAAAAAAAAAAAAAACACCGTATTTTTAGAAAAAATATCCTTAAGTGAACTTTAATAAGAATAGGCTGCGGAGTTGAAGATCAAGTGTCCCCAAAATACACCCATCCTCAGGGGGGTGATGAGAACCTGAATGAGAAGCATTGTGAGTTCCTGAGAAAGTGGATCCCAGACCAGCTAAACCAAGGAGAGCAGAAGCCATGAGGCTTGCAGAGGAGATGAGGGTGGTCCTGCCTGACAGGGGGACACGCTGAAGATGTGGTCCCCACTCCTTGCCCCGAAGCGCCCAGCTGCAGCCCTCAGGGGTCAGTGGCGGCTGCTGGGTCCCCAAGGTGAAGTCAAGGTGAAATCAGCCTCCTTTTTTTTTTCTCTCTTTGCTGAGACTCAGCCGCTTCTGTCATCAGGTTTTCAAGTTAAAATCTATTTAAGGAGAGGAATTCTTCCTTACTAAACCTGGCAATTTTTATCCTCATCCCAGAAACTCTCACCCCACCGCCAAGACCAATTCTATTCTTAAGAGAGGGCAGCGCCCCACAAGGCCATGTGACAAAAGGGCCAAGGCTTTACTGACAAGGGTGTTTTTCCTAGATCCTTCTGATGGAGATCGCCAAAGAAGGCTAAAGCCAGCGGAGGCATTTCTTATCTAAGCACCCAGAAGGCTGCATAAACAATCAGGGCACACAATGCATGAGGGCAACAATGGAAAAACCTCATTACACAAGATGAGCCCAGCAGTGGCTCACAGGGACACCCCTGCTCAGGGGGAAGCCATTACGGTGGGTCCAGGGGGAAAGTGCACAGCCGGTCACCACCTGTGGGTCACATCCCCGCAGCAGAGCTCAGAGAGGACAGGGGCTGACAGGCTTCTGGGGTGGTGTGGGAGGAGGGGAGCCCAGAGTGGTCTCAATCCAGGGCTCGCCCTAACCCATGCCATATCCCCATCAGGGGAGAACCCACATCGCACTGTTTCACAGTCCCTCTTGGGGTCTCAGTTTCCTGTGTCTGATGAGGGACAGACAGCTGGTATACCAGGCTCCTTGGATGGAAGGACACTCCAGGGCCCTGGAAAGTGACCTTCCCTCATCCCAACAGCAATGGCCCCTCCGAGGAAGACTAGAGAGGGCTACTCTCTCAGCTGCAGCGTGCCAGTTTATATTTTATGTATACAGGCAGAGGCAAATGAGCATGCATGGAAGAAGGGTCCCAGGACCCTAGAAGGCAGCTCACTGTGGAGAAGGAGGGGGCTTATGGAGGCTGCACCCACCAGAGACAGCTGGAGGCCAGACTCAACAGAGAGAAAGAGAAGACTACAGCTGGCAGAGGGAGTGTGGGGACAAAGGCCCGGGGACTGGGACCGGGAGTGGTTGGGAACCAGACCTGCTATGGGCATGGGGGCTGCAGGCAGAGGAAGACAGGTGAGCAGGCGAGGCCTCGGGAGAGCGTGGGGTGCTGAGGCAGGCCAACCTGAGCCCGAGTCCCGGCTCCCCTTTTCCTCCTCAATGACTGACCTTGAACAAGTTCTTAGTCCTCGTTTGTAAAAAGAGCGACACACAGATTCCCGTTCTCCCAGGAGATAAAGCTGTCAGGAGATGTGGGTACCGGGGTGTCTGTGGGAGGGTCTTTAGCCCTCTGTGTTCAAGGAGGGGACCCAGGTGTCTCTGAAGTTACTTCAAGAATGGTCAGTCCTGTGCTAGGTGGAGTTGCCGGCCTAGGTTCTGAACAATAAAGACCTTGGAGCCTGGGACAGGGTCCTGCCCACCCTGTTGGGGTGCAGCTCTCCAGAGACCCACAAGACACAGTGAGCAGGGGGCCTGTGACCCAGGAAGGTGAACAGATGCTGGGCGAGACAGTGTGGCTTAGCCTCTGCAAGGCCATTTGAAGCTAAGAAACTTCCAGTTCTTGGACTTCTCCCAGAGGCTAAAGACCAGGGGTCCAGAAAGGAGGAGGTGCTCCAGGGTGGGGGTCTTCTGACAGTTCAGGGGATCCACAAGCCTCTCACATCGCTGAACTCTGACGAAACCAGCACTTTTACTATTTGGCTCCCCTCTGCCCACACCTCCATTTCTTCACCATGAAAACAGGTCCCACATGGCCCTGAGAGTCCCCCGATCCCAAGGCTGCTCTGCCTGGATGAGGGCCGTGGAATATTCCACTTGTGAGAATGCCATGCACTTGCACTGGAGACCTCTTTTCTCTCTGCCAGTAGCAGCACACCGGGTTTCCCCGTGATTTTTAAATAGCAGCACCCAGGCAGTGCCTAATGTCACTGCCAAGCAGTAAACAGAAAAAGCCATTTCCAGGTCCAGGCTGGGGGAAGGAGGGCTGCAGGGTGACCCCAACCACCCCAGCCCAGCCCCTAGGAGCAGAGATAAACTAAAGGATGGGAGGAGATTCCAGAGAATCAATGTCCTTGTGATGGTCAGGGAGACCACAGCACCTGCCTCAGGAACCGAATCCACTCCAGGCACACGCCGCTTTCCAGGAGCGGACAGGCTAACTAACAGCCCTCCCTCCAAGCACTGGCTGGAGGAAGCCCCAGTCCTCAGAAATGGACTCCAGGCCTCATCCCCCAGATAAGACGGGTAACAAAGCAAGAAAGGAGGACAACCCAGAAGAATCCCACCCAGAGGGGTTTATCCCGTGCTCCTCCAGCCCTCCCCTGTGGGAGATATTCAAGAGTGAGCTCTCCACAGCAGCCTCTGTCTCTTCTCTGTCTGAAATCAGACCCAGTCCCAGGTCTCCAGCCTCTCAAGCCGAGCTCTAGGAAATACAAAAGTGGCCTTCAAATGCCTTGAACGTGGTGTGGCAAAGGGTACCCGGTCCCCTGACCAGGGCAGAGCTGGCCACCTGCTCCTGCATCACCTCCCAGTCATCAGGGGAATCGAGATGTCCCTTGTGGACCCCTCCCGGAGTGCTCCCAAAGCTGCCTATGTGTGGCAGGTCCCTGCTGGCCTCCTGGGGCTGTGAGCCTCTCTTTGGCAGACCCGGGGCAGGTGGCCAGCTGACTGTGGCCAGCTCTGCTGTGACCCTTACTTCCTCACACGCAGATGTGGGGCCGGCCTAGCCAGTGGATGTGCTGTGTTTCTTCCTAAGCTGGCTGAGTAGTACTGTGCAGGGGGACTTGCTGCTGGCCGGCATTGCTTTTGTCATCTCTCAGGGAGATAGGAGGGCCCATTTCTGCAGGCGTGCACCAGTACCATGGCACGGTGTGCGCACTCATACCTGTTACCACTTATGGGGCTCTCACTATGTGACAGGCCCGGGTTAGAGAATTATGGCCTTGTTCCTATGTTCTAGTTAGGATTATTTTCTCCATTTTACAGATGAAAGAGTCTGAGGCTCAGCAAGTTACTTCCCCAAAGTCATCCCATTCTATGCCCTGTCAGTAGGTACCATGCACATGGGGAGCCTCCAGCCAGTTCACTCACTTCCGTACCTATCAACGAGTGAGGGCTCACCTCCGAGTGCCCCCTCCAGTCTTGAGACAGCAGGATGAGGGGACAAGAGGCAGAAGACTGGGCAGGAAGGATAAGAGCAAGATTCCTCCAGGGCGGTTCCCCTGGACAGCAAGGGTGCCAGCTCAGTGAAGTTTTCTGGCTGCTCCATTAGCAGAGGAGCCCAGGGCCTCTGGTGCCCCTAATGCTGGCCACCGAAACCGCAGATACATCCCTCTCTGCGGCTGCTCAGGTGCCACTTCCAGTGCAGCTGTCAGATGACACAAGGTTTAAGCTCTCCCACGTGTCAGATCAGAGCAGCCAGACACTTCTAGACTCTGTGGATGGAGTTCTGCACTTGTGATGTTCTTGGGGACACTTCAGTGGAAAGGAAAGCACCACGATGCAGGGGTGCCCCTGGGTACGTAAAGGGCAGTGGAGTGGGCTGGAGACACACGGCTTTTACTTTGATTCTGGGCGGGATGGTTAAACCAACTGAAGACCAGGCATGATGTCTTTCAGGTAACCCCCGGCCTCACAGGCTTGGATGCGAACCAGATGGGGAACTCCCTAGGTGGCTGCGCTCCTGGTTACATGAGCACTGGTCTGAGCTTTGCTTAGCTGCTCCTCTGCAGGCAGGGTGGGCAGTGCCTGCTGCTGACATTTATCACACCTGCCTGTTGCAACCTGGACCCTGCTCTGTAAGAGAGTCTCATGCTAAACTCCAGAAGCACAGGGAAAGATGGAGCTTCAATTCACTCCGAGAAATGTGGAAAGAAAGGATCAGAAAACAGCCGGACCAGGGTGAGGGAGGGGTGGTGGTGGTGGTGAGGGGAGTGATTCTTTAAAACTCAGGGAGGCCTGGAGACCTCTGGTGTGGTTTTGTCCCCTGACACCCGACTTGAAAGAGCTAAAATATTCAGAGAATGTGGAGAGAGATTTGTAGTGGGAGGGAAAAAATCTGACAACAAAACCCCAACCATCTTTGCGCTGGAGGAGACAGGAAGTCAGAGAGGAAGGGAGCTTGAGGAGCCAGCAGACAGCAGCCGCATTCCCCTGCAACAGAGAGAAGCCTGCCCCAGCTCCTGATTCTGCTCCCCACATCACCTGGGAGTAGGAAGCCCTCGCCTTGGGGAAGCTCAGGGCACGCCACGTTTTGTCTCCCTTTTCCTCTTCCCCTTTTCCCAGAAGTTCCTGGTCTGAAGAGCAGATGGGAATCTACTCCCTGGGGGCCAAGGCCTACATAGAACGATCTCCTCTCCACACAGAGCCATAAAACAGACCCAGGATTCTGTGGCTGGGGGTGGGGGGGAGCGGGTGGAGCCTTCCTGGGCAAGCAGTTCCTCCTCCCCACCTCCAGCCCATCCTTGGAGCTGCCCCGAGCCAGTGGGGCTGCCTGGGGAGGGTCTGATTTCTGTGTGTTTTTCTGGAACAAGTTCCAATCCTCCCGTGATGCTAATGGTTCCTGGGCGATGCCATCCTCCCCAGGTCCTTCCCATCAGGCATCCTTAGTCATGCTGTACGGAAACACTGCCTTCAACAAATCAGAGGGCAAACGGGCGTAACCTCCAGGTCTAGCCTTTGTCGTTCATAAAGCAGGCAAAAAAGGACTGCTGGGGGCAGGGGAGGAGGAGGAAGGAGGAAGAGGAAGAAGAGGAGAAGAGTGAAGAGGGGGAGGAGGAAGAGGAGGGAGGAAGAAGAGGAGAGAGAAGGGAGAGCAGGAGGAGGGTAGGAAGAGGAAAGAGGAGGAAGAGGAGAGGGAAGAGGAGAGAAGGAAGAGGAGGAGGTGGGGAGGAGGGGAGGAGGAAGAGGAGGGGAAGAGGAAGGGGGGGAGGAGGTGGGGAGAAGGGGAGGGGGAAGAGGAAGAGGAGGGGAGGAGGTGGGAGGGAGGGGAGGAGGTGGGAGGAAGAGGAGGAGGTGGGGAGGAGTGTAGGAAGAGGAGGAAGAGGGGAGGAGGAAGAGGGAGGAAGAGGAGGAGGGAGGAAGAGGAGGAGGAGAGAGGAAGAGGAGGCGGTAGGGAGAAGGAGGAGAGGAGAAAGAGGAGGAGGAGGGGAGGAAGAGGAGGAGGTGGGGAGAAGGAGGAGAGGAGAAAGAGGAGGAGGAGGGGAGGAGAAAGAGGAGGAGGAGGGGAGGAAGCAGAGGGGAGGAGGAAGAGGAGGAGGAAGAGGGAGGAAGGAGGGGAAGGAGGGACCCAGGTCTACCCTACTCTAGGCTGTGGGGATGTGTGGGCCTCTGGCCACCCCACTTACAAAATGCTTTAGCTATCATCAGGATCATCTACATAACATGCAAAATGAAAATGAGGGACCCCTTGTCCAAAATTCAGTAAGAATGTCATGATGGGGAAAGCAGAGCTTCACCAAGCTCGGGGACCTTCTCAGGCCCTGTGACTGCTCAGCCAGGAAATGGGCCCTGCCTCCTGGGGAGGAAATGGCCCCCGTTAGGAGACAGCAGGTGACCCCAGACCTGCAGGCCTCTGTGGCCTGCTCACGGCCAATGACCAGAGGCTTCTCAATCCTAGGATAGGGGAGGGCTCAAGGCCACAGGCACCCGTGGCTCTCTTTTCGGGGCTCAGAGAAGTCCCCTGGAAAGGCCTGGCAGGAGAGGTGAGGATGCAACCAGACCTCAGCCTTCTGCCTGTTCTTCAGAGTCTGGCCTTGCTTCCTGTCCCTGCAGTGCTGTCTGAGCCGGTCAGCGGCCACTTGCCCAGCTCAGCCTTCCCCACAGGAGGCCAAGCCACCCAGGGCCAGCACTGTCTGATCCTCAGCTCAGCCCACATGCCCCCTGGGGTCTGCTTCCTGTCTTCTTTCCAGCCACTTCCCGCCCCTCCAAACCAATGTTATATTTCTCAGTGCAATTTGGGGTGGGTAGAAGAAAGGGTTGTGACGCTGGGGGCTGACACTTGTATGTCGTGAGGACTGCAGGTCACTGGCAGCCCTGGTGACCCCCACCCCCATCCACACATGGCACCATCTGCAGCGCACCTGGGCTCATATTCTCTCAGGCCTGTGGAGTTCTGCAGGCAACTTCTTGCTCCACACACCTGTCCCCATGCCACCTTAGGCCCGCAAATGTGTCAGCTTCTGCTATTAGGGACTTTCCAGAAGAATGACTGAGGATGCTCTGGACTTAGCTAACTCCTGTTTTTAAAATGCTCCTGTTTTAAAATAACTCCTGGATTTTAAAATGCAACCCAGACACCCTCTTCCCAGGAAGCCTTCCCGTTGCCCCTCCTGGGTGCTTCCAAAGAGCCCTGGGCACACCTCCATCCCAGTTCTTCTCTTTAACACAAGAAAGGGACCTTGGTTTACCCTGGTGGGCCCTCAGAGACCCCCAGCAGGTTTCCTGAGTGCCTGGCTGGGCAGGTGCCAAGCCTCACAGCATCCAGGAGGAGGGAGATCAAACTCAGCAGGTGTGGGAGGGGCTGCACTTGCCCATCGGGAGCCCGGTCAGAGGCTGCTGAAGAAATTTCACATTCTAGGCAGGTGCGGGCTCCACTCCATTTCCTCATCAGGGCCCTGACATTGCTCTCCTGGAAGCCACAGCTGTGCTGGAACAACTTCAGAGAAGCAAGGAGGACTTCAGGAAGGCAGCTCCTTCCAGTCCCAGCATACCCCAAGACAGCTGCCCTTCCTCCAGCCCCCTTCTTGCTGATTTTGCCAGGCCCACAGTGGTTTCACCACCTTACAAATTAAGGGCTGAAGCGACATACATATTCCTCTCCCCCTCCATCAAGATCTTAAAAGGCAGCCCATGGAGTTGGATGTTGTTCTAGAAGGCAGGACGATGACGCAGAATGCAATTCAGGTGTAGAGGTTGGAACGAACCTTTGTTCTACTGCCTTCCAGCTGCAGCATGGGCAAACCTCGGTGTACACTGGGCACGGCAGGTATCAATGCACACACCCTGCCCTCCCCATGCAGTCACCGTGAGAGCCTGAGCAGGTGACAGGCACAAACAGCTGCTCTGTAGACTGTCACGGACAGGCAAACCTTCCAGTCTCACTTTGGTTTTTTGCTTCTGTGTCTATTTTCTTAAATTGAAATGATTTTTTCCTCCAAGGCATAGCAGATTGGCAAGCATCCAAGTAGGCACTTTCAGAGGGCCTGATCGTGGCCAGTGGCGATCAGATGAGGCTAACTGTGATTAATTGCTTACAAAGCTTCCCGTCCCATGCCCACGGCAGCTCCGGGGACTCATGGGGCGGTTCCTCAGGCCCCCAGATGTGTAACTTGGAAAGAGTCAGAGCCCAGGTGAGTCAATATCAGTTTCTGGTTCAAATCACTGACGTTGCAAAAAGAAGAATGATTTCCCAAAGCATCTTATTTCACATATGTGGAACTCTGCTAGGCACTGCCAAAGAAAGATATTTTCAAGGTGAATAATAAGATTGCTTGGCAAATTTCATTTTCTAAAGGGGGTTTACATTCTTTTCTTAGCCTCTTTCTCACCTGACTTGTTCCCTCAATTTGCTACTTTTTCCTCCAGCACTTCTCTTTTTATTTAAATAGTTTGATCATTTGGCTTTTATCTTTAGATAATCATAAAGAAGGAGTCTCTGTTTGTTGTTGTTGTTGAGTAAAAGAGATGAGGGGAAATCTCTAAAATATCAGAAATGGGAAATGATCTCTGGACCCTCTAACACTCCGAAAACAGTATTGCCAGCCTAACTCTGCTGCGTGTGTGCAAAGAGATCATGTTACATGTCTAACATAGTGTTAGATACTATGCTAATAGCTCAGGTAACTCTCACAACACTGATATAGTTGTCTCCATTTTGCAAATGATGAAACATGTTGAGAGGGGTTTAGTAACTTGCAAAAGGTCACACAGCTTCCAGGTTTGTGCCACTTAATTCCAAGGATTTTATTTCAGCCAACAGGATTACTGGGCTCCCATCATCTCTCTCGGACCTGGGGCTATCTGCTTCTCCCCTAGTTATAAAATAGCCTTACATAAACAGCAAGGGCTTTGTCAGAAGAGTGACCTTTCAGATGGGGGAGGCCTGAACAAAGGCCTACTCTCCCCTCCCTCCAAGTCTGTTCCCAGAACGTCCTTACTGACACACGCTCAGGGAAGGCACATTTAACAAAGCGTCGAAAGTGGATGAAGAACGCCCCTGCCCGGGGAGATTTGTTCTGTGTCAAAGCCTTTGTTCTGCTCTTGCAAAAGTCTGAGTGAGAGTCATTGAGTTTTCCATGTTTGGAAAAAATCCTTTTTTCCTTCCTTCTTCATTTGGTCTTTCTAAAAAAGCAGTTAGGGTTTCCCTAGTGATCATTATTTCCTTCACTGGGGAAAAGCCTGGTGCTTCTCCTAGGCTGCAGAGTGGAGGCGGTGGCCAACTTTGTTCATTGTATTCCCCCTGGCAGGGCCCAGCTGGGTTGGCGGCAGCTGGGTACAAGCCCAGGCAGGTAGGGGCCCCTGGCTCAATAGCTCCCTCCTGTAGCCCTGGTTAGAAACCTGGCTGGGGCCAAAAGTGAAACCTGCCCCTGCCAAAAAGGAACTGGGAGGGAAGGAGGGGAAGGGCTTTCAAAACCAAGACACCAAGGACTGGAAAAATTAAGCCCAAGGACTTGGCAGGACAGGTAGCTCTGGCTAAAAATAGAAGTCTGGATTTAAGACTAACTGCCTTTCCCCTTTTAACAAACAAGAAAATCCCCCTAAATGCCAAATGCAAAAGCACTTTCAGAAAAGACCCGAGTAAGGCTTTATTTCATCCCCCGTCTCCACCCCCCGTGTGATGTTCCCACAGGCTTGATGGCACAGAACATCCTCCACAGCGCTGCTCACCAGGCATGAGGTTCTTCTCCCCCGCCCTTTACGGAACCCATGAGTGTAGGGTAGGGATTACTGAGCGCTGTCGGGTTGGTGAAGTCCCTCCTTCAGAAGCAATTGCTGGGCCTGGGGCAGGAGAACGAGGATGGTGGGTCCTTACCAGCCCCTGCAGACCAGGACCCCCTGCAGGGGCTACACGAACCAGCTCAGTGAACTAGCTCGCTGAACTAGCTCCAGGTGAGCGCTCTGTCCCCTCCACACCCAATCAGGCTGCGAGGGCTGCCGGGCCCCTGGTTTGCAGTGCGTAGACCTGGTCAGGCTGAAGGCTGGAGCTCCCCACCTGGCTGACCCTTTTTGAGGGACGCCACTATGGTCAATCGACCCCTAGCAGCACATTCTGGCCAAAGCCAGGAAAACCTTGAGTGACTGCCCAGCTGTCTCCTGATTAGCTGCCTTCTTCCGGTTGCAACTAGAGGCCTAGTTTCTAGGCCAAGGGCAGCACCCAGACTGGCACCCAGGGGGCCTCCATCATGGCCACTCTTCCTCTTCCACCATAAGCCCTAAACCCTGCCAAAGGAGGTTGCCCAAGGCCCAGCCAGCAAGGACAGGGCTCCAGGAGCAGCCCAAGGCCTCACCAAGGCTCCCTGACCACCCATAAGAGGGAGCAGAGTCCATCCGGGATACAGAGCCACCCCCAGATACGGCCCCACACTCACTCTCTGGCGTGCCCACTCCAATCCGTCAAGGCAAGCCATCCCATACCTGCCCCACCTCCAGGTCTGCTGTGCAGGTGCTCTGCCCAGAAAGCTCTCCCTCCTCCCTTCAGTGTATCCACATCCTACCTCTCCTTCCAGCAGATCCCCTGGAATCTGCAAGCTGGCCCTACCTTGTCCCTGAAGTCTCTCAGGCCACCCTAGCCCCACGCCACTCCTGGAATCCTCCCTGAAGCTGGAGGGAGATGCAGGATGTGGATACGCAGAAGGGAGGAGGGAGACCTTCCCGGCAGGGCACCTGCACAGCAGACCTGCAAGTGGAGCAGGGAAGGGAAAGGAAGCTGGAGTGCTTCGTGATTCTTGTGTGCCACACCATGTCTCCCAGTGGCAGGAAGGCTCCTGGGCAACTGGGGATCTGTCCTAACCTTCTGTATGTCCCCCAGGCTGGATAGCCAGCAGGAATCCAATACTCCTGGCCTCTGGCTGATAAGAGGACCCTGCGGGCCCAGCACATGCTAAGGGCCCAGGCCTGGAAGATAAAGCACACCTACACCAAGGCTCACACTGCTTTATGTTCACCTGCTCACACCTGGATTTTTCTAAAGACTTCTCCAAGTAGCAAGAGGGGGCATATTTGTGGGAATTTCCTGTTTGGTCTGCCTGGGTTTCTCTCCAGGACCCCACGGCTGGCAGCCTGGCTGGCCCCGGGCCCCAGGGGTCTTTTTCACCCAAGGGTTTGGAGGGCAACCTTTCACTCAGGTTAGTCACTGTTTGCTCACTCTCCCGTCCCTCAATCTGTGATGCCCTTACTGGCAGGCAGGGGACATCTCTTCATGGGTATCCCCAGTGTCCTGCAGGAGCCAGGGACACTGGAGACACCAGCAAAGAATGCTCTTCCTTAGCGACTCTTTCAGGTCCGCACTCCTTCCCTCATCCACACTGTATAGGAGCTGGCATCAAAGGGGCCTGCAATCTTGCTAAACCAGAGTCTTTTTTTGGTTACTCAAGAATCGAGGTGTCCTTCACCCAAAATGGAAATGTTCCTAACCCTCCCTATTGGGCAGGGCCCAGCAAATGCTCCATCTCTGGTGAGAAGGTCATTAACTTGGCTCTTCCCTCCTCCTCTCTCCTGGATTCCATCCTCTTAAGAACTAAAAATAATGAAGGGCTAGAGGAAAGAGGCGAGAGAGGAAGAAGGCACAGGAAATGCTGTGCTGAACAGAAGCCTCACAGAGCTCACACCAGGGGCCTCGCAGAGCTCACACCAGGGGCCTCTCCAGGCCTCAAAGGCTGCTGGGCCCGGAGGCTAGGAGGGGACCAACAATAGGAGGAAACAGGGAGTGGCCAAGGGGGCTGGGGAAGAGCACAAGGCGGGTGTGCAGCCTTTCGAGGCTGACTTCCTAATGGATAAAGCTCAGAGGACAGAAGGGCTCAGCCTTTCCTCTGGGAAAGGGCCCCTGGGCTCTGCCCAGCTGGTTAAGGGCCACCCCTGCAACATGCAGCAGATCCTCTCCCGCCCTGCACTCATCCACTCCTCCCCAGAGATTTTATTTTTACTTTAGTAAATGCAAAACAACAAGGCCAAGTTACAGAGGGTGGAAATTTACCGAAGCCCTTCACTGATCGGCAGACAATTGGCACTGAAGTTCTGGAACCTCCGAGCACCCGCAGAGTCCATCTTGGGCTGCTCTCTCAGAGGCGCCAGCCAGGGGACTCAGCCCCATCCCCACCCCCAACACACCTTCTTGGGAACAGCTCCCTGGTCTGGGGAGCTAGAGTTGCTTAATCCTTCCTTTATAGCCCACAGAGAGGTAAGGCAGGGCAGGAGCGCAGCCCATAGCATGTGAGCTGTTCTAGTGCCAGTTCAAGAAATAGCTCGTGTGCTTATCAGAGCCAGACACAGGGCTGAGTATTTGCTATGTGTGTGTGATAAGAGTCTCTCAACCTATCACAGAGGTGCTGTCACTGTCCCACTTCACAGATGGGAACACTGAGGCACAGAGTCATGAGACAACTTGCCCAAGGTTCTGTACGTGTGTAGTCAGGCAGGCTGGCTGCAGATCCAAGCTCTTCATCACTCTGCTGGGCTACCTCATTTCCTGTCATGTGGAACAGGTAACATTATAACCAGATAAACTCAGATTTAGATCCTGCCACTCCCGGCTGGTGGCACTAGGCAAGTTACCAAACCTCTGTGAGCTTCAGTTTCCTCATCTATAAAATGGAAATACCATGTATCCTAAAGTATTGTTTTCAGGGTTAAATTAAATTCTCTGTGTGCGATGCCTGGTACATACACAAGAGCACTCAACAGAGGCAGATAAATATTGCATACCTCTCATGTATACTGTCTGGTCTGACCCCCTCAAGGTCAAGAGCCTATGGATTGGATGAACTGTATGGGAGACAGCTCTGTATGAGCCCAGCAGATGTTAGCAGTAGGGTCTGACCACCTCCTCTTCTATCCCTAATCCCAGCCTTGAATCCCACCTTTCCACAAGGAAAGGGCAAAAGGTGAAGGCCATAGCCAGGAGGAAGTGGATCCCCAATGAAAAGTCCTATTCCTTGACAGAAACAGTCTCTCTGGAACTCCAAAATGCCCAGGAGCTACTTTCTAGCCGGGTGTGAGAGGGAGTGCACGGACGATGAGGCAGCCTGGCAGGGAAGCCACCAGAGGCTCTCGTGTTTCCTGAAAATCCCCCCACCCAAACCTCCCCCAGGGACCTGCGATCTGAAATAAGTAACTCTGCCTGTTCCCCGGGAGACTGAGCTGAGCAACAGGGACACAGGCAGCTCTGCCAGATGGCCACAAGTGGAAACAGACTTCTTCATCCCATGCTGGAGGATGACATTTACAAAGCCAGGAATCTAAAAGGAAGATTTCTGCAGAAAGTTCAAGAATCTAAAATGCCATCTTCTCTCCCCAAAGCTCCCCCAGGCACAGCTCTGCTAAAGGAAACACACTTACTTCTGTGTGAGCAGCTCTTTAGTAACCCCTGGTACTTTTTCAGAGATTCCTGAGATTGAAAAAACTTCAGGTTATACATTTTAAAACCTTAGGATACTACTGGATATAGTAGAAGGGACAAGATTTCCTCAACCTCCAATTGCTAAAAGTTTACCTCTCTAGGCCAAGAACATTAATGGACAAAATACTGCCTTTTAATTAGTTTCTGGGAATGCAAAAAAGACCTTGTAAGAGATTTGGTTAAGGGGGTCATCCTGGTCTAACTCCAAAGCCAGAGTTTTGGGAACTCCCTCTTAAGGAATTTCCAACAAGGAAACTTTTGAGGGAGGACTTGAATACCACATGACGGCTTATAAGCAGTTATCAAGCTACACTGGTGCAATTCATATTTCTGACAGATTATGCTGATTTGCCTGTGGCTAAATGGCACTCAGCGAGCGAGAATGCAGACTTGCAGAGAGAACCAGAAACCCCAAGCTGCTTTCCAAAGAAGCGTCTGCAGCCCTGCCCCAGCAGTGGCCAATGCGCAGCTCTGAATTCTGCTATGAGTCACCCAGCTTCTCTCTCCTGACAAGAGCTGTTCAGGGTAGAGACCCTGTGTCTCGGTTCAGCAGTCATGCATCTGTTCACGTGCAGACCTCTGGAAGCACAGGAAACGGGTTGCCAAAAAGGGACACCAGAGAACCCCCAAGTATGAGCAAGACTCATCAGCTATCAGGGCTCAGCTGTCCCCCGGGTCATCTTGACGGTATGTGTGACGATATGTGTGATTTTCATAAACAGATTGACTCATCGCCCTTCCCCGTGCATCTCTGTCAACCAGGCCCTGCTAGTGGCAGTGGGTGCTTACTTAGCACTTTCCCCACGTGACAGGAGCCTCCCAGGGCCCCAGAAAGGCAGGCACCAGTCTCGCCTCCTATTCCCAGAGCAGCAAACAGGGGTAAAGGTGCGTCCCTAGGTTTGTGTCCCAATCAGGGCAGACCTTGGGGTCTTGCCCAAACTCCTACTCTGGAAGCCTGCATGCCCTACTGCAGCCAGGTTCTCCCGCCCACCGGGAGCAGGGACACCCCGAAACTGTTTCCTTCAATTCTTGCTTTAGGCTACAATGATTCAACATTTCTTTCTTTTCTTTTTTTTTTTTTTTTCATGAGACAGGGTCTTGTTCTGTCACCCAGGCTGGAGTGGAGTCAGTGGTGCAATCACGGCTCACTACAGCCTTAACTTCCTGGCTCAAGCAACCCAGCAATCCTCCTGCCTCAGCCTCCCTAGTAGCTGGGACTATACGCATATACCACCATGCCTGGATAATTTTTGTATTTTTTGGTAGAGATGGGGTTATGCCATGTTGCCCAGGCTGGTCTTGAAGTCCTGGACTTAAGGTGTCCAAAGAAGTGATCCACCCACCTCGGCCTCTCAAAGTGCTGGGATTACAGGCGTGAGCCACCACGTCCGGGTTAACATTTCTTTTATATCGAGGTCTTTTGCAGCAGCTTTTGGGATCATTACAGACGGCATGGGTTTTCACAAAAGTGAGGTGAGGATTTCCTATGAGACAGGGGCAAAGAAGGGCTGCACCCCAGGTCCTCCCTGTCTTCTCCCTCAGATTTACAGAGAAGCAAAACCAAGAAACAGAGCATCAACATCTGTAGAGGCTGGTCCAGTTTTCTATCTAAGGGATCTTAAAGCTTGGCCCCCACAAAAGTCACTCTCTTGCCTGCACAGCTTACAGAAGGCTCCTGGTTCTCTTAGACTTATTTCATCTCCTTCCTACTGTGTTAGAGGAAATGAAACATTATCGAGGGAATGCAAGCGGGTTATCTGAGAAATGTATTCTGGAATGATAGAGGCTGAAGAACAGGCTTAAATGACCTCTGGGAGTCCTTCCAGTCAGTGAGCCTAAACACAGGGACGAGAGAGGCACTTGGAGGAATGGTCTGCTTTGTGCAGTCAGGATTTAGGTCTCACCAAGCTTGGAGCCTCTAGGCTCCGGAGGCAGGAGCTGAACGAGAGCCTCTGACCATCTCCGAAGAGAGCAAACCTCCTTTGCAATGTCCATCTGCTGTATGCCGGGCAGTACACATATCCTGGTGGGACGAGGGGAGAGCCTTGGGGACTCTGTCCCAGGGAGAAGGACTCCAGACTCTCACAATGACCACGGCCCTATTGCAGGCTCAGCCCCTCCAAGGTCTCCAGGGAGAGCTCACATTTAGGAACTGTAACATCATTTCTAGGGAACAGAACCAGCTGGCTGACTTATTCCCCTTAACTTTCAACGCTATTATTAGGGCACATCTGTCTCGGAGTGAAGTCACCAAGGAAAAACCCAGCTGAAGAAAATATTTTCAGGCAGTCGTCATTTGAATCTTCGGAAAAGGAAGCAAGCCGATAAACTGCCAAAGAGCCCTGGGATTCAAGGTGGCCAAAGAGGCGCATGGAAAGTATTTGCCTTGGGAATGTGGGCAGCTGAGTTATTTACACAGTGTGTGGCCAGCACGACGCAAATGGACCAGAAGCTCCTAGAACTGTTTCCTCTTCCCTTTCCTTTCCCCCTTTCCCTTAACAGGAAAGCCAGCCAGCAGAGGCTCCCCGTAAACCTGAGTCAGGAGGAAAGGCCGTGGGTGAGTGACCAGCAGCCAGGTGATATAGGGCAGAGGCCAGCAGACTCACTGTGTTTAGCTACATTTTTTTTTCTAAATTAGCTGCCAACATTTAAAAATCAGATTCCACACAAAAATCCGAATTCCCAACTTCTCTTTGAAATCCTGGGCCTGCAATCCCGGACAGTGGCCCCTGCCTGGGGCTGAGCAGCAGCCACTTAAGACGGGGCCTTCTCTTCCCCTGTCACTGGGTCCCGCTGACACAGGTCACCTGCCTGGCCCCTGGTGGCATTTGAGTTTGAGCCCCTGAATTTAGAGACAAAGGGGAAAGTGCTGAGGAAAGCCAAAGACCTCAACTGTAGTCTACTCACTGGCCATGTCAACGCGGGCAAGTCACCTACTTCGCTGAGCTGCTGTTTCTCCCTCTGCAAACAGAAATGAAAATGCACAGCAAGGCCTCATCCCCAAAACTGTAGGGAGGACTAGGTAGGAAAACAAGGGACATGCTTGAAAACCTGAATACACACCATGCAAGTAAGATGTGGCCCTTCGGGTCTAAAAGACGAAATAGAACACCAAGACAAAACGGGCCTCTCTGATGAGATGAGTAGCGGAGGAAACGACAGGAAACACAAAAGCTACCTCGGTGGTCACCGGTGGGGGCTGAGATGGAAGCCAGGATTTCTAAACCACCCAGCCCCACCAACCCGGCCCTGCCTGTGGTACCACCTCCCCACCCGGAGAAGCGGAACATCACTGTGGTCATGGCAGAGCAGTACCTGACTCTGACCAACCTCTGCCTCTAATTAGTTAGAACACAATTTAGAACCGGGGATGGTTGGCGTTTGGGACTTCCAGCCATGGCCCAGCCCAGGTGAGGCGAGGAGACACTCACGGAAGCATCTGTGGTGGGGCCAGGAGGAAGCCTACCATCTTGGGCATGAAACTCAACACTCGAAATGCGAGGAGCAAATCACAGGGCACTGTGGCCTCTGAGGATTTCACAGTGTAGCGGCCAACTGCATTTTGAGGGGTGACCCAAAAGCTCCTGGCCATCTGCGGTCTTCCCCACCAGCCTGCCTAAAAATGAAAGAAATGACAGACATGACCGCAGAGGGCTAGCTACCAATGGGCTTCTCAGAAGATAAAGAGAGGTTTAAATGATAAAGGCATCAGTCCTATATCTGCCCCAAAGCCCTCCCTAAGGCCACATGTGGAGAGTGAACAGCTGTGATACCAGAAGGGAGCACACGGCACGGTGGGATCTGGTGCCTGTCGTGGCAGCAATGACTCAGGCCACCCAATCAGGGCACGACTCAGCAAGGTCTGCCAGCTCCCATCAAGGCAGAGGCGCTCAGAGGGAGAAGCTGTAAGTGCTTGCTGCTCTCAGGAGCAAGAGGTCATCTTGCTTCTTACCAGCTCCTTACCAAAGCATCATACGTGACGGACATGGTTCCCTGGTGTCCAGGGGCTCCAGGGGCTCTGGGCAGATAGAGCATGTGCAGCGTCATGCCCCGGCACACAGACCCCGCAGATCTAATGGGACAATGCTGAACATATGAGGATCACAAATTCCATGGGAGACCCTAACATCTACCCTCAGGGACAGCTAAGGAGATTCTGGAACAGGACTGCCAAAACATCCAGTCAATCATTAAAGTTCCTAATTTACCACCCTGACAACTCTCCCTATGGCCAGCACCCCTTGCTCTTCCTATCTCTCCAGGATCACAACAGCCTGTCCCGCCTTGGGTGTGCCTTCCTGCAACCCACTCTCCACTCATCAGCCTTGCAGACCTTTCTAAAACATCAATCTGATCATGCCAATTCCATCATGTCCCTTCCCTGCTTTAAACCTTCTGTGGCTTCCCTAAAGCCTGCAGGACAAAGACCACAGACCACACACGGACTCTCAAGGGCTCTCGCCTTTCCCCACCAATGCGTCCCTTCACTCCCTGGGCTGTTGCAAAACTGATCTGGTTGTGTTTGCCAACACACACCACACTGCTTCATGCTCCTGAACCTTCTGTGCTGGCCCCTCTGGCTGGAAGACCCTTCCCCTAACCTACCGAGAGAACTCTTCTTCATTCTTTACCATGAGCAATTATCACCTTGTCTTTGCACTTTTTGCCCAATGCACTCAAAAAGGCTAATCACTTCTCCCCTATACCTCACACATGCATCTGTTTCTCTGCTGAGAGCACATTCATGTGATCTGGTGATGACATGAGTGTTATCCCCACTAGAATGAGCATTCCCTGAGGGCTGGAAATGGCCAGTTCATTGCTGAACCCCTAGGCCCTACCTGGCACACTGCTTTCCCAGAGTTGGGAATTGATAAATATAGGCTAACATAAACATGTGGGAACCCCACCAAAGACCCAAGAGTCTGGTTGAGAAAGCGGAAGAGTGCTCAGAATGCCTAGCCCTTACTGTGGGGTCTGGCTTAAGGGTGGGGTTTCTGAAGCAGAAAGGTAAGTTAAGTAAGGGTTGCCTTACACCCAGAGGCCAAGAACCAGAGGCAGCAGCCTCCAGACTCAGCGAGGTCCCACAACCAGGGCCAGCCCATCAGGCAGAGAGGCAAACAAGAGGAGCTCCGGAACCAGGACCCAGGCAGGTAACCTGGGCTGGCTCCCGGGCTCCTTTGTCCAATCAGACCACCCACATTTTCTGACATCAGTGCTGTCCCTGGAGGCACTGGACACAGCTGGGAGCGCTTTCTCCTGCAGATCTGGGATAGGGCTACAGGAATTCAGAAGAGGAAGTTATTACTTTGGGAGAAAAAGGGAAAAAATTAAGGAAGCTTCATGGAAAAGGTGACATTTAAGCTAAGTCTTAAAAAGATGAGGAAAATGTGTGTGTGTGTGCGCGCGCGCGCGCACAAGTGGAGGTTGGTATTTCAGGATTGAGAAAAGCATAAGCAAAAGCCTAGAAGCAAAAAAGCACCAACAGCACAGCCAACAGCACAGCCAACAGCTTGGCTCAGCTCGGCTCAGCTCAGCACCAAGGGCCTGGCACGGAGCAGTTTGCCCCAGAGGGAGGCAGAAAGAGGGAAAATTGTCTGTAAGGAATTTAAAACAATACTGAAACTGATGGGCTTTTTATCATGACCATGAGCTGGCAATTCTGATTTAAACATAATCCAACACCTCCCCCAACAACCTTTTGTCTAATTCTAAACAATTGCTGCATTATTCTTGATTTTTAATAATATATGTAAGCTTCAAATTCACACAGACTAATTACCTTTTAATAAACATTACATTCTCTATGGAAGTTAATTCAAATAACTCATATTAATAGTTGCAAAGCCAGCCCCTGACACCCGTGGACTCAGCTACCCATGTTTCAAGAGCAAGTTCACAGGATTCGGTATCACTGGCACTCACTTTGGGGTGGCTCGTCCCCTGAGTCCTGTGGTACGATGTGTTCCTAAGCTTGAAGACCAGACCAAAAATAAAGGCTGGAAGCACAGTCATTGTAAAGACAAAGAAATAGAACCTGGGCTATTCCATCCTCTCATTCTACCATACCACTTGGGAGTTTTTATTTATGTTTCTAACTTTTCAACAATGAGATGTTAATCAATCCTGAAGAACTGAAGAACAGGACTTTGTTGCAATGTCTGGAATTTACTGTGAAATGGGATTGTTGTGAATTTCTGCCAAATTTTACGTTTAAGATTTATCTTATTTGTATATCTGCTGTTTTAACCAAAAGAAACTTTTCAAAATTAACAGGAATAAAAAGTGCTCTGCGACCAGCTTTGAGGGAAGATAGAACAACAAATGCGGCTTTGTCTATTGATCATGATGAATAGGCAAAGATCAGTATTTACGAAGTCTGATCAATTTACAGAAGACTCAAAACCAGAAACTATAGAGTTTTTATTCATTACTGCTACAGACCACTATGAAAGTATAACCTTTCCCTTTTTTCAAAATAAGCATTAGCGTCATTAAATTCATTACTCCTCGCCCCCCTTTTTTTATTGCTGGCATCATATACACAAAATTCAATAATAGAAATGTTTAACTGTCTGAAATTATTTTCTGGCCATTATCATCATCATTATTATTTATTTCTTAATTACTGAAATAATTTTGTTACTATAGAAGAGGGGAGTATTTTAAAAAATCTACTCCTGAGCTGGGCATGGTGGCTCACGCCTATAATCCCAACACTTTGGGAGGTCGAGGCGGGTGGATCACCTGAGGTCAGGAGTTGGAGACCAGCCTGGCCAACATGGTGAAACCCCGCCTCTACTAAAAATACAAAAATTAGCCGGGCGTGGTGGCGGGCGCCTGGGCTGAGGCTGAAGAATCGCTTGAACCCAGGAGGCAGAGGTTGCAGTGAGCGGAGATTGCGCCATTGAACTCTAGCCTGGGCAAAAAGAGCGAAACTGTCTCAAAAAAAAAAAAAAATGTACTCCTGGTGTAAAATATGCTAGATGCACCACTGATTCAGCTTCCCAACAAGAAGGTCCTAAGAGAACAGAAGGTGAGTCTTCTGGAATAACAAAGCCAACATCGCCACAGGCCTCAACTGCCAGGCTAATGAACTTGGACCACTGTCTCTAGGTAAATAACAGAGAAAATTACCAAGAACTATGACTATCCAAAATGTGAAAACTCAAAGTATCAAAAGCAAAGACACCTGCAAACCAAAGCAGAAGTCAAATAAACTGGAGAAAATATTTTACAAAATAAAGTATGATTGAAGGGTTAAGTTTTATATACAAAGAACTCAAACAAATGGGTAAAAACAATCTCAGGTGCCAGTAGATAACCTGGCAACATACATATAATTCAACATACATATAATGAAATAACAATATATGTTTGCCTATTAGCAACAAAAAAAATGTGTTTTTTTGTTTTGTTTTGTTTTTGTTTTTTTGAGACGTTGTCTCACACTGTCGCCCAGGCTGGAGTGCAGTGGCACAATCCCAGCTCACTGCAACCTCTGCCTCCAGGGGTCAAGCAATTCTCCTGCCTCAACCTCCTGAGTAGCCGGGACTAGAAGATGCACGCCACCATGCCTGGCTAATTTTTGTATTTTTAGTAGAGATGGGGTTTCACTATTTGCCTCAGCTGGTCTCGAACCCCTGACCTCAAGTGATCCGCCTGCCTCGCCCTCCTAAAATGCTGGGATTACAGGCGTGAGCCATCAAGCTCTGCTGCAAAAAAAAAAAAAAAAAAAAAAAAAAAAAAAAATTTAAATAGCGAATCCTAGTGTTGGTGAAGAGGAGAGTAAGGTGTGATACATGCCAACCCACTGCTGGGAGGCATCCCCAAGACACATGACCTTTTGGGAAAGCAGCCCAGGAATATGCTGCAAGGGCCATAAAAATGTTTCAACTTTCAGTTATTTATTTTACCTCTGGAAATCTACTTAAGGAAATACTCCAAAAAATGGAAAAAGTTACATGCACAAAGATGTTAATTATGCCATTGTTTCTAATAACAATAGTAGTGAAAATAGCCCAACTTCCAACAATAGAGGAATGATTAAACAAATTAGGGGCACATCCTTGGGATTGATCATTCAGTCCCTAACTATAAGGGTTAAGAAAGAAACGTGGAAAATTTTGCTATAAGATTAAGGGGCAGGGAGCAGAATAAGCTACGAAAAATATACAGACTTAGGCTAAGAAGAAATATACCAATTTATAAGAGTAGTTGTACTAATATGCATTTCTGCACATTAACTTTATACTGGCTTTGACAAACAATTTAACCCTTTGCTCTCATTTCTCAGTTATTATATTCTATTGCACTACATGCATATTTGTAAGTATCCACAAATCTTTTGAATAAGGTAGAATACAAATTAACCAATTAATTAATAATTCATAGAATCAAGCTGTTTCATTATGATCATAGGGTTATGATGATACCCATTCTTTTTCTTTATTTTCGAAATTTCTGTAGCCTGGTTAGTTTGCTTTTACAATGTAAAAAATATACAGAACACCAAATAAACAAGTAACATAAAGAAATTGCTACCATATCTTACACCTTCAGTGCTCCTTCCTATATTTGATCTGAGAACACAGCACTCTCCAAAATGTCCCCTCAGCTAACGGAGAAATAGGGCTTTCTTCCTGTAGGTTCTGTGAGCTCAGGACTGAAAACTGTTCCCTGAATGGGTTGACTGCTCCGTGAAGACCCCAAGGAACTCTAGAAGCCCAGGAACATTAGTGTAGGACCATTCTGATGACAGACAGCAGCTAGACTCCTGGGGTGGAGGGGCCTTTCCAATATTCAAACAACATGGGTAAGAACAGGATCAGAAAAGAGACTGATGTGGGAACCCTTCCACAAAGAACAGATCAAAGGAGTGAGCCCCTGAGGGCAGAGACCGTGGTATCCATCTTTGTACTCCTTGCTACAAACGTGATGCCTAGTAAAAGAACCCAATAAATGCTGTTGCTAATGGATTCACGTATGCATGCACACATGCATTCACTGTTGGACAAATATTTACAGATGTGCCACTGTTCTAGCCGCAGGTGATTTAGCAGTGAACACAACGAAGTCCCTACCCTTAAAGCAGCTTACATTCTAAGTGAGGACAGGCAGATGATAAACAAATAAAGACATATTGCATCAGGCAGCTATGAGCATCCTGAAGATAAATAAAGCCAGGTAGGGGAAAAGGGAGAGCCCCAGGGAGGCGGGGAGAGGGGTGTGCTGGCTTAGCTGGCCATGGCCTTTCTGCAGGAAGTGAGGGGCTGAGCCATACACAGGCAGAGGATAGGGCACTGCAGACAGAGGGAGCGGCCAAGTGCACAGGCTTTGAGACAGGTGTGTGGGCAGCTTCAAAGGCCAGCAGGAACAGCAAAGTGGCTGGAACAGAGTAAACAAAGAGGAGAATATATCACATATGAGGTCAGTTCCTGCAGAGTTTTTTAGGCTGTTCTTAGGACTTTGGATTTTATGTCACTGAGATAGGAAGCTGCTGGAGGGTTTTGGGTGAGGAGTGTCATAGTCTGGCTTATGTTCTAAAAGGCTCACTCTGCTTCTGTGCGTACACCGGGGGAACAGAAAGCAGGTGAGAAAGGGTGAAAACAAGAAAGATCCATTTTGAAGCTGCTGTAATTGTCCAAGTGAGAGAGGAAGATGGATTTTTTTTAAACTCTCCATTTTAGACTAAGAAAGAAAAATTTTGTATCTGAGAATCCAAGCCCCCTTTAATTATCAAACCCAGAGAGGCACCGAAATGTGACAGCGTGTGACAGCGATCACGTCTCACTCCCCGCCTGAGCTAAATAATTACCTCTTGAAGCCACTTGCTATGTGGGCTCCAGACTAACTGATGCTAAGTAGCCATAAAATGACATATGCTGGACACCATCACTCGTACTCCATAGTTCAACAGTGTAGAGCAATCACTATCCAATGTTATCTCTGTAAACCAGGGAGGATTCCTGTCAAACAACTTTGTGTCAGCCCACTTCCTTATTCCTTTTGTCTTTGAAAACTGCTTGTAACAAATGCCAAACAGAGCACTCCCCAAGGCAACTTGGAAGTGTGTCCTGGGCAGCTGTCCTCAACCTTGGCTCAGATATTAGATCAACAAGACCATGGCTGTCTTTTGGTGTGAGGCACATGGCTTCTTCTCACTCCCACTCTAACCTGGAGCTGCAATCCCTGCTGAAAGAATTGCCCTCTAAAGGCCTAAGGATCTCAGCAAGAGGGAAGTGGGAGGAATCTTCATGCCAGAGATAAAGAGCTGGTCCATGGGCATGTGTGGAAAGCACTGGGGTGGGGCGAAGAAATCTATCTCCTGGGAGGTGTTATCACTACATAAATCCCAGATTTGATCAGGCAATGCAGCCATCTCACTATTTCAGGCTGCAGCTGCTAAGACAGGTGTGAACTGGGCAGACAAACAGGAAGAAGGTCCCAGGTGGAGAACTTGCATTTGGCTTCTGTACCCCAATTCCAGTAATTAACAAAGCAAAAACCTGCCACATTCAGAATGATGGCCCTTCCCAACCAGAATCCTGTTTCTGACAAGTGGTGAAGACACTCTAAACTGCACCGAGTGTATGACAAGGACAATCTTCTGCATATTCCCATTTAAACAGGGATGGGCCAGATGCAGTAGCTCATGCCTGTAATCCCAACACTTTGGGAGGCTGAGGCAGGAGGACTGCTTGAGGCCAGGAGTTCAAGACCAGCCTGGGCAACATGGTGAGACCCGTCTCTATACAAAACACAAAAATTAGCCAGGTGTGGTGGCGCGCAGCTACTCGGGAGGCTGAGGCAGGAGGATTGCTTGAACACAGGGGTAGAGGCTGCCATGTTCGTGCCACTGCACTCCAGCTTGGGTGACAGAGCATGACTCTGTCTCAAAAAACAATAAAGAAAATAAAACAGGGATGAACTGGAGAAACTGTGAAGGTATAGGTGCTGTCTTGCTTAAGGGTGGGGATGATTTAACGAAGGCTAACACAAGGGCCTTGGTTAGTCTAAAGATAATCATGGCAACTAGGTGGTGGTACCAGGAACTAGTGCACCAAATCCCAACCTGCAGCCATAAAGTCTCAGCTCTCACCTATAAAGGGATCCTTCTAAATTCTCTAGATGTGTAGAAATCTTTGACAGGTCTTCTGAAGCCTAGAGGCATCGTATAGACATACAGAAATAGTGTAGATATTGTATAACTATAGATTGATATGTACATATACCATATACATTAGATATATGCTATATATTTACACTTCATGGCTTTTCGGCTTTGTTATCTATCTCCACAAAGTAGGACAAGACAAGCTTGTTTCCCATTTAAGTTTTTCTATCTGTACTGTTCTGCAAATCCGCCAGAGAGTTGCAGGACACTCCTGCTACGGAAAGATTTCTGCCAGGCAGGCTCAGAGATCTGCTCTGTTACTGTTCTATTTAATAACACAAACACACAAATGGGGGCCTTTCTTCTCCATGACTTTCATGGCATGGCTGGGGGCAGAGCTGGGAGGTTTTCACGGCCCATATATCCTCAAACTGCTCCATTTCCCCCCACAAATACATGAAAACCCAGCCACAAGTTTTCATATATTTTTAAGTATCTAAAATTACCTCTCTTTAAACCTTTTACTCACCCTTTCCTGACCCTTTCCTTGTATCCCCCATTCCCTTTCGATTTCTTCACCATCCCTATTTGCCTCCTTTTCCTCACTACCTACCCACCAAGTCCTGCTCTGCTCCCATCCCACTTAAGATTTTCGTGTCTCTTCTGTATCACCCTTAATGATCCACTGAGGCTGTCAGCTTCCTGTTTACCCACAAGCGTTCAGCAGATCCAGCCATCCTACCAAGGGTTAAAGATGCTGTAGTCCTACTGTGCTGCCTCCGACCCAGTTCCTTCCAAAACAAAGCAGGATGACAAGGTGACTCCACGAGAACGGTGTTTGACCTCTATGTGGGTTTTCTGTTTCCAAGGCCACAGCGGGGTACTCTGAAAACTCTAAACTAAAGGGAAAGGAGACCTAGCCTTCAAAACTCTGTATGTATGTGTTTAAAGGCCAAAAAAAAAAAAAAAAAAAGGAACCAATGAGGTTGTCAGAAGGGGATACTCTGCTGTAACTGGTGTTTACCACGACCCACCGGGTGCTGAGGAGGAAGTGGTTGCTATAACCCCAAGGGGGAAACACTCGCTTGAAACAGGAAAATGGAACTCTTACAACTTTCCATTAGCAGCGTTCAAGAAGCCGGCCACACTGGGAAACGCTTGCACAAGCACTCCCCAGAGTCCCTGAGACGAGTGTCAAGACAGTCCAATCACGAAGCACAGATCAGGACACAGATACAGGTCCATGTTTTTTCCAGAACGTCTCAGCACTGGAAAAACTCTCATGATCACTTCCCTTACCTCCAGCAGGCTGAACTTGCAAGGAGCTGTGGGGAGGAGGAAGGAAGGGGAAAAAGGCAGGATGACATATTGGAAAGAATGCTGGGCCCAGTGAGGGTCAGAAGACCTGGGCTTTAGTCCCAGTTCTGCGATTTACTAGTGGTGGAACTTTGGGCAAATTACCCAACCTTCCTGCTTCTCGATTTCTACTTCCTCTATAAAACAGGGATATTGTTTACTGCTCTGCTCACATCCTTGGGCTGCTGTGAGAATCCTATGGAATCCTTCATAGGATGAAACTCATATGTGCTATGCAACTGCTTGTTATCACTGTAAGATTCGAGTCTGCATAAAGCTTTCTTGAGTCCCAGCCTCTTGCTCCTCAAACACATCCTCTCGGCTACACTTTCACCTGTGCACTTCCTCAACCCACCTTACTTGTAATTCTTCCCACACTTCTGTAGAATTTCTGTAGAAGATCCCATAGTCTGGTCAGAGGAGTATAAGCAAGTCTAAATAACCAAAGTGGGGGGAATTCAACCAAATCACTTGACTCTGGGCTCCGTGCTCCCACATTCCTTCCTCTCCAGAGGTGAAGACTTCATCCTCAATGGCTAATTTGCCTGCTTGGAGGCTCAGATTGGCCTGTGTTCTGAGTCATATTTTCCATTTAGTAAAATGAACATCTGGCTGCTGCATGATGCCTTTTGTGTACCGTCACCTAAGCCACAATTACCTGCAAGGTAATTCATACCACTACAGCACGGTGCAAAAACTACAGGGTTGGTTTGGGATGGTGAAAGTCAGCCATCTTAGTTTCAATCTTACATGCAAATTCTGATGAAGAAAAGCCACTACCAGCAGGTCCACACACACTCACAAAGAACTCATAAATTATTTTAATCCAAGCGTTCAAAGGGATCTTGGGTCCCAGGAACCATCCTGCTGTTTCATCTCAGTGAGAGGCAAGATGGTTAAGGAAAAACAGCTCTAGTTTCCTCCACCCCCCCAATCCCCCTACTGGTGTGACCTTGACCAGGCCACCCAACTTTCTAAAAACCTTGGCTTCCTCATCTGCAAAATAGGGATAATAACAAGACATGTCCTTCCCGGCTCCCTGGGTTATTATGGCAACCAAGTGAGAAAACAGATGTGAAAGTGCTTTGCAAACCACAAAACACCATCCAAGTGTGAGGTATTGTTATCTAGCAAAAGTGCCTTGAGAATAACACAGAAATCTGGAAGTATTTTAATTCGTTAATGGACTTATACCACACCTTGACTTAAAAAGGACGTAGGGTAACTGCCTGGAGGAATTCTGAAATAATTTCCAAATAAGTTTATCCAAGCAAGTTGCCAAAACAATCCACTGAATTGGGTAGTAGGCTTTTGGATAATAGGAAAACTGCAGATCGCTGTTCTTTATTCTTATTTCACCTTTTGAGCTCTGAAAAGAACTGGAAGGACCATATTGTGTTGTCTTTTACGCAAGAACTAAACAGTCTCTTTGTACCCTCCACACCCTCCCTATTCTCACTTCCATCCCCTGAGCACCTGGGAAGCACCTCCTTCTCCAAACCTGCAAACCCTCTTCCCAGAGCCCAGGCTAGCTTGGAAGCCTGGAGCAATTTGAAACGCTGTCCTACGATCTTGAGGCCAAAGGCATCCCCATCATCCTTCCAAGAGGGTGTTACCCCCAGGGACAGCAGGAGTTTCCAGAACACACAAAGACTTATTCTGCTCACAAGGATATTTACCAAATCAGCCCCACAAGAATTTGCCAGGATCAGGGCAGAAGAACAGAGCTGGGACAGCCTTCTGATTCACTGCCTGGCAGATTCACCCTTCTCTATTATTAGCAACCCAGGCACGATGCCACCAGGGCTGGGGAGAGACCTTGGTGTCAGAGTAGAGAAGGCAGGAAGAGGTGTGTGTGCAGAGGGGGAAGTACACAGAGCTGCCTGAGGTTTCCTCCAGAGAGAGTGAGCAGAGGGGTGGGTTAAAGCCTTTTCCCCTTCCTCCTTAGTTCTCTAACCTCCTGTGAATCTCAGACAAGCCCAGCCCCAGGATCAGAAGCACTGGAACCCAGATCCACCCTGAATATTGCTGGAGGTTCTCCCTCTTCCCCTTAAGGGCCCAGCTCAGAGCTGCACAGCACTGCCTCTGCCGGATACCACTGGACTCTGGGCTGTGCCAGAGGCTGCAAGATGTAGAAGCATAGAGAAACCGATGGGAAAGGTGGAGAATCTCTCTTCCCATGGCAACAATGCAACTTACTGCAGCCCTAATGCACATGTGTTCCCTCCTCATAACAATGACTACCACTGAAAGAGCACCCATTACATACATCACAGGGCGTTTGCCTCCTGTTATAGACAGGAAGACAACCGTGTGGAGGCTCAAGAGGCTGCCCTGGAGAAGAACGTGGCTAATGCCGACTGAGAGGGACAGGACTGAAGGAGGAGATGAGCAGCTTCACCTTCATGCATCTTGTATTATTTCACTTGTACAGGTATTTCACGTGCATTATTTAGCGTGCTATATCAAGCTTGTACAGGCATTACTTGAATACATTGAAAACCATGAAATGAAGAAATTAAAAAAAAAGGCATGTTGCCAATCAATAGTAGAGTCTAGATTTGGACAGATTTGTCCAACTCCAGAATATACTCTCTGGCCACACCTCCACAATTTGTCCAAATACCAAACCAGGACATGGATGCTAACAAAGACTATTTTTCTAATATTATTCATACGAAGAATTTTACAAAATAACCAATAACCAAATAACATTTGGTTATTAAATATGATAAATGTGGCCTATGGAAAATAAAATGACACAAAATGAAAACTGGCTGCCATGCAAACTTAGGAGAGGGCAGAGGAGCCACAGTGACCCCAGACTCACTTTCCCTAATGGGGGAGGAAAATCAAATCCCCTGCAGACGGCTACAGACCTCAAATAGAGCGCTGCCACCAAGGGCAGAGGCCGAGCCCCTGGAGCAGGCTGATTAGTCTAGTCTAGTGGTTAGGAACATGGTCTCTGGAGCCAGGCTAAGTGTGAATTCTGGCTCTGTGCTTCATAGTTGTGACTTCAGGCAAGCTTATTTGTGCCCCATTGGTTTCCTCACCTGTGAAATGAATTTGGGACACTGTGTGGATTAAAATGTAAAGTGTCTACCACTAAACACTACCTAAGTGTTCATTATTATTATCATTATCAGTCCTGGCCAGAGAGAAAAAGGGAGAATTGTCTATTCCAAAAGGAGCCAGGACTGGGATAAGGCTTTGGTGAGCTTTTTACGTGGTCTTGACAACGGTGTTCATGATAGGCTTATTCTAGGCTGCTCTCTGCTCTCAGGAAGGAGGTTTCCTGTTTGAAGAGAAGGCCTCCCAGGAAGTGACAACAGAGGTATCAATACTCCCAGCAAGAGAACCACAGGCCCAGAGTCGATGTCAGAAAGAGGGGCATCTCAGGGAGCACGCCTCTGCAGAGGGCTACTGATGAGGACAAGACCACATGGTTGCCTAGAGGGCAGGCCTGTGGGGAAGCACTGACGCCAGCACTCAGGCTGGGGAGTCCTGGGGACAACTTCTGCAGAGATTGGTGCTCATATCCCAAAGAACTGGGTGCCTAAGATAGAGCTCCCTGCCTCCCAATATCTCTTCCTGCAGGTGTTTTGTTCCAATGGCTGACATCGTCTATTCAGAATTTTTTAAAATGTCCCTTTGTTTCCATTTGTAAAAAGGAATTAAAATGTACCAAAATTCCAAAGAAAATTGCCCCTTTTCAAATGTGGCTCCCTGTCTCCCCGCTTCCCTTTTCTGCTTTTGATCTTATTTAAAATTTCTGACCTAAAAGTGAACTCTGATATTCCATGCTCTTGGAGTTTTGGGAGGACCCTGACTTCAGAAGCGGAACTCCTGAGTTCTTCTGGTTCCAGCTCTGCAGCTAATTTGGAAACCCCAAGAAAGTTGTGTCACGTCTGTCTCAGTCCAGAAAATGGAAAGATTAACCACATAAACTCAAAAATACTATCTGGCTCTGAAATTCTGTGTTCTTGGGATAGTCTCAAAAAAGCTGAGTTGTGGGGACTAACCTAAGTCGATATTCTGCCTCCCTTTTGAACTGATGTTTAAAGGAGAAAGACGATAAAAGAATGTTTTCCTCATCAGTCATTCAAGACTATACTTAAAATTACATTTTGCAGAAATAAAAGCAGTATTTTTAATGCTAGGAAAAAGCCTAAAAGGGTGACTACGGGTGATTTTCATTTCTTTATAGTTTTCTGTATTTACCCAATGATCTACAATGGACATGTCACAGTTTAAAACTCAAAGGTTATTGCTCTAAATTCGATTTCGCTGGGGAGAAGGTTAGGAGTCTGGCTTCTGAAAGCGTCCTTTTCACCAGTGAAACTGCCCTCACTCCCAACCCTGCAGCAAACCCGGGAAGAGTTAAAGCCCAGGCCAGGCGGAGAGGGTGAGGAGAAAAGGGAACTGCAAAAAGCCTCAACACCCAGTAGATTTCCTGCTGCTGCTGACACCTTGGCCCAGCGTCTGCGCCTCCGACCAGCTTAGGGAGACCAACCACACCTCGATCCTAACACATCACCTGTGAGAGCAGGGTCAACTCTCCAGCGGCCTCAGATGGCCTCAAACTAAGCTTGGGGCGGGGTTTTCAATCCTGAAAGCCCAGAACTGAGCCTCCAGGCAGCGCAGCGCCCGCTACCACGTGAGCACGGACCCACCTCCCCAGCCTTTCCATGACGTGACTGCTGGGGCGGGGAGGGGGCGGGGCACACCCAACTGCCCAAATCAGCGCGACCCCAAAAGAGCAAGCGAGTTCCTGAAATTCCTTGAGATTTGAAAGACAGCTTAGAGATCCTAAGTCCCTTTTGGCAGAGAGCGGGGAGGTAGGGAAGCCTGAGGGCATCCCAGAACCAGCAGGAGGAACAGAAATGTGTCAGCTCTTTCCCCAAGAAAGTCCATGCTGAATGTGTTAGGTAGGGTCCTTTTCCGGGACCAGCTGGTGAACCGATGTGAAGAGTCGGCTCTAATGATTACTTGTATTAAGTTATCCACGATTCTTATGAAAAAGGAAAGCAAATATCCCACAGTACAAGGAGGAAAGAAAAGGGGGCCCCAGGCTTTTCAGCAAGGGCATTTGGGAAGAGATGGATATTGATGATAGGGACTTTTCAGAGACCAGGCTCAGCCCACTTGGGATGCAACTCAGGAAAGTCAGATCGAGGGAACCAAACCAAGGTACTGTTGGCCAAGAGACATTTTAAACGCTTTTTCTCACCAGGATTCATGAAGCCCTTTTGCCTTGAAGCCCATAGGGCACAGGAGAGCTACCCTGTCCCTGGGACAAACGGGAAAATGTTCAGCCCCATCCTGGGTGAATGCAAGACCTCTGCCGCCCCCAGCACAGACACCTTGTGACTACCCTAAGTGGATGCGTTCTTTCACGTTGCTAAGAAAAAGTCCGCAGCTATGAAGTGGTCAGCCTCTGAGGTCCAGTCATTGCCCTGACAAGACTTTGAGATGCATGCTCTCTGAAACTCCCCTCCCCTCACCTGGCAAAAATTATTCATGCCATCCTTGACAGCCTTTCAGCTGAGCGCCTTGGTCAGAAAATTAACCACCTGCCTCTTCTCACCATGTCAAACCCAGTGGTCTGGTGAGAAGACCTAACGTGGGATGCTTCTCAGTCCACAGACAGTGTTGCTGGTTCCCAGAGGCCAGATTGTTCCTTTCTTCCTAGCCTGTGAATAACACTCCCACCTAGAACCAGCCCTTCTGCTCTTGAGGGGTTACACTTCATTTGCCTTTGATTTAGCCAGAAAGTTTACCATTGCAGACACCCCCATCTGTAAAATTGGGCAGAGAAGGCAGGGAAAGCAATTAATATGTGTTGAGTGTGTTCTCTGAGCCTACCATTATGCAAGAGAGCTTGTGTCCATTCTCTAAGTTGGTCTTCACAACCACCCTGGCAAGGGCACAGAGTTGGTAAGTGCAGAAAATTTGATAAATCCAGAGCCCAGATCCAACCCAGGCCTTCCCTATGCCAGGCTGCTTTCCTGCAATCGCCTGGGGCATACAGAAAAATACCTACATTGAGGTAAAAGGTTTGATTTAAAAATTAAATAGAATCATTTTCTTTTAAAGCCCAATTTGCATATTTTTGCATTGTGCAGATTTGGATCTGTGCTTCATCCTCTCCCACCTGCAACAACATTTAAATGCCTCAGCCTGGGCACTAAAAAAGGGAGCAAATGCAGGTCTACTAGCTGGCCATGTTTTTGGCAACCCTGCAAAACAAAATTTCCAACTCTCCAGATGATACCCCCGCCTCCTCCAAAACAAATGCCTGTACTCCAGCATCTGCCACTCAGGAGTCCAAGCTGGGAGTTCAGACACTGCTTATAAGCTCATAGGCTGAATGAGGGCATTACATAAAAAGGCTCAGAGCTATGTGGAAGCAGTGTAGGAGTGATGTCAGCAGTCCACCTAAAGGCCTGGCTGAAGAATTTCTCAGCCTCCTAAACGATCCCCAGGCAGCTGCCACCATCTCATCTCCAGTAGTCAAAGGACCACTACTAGCTGAAGGCTGGGAGGGCAATGCAGTGGTCCTTGACCTTGGCTGCACATCAGTATCACCTGGGAGTTTTACAACCATTGTTGCCTGGGTCCCCCCCACCCCACCCTGAGATTCTGGCTTAGTTGGTGTGGAGTGTAGTCGAGCACAGGGATTTATTTGTTAAGCTCCCACATGTTTCCAAAGTACAGTCTTGGCAAGAACCACTGGACTAGTGTTTGGTCAAAGTGGCCCAAAAGAGCTAGGAAAATATAAATAACATTCAGCAGGCCATTCAGGGTTCCTGAGAACAGAGAATGACCGAAAGGACTTCTGTGTACTGGCAGTGAAAGTTGAGGTAGCAAGATAGAGCAAAGGGTTTGGAGCAAAGCAAGCAGAAATTTGAGTCCTAGCTCCAGCATTTTGCCCACCATGTGACCTGGGTAAATCCACTCATTCATTCTGAGCCTTAGTTTCCTCACCTGTAAAATGAGGCTGCTTCCCTTGCTGGGCTGTGCTAGGAATTAGCTGCACTAGGGCATTGCCTGGCACATACAAGGTCTTCCGTAAGTGACACTTATGATTGTTAATAAACAAATTGCACCTGCGATTGACTGGTGTTTGGTATGAAGAGAGGCTGTGGGCCGACAGTACCCTTCAGAGGGGACCCCTTTAGTGAATGAGATTCAGACTTCCTTGGGGAGGAGCTGTGGAAGATAAAAGAAGCTGAAAGTGGTATAGGAGACAGGCAGGGCAGCCACTGCAGCATCTGGGGCACCTCCAGCCTTTGTTCTCCATCTCTAGTCCCTTTTTCTCTGCAAGCTGAGCCTCAGGAGGAGGTGTGTATTTACAGGGAGAGTCCAGCTGTATTTGGCCACGTTCTACCTACCAAAGTGGGTGGCAATCAGACTGGATTGTGTCACCCTGGATTGTGTCATCCCAAGCAGCTCTGCCCAAGACAGGTCTGTCTGCCCACAGACTCACACCTGCCTTCTCCCTCCTACTTTACACCATGATGCTCTGAGGGAAGCCAGGCCCTAGAGGGGCAGCCAGCACTGCAACCTGTCACTGTGCTGTCCACGCTTGCATAAACCTGGGTGGAAGATACAGACCCTGGGAATGTGTGACAACTGTCCCAAGGCAGAGAGGGCTGGGAAATCCCAACTCTGCAACACTTCCCCCTTCGTGCTTTGAGCAGCCCAGCATAAAGGAACCCACTGCCTACATGATTCTTTCTCCTTTTCCTTTTCTCTCCTTTCTCCCTTAACACCTGTAGAGTTGATGGAGCTCTTTCTCATCCATTATTTCTTATGATGTTCAAAACAGCCCTGTGAGGCAGCTGACTGCAGGGACTAAGATGACCTGGATTCACCAGTAAGAAAAGAGAGGCTCAGGCAGATGCCATGACTTGCTCCCGGTCACAGGACTCATCAGAAACAGGATTTGAACCCATGTATAAGTACCAAGAACCCATTCTTCTCCACCATGCTATGCCCCATGACCCCCTACCCATGTCAAAGGCCCTCCTGCTTGCTGTGTAGTATAAGCCATCTGTGAAGTGGAGACGGTGGTGGGGGAAGGGGAGTGTAGACATGCAACTAATCTAAGCTCTAGCTGAACTCAGAGTCCCCCCGACTTGATGCTCCATTCTAAAACTGAGTTTGAGCAACATATCATTCCCTCTTTTCTATGCCTCTCTCCTTTCTTCATCTGAGAAAATGGCAAAGCCAGCTACCCAAGGACAGGCTGGAGGAGGACTCAAAATCAACCACCAAACATCTTACAACATCTGTGCCTCAGAACACAGCTTTCATCTTACCAAACTTCACTTTAAAGAACCTTCATTGCAAAGAGACTTTGTTCAATTGCCAGGCCAAAGTGGGAAATATTAAATTCCAGTCAAAGAAGGCATGGATATCCTACTAATTCCCTGAGGCATGTTCCATATTGACAAACCATCTGACTTTCTGAGTGTCAGGGAAATTTCCAATCCAAAGAGTATATGAACTTCCGTAAGTAGAAAAATAGCCTCTTCACAGCACCCAATTCTCTGCCACCAAGAATTCTCTCTCACTTTTCGCATGCAGTACTGACGTTGGGGCCATTAGGAACAAAACGAAGGGGAAGGAAATGGCACCAGTCCAGGTGTTACCAAAAGGATATGTGAAAGCAAGTGTAGAATCACCCCCAAGAAACTCAAAGTAGAAGAAGCACTTGCTCATCTGTTACCAGATACTCACTGTCCAGCTGGTCAGCCTAGTGCATGCTTCCAGAAGGAGACCAGCACCAGCCAGGAAGCAGAGCAGTCAACCTGTGCACCCCACCATCCTCCCTCGAAAGCCTGCATGGAAGGCCTGCATTTAGATTCACAGAGCAGCTATTCTTTCAATGAGCATAGCAGAGCAGGACAGAGCAACGCTTTTTTTTTCTTTAACCAGGGAAGGGGACCCACAGAGGCAGTACATACAAACCTGAAATCAGACTTATTCTAGAACTGGGGTCTCTTAAAAGCCCTTCTTCTCAGGCACAGGGTCCTTTCCACAATAGAGAACGCTGGTGAATCAGCCCTGGGAAAGGTCAGCTACCGAAATGCAGATGAATGCGTGAAAAGATCTCAGGCCTTGTGCTTTTCAAATGATATCCTCATATGTTCTTTCATTTGCTCTGCATGGAGACTCCAGAAGGTAAGCAGTCACTCACATGTAACTTACAGGTAACAAAACCCAAGTACAGAGGGCCCCAAAGACGTGCCTAGAGGCACACAGCAGGGACCAGAGTCCAAATCTGCCAAGGCCACTGAGCTGCTCTGCCCATCATGGAGGGCCCCCGCCTGCCTCCAGCGCTCCACCGTTCACACCCCTGGGTCAGCATTCCCAGGGTGGCAGATGCTGAACCCACAATCAGCAGACTCACAGGTCCTACATAGGGAGAGTGGAATGGGGTCAGGAAAAACCATTGCTTTCCTTTTCCCTTTGAATGACTGAGTAGACATTGAAGCCAAGGTGGGGAATGAAGGAGTTGGCCTCTGCCCCAAGAGGGAAACAGCCCTTGAACGGGAACAACACAGTAAGAGATTTATCCAAGAGTCCCTGTCTTCAGAGCTACCTCCCTACACCTCCATCTGCGGACGCCCCTTTCAAAACTCAACCTGTCCTCTTGCCATCCACAGGATATTTTAATTTCCTTAGAATGTAGCACTTCAAAATTCAGCTCATGCTGAGCCCAGTGTTCAGCACCCTGGCTCCACGCATGCCCGCTCTGCCCCACCCCTGCCCCTAAGTCCTGGTAACATTGACCCACTCACCATTTCCCGGTCCCGCCACATTCTCTCTGGTTTCCTGGCCATTGCTCACGTGGACCTTCAACTTGGAATCATCTTTCCCCCTCTGTCCAGCCACTGAAGTCCAACTCAACAGTAAAGATGTTATTGACTGTCCCCTCTCCCACAGAGCCTCCACAGATGAGCTCTGGGCCTCCCAGCAGGCCCCAGGGCAGTAGCTGTTCCTCCCTGTCTGCACCCACACGGCACTGCACGGCCCTCACAGGCCTCCCTGCAGCCTCTACCCAACAACTCTGTGATCTGATTGCATGTCTCTGTGACCAGTGACACCTCTACGTCCTCAAGGGCAGGCACCAGGGCTTGCTGGGCTGGAATGTTCAGCATGTAACAGGTGTTTAGTTCATTGTTTATAAAATGGACACATGAGTTAACTAATTAAAAGCTCCACAACATTGTACAAGGAAAAAAATTCCACTTTCTCATCCATGAAGCTCTGGAGCTGGGGAAATGAAGCGGCTGGCTGCTGAGTGCCGCGGTGAACTGCCGGGCAGCACAAGGAAGGTTCTGAGCCAATGAATGTGATGCAAGACAAGGAACTGAGGATGGGGGAGGAAAGGAGAAAGAGTGAGGGAGAAGAGGAGGGGGATGACGAAGATTCCAACCTGAGACATTATTGCAGAAAGCAACCCCAGGTTAACAAGGCAAGTTGCTAAAGGGAAGGGAATGGCAGATAAAGCCCCCCCGCCCTAAAAGGCTTACCAGGGCACTTCAGCAGAACCCAAGGGAAAGCCATGTGGGCCAGCAGGCTTCCAAACCAGTTCTGTCTGCTCTAATTAGGCCACGGGGGTGGGTGGGCAGGGGGCAAATCACAGAAGCATCTGCTCTTGAATAAACAGTGAGGCTCTGGCTGGCTGAAGAATGTCTCCAATTCCCTAGTCACCCAGTGGGCCTAATTTCATTCCTGGACATGTCTAGTATAGATTGAAAGGGAAGCCATAGTCAGTTTCAAAAGGAAGTGGAAAAATTCCCTGGGGTTCACTGAGATACCATTATTAGATTGGGGTCCCCAGGAGCATTTCTTGTTAAGTGCCAAGTCCAGAGTTTGGCCTTGGGGAAATGGGGGAAATTCAAAAGGATCAAACCCCACAAACTCCCTTTAGCTCAGTGGGAAAAACCCAAAGCTCCTGCCCTGCCTCTGTGCATCCTCTGGGGCCCTGAACCTGCGTCAGCCTGCGGTGTAACGTGCCCTCCATCCCAGCACAGACATAACACAACATAAAACTCATTAAAGACCAGAGGACTCCGTACCTATCTGGCACTAAAAGGAGATCTCCTGCCACATGTCTCCCATCTGGATTCTTTCATGAAAGATCACGTGTAGCTGTGCACAATGTTGAAAAAGGGCATCCCAGAGGGTTTGGGTGTGTGTCCATTTTTCCTAAGGCTTGTCCTGGGGTGCCAAGTGTGCACATGCCACCGTGCCCTGGGGGCCACATATGGCTGACTTATCTGGCAATGGGAGGGGACAGAGCAGAACTGGAGGTAGAGAAAAACGTGCAGGGAGAGTGAGTTATTGACAAGAGGATTTGACTGTGCTGTGACAACAGAAGTCCCCTGGGTCTTCAAGCCTCAGGCTGGGATGCTATAATCTGGAACGTCCAGGGAGTGACATCACCAGGTGCTGGCAGGGACTAACGTCCTGCCTCACTGATGTGGCACAAGTCATTTGCTGCCTTGGGTCTCTAGTACTGTATATTTGTAGTCAGTGAGCAAAAAGGAATATTTAAAAAAGGAATCTTTCTATAGCGTCATTTACACTTGGGCCAAAATAAGATCAGAGTGGAACAAAATAAACTCTGGTCAAGAAGAGAAGGCAGAAATAGTGCAGAATGCTGCCAAATATTTCCACCATTAGATATAGAACCGTAAATTATTCATAAGAGAGCTCTTCAGAGTCATGAGCCTATGGCTTCCATCCTCGGATGAAAACAAAAATCTCACCCGCTGTCCACAATGAAACAACCAAAAGTGGGCCTTAAAGGGGAACACTAGGGTTTGGAGTCTTCTGTGCCATCTGCCCTGCCACATCACACCCTGATCCCTTGTTTCCAGCCTCCAGCTCAGAGGCCAACATAGGAACAACCTCTACCCTCTGTCCCTGGAACAGCTTTTTCCACTGAGACCAAGGGTGCTGCCCGCTGTAAAGGAACATGAATAAGCTCAGAAACCACATCTGCTTTTGCACTTGTCAACTTGAGGCTGGCAAAACTGAGGGGTTCCATGAAACTGCAGCCCCAGCAGTTCCAGCACTGTAGGAAGCACTTACCTAGAGACACAGTGCCCTCCTGCCCTCCTGTGGCCTTGCTTGGCACAGAGAGGCCACACAGATACCAGCTGTGGGAAGGAACTTTAGCTGGGCAGCATCGCCATTGCTCCTCATTGTCAAGGGGCCTTTTGCATGTGGCTCTCTACTCAAGACCACAGAGATGAAGGTAAAAAGATTAAAAAGATACTGCTTCCGAGTTTCCTCAAGGAGCTCACCAACTCCCCCAGGCATCTGGGGAGGAGGAAAGAGCAGCTCCTACAACCTCAAGAGTCTTTGCCAGGACCAGCCAAGGGAATCTCTGTAACAACTATTTTTAAAAAGAAACAGGAGAAAGCTCCCAATTGCCCTAAGTTTTCCTTAGGATAAATACACCCAAAGTAGAGGCCATACCAAGTCTCAGGCCCAAGCCTCTGGCAAGAAAAAACAAATGGGCTTAGCACTTCTGATACGGTTCACACTTCTGATGGGGTTCAGCAATGATTAAGCCCCTGTGAATGGCAAATAGTGATATTATCATACAAGAGATCCCTGCAGCCCTGGAGGGTTCCAGAAAAGAGCAGAGCCTTTTAAACTGCAGCCCCCTATATATGGCAGGTACCATGCTGGCACTGGAAATGCAAAGATGAATTAGACAACATCCCTCGGGGAGCTGTTTTGCAGAGCTGTTCCGGGAAACTCAGAATGTAACCACCCCCACTCCTAACCGCCCCCCATCAGGATTGTCTCGTGTGTTCAGGGTCCCACAGAACCCAAGCCAAGAGTCACCCCCACTCTGTATCTTTGGCATTAGATAGTAATGAGGGCCCAGAGGAGAGGACAGAAAAGGAGGTCCTCCATCTGCAAAGCAACCCTTGAGAGCAGCAGCCCAGCTGCTCGGGGCCACTGCCCAAAATGCTAATAAAGCCAGTCACAATTAGCAGGCTACTCAGGGGCTGTCCAGGCCACAGAGCTGCTGCCACAGTCAGCTGTGCCAGAGCAGCCTGCTGAGTCCCAGGCAGAGCTTTTATGCTAGAACTTTCTCCTTCCCCTTTCACCTGGCATTTGGAATCCCACCAACAATCTTTGTACCCTTCTCTCTGCCTGACCCACAAAACCACCCAAGGATGCTGGTAGGACTCTCATTGATAAAGTCAAAGACAGATGGGTAGGGATAGGGATGAGAATTGGGAGAAGGGTCCAGAAAAAATGATTTGGACTCTTTTTGCTCCCATTACCAACCACTCCATTTTCCCCCACAACAAACAAGTGCTTCCCCACTTTACTGACATCTGGATTCCACTGGCTAGTTCCACTAGCTTGGAAGCAAGTTTGCTCTCCGACCTCTTTAGGGTATTCAGCAGATGGTGATCAACACAGCCCTCTCCAAGGAGAGACGTTTAGCTTTATGAAAATTCCTAAAGAAAGCCACTGGGATATGTTTTTGTGCCAAGACATCTGACAACTGGCCTATTTTCAAAGTTCCAACCAATAATCTCTCAAAAGCACTCTACCCACAGACAAAGGGGCAATAATGAAAAAAGTAATGAGGCCAGTATTATGTTTTTGCTTTTCAAACAAGCCAGAATTTACTCATCCAAATAAATAATATTCTCTTCAAAGCCTACCCCCTTAGAAGGCTCTGTGCTGATTCCACTGGGGCTGTGTTTTCTCAGAACATTTTTGGAAAGTCCTGTTGTGGAACAGCCTTTGTTTCCCAGAAAGTGTCCAGGATAAAGTTAATAAGCATCCAACCAGCAGCCGCTACTGCGGGCCAGGTACTGTGGTAGGCCCAGGGAAGGGGAATTCTATAGGTAAATACAACAAGGTCTCTCCCTGGCAAGATGCTCACTATCCTGGTGGAGAAAGGAGGAGAAGGTTTTTGTGGGTTTTTTTCCTTTGTCAGAAGGTTTTATTTATTTGTGTGTGTGTGCACGCATATGTGTTTGTGTACTTTCAAGTTCAGAGGTACATGTACAGGTCACACAGGTAAACTTGTGTCATGGGGGTTTGTTTTACAGATTATTTCATCACCCATGTATTAAGCCTAGTACCCATTAGGTATTTCTCCTGTCCTCTCTCTCCTCCTACCCTCTACCCTCCAAAAGGCCCCAGTATCTGTTGTTCCCCTCTATGTGTCCATGTGTTCTCATCATTTAGCTCCCACTTATAATAACATGCAGTATTTGGTTTTCGGTTCCTGTGTTGGTTTGCTGAGGAGAATGGCCTCCAGCTCCAACCATGTTCCTGCAAAGGACATGATCTCATTCCTTTCTGTGGCTGCGTAGTGTTCAATGGTGTATATCTACCACATTTTCTTTATCCAGTCTACCACTGATGGGCATTTGGGTTGATTCCATGTCTTTGCCATTATGGAATAGTGCTGCAATGAACATACACATGCATGTGTCTTTATAATAGAATGATTTATATTCTTTTGGGTATATATCCAGTAGTGAGATTGCTGGACTGAATGGTATTTCTGTCTTTAGGTCTTTGAGGAATCGCCACAGTCTTCCACAGTGGTTGAACTAATTTACACTCCCACCAACAGTGTATAAGCATTTCTTTAAGGAAGAGAAGGTGTTTTGAACACATACCATCAGCCAGGCACCGGGCAACAGCTTTTGACATGTTACATTTAATATGGACCCCAAAATCCTCTTAGATGTAGACAACCAGGCTCAGAAAAGTTAAAGTGACCTAGCCAAAGTCACACAACAAAGAAATTCTGAGACTCGTCCTGATCTGGGGCTGTCAGGCTCCCAAACTGGTCCTCTCATCCCCACAGCAGCCTGCAGTAAACACACTCTCCAGGGCAGGAGGCTGAGGCAGGATAAGTCACTCCTCCTACGTCAAGCACTCACCTCCTGTTTACCCTTTCATCAAGAGGCTCTGACAAGCCAGTGGGCAGGGAGAGTTTCTTTAGATATAAAACAGGACTTTTTATAACCCTAGTATTTACGTCAACTGAGAAGGACAGACACTCAGACACAGTCGCACACACTTCACTCACACACAGGACCGTCGATTCAACGTGTCCACCTACCTCACAAGCAGGCAGGGAAATCAGGCCTGCATCTCAACACGTCAAAACTAGTTTCCTGCAATAGCCAAAGGGTGGAAGCAAGCCAAGTGCCATCGGCAGATGACTGGATAAACAAAATGTGATATAGACACACAATGGATTATCATTCAGCCTTAAAAGGGAAGGAAATTCTGACACATGCTACAACAGGGATGACCCTTGAACACATTATGCTCCATGAAATAAGCCAGACACAAAAGGACAAATGTTGTATGACTCCACTTATCCCAAATACCGAAAATAGGCAAATTCACAAAGACAGAAAAGTAGATTAGTGGTTGTAGGGACCTAGGAGAGAAGGGAGAGGGATTATTTAATGGGTAGAGTTTCAGTTTGAGAAAATGAAAAAGTTCTAGAGATGGATGGTGGTGATGGCTGCGTGACAGTGTGAATGGATGTAATGCCACTGAACTGTGCACTTAAAACGGTTAAAATGGTGAATTTTATGTTATGCACACTTTGCCACGTTTTTTTAAAAAAACCTCGTTTTTTTTTTCTCTTTGGAAATATGGATGTATAATCTCTTCCTCAAACAAACTCTGGGCACATGCATATGACCAGTGTCTTCTATTCTCTTCCCAGCCTCAGCTCATGAGGCTTCAGATGACAGAGGCAGGAGCCGTGCTGGGGTGGGGCCTGGCTGGGGGGGGCTCTGCACGCACAGTAAGCAGGCATTCTAAAATCGGCCCCAGAAAATCCCCCAAATGCAGCACAGAACGCCTTAGACTGGCCTGAGTCAACAGCAGGAAGGGGAGGGCCCAGAATGAGCAGCCGCATCCCCTCCCCTGAAATTTGCAAAACAGTATTTTGGCTAGTGCATTTGGCCCAATATAGAGCAGAGCAAAAAATTTTTATGGAGGAACAATGAAAAGAGACTGCTAGTCCTAAGACTGAGGTCTTTAGGAGAACTTCATTCTCTGACCCATTTCAACTTTCCCTAATAAATAACAATGCTGTAATGCCAAGCAGTCTATCATGCCACCTTAGCAGCTGTGCTCTGCTCCCAAATGTTCTGTTTATGTCTCCCCATCGTGTCATTGTGATGGGTTCAATTTTAAACTACCCCAAGCTAACAGCAAATCTCCCAGAGCTCTGGAAGCAGCTCTGTGTTGCGTGGGCCCTAATCATGAAGGTGGATTCAGTGGTCACCCAGGGCCCACCTGGAGTCTGTAGCACTCTTTTTCCTCTGGGCTCCCAGGTACCTGCTGAACCCCACATGGGTGCCTACAAAGGTCCAGTGAAGAAAAGTTAAGAGCCCCAGAAAAACAAAGATAAAACGCCTGGGAGGGAATCAGTATTTATCAAGGGCCTACTACATGCAAGGTGTCATGTATTTATTTTTCCTGGAGCCTTCGAAACCCTGTAACTTTCAAGTTTTATACATGAGGAAATGGAAGAAATTCAGCAATATGTCCAAGGAGCAGAGCTAGGATTCAACTCTAAGTCATCTGACTCCAAAGCTTACACTCTTTCCATTACACTAGGCTGCCTCTCAAAATCATGTGGGTTTTTTTTTTTTTCCTGGTTCTTGTTTTTTATAATCCTGCTTGCCTGGCTTCTAAACTTCTCCAGCTTTTCCATAGGCCCTAGCCCAATCCAACTTTCCATTTGGGTAAAAGGAACATCATCCCAGCTGCTATGTCCCGTCACATGAAATGGCGGGAACACATTTCATAAACACAAGTTCAAAAGCCCCTTTAAATAGATAGGAAAGTGGAAATTATTTTTAAGGGGGTAAGCTTCTAAAGAAAGCATTCCCATTCTGCAGCCCTGGACTTCTTAACGTAAACCACCAGGTCCAATTCTCACCCTACACTGCCACAGAACAGCTGACGCTAAACTTGGGCTCCAAAGCCTCTGTCTTCCTCCAGAGAGCCTGGCAGTCTGTGTAATAAGTGTGCTGGCTATTTCTGAGCCGGCCACTATAAGGGAAAGCCACCCCCAAATCACCAGTTTAGTCCCAAGAATGAGAGCTGAAGGTAGCATGTCACGCAGGGGATTTACTCTTCAAATGTAGAATCGTTAGTGCTCAAAACATAAATACTCAGGTTTGAAGAACATACCAACTTCTTTAAAAAAAGAAAAGGGTAAAAAACTCCCCCATGTAACTGTGAATATACTCTCATTTCTCCTTCTCCTCCTTTCCTGACAAGAGCCAACAATCAGCAGACAACAAAATCTCAACTTCTGGCTCCTAAGTCCACAGCTTTCAGCTTTTTCCTGGGCCTGGGAACTCTTGCCTCAAACAAATCCCTGATGAGCTGCTTCAAGTGTGATGGTAATAAAGTTCGGCTGCTCAGGGAGCAAGGCAGGCATGTGAGTCGTGGCTTGGGTGCTTCTGTCCTCCAGGGTGGCCCAGAAGCCCTTGAAGGTAGCACATTACAAGAGCCACTTCTGGTCAACTTCAGTGAGCAGACAGCACCCAGCTCTGCTTTCTCAGGAGCAGGACTGCAGTTTCTGTTGGGAATAGTGACAGCCAAAAGCTCAGAAGCAGAACACACAAGACACTGAGCTGAGATCTATTCGGGCTTCTGGAAGCAGTCAGACCCTCCACCATGCCCTTCCTTTCCCTAGCTGGTCTAAACTGCTGTCGAGCGATGATGGGCAGCTTTTTGCACACAGATATTAGGAAAACCCCTGCCTAAGAGTCACTGCTTTAGAATTTAATTTCTAGACTTTAGAACCACTTCCTATTGGGTCCATAGAGATCACTGCCTGTCCCCCTACTGACGTGTTTTATTGTAAGCAATCTAATTTATGGTGTGCTCAGTATATTCTTCATATATCCAGACACATACAACTGAAAACAAAAGTTTCACACAACAGTACTTACCATTGCTTTGTGCAATGAATGCTGTTATTTTCTATTCTACTCTATCATATTCTATTTTATTAAAATCTATTGGTTGTAACCATCTAAACTGATCCCCATTTGAAGATCACAATCTGTAGTTTTAAAACTGCTGTGGTCATAGAAGCCAGTCCCACGTTTTTGAATTAAAGGCCTGTGCTGACACCATGGGTCAGAGGAAAGGTGATTTGTACCTTATTCCCCTTTCCTGGATAACTCAAGTTTACTCAAAAAGCTCCACATCAACGCTTTTAAAAGAGAATTCAAATGATCCATGCAGCCCTACCCACAATGGGTTCTCACAGCACACCTTGTCTTCAAGGATAGCTCTGAAAGAACTCAATTCTGCATTCACAGAACCATTACTAATAACCTTTAAGAGGTGTCAGAGGACTAAAGATGGGTAACTATTTGCCTAACATTTTGCCAAATTGGATTCTGGAAGCTTCAGACTGGCAAACATAGGGCTGGATTACCGAACAAGTGATTTGTGAGCATTTACAGGGAAAGATAGAAATCACTAAAAATATACATGGGTTCATTAAGAAAAAGTCTCAACAAACCAATCTCATTTCTTCTTTTGATGCAGCATACAAAATCAGGAAGAATGCCATAAAGAATGTGTTCAGATTTCACCAAGGTGCATGAAAAGACAGAAAAAGAAAAATCTGTGTCTAAGTATGGTTGAACAGTTTTGAAGCTGTTAGAACAACTATACCCCTAGAGGCTACTGATAAACACACCCTTAAGAACATTGGAAATTGCTTTTATTAGGATCCTAGAAGGTTCTTTTCTGAGTCTGATCCTAGTCAACCTTTCTATCTATGACTTCTTTAATTAGTGATAGCAACATTACCAATTGGTATGGCGTGTCCTCAATAACAACTGATCAACTGATGAACTGGGCACCCACAGAGCACTTTGCAGTTTTATCAGGTACTTTTACACATCTTATCTCATTTGAGCCTCCAAGTCAAGGAGCTAGGTATTATTATATTCATTTCATAGTAAAGAAACTCAGGCTTAGCCATCAGTGTTTCTCAACCTCAGCAATATGAACATTTTGAACTGGGGAATTCTCTGCTGTCCTGTGCACTGGAGGATGTCGGCAGCATCCTGGCCTCTACCCACTATGTGCCGGGAGCAGCACCACCCTTACAGTTGTGACAACCAAAAATGTCTCCAGACATTGCCAAACATCGCCTAATGGCCAAAATAACTCCTGGTTGAAAACCACTGGGTAAATCAAACTTTGATCTGGCTCGATCAAGGTCCACAGTTAAAAAGTTAACCAGGGCAATATTTGAATTTAGGTCTCCTCATTCTTCCAACTCTTTCAAAAAGCTGGATGGTATTGGGCACCATGGCTCACGCCTGTAATCCCAACACTCTGGGAAGCCAAGGTGGGCGGATCACCTGGGGTCAGGAGTTTGAGACCAGCCTGGGCAACACGGTGAAACCCCATCTCCACCAAAAATACAAAAATTAGCCGGGTGTGGTGATGCACGCCTGTAGTCTCAGCTACTCAGAAGGCTGAGGCAGGAGAATTGCTTGAACCCGGGAGGCGGAGGTTGTAGTAAGCTGAGATTGTGCCACTGCACTCCAGCCTGGGTGACAGAGGAAGACTCTGTCTCAATAAGTAAGTAAGTAAGTAAGTAAATAAATAAATAAATAAATAAAAGCTGGGAGGGATAGTGAACAGGATAAGTTACAAAAATCAAGAGTCAAAATTATCTTGATTGACATTCTAGACCAAAACCAATAATAAAAGACTGAAGGTCCATATTTTGGTTTTAAATAAATCAGTTGTGCAAAGTGAGACTGGCACTCACGGCATTTTATGGCAGTTAATGTATGGAAGGTTGGGGAAGGGGGTCGGTTAACCTTCAGCCCAGAGAGTGGCAGTCCTGCATGACTCCACAGAAGCCAACATAATCTTGGCTGCACTGACAGGGCAAGCAGTCCAGGCATCTCTCACACTCCCACCCAGGCCAGCTGCCCGAGCATTGACCCCGCCATCCTCTCTCTCTTCTCACACCTGCCGCAGACCTGACACTACCTGTGGGGCCTCCCCCTCCCCTACAGAACGTGGCTCTGCCCCATCCTCACTCTGTCCTCCGGCAGCCGCAGCAAGAGTCGGTGTGCAGCAGAATTGGAAGACAGATAGCAAGAGGGAAGAGAGGAAGGACAGGAGGGAGAGGACACGGGGGAGAAGACAAGAAGTGAAGTGGAGAAATTATGGCAGGGCCCACAATGTCACTGTAAGCCCCCCAAACCCAGGGGGCAAGACAGTAAGATGAGGGAAAAGAGAGGGAAGGGGGGAGGAGGGGGAGGAAATGGATGCAAGGCCAGCAAAGGGAAGAGGATAAGAAAAAAGCAGAGCAGAGGGAAAAGACTAATTACTCCCAGCCCTCCAATATTCACTTACATGCTTCTTCTTCTTCCATTCAGTTCCTTCCTGCTGCTTGCCCGGGGCACCCAGCTTGGCCCATTACCCACCCATTAATGCCCCTACCTGGGAATCTCTGGAATTCACTATGCTGGATTAAAACCCTGGCTCTACCAGTCACTAGCTGGTGAATTTAGACCAATTACTTAATCTCACTAAGCCTTAGTTTCCACATCTGTGAAACGGGGATAATAATATCTATCTCATAGTTTTGGAATGGGATTAAGTGAGACTTAATTTTAAATATATACACACATATATATACACATATATAGATATACGTGTGTGTGTGTGTGTGTGTGTGTGTCTCTCTCTCAATACAGATGCTTGGCCCATAAAAGGTGTTCCCTTGTAGCTAGTTTTAGTTATAATGTACATCCCTGGCACGTAGATAGCAACTTATTTTACTATCTTGGACACCGGCTTCCACTTCCGACAAGGCCAAAACTTAGAGACGAAATGGCATATGCCCGGCCCCTGTATTTTCTACTGTTTCCTGAGAACACAATTTCTAGTTGGAGTATTAATTACTAGCTTGGAGCATTACTAGCTGCTGCTATTTCTCAGGGTCCCCTTGGAGACCAAGCAACCGCTAAGATGGCTGGTTTTCTCCATAGAACTCACAGCTAGCACTAGCAATGAGGAAATACGCACGCACACATGCGCGCGCGCGCGCGCGCGCACACACACACACACACACACACACGGTCTTTACATCTGGTTAGGGCTCCGAATATTTCCTAAGTGTCTCATCACACTTACTAAGGCTTGAGAATCTCAGAGCTGAGACACTGCAGAGGTGATGTAGCCCAAGCCGTCCCCTGAGGCCTGAGTGTCCTCTGCAGCACCCGACTAGGGGCAGGGGGGTTAGCACAACCTGTCCCCATTCCCAGGAAAAAACCCAGCACACAGATCACACTCAATGATGTCAGCTTCCTACAGGAAGGACAGGTACAGCATCACTAATTAAAAGGTCACAACCACGAAGTTCATTCATCCAGGCCTCTTGGGAACAAATCATGTCAACAACCACCAAACAAACGGATTCATGTTAATTTGGAGGTGTTCTTATCTGAGAGCAATAGAATATAGTTCACCAAAGCAGAAACCTGGGCAAGCATCAACTAAATGTTGGTAGGTCCAGGAAGAAATCCACTGATTCAGGCTAGGTGCCTGTCACAACTTGGTTAACCTTTCTGAATCTGTTTCCTTGTGTGAAAGATGAAAGTAGCAATAGTCGTTGTGAGCCGTGATTAAGGCATGATGCATTTAGAGGCGCAGTACATGTTTGGCAAAGATTCAAGAAACTTTAGACTCTTTCCCCTTTCTGCACTAATAAGCAAATCTGAAAAGATCATGAATACACAGTGCTACAAAATGAGAAATAGAATTTCCCCCTCTAGACAAGAGAGCACTGTGATGCAGACACAGCCCCGGCATCAGCAAGAAAGGCCCTAGTTCCCCTTCTCATCATCCCTGGAGAGATGGGTGTCCAGAGGTCAGGTGAGGGAATCTCTTTGTGCGTGATTCTCCAACTCTGCAAACAATGGCTGGCCATTTCTTCTGAGGAATAAGCTGAAATCAAACATACCTGATAGGCGAACTGGGCTTTATGCAGTCCCAAGCACTCTGCTGAGCACTGAAGCCACTTTTCCTCACCACGACTATGGGAGCTAGAGAAGGGAGGCAATTAGTGGTGAAGACACTGGGGACCTGCCCCAGGTGGCATTAGTGAAATAGACAATTCTCTAGGGTCCTCTGCACCTACCCAGAACTCTCCACATAAGAGCTGCCCTAGGAACACCACAGTTCTGTGGCCTGCCCTGGCAGACGTGCCCTCACATCTGGGTGATAAGGGGTCCCCAAGAGGAGCCAAACCCTCTGGGGGCAGCCCGGTCACAGCCACAACTGGCTGCCCACAGGCTGGGAGCCACTCAACTCAGAGGCAGGGTCCTATGCACTGCGCTCTCCAGACAGATGGAAGGACACTCCCCCCGGGGCAGAACAGCACTGTAGACTGAAGGACAGCTTTGAATTTGTCTGCCCAACCGGTTCAAATCTTGTTTTCTGTCCCCTAAATGTCACCAGTGTAACTGTCAAGGGGCCAAGGGGAATCACCCAAATTGGACAGCACCTTCAGGGCAGAAGCTCTGTTTGATTTATCTTTTGTTTCCACAGCACCTAGCCTACTGCCTGGCATAGAGTGGATATTCAGGAAATTTCTGTTCATGTGAAAGATGAGAAAGGTCACAGACTCCTTAAGATCCCTAAAGCAGCTACGACAGCTCATTTCTGGACTGAGCAGAGCTGACCTTAGAGGCCAGAAGGGCAGGGCTAGGGATGCTGACTGCTTAGGGGGATGAGAAACCTCTCTTAAATCAGAGTATGGAGGCACTGGGCCAATTAGAGGAGGATCAACCTTTCAGAATCATAAGACTGGAAAGTGTGTGCCTTCACGTTTCATTTTGCCTCTCCCCAGACTAAACCAACTAAACCATCTCTGGAAAAGACAGAGGCCAGGGTGACAGGTATTGTTCATTTATATATGAATGAGGCGTTACTAAGTCATCAGAGGCTGGAGAAAAATGGAAGACTCTTTTCCCCAGGTTGCCAACCTCAAAGTTAGGTAACTATTGGCAGAGGTCAGACTAGGAAGAGGACAGGCATGATCTGCAGGAGGTTATGGAAAGCAGCATCCCAGATGGGGCAGCCCTCCCTGCTCCAGGCCACTGGGCTAGAGCTCAGCTCTGGAGCTGGCCTCTCTTCCTGTCCTGCTGACTGCATAGTCACAGATCTGCTGACAGTCTCCAGACAGGACTAGCTCTGCTACCCTGGTCATATCTCAGGCTGCTACCCTCTCCAACCTGGTGCACCTATTTGCTTAAAATTAAGAGGGCTGAGCTGGGCAGTGCAAGAAAGAACTAGAAAGCCAGTCTCACCTGGAAACTCTACCAACTGCTGGGAAGGACACAGGGAAGAGCTGGCAGGCAGGAACAATGCCTTAAGTTTTCCCCAGGTTCCTTGAACTCTCCATGGCCCTCTAGCCTCCTCTCACCCCCACTACCTCTCGTAAGGAAGCAGCCCTGGCTTTCTAGTATGCTGATAATAAGGTCCTATCAGGCCAACTGAGAAAAGTCTCATCTAGAAGGAAAGTACTCAGTGCACTATCTGTTCTGTAGGAAGGCTGAAAGCAATGCCTCCTGGTCACAGCAGCAATGCTATAGAGAAAGGAAAGGTGCAAGAGCAGGACAGAGACTGCTCTGGCTGCGTACCTGGAGGATGATCTCTGAGGATCTCTGCACCGCCAAGCACCCTCCGGGCCGCTGACGACACTGTCAGATTCCCCAGTGTGTGAGCCTATACTACAGCAGTGTAGACTACAGCAGTTAAGAGCCCGACAGTGCAGCCAGGCAGGTCTGGGCTCTGAAGAACTGTGTTCACATACTAGAATTTTCTCGGACAACTGAGAAGTCATTTAACACCTCTGGGGTCTCAGTTTCCTCACCTGCAAAATAGATATATTAATAGCACTTACCTCACAGGGTCATTAGGGGGATTAAATAAGCCAAAATATTCAAACCACTTAGAACAATGCCTGCAGCATATTAAGCATTCAATGAACGTTAGTCAGTATCATCTTTACTGTCAGCTTTCTGAGAATAGTTCTTTCTGGAATATTCTTCATAGCACCCAGTACAGCAGAGCTTCATTAATTTTAAAAAGAAAGAGAGAGAGAAAGAAAGAAAGAAAAAAAAGACAAACAAACACTAAGCTATTCTATTAGTCAGGGTTCTCTAGAAGGACAGAACCAATAGGATAGATAAATATATAAAGGGGAGTTTATTAAGTATTAACTCACATGATCACAGGTCCCACAATAGGCTGTCTGCAAGCTGAGGAGCAAGGAGAGCTGGTCCAAGTCCCAAAACTGAAGAACTTTAGAGTCTGATGTTCAAGGGCAGAAAAGATCCAGCAAGGAAGAAAGATGTAGGCTGGGAGGCTTGGCCAGTCTAGTCTTTTCACATTTTTCTGCCTGCTTTATTTTCTATCTGCACTGGCAGCTAATTAGATGGTGCCCACCCAGATTAAGGGTGGTTCTGCCTTTCCCAGTCCACTGACTCAAATGTTAATCTCCTTTGGTAACATCCTCACAGACACACCCAGCATCAATACTTTGCAACTGGCCGGACGCAGTGGCTTATGCCTGTAATCCCAGCACTTTGGGAGGCCAAGGCAGGCGGATCACGAGGTCAGGAGATCGAGACCATCCTGGCCAACATGGTGAAACCCCGTCTCTACTAAAACACAAAAAATTAGCCAGGCATGGTGGCATACGCCTGTAGTCCCACCTACTCGGGAGACTGAGACAGGAGAATCACTTGAATCCGGGAGGCGGAGATTGCAGTGAGCCAGATCACGCCACGGCACTCCAGCCTGGCAACAGAGCAAGACTCCGTCAAAAAAAAAACAAAAACAAAAAACCAGAACTTTGCAACCTTAAATCCAATCAAGTTGACACTCAGTATTAACCATCATCACAGCTATTAATACGATTTAATATATATGCAAGGCACTTTACACACATTGCTCAGTTCCCACATAAACCCAATGCCAAAAGTGTTTTCACAGAAAATATCTTGCCTAGAATGATATTAGCGATTGGCCAGGCTAGGATTGAAACTCAGGCTCTGACTCCAGAGCCTGCTTCTTCTTCCCAAAGGTTACACTGCCTGCCTGCAGAACACCACCTTCTGAGCCCCTCTACCCTTATCAGAATAAGAAGTGAGTGGGGGCCCAAACAAAATTCAAGCAAGAGAGGAAAAGAACACAAAAAGAGATGCTGGGAAGCTCAGAAGAAATTCACCACCTTGTCAAGGCCTGTGTCTTTTTCTGGATCTGGGTTTGCCATCATTTGCAGCTTTTGCTTTGACTCTGGATGTTAGATTACGTAGAGCACTACATGGAGCACACGGTGCCTTCAATGAGAAACCAGCGAGCAGTCAGTCTGAAACTGTTTCTACAGACTTCTCACAATGTCCCAGCTACCCAATGACACTGATTGTTCATGCTAACACACCTCCAGGAACTTCAAATGCTTTTGGCACTCTGACCAGAAGCTAGCCACGCGGGGTCTGTGTGAGCTGCAGCAAGACTCTCTGCTGTATAAGCTCAGAACTCCTACTTTTGGAAGAAGTATCATTTCAACAGAACAGAAAGTGACACCCCAACAGGAGAATTCCTACAAATTCTAACTGTGCTAACATGTTCCTAACAACAGTCCTACTTAAAAACTTCACTTTGGCCGGGCGCGGTGGCTCATGCCTGTAATCCCAGCACTTTGGGAGGCCGAGGCGGATGGATCACGAGGTCAGGAGATCGAGACCATCCTGGCTAACACAGTGAAACCCCGTCTCTACTAAAAATACAAAAAATTATCCGGGCGTGGTGGTGGGCGCCTGTAATCCCAGCTACTCAGGAGGCTGAGGCAGGAGAATGGCATGAACCCGGGAGGCAGAGCTTGCAGTGAGCTGGGATAGTGCCACTGCACTCCGGCCTGGGCGAAAGAGTGAGACTCCGTCTCAAAAAAAAAAAAAAACAAAACTTCACTTTACCCATTTTCTCCAAGGACTTAATCTCTTAAGCTCCACAGAGCCATGGAGATGCACACAGCAAAATTGTCAGCACACAGGGAGTAGGAGGGGTGGGACAGTCTTCCCGAATTCTGCTGCTGACTGCGCCAGAAATGAGTACACACACTTCAGGGGCACTCACTAACCCACCCAGTTGTGACTGCAGATGTCATGATGACTGAATCCTTCTGACTACTTGTCAGCATCAGCACTCCCTAATTCTGCAGAATAACTGGTACCAAATAGCCATTTCCTGCTCATTCATGGCTCCCTTAACAGAAAACTCCCTCCTCCTTCCTCCCCTAAGTCCCATGCACACACAGAGAGGGAATCAGAAAAGGCAGGAAATGCTTGCCTAAGACCAGAGAAAATGCCAGGGAAGAGAGAGACAAGAAAATTCCACCAGGTCTACGTTGAGCAGGGAAATGATTCCCCCAAGAGAAAAGTTCAACTTGGCCCCGCACGGTGGCTCATGCCTGTAATCCCAGCACTTTGGGAGGCCGAGGTGGGTGGATCACTTGAGGTCTAGAGTTCAAGACCAGCCTGGCCAACATGGCAAAACCCCGCCTCTACTAAAAAATACAAAAATTAGCCGGGTGTGGTGGTGGGCGCCTATAATCCCAGCTACTCGGGAGACTGAGGCAGGGAGAATTGCTTGAATCCGGGAGGCGGAAGTTGCAGTGAGCCGGTATCACACCACTACACTCCAGCCTGGGCGACACAGTGAGACTCCCTCTCGAGAAAAAAAAAAAAAAAAAAAAAAAAGGGAAAGTTCAACTTCACGGCTACCCCTATTTCATCGTGGTGAGGTACAGAAAAAGGATTCCCTTCTGCAGGGCTGCCTGTCCTCTTCTGATGACCTCATTGTGGCTATCTGGTTACAAAGGCAGGCAACAACTTGCACTAGGCCTAGAGAGAGATGACCAAAGTTGACTACGCTTGCACAGTAAGGGACTAGATTTAATCCAATCATTCGGCTCCAAGAAATGCACGAAATACAACTACTGGTATTCTCTTTATTCGGCAGATGATAATGAAGACCCATTGGGAGGGTGCCTTTCCATTTTGTCAGTCTAGGACCTGAGTGGAGTCCCAACCGGGAAGCCTGGGGCAGTGTGCTAAACCAGTAGCCAACAGATACTGCATTCCAATAGTGGCTTCTTGGTCCCCTGGCATTTTTTGTGCTTACCTTTAACTGTTCCTTGCCTAAGCTCCCTCCAACCTCAAGGAACTAAGAGAATTTCATTCCTTTCTAATTAAATATTTTTCCTCCAACAGATAATCCACACTGACCCTATCAAGGGAAAATCTGAGCTGGTGTAACTGCAGGAGGTGGTTTATTTTCATAACAGTAAAATATCTAAACCAAATATGCCCTGTGTTTCAGCAGTTTAAACATTGAGGTCTGACAAGAATCCGAGATTCCACGTTGCCTGCCAAGGGCTAAGTGTGTATGCTGAAGCGAGAGAAAGTGATTATGAGGAAAAATGGGGAATGTCTGAGTGGGTGAAGGAAAAAAAAGTGCAAGATATTACTAGAAAAACCTGACTGCACACACAATCCTATCCCCTATGCAGGAGAAAGACCGAGTGCCAGCACCCGGGGTGTGAAAGCCTGCACTAAGGGACCCGGGGAACCAGGCCTGCCTCCATTTCTCACTAGACTTGTTTACAATGAACGGACGGCGCCCGAGTCCCTCCGCCCTCAGCTCAGGCCCGGTTCCCACCGCCCGACGCTCGCTGGCCGAGGCGGGGGCGCCGCGCGGGGATTTCGGGCGGGGCGGTGGAGCAGGGCCTGCTCTACAGGGGGCTTTTCCTCGCCGCGGTTTCTTCCCCTGTCGCTGCCCGGCCCCCACCTCCTCTCTCCTCCCGCGCGCGCTCTGCCCGCCGCCCACGCGCGGAAGCCCGCGGCCGGGGAGCGGGCGCCGTCTCCCGGCATGCTCGGCGGCGGTGCCGGTCACGTGACTGGGAGGCGGCCGCCCCTGCCGCCTTCGCCAGAGCCAGCGGCTTCTCCAGCGGCAGCGGGCCCGCAGCAGAGGCGGCAGCGGGGCTTGAAATGCTGACCTGCAAGACTGGCTTGCGCACCCCCAGGCGGGAAAGACAAGGGGGCTGCTGTTGCTGCTTACGAAAAGAATCTCAGCGCTGCTGGCCGCCAGCTCCCGGCTTGGGAGAAAGGATGTGTTTCAGTCTGGGTTTCCTCATTTGTAGGGTTGAACTGTAGGTCAGCAGGCTCCCAAATCCTGTCTTTCCTTGTCCCCCTCACCCCCAAGAGTAACAACTTTTAATTAATTTTGTTCAAGAGCTAATTAAAAAAAAAATCTTTATTTCTTTGGATGACACTGTGCCCAACTCCACGGTCAGCTTGCAGAGCGTAGCGGTTCTGCCCGAAACCCATCCGCCCAAGGCTTTTATTTTCCTAGATCTCAAACAGTGGGAGGGTCGGACTCTAAATACTATTTGTTTAGACCCCTGAAAATTTTTGATAATTCAGTCTTAAGCCGAATTCCGTTTGCCTTTACAGTATGAAAAAAGGGTGACTACGAAACTAATAAAGAGTATAAACATTAATAATACAAGCACTTCAGAAAAATGTTTAGCATGCCATAAAATACCAATTACAAAGCATTGTTAACTCTCAATAATTAGATCTCCGATGTAATTATACATGACCAATAAAGTAATAACACTGCTTATCTTTAAAAACATTAATATAACCAAGGCTACCCACATTGCAACAGGTATCATACCTGGTCAACACGAGAGTTCCCTGTAAAAAAAGCTTCTCGTGTGTGCTAATGAAGATGTGTGAGAATGGAGAAGAACCCAGCTAGTTTATTTCCCGGGCATTTATGAAAAACTGAATGGAGCGGGCAGCAACGAAAATTGTCATTCTGGGGAATGCAATATTTTTCCTCTCTGGGGAAATGAACAAAAAGATGTGACAAAAGCACTGGAGATAAAAGTGACACTGGGAAAGACAGTTTACAGTGGCTTGAAACAAAGCAGTGCATCATTCTGCCAACTTTACAGCCAAGCTTTTTCCAGAGATCATTGGCTACTTAAACAGTAAGTAATGGACGTTCAACAATGCTGTGCCCAGTCTAAAACTAAGAGGATTTTATCTCTACCGATGACATGAGAAAACCTGTGACTACACACAGCCTCGACTTCATTTGAAATCTTGAGCTGGAATGACTTTTCTTGAAGTCAGAGGCTCCTTTGCACAGTGGAACAAACTCCTCATAAAATTTAGAACTTGAAAGAAGTACTGGCAAAAGCTTGTACTTTTTAAAAGAATCACAGCATTGCTCTTGCTTGGCCAAATGTATTAAATGTTCAGAGATGAATTCCAGAATAGCTAGGAGATAAGAACAGCATCAGTAACTGGGATAAAACCAGAAGGGCCTAAGAAAAGTTATAGGTCAGTTACTCAAAGGCTCCCCACATTCAGGCCACTCCTCCACAGAGCAAAATCATCCTAACATTATGTAAAATATTTAGGTGCTAATTCCTTTATCCCTCATCTCACATTTTTCCATAAACATTCTGATGGCCAGAGGAAGAGAGGAGAGTCCAGAAACATAAAACTGATGTCCGTCAGGTGCGGTGGCTCACACCTGTAATCCCAGCACTTTGGGAGGCCAAGGTGGGCAGATCACCTGAGGTTGGGAGTTCGAGACCAGCCTGACCAACATGGAGAAACCTCATCTCTGCTAGAAATACAAAATGAGCCGGGCGTGGTGGCGAGTGCCTGTAAACCCAGCTACTCGGGAGGCTGAGGCAGGAGAATCACTTGAACCCGGGAGGCAGAGGTTGCGGTGAGCCGACATCACGCCATTGCACTCCAGCCTGGGCAACAAGAGCAAAACGCCGTCTCAAAAAAAAAAAAAAAAAAAAAGATGTCAAAGCTTCTGATTTTCTCCCTCCTTCCCCAAGCTTCCTGGGTCAAATCCAAATATGCAGATGTGCCTATGGGCACATACGGGCCTGAATACCTTCAATTTCCCACCAAGGAGACTTATTATCTGTGACTGCCTCCACCCCATTCCAGGAGGCTAGGCTGGCCTCCACAGCTGGAGGTTGGAGGCATCCCCTCTCCAGCTATATCAACTTATACTGCACGTTTTCTCCTGACCCCTGAGGACAGATCTTTGAGGCCCAAATCATTTCTTAGGACTCCCTGTCAGGCAGGTCATTTGAGGAATTAGAAACTCTGAAGTCCCTGGGAACCACGCAAGCCCAGAGTGCTGGGAAAGCACTTGTAGAGCCATCAGAAGGGACTCCCCCCACATCTTCCAACTCCCAAGCACCCATAGGTTCACATAAACATCAACCCAACCAGTTTGTTGCCTCTTATTCCAAGCTGCTAAAGGGCTGGAAGAGGAGGCTGAGGGTCAGCAGGCAGAGGCTAATATCTGCTGGGAATTGCCAGAAAAATGATCCCCCTTCCTGTGAGGTGAAGGTCAAAACCACGTAAATCCCATTTCCACTCCACAAACCTGTAAGAGTTCAATTGTTTCAATCAAAGGCAGTACGAAATTTAGAAAGATTAAGATGATGGGAAAGAAAGTGGTACCACAAAGTCAAACTCAATCCTGGAAAATAATAAATGGCAAAACAATAAATAAAAATACTTGACAGTGAAACCCATTGGGCTGGACAGTGGTTTCCTCCAAGTTAAGTACAAGAGACTCCCTTTTACCCATTTCCATACCTGGGGTCCTTGACAGAAAACTTTCTAGAATGTGGGTTTTCTGAGCTGAGAGAGACTTCAGAGATCAACAAGTCTCTGGGTTCCAAACCTGAAGACTGTGGGCTAGGATCTAGACAGGCTTCTTGTTATCAATGTCCTGAAAGGGCAAAATGGCCTGTGAAATGTGCCTCTCTCTGGAAAGAGGGTGTGTGGCTTTCTACCACTTTCCAAAATGGCATAAGACCCAAAAGGGGTTAAAAACCACTGATTTTGTCCAGTTCTTGGATTTCACAGATAAGACCCAGAAAACTCAATTGAGTGCTCCAGGTGACAGGGCAAATTATATGTCACCTTCTAAAGCAGGTTGGGGCCTGTGGGAGGAGGAGGAGGATACCACTCGAGCTAACAGGTCTTTTCCATTTCTAATTACAAGGATTCCATGAAGTTTCCAGCCGCCAGTCTGTCTGGCTTTCTGGGCCTGGATGTGTCAGTTGCCACTCTGTTGCCGAGGTGTACAGATGGCCAGGGGACTGGGGTGGCTGGATATGGCCAGCAGCCAGCTGGCTAGCATCCAGGCATCAGCTCTCAGCCAAATTGCTTCCTGGGGGCTCAAAAGGGGTTTCCAAAAAGTCCAGTCCACAGAATGAGGCACAGTTCAATCCTCTAGGTACTCATCACTAAGGGTGGTTGCATGAGAAAAATTATGAAAAACCATCACCCTCCAGTACCATATGGGCTCTATTTCCAGGCCAGCGCAATTAAGAACAATTTCACAAGGAAAAAAAGGGACCTAGTATAATAATTCAGAATAAAAACATTATTGCCAAATACAAGTACAACTTTTTTTTTTTTTTTAGATGGAGTTTAGCTCTTTCACCCAGGCTGGAGTGCAGTGGTGCCATCTCAGCTCACCGCAACCTCCGCCTCTCGGGTTCAAGCAATTCTCCTGCCTCAGCCTCCCAAGTAGCTGGGATTACAGGTGCCCACCACTACACCTGGCTAATTTTTGTATTTTTAGTAGAGATGGGGTTTCACCATGTTGGCCAGGCTGGTCTCGATCTCTTGACCTCAGGTGATCCGCCTGCCTTGGCCTCCTAAAGTGCTGGAATTACAGATGTGAGCCACTGCGCCTGGCCAATAAAGTAAAATTTTAAGAGAAAAACATGGAATGGAAAAATATTTGTACATTAAGTAACTGACAGCTTACTATATAAAAAATGCCATCAACATGTTCAGGCAACGGTGGCTCAATGGGCATAAATAGGCAGTGTACACATGAGTAACTAAAGGCCATCATCACAAGGAAACATATAGAGTCCCTCTTGAAAACTAAAGAATTACAAATTACAACTTTAAGGGACAGTAAGACAATATCAAACTACAAACAAAATCCAATGGTCAAAGCGAAACTGCAGCCCTTAGACTTTGCAGATGACCCCGTAATTGGCTCAGTCTTTCCAGAGAGTAGTGTGGGAAGATGAAATATGCTATACATCATTCTTGGTATTGGACGTTGCCCCAGCAGTACCACTGAGGGGAACACTTCCCAAGGAAGTCACTAAAGGGAGAAGAAAAGAGGTCATTTTAACAAAAATACTCATGGCTGCATATGGCAATAACTGCAACAAAATATGGAAACTACCCACCCAAAGGTAGGAGTAAGATGATGTAAATGATGTAGTAGCTGAAAGTTCACACTCAGGAATCAGACCACACAGTTCATTACTATATGAAATGACGTTAAAACAATAAAAGATAAAACTAGTACAATCAGACTGCAATTATGTAAAACAAAATTAGGCAATTGGTCAAAGACCAAATTGGATTTACAAGGACTGTAAATACCTAGAATGAGTTAAATCATTCATTTAGTCGTGGTTATCATTATTTAGTCATGGTTATCATTAGCTTCTTTCTCTGTAATATTTAAGTTTTTGTTAAAAAACAAAAAGAACAAGGAAAAAATAAATCAAACCTGCCTCAAACCGTTGGTAGAATGAGGTAGGGAACAGTTCAAGGGACCTAATTGAGACCCACCCAAATGTATGCTCTTTGGAGCTACTCCCAGAGTCAATACTAATTGTTATAAGCCACTCCCATGCCAGAGGCTGACTTAGGCACGAGTATCCGAGACATTCTGGTCAATGAGACACAGAGGATATCTGCTGGGAGCCTTCTGAAAAAGATGTCTCGGCCTTAGACATCAAGAAGAGCCATCTCCTCTCTTTCCTCCAAGGGATATTATCCTGTCCACAGAGGACGGGAGGCCCTGTAGCACCCATCCGGCAACCACGAGGAAAGATGAGTCAACACGTTGTGGGACAGGGCAGAGAGATGCAGAGGACACAGGTCTTTCAGTAACTCTGCTGTGTTGATGAATTAGCCAATGCTAGAACTGCCTGTGCTGGGACTTACTGATCAAGGTGAAAGAATGTGTTTTCTTTATTGTTTCAACTCTACTGGGTTGCAGTTTTCTGATACTTGCAGCTGACAGCATCTTAACTCATGAGGCAGGGAGCCTGAGCAGCTTTCTGATGGAGGCCTGGCAGGCCGTGCTGCCCTAGGCCAGTATTCTGCCAGGCCCCTCACTGTATTCCATTCTGGGGGACAGCCTACTGGAGATGTAAGAAGACACTGGTGAACATGAGCTACACCAGGCCTCAGAACAACTCCAGATGGTACAGCAAGCAGGTGGCAGCAGTGGGCAGCAGAGCCCCAGACGTCTGGCCCCTCAATAGGGGACCTCCAGAGGCCTCTGGGCCACCAGCTGTCTCCTTTCTGGATTCACCCATTTCACAAAGGCTGTGACAAAACTGCCCTCTGGGTTAGAGCTGCCAGAAAAAGTACAGGATGCCCAGTTACGTTTGGATTTTAGATAAACAACGAGTGACTTTTTAGTATGAGTATGTCTCATGCCTTTATTCTGGCTGCACCCCCTCCCTGGCGAGGCACCAGGCTAGGAACATCCAGAAACAGAGATAGATGGCCTCCCCTGCCCTGGGCTGCCTGTCTGGGCTGCCGTGGGTGTGTCTGGCCCAGTGGTAGGAGGATGTCCAGTGTCTGGCCTCTCCAGGTCTCCGATGGGTCTAGGAATGTCTGATGTGCATTTTATAGTAACAGACAAGAAGTGGCTAACAATTAAATGTATGGGTGGGGTGGGCGTCACTGCGGTCCTGGGACACTTGGAAACTATGCAGCAGGCTGTGGAGGGGACTAGGGTAGAGGCAGGCACAGTGGCTCCTGACATCCAACTTCCCCCCAACAAGAACTTCCTAGATAAGGCAGAAGATGTGATACTTCCCTGACCCTCCATTGTCTAAATATGAAACTTCCATGACTAGGGACCAACGGTGAAAAGCGGCAGTTGGCAGGCCTAGCCCTCACCTGTCCCTGTCTACAGGCCCACCTACCTGCAGTTAGGTTTCCTCACTGTCATTCTCCCTTGGGCCATGTCTTACAGCATGATACTCCTGCCCAAGGACAGTGCTTAACTTGTTTGGTGCAGCACTATCTCCCCGCTTGGTCTCTTAGTAAAGCTTGCTGATGAGAGCAGAGCCTCATTTCTTGGAACTTTGCTTTATGGTTCCCTGTCTAGTATCCTGATAGCATCCTGCCTGGGGCCAGCACTAGCTCATAACTACCTGGGAAGAAACCACTCCCCAATGGGAAGATTCACAACCCACCCACCACAAAATTCAGCCACATCCCAGTGACAGATACATCTGTCTTCCCTGCCCCTGTCTCCTCTCCCCTGACTCACGGCCTCCTTCAGAAGGTGCCATGCTAACAGGTAGCATTGGAAAAGGAGTCTGGGGTGGGGCAGCTGGTGATTGGCTGGTGATCATGTCCCTCAGAAGAACAGAAAGGGGGAAACAAATGGAAGCACCTGCGTTCATGGTGAGCCCTTTTAACTAGTTATTTCTTTTTAGAAACGGGAGACAGAAAATAAACAGAAACTGCAGATAGTAATGAAGTAAGCAAGTAGGGGCCAGCTACGTAAGTTTCAGGGCCCAGTGCAAAGTAAAAATGCAGTGCCCTTGTTCAAAAAGCAGGAAAAAAGTGCCATAAAAGGTACTAAAATAAACCGTTTCCTTCCTTTCTTCTGCAGGGTTTCTCTCAACTTGATACAGTGTTTCTTATTTGCTATTTAATGAGTGCAGAGTCTCACAAGACGCTGGGATCCTGCCCCTTGACTCTGGCCACTCTTAAGTGTCTACTGCCTTCCTGTGCCAGGTGCTGGGCCAGGAGCAGAGAGGTCCCCTCTTCCCACACACCTGCCTAGGCAGACCCAAAGCGTTTGCACACTCGTGCTGGGACGCGCTTGGTATTTGGATCTGGAGTGAGCTGGATTCTCATGCGGTTGTCCACTTTTTGGCCCTGCCAGCCTGGGGTAGGGATGGCCACCACACCCTGCCTTCGGACACCAGTGATGCCAACCCTGGTGTCACTGGAAGGTTCCCTCCCTGAACCTTCACCCAGGCCCCTGATGGGATCAGAAGAGTCAGTAGTTGCCAGGGGTGGGGAGAAGGAAGCCAGGTGGGGCTGGAGCCCAGGGAATTCATGCTTCATTGTCCCACTGGACTTCACTTACAAAACACCAACTCAAAGAATTATTACGAATTTCAAGGCAGCAGCGGCCAGGCATTCAACCCCAAAAGCGGGGCTCTTCTGAGCATGCGGACTGTGCAACTGCATTCATGAAGCCGGCCCCACAGGTAATAGTGCTTATTAAGAGACATCTTATTAAGACATTCTTATTAAGAAAGAATGAAAACAAAACCAAACAAAATGCACAAGATTCTCCAATTAACTGAGAGTGCTCAGTCAATTGGGTGCTCATAAATAGGACAAAAAAAAATGAAACTTCTTCACTTAAAAAAATTAGGCCAACACCCTGTCGAAGCTGACAGGACATTTCTCAGCCTAACATCCTCTACCTCCTTCCTACTCCACCTCCCCAAAATCCTTTGACTCCAGTTCGATATCCTCTTGAGATGTTGCCAAGGTAAATAATTCCTTGCAGTGGTTCCTAAGCAGATGCAGTACCTGCCTCCAGCCCGGAGGGTGTTTTGGGGGAGGGAGGGAGGGGGGGAGGGAGGGAGGGAGAGAGAGAGAGAGAGAGAGAGAGAGAGAGAGAGAGAGTTGTGTATGTTGCACAATGGCAAATAGTGCTCCAGGGCCCAGATGCCCAGATGCTCAGTGACCTTCAGTGTGCTGGACAGTCCCAAACAATGGGGATCATCCTACCGAAAATGACAATCATGGGTTGTTTGAAAAAACTGCCCAGGGAAATTGCAAGGAACCAACGCTTAAATGGAAACCTCCCAACCTGGACCTCCCATCATTTGTCCTGGCGATGACGAGTGCTGAACAGAAGTTCCTCAGGAGTGTTGCCCATCCCCATCCCCTCTGGAGTTTGAGCTGAACCCACTAGGGTGTCTGCTCATACTTAGCATCCCTCACCACCACGTCCATCCCTGACCCAGAGACTCCATGTTAAAAGGCAAAAAAGAGGAAGATGAGGGGCTTCCCTGTAGGCTGGTACCATGTTGGTCCCCAACTCAGCTAGTGGGAAGCTCACTAGGGTGAGGTTGGGCATTTGCCGGGACATTTTTATTCTCCTCCCTGTTCTGCAAAAGGCCTCCCTGCGGGGAAGGTTTTCTCTCTCAGAAGGCGTCCCTCACCCTGGCCCCAGAGCTCCGGGAGAAGGGCTTCAGGAAATGTTCTCCCCGGTGGTGTACAGTAAGCCGCGAGGGTGGAAACTTAGCAAGAGTGAGATAATAGTCTTAGTTTTATATATAGCACCTGTGTCTTCCGGAGACCTCAGAGCATGGGGTAAGGGCAGGGTTTAAACCACCTTCCCACCGCACTAGAGACGGGCAGGGCTCACTGCGAGGCAACCCCTCTCTCTCAGTCTTGCTGCTGCCCCCCGTCCTGGCAGCCCAGACCCCCTTCCTGGGAACTGGCAGGCCCTTGTGAGGTCCATAGCCATCTGGCTCCCCAGCCTTCGTGGTCACTGCAGGCACAGTCCTGATCCTAGAATATGTGAAGGGTAAGTGGGTGTTCATAGCTACTCCAACTGAATGGACAACTGACAAGGTGAAGAAAGCCGAGGCTGTGTGCGCCACTGACAAAGGGCCTTCTTTACTCAAATTCCCAGAGCCTGGGCACTTGCAAACACTTCCTACATAGCTGTATGCAACATGCCCATTTTACAGCTGGGAAACAAAGGCGTTGAAGGGAAGATGGTCATCGTGAAGGGAGCACTCGGCTGGGAGGAAGTGGGCTGGCATTGCCCTAGCCCTGCACTCCCTGGATGGCCTGTGACCTTGTTCAGGCCTGTCTGTTCATTCTGGCCCTGAGCATTAAGGCTCCTCTTAAATTATCTGGTCCTGTGTTTCCTGCTTAAGCACCCAGAAGGGCAATATTGCTCTCCGAAGGAGAAAAGAACAATACAGATTGCAGGTGTGAAAATATTAGCGTCCCGGTGCATCACGGAGCGCCCTGAGTGTCTGCTTGGGGAGGGAGGAAACACACAACCCAGATTAAGCAGCTATCAGCAAACCACAGGATGGTCAGTAATGCTTACGCAGCTGCACACAACTTCCATCGCACCCCTCCCGTGGGTGTACGCGTGTGCACACCCACACTTATCTACACACCCACATATCTACACCCATACATGCATGCATGCACATAAACACACATACACTGCACACTTACCCATAAACACACATGCATGCACACACACACACACGTGCATATGCGCAAATACATATACACACATATACACACACATACACACACACTCATGCTCTGCTAAGACACCAGAGGCGAGGAGACTCTGGACCCAGCTGGCTATTCGACCTCTTCACATTTCTAGAATGCCCCCGCCCCCAGTTCCCAGACGGCTACTAATTCTGCCTTCCTTTGAGTTGCTGCCTGTGTCCCCTTCCTCCCAGTCCCACATTTACCCTGGCTTCCTACACACCATGGGGCGAAACAGTTCAGAAATAGAGTGGAAACCAGGTTTGGAGAGAACACTTTATTGGGGAGGGAAGTGGCAAACAATTGCTATTTTTATTTTTGTTTCTCTAAGGCCTCTGTGCCCCCTCTGTCAAGGGGCGACAAGGACGGCGTCCTCCCCACAGGTTTCCGGTGTCATCCCGTTTTAGATCCACTACAGCCAGGCACCCTCTCTATCTCCCCACCCCAGGGCCAGGGCCAGAGTCGTGGTCTGGAGGAATTTCTAACAAGGAGAATGCTCCTTGGTGTATAAGGAATTTGTTCGGGGTTTACTAAAATCATCCAGAATGTTCTCAGTCGCTACTGTTGGCATCTCTTTGCTCTCAGACACAGCCCCATAAATTCAGAGTTCACGAAGGACACCCTCCTGCTGCTTGACACTTGGCTCAGGCTTTAAAAATGTTCTTTTTACTACAGTGACAGCCAAAGAAAGCATCCTGGGTGTTCAGATAACAATCAGTGTCCTGAACAACTACCCTCCCTCGTAAAACTACCTACCACATCCAGGCTATATTGACTTCAATCACTTCTATCACTCCCACCCCAACATCCTGACTCTAAAAACTGAGGGCTTGTGACCTGGTCCCGCAAGGACTTTCCTTGACTTACTCAGATAATTGATATTTTTAAAAATCTTGACCGTCTGTGGCAAAGGGCCCTTCTTGAAAGTCAAGCTAGGAGGCTCTCAGAGAGCAGACGATGAGTTGTGTGTGCTTGAACATTTCAGGTATCAGCCTCTGACATCTATGGTACACCTGAGTGCTGTCCCCAAATATTTCTAGTTCTCCTGGGCACATGGTAGGACTCTACTCCCTTGTCCCCTTAGAATTAGGTGAGGACAGCAGACTTGCCTGGCCAATTAAATGTGAGCAGAAGTGGTAAGTGTTGCTTGTCTGGAATGTAGCTTTACAAGTCAGTATGTGATTCGCCATGTTCTCATTCCCTCTGTACAGTAACCAGCACCATGAGACCACAGCTGACCCAGATCAGGTATGTGGCATGAGCAGGAAATAAACCTTTCTTGTTTTCTGCTGCCAATTCTGGGGCTGTTTGTTACTGCAACATAACCTAGCTCATCCTGACTAACACAACACCTTTGATTTGAAGTAAGAATGACATGAAGAGCTGCTGTGACCCTGGCTTGCTGCTTGAACAGAGGAAACAAGAGAACAGCACTGAAGAGGAAATTAAAGGGTCTATAGAAAACTACCTGTCATCCTCAAGGTTGCCCTGCTTCCTCCTGCTGCCGTGCTTTTGTGCACACACATCCCTTTACTCCAGATAGTCTTCCTTTTTCTCTGACTACATGAATCCCTTCAAAATTCAACTCCAATGGCACCATATCTGAGAATATTTCTCTTCTCCACCACCCTAGGTAGTGTTGGCATCTGTCCTCTGCTGCCAGCAGGAATTGGGACTTCACACTGTAAACATGCTTATTCTCTTCCATAGCACTCACTCATCTGGGAAGACAGTACAGATTGGTGGGCACAAGAGCAGGCTCTAGAGCAGTGCTTTTCAATCAGGGGCGATTCTCCCCACGGGGGACATTTGGCAATGTCTGGTGACATCTGGTTGTCACAAAAGGGGGGAGGTGCTACTGACCAGAGATACTGTTAAACATCCTATAGTACACAGAGCAGCCCCACACAACCAAAAAGTATCTGTCCCTAAATGCCAACGATGAGAAACTCTAAGAATATCTTGGTTCATAACCTGACTCTTCTATTACTATGATTTTAGACATGTCACTTAACTTCTCCTTCAATGTCTACCACATAATAAAAGCATAATAGGTATTAAGTATTACAATCTGCCTCCTCTACTAAACTTCGAATCCCTAGAAGGTAGGAACTAAGCTATGCTTGTACATGTATCCCTACTGCCAGTACACCATGAACGTTCATGAACTCCATGAGTAAAGCGTTAGTTCACTCTTTCCTGAAAGCTAGTTAGTCGCAGGTAGTAGATAAAACCGTCTACCTTGCACCAAAAAGACAAGGCCTGTGCGTGCATTCTCTTTAGCAAAACCTCTGCTGGTTTTAATAGAAAGTATTTATTCTAGTTCATTGCGAAGCACAAATGCAAGTATAGTAACTCTGACCCAGAAGATTTAAGATACCAGAAGATCAACACATACAACCATCCTGGAAGAATGTAAGTTCACGGAAATTAAATTTTATAACAATGATGCTATCTGGAGAAGTAACTTGAATCAAAATGAACTAACTACTCACCAGTGACCATAATATATTTTATGTATTCAAACAAACCAAACACAAATATCAGATTGAGTCAGGAATATAAAAAGAGGTTTTTGTATGGCAATATTTTGTTTTATTTTTCCCATTCAACGTCAATTTTCTAGGTATTACAAGTTTTCTTTCTTTATTAAACCAAGTCATTTGAAACCTTCAAAACGTGCAAGATTTCCTGGTTCACACTGTAATACTCTATTGCTTTTATTTTTATGTATTTATTTTTGAGATGAAGTCTCACTCTGTCGCCCAGGCTGGAGTGCAGTGGCAAGATCTCGGCTCACTGAAACCTCCGCCTCCCAGGTTCAAGTGATTCTCTTGCCTCAGCCTCCTGAGTAGCTAGGACTACAGGTGCCCGTCATAATGCCTGGCTAATTTTTGTATTTTTAGTAGAGATGAGGTTTTGCCAACTTGGCCAGGCTGGTCTCAAACTCCTGACCTCAGGCAATCTGCCCGCCTGGGCCTCCCGAAGTGCTGGCACTGCAGGCGTGAGCCACCGCACCCGGCCCTCTATTGCTTTTACATGCCATTTTCTGAGCTTATAACATGTTCATACACTTCTAATCAGATGACTTAAAGTAGTGTGGTTGATGTGGAAAATACTAAGAAATCCCAAGTTGTGGCATGCAGTAAAAATGCGTAAGAATAGTTTTGTATATCTCATATAAACCCAAATCATCTTCTGTCAAAAACTGCTCTACCCAAAGTATTTCTATTCTTCCCATACTGTAAAAAGAGATTCGGTGGCTCTAAAATCTTTTTCTTTTTTTTTTCTAAAAATCTTCTTTTTATTTTCTTTTTAAAATTTTTTTATTTTATTTGAAGTTCTAGGATAAATATGCAGGATGTGCAGGTTTGTTACATAGGTAAACAAGTGCCATGGTGGTTTGCTGCACCTATAACCCATCACCTAGGTATTAAGTCCCACATGAATTAGCTATTTATCCTGATGCTTTCCCTACCTCCACCCCCAAAAGGCCTCAGTGTGTGTTGTACCCAAAGTTTTTTTTTTTTTAATCTATTGAACAACTGCAACCAGCATCAAACCTAGGTTTTCAAAACGTACCAAAACGGAAAAATATTCTGAACCAAACCATCATTTGATTCAGTTCCAATTTTGGTCTTGAGCCCAATCAAATAACCACTGAAACATGTTGGACAATTCTAGTGGGCCACGGGGACTGGGTGGAAAGCCTGTGGTCATCTGTCTCCATGAGATGATTTCCATTCCCCAGGCTCAGGGAATACATGGGAAAATCCTCTGCCCATTTTCCAAAAATCCTTTAAGCCCATATAGAAAACAATACTTTCTTTGTGATAGTTTATACAAATTCACCAAAGGAGATTTTGCAAATATTATATAGACTTCATCATACCGAGGGAGAAACAACCATGCCTTTTAGTTTCTTCTGATTCACTGAAATGAGGACTAAGATGCTTTATTTCACACACTACCAGGTTCATGTATATCACTGGGCAGAAAAACAAACATAAATACCTTCTTAAGCAGACGACATCTTCCCCTGTTTCTCGATGGAGACCAAACCCTCCAGCAGGTAATCAAACTAGTAGCAATCCCATTAACTCTCAAGACTACTTTCTGCTGCCCCCTCCTGAGACAGGAGTTAAAAGATGACAAGGACATGGGCAAGTGGCCTAGGGTGCAAGGTGAAATCTAGTGCTAGCTTTAAAGAGAAAATTCCTTCCATCGCTGTGGTTATGAGTAGTTCTAAATTACATACCCCATGTTTCTTTTTTGGCTTAATTACAATAAAAAGGGGAAGCATCTCTGGGACCTTCAGCATGACTGTGTTGCAAAACTAAACCCAAAGCACAGGCCCAGGCTGCAGAGAGACAAAGGGAAGCACCAGTGGCGGAAAGGAAGCCTCGCCCAGAGCGGGGCCTGGTCCTCAGCCACCATCTCGGAGGCGCCCAGAGGGAGGTGGCAAGGAGACACTCTGCATCTGCTTCTTTGTTTTTCTTTTTATTTCCAGGCCCAACAATCAATAAACAACTTTCCTTAAATAATACAGCACCTGTGAGTCAGCCTGGTTAAGCTCCTGTGGAGACGGGGCTGGGCGGTGATGGCATGTGGGCAGGGGCCGCCGTCCGGGCCTCCTACACACCACAGCTCCCGCCGGGCTGCCCGCCAAGGGGCATGACTCTATCCTGGAGTCAGAGGACACCGGGAGCAGGAAGAGACCTCAGAGATGACCAAGCACCTTCACCTGAAGCCCTGAGAGCCAAAGCCCAAACAGGAGGCCAAGGCTTTTGACACCCTGCCCGTTTTTATAGCACCTCTGTGGAATTTTTCTTTTTCTAAGCCAGATCATTCCACACAAGGAGACGGTAAATAAGCCAATGAAAAAATTAACATTGCCAGCCATTAGAGAAAAGCAAGTTGGCCAGGCGCGGTGGCTCACGCCTGTAATCCCCAACACTTTGGGAGGCCGAGGTGGGCGGATCACAAGGTCAGAAATTCAAGACCAGCCTGGCCAACATAGTGAGACCTCGTCTCTACTAAAAATAGAAAAATTAAGCGAGGCGTGGTGGCGGGCACCTGTAGTCCCAGCTACTTGGGAGGCTGAGGCAGGAGAATCACTTGAAACCAGGAGGCGGAGCTTGCAGTGAGCCGAGATCGCACCACTGCACTCCAGCCTGAGCAACAGAGCAAGACTTCTTCTCAAAAAAAAGCAAGTTAAAACTGCAATGAAGGCTAGCGTGGTGGCTCACTCCCATAATCTCAGCACTTTGGGAGGCCAGGAGACTTGAGACCAGCCTTGGCAACGTAGCAAGACCCCATCTCTACAAAATAATTTAAAAATTAGCTGGGCATGGTGCTGCATACCTGTTGTCCTATAAATCATTACTTGGGAGGCTAAGGCGGGAGGATCCCTTGAATCTAGGAAGTCAGGGCTGCAGTGAGCTATGATTGCCCACTGAACCCCAACCCGGGCAAGCTACAGAACAAGACCCTGTCTCAAAACAAAACAAAACAAAAAAAGACACAAAAAGAACCTACAATGAGATGGCCTTGCATACCTGCATACCTACCAGAGTGGCTAAAATAAAAGTAGCTACTTAGCTACTAAATAAAACGCTGGCAAGGATGTGGAGAAGCTGCAGCACTCATACACTGCTGTGGGATGTAAAATGGTGAAGCCACTCTGGAGAGCAGTGTGGCAGTTTCGTAAAAAATGAAATCAACATGCAACTACTGTACGACCCAACAACCGCACTCCTGAGCATTTATCACAAATAAATGAAAGCTTACATCACACAAAAATGTGTACACGAATGTTCACAGCTGCTTTATTCAAAATAGCCAGACCTGGAAACGACACAGATGTCCCCTCCTAAAAAGTGAATCGGGGGCCGGCGCCATGGCTCGTGCCTGTAATCTCAGCACTTTGGGAGGCCGCGGCAGGCGGATCACTTAGAGGCCAGGAGTTTGAGATCAGCCTGGGCAATATGGCGAAACCCCGTCTCTACTAAAAAACACAAAAAAAGTAGCCAGTTGTGGTGGCATATGCCTTTAATCCCAGCTACTCGGGAGGCTGAGGCACTAGAACCACTTGAACCCAGGAGGCAGAGGTTGCAGTGAGCCAAGAACACGCCACTGCCCTCCAGCCTGGGCAACAGAGCGGGACAAAACAAAACAAAAATTGAATCTGAATCTCTGAGGGTAGCATAGCAGAGGCTGAGGAATCCAACTTCAGTAAGGAATCCTGGCGGTCACTCCCTGCTGACTTACTGTGCCCTGTGGTCGGTCACTTGCCGCCCCACATGGCCTTTACGATGGAGGCCACAGCCTCACCTGGTGACTGCAGCTGTGCTCCTTTCCAGGGAGGTGCCACACCCTTCAGTCCCACCTCTATCACCTATTGAGACTATCACCTATTGAAAGCCTGGGCCTTCTGTGTCCTGGCCCCTTTAAGGCCCTCACCCATGTCTCCTAATTTAAATGACGATTTAATTTAATTTACCTGCAGGCAGGTAACTCAACTTGAGTGCATTCAATTCCTACTTAGGTGCTGACGTTATAAGCCCACAACAGCTTGTACCTGTTGGACTCATGCGCAGGCCATGCAGCTCCAGGCTGCCTGGGTGCTTCACCGTATAGCAGTACCTAGCAAGCCCCATGCAGCAAAGAGGCCCACGATGCTCTCTCTGGGTGGCCTGAGGCATCTGGACATGTGCAGATCCGTGCTCTGTATCTGCTGAAACCCTCTGTCCTGTGGGCAGATCTGCCCTTCTTCTCCCTGTGGGAGGCAGGCTGAGTCCCTGGGGACCCGGATTGCAGAGTGAGTGCCTTGGGGTGCTCCCCTTTTCTGCTATCAGGGGCTTACTGCCCTGATATGTCTGTAGCAATGAGGAGCTTTAACCTTTTCCTGCCCTTTAGGGTTAAGAATTCTCTTCCAGTTCATCAGCCTAAGGAGGCAGCTCCAGGGGCTCACTTTTGCTGCAGTTGCATCTATTACATCCCTTTTTTAAACAAAGGCCCATTCATTTATAAGGAAAAGAATCCACTCTTAGTTCCACCTCCTCAAGTAGAAAATTTTTAACCAGACTAAAACGGTACTCCAGGGGACCTATGTGAACACACTCTCTTTCTCCCGGGTCCAATATTTCCACGGCAACAACCAATCCTAATTCCCTCAGCCGCCTCCCAGGGCTGTGGTTCAGAGCCCCCATCGCTCCACCCAACCGCCTCAGCATTCAGTTCAGTTAGCCCCAATCCCCCTAAAGCACAAGGCCCAGAACTAAATTCAAAGCCACCTTCCTCTGTTCTCCAGGCGACAGCTGATGGGTGGCAGAGAGGACAGGGTAGCAACTTGGGAGATTCAGATGAGTTAAAATCCCAGTCCTGCCACTGATCAGCTGTGGGCTTGGGACTAACAATTTATATGTCTCATCCTCATCTCTAAAAGGAGGAAAATAATGAATGCCCTGCAAAAATTATATAAAGTATTTGATGGAACATGCCTGGCACATAATAGGCACTTCTGAAATCATTGCTGCTATTATTTTTATTATTATTGTGCATCCTAAGACTGTTAAGTATTTTTTACAGCCGCACCACCTGTTAATTCATATTGAACTGGTAGTAAAATTATAACTCCCAGTGAATTTCAAAAGAAATATTGGCCGGGCGCGGCCGGGCGTGGTGGCTCATGCCTATAATCCCAGCACTTTGGGAGGCCGAGACGGGCAGATCACGCGGTTCAAGATCAGCCTGGCCAAGATGCTAAAACCCCATCTCTACTAAAAACACAAAAATTAGCCAGGTGTGGTGGCACGTGTCTGTAATCCCAGCTACTCAGGAGGCTGAGGCAGGGGAATCGCTTGAACCCAGGCAGCAGAGGTTGCAATGAGCTGAGATCATGCCACTGCACTCCAGCCTGGGCGACAGAGCAAGACTCCATCTCAAAAAATAAAATAAAATACTGGCTGGGCGCGGTGGTTCACGCCTATAATCCCAGCACTTTGGGAGGCCGAGGCGGGTGGATCACCTGAGGTCTGGAGTTCAAGCCCAACCTGACCAACATGGAGAAACCCCGTCTCTACTAAAAAAAAAAATACAAAATTAGCCAGGCGTGGTGGCACATGCCTGTAATCCCAGCTACTTGGGAGGCTGAGGCAGGAGAATCGCTTGAACCCAGGAGGCGGAGGTTGCAGTGAGTCAAGATCTCGCCATTGCACTCCAGCCTGGGCAACAAGAGCAAAACTCCGTCTCAAAAAAAAAAAAGAAATAAAAGAAATATTGATGAGCCAGGACTCCTCCATCCTATCCTTTGGACAACTGACTTTTAAATACCTTTATGGGGAACTTATGTTCCCTTTTATGATATCTGGTCATGGGGTCATACTGAACTATTTTCTTTTCATTTTTTTTGAGACGGAGTTTTGCTCTTGTTGCCCAGGCTGGAGTGCAGTGGTGCAATCTCAGCTCACTGCAACCTCTGCCTCCCAGGTTCAAGCAATTCTCCTGCCTCAGCCTCCCAAGTAGCTGGGATTACAGTCGTACGCCACCACGCCTGGCTAATATTTTGTATTTAGTAGAGACGGGGTTTCACCATGTTGGTCAGGCTGGTCTGGAACTCCTAACCTCAGGTGATCCACCTGCCTCAGTCTCCCAAAGTGCTGGGATTACAGACGTGAGCCACTGCACCTGGCCTTTTTTTCTTTTCTTTTCTTTTCTTTTTTTTTTTTTTTTTTTTGAGATGGAGTTTTGTTATTGTGGCCCGGGCTGGAGTGCAGTGGCACGATCTGGGCTCATTGCAACTCCCGCCTCCCGGGTTCAAGCGATTCTCTTGCCTCAGCCTCAGGATTAGCTGGGATTACAGGCGCGCACCACCACACCCAGCTGATTTTGTATTTTTAGTAGATACGGGATTTCACCATGTTGGCCAGGCTGGAATCGAACTCCTCACCTCAGGTAATCCACCCACCTCAGCCTCTCAAAGTGCTGGGATTATAGTCATGAGCCACCGCACCCAGCCATAAACTATTTTCTGAAGTTGCTCAAATCTTCTTTGCAAAGTCAGTGTTCCCAAACTACAGTCAGAGGCCAGGCTCACGGTCCCTAGCAACCTGCCACTTGGTACATTCAGGGCACTCGCCCTTCAAGCACAACATGGATCCTTGGGGCTCCTTGCCACTCCAACTCCTAGGAGACTCTCCTGCCTTCCCCTGGGAATGTGGTATTTGAGGCCAATGGTGACAGACCAGAAAATCTAGGCCAGTTCAAAATGCCAAAGACAGGATGCCAGGAAGGACCCAGGACCTGCAGGGCTCCGTTCAGCTTCTCAGGGTTAACCAGCAGTCTGCAGAGGCGGGAGACGGCTCGGCTCTCAGGAGAGAGCAGCTGATTTTTAATGTACAGTGTAATACCGCAAGGTAAACAGCATCCCAGACGCTGCTCCATATGGCTTTACCCTGAGATCGAAACTAATTACCATTCTGTGTATATTTCCAGGTTGGGGCAATAAGGGAGTTACTGTCCAGCACATTCGCCATCAGACCACCTCTGAGGTCAACACTGCCACATGGTAACAAGCTCCTTTCGTGGTTTCAATCCTCCCAGACATCAGTCCCTTCATCCTGCAAAGGGCAGAAAGAAGAAACTGGGGCTTGGGGAGGTGTTAGGGCAGGCTGAGCCTGAGACACGTATGTCTAGAAAGGGACAACATCTCAAAACTGCACATTCAGAGCCTGGAAGCTCTGTACAGATGCCTAATGGGTCCTAGGGCTACAAAAGGCTTGAATAGATCATCCTGGACAGAAAAGTTGCAAATCCCCAGGGGTCAACCCTGCAGGCTGCCTGCTCCCCCTGCCCCCCGCCCATTACAGCTGACAGGAAGGACAGAGTTCCATTTCACTCATCCTGTGTGTAGCAGAGTAGAGACCAGGGTTTGGCAGGCAGGATGCCCAGGGCTGTGGTGACGCCAGTCCGTGCTGCTCAGATGGAACCTGTCACCATCCAGCCCGGATCCTGCATGGGTTCCAGTAGGCCCTCCTGGGACTTGGAAGTGAGCTGGTGTGCTCGGGGTTCATCAGCTCTGTCCAGTCACCTGACTGGCTTTTCCTTCCACTCCACCATCCCAGCCCAGATGACAAGGGCACAGTATGGCCTTGTGACTTGGGAAGTGCTGGGTAGGTTCTCTGTGGCTTACTTCAAGAGGAGGCCAGGGTGACGCACAGTGTGCTTCAGAGACCCCAGAGCCACCTGGACCTGAGTCCCTGTGAATGGACGCGTGACGGGCCTCAATGGGTGTGCAGGAAAATAAAACATCTCCTTAATCTCAGAAAGAGCCTGTGTTAATAAGCACGTGCCTGGCCTGGCACCAGATGCGGCACAGAGAAGAGACGAAGACTAATTAAATCACACACATCCAGAGACCTCCTTGGTAAGAAAAGCCACAGCGATACAGAGCAGTGTTGTTATACACACACACGTGTGTGTGTGTGTGTGTGTGTGTGTATAGAGAGAGATATATGTATATATTTCATTGGCTCTCTTATGAGCTACAGTGACTCTAAAAGATGCACCAAGAAAGCAGAGGAACAAGGGGAAGGGAGGGAAGGGACAGAGGCTTTCACACCCCAAATGCTGGGCGTTTTGTGTCTGGATGACCTCAGCCAGTTTCCACCTACAAAACAGAATAAAAAGAGGCTGGTCCCCAGGGTGTGTAACCTGACACCTCTTGCCAGCAGCTGAATACAGGGGATTGTTTTTTTAAACTTCAAGTTCCAACCCCTAGTAACCAAGTGAGGCCTCTCCTGCAACTAAAGAACCTCCTTGGAAAAATAAATCCTGCTGCCTGTTTTGTCATCATCTTCGACAATTAGCTGTACTTGGGACGATGTGACTCGAGCCAATTGGTGAAGGCGATTAGGGCATCCACTTAAAAACACTCTTCACAACTGGTGGAGGGGTGTCCTCTATTCCACCCCTGTTCTGCACCCAGTACTTGAGCCGCATTATCTCCTTTCATCTTCACAGCAGCCCCTGAGAGAGGCTCATTATCCTCATGTTAGAGATGAAGAAACTGAGGCTCAGAGATGTTCGGCCCATGCCAAGGTCTAGGACAGAGTGAGGGTGTGGGTTCAGGTCTGGCTGGCTCGGGCTCCACACTCCCCAGCAGACCATCTTGCTTCTGTGCTCGGCAGAGCAAGCCTCCTCCAGCACACACTTCCTACAAACCTCAATGTCAAAGAGCTCCCAGACCCCATGACTTCTCCTCTTCCAAGGGAAGAAGTCGGCAATACTGCCTCAGACACCGTTATTCACTCTCACCCAATCAAAGAGAATGGTGGAGGTCACAGGTTCAGCATAAAATACTAACAAATGACACCACAGCTGCCTCTGAGGTCCATGCTATTGTATCGAGCATTTAGTATGTCCAGACGCTGTACTAGGCATTTCCCACATTACCTTGTTTAAGGCTCACAGCCTTAAGGTGGGTATTATCAGTCACATTTCACAGATGATGCAACTGAGGGGCAGAAAGTTTTCTCTAGGGTCACGCAGATAGGAAGTAACAGAGTTTAGACTCAACCCAGGACTACCACCTCAGGGTTCTTCTCCTCCCCCTAGGGCTCTTCCATAGCTAAGGCTCCATAATGCGTACTAAGCAGAAAAACCCCTGCCGCGCTCTCCTGACCATGTCCTTCTGGTCAATCGGGGTCCTCCTGAGAGCACAGCAACAGTGCAGCTGACTGAGCTCTGCACCGTGCATCTGCTGAGCATCAATCTGTGCAGAATCCAACGCTCCGAATCAAGTCCTGGGGCAGGGGTGCCCTCTTTCATTCCAGCCTCCATAAGCCTCTGGATCCAGAACAGTCTCTTTGATCAACCACTTCTAACAGAGGGAGCAAATTCCTCAATACCTTTACCCCAGACTCCTTCCCTAAGGGCTGTTGCCCAAATCCAATTCCTTTACTCCCTGTTCCACAACATGTACTGAAGCTTTCTGCATTGTGCATGCCAGCACCAATCCATTATTTATTAACTCATATTTAATGAACATGCTTGCTCAATGGCCATACAACTTGTTCTTCAGTTTCACAAATCTCCAATATGTCTGTTGGCATTAACTTTGTCTTAGAAGGCAGATCCCCAAGGACAGGGACAGCATCCGTTAAGCCGTTCTTTTCAGCACAGGTGTCTGCAGACAAGGGTATTAAATAAATGCCTGCTATTTGGGCCGCCACTGGGTGCAAAATGCACTTCTCAAAGTGGGCAGTCACCCGAAGGGAGATCCAGCTCCGTGAGAAAGGAGGCAGTGGTTGCCAGACCTAGCCCAGGGCCTGGCAGAGGCACCCAGTATATATCTGCTGAATGTAATATCTGCATTAAAAGCTCAAGACTTTGTTGAATTCCCCTGTTTCACTTTCCATGACACAGAAGAGAAAACCACTACATGGTACTGGAAAAGTCCATGCCCCCATTAAGTACCCTCAAATTCTAGAGTGCAGCGCAGTCTCCCTGTCATGATTCAGCAGCTGGCAGCCCTATTCAGGGAGCATGAGACCCCTGCTTTGGGGCCCGCTCCTTGCTTGCTCCAGCCTTCCCTGGTGTCTCTTACATCTGCATGCCCACTGACGAGTGGGCAAACCACAGCCGGAGGAGGCTGCGTCCACAGTCTACGATGGCCAAGATGGTCACATAGGCAAGAGGAGACAGTGCTGCGGCTGAAGTGAAACCAGGGCGTTATCCAGAATGTCTCCTCATCCCAACCAGACCTCACTGCTCCGTCCACCTCAGAACTGGCTCTGCTGTGGACGCAAAGATTGTTTTTAACATAGTCCTTAGCAATTTCTCTTCAAGCAACAAGGTCAGAATCCTCTTCACGAGTGAGTGCTTGCCCTTGTCCATCCTTTTTGTAAAAACTTAAAGCAAAGTCATCGTACTCATAATTAAAAACTCATTTAGGCAGGAAATAATTCACTGTCCCCAAATGACTGTATACACGTCTTATTTGGACTCACAAAGACCACGTGAGGTAGGAAGACTATCAATATACCCATTTTACAGATTGAGGATACCCAAGTCCAAAGAGGCCCAATGAGGTCAAGTGCTGGATCTGAGAGTCACAAGTCTTTCAAGCACGTTCACTTGTAAAGCACAAAAAACATTCTCAGAGGAGGCCTTGAGTCTCCTCAACTACTTGCAATTAGCCAGATGGTCAATATTAATGAGTGTTTAATGCTGTGATGACTATGATGATGATGAAGGAGAAAGGTTAAGAAAGAAAGAAGGCCAGGCTCAGTGGCTCCCAGCTGTAATCCCAACACTTTGAGAGGCCAAGGCGGATTGGGAGGCCAAGGTGGAAGGACCGCTTGAGCTCAGGAATTCGAGACCAGCCTGGGCAACATAGCAAGACATGTCTCTACTAAAAAATAAAAAATTAGCCAGGCATGATGGTACGAGCCTGTAGTCCCAGCTATTCGGGAGGTTGAGGTGTGAGGATCTCTTGAGCTGGAGAGATGGAGGCTGCATGCAGTGAGCCGTGATCACACAACTGCACTCCAGCCTGGGCAACAGAGTGAGACACTGTCTCAAATTCAACAAAGTTTTTTTTTTTTTGTAAAAGAAAAAGGGTTCAGCAGCCACATAGACTAAAATATCAATTATAACACATTCAAAATGTCCCCTACACTGGCGAATGTTTAATCCGTAAGGTTTTTTTAGTAGTTTCTCAAACAGTGACCTTCTCACTTCCCAGCTGTAACACATAGCAACCAATTTTCCTACCCTTGGCTCAGCAATCTGGGTCTCAGGATTATTTGTGCCCAACAAAATCTCTTAGCCATTTCTTAAGCTACTGGCAGGTAGTTAGATTTTCCACTTGACATTGTTAAGAGATTAAAATTGTTTATCTCATTGTCATACACAGGCCTTTTCAGTTTCCTGCTAACAGATTCAGGTTAGATAAGGATTACAGAAGTGATACTCCCAAGTTCCTCTCTATACCAGCCGGCATCCTTTCCCCATAAGATTATGAGGTATATTTTATTAAATCTATCATTCAGATAGCTAACGTGTAAAAGCATTAAATAACATATAAAAAGCATTATACCTCATGCATAAGCAGAGGCTTAGACAAACACCAGCTCCTATTCAACTGGGGAAGAAGCACTTCACAGGAGAGCCTGCTGAATTACACAGTCAGTCATCAATTGCCATAGAGAAGATGAAAACAAATTGAGTTGAGCCCGGAAAGAATGTCAGTGAAATTGGAAAAAACACTTGCTGGGAACTGCCTGGGGGTGCAGTGACCTCCCTTGTAATTGCCCAGGTCCCACCAACTCGGCAGCGTACCAAGAGAGATTGCAGATTGAGCTGGGTAGATGGCCAGTCACCAGGGAACCAAATCCGTCTCGCGGCAGGCTGAACGCTCCGTGTAGTTCATGAAAATATTAAACACTGGTAATATAAAATGTGTTATGGCTTCTTCTTGGAAAACAGTAAAATCAGTTTATTCATTCTCCTTTAATGGATGGGGGCAGGAAGGGGGACAGAATGCAGAGAACCCTTTAGAAGGGCCAAGAAAGAAAACTGCTGTCATTGCCCCAAAAGCCAGAGGTAAAAGCACCTCATTTGCACCCCCACCCCTCAACGCCCTGAGACCAACTTTATAAATGTGAGCAAATGGCCCACCCCTTCAGAAGAGTTCTCTTTGGCCAAGGGCCGGCCCTTACCCTGCATCATTAATACATATTATCATCTCTGAGTTAGGCAAACCCTAATCTTGGTCACCAGGTCAACGGAAATAATCTTGATGCCTATGTTTGAGATGCTGTATCATTTCATTTGCCCTTTCCACCCAGAATCTTACCACAAAAGTAAAATGCTAAATTAACAGGATAGCAGTGAGCTTCACGAGGAAGGATTCCCTTTAGCTGAAAATTCACCACCACCACCCCAGGTTATGTGAGATGTTTTTCTACTTATTCAAAGATGGGGAAAAAAAACTCCTCCCACTCCAAGTGAAATCATACATAAATATGAATTGCAGAGGTTCATTCTGCTTCCTTATTGTCTATAGCTCCTGCTTTTTGCTTACTTATAAAACTTACCAGCTGATGTGGGGCAACATAGAAGTAAAAATCTCAGGAAATAAAAAATGCTGTATTGACTAGTGGCCTGAAGAGATACCTTTTGTTGAATGGGTTTCTATTAAGTGATATCAAATCAATAAAATGCCCAAGTAAAGCTCAACAGAGGAGAAAAGATCAGATTTCTAACAGTGAATTCTTAATGGAATTGTTGAGAAACACGCCAGACAAGTTAGTCAAAAGCCTGAGTGTTGGCTTGCCTGTGAAATGATTGTAACAAGTCATTCCGTATAAGAAAAAGTTGGAAGACCCTGCCTTTAAGTAAGAAACATCGGAGTGGTCTTCCCTGCACAAACACTTGGCAGACATGTGTCATGGTTGACCTTGTCCCTTGAGGCTGGTGTACAGTGTGCACTTCTGCTGACCAAGCAATTCATTCCTATCGCTTTGAGTCTAAGCCTTAAAGTAATCCCCAACCCTGCAACTGAACAAAAGGAAACCACTACTACTACACCCCTACTATATAGCAGGTACAGTGCTAGGCACTTTTATAAACATGGCATAATTGAACGCTCACCACTCCATGAGGTCACACTTCCTCTCCCCGTTTTTCAGAGAGCTTGCTGGCCATGTGTAGACTGGAATTTCACCCAAGTCTCCTAAACCCAAGCCTAGCACCCTTATCCCTGTGGCAGCAGTCACAGGAATAAGCAACAAACTTGCATTCCCAGGGCTTGATTCCCTTTCTTTGTTCTTCACCTTCCAGATGGTTCTGTATTTCTTTTATGGGTAGATAATGCAGCAGGGATTTTTTCTCTCCTTCATTCATTCACCCATTCCTTTAACAAATGCTTTAAAAGCATGTACAGTGTTCAAAGCTGAGGTGGATCTGCAAAGGCAAGTAAGGAGCTTATCCACTGAGGAAGTTTGTTAGTTGAAAAGGAGGGTGTAACCATGGGTCCTGTAATGGTATTGAATATTTTCCACCCTTGCTTTCCTCCTCTGTAAAACGTGGATATTAAAGGAAATGAGGCCGGGCGCGGTGGCTCACGCCTGTAATCCCAGGACTTTGGGAGGCCGAGGCGGGAGTATCACAAGGTCAAGAGATCGAGACCATCCTGGCCAACATGGTGAAAACCCATCTCTATTAAAAATACAAAAATTAGCCGGGCGTGGTGGCATGCGCCTGTAGTCCCAGCTACTCGGGAGGCTGAGGCGGGAGAATTGCTTGAATCCGGGAGGCAGAGGTTGCAGTGAGCCAAGATCATGCCACTGCACTCCAGCCTGGCGACAGAGCAAGACTCCATCTCAAAAAAAAAAAAAAAAAGGAAATGAGCTCTAAAGCCTGCCCCAGACCCAGATTTCGATACTGTTAATTATGGAAGCTATCGAAAAGTTTTTGTTTTATTTTTATTTATTTATTTTTCTTGAGACAGAGTCTTGCTCTGTTGCCCAGGCTGGAGTGCAATGACGCAGTATCGGCTCACTGCAACCTCCAACTCCTGGGTTCAAGTGGTTCTCCTGTCTCAGCCCCCTGAGTAGCTGGGATTACAGGTGAGTGCCACCACGCCCGGCTAATTTTTGTATTTTTAGTAGATCTAGTATTTTTAGTAGACAAGGTTTCACCATGTTGGCTAGGCTGGTTTCGAACTCCTGACCTCAGGTGATCCATCCACCTCAGCCTCCCAAAGTGCTGGGATTACAGGCATGAGCCACCACACCGGCCTAGTTTTTGTTATTTTTTAATAGCAGGCACAGAGGCCTAACTTCCTAATGAGATCATATATATTTACGGTGTCTTTCAACCAAGGAGACTTGAACTGTATTTAAGATAATAGTTTACTCCTGGAAAAATGGATCAGGGCTGCTGTCTTCACCAGAAAGTTGGGGTGAATGAAGGGGGCCCAATGAGAAAATGAAGAGCTGTCTGGCAGAACTTCAGCAAGTCAAATTTGACTACAAGGTCAAGAGACCAGGTCAGCAGATTCTTCCAGATCACCAAGGTGGCCCTCCACAGTCAGATGGACCGGACCCATGGGTCTGAAGGAGATGCTGATTATTTCTGCTCCGTGTTGTTTGGGACTGCCTGTAGCACCATCGTCACTTGGTTGGTAAGTTCACACAGGACGGGCAACCATCTTAGAACTGGTAATACAAAATCCCGAACAGGCAGCTGCCACTCCACTTTTCAAATTACCAAAGAGTTCATAGTTGGGTTTGGTGTGACTTTTGTTAACAATAAGCTCCCCTGATGGCTGAAAAATACATCTTTCACAATGCCCATTCTACCCAGTGAGGAAAAGAAAAATCACGGCAAGGCCTTCTTATCATGGAGTTGAGAGTACCATATGCGTAAACCTACGATCCCGAGGTCTCCTCTCCCACCAAAATCCACAGAACACTCTACACTGATGCTGCGGTCACAACATGCTTTAGACGAGTTCCCAAGTTAATTCTGAATCACCTCCTGATTATCCAAAGTCTGCAGTTTTTTTTCCACCAAGATATAAAATTCTTTCCATTAAATACCTTAAAATTCTACCTTTAGATAACTAAATTGAAACCTGACAAAACAAAATAAGCCTAAACAATGTTATCAATACTCCTAGGAATATAAATAAACTAGCTGGTACTAATCTAATCTGGAACTGCATTTAACAGGTATGTGCCAACAAAATCAGAAAAGTGACTCTGTAGCAATTCAGCACTTAAAAACAAAAATTCTGAAAATGACTTATGTAACACCTGAAATATATTTCTCTAAAAACACCGACTGGTTTAATGTTTTCTTGTAGTACCTAAAAGCGGGTAAGTCTTGAGCTGTATGTTTTGCAAAGTCTAAGCATTTGCATGATAAGTAGCAAAGCTTAGAATCAATCTCTCTTTGTCTGTATACCTCACCTTTACTTGAAAAAGTTTTAAGCTGGCTGAATACTTTTATCTTTGATAAGAGAAGGTCTTTGAAGTGATGTTTTGGCTCTGTGTGGGCAAGGCCTCAGTTTCTAGACTTCAGTATCTGAGGGGGGACAATGCCCTGCTTTTTGTTTTTAAACAGAATGAATCTTTTACTGTTCAGGTTAATGTTCTGGCATCCTACCAGCTGTCTCTACCACCAGACTAATTATTAATGATAATCTTAGGTATTGTACTGATGATTTATTTTGATGACACTTTTTCAGTGTGAAATTACAAAGAGCCTTTCTTATGGCAAAGAGATAGAAGATAGGCAGATCAATCAATTGGTCTCAAGCAAAAGCACAAAAGTAAAAGTGCCCAGTTTTGGCCTCAGTGCTGGAAACCCACACCTAAGAAGTCTTGTCGCATTTCCTGATACCCTAATACAAACACTAGGTTTTAAATCAGATGTCTTCAATTACATAGTCACAGACAGAACTAGATGACCCCATGAAATCATTCTCATACAATACCCACATTTTCAGAGGAGAAAACTAAGCTAGAGAAGCAGAGCCCATGAGTGTGTCCTTGGTTCCCTTTGACTTTCTGAGTGTTTATTTCCTCATCCCCAAACAGATCAGAGTCATACCCGGAACCCAACATAAATGACTCGGGGTCCTCCCAGATCTCAAAGCTGCTGAGCCCTTGCCAGAAAGATCCTCTCCATGTACCTGAGAGAAGAATGGTACCCCATCTTCAGAAAACAGCATATGCAACCTGAGCTCTTAACCCCACAAATCTGAGCTTTCAACATTCTCATCTAGAAAAGAATTTTCCACTTAAAAGTATTCACCAACAGATGCATTTTTTAAAGTGCCCCTCTAAGGTTTTAAATTTTAGTTTGGTTTACCCCGAACTAAAATTTTTACACACTTTTCAAAACCACATAAAACCATGTTAAACTGTTTGGATTTTTTTACTATGAGTTCGTTTTTCACTCAGAAAAAAAAAAAGACAACAAAACTAGTCAACATCAAAAAAAAAAAAGGCTAAGGAAACAAAATTCCAATGGCCTTTAAAAAACAGTAAGCACCATGAAGCCAAGGGTTTTGTATTACACTTCTTTATACATCCCCCAGGTAATTAGGCCAGTGTTTTTTGTTTTTGGTTTTTGTTTTTTGTTTTCTTTTGAAACGGAGTCTCACTCTGTAGCCCAGGCTGCAGTGCAGTGGTACAATCTCGCCTCATTGCAACCTCTACCTCCAGGGTTCAAGCAGTTCTCCTGCCTCAGCCTCCCAAGTAGCTGGGATTACAGGCGCCTGCGGCCACGCCAGCTAATTTTTGTATTTTTAGTAGAGACGGGGTTTCACCATGTTGGCCAGGCTGGTCTTGAACTCCTGACCTCAAGTGATCCACCCACCTTGGCCTCCCAAAGTGCTGGCATTACAGGCATAAGCCACCGTGCCCAGACTGCTTTTGTTTTTTTTTTTGTACATATAAACTGACAGAACAATTTTGAAATAAATCAATAAAAATCGATTTTTAAAGTAAGGTACTTTTATATCTTAATACAACATTTTAAGCCTGGTATCTCAATGGTCCAGATTCTCTTAAACAGAATTATATAGGGAAGTAAACAACCGCTGGTTAATTTTTAGTTGTCAGAAAGAACAAAAGATTGAGCACTATCCTTGCTCAGTGCAATTTGATTTTGTTCAGATCTCGGAGAACAGTAAGCATGAATGTGCCTGAATTTCAGCCATTGCACACTGGGTGTGTAATGCAACTATTTCTGAGCAAATTTCAAGTGTCTGATCCCTACTAAGCAGATACACTGTCACCCCTTGCCTGCACACCAAATCATACACACTCATTCCTCAGCAAGGATGAAGAAAGCGCCACAGGAGGCCCGAAAGGCTTAACTCTGTGGGAAGGTAGGGCAGCATAGAAAAAAATCTCAGTGTCTAGTGTGGGTCTGAGGGCCAGGGGTTGGTTATGTGACTGGAATGCTGAACGTGCCATTTCAGACCTGTGTGAGTGGGGTGAGCAAGTGGGAGCCTGTGTGAGCATAGGAGGGTGAGTGTGAGCATGTGTGAGGGTGAGTGTAAGCAAGTGTGAGCAAGCATGAGAGTGTGCAGCTATAGCGTTGTGCAGTAGCTGGACAGACACAGCAAAGTCCAGAAAAGAGAATGCTACACCAGTTTGGTAGAACCTCTGATGGGGCTGGTGGGGCTTTTATCTATCAAACACAGAAAGGCCCAGCCAAAAGACTCACTCCATCAAGATGTCTGGCCTTCTGTAGACAAAATATCTATCGCAGGTAATCAAGTGATTTTTAACCAATGAGCTGATGTTTGGGTGTCACAGATAAGGCTCCAGCGTAACCATCTGTACAAGAAGAAAACTTTGCTTATCATGCAAGCATTCAACCAAAGCTCAAAAGTCCCTAGGATCCCATAATTTCCAGTTGGTTACCCACCCTTACCCCCCTACACACACACACACACACCCACCCCACTTCCCACCAGTCTCATGTGATTCAGAGGGCAAAGCCGGCAGGGGATTTTTCCCTGGCTCTGCTCTGCGGGTGTCTGAAAACCTGTTTAAAGGTGGGAGGTAGACTGGACAACAGGCTGGCCTTGTTTCTACCTCTGGATATGTTCAGTAACTTAAAAACACCACTTAACCCTCTGGTTTCTCAAATGGCATCCTTCTGGCAAATGAAAAAAAAGTCACCTGTCGTTATTGATCTCCCCATTAATTCTCTTCTAGACAAGAGCCCTTTTCAAACATCGGGACACAAACTGTTTTGACAACCAGCCAATAGAAGTTGCTAATCTACCACTAGAAAGGGTGAATGGACAGTCAGGAAACAAGTTAAAGTGACTTTGGCTGTTCCAGCTATGCTTCAGGAGTTCAAAAGCAACCAGGAGGGATGGGACAGGGGACCATTTCTTATTCAGTAGGCCTCTAACTGCTGGGCAGAAAGACAGAGAAATCTGGCCCATGCCTTCAGAAAGAAGTATTTCCCACCTGCCCTTGACCACCATCCCCTTCCAGGTGGACCGTTTCCCCCTCTAAAGGTGGTGTGCCTATGCCTGACAGCAGGTGCATAATGCCCAGGGGCCCTGTCCTAGCCACAAAATGCCAGGCTGATTGGGGCGATTGTGCATACACATTTGCCTCCAGATCATCAGCAAAAAGCAGAGTTTCATGAAAAGGAATGCCTGGTCTTCAAAAATCCAGACTGTGATTTGTGAATAGGGAATCAGAGAGGAGTATGTTTTGTGGTCCAAAATACCTTAGTGAAGAATGCAGAGTAGAAACATAAAGCTCCTAGTCGTGGTGGAGAAAGTTATTGAGGTACAGTGAAGAGTATTTGATATTCAAGATGAAATCGGAAGGCTACCTACTATAATAAAATGCAGACTTTCCCCCAAAATAGCACAACCACCCCTGGCACGCTGAACTAGGAAATTCCCCATGCTCTCTGGAAAAGCTAAGAGAAAGCCCAGACCTTTTCAGAAGTGCTAGCTTCAACTCCTATGTCTTCTGTAAGATACGCTGATCCTCCTAAGAGTAAAAGCAGCCTACAAGTTCGATTAACCATGTAATAGAAATAAACTCCTGTCTACTGCCATAACCAGAACAAGATGTCAGTGTGATGACCCAAACCAGAGGCATGTGAAAACATACCTGAAATGTCAACCTGTACCAACTGACATGTACATCCATTAGGAGGTACCTACTCCGGAGATAACACTCAGGTGCCTATGATACTGAAGAAACCATCTGCTTAGCTCAAAGTATGGTTTTCATTTAATTCATACATCAAACTGCACCTTGGTTACACCGACCACACAAATATTGCAATGGCCTAGCTTAACTTACTCAGGCTCAGTGATTCCTCACCCAGTTGACTGGCCACAACCACATCTACAGGTTTCAGCGTCCCTGTCATAGACTCACATCACTCATTTTCCTGGCTTATTAGTAGAGGCTAACTTAATTTGATGATATCCTTGTCAATTTTCTTTGGCCTGTATGAAACACAGAGTTAAGTGTTTCACCTGATCAGACAAAAACTACACTCAGTAGCTCAGTTCACTATCTTTGGGGATTAGTCCAGAAGTTTTTGGTGACGTTTATGAATATTATTTTCCCAAGAAGCGTGGTGACTTACATGAAATACTTTTAAAACTTGTGTTTTAAGATGTGCATGGAAATAGTAGAAAGACTTAGATTCACTGTCCAAGCTAAAGTGCATGGTCAGTGCCTCTGCTTCCACCTCAGCAAACACACCTGGACAGAATTATTCACTGTGACTGTCCCCGGGCCCTGGTCTGGGTTTTCATGACTCTGTAGAAAGTAAGAAAAAGGGATGCATAGGGCATCAAAAGTCTGCTGAAATCAGCATGCGTTCTGGGCAAATCTCAGAGCAAGACTTACCACTCTAGGTTTCTGCTGGTCCAGGGTATGCAGGAAGGCTGAGTTGGGGTCCAGGGTGCGCTCAGGGTCACTGGAGATGTCCTCCTCTGAGTCTTCGTAGGATGAGGAGAAGCCCGTGGAGGAGGCCGAGGAAGAGGACAGTTTCCTCAGGGGCAGGTTGCCCCGAGGGCTTCCCTGCGTCTCCTCCAAGGCCCCATCCTCCTGGGTGCCCATGTCTGTAATGATGACAGCAGGTATGTTGCTGGGGCTGCAGGCCTCCCTCAGGAAAGGCTTGTCCTGATCTTGGGGTAGCAGCTCCGGACTTGAGTGGGCATCACTGTCCTGCCGCTGGCTTTCCCAGGTCCCCTCTGATTGCACCCCTGTGCCACGCGTCCAAGCCAAACCGGCTTCCTCCATGGTGCCCTGCCAAACCCTGGAGCTCCCAGGCTGCACACCCACCCTGTCCCCAGGAGGGCACTGAGGTTCTTTCAGATCTTTCGCAGCGTCCCAACAGGGCAAAGGCTCCAGCATTCCGCCAGAAGGAATTCCCGCCTCCACATTCCCGGTCCCCGGCTGTGCTGAGGGGCTGCCCCCAAGCAAGCCCAGCGTTGGGGACCCTCCCTCCACTCTGTCGGAGAGCTGCCAACGCCCCCCGCCCACGGGGGCCCCACTTCGGGCCTCCTCAGGGCCTACGGAGGCCAGGGCTCTGGGCAGCCTGGACCAGCTCAGGGCATCAGAGGACTCTGCGCTTTGCACGCTCACAGTCGTCTCCTCTGGCCTTTTGCCCACTTCAGGCGCCCCAGAGCCCGGCATGCCACAGGGCAGATTTCCTTTCCCCATCTTCCCAGGGGGTTCTCCATCGCGGGGCCCGCCCCTTTCTGGGGCTGGGCTTGTCTCACTGCCCAGAAACTGCCCCTGCCTCTCCACCAGGGCCTCTGGGGGCTGCAGGTCCTCAAGCTCACGGGCTCTCCCAGACGGCTCAGTGAGGGCAAGATCCTGTGGACGGTGTGGCCCAGTGCATGTAGCTCTCGCTGCCACTTCTGTGGCCACCGTTAAGCTAGCTCCGACCAGCCCCAATGAGGGAGCTAGGCAGCTCCGAGTTCCCGGGGTAAGAAAGCCCCTTTTGTCAATTTCCATAGCTGTGGGTGAGCCACAGCGGGGACTGGCGGGGATACCCTTCTCCATCCTTACAAAAGCGGATGGACCCTGAGCCTCTGATCCTGTAGGGGCAGCCCGGCCGGGAAGAGGTGGCATTCCTTTCTTCACCTGCGAGGTGCATAGGCTGGGGCCTCCTTTCCTCCCGGAGTCGGTTCCTGAAGTCTCTGGACATTGCTCCCCCCAGGACTTTGTCCTCCGTTCCTCGCTCCGGGCGCCCTGAACCGGGACCCTTCCAGGGGGCTGACTGCTGCTGCGGAAGGGGCACGGGGAGGGCGAGCGAGCCCTGCCCAAACGCGGGCTGCGGGGCGCTTGAATGGCGGAGCTCTGTGCCTGGATGTGCGCCTCAAACATGCCCACTTTCTGGTTCACCTGCACGTTCTGCAACTCGCGCTGCAGGATCCGCAGCTTCCTCTTGGCCTCCTCTGGCCCCGGCGGGGAGAGGGTACCGGCTGCCACCACCTGCTGCCCGTCCCCTCGCAGGCGACCAGCCCAACTTGGGCTGCTCACGCTGCTGCCGCTGCTGCCGCTGCCACTGCCGCTGCTACTATTCAGCCTGCGCCGGCCGCTCCGCCAGCCCCCGGGGCTCCGGGGCTCCTCGGGCGACAGCGACTCGGCGGGGGGGAAGAGGAAAGAGGCGCCTCTCCTGGGGCTGAAAACGCTGCCGGGGCTCAGCACTGCCCTCCCCGGGGGCGGGGGCGTCTCGCTGCCACTGGGCCCCGGGCCGCCGCCGCTCTTCATCTCGTTGGCGCTATTCATGATCACCAGGCTATTGAGCGCATAGCAGTACACAGCCATAGTACTGGGTCCCGCGCTGCCCGCCGCCGCGGCTCCCGCTCCTGCTCCGCCACCGGCGCCTCCTCCTCCCGGCGCTCCCGGCTCAGCCCCGGAGGCCCGGCAGCCGCGGCTCCGCGCGCAGATGGGGCGGCATGGCCTGGGCAGCGGGCTGGGGGCACGACCGCGGGCTCAGCCCCCGCCCAAAGCTCCATAAACAACCGTGCGGCTGTGGAGATACAAGGAGAAAAGTCAGGACCCTGGAGGGCGCGAAGGGGGTTGGGGGTCGCCTGCAGAACCCAGAGGGAGCCCCGGGAACACAATCTATCCGGGACCCAGCGCCACCAGACATCTCACCTATGGGGACGGCGAGGCTCGGCGAGGGCATGCCCCGGCTGCCTCGGTCGCCAGCGCGGTTACGGGTGTGCTTCCCCGCCCCCCACCCCGCCCCAGGCTGCGATGCGCTTTATGAGGTCCCTTCAAATCCCAATCCTAACACTCGTCTCGCGGACCGGCGAGAAGCGAGGTCCAAGTTCTTGGCTCCTAAGTATGCTGTGTGCGGGGCGCGGCTGACTCAGCTCTCCCGGGCTGAGGACACCCCAGCCACCGTCTCCGGGTCTCCCCAGCCTGAGCTAACATTGGCTATCCAAGGCAACCCGGCAGCCCTCGCCCTGGGCTTCAGGGTCTCCCTGCTCCACCCTCTCGGGCATCAGAGACCGACCGGCTCGGAGGGAACCTAAGCGGGACCTGCCTTGGCCGAGCCGCTGCCAGCGCCCGGATCTGGGAGGGCGCCCGCGTGCCCGTGGTTTACCTTCCTGACCCTAGCCTTGGGGCTGTGTCTCTCGGCCTACGAAGGCCTGGGCGGGCGGCGGGGCTGCAGCCGAAGCGTTTTTCAGCGCTAGCCTTGTCGCCGATCCCTAGACAAGTGTTTTGTGAGTGTGGGCGCACCGAGGTTCTACACGTTCTCTTTACCGGAACCAGTACTTGCTGCCCCCCTGCCGTCGTCCCCTATGGAGGGGTGTCTGTGAGTGTGCGTGTGTGTGCACGCGTGTGTGTATACGCGCGCACGCGCGCGGAGCGAGTCCGCTCTCAGCGCGCCCTGTTGCAGAGGACGCGGCTGCCCCTGCGGGCTCCCGGACCCGCGCCCACTCGGAGGAACTTAGGGGCGTGCATGGCTGCAGCCGGGCAGCAGCCCTAGGTGCACAGAGCCTCTGGCTCTGCAAACCTCCCTGGAGCCAGCGCTCTAACACCCCAGGGCAGCGCCGCGGAGCGCAGGGCTTCTCCGCATCCCGGGCAGCCTCGCCCAGCGCCAGCAGAGCCGCCCCGAGACTCCAGCCTGGGTACTCCTGGAGCGCGCTGGGGGAGGCGGCGCGGAGTGAGCGGCCCGGAAGGCGGGTAGGAGAAATGCGAAGACCTCGTCTCTCCCTATTTTCTCCCCACCGCCACTCCATGTCACCCTCCAAAATCAAACCCCCTTCCCTGCCTCCCCAGCCCACCCCTTTGCCCTGTTTCGGAACCAGGAACGCCGAGATTCGCTCCAGAGCAGAAAGTGAGGGAAAAGAGGGTTGTTCAGAGGCGAGAGCCATTAAAAGGCCGCCAAACTTACCTGCAGTTTCTCAGATTCTCAGGTCCTGTGTAGACTACATGCCCAGAGGCGCAGACCTCGTAGGGACGAGATGGCTTTAAAAGTAAAAATGCTCAGAAATTATTTTCTCACAAGCTATGGAAGACAAAAAAGAGGAGTGCGAAAGAGAGGGGAAAGCTCTTCGGTTCAGGGGCCCGGCGATCCCGGCAGTGGCGACGCCAAGCCGGCCCTGCACGCCCTTTTCGACCGTGGAGATACTGCCCCTGTCAGTGTCTGCTCCGGGTTACTTCAGTGTTTGTTCAATGTACGATTAAAAAAAAAAAAAAGAAAGAAAAGTTGGGGGGGTAGTGGAGGAGGGAGGAGGGAGAAAGGCGGAGGCTTGGGGGAGGAAAGCAGGAAGGAAGTTGTGAGCCTGTCTGGGGTTGAACTCAGCGGAACAAGTTTTTCTTTTCTTCTTTTTTTTTTTTTTTTTTTTTCTATTGCTTGGCAAGACGAGGGAGGGAAACACTTAAAAAAAAAAAGTTTCCATTGTTAGCTAACAACAAAAAAAAAGGCTTTTAACTTCTGCGGTTTAAAGATATACAATTCATTTTCCACCCCTCAATCGAGGCTTGCTGATGTGTCTAGCTTTATGAAACTATTTTTGAAAAATGTTTTTAATAAAGTTTTGAGTGTATGTCTTAAACAAAGCAAATCATGGGGACCTTTTTTAGCATTTAAAAAAGGCTACAATCCTATATAAACGGTTTGTGTTCTTGTACACAATTCTGCAAATTCAAAGAAGGTACATTGAGGTCACCTTCCTGCAGAGTTGCAGACTTTAAGTGCATCACAGTAGTATTTTGGAAGACTGGTTGGTCTATGAGCTGGGGATGGTTTTGCAGTGCAATTGGTAGATATATAAATACACCTTTACATGTCACATTTATTTATAAATGCACACGGCACATGTGACATTCGCATATTTTTGCACTTAATTCTCAGAATTATTTTAAGAAAAAGCATAGTCCTGGAACTAAGAAGGCTTGGGTAATGTCTGAAACCCCTCTTGCTCCTGTAGACCCTTGTAGACTGTCTCCTGTAGACTGGATCATTTTCAAGAACCTTTCTCCCCTACTATCAGCAAAAAAGGGAGAAAGAACATCAGCCAACGTTACTGGGCAGGGGATCCTGCCCCTTCTAAGCCCTGGCACTGCCAGTGTGTTTTACATAATTCTCTAAATCTTAAACTACAGCATTTAGTGAAAGGAGGGAAAACACAGCTGCACGGCTCAGGAGACTGAAACATCCAAAGCCTGAATTGGTCCTTATATCATGATTAGCTGAAATTCAGATGGAAATTTTGACTTTGCATGTAGCACACAGATCTCTTGCTTGTTTATGTAACAATACTGTTAAGTGAGCAAAGCAACCTGCTGCTCAATCAGGAAAAGGCTCATGCTAAATCTGAAATCAAGAGATCTTCTAGCCAAGAATTCCTGAGAATCACACACTGTTGAAAACTTTCTAATTTTTAAAAATTAGAAATGGAAGAATTGAACCTAATTACCCTCCTACCCTCAATGGGGCTTTAAAAAAAAAAAAAAAAAAAAGCCCAATCCCAGAACTTTGGGAGGCCAAGGCAGGCGGATCACAAGGTCAGGAGTTCGAGACCAGCCTAACCAACGTGGTGAAACCCCGTCTTTACTAAAAATACAAAAATTAGTCGGTCATGGTGGTGCGCTCCTGTAATCCCAGCTACTTGGGTGGCTGCTGAGGCAGGAGAATCGCTTGAACCCAGGAGGTGGAGGTTGCAGTGCGCCAAGATTGCACCACTGCACTCCAGCCTGAGCTACAGAGTGAGACTCCATCTAAAAAAAAAAAAAAAAAAGAGCCCAGAGTTATTCAGGTCTCTGAGCAGTTATTCAGGATCTGAGCAGTTCCTAAGAAAGAGAAGCCAGCCCTCTCCTTGACCCTAATTTGGTTCCCTAGGGGCAAAAAAGAGGAGTTGCCAGTTTTCAGGAGACCCAATCATTGGAGTTTATGTCTGAGGGGCCTTTGTTCTAGTAGAGGCCAATACCTATGTCAGATGTCATGGTGGAAGCAACTGAAGGACCTAGCAACGCATACATTAAGCACAGACACTTAGCTTCCCAATCCCTGGGAAACCTCACTGTCACCTCACAGCCTGACATCATCAGGCTTCCGTAGCTGAGAAACTTAGCCTTCTTGAATGTGCAGTCAACCTGAAGAATTATTGGTCAGAAGGCAGCCAGCAGCTGTCAGGTGTGACATGCAGAAGGGGTTTCTGCCTTGGGCTTGAGGTGGGGCTAGCTGATGCTTCTACCAGTCTAAAATTCTAACTGTGCCACCAAGAGCAGCAGGGGTTGGGGAAAAGATGGAATAAAACCCATGTCTGGAAGCTAGCATAGTGGGCTTGCATCCTGAGAGAGAATCAAGTTGTCTTCCATGATTGTAAATGAACATGAGAAGAATATTTTACATAGCACTTATTTGCGAGACACTGTTCTAGACACATTATAAATATTTATACGTTTTTATCCTCATTAAAAACCCTATGAGGCAGGCATCATTATTATCCTTATTCTACAGATGAAAAAATGAAAGCGCAAGTGAGTGAGTAGTTTGTCCCCAAATTCCATTGCTGGTAAGTGGCAAAACCAGGATTTGAACCTGTGTAATCTGGGTCTAGAGTCCATGCTTGTCACTACTTCTCCATATTGTATAGTTATTATCTATAACCATAGGGAAGGTGTGCCTAACTTTTCAGTTTTCTCTATAACTGTAGGGAAGGTTTGCCTAACTATTCAGAGTACCCATTTGCCTGCTTTTGAAATTGAAGTTAAAAAATCAAAGCTATGAAACTAAGAATAAAAGGAAACTTCCTCAACTTGATAAACAGCATCTGCGAAAAACCTAAAGTTAACATCATACTTAATGATGAAGTACTAAACACTTACCACTAAAATTAGGAACAATGGCCAGGCACGGTGGCTCATGCTTGTAATCCTAGCACTTTGGGAGGCTGAGGCAGGTGGATCACTTGAGGTCAGGAGTTCAGGACCAGCCTGGCCAACATGGTGAAACCCTGTCTCTACTGAAAATACAACAATTAGCCAGGCGAGGTGGCACGCACCTGTAGTCCCAGCTACTCAGGAGGCTGAAGCAGGAGAATCACTTGAACCCGGGAGGCAGAGGTTGCAGTGAGCCAAGATAGCACCACTGCACTCCAGCCTGGGCAACAGAGTGAGACTTCATCTCAAAAAATAATAATAAAATGAAACAAAATTAGGAATAAGGTTAGCATGCCTCCTCTCACCATTTTTATTTAACACTACTTGAAGTCCTAGACAGTGCAATAAGACAAGGAAAAGGAATGAAAAGTCATCAAATTGGAAAGGAAGAAGTAAAACTATTTATTTAGATTATGTAATTGTCTATGTGGAAAATCCTGGGTCTATGAAAAAGCTATTAGAACTAATAAGTGAGTTTAGTAAATGTATTAGTTTGCCAGGCTGCCATAATAAAGTACCTCACACTGGTTGGCTTACAACAGAAATTCTGTTTACAACAGAAATTTATCTTCTCACAATTCTGGTGACTAAGAATAGTTGCAGTCTGTAGATCAAGCTGTTGCAGGGCCAGTTTCTTCTGAGTCCTCTCTCCTTGGCTTGTAGATAAATCTTCTTTCTCTTTTTTTTTTTTTTTTTTTTTTGAGGCGGAGTCTCACTCTGTCGCCCAGGCTGGAGTGCTATGGCATGATCTCAGCTCACTGCAACCTCTGCCTCCCAGGTTCAAACAATTCTCCTGCCTCAGCCTCCCAAGTAGCTGGGACTACAGGCACTTGCCACCACGCCTGGCTAATTTTTGTATTTTTAGTAGAGACGGGGTTTCACCATATTGGCCAGGCTGGTCTCAAACTCCTGACCTTGTGATCCGCCTTCCTCGGTCTCCCAAAATGCTGGGATTACAGGCGTGAGCCACCACGTCCAGCTGATAAATCTCTATGTATCTTTATATGGTCTTCCCAAAATCAATTGTATTTCTACATACTGCCAATAAATAATCAGAAATCTTAAAAAATCAAATAATAATATCTTTACAATAACATAAAAAACTATGAAACACTTAGAGATAAACATGACAAAACATTTGAAGATCCATAACGAGAAAATTATAAATCACTACTGGAATAAAAAAGACCTAAGTAAATGAAGAGATATACCATGTTCATGAATTGGAGGACTCAATATTGTTACAATGTCAATTCTTCCTCAAATTTATCTGTAGATTCAATGCAATCACAGTCAATATTTCAGCAGGTTTTTGTTTTTGTTTATTTTATGTTGTTTTTATTTTCTAAACTTCATAGGGAAATGCAAAAGATCTAGAATGACCAAAACAACTTTGAAAAAGAATGCAGTGGGAGGACTAACACTATCTCATGTCAAGACTTATTATAAAGCTACGGTAATCAAGATAGTGTGGCATTGGCATAAAGTTCAAAAAATAGATCAATAGGACAAAATAGTCCAGAAATAGACCCACGTATATATGGACAATTGATTTTTGACACAAGTGCAGAAAAAGTGGAGAAGTCTTTTAACAAATAGTGCCATAACAATTCAACATCCATATCTAAAAAGAGGAAATTCAATGAATATCTTATCAATATTGTACAAAAATTACTCAAAATGGCTCACAGATCCTAATGTAAAGCCTAAGACCAAGAAACTTTTATAAGAAACATAAGAGAAAATCTCTGGGAATTTGGGTTCCTGTTTCTTAGATATGATACCAAAATTAATTGGACTACATCAAAATTTAAAACGTCTCTTCAAGGCCAGGCACAGTGGTGCACACCTGTAATCCCAGCATTTTGGGGAGGCTGAGGCGGGCAGATCACTTGAGCTCAGGAGTTTGAGACCAGCCTAGGCAACATGGCAAAACCCCATCTCTACAAAAAATAAAAACAAAAATTAGGCCAGGCATGGTGGCTGATGCCAATAATCCCAGAACTTTAGGAGGCAACATGGCTCACGCCTGTAATCCCAGCACTTTGGAAGGCCAAGGCAGGCAGATCACTGGAGGTCAGGAGTTTGAGACCAGCTTGGCCAACATGGTGAAACCCGGTCTCTACTAAAAATACAAAAATTAGCCGGGCGTGGTGGTGAACGCCTGTAGTCCCAGCTTCTCAGGAGGCTGAGGCAGGAGAATCACTTGAACCTGGGAGGCAGAGGTTGCAGTGAGCCGAGATCACACCACTGCACTCCAGCCTGGGTGACAGAGTAAGACTCTGTCTCAAAAAAAATACAAAAATTAGCTGGGCATGGTGGCAAGTGCCTGTATTCCCAGCTACTCAGGAGAGTGAGGTGGGAGGATCAATTGAGCCCAGGAGGCCAAGGCTGCAGTGAGCCATGATCATGCCACTGCACTCCAGCCTAGGTGACAGAGTGAGACCTTGTGTCCACAAAACAAAACAAAACAAAACACCCCACTTCTCTTCAAAAGATACTGAAAAGAATGAAAAGACAATGCATAGACTGGGAGAAAATATATGCAAAGCATACTGTTCATAGCAGCTTTATTAGAATTAGCCAAAAATTGGAAACAACTCAAAAGTCCATCAGGTGAATGGATAAACAAATTGTGGTATACAATGGAATATTATTCATTAATAAAAAAGAAGTGGACATTGATGTACATACAACATGGATGAATTTCAAAAAAATTATGCTGCATGAGAAAAATCAAACAAAAGAGAATATCTACTGTATGATTCCAAATATGGAAAATTCTAGAAAACACAAACTCATCTATAGTAACAGAAAGCAGACTGGGTGGCTGCCTGAACATGGAGGCTGTGGAGAGGGGCAGGAAGTAGGAAAGATGAAGGAACATGTAGGACATTGTGAAAGTAATGGATACGTCCACTGTCTTAATTGCAAGGATGATTTTATGAGTGTATACATACGTGAAAACATATAACACTGTAAAATATTAAATACGTGTAGTTTGTTGTATATCACTTATAACATAATATTTTTTTTTTTTTTGAGATGGAGTCTCGCTCTGCCACCCAGGCTGGAGTACAACAATGGCGCCATCTTGGCTCACTGCAAGCTCTGCCTCCCGGATTCACGCCATTCTCCTGACTCAGCCTCCTGAGTAGCTGGGACTACAGCTACACCATGCCCGGCTAATTTTTTCTATTTTTAGTAGAGATGGGGTTTCACCATGTTAGCCAGGATGGTCTTGATTTTCTGACCTCGTGATCCGCCCGCCTCGGCTTCCCAAAGTGCTGGGATTACAGGCCAGATTTTTTTTTTTTTTTTGAGACAGAGTCTTGCTCTTGTCCCCCAGGCTGGAGTGCAGTGGTGCGATCTCAGCTCACTGCAACCTCTGCCTCCCGGGTTCAAGTGATTCTCCTACCTCAGCCTCCCAAGTAGCTGGGATTACAGACAACCGCCATCATGCCTGGCTAATTTTTGTATTTTTAGTAGAGACGGTGTTTCACCATGTTGGCCAGGCTGGTCTTGAACTCCTGACCTCAGGTGATCCGCCCGCCTCGGCCTCCCAAAGTTCTGGGATTACAGGTATGAGCCACTGTGCTCAGCCAATAAACATATTTTTAAAAACATAGCTATGGATGGATATAGCCTTTGATGAGGATATTATGGGCCCCATTCCTAGTGTCAAGCACAGTGCATGACATATAATCTCTCTTCTGGGTGAAACGTTCTGGATAAATTGTTCATTTGTTCATTCACATGTTTCATGGAATAACTAACTCTGTGTCCCCTTTTTTCAAATATAACTTTGTGAAATTATCACAATCGTTCCAGCTGTCGCATCTATCCTGCAATATCATCCTCTTGGGAATCCTCCTCTGATGGCCCAGCCTGAAATGACCTCCTCCTCCTCACACGTGGAGACTCTGCATCAGCACCCTTCACTCAGCATCCCTCCTTCTGCCTTGCACTGTTAGTAAGCTTTTCACACTCTTTCCCATAAGGTCCTTGAAGGCAGAGAGCAGCTATGGCTTTTCTATGAACAACTCCCACCTCCCCTGGCCACTTAATACCTTGTCTTACATATATTTATTCATCATTAATTCCTTAGTCATTAAAAATACTATTTTTTAAAACACAGACTTATTTATGTAAACATATACATACACAAACACAGTCTTGCTACCCTCTGCCACTACTCATGAGGCATATGGTCTGGAAGAGCAAAATGAAAACAGCAAATGTTATGATTCTAGGTTGATATGGAAAAGAGAAAGTCCGTTTTTACATTCCCTATACACCTGAGCTTTAGCCCTAGTTTCATGGCTTCCTGGGTATACTTCACTATTATAACAGCTTATTCTTCATGTATTCATTCATTCATCAAATGCTTACTAAACCCTTCCCTCACTCCATGCTATGTTATAATGTGCTACCTTTTGTCTCCTCCTCTTTGAGGACTTAGTCCCATTTGCATCTGCTATGTCTGGTGTAGGGAAGGTATTTGATCATATTTATTGAAAGGTCATTGTCCCCAACTCAGGCAAGAGCAACAGAAGCATTTTCTGCCTCTCCTAAATCCAGAGGCTGCTTTGTGGTGGTACTGGAAAGAGAATACCAAGCTGATTAGGATGATTTCTGCAGCAAAGAGTAAGATACTTATAGGTATATTCCATTTACATGTGGACACTGAAACAATTATCTAGTTTCAAACTGACTTTTCCAGCCACCTAAACAACAGATTGGGTTGGCTCTGTTGCAAATCTATTAATAAGTTATGCACAGAGACTCAAAATCCATAGAATAGCCATGATCTGAGCCAGTGGTATAAATATATGTATTCACTCAACATCAAAAATGTATATATACATTTTTTCATTGTCTGTAAACAACCATGAACTGATAAGAGATAGACTGAAAAAATGCGATCCTGCTTTTCCTACCTAAATGTGACTTAGCTAACTTAAACACTCATGTTGAAATGTTATGTCAAGCCCAGGTGCAGTGGATTAGCACTTTGGGAGGCCAAAGTAGGAGGTTTGCTTGAGGCCAGGAGTTCAAGACCAGCCTAGGCAACATAGCGAGACCCTGTCTGTACAAGAATTTAAAAATTAGCCAGGCATGATGGCGTGCACCTGTAGTCTCAGCTACTTGGGAGGCTGAGGCAGGAGGATCACTTGAGCCCAGGAGTTGAGGCTGCAAAGAGCCATGATTGCACCACTGCACTCCAGCCTGAGTGACAGAGTGAGAGCCTCTCTCTAAAGAAAAGAAAGAAAAGAAAAGGAACGTGGTGTCAAGACTTTGTTTTAATTGAAACCAAGTCATTTACTGTCAGTTTAAGATGCTGACTCTATATGGCTTTGCACTAAACCTCTTCTCCAGGGATCCCCTCCTACACACTGAAAAGGCTGCCTTTGCTTTTAAATCCTAAAGAATGAAGGGTGGGCCGGGCATAGTGGCTCGCACCTGTAATCTCAGTACTTTGGGAGGCCGAGGCGGGCAGATCACCTGAGGTCAGGAGTTCAAGACCAGCCTGACTAACATGGTGAAACCCCGTCTCTACTAACAATACAAAAATTAGCCGGGCGTAGTGGCGGGTGCCTGTAATCCCAGCTACTCAGGAGGCTGAGGCAGGAGAATCGCTTGAACCCGGGAGGCGGAGCTTGCAGTGAGTGAGATCGCGCCACTGTACTCCAGCCTGGGTGACAGAGCAAGACTCTGTCTCAAAAAAAAAAATAAATAAATAAATAAAAATAAAGAGTGAAAGGTGAGGAGCGGCCTTAGCACCTTTTTCTGGATAACTGGATTTGTATGACATCTGCCGACCCTTAGGACAAAAATAATTGATGAGAAAGAGCATTGGAAACACGCAAGTTACAGGACATTCACAAAATGTTTTCTCTGAGGTTTTGATACAGTGGGCCTTGTGTTTGAATAGCCTCCATTAGGAAGTTTAGGAGAGCCAGAGAAGGACTTTGAGTCAAACTTGATCCATCATTTAAGATTTTAGGAATGAAAAGAAAGTGTTAAGTTTACGTGCTTGGTGTGTAAGAACAGAGTCTCAGAAAAGGTCACCATATAATGTTCTAATACAAAATAGACGGCTGTCTTTGGTAGAAAAGGGAAGTTTCTCATGCCTCCCATTTCTCCTTTCCCTTACAACAAAGGGACAGCACCAGCAACAGGAGATTATATCTATACTGGTTGCAAACCACACTCAGTCCACGCTTCAGGTGTCTACAGAGCTTCTGCTGGTACCCACTAACGCAGCCTACCTCACTGCTGTTTAACCCATGAGCATCTCATTTCAGCTTTGGGTATCATTAACACCATTCATTTACTCTTTAAACTGTGACTGGGTTTTCTAGGCAGGGGAGAGGGAAGAGAAGGATATGAAGAGGAGTTGTACTCATCTTTAAAGTACTCACAGACTAGAAGGGGAACCAAGTGTTAAAATAGTTATAATTATTTTTATTTTTATGTGATATATGGTATAATAGCACTCAAATTACCAAGAGAGAACAGTGGTAGGGGTGGCCTTGGGCTAGGGGAGGAGATGGGAAGGCTTCAGGAAATGGTGATCTTTTGGTGGACTGTAAAGGATGAGTAGGAGTTCACCAGGAAACGAAGAGAGTCTTCTAGGCAGAGGCACAGCAATCACAAGTCCCTTGACCCGTGGAAGAGCAGGTTTGAGGAGTGCTGAGTCCATGTGGCCAGAGTATATGGTGGTGGTGGGTGGGGGGCAATGGGGGGAAGAAGAGCCTGGAATAACAGTTTGGGGACATGTGGTGAAGTTCCTTAATTACTGTGCTAATTAGCTTGGATTTTCATTAAAAATGATAGGCAGTCACTGAGGAGTTTTAGGCAGAGAGTGACACAATTAAATTAGCATTTTAAAAAGACATCTCTGAGTCAATACAGAGGATATATTGGAGGGGAAATAGAGACCAGATTCAGTGGTCTCTATTACAGAGCTCCAGGGCACCGGGCCCTCAGAGATGAGTGAAACACTGCAACACAGCCCTACCTTTCAGGAGCTCGCTACTGTGGAAGGAGCATATTAATTACCTGTTGCTATCCCAAATTACCAGAAACTTAGCAGCTTGAAACAACACGTATTTATTATCTCACAGTTTCTGTAATATGCAGTGTGGTTTAGCTCAGTCCACGGCTTCAGACTACACTTAAGGTGTTGGCCAGGACTGGGCTTTATCTGATCCTCAACTGGGGAAGAATCTGCTTCCAAGCTCACAGTGTTGTTGGTGAGATTCAGCAACTTGCTGGCTTTGGCCAGAAGCTTCTCTCACTTCTTTGCCATGTGAACCTCCTCAACATGGCTACTTGCTTCATCAAAGCGCGAAAGCTTAGAAGGCAACAAAGAGCGTCTGCTGACAAGACGGAAGTTGCAATCTTATGTAACATAATCACCTCCATTGCTTAGAAGATTATAATCCTATCACCTCCACTGCTTAGAAGCAAATCGCCGAGCCCACTCACGCACAGGGCCGTGAATGCCTGCAGGCAGAAATATTTCAACCCATCTTAGAGTCTGTCTCTAAGGATAGAGACTGATCTTGAACTCTCTCAGAATAATAAGACAAAAATAAGGTAGCTGTATTCTCCAGGGGCTATACAATCAAAGAGAGGTTATCTGGACTGATCTGGTGATTAAGGGAATACTTCCTCAAGGGGCTCAATTAGAATGCCATTACTGTGGTCCTGGAATAAGATGTTGAAGACCTGAAATTTCCCTATTCATCAGTTAATTCTTTTTTTTTTTTTTTTTTTTTTTTTTTGAGATGGAGTCTTGCTCTGTCGCCAGGCTGGAGTGCAGTGGCGCCATATCAGCTCACTGCAACCTCCACCTCCCGGGTTCAAGCGATTCCCCTGCCTCAGGGTCCCTCGTAGCTGGGACTACAGGTGTGCGCCACCACACCTGGCTAATTCTTTGTATTTTTATTAGAGATGGGGTTTCACCATGTTGGCCAGGATGGTCTCAATCTCCTGGCCTCTTCATCTGCCCTCCTCAGCCTCCCAAAGTGTTGGGATTACAGGCGTGAGCCACCGCGCCTGGCCTCATCAGTTAATTCTTATTATCCATTGGGTCCTTTGGTTAAAAAGTCCATGGTGGACAAAGATTTATTTATTTAGTCTTTTGCTTGTTTTTGTTTTTGTTTTTGAGACAGTCTCGCTGCAATGCCCAAGCTGGAGTGCAGTGGCGCAATCTCAGCTCACTGCAACTTCTGCCTCCCAGGTTCAAGTGATTCTCCTGCCTCAGGCTCCCAAGTAGCCGGGACTACAGGCATCTGCCACCACGCCCGGATAATTTTTGTATTTTTGGTAGAGACGGGGTTTCACCATGTTGGCCAGGCCGGTCTTGAACTCCTGACCTCAGGTGATCCACCTGCCTCGGTCTCCCAGAGTGCTGGGATTACAGGTGTGAGCCACTGCACCTGGCCTGGACATGAGTTTAAATCCCAGTTCGGCCACTTAGAGCTGTGTGAACTTGGAAGTCAGGTAGCCTCTCTTCACATCAATTTCCTAATCTGCAAGATGGGGATATTGCTGCTTACCCTATAGGGATCTTGAAAGATTAAATGACATGGTGTATATGAAAGACCCTAGCATGGGCCCTGCCACATTGGAACTTAGCCAGTAACTTAGGCCACATCCTAAGCAAGACTCACGAGTGCAGGAGGACCTTAAGGCCTGGATCGAAGTTACAGACAAAACTGGCTGTGGAAGAGCCTGATCCTCAGGCTTCTCCTTAGAGGGCAGCCAAGACTGTCACAGACACATCCCATATCAAGGCCCGCTCAGTGGTAAAAGCAAGAGGACCTTGCATCTCCATGTTGTGGACCCTCCTTTTATTTGGTGACCACCTGATAAACACTTGCTGACCCGCCAGGACTGGAGTTCCAGGGCTACATCACCCATCTCTAGCAGCTCTCTAGGGCCCTGAAATGAAGTGTTTCCTCCCCTTCCGAGGTCTCCCCCATCATCTATCCAATGGTTTAGCACTCGATTGCTTTTTTTTTTTTAAAAAAAAAAAAAGGATCTTGCTCTGTGGCCCAGTTTGGAGTACAGTAGTGTGATCATGCCTCACTGTAGACTTGAACTCCTGGGCTGCAGTGATTCTGCCGCCTCAGCCTCCTGAGTAGCTGGGACTACAGGCATGCACCACCATGTCCAGATAATTTTTTCACTTTTTTGTAGAGATGGGGTCTCCCTATATTGCCCAGGCTGGTCTCAAACTCCTGGACTCAAGTGATCCTCCCACTTCAGCCCGCCAAAATGCTGGTATTACAGGCACGAGCCACTGTGCCCAGCCTAGACTGCTTTTAAAGGTATTTATTATGTGCCCATCTCTGTGCTAAACTAAAACACCTGATTGGGATGGAAGGCTGGGGTAAACAGAAGCAGGGGTGAGGGGAGGAGCTCACCTTGGGCTGAGGCTTTGTTTTTCTGTCTTAGAGGCCATGTGCTCCCTGCTAAGGCAGAGCTGAGAAGCTGGGAATAGGCTGGGATGCTCTTCCTTCACTTGGTCTCCTGAGTACAGCCTCCGTGCTTGTTGTTACATAATTTCTATTAAAATTCCTGGAAATGCAGCTAGAAGAGTAGCTCCCAAAGGAACCCTGAGGCATGAATGCTGAGGTTGAAAGCTTCCCATCTAAACTGTGTCTCCAAGTGCTGACAATGCCAACCCGACTCACATCGTCATTGGTGACAATGCCAACCCAACAAACTCACATTGTGTGCAGGATTCCCAAATGCCCAGTAGCTTCAAAAATAGACATCTTCTCCAAAGAGAGCAGACACGGTGAAAAGCACAAAGATGAATGACTTCAAATTATGAGATGCAAAGAATGCCAACTTGCTCACATTAAGATAAGGTATAATAGGTTGTAGGACGTTAGGAAGGCATCTATGAGGCCACTGCTTTTCCAGTGGTTCTGCATGCCCTCACCCCACTGTGCTTATTGCCATAAAGCATCACACAGCATGGCCCGACAGTGGTCAGGGTGCTCAATGGCAAGCAACAGAAACTGTGTATTGCCTCTGTAAGCACAAGATAAAGTTATAAAAAAGATATGGGGAGCTCATAAAATCATCAAGAATGCCAGAAAATCAAGCTTGGGAGATGGGGCAGGAATGAGGGAGGCTCCCTAGGTCAAATAACTCCTGAGAGTTTGTCCAGTGCCACATAAGGTGTTGTCAACACAGCTCCTGCTGCAGCACTGACACTCCTGGAGCTTGGACATGGCCATGCTGCTGGTGCCATTACCACAAAGATGGCTTCTCCATGGCCCTGCTTCTCTGTGTCAATGTCCAGTGGGTGTGTCTGATGGGCTGAGCTGAGGTGTGTATCCATACCCACCCCTGGAGGCTGGTGAAGCAGGCATCTCAGGCTTGGAGGCTGCTCAGCTAAAGAGCCCAGAGGGTCCACTGGAGCCCCAGGGCTGACTTCCAGGCAAGTGAGCAAGTGAGTTCTCACAGCATCTTTTTCTTTTTTCTTTCTTTCTTTCTTTTTTTTTTTTTTTGAGATGGAGTCTCGTTCTGTTGCCCAGGCTGGAGTGCAGTGTCACGATCTTGGCTCACTGCAACTTCCGCCTCCCAGGTTCAAGCGTTTCTCCTACGTCAGCTTACCGAGTAGCTGGGATTACAAGTATGCGCCACCATGCCTGGCTAATTTTTGTATTTTTAGTAGAGACAGGGTTTTGCCATGTTGGCGGAGCTGGCCTCAAACTCCTGACCTCAAGTGATCTGCCCGCCTCAGCCTACCAAAGTGCTGGAATTACAGGTGTTAGCCACCTTGCCCAGCCATCTTTTTCTTTAAATAATTAAAAAGTGATTAAAAACCGGGCATGGTGGCTCATGTTTGTAATCCCAGCACTTCGGGAGGCTGAGGTGGGTGGATCACCTGAGGTCAGGAGTTCGAGAGCAGCCTGGTCAACATTGCGAAACCCTGTCTCTACTAAAAATACAAAAATTAGCCTAGCATGGTGGCGGCCACCTGTAGTCCCAGCTACTTGGGAGGCTGAGGCAGGAGAATCACTTGAACCCAGGAGGTGGAGGTTTTGCAATGAGCTGAGACTGTGCCAGTGCACTCCAGCCAGGGCAACAGAGTGAGACTCTGTCTCAAAAAACAGACAAAAAAAGTGATTAAAGGTAAAAAGGGAAGAAGACAAATTCATTGAAAAAATGTTACTGAGCAGTTATATGTCAGGCAGTATTCTAGACTGTGAGGATAGAGCAGGGAGTCACACACAAGTCCTGACCTCAGAGAGGCTTCACAGTAATGGAAGATAGGGAGTAACAAGCCTGTATATATATATATGTGTGTGTGTGTGTGTGTGTGTGTGTCTGATGTGTGTGATGTTGATAAGAGCCGTGGAGAACATGGAGAACAATACAGGCAGGGTAAGAGGGCCTTGGGAGTGCTAAGTTACTTTGTAGAGGTGATCAGGAAAGACTTTCTGCCTAAGATGATGTCTGAGCAGAGATCTGAAGGATGGAAGGAGGGAGGACGTCATTCAGCCACCAGGGAAGAGTGTTATCCACAGAGGGGACAGCCAGAGTGGAGGCCCTGAGGCAGGAGCACACCTGTGGGGTCAAGGAAGCAAACAGCCATTGTGGCCGGGGCAGAGGGAGTGAAGGGAGTGTTGGAGAGAAGAAGGTTAGGGAGGTAGTCAGGGCTTTTCCCAGGGCAAGAAGAGACACTTTTGGAAGGTTTTGAGCAAGGAAGTAAGATGACTTGACTCACATTTTAGAAGGAGCCCTCTGGCTGCTGGTGGAGAACAGAGGGTGGAGGGGCAAGAGAGCAGGCAGGAAGAGCATTCAGGGTGCTCCTGTGGGAGGCCAGACTGGAGGAGCAGGGTGAGGCCAGGCGGGAGAGCAGAGGTGCTGAGAAGGAGGCAGGCTCTGGATGCATTTGAAGGTAGTCGCCAGGTTTGATGCATTGGATGTTTTATACTCTTGCGCTCTCTCTCTCTCGCTCTCTCTTGTTCTCTCTCTCTCTCTCTCGTTCTCTCTCTTACACACACATGCATGCGTGCATGCATATACAGGAATACCTACTTTTATTCTACTTCACAGATATTGTTTTTGACAAATTGAAGGTTTGTGGCAACCCTGCTTCAAGCGAGTCTTTTTTTTTTTTTTGAGATGGAGTCTCACTCTGTTGCCCAGGCTGGAGTGCAATAGCGTGATCTCAGCTCATTGCAACCTCCACCTCCCAGGTTCAAGCGATTCTCCTGCCTCAGCCTCCTGAGTAAGTGGGATTACAGGCACATACCACCATGCCGGCTTATTTTTGTATTTTTAGTACAGATGGGGTTTCACCACGTTAGCCAGGCTGGTCTTGAACTCCTGACCTCAGGTGATCTGCCCACCTCGGGCTCCAATAATGCTGGGATTACAGGCGTGAGCTACCTGTTGTTTAGTGTATCCACCTTCACCACTTAGCTGAATCTTCTGGATAACTTGCTGCTGCTTTTTCATCAGCACTTGCTGCTTCTCCTTGCACTTTTATGTTAGGAAGGTGGCTTCTTTCCTTAAACCTCATGAACCAACCTCTTTTAGTGTCTAACTTTTCTTCTGCAGTTTCCTTATCTCTCTCAGCGTTCACAGAATTAAAAAGAGTTAGGGCGGGAGCCACCACGCCCAGCTGAGCAAGTCTATCTTTGCAATTTTTCCAACAGCATGTGTTCACTTTGTGTCTCTGTGTCCCATTTTGATAATTCTTGCAATATTTCAAACTTTTTCATTAATATTATATCTGTGATGGTGATCTGTGATCAGCGATCTTGGATGTTCCTACTGTAATTCTTTTGGGGGTGCCACGAACGGCACCCATATAAGTCAGCAAATTTAATCCATAAGTGCTGTGTGTCCTGACCGTTCCACCAACCAGTATACCCCATCTCTCTCTCTCTCCTTGGGCCTCTCTAGTCCCTGAGAAACAACAATATTGAAATCAGGCCAATTAACAAACCTACAGTGGCCTCTAAGTGTTCAAGTGAAAGGAAAAGTCACACATCCCTCACTTTAACTCAAAAGCTAGAAATGATTAAGCTTAGTGAGGAAGGCAGGTAAAAAGACGAGATGGGCCAAAAGCTAGGCCTCTTGTGCCAAACGGTTAGCCAAATTGTGACTATGCAGGAAAAGTTCTTGATGAAAATTTAAAATGCTACTTGAGTGAACACACAAGTAACAAGAAAGCAAAATAGTCTTACTGATGACACAGAAAAAGTATAGTGGTTGGGATAGAAGATCAAACCAGCCACAACATCCTTGTAAGCCAAAGCCTAATCCAGAGCAAGGCCCTAACTCTCTTTAATTCTGTGAATGCTGAGAGAGATGAGGAAGCTGCAGAAGAAAAGTTAGACACTAAAAGAGGTTGGTTCGTGAGGTTTAAGGAAAGAAGCCACCTTCCTAACATAAAAGTGCAAGGAGAAGCAGCAAGTGCTGATGAAAAAGCAGCAGCAAGTTATCCAGAAGATCCAGCTAAATGATGAAGGTGGATACACTAAACAACAGGTTTTCAATGTAGATGAAACAGCCTCTATTGAAAGAAATTAATAACTAGACTTTCATAGCTAGAGGTGTGAAGTCAATGCCTGGCTTTAAGGCTTCAAAGGAGAGGCTGACTCTTGGCAGGAGCTAATGCAGCTGGTGACTTTAAGTTGAAGCCAGTGCTCATTTACCATTCCAAAAGTCCCAGGGCCCTTGAGAACTATGCTAAATCTACTGCCTGTGCTCTGCCAATGAAACAACCAAGTCCAGATGTCGGCACATTTGTCTACAACATGGTTTACTGATTTTTTTTTTTTGAGACGGAGTCTCGCTCTGTCGCCCAGGCTGGAGTTCAGTGGCGAGATCTTGGCTCACTGCAAGTTCCGCTTCCCGGGTTCACGCTATTCTCCACCTCAGCCTCCCGAGTAGCAGGGACTACAAGCTCCCACCACCATGCCTGGCTAATTTTGTTTTTGTATTTTTAGTAGAGACCGGGTTTCACCATGTTAGCCAGGATAGTCTTGATCTCCTGACCTCATGATCCCCCTGCCTCAGCCTCCCAAAGTGCTGGGATTACAGGTGTGAGCCACCACGCCCAGCTGGTTTACTGAATATTTTAAGCCCACTGTTGGGACCTACTGCTCAGAAAAAAAAGATTCCTTTCAAAATATTACTGCTAATTGACAATGTACCTGGTCACCCAAGAACTCTAATGGAGATGAACGAGGAGATTGACATTGTTTTCATGCCTGCTAACACAATATTCATTCCGCAGCCCGTGGATCAAGGAGTAATTTTGACTTCTAAGTCTTATTATTTAAGACATACATTTTGTAAGGCAATAGCTGCCATGGGTAGCGATTTTTCTGATGGATCTTGGCAAAATAGATTGAAAACATTCTGGAAAGGATTCATTATTCTAAATGTCATTAAGGACATTCATGATTTATGGAAGAAGTCAAAATATCAATGTAAAGAGAAGTTTGGAAGAAGTTGATTCCAACCCTCATGGATAACTGAGGGGTTCAAGACTTCAATGGAGGAAGTGCCTGAAGATGTAGTAGAAATAGCAAGAGAACTGCAGTTAGAAATGGAGCCTGAAGATGGGCCTGGATTGCTGCCATCTCAAGATCAAAAAACTTGAATGGATGAGAAGTTGCTTCTTATGGATGAGCAAAGAAAGTGGTTTCTTGAGATGGAATCTACTCCTGGTGAAGATGCTGTGAACACTGTTGAAATGACAATCAAGGCTTTAGGATATTACCTAAACCTAGTTGATAAAGCTGCAGCAGGGTTTGAAAGGATTGACTTCATTTTTGAAAAAAACTTGTACTGTGGGTAAAACGCTATCAAACAGCATCGCATGCTGTGGATATATCTTTTGTGAAAGGAACAGTCAATCAATGCAGCAAACTTCACTATTGTCTTATTTTGAGAACTTGCCATAGCCACCTTAACCTTCAGCAACAATCATCCTGATCAGTCAGCAACTATCAACATTGAAGCAAACCCTCCACCAGCTAAAAGATTACGACTTGCTGAAGGCTCAGATGATTGTTAGCGCTTTTTAGCAATAAAGTATTTTTAAAATAAGGTATGTCCATGTTTTAGACATAATGCTATTTCACACTTAATAGACTATAGACTACAGGACAGTGTAAATGTAACTTTTTTTTTTTCTTTTTAGAGATAGAGTCTCACTGTCGCCCAGGCTGGGGTGCAGTGGCGCGATCTCAGCTCACTGCAGCCTCCAGCTCCTGGGTTCAAGTGATTCTCCTGTCTCAGCCTACTGAGTAGCTGGGATTACAGGCGCGCACCACCATGCCTGGCTAATTTTTGTATTTTTAGTATAGACAGCGTTTCACCATGTTGGCCAAGCTGGTTTTGAACTCCTGACCAGGTGATCTGCCTGCCTCGGCCTCCCAAAGTGCTGGGATTACAGGCATGAGCCACTGCACTCAGCCATGTAAACATAACTTTTATATGCACTGGGAAGCCAAAATATTCATGTGACTCATTTTATTGCAGTGGTCTGGAAACAAACCCATGATATATCCAAGATATGCCTGTACATACACATTGTGTATGTGTTTAGGCAAAACAAGAAAACTGTAATTCTAACCAGAATGCTGTTTAAAAGTTATTATTACATAGTAAAATAAGCATAGATTAGAAAGAAGAGTGAGATCAATTTCATTATTAAGCCATAAGTTGATTTACACAATCCGCCAATTTCTTGCTATTAAGTAACAGTAATTATAATGATAGATAAGTGCTTATGAGGTGCCGGGTACTGTTCTAAACACTTTACATATGTTATTTACATGTACTGATCATTTAATTATCACAGCTAAGCCATGAGGTAGGTAATATTACTGTTCTCACTTTAAATGCAATGAAACTAAGGTATGGAAAGTTTAAATAAGTTAAATAAGAACCATTTATAGAGAAATAAAGTTTTGCCTATAGTAAAAGATGAAATAAGCCAGGCATGGTGGCATGCACCTATAGTCCCAGCTACTCAGGAGGCTGAGGTAGGATTGCTTGAGCTCAGAAGTTTGAGACCAGCCTAGCCAACATAGCAAAACCCCACGTCAAAAAAAAAAAAGGAATAGGCCGGGTTGCGGTGGCTCACACCTATAATACCAGCACTTTGGGAGGCCAAGGCAGGTGGATCACTTGAGGTCAGGAGCTCGAGACCAACCTGGACAACATGGTGAAACCCTGTCTCTATCAAAAATACAAAAATTAGCTGGGTATCACACACCTGTTAGTCCCAGCTACTCCGGAGGCTGAGGCAGGAGAATTGCTTGAACCCGGGAGGCGGAGGTTGCAGTGAGCAGAGGTCGCGCTACTGCACTCCAGCCTGGGCGACAGAGCAAGACTCCGGCTCAAAAAAAACAAAACAAAACAATAATCATTAAACAACCACCTAAACATATACATTTCTCACTGGGGTCAAATGACTCACCTATAAAATGAGGGCAGTAGAAAGGTGATTATGAAAGTCCTTTTGCCATGACTATCTGTGACTCCTTCATTGCTAGCAGAGACAATAGTCCCCCTTTTCTCCTTTGATTATAAACAATAAATACAATCAATTAATGTTTTCTAAATGCCTATAATGAGCAATTAAAGATTACTTGAAAAAATAGTTTGATTTCATGAAGTACTTATGTTGTTGCTTAAATAATCATTATTGATAATATTTAGTTTGATGAAGTGTTCCTTTGTTTAGAAAAATTGTACTCTGGCCAGGCGTGGTGGCTCACGCCTGTAATCCCAGCACTTTGGGAGGCCGAGGAGGGTGGATCACCTGAGGTCTGGAGTTCGAGACCAACCTGGCCAACATGGTGAAACCCCATCTCTACTAAAAATACAAAAAAATTAGCTGGGCTTGGTGGTGGGCGCCTATAATCCCAGCTATTTGAGAGGTTGAGGCAGGAGAATCGCTTGAACCCAGGGGGCAGAGGTTGCAGTGAGCTGAGATCGCACCATTGCACTCCAGCCTGGGCAATAAGAGCAAAACTCCATCTCAAAAAAAAAAGAAAAGAAAGAAAAAGAAAAATTGTATTTTTTCACATATACAGGGCCAAATATTCCTCAAAATGGATGAAAAGTCAACAAAGGGTGCTATAGTTCAAGGGACAGCTACATAAACCACTCATATACCCACCCATCCATCCATTCATCTGTTCATTCTTAAAAGACATATTTATTGAGCTCCTAATATGTGATAAATTGTGGCAAGTTAAGATGTTACGAGACAGCAATATTCTCAACGTTGGATGATATAAAAGTTGTTATAAGGATTGGAAACAACACATATGAAGCCCATGTAGCCCTATGCTTGGCTTGGAGTAAACTCTCAATAAATGATGTCTCTCAGGGTCACCTCTCTGGGACAGCTCTTCACTCCTTTGAACTCTTTGAACCCCAATGCCCAGCATCCTGCTATGGCTGCACCACTCCCGCAGAGCCCCCATCTGCTCATCACTATCATCATCAGGGGTATAGTCAGGGACACCTTGGGCAGCTCCCTGCAGCAAAAGGAGCCAGGTAGAAGAACCAGGGTGGGTGGGCTGGGAGCTGGAGGAAGGGATGGAAGAGTCCAGAACCTGCTCTTTCTCACAACCCATGTCATCTTCATGGACCCACAGGCATTTGTCACCACAGCCCTGATGCATGCTCATTGGTTATCCTGGGGCCACCTTTGAAAAACGTTCATATTTATTATATACTAGGACGCAGGTCATTGTAGTAGTTCAGATCATTGACTTTGGTATCAAGCATTCATTCAACAAATATTTATTTAAATGAATGTCAGGCATGTGCCAGGCCTGTATCTCAGCATCTAGGAATATATCCATAAACAAAATAGATTTAAATTCTGTGTTTTCTAAAAAGACACTTTATTGCCCAGGCTGGTCTCAAACTCCTGGGCTCAAGGGATCCTCACCCATCAGCCTCTTGAGTAGCTGAGATTATAGGTGTATACCACCGTGCCAAGCTCAAAATCTGTCCACTTGAAGTTTACATTCTAGATGGGGAAGAGTGTAGTAAATAATAAACATAATTTGAAGCTCAGTGATTTCAGGGATACAAAAAAAGAATAAGTATATAAATAAGTAAATTATATAGTATGTTAGAAAGTGATAAGAGATGTTGATGTAGAAAACGAAAAGCAATGGTAATTCCCCGTACAGGGAGATTAGGGGCAGGTTAGGAAAAAGCTTATGATTTGTAACAGTGTGGTCAGTGCAAGTCTCCACAACATTTGATTCATAGTTGTTCTACTTCATAGCTCTATGACATTGGGCAATTTACTCAATCTTTTTTTTTTTTTTTTTTTTTGAGACAGAGTTTCACTCTTGTTGCTCAGGCTGGAGTGCAACGGCGTGATCTCGGCTCACTGCAACCTCCACCTCCCGGGTTCAAGCAATTCTCCTGTCTCAGCTTCCCGAGTAGCTGGGATTACAGGCATACGCCACTATGCCCAGCTAGCTAATTTTGTATTTTTAGTAGAGACGGGGTTTCTCCCTGTTGGTCAAGCTGGCCTCGAACTCCCGATTTCAGGTGATCCACCTGCCTCGGCCTCCCAAAGTGCTGGAATTACAGGCATGAGCCACCGTGCCTAGCCTACTTAATCTCTTAAAGTCTCAGTTCCTCATCTGTAAACATGGAGAGAATGGTAGTACTTATGGGGTAGGATTGTTGTGATGATGAAATGATGTAATATGTAACAGCTTTAGCATCTAGAGAGCACGCATTACAGTTTAATTCTCTGAATATACTTAATATATTCTGCTTTAATATGTTGCAGAAAGCTTTAATATGTTGCTTAAAGCTTAAAAACAAAGCAAGGCAAGAAGAAAACCAATAATCCTGCTACACAGAGGTAACACTTAATATTGTCGTAGAGACTTCCACTCTTCTTTTCTCTGCATAAATCTACACACTTGGCAAAAAATTGAACTATACACACCATCTTCTACACTGATTCATTTTGCTGAGTAATATTCTGAAATGAATACCACAGCATTTAAAAATGATTAAGAGAGTGGATTTACAACTAGAACACAAGGTTAAGCAATTCACTGTTCCACCTTTAAAGGAAAAGTATTCTTGAGAAAGTGCCTCCCTGTACTGACAAATTACTTTTTATTATGAGGTTACTTAGATGTGTACAAACACAAAATGCACGTGTGTAAGCTCCTGACTATTAAAAACAAATTTTGGAATAAAATCTCCCCTTTTCTCACTGGCTCTTACTCTGTAGACAAGAAGCTTTCAAACCTTTTTAAATTGATGGCCAGAAAGAGATCCATTTTACATTATTTTTCAGTATATCCTCAGGTCTACCATGAAGCATCTATAGCAATAGATATGATATAGATACTCTATAGATTCTATCTAAGCATAGACACGATCATAAATTCAAATCAATTCTTCATGGAACTTACTCTTATTAAGTGTGAGGCACTCTGATACTTTCTTTTCATTCCTTTAGATTTTTTTTTCATAATGCTGGTCGGATCCACTAAAGTTGTTTTCACCACCCTCTAATGAGAAGTTACAATCTTTAGAAAATCTTGTACCTCTGGAGGCAGAAACTGCGCCTTTTTTGTCTCTGTATCCTCAGCACAGAGGCTAATGTTAAAGTTTATTGAAAGAAGGAAGGAATGAATGAAACTCAGTTATATTATTTTCATTTTTAGAAATGGATCTGAACAATAGAATTCAGAGAGGTTAATTGACTTACTCAAGATCACACAGCCACAGAAACGTATTCAAACTCAGGTCTGTCTGGAACTAAAGTCTATACTCATTCCAATGTGGTAGGTGTAGTTCACAAGAAACAGAACGTAAGACAGAGTCTGCAGCACATCATTTATAAACAAGGTATGCTGGAGAGAAAGGGGTGTAGGAGGGAAGATAGGACAAGGGAAGGATATGAGGGAAAGGCCATCATCTTAGCTGGAGACTGGTTTCTTCAGCCGAGTCTCATGGGGCCGAGTCCCTTCAGCCGAGTCCCAGAACATGAATGACACCACAGGGTTTGTCCCACCTCGAGGCAAGAAGGGAGCCAAGTCGGTACCTTTATGTGTCAGTGAGTCATTGGCTATGGGCTGCAGACATTTTCCATTATTTTTCAGAATATACCTAGGTGGGGCAGGGAGAGTACCCTCCCACATGAAGCAGCTCCCATTTGGCCAAGGGCAATTCTCTGGAGAAGAGGAGCAGCTGTGAACAGTAGCAGCCAATGGTCACGGCCATTGGAGATGAGTCCACACTGTGGGAAGGGATATGGGTGGGACATCAGCAAAATCTATTGCTTTCACATTGCATCCCCAGCCACTGACTGAATGAATCAATGAATATACATGTTCACTCAGTAATAGAAGTGGTAATATGTGTTTCAGGGGATCATTATGAACAGGAAATGAGATAATGCGTATAACTTGTTTATTTTAGTGCCCAGCGCATTCTAAGCACATAATTAAAAAATTATTATCAGCTACAGTAAAAATTAGTATTAATTTAGCAGTAATTATCCATTCATGCTATTCGCGATTATAATTTTATTTTTGTGACAATTGGCAATAAACCTTATTCTGAAGTCTCAGCTAGTTGACTGAAGAAAGATGAAAATTTGTAAAACACAAATTCCTGTCTGCCTGAGGGGGGCAGTCCTTTCTGGCTCAGACCTGCATGAGGCAATTCAGTCACTAAAGCCCCGTGGAATCCAAGGCAACTCCACTTCAACCTAAATTCTCCAATGTTCTTTCTTTTTTTCCTTTTTTGAGACAGGATCTCACTCTGTCATCTAGGCTGGAGTACAGTGGTGCAATCATGGCTCACTGCAACCTTGAACTCCTAGGCTCAAGTGATCTTCCTGCCTCAGCCTCCTGAACGGCTCAGACTATAGGCATGTAACACCACACCCAGCTAATTTTTTTTTTTTTTTTTTTTTTTTGAGATGGAGTCTCGCTCTGTCACCTGGCTAGAGTGCAGTGGCATGATCTCGGCTCACTGCAACCTCTGCCTCCTGGGTTCAAGTGATTCTCCTGCCTCAGCCTCTACCGCACTCCAGCCTGGCAAGAGAGCAAGACTGCGTCTCAAAAATAAATAAATAAATTGTAGAGACAGGGTCTCACTCTGTTGCCCAGGCTAGAATCAAACTCCTGGCCTCAAGCGATCCTCCCATCTTGGCCTCCCACAGCACTGAATTGCAGGCATGACCCACTGAAGCCAGCCCTTAATTAATTCCTATGACAATGCCTAGGGATTGTGGTGGTCAGTGCGCCCTTAGAGAATGAACTTGGAGATTCAGAATGAAATCATCACCCCAGCCCCCAATAAGTCCAAGGATGTTGGATAGAGGGGGTGCAGGTGGGGGACAGGGGTACCAAGGGAGATCATGGAATGTTTCCCCAGCCCACAATCTCCCCTCCTAACCAAGAAGAGAGCAGACGCAATCTCAAACCTCATGATTTATGTTGATGTCATTGTTTCTAGACCCTGCGTCATCACAGAGGGTAACCTTCCCAAGCTCTTCCTTCGGGCTACTGTCTGACACTCAGCATTTCCTGCTGGTGCTTGTCTGCCCCCACCCGCCTTGGCTCTACTGGTTGAGCTATTCAAATGCCTATGTAGGTTCTGCTGAATTTTCAGAACTTCACATGACTCATCCCATACACTTCAGTGACTGCAAAGAAAAGTAAACCATTCCCGCTGCTAAAGGCAGTTGTCTTTATGCTTACTGAGATTATATAAATCTGCATTTTATTTTTGCAACTTTGCAAAGAAACATTTGATGGGGGAGTAATGAGGGTAAGGGCAGGATGGGGAAGAAGGTGAAACAGAAGTTACGTTGGGCACAAATGCGACACGCATCTGCATATCTTTTTTTGATTTATTTCTAAAAACATTTTCTGGGACCTGGAGCCTCATGGAACCAGATTTCTTTGCCTGTGACCCCTCCTCTACTTTAAATCTGGATCAGTACCTCACTTCTCTGCCCCATTCTCTTGTCTTCTCTACTCTTCTAATTCCATTGCTTCAACCTCTACCTTTGCTGATGCCTCCCCAAACTGTCCAGCTCTCTTCTCTCCTGAGCATCAGCCTTGTGTTTAAGACAGCCCAATGTGACCAAAGCTAGCAAGTCCAAATTAAACCCATTATGATTGGCCCCTTTGGTGTTTCAATTCTCAGTGAAGGACCTAACCACAACACCTGTTCATCAAGCTATAAACCCCAGAATCTTCAGTTTATCTTAAGAGTCTGGCTTTCCTTCTTACTCACTGCTCCTCACTCCACCTGAGTTAGCAAGCTCTCTCCATTCTACTCCAACTTCCAATGTGCCTCAAAGCCACCCTTTCCTCTCCACTGCTGCCCCACTGCTTAGGCCCACATTGTCCCTGCTTGAACTATGGTGAAAGCCTCCTCATCAATTTCTTTGCTTCTTCATCCATCCACTCATCTGTCCTTCACATACTTATTGAGCACCTGCAATATGCCAAGTACTCTTTTAGCATCCAGAGACACAGGAATAAAACAAACCAACAAGACCCCTGCCCTCATGAAATTTACATTCTAGTGAGGTAGCCAGATAACATACAATAAATAAAGAACTTCCTAACTAAGATGGCAGTATGAAATTTTCTCATAGAGTTTGATATGGTTTGGCTCTGTGTCCCCACCCAGATCTCATGTTAAATTATAATTTCTAATGTCAGAGGTGGGGCCTGGTGGTGGAGGTGATTGGATCATGAGGGTGGTTTCTAATGATTTAGCACCATCCCCCATGTCCTGTCCCGTGATACAGTTCTCATGAGATCTGGTTGTTTGAAAGTGTGTAGCACCTCCTGCTTTGCTCTCCCTCTCTCTCCTGCAGCCATGTGAAGACACACTTGCTTCTCCTTCACCTTCTGCCGTGATTGTATGTTTCCTGAAGCTTCCCCAACCATCCCTCCTGTACAACCTGTGGAACTGTGAGTCAATTCAATCTCTTTTCTTTATAAATTACCCAGTCTCAGGTAGTTCTTCATAGCAGTGTGAGAATGGAGCAAGACAGAGTTTTGGTCTGCCAATACCTCAAAAATAGCCCAAAGAAGTAAAAATAAACAAGGCCGGGTGCAGTATCTCATGCCTGTAATCCCAGCACTTTGGGAGGCCGAGGCTGGTGAATCACTGGAGGTCAGGAGTTTGTGACCAGCCTGGCCAACATGGTGAAATCCTGTCTCTATTGAAAATACAAAAATTAGCTAGGCATGGTGGCATGAGCCTGTAATCCCAGCTACCCAGGAGGCTGAGGCAAGAGAATTGCTTGAACCCGGGAAGCAGAGGTTGCAGTGAGCCAAGATCGCACCACTGCACTCCAGCGTGGGTGACAGAGCAAGACTCCATCTAAAAAAAAAAAAAGAGGTAAAAATCAACAAGAGAAATTTACCAACAGCAATCAAATAAGGAAAGAAGCAATGAACTTTGAAAATTGTTAGCCATGAAAATAAGCAAGATTCTGGAGTAGAGTGGAGAAGCCTGACAGGACTTGGCTCCTCACCTGGTTCCCACGCCCCCTGAATCTGCAGTGGAGACCCAACAAAGTCCTGGCAATTCTCACGAATACCCACAAAGCCGAGAGAAGCCAAGCACAAAGGTTTATTTATCCATTTCCTTCTCTGACTGTAAATAAAGCAGCAGAAATGCCTGTTGGGGAGAAATAGGTAAACTGGAGGAAGTGAACAACTGGGCTGATTCTGACCATAGTGAAGCCTCCAGGGCTACAAACTGAATTTCAGCACTGATGCAAAGCCTAAGGTTCTACCCTCCATGGGACTGGTGTGTACTACCCGGCCTGGAGGAGTAGATCCCGACACGTCTCCTAAATCTTGCAGTGGGCAGAGCGGAGCCCAGACATGCTAGACCCTGACACTCTGCCCTCCGAGCCTTCCCTGCCCTCCCCACCTGGTTCCCTCAACTCTCCCAATGAAATTGCGAGAAGAAAACAAATAGAAGAGGAAGAGCGTCAAGAAGTCACCCACACACTATCAGAACAAATAAAATAAATGGCTGAAATTCCCCAAACATGAGCAAATGAAAAGAAAAAGTATGGCAAGTGTAAAACCATCCTGCAGGGTGGAAAAGGCAACGGATGAAGAAAATGACCAGAAACCCAAATGAGAGGAAACCTGACTCCAGCAATGAAGGCAATTCCTCCCAATTCTGCAGGCTCTACTGCTTAATTAGAAAGTGAATTAGGTGAAACAGGAACTCAAAGAAGAGCTGGTAAAATCGAAATGAGATGAAAAGAGAGATTTCAGATATAGGGAAACAAATAGAGGGCAGAATTATTAAGGAGTTAAAATATAAACTAGAAATAAGAAACAAAATACTGTTGAAAACTGAATTATGATGTAGAGGAAAGGCTTAAGACAATCGTAGGGAATATAAATGATAAAGAAATGGATATGAAAAAGAGGAAAACGTGACTGAATATAAGGATAATTGGTGTCCCTTAAGTAGAGAGTCCAACACATGGAACAAAAGATGTATTCAAATGTATAATCAAGTGAATTTCCATGAAATGAAGGACTGAATATACAAATAAACAGAATAGACTGTATTCCCAGAAAAATGTAATACAGAATGTTAAATACTAATGTGTACTCTAGGCTGGGCACGATGGCTCATGCCATTCTGGTGCTTTGGAAGGCCAAGGTGGGCAGATCGCTTGAGCCCAGGAATTTGAGACCAGCCTGGGCAACGTGGTGAAATCCCATCTCTACAAAAAATACAAAAACTAGCCAGGCGTGGTGGTGCAAACTTGTGGACCCAGCTATTCTGGAGGCTGATGTGGGAGGATTGCTTGAGCCCAGAAAATTGAGGCTGAAGTGAGCAGTGATCATGCCACTGCACTCCAGCCTGGGCAACACAGTGAGACCCTGTCCCAAACAAAAAACAAAACACAAAACAAGAAAAAATGTACTCTAATTAAATTAGCGAACTTTAGTGATAAAAAATTTTTCAAGTATCTTAATAGAAAAAGCGAATCTTGCCAGGGGTGCAAAACCCAGGGAGGATTCAGCCTTCGTCACAGCAACATTCAAGACCAGGATACAGTGAAGACAAAGCGCAGCCAGGTAAACTCATGCCCCGGCGGTGGGAGTTACATTTGTTTAACAACTCTAGAAAAATACTTGGCATTAGCTTGTAAAGCTGACCATGCACATATCCTACAGCTCCAGCAATTTAACCTGTGTATATTTATCCTACAAAACTTATTGCTGCGTATACTAGGAGACAAGCAGAGGTATGTTCACGACAGCATTGCTCATGATAGGAAAAAACTGGAAAGAGCTGTAACTGACAGGAGAATGGATACATGCATTGTAGTATACTCATAAAATTAAAATTCTCAACTACACTGAAAATAAATGAACTACAGCTATATACATCAAGGTGACTGAATCTTAGGAACATTCTGCATTTATCGTGTTTAAAAACAATAAAAAATAATTAAACATTTAACAATTAAATCATATATTATTTACGAAAAAATTGGCTGGGTGCGGTGACTCACACCTGTAATCCCAGCACTCTGGGAAGCCAAGGTAGGTGGATCACCTGACGTCAGGAGTTCAAGACCAGCCTGGCCAACATGGCAAAACCCTATCTGTACTAAAAATACAAAAAAATTAGACTGGCATGGTGGCGGGTGCCCGTAATCCCAACTACTCTGGAGGCTGAGGCAGGAGAATCACTTGAACCCAGGAAGTGGAGGTTGCAGTGAGCTGAGATTGTGCCACTGCACTCCAGCCTGGGCGACAGAGAGAGACTCTGTCTCAAGAAAAAAAGATAAAAGAAAAAATTAATGGTAATTCTACAAAGAAGCCAGGATAATGATTCTCTCTGAGGGTTGGGGTGGGAGAGGGCTTGGGCAGGAGCATAGGGAGCTGCAGTGGCAATATTCTAGTTCTAAAGGGGGCAATGAACTTGCGTTTATTTTATTTTGATTATGTATAATATATTGGTTCTACATGTTTTTTGTAGGTATCAGTATTTCATAAGAAAAAAGGAAACAAAATTCTAAACTTTTTTTTTTTTTAGACAGGGTCTCACTCTGTTGCCCAGGCTGGAGTGCACTGGCTCAATCATCGCTCACTACAGCCTCCACCTCCCAGGCTCAAGGAATCCTCCTGCCTCAGCCTCCTGAGTAGCTGGGACCAGAGGTGTGCACCATCACACGCAGCTTTTTTTTTTTTTTAAATATAGGAATGGAGTCCCACCATGTTTCCTAGGCTGGTCTCAAACTCTTGGACTCAAGTGATCCTCTCATCTCAACCTCCCAAAGAGCTGGGATTACAGGCATGAGCCACCATATCTACCCTAAACATTTTTAAAAATATTTTTATCACTAGGGAATAATTAAGGAAGACAATAGCACATTGTCTGTAAAAAAAAAAAAAAAAAAGTGACTGAGAAAATGAGACCCAGACAAGATGCCATTTCAGTATAAAGGCCAAGTCACAATCCCAAACATGAAAACACGACAAGGAATGTAACACCCTTGAGTGCTTCTTGGGAGAAGAAAGCCTGCTTGTTTTAAAATCTAACCTGTAAGGAGAATGAATCACATGAAAAACTCAAGAATGGAGAGAGCACTGTAGAAAGACTTAGAACACTGAATCCATTTAAATGTAGAATTATGGCATTAAAGAGAGAAAACAGTGAAATTGTGACTTTAAAATAAAATATACATGTTATAAACTTGAACAATATCCTCATCATCACAACATTTTCTTTCTGTCTTTTTTTTTTTTTTGAGACAGAGTCTCCCTCTGTCACCCAGGCTGGAGTGCAATGGCACCATCTCAGCTCATTGCAAACCCTCCCTCTCAGGTTCAAGCGATTCTCTGGCCTCAGCCTCCCGAGTAACTGGGATTACAGGTGCCCGCCATCACACCCGGCTAATTTTTGTATTTTTTTTAGTAGAGACTGGGTTTCACCATGTTGGCCAGGCTGGCCTCTAACTCCTGACCTCTGGTGATCCACCCACCTCGGCCTCCCAAAGTGCTGGGATTACAGGTGTGAGCCACTGCGCCTGGCTCACATTTTTTTAATGAAAAATAAGAGATGAATTTTCATATCTGGCCATGTGGGAGCGACTGATATTAAATGGGTACTCACCTGCTTTAAAGAACTGTAAAAATGGGCAAAATAGACAAGACAACTGTTTCCAGGAATTAGACCCCAAGGGACACAGGGCTGATCCTTGAGAGCCAGGAAACCCACAGGTGACCGCACAACCACCCCTGGGGGCACTCTCTGGACTCCAGTAAGGAGATGAAGAGATGTGGTCTCGCTGAGCTGAGAAGGAAAAGCTCAGAGAAGATGGAGGCTGCTGAAGTCACTGGAATTTGTGGGGGCAGGGAACTGGAGAGGAGAAGCTGCCCAGAAGAGGAGCCCAGGACTGTAGAGGGGGGGTCTTCTCGGGGAGGACTGGACAGGGCAAGACTCAGAAGGCCCAGCAGTGAGCAGCGCTGTGCAGCTGACAGCTGCCTGGAGACCCCAGGAGCCTGCTGGGGCTGAGAGATGCTGTCCTTCCCATGAGGTGGAGTAGACGGGCCTTGCTGAACCCCTGGGGTGTCCAGCTCAACCCCAGCAAGGAGGAAACCTAAAGAGAAGATAAGGTGGGCATGGGACACTCAGAAATGAAATCAGGAACAGTCTAAAGTCGGAACTAGCAAAACCTATATCGATTCCAGGACAAAACCAAAATCAGGGCAAGGAGACCACAGTTTCATCATTAAATAAAAAACTAGCTTAGAGGAAGCAACTTGTACCCTAATGCCCAGCTGGAAGATGCTTTCAGACGTGCACTCTTAATTCAACCTGTGTCAACACAAAATGAAAGGCATTTTTCTCCCACTACAGTATCCCTCATGAAACAAAGATCAAGATTATCATGTAGGGCAATTAACGCTGTGTTTAAAAATCTCCTTTTGAGAATAATGTTTTAGTATTTGTGAAAGTATCTTTCAACTTTTAATGACTTTCATTTGGTGTTTATTTGGTGTTAATCTTCTCTTTTAGTTTTCTGTTTTCAAATGTCTTTATCACGTAGAGATTATTTTTATGTTATTGAAATAATCTATAAGTACCATACATTTTCTCATAACAATAATTATACGTTTATTATACCTTTTTTAAAACAGAAAACTTTTGAAACATTTATGATAACCCTGACACAGGAACATGATTCACTGTTTCTTTCTTTTTTTTTTTTTTGAGACAGAGTTTTACTCTCATCGCCCAGGCTGGAGTGCAGTTGCGCAATCTCTGCTCACTGCAGCCTCCACCTCCCGGGTTCAAGCGATTCTTCCTGCCTTAGTCTCCCAAGTAGCTGGGATTACAGACGTGCACCACCACACCTGGCTAATTCTCTTGTATTTTTACAAGAGACAGGGTTTCACCATGTTGGCTAGGCTGGTCTCAAATTCCTAACCTCAGGTGATCTGCCCGCCTTTGGCCTCCCAAAGTGCTGGGATTATAGGCGTGAGCCACCAAGCCCAGCCTCATTATTTCTTCTTATGGTCACTCTGTTATCATTTAAAAACAAGTAAATCATTGGGGATTTTTTCATTTTGTTTTGTTTTGAGACAGGATCTTGCACTGTCGCCCAGGCTGAAGAAATCATAGTGATGAAATCATAGCTCACTGCAGCCTGGATCTCCTGGGCTCAAGTGATCCTCCCACCTCAGCCTCCTGAGTAGCTGGGACTACGGGTTCACATCACTACACTTGGCTAATTTTTTTACTTTTAGTAGAGACAAGGTCTCACTATGTTGCCCAGGCTGGTCTCGAACTCCCCCCACCTCAGCTTCCCAAAGTGCTGGGATTACAGGCATGAGCCACTGCACCTAGCATAATAGTATTATAAAAATACAGAACAATTTATAAGTTTTGAGACATCCCAAGAAATCCTGGGAATTATGATTTTTCCTGAATCTCAAAGATTAATATAGAACTTTTTGACTGGTGGGCATCTTCTTCAAACTCTAGCTCACACGTCCTATCTTCTTTAAAAAAAACTTTCTGTATTAGCCAAGGCTAATGGTTGCAAATGCCAAAAATCTAATACAGTGGGCAAAGGGGTACTTTACTGATTCATGTAACTGGGAGTGGTTGTAGCTTCAGGCACAAGAGGACCCAGAGAGGTTCAGAGTGTCATGGCCTCTCTCTCTCTCTCTCTCTCCAGTTTCTCCTCTGACTTAGATTTAGTTTTCCTCCACCTAAAGTTAAAGTTAGTCACACTGGGAGCTCCAGATGTGTGTTATCCTTAAGTCTCATGATCCCAGACAAAGAGAGAGTGAACGCTTCTCTAATAGGTTTGGTGAAAGTCCCCAGGAGCTTTCGGATTGCCCCAGCATGTGCCCCATGCGCATCCCTGAGCCCGTGACTGTCAGCAGGAAGACACAATACCCTCAGGGCCAAACTTGGGCCACCTGCCCCCCTCTGGGATCAGTCCCACCTGACTCCATGGAATGGATCCCCCATAAGAAAGATGGATTCTATGTGAAGAAGGCAGGGCTGTGATGCTGGGTACGGGGAAGTGACAGATGTCCCCCTCACCCTCCATTGTTTTCTCCTTCCCCGAAGAATCAGTACCTGCCTCACCTGCATGTCCGTGGCTTTGGATTCTTCCTGTGTTGTATTTCTTCTCACAGCACACTCTTGTAGGCACATCCATCTCGCCTCTGTGAGTTCCTCCAGGAGCTGGTCTTGCTCCTGTGGCACTCCAGCACCTAGCATATGCCTGGCATGCAGTAGGTACTCCATAGCGAACATTTATTGGAATTTATTATGTGTCAGGTACTATTCAAAGTTGTATATGAACTGGTTTACTCTTCACAGTAATACGATGAGGTAGATATTATTGTCCTCCATTAAATATTTATTGACTAAGCTAATGAAAGTAAGCCATGATTTAAAGAACCTATCCACTGAACCCCATGATAGAATTCAAGGGCTGTCTACCATAGTTGAAAGGACTTCTCTCTGTCAAAGGGAACTATTGTCTTGTGACTACTTCCCTGAAGGTAGTAGCATGTCTGACCACATAACAAGGGTGGGATGACCTCCACCAAAGAGGCTGGGCCAATGCTAATGACGCAGGCCAGAGGCAGAGGGCACCAGCCACCAGGCACTCCCTGCCACCCCCATAGCAGGGACATCATAAAATGTCTGGGTTTCCCCGGAGGCCAGCAAACAAAGGAACAACTGCCTTTTGGAGTAAGTAATCCTGATACTGCACGTAGTCCAATGCACACAGAAGGAATCCCTCTGGCAGATAAACCGTAGAGTTGCACAGCAAGAGGGACCTTACAGATGATCTAAGACTGTGCTTTTGTTTTCAAGATGAGGAAACAGAGGCCTGTAAAGGTGAAAGGAATTGTCCAAGGTCCCGTGGTTAGTACAGAAACTAGAAACTGGAAGTAGAACCCAGATCGCTTTCTGAGTCCCCTGAGACTTTGCATATGCTGAATGATTATAAATGATTATAAATAAGTCTTTGTTTGTTTTTTGAGACGGAGTCTCCTGCAGCGGCACTCTGCAACCTATCTCGGCTCACTGCAACCTCCACCTCTCAGGCTCAAGCGATTCTCCTGCCTCAGCTTCCCGAGTAGCTGGGATTACAGGCATGTGCCACCATGCCCAGCTAATTTTTGTATTTTTAGTAGAGACGGGGTTTCACCATGTTGGCCAGGCTGCCCTCGAACTCCTGGCCTCAAGTGATCTGCCAGCTTCAGCCTCCCACAGTGCTGGGATTACAGCCATGAACCACTGCACCCGGCCATAAATAAATCTTAAATCTGATTGAAGGACCCAACTTCAATACTTGGAGGTGATGTTAACCTGAGCAGGTAGGCTCCATGTTTTATCTTTAGCTTCCTATAAATATGCTCTAGAGAAGCTTTGGTTTGCGGGTAATCAGAGGTGGAAGCCTCAGGACAGACCCAGCTTCTGTTGCCTGGAGCCCTCCATGCTCAGGATGGGCCCTGGCGCCCAGGACCTGGATGCAGACCCATTGCAGAGGTCTGCTGCATTTCCTCCAGAGTAGGACAGCAAAATCAGTTGATTTCATGTTCTATTCATCAGAACAAGTGGCCTTCTGAGCCCATCAGCTTCTCAAGGATTCTCTCCCTGTAGTGGTTGTCACAGCCACTGTGCATTTTCTGAATCTCTCCACTTCCAGCCACCAGTCTGCTAGGGTGGCCTTTTCCAACCCTATGACAATGTTTAGCACTATTATTGGAGAATTTCTAACTGATTTGATGCTGTTGCCATCCGTTTTTCTGCAATTTGGGGCTAGACCTAATCAGAATATCAGAATATCTGCTAAGCTGGGCTGCTGATTTTCTGGGATACAGACCCCAGAATACTGCCTATACCCTCAATCTTCACAGAGGCAGGTCCACCAAGATGTGGATGGGTCCCAGTGCAAGGGCATGAATGGAACTCCACATACCATGTGTCTAAATGTGAAGAGGTAATACATCAAGCCAATAAACTGTTAAGTAGCCAGGTGCAGTGGCTCACACCTATAATCCCAGCACTTCGGGAGGCCAAGGCAGGCGGATGACTTGAGGTCAGGAGTTTGAGACCAGCCTGGCCAACATGATGAAACCCCATCTCTACTAAAAATACAAAAAATTAGCCGGGCGTGGTGGCAGGCACCTTTAATCCCAGCTACTTGGAAGGCTGAGGCTGGAGAATCGCTTGAACTCAAGAGGAGAAGGTTGCAATGAGCTGAGATCACACCACTGCACTCCAACCTGGGCAACAGAGTGAGACTCCATCTCAAAACAACAACAACAACGACAACAAAAAGTTAAATAAAACATGTTTTATCCTCTACCTTGATACAGTTATCTTTGTAACAACAAAAATTTTAAGTATGTATAAAGCTCTTTTATATGACTGCATGTCAACAAACTATTAAAGACACCTGAATTTTATTATTTTATTTCTTTATTTTTATTATTATTTTTTTGAGACAGAGTCTCACTGTGTCACCCAGGCTGGAGTGCAATGGCATGATCTCAGCTCACTGCAACCTCCGCCTCCCAGGCTCAAGCGATTCTCCTCCCTCAGTCTCCCAGATAATTTTTGTATTTTTAGGGGTTTCACTATGTTGGCCAGGCTGGTTTCGAACCCCTGGGCTCAAGCAATCTACTGAGCTTGGCCTCCCAAAGTGCTGGGATTATAGGCGTGAGCCTCATGCCTGGCCTTGATTTTATGATTATAGGACATATCTGGTCTGCTGATGGGCTGGCAAGATCTAGCTGAGTAACAAAATTAAGACGTACATAATTCATATGTTATCACAGCCTTTGTTCCATAAAACTAATTTACTTGCCTTGATTTTAGCAACATTATTAATTATATTATTGTAATAAAGTATTCACTTAATTTTCTTTTCCTTTACAGCAATGATATAAGCAATTAAATAATGAAAGCATAGTCTGTTTTTTAAAAAAGGCAAATATAGCCGGGCGCGGTGGCTCACACCTCTAATCCCAGCACTTTGGGAGGCCCAGGCGGGCGAATCATCTGAGGTCACAGACCAACACGGAGAAATCCCATCTCTACTAAAAATACCAAATTAGCCGGGCGTGGTGGCATATACCTGTAATCCCACCTACTCAGGAGGCTGAGGCAGGAGAATCACTTGAACCCAGGAGGCGGAGGTTGCAGTGAGCTGAGATCTCACCATTGTACTCTAGCCTGGGCAACAAGAGCAAAACTCTGTCTCAAAAAAAAAAGAAAAAAGCAAATATATTCAAAGTACACAAAATTTTAACATATTTTCACAAAAATATAAAGAAATGTAAAAAATTAGTTTTTGAATTTCTTCTAAAATATTTGTTTTTCTATTAAAAGTAAAAGCCAAATTATGTTATAACTAGTGAATATGAACATTTTAGACCAAAACTATTCAAAAAAAGATGAAATTTTTCATTTGTCTATTGAAAATGTAATTAAATCTTATTATATCTTTTTATTAAAAAAAGCTATTTGGGCCGGGAGCAGTGGCTCACACCTGTAATCCCAGCACTTTTGGAGGCCAAGGCGGGCAGATCACAAGGTCAGGAGATCAAGATCATCTAACACGGTGAAACCCCGTCTCTGCTAAAAATACAAAACAAAATTAGCTGGGCGTAGTGGTGGGCACCTGTAGTCCCAGCTACTTGGGAGGCTGAGGCAGGAGAATGGCATGAACCTGGGAGGCAGAGCTTGTAGTGAGCTGAGATGGCACCACTGTACTCCAGCCTGGGCGACAGAGCAAGACTCCGTCTCAAAAAAAAAGCTATTTACAATTTTAGTGTTCTAATCCCAACTAATTAATGTAATATAAAAAGTTGATATCATTTCACACAAGTTGCATCTAGATCCACACACTGGTGATCTTCAGTATTCACAGATTCCGTATTTATGAATTATCTTCCTTGATAAAATTTCTTTGCCACCTCATAATCAATACTCGGTGCTTTGGAGGTCATTTGCTGGCATGTGCAGAGCAGTGAAAAAGGTGTCACCGTACCGAACATTCCTAAGCTGAGGTCAAACATTGTGACACTCTGCCTTCCTGCTTCAGCTCTCCTACGTAAAGTGTCCTTTCCTCAGTCTATTTAGTGTCATGATTTTTTAATTTTTGTATTTTTTCAGTGACTCACTGTTTGAAATGGCTCCCAAATGTGGTGCTGAAGTGCTATCTAGTGTCATTAAGTGCAAGAGGCTTTCATATGCTTTACTGAGAGAATACGGGCATTAGATACGCTTCATTCAGGCATGAGTTACAGTACTATTGGCTGTGAACTCACTGTTAATGAATCGACTATATATATATTTTATTTGTTTGTTTTAAGTTTTATTTTATTTATTTTTTAAAGATAAAGTCTTCCTCTGTCCGCCAGGCTGGGGTGCAGTGACAAGATCACGTCTTACTGCAGCCTTGACCTCCTAGGCTCAAGTGATCCTCCTGCCTTAGCCTCCGGAGAAGCTGGGACTACAGGTGCACACCACCAAGCCTGGCTAATTTTAAATTATTTTTTTTTTAAGAGACAGGGTATCCCTATGTTACCCAGCCTGCTCTCAAACTCCTGGCCTCGAGCATTCCTCTCACCTCAACCTCCTAAAGTGTTGGGATTAGAAGTGTGAGCCACTTGTGCCTGACCTATTTCATTTTTAATTGACACATAATTGTACCTATTTATGGGGCACAATGTGATGTTTCAATACATATACACATTGTGTAATTATCATATCAGGCTAAATAGCAAACCCAGCACTTCAAACATTTGTCATTTATTTGTGGTGAGAATATTGAAATTCCTCTCTTCTACCTGTTTAAAAATATACAATATACTAATATATATTTTAAAAGGTGTCTAAACAGAAACACACATAAAGTGAGGTTATGTATTGATTAGTTGATGAAATGTGACCAGATGCTCACAGGCACCTAGCCCTGTATTTCCCCTAGGAGCAATGGTTCAGTATTTGCTAATTCAGTGTTCTTGGTGACTTTTTTTTAGAACATAACTACCTCTAATAATGAGAATTGATGGTATGTACAAATTGAAGAGTGATGTTTAATACTGAAGAACAATCCAAGGCTGACAGAGGCCCTCCCTGGTGCAGCAGTGGCAAGTACTGCACCAGGGAGGGCCTCTGGAGCCACACATGGGAATCCAAGGAGAAGTAAGAAAATGGATGTTTGACAGTACTGGGGAATGGTGCTTCATTGTACAAGAATCCATTGCATTCACACTGAGAATAAGAACTTGTTAACTGATTTGTCTTTCATCTAACTTCTTCCACTACTCAGATCTCCCTGCACCCCAAAAACAATGTCCATCCCAGTTTGGGCAGTGATACAACCAGCAAACCATGGCTTTCAGATATAGTCATTTTTTTGTTTTGGAAATATAGGGCAAGAGATATGGAGAAGCATTTCTCTGGGGCCTGAATAGTGTTAGTCAATAGAGCAGATGTTTTAGGGCTACGAGTTGGGCTATGCCAGCTTTGAGCACCAAATGCCAGTGACCAAGCCTTCTTTGTGTTATTTGACATGTGCATTTTTGTGTGCATATGTTTAATATATAGAACCCTCCAAAGCACAGGCCCAGGGTGGAATAGAGCACTATCTAAGAGTTGTGCTCCATGGCAGCCTGAAGCTCAGCAACCTTGAGCTCCGCCTGGGAGGCCTCCAAACCAAATCCTCTATTAATATGGTTCTTCCTCTGCTCTTATCATAATCTAACTCCATCATCACTGAAGTTCCAGTAGGATTTTGAAACATTGTGTGTGCTTTTCCAGAATAGTGTGTTTGTGTTAAATTGTTATTGCAGGCTAGGTGCAGTGGCTCACGCCTGTAATCCCAGCACTTTGGGAGGCAGAGGCTGGCAGATCACTTGAGTCCAGGAATTTGAGACCAGCCTGAGCAACATGGCCAAATCCCGCCTCTATAAAAAAATACAAAAATTAGCTGGGTGGGGTAGTGCATGCCTGTATACAGTCCCCACTACTCGGGAGGCTGAGCAGGGAGGATCACTTGAGGCCAGGAGGCAGAGGTTGCAGTGAACTGAGATTGCACCACTGCACTTCAGCCTGGGCGACAGAGTGAGACTCTGTCTCAAAAAGAAGAAAAAAAATGTTATTGCAGTCCCTTTTTCATAAGAGAAAGTTTGCTTATTGTTTTGGAGGAAGGACGACAGATAGTTCTATTTGGTCACCCAATCATTATATTAAAAAACCCACAATATTTTAAAAATTATTATCATAAAATGTACTTTGTTTGGCATGCAATCTTTTGCATGGCCTCTTTGCTCCAGATTCTAAATCAGGATTGTTAGGCAATCCCAAATTTTTTTCCAGGAGTTGTTTCTCTGCCAGTCTATAACATTTCCCTCATTCTTCCAACTTCTTTTCCCTTGTTTTTTTCTTCCTTTACGGGTTAGTGTCCAAGACCGCCGTTGCCAGCTACGTGACCTTGGGAAAGTCCCTCAGTGCCTCCATTTCCCTGTCGACAGACAGGGCATGACTGTGCTGAGCACATGGAATTGTTGTGACAGCAAATGAAATCATCTCCGCGATGTGTGGGAGGCTGAGCTGAGTGCTGGGCAAGTGCTCACTGCGCGTTCCTGGTCATTGTTGTTGTTATTGTGGCAGGAGGATTTCATTGAGTTTGGAGCCCTTCCCAGGGTAACAAAGCAAGGAGTCATTTAAGATTAATGTTGCTCTTTTATGATCTAGATAGGCCCTTGGGCAGAGCAAGAAGAAACCAAAGCTGCTTCTCACCAGCCACGTGGGCTCACTGGCTAGGAGAGCTGATTGGGCTCCTTTTTAAACTTGGAAAATAATTCCTCTTTAAATATGGTTTTGGACAATAAAAATGAAACATATGTACCTATAAAAAATGAACATGCGTCTTACTCCAAAAGCTTCTCTAGATTTCATGGATGGGAACACCAACAGGGAAATCCCAATCCTGCTCTCCTTGAAGCTGGGCAGCTTCCCTTGCTCCCTTGCTGGAACTGAGGGAGGGCCTTGTGGTGCAGCTACAAAGATGGGGTACTGGGGACCCAGTGACTGCTCAGATCTGGGCACTGATCTGATGTGTGTTGGGGGCAGGGTGGGAAGCCAGGTAGATTCCATTCAGGGATGGGGCAGTGAGGATGAAGATTTAGTGGGTGAAACGGGATGAAGGGGGCTGTAGGGAAAGGAGCAGGAATTGGGGACAGGGGTGAGGGCAGGGATTGATTGGAAAGGTATCTGGGAACTCATGTAATTGACAAGGAGCTGGGGAACCAGGCTCCAACAGATCCCAATTAGACATGGGCTAGACAAGACCCCCCTCTCAGGAGCCACCTGCATAGGCCACTGCTGCAATCATCACGACTGCACATTCATTCCTGCTCCCCTGTCCCCGGATGTGCTCACCTCTGTCCTACTGGATGCTGTGGCCCTGGACACATCCACCGCACCACTAGACTGCAGGTCCCACTGCAGCCGCTGCTAATTGTCTCTAACTGGCTCTGCATCCTAATGTCCCTCCCTCCAGGTTCCAAGTCCTGAGTGACACACTTCCTCTACCCGCAGAAGGGGAGGAGCGTCTTCCCTCCCACCTGTCCTGTCTAGGAGGGGTTCTTGGCAGCTGGGTAACCAAGAATGACATGTGTTCACTCTCAGGCCCTTAAGAGCAGTACAAATGGACCGACTCGATTAGATGAGCACAGCTCAATGAAAAATCGCTGTCAGAAGGTCGAAGGGAATCAATAAATCTTGGTAGGGGACAGGGGCTAGAGACCTGGATGGCACATGTTGGTTGAGTCCATCTGCCTGCCCGATTTTATCAAAGATTTACGGAGCTTCTACTCCCTATCAGGCGCTGAGTTCATCTCAAGGAATGTATCACAGCTTCTGTGCTCAAAAAGCTTGCATTTGGAGGGGGAGAGAAATAAACAGTCACTTTCGGCTGGGCACAGTGGCTCACACCTATAATCTCAGCACTTTGGGAGGCCAAGGTGGGAGAACCACTTGAGACCAGGAATTTGAGACCAGCCAAGCCAACATGGTGCCCATTTTTATAAAAAAAATTAAAAATTAGCTGGGTGTGATGGTAGCACACTTATAGTCCCAGCTACTCAGGAGCCTGAGTTGGGAGGATCACTTGAACCAAGGATGTCAAGGTTGCAGTGAGCCAAGATCATGCTACTGCACTACAGCCTGGGTGACAGAGCAAGACTCTGTCTCAAGAAATAAAACGAAAAACGAAAAACAGCCACTTTTCAAACTGTGAGATGCATGCAACGAGAGAGGCAAGCGCAGGGAGAAGGGGCTCCTGTCACCCGCCTCATGGATGGGGGTGAGGAGCAGAGTTCTAATCCAAGCCTGCAATGGCCCTGGGGCAGGAGAGAAGGATGTTGAGGCAAAAGGATCTGCCTGTTCTGGATTCACAGCGAAGTGATCTCCTGTACTAACTCCTGTCTATGAGCGGTAGCTGCTTCTAACATTCTGATGAGAAGAAATTTTAGACTAAATCCCATTGCAATGGAAAATGGTGCTGTACTGAACTAATGGCATCTGTTATAGACAAGGGAGTGGGGACTGAGAGGACATACTGCATGGGCTCATCATGCCAGCCCTAGAGGCGAGGAGGGTCACCAGAGGAGACATAGTTACTCAGATAGCAGGTGCTCATAGCAACAACCATATCTGAGAGCTGTAATTATCAGCCTTATCTGACCTAAAGTCCCTTCTCTCTAAAAAATAGTTTGTATCTCCTGAAATGGAATTAGTGCCTAATATAACCTCCAAGCATCCATATTTTCCAGAAAGAAAAAGAAAAAGGAAGCACTATGAGGGCCTAACTAGGTCATAGAGGTCACAGAGGAAGAAGGAAAGGAACATATTTGTAAGAAAATGATGTGTATTTTAATATGTAAATGTGTGAGTACAGCTACTCCAGAAGACAACATAAGGGGTGAGATGTTCACATCCATACTCAGAATCCCCATAAGCACGACTGTGACAAGTGCAGGCCAGTATAGGGAGGTGGATCCCAAGTAGCCTTGGCCATAGTTCGTGTGATTTTCTGATGGAATGGGAATGACTCTTGGTAAAGTTTGGAATAAAGTAAAGCCCATCTTCCCTGGAAGACATTGTCTATATTTGTGAAAAAAAGCACTCTGGGTCTATATGTAAAACAGAGCCAGGGGCTAGCCGCAGTTAATTATAGCAATCAAATGGATCAGCTGCCTTTCTGGAGGTGATGACCCACCCACAAAAACATGCCCTTTGCAAAAGATCTCCTGCATCCCTTTCCAGAAGAGGAGAAGAGGAAACAGAAGAAGTGCCTGGTGCGGAGCCCCAGTTCCCGCTTCATGATGTGAAACACCCAGAATGCTATAAAATCACATTTGTTAGCCATGCACAAACAGTAGTTTTGTGTGATGGCTTCTCCACTGTCCTCTGCCAGCCCACAGGAGGAGAAGCAAGACTTCCAGAAGCCCGATCCTTCAGGAGGAAGCAGCACTGGATGCACTGTGCCTCAAGATGAGTGGGAAAACATCCCCATAAACACATCTCCCATTAAAACAAAACAAAACCGGCTGCCTTGAGTCCTTCAGGAATAACTTTGTATTAGTTTCCTGTGGTTGCTATAACAAATTACAACAAGTTTAGTGGCTTAAAACCACACAGATTTATTCCCAGACAGTTCTAGAGGTCAGAAGTCCAAATCCAGTTTCTGTGCTAAAGTCAAGGTGTTGCCATGGCTGGTCCCTCACAGAGGCTCTGAGGAGAGAGGCCTATTTCTTACCTTATTCAACTTCTAGTGGCCGCCTGTGTTTCTTGGCTTGTGGCCCCTTCCTCCATCTTCAAAGTACATCACTCCAATCTCTGTTGCTGTCACCATATCACTTTCTCCTCTGACTCTGATTTCTCCTGTGTCCCTTCTTTGAGGAGTGCTGTGATTACATCAGGCCCAAACGGATAATCCAGGACAATGTCTGCTCTCAAGATCCTTAGTCACATCTGCACAAAGTCCCCATTGCCATGGAAAGGTACCATTCACAGATTCTGGGTGAGAACGTGGACGTCTCTGGGAGCCATGATTCTGCCTATCAGACTTTGATTCCAGTTCCTGCTGCAGTGTGCGCACCAACATTGACGTTGGGTAAGACATACACAAGTCTGGCAGGACTGTGGACAGTTCTCTGCCACACATTGAAGAACGTCTAACATTCCTGACTGTAGACTAAATGGCAGTAACATTCCCAGTCACCATGACAAACAAAAGAACTCCTTACATTTCCAAAATGCCCCAAGGGGCAGTACTGTATATCTACCCCCACCCCCAAATTGAGAACAATGTTTCCAGAGGAATCAGGCAGGCTTCAGGCATGGCTTGATCAGGACTTAAGACTTATTTTATGATTTTCTGGGCTTGACCTTCCTCTGTGTGTCAGTGTCATCCTCATCTTTCCTCACTGAGGCAAATTGGCTGCAGCTGTTTCAGAAGAAAATCCACATGCTGCACAGGTCAAAGGAAGACAGAGCACTCTCCCCATAGTTCCAATAAGATCCCTGAGAGCCACACTGACTGGGTCAAATGAAGTCACATATATGCCCTGATTGGTGGTTTACCTGAGGCATGGAGTTTGTAATGGACTCTTTCGTTTTGTTTTGTTTTTTTGCCACCCTGGAGCAGGAGCTGGGAGTGAAATCAGTGTCCCTGAAGCTCATGGTGTGTGTGTGTAAGATGCCAGGAGAAAAAGTTGAGCATTGTTTGTTAGGAGAGGAAAGAATGCTGGGTGGGGACCCAACAAACGTGCATAATGGAGAATGTGGCACATTCTCAGAAAAGCAAGCTCCCTGGTGCAACTGTGGTGTGAGGAACAGGAGAATCCCGGGAGATGGGCTAAAGGAGTAAGCAGATAATAGACCATTTATTTAATCAATTTAATCAGTTTCCCTTGTTCCTTAGCCAAGCTTCCCACATACTCACCCATTGACTTGGAATGCCCTGACTGGGGAAGGGAGCCTCTGGTCCTCTGAGTGACTTGGTTTCTTGCTTTGAATCAGTGACTGGGCACTTTGGTTTGTACATCAGTCTCTGTAAGCCAGGTTAATGTTAATTGGACCCTGAAAAAAATGGTCACCCTCATGGTGTGAGACATCAGATTCCTGAGCCTGCATGACTAAACCCAACCTGTGACAAATTTGCCAAGTTAACTGTGGCCCTGAGAGGCTTCCTGCTGGCTACCAAGCCAGCCTCTCCCTAGTGACCCCTCTCCGTACTGCCATGTTCCATTGGCCATCTACCTCCCATAGTGAGGTTGTGTTGTTGTTGTTCTTGCTTTTTGAGACAGGGTCTTGCCCTGTCACTGAGGATGGAGAACAGTGGGGTGATCACAGCTCACTGCAACCTCAAACTCCCAGGCTCAAGCAATCCTCCCACCTCCACCTCCCAAGTAGCCAGGACTACAAGCGTGTGCCACCACACCCAGCTAATTTATTTTTATTTTTATTTTTTGTAGAGACAGGGTCTTTCTGTGTTGCCCAGGCTGTTCTCAAACTCCTGGCCTCAAGTGATCCTCCTGACTTGGCCTTCCAAAGCACTGGGATTACAGGTGTGAGCCACCGCGTCCAGTCTCCTATCATGTTCTTAGTCTGATTTTGCAAGTGAAGAAACTGAAGCTCAAAGAGGTTAAATGATGGGGCACACAGCCAATAGGTGGGGGAGCCAACAGTTGAACCCAAGTTTATCTGACCACAAAGTTTCCCATTATTACCACCCTGTCTTTTTTTATATTAGTGACATCTAATGGGATAAACAGTCTCCAAAAGCCCCTTCTCATCAAAACAATAGCCAACTGTATTCACACAAGCGGCTGTGCTTAATCACACAAGAACAGAGATAATCACACACATACTCATCCCATGCCTTTGTGTTATTGTTTGAGTCTTTTGTCCGCTGGTCCACAGCCTCCTCATGTCCTTCTCTCCTCCATGTGCCCAGTACAATAGGAGCGCTATGAATCAGCAGGGAAGTGTCCTTTGCCAAAGCCAAATAAGGGGCTGGGCCCTAAAAACAGCAATAAACCCCAAGAGGCTTTATTAATTCAAACAAAGTGTAATCCATGGTAGGGAGGATTTCTAGGGCCACAAACAAGAGCGAATATGACTTCCAAAGGAAAAGAAAGGGAAAGCTGGGCTGCCCACCTGTTTATTGGGAACAGTTGTTCCTCTAGCCCAAACCACATCTCCTTAATAGGGAAGAGGAGTGCAGCCCTATCAGGGAGTTTTTATTCTTAGGGCAGGAAAAGAGCAAAAGATGTTTCTTTGGCCTGCAATATGTCAGCGTCGAATTTCTCATTTCCCTCTCCTCTCCTCTCCCTCCACCCCACCCCCAAGCCCTGGTGTTTGTGGCCTTTTGCTTGCATGAGAATTTATTTCCCATCTGACACTGTTGAAATAATCCATAGCACCTTCTTAGGGACGAGATGAACTGGAAGGTGTGGAAAATGCAATCAAAATTTCCACTGTGTCTCAGCAGCTAAGCTTCTGGAAAATCAAAGGAAGTAATCTGGACCTTGCCTTGCGGGCCCACAAGGTCTGAGAGGGGCTCTGATATCCGGGGCGAGTCCTTAGCATCACGGGAGCCCTCATCACAATAGAGAGGTGAGGCTGTCTTGCTGCTGGCCTTGGGGAAGGAAACCTCCGTGGACCTACGCCCTGCCAGGGAGAGAGAGATTTAAAAAAAATGGTTTTCTACCAGGCGCGGTGGCTCAGGCCTGTAATCCCAGCACTTTGGGAAGCCGAGGTGGGCGGATCACGAGGTCAGGAGATCGAGACCATCCTGGCTAACAAGGTGAAACCCCGTCTCTGCTAAAAATACAAAAATTAGCCGGGCGTGGTGGCGGACGCCTGTAGTCCCAGCTACTCAGGAGGCTGAGGCAGGAGAATGGCGTGAACCCAGGAGGCGGAGCTTGCAGTGAGCCGAGATGGCGCCATTGTACTCCAGACTGGGTGACAGAGCAAGACTCTGTCTCAAAAAAAAAAAAAAAAGGTTTTCTGTTTGAGAGTCTCCAAATTATGAAGATAGCCATCAACGGGTTTCATTTGCCACTTGACAGTTTTTTCTTCCTGAAAAGCTTCCTGGTGTCATTTTAAGTACCCAGGAAAGAGCTCTTGTTGCAGGTGGCTGTGACATCAATGAATGCCATTTAAGGCCAGCTTGCTCTTGGGCAGTCAGGGCTTGGGCTTGGTTCAAGGTTCTTGATGGGTACCTAGGCAAAAGTTGGGCCAGCCTCGTCCCCATCCCCTATTTGTTACTAGGGACCCACCCCAAAGGGATATAGTGGATGGTAGTGGTGGTGGTATGTGTCTGTGTGTGTGGTGTGTGTGTGTCTGTGTGCGTGTGTGCGTCTGTGTGTGTGTGTGTTAGGGGCCATTGGTATACTCCCTGAAGTCAAGTTGAAAGGTCAATCCCTGCGTTGTTAGAAACTTTTCTAAAAACTCCACACATTTATTGCCCACTATGTGAAGCTGAGCATCTTGTCTTAAATTTATTAATACATTTTTTTTCAAATGTCAGAGGAGAGAACCCTGTAGGGATTGAGCGTTCATTGTACACAGGCCATCTGTGTTTGATTTCATCAGTCTCAATGGTACTCCCTCCATCTTTCACCTTTCCAGACTGAGGGGTCCTTCTTCCCAAGCAAAAGTCTGTGCTCATCTTTACCCTTCAAAGTTGACTCCCTTCCATGCGGGGGTGGACAGGCCAGGGAAAAAAATGCCAGCTAAATAGAGAGGCCCTTCTATCTGGGCATGGACGTGAGCCTTCTATGCTACTTTCTAAAAATAAACTGCAAGCATATAGGTGGTGAGGGAAATGCGGAATCAATTCTCCTTTTCTTCTGGGACACACAGGTAGACCGCATTGTCCTGCCTTCATTGCAGTAATAGTAGTGTGGTTATGTGAGAAAGTTCTTGCCAATAGAATATGAGCAGAAATTATATGCATAATTCTTACTGGCATTAAAAGAATGAGCATTCCTCCTTCATGCTTTTGTTCTCTTTTCTCCAGCTGGACAGTTGGAACCTGCAGCAACCAAGCTTTTTTTTTTTTTTTTTTTTTTTTTTTTTGAGATGGAGTCTTGCTCTGTTGCCTAGGCTAGAGTGCAGTGGTGGTGCTATCTCGGCCCGCTGCAACCTCTGCCTCCTGGGTTCATGTGATTCTCCTGTCTCAGCCTGCCAAGTAGCTGGGATTACATGCACATGCCACCACACCTGGTGAATTTTTGTATTTTTAGTAGAGATGGGGTTTTGCCATGTTGGCCAGGCTGGTCTCGAACTCCTGACCTCAGGTGATCCACCTGCCTCAGACTCCCAAAGCGTTTGGATTACAGGCGTGAGCCACCATGCCTGGCTGCAACCAAGCTTTGACATGCAAGTGACAACGGTATCACAGAGCACTGACTTGGAAAGAAGCGGGGTCTCAGAATGACCAGGCAGAGCAGAGCTTCACACCAGCGTGGAATGCTCACCTGGGACTACACGTGAGAGAGATTGAAATTGTCTGTTCTAAGTCACTGACATGTTGGGGCCTCTTTGGTACGGCAGGATAGTCTCACCCTAACTAGTTTACATAAGAAACTTCTGCTCCCCTTCCTCCCTGGAGGAGGGGGAAAGGCACAGACATTGAACTATTGATGGCCACTGTTTGATAGAGATTTTTGCTTTTGTTTTCAATGCAAAGGTTTCAAAAGTGCTTTGAACCATCTTTATTCATTCATTCCACAGGGATTGCCCAAGTACCTCTACATGTAGGGAGGCAGTATGTTACCTGCCTCCCACACCAAACGTTCTCTGCGCACCCTATGCCCACCATATCCAAGGAAGCCACCTTCCCAGGTTTTCAGGAAACAGGATCCATAGAGATGAAATGTGAATTGCTGGTCAAATGCCTTGCTGTGTGGGCAGTAGATGGAAGACAATGAGGATGGAGTGTTTAGGTCAAGAAAAGCCTTCTCTGTCTTTGGGCACCAGTCTCATTCCTGCTCTCATAGACTTGCAATTGTTCACTTCCATTTATTCACCACTAAATTTATTCCTGACACACAAATCTCCCTCCTACCCGAGTCTGTGTCTTTCAATGCGGTTATTGTCAATGATAACTGTTTAAAGGAGGCAGGGGCTATGTTTGGTCAGAAGGCTTGGGGGCGTCCCCTGACTCTTAACACTTCCCAGCCAGGGTATTTAACTTCTAGTCTCTGGAATTCAGGTTTCACATCTATAAAATAGGACAATTTCTTCTGTCCTGATTGTCTCACTTAGTTGTTTTAAAGTTGAGACACAAATATGGAGTTTATGAGTTTTTCTGAGTCCCATCATTTGTAGCCCTAAGAGCACTTAAGTGCACTAGGCACCCCCAAATTGAGGATGATACAATCTGACATGGTGACCCCCAAATGAACTACTGCCCCCTATTTATGAGGCCTAGTCTATAAATTTCCAGATCTGCAAATATTTCCTTTTACAGAGGCCTTAGTGAAAGTAAAGGGATCGTCCAGATGTCCATCAATGGATGAAAGAATAAACAAGTTGTGTTATAAACATACGATGGAATATATTTCAGCCATAAAACGGAAGTACTAACACACACTATGATGTGGGCGAACCTTGAAGGCATTCTGCTACATGAAAGAAGCCAGACACAAAAGGTCACGTACTGTTTGGTCCCACGTACCCGAAATATTTAGAATAACTAAATCCATAGAGACCGAACACAGGTTGGGGTTGCCAGAGGATGCAGAAAGGGGAAAATGAGGAGAAACTGCTGATGGGTATGGAATTTTATTTTGGAGGAACTAATTTATCTAGTTCCAAATTTTATCTGGAACTAGATAGAGGAGGAGGTGGCATAGCATTGTGAATTACTAAAGGCTACCGAATTGTTCACTTCAAAATGCTTAATTTTATGTTATCTGAATTTCACTTCAATAATTATTTTAAATAAAAGGAGCCAATGAAATGATAGTGTTTCACAATGGAACCTCAGGAGTGGTTGCCTGTGAACCTTGTGATGAGTTATTCTTTAAGCTCTCTGAAGAGATTCTCCTCCATTCTCACCACTCAGAACCCTTCTGGCAGATCCTCAAATAATGTCGTTTCATTCAATGTTGTTGCATTACAACAGTGATAAGAGAAAAAATAGATTCCCAGCTGGGGTAACCGTTTGTGTGAGTTTACTGTCTCCGCATGTCTGCGCAGGTTTTCTCCAGGCACTCCGGATTCCTTCTACATCCCAGAGCTGTGCACATGACTTTCATTGGTGTGTCTATGTGGTCCCAGTGTGAGTAAGTGTGGGTGTAAGTGTGATTGTGCCAGTGAAGGAATGGTGCCCTGTCCAGGGTTGATTCCCACCTTGTGCTCCGAGCTCCTGGGATGGACTCTGGTCACCTCTGACCTTGAAGTAGAATAAGCAGGCTGGAAAATGAATGAATGAATGAATACAAATTATTGTCCAATAAAAATCTGTAAAGTAGACGATAATCATAAAAATACAAGGCAATAAAAAACATAGTACAAAAATGCTCAACAAGCCACCATATTGGTTACTGTTTCTTTTTGAACTTCATGGTGGTCAGAGATGATCCCAAAAATTTTCCCTTTGCAAACATTTATCCATTGGTGTAACCCACCACCAACCACGACCACTGTCACTCATTGATTACTTATTTTCCAAAGTTGGGTAAAAATCTTACTCGTTTTGATGAATTTTTCATATATACATACATATATACCTCATATTTATTTCATGTGGTTAATAGTAGAAGTGTTTTGGGTCTCTATTTACAGGTTTGGTGATGTTTTTATGACCAGAAATATAATGGAGGAACTTTACTCTTATTAGCCTATGGCAAAATTGCTTTCATTATGCATCACTTCACTGAAAGTTGTAGTTTCTGAGAACCCATCTGACATTCAGTGGGGACTTACCGTACCTGTAAAGCACTAACTGCTCTTGGAGTTACCATGTCTTTGATGCAACAAGGGCTGAATCAGGACTTGATTAACTTCACCAACTGGCTGCCTGCCTTAGCTTCTGGGTTCATGCTCGGCCAGCTTGAGTCGGGACACTCTGAAATTTATATATATATATATTTATTCACTACATTCTACAAATATTGGAACAGCCATTTCAGAGAAATTAGGCAGATCCAGGTTTCCAGGACAGACTTTAAAAAGTGAAAACTATCTGTGTGACGGGGAGGGTGTGCAGTAAAATGTTCACGGTGATTGTGTCTTATCTGTGGATGCTGAAAATATTAAGATGTGGGCTTTAACTCCCGTTTTTATGTTTATCTAAGTATTTTAGAACCATTCTACAATAAACAGGATTTGTTTATGTAATTTTAAGGAAAATATAGATGGGGATGATTTGTTTAAAGATGTAATATATGCACTCATCAGAAATGATATCCATTCATCAGACTTTTATTTATTTATTTATTTATTTATTTTTATTTTTATTTTTTGAGAGGAAGTCTTGCTCTGTCACCCAGGCTGGAGTGCAGTGGCACGATCTTGGCTCACTGCAATCTCCGCCTCCCAGGTTCAAGTGATTCTCCTGCCTCAGCCTCCTGAGTACCACCATGCCTGGCTAATTCTTGTATTTTAGTAGAGATGGGGTTTCACCATATGGCCAGGCTGGTCTTGAACTCCTGACCTCAAGTGATCTGCCTACCTTGGCCTCCCAAAGTGCTGGGATTACAGGTGTGAGCCACTGCGCCCGGCCTCATTAGACCTTTAGGAGTCCACATAACAAATGTTTCTGGAGCCCTGGTAGGTATGAGGCTTATAAAAATGAGAATGACTCTCTATAAGAGAGTTCATGGTATCATCACCTTCCTGTACTATGTGTGATATTAGAAGCATTCAGAAAGCAATGTGGAAACACAGTGGGGAAGATGCAGTAATTCTACCCAGAGGAGGCAGGAAGAACTTAACAGACTTCCGTCCCAGCCAACTGATCTACCCATTCCCTTCATTTCTCTAGCCTTCATGGTTGTCTTTCCTCCTTTGCTTTTACCATACCCTGTCCTTCCTCCACTTCTGAATTACCTATCACTTGCTGATGGTATCATGCTTAATAAAACGTTGTATGCTACTTATCTTTTCATGTACATATTGCCCCAACAAATAATAATACTTTTTAGGACAGAAGCTGCTATTTTATACTTTTCAGGAACCACAGCATCCTTTAAAAAAAGTGTGTTATTGATGGTTATTATATCATACATATGTTCTGAATCCATCAGTAATATAATAGGACCAGGCACAGTGTCTCACACCTGTCATCCCAGCACTTTGGGAGGTTGAAGCTGGAGGATCACTTGAGCCTAGGAGTTCGAGACCAGCCTGGACAACCTAGCAAGACATCATCTCTACAAAAAATAAAAAAATTAGCTGGGCATGGTGGCTGAGGAGGGAGACTGAGGTGTGAGGATCGCTTGAGCCCAGGAGGCAGAGGTTGCAGTCAGCCGAGATTGTGCCACTGCACTCCAGCCTGGGTGACAGAGCAAGACCCTGTCTGAAAATAATATTATTATTTTTATTATTATTTTAATTATTTATTATTATTATTATTAATATAAATATTACTATTTTTATTATTAATATTATTGATATTAATATTTTATTAATAATAATAATAACAATAATAATAATGTAATGGGCTTGCCAGAATAATCTTTACTATTTGGTTTGTAAAATTCTTAAGATGCATTTTTAAAAGAATCACTGTCATAAATTAAGAGCTGGTGGGCACAAAGCCAGGCTACTCATAACGTTCTCTATCTTTAGGGGAGATGAAAGTAGACTGAAGAAGTAGCTGAAAAAATGAGAGTTTCATAAAGCTATTAAGTTCATTAGTTGTATCAAAAATGGAAACTCTGAATAAAATATGTTCCCACACAATTCAGTTTTGTTTAAATGCTTAATACAAGATAAGGCATGAAAAGAATCATCGTCTAGGCTGGAAATGATTCTTTCTCTGGAATGAGGGATGATTTCTGAAAACTCTTTAGATAAACAAGACCCTTTTCAATGTATCTTCAGAAAAGCTTGTTGCATTCGTTTGATTTCAAGCTGATGGTAAGTAACAATGAAGCCCAGAGTAACAGTAGCTAAAGTGAAATAGGAGTTTATTTCCTTCTCAGATTTAAGAAATCTGGAGGTAGCCAGCTCAGGGCTGGTGCAGCCCTCCATGGTGTCAGGGAACCAGGTCTTCTACCTTGTTGCACTGTTTTCTATGGCTTCCATTTCCAAGGCTCAAGATAGCTACTGGAGCTCTAGCCATTATGTCTGCGGTCCAGAAGGCAGAGAGAATGAAGAGAGAAAGAAGGATATACTCCTCCCTTCTTTTTTTTTTTGTCCTTGAGATGGAGTCTTGCTCTGTCTCCCAGGCTGGAGTGCAGTGGCGCAATCTCGTCTCACTGCAAGCTCCACCTCCTGGGTTCATGCCATTCTCCTGCCTCAGCCTCCTGAGTAGCTGGGACTACAGGCGCCCGCCACCACGCCCGGCTAATTTTTTGTATTTTTAGTAGAGACGGGGTTTCACCATGTTAGCCAGGATGGTCTCGATCTCCTGACCTCATAATCTGTCTGCCTCAGCCTCCCAAAGTGCTGGGATTACAGGCATGAGCCACCGCACCCGGCCTACTCCTCCCTTCTGAAGGACTCTTCAGGCCAGGCACAGTGGCTCATGCCTGTAATCCCAGCACTTTGGGAGGCTGAGGTGAGTGGATCACCTGAGGTCAGGGGTTGGAGACCAGCCTGACCAACATGGTGAAACCCCATCTTTACTAAAAATACAAAAATTAGCCAGGCATGGTGGCGCACACCTGTAATCCCAGCTACTCAGGAGGCTGAGGCAGGGAGAATTGCTTGAACCTGGGCGGCGGAGGTTGCAGTGTGCTGAGATCATGCCACTGCACTCCAGCCTGGGCGACAGAGTGAGAAGCCATCTCTAAATAAATAAATAAATAAATAAGGACTCTTCCGGGAAATTGCATAACACCACACTTGTCAGGTTAGACTGAATAGTGTGATCTCTATCCTTGGCAGCAATGTGCCCAGTTAAATATTGGAGTGCAGGGATTTTTAGCCTTTTTTGGTATCATGAACCCCTTTGGCAGTCTGCTGAAGCTTATGGACTCCTTCTTAGAATAATGTTTTTAAATGAATAAAATAAAATACATAAGATTACAAAGGAATCCAATTATATTGATAAGTGGTGCTGCTGACAAAGCCTTTGAAATCTGTAGGCCCCAAGTGAAGTACCCCTTCTACAGTATAGAAAAAGGGACAGAGTTATCAGTCTCTGACATGTGACATAGAAAAACCTTTCAGAATGGCTTTCTTCATGATTCAGCAATTGTTGAGCTCGTATTTTAAGTCTAGCCTTGTGCTGTGGATTATGATGGATACAAGAGAAGAGATGGGCTCTCCTCTCAGACAGTTATTCTCTAATTCACCTACATCATTAATAAAAGAGAAAATATTCAGCTCGTAAGGTGAGTAGACATATAGGCCAGATCCAATATACCAGCATTTAGGGAGTTCAAAATAAGAGAAAGATCACATGGAGTGGGCCTTGGAGGAAGGGAAGAAAGAAAAGTATAAGATTTATTCTGGGGCAGGTGCAGTGGCTCACCCCTGTAATCCCAACACTTTGGGAGGCCAAGGTGGGTGAATCACGAGGTCAGGAGTTCGAGACCAGCCTGGCCAACATGCTGAAACCCTGTCTCTACTAAGAATACAAAAATTAGCTGGGCATGGTGGCTGGTGCCTGTAATCCTAGCTGTTTGGGAGGCTGAGGCAGGAGAATCGCTTGAACCCGGGAGGCAGAGGCTGCAGTGAGCCGAGATCGTGCCATTGCACTCCAGCCTGGGAGACAAGAGCGAAACTCTGTCTAAAAGATAAAAAAAGAAAAGGAAAAAAAAATATTCTGAAAGAAAGGAGAGGAAGGAGAGGAGAGACAGCATATTTTGGGGAGGGGGCAGGAGCATGTAAGGGGTGGAGATGGGATTGGCAGGAGGATCCTAAGGGGTTCTAGAGAAAATGGCTTAAGAGAAGTGGCTGGCAAGGGGAGCATGTGGTTGAGCTGATTTGAAGTAGAGAATTACTATTAGTTATTGGAAATAAATGGATGAAAAGGAGTCCAGAAATTTCTGTGTGTAGAGAGGTCAGCATGAAAGTAAATAGAATTAAATTAGATAGAAGGAAAACCTTCACATTTCTGACAGTGGGTGTTTCTGGGGCGATGAGTGGGTAGCAGTTAAAAGGACTGAAGTTTTATCTGTAATATTTTATTTCTTTAAAAACAGAAAGAGGCCGGAGGCAAATATGAAAAAATGTAAACTGTAAAGAATAGGGGTTTGTTATGTCATTCTTTGTGTTTTTCCTCTCTATCTTTAAACATTTCACCAGTTTAAAAATGGTCATCATCACTTTTAAAAGTTTAAATGAATTTTTGCTCTGTTCTTGATATGATTTAACTTACCAAATAAATTCAAGCTACACACATTCTAAAGTGTTATGTCTACTTTATAGAGGCTGCTGTCTTCCCAGTGCCCTGAAACGTGACATGATTGTTCTTTCCTTAAATTCTTTCCTTAGTCTGGAGTGTGCTCTCATTTCCTCCCTGCTCAGCCATTGTCTAGATTCCACTCAGGACCAGCTCATATCCCTTTTTTCCAAAAATCTTCCAGCCCATTTTGATTTCTTCTTGTGGAACTCCTATAGTACCACTCACATATACAACTTAGCATATGTCATTTGACTTTGAATTTAACTTGTCTTTCCCATAGAAATCATGAAGCTCCTTGAAGGCTTAGATTTCTTATATTCAGGGATGGCAGTAAGAGCTTCCATTCCCGCATTCCCATGCTATTCCCACAGCAGACATCATAATCAACCACATCACTTTTTCCCACTGAGCTTGGACATGGTCTCAGAATCCTTCTTAACAGAGCTCCTGGGACTGCTGTAATATTGCCAATTGCAGATTGGGCATGCAGATGAAACCTCTTTCCATCCCTGCCTATACCTCTATAGTTTCCAAAATGCCAGTGTTATTCCCAGGAGAGACTCAGAAGGAACTAGCATAATCCTGAAAATGCCAAAGTTATAAAAACCTATGACAGCTTAGGTTTTGAAGAAATCTCATAGCTCATTTTAGTGATAGGCTGATGGCTGATTCAACTGTTTGAAAGTTTCGAGAAAACCAGGGGACTCCGAAATGTTGGAAAAGGGATTAATATAATCCCAAACACCCATGCACCTGATACCCGTTTAGTAGGAAAGCGTGGCTGCCAAGCTACAGGTGAAAAACTCAAGTCCAAAGGCATTTCATCATTTCATTATGAAGTGGAAGAACGCGCCTTTCCAAAGCTCTCCAAGGCCTTGAGAAAGCCCTAGGCCAGAGAGAGAGGAGAAGGGTAGGGGACTGGCTCCTTGGTATCCTTGAGAAATAAGGCAGCTGGGACAGAGGCCTGAGGAGTCCTCACATGGACATCCTTGAAGTCTTATCTACCCCTGAGTGTGTCAGAGTCCTGGAGAGTCCTATGCCAACAAGCTGGTTGGGGGAGCCTCTCCCTGCATGGTTTTTTCCAGCTTCATTGTGTTTTTTTTTCTACATTTTAAATTTTCTATAATGACCATGTTTTATTCTCATGATCAGAAACTGAAAGAAAAAAAGAAAACATATCCCAGAAGAATACCACTCTTTTTTCCTAATGTGGTATCTACTATTACTCTACCTTTGAAATCTGACAGAAAGAGAAAAGCGAAGTGTATCATTTCAGCCAGCAAGAAAGTGGGAACTGGAAATTGGAAGGGAATATAAAACCCCTTCATCAAAATACTCTGTATGGTGACTGGTCATTTATTAATACTCGTGCATTCATTCTGTCTTTCTTTCCGTCATTTGCTTAATAATCATTTATAGAGAGGCTACTACGTGCTTGGGATACAAGAGAACAAATTAGATACAACCCCTGCCCTCATGAAGTATTCAGTCTGCGGGTGGCGGGGTGGGGGCGGTGGTGGTGAGGGTGGAGTGAGCAGAGGACAGGCATTTATCAGATACCACACATAAGGATGTTCAATTATAACCAGGCTAAGCATTGTACCATAAAGGTATGTGATGGCCTGGGCTGGAGGGAAGAGGTAACCTCGTTGTCATTCCCAGCTCTGTGCTGTCTCCACCATCACTGCACTGGCTGCGGACTGTAGCAAAGTCTCCTTCCTGCCTCTTCCTCTCCAGTTCATCTTGCAGCTCCTTTTACTGCCGACCTTCCCACAGCCCTACTTTCTGTACTCGGTAGCTCCGTAACACACAATTGCTCAGTACTGTCTATTGTCTTTTTCTTTCTTTTTTTTTGAGACGGAGTCTCGCTCTGTCGCCCAGGCTGGAGCTGGAGTGCAGTGGCGCAATCTTGGCTCACTGCAAGCTCCGCCTCCCGGGTTCATGCCATTCTCCTGCCTCAGACTCCCGAGTAGCTGGGACTACAGGCTTCCGCCACCACGCCCGGCTAATTTTTTGTATTTTTAGCAGAGACGGGGTTTCACCATGTTAGCCAGGATGGTCTCGATCTCCTGACCTCATGATCCGCCCGCCTCGGCCTCCCAAAGTGCTGGGATTACAGGCGGGAGCCACCGTGTCTGGCCTTCTTTCTCTTTTTGAGATAGGGTATGGCTGTGTCACCTAGTCTGGAGTACAGTGGCAAGATCATAGCTCACTGCATCCTTGAACTCTTGGGCTTAAGCGATCCTCCCACCTCTGCCATCTGAGTAGCTAGGACAACAGATACACCACCATGCCCAGCTGAGTTTTGGTTTTTGTTTTTAATTTTTGTAGAGACAGGATCTTGCTATGTTGCCCAGGCTGGTCTCAAGCTCCTGGGCTCAAGCATTCCTTCTGCCTCAGCCTCCTAAAGTGCTAGGATTATAGGAATGAGCCATCACGCCCAGCTCCTATTGCCGATTGTCTTAAGATTAAAGAACTCAGTCTAGCTTGGCCCTCCTGGGGGATCTCACCTCTCCCAGGGTCTCCACTAGCCCATATGGCACCTTTGGTGCAGATTTTTAAAAGGTGGCTCTTGCCAGGCGTGGTGGCTCACACCTGTAATCCCAGCACTTTGGGAGGCTGAAGCGGGTGGATCACAAGGTCAGGAGATCGAGACCATCCTGGCCAACACGGTGAAACCCCGTCTCTACTAAAAATACAAAAATTATCTGGGCATGGTGGTGGGTGCCTATAATCCCAGCTACTCAGGAGACTGAGGCAGGAGAATTGCTTGAACCCGGGAGGTGAAGTTACTGTGAGCCAAGATAGCTCCACTGCACTCCAGCCTGACGACATAAGGAGACTCTGTCTCAAAAAAAAAAAAAAAAAAAAAAAAAAGGTGGCTCTTCCAGCCTTTGACTAGGGCACACAGCTTGGGGACCTGAGCTCAGGTTGAATTTCAGTCCCTAATTCTCTGCTTTCCTGTTTTACCTCTGCAAGTAGACCACATCCCTCCGGAGCAGAAATTTTCATGTTTTTTGTATTTTGATTCTCAGCTGTCAACTAAGCCCTGGACACAAGGCACAGTATCTTCTTGGGGATAGATATGACCAACTGACTGATTCTTTTTTTTGAGATGGAGTCTCACTCTGTTGCCCGGGCTAGAGTACAGTGGTGCGATCTCGGCTTACTGCAACCTCTGTACCCTGTGTCCAAGCAATTCTCCTGCCTCAGCCTCCCTGGTAGCTGGGATTACAGGCACCCACCACCATGCTGGGCTAATTTTTTGTATTTTTAGTAGAGACGGGGTTTCACCGTGTTAGCCAGGATGGTCTCGATCTCCTGACCTCATGATCCACCCACCTCAGCCTCCCAAAGTGCTGGGATTACAGGTGTGAGCCACCGCGCCCAGCCAATTTTTGTATTTTTAATAGAGACAGGGTTTCTATTTTTAATAGAGACAGGGTTTTGCCATTTCGCCATTTGGCCAGGCTGGTCTTGAACTCCTGACGTCAGGTGATCCATACACCTCAGCTTCCCAAAGTGCTGGGATTACATGTGTGAGCCACCGTTCCCAGCCTGACTGATTCTTAAATGACAGCGGCTTTCAGTGGAATCCTGTTCAGCCTCCACATGTGCTCTTGGAAAGTATTCACCCAACCAGAACACCACAAGAGGTCTTGGAGTTTCCAGGGCAGTCCTGATTTGGAATCTTTGAATCTCACTGTCTAACCATCATCATGGAAAACTTTCTCACTGCCTTAAGGCCTCCATTTCTCCATCTGCAAAGTGGGAGGAACAGCTGGGCACTTTGTATACAGAGAGCTGGGAAGAGAGGACAAATCAGAGCACATTGAAACCTTCAGTGGCTGAAGGGACACAGGAGGAAGACGCGTGGTGGAGAGAAGGAGGAGGTAATGGGTCCTGTCTCTCCTGATCTTCACAAGTGAACCGAGTTTACCACAGGAACTGAGAGCAGTTGGGGCCTACTGCTCTGGGGAGAGCGCCTCTCACCAGTGTGGCCCTTATCTGTTTGCAAGAGCTGCCTCCTTCCTGGGCCCCCAGCCACCTGTGGTTGACTGAAGCTCTCAAATGAAGTTTGACCCAACCACACAACACCCAGCCTGAACACCACAATAGGTCTTGGATTTTCCAGGGCAGTCCTGATTTTGAATCTTTATGTCACTGTCTAAAAATGGTATGTTCCAGTTCAGGGCCCAAAAACCTGATCAGCCGCACACTGGGAGTCCTAGGTGAGAGGTTAAAGTGGAGACCTTGCCTTGTTTCTCACTGGCACCCCAGGCTCCCCGCTCTGAACTGTGCCACATGGGAGCACCTCTCCTGCTGCTCCTCCGTTTCCTGAGCCCGGCCCCTGCCCTCCCACTGTCCCAAGACTCATCTGACCATCATGCCAATGGCAGGCTCACTGGGGTCTCAGGGAGATCAGGCCCTCACTGTCTAATTCATCAGGGACTAGCAGTGGGATGTGAGTTGGGGATGTTTTGGGGTGGATGAGTCTTTTGATGGGTGTCACTCAGGTCATATCAGAACAGGGGCTGAAGGCAGGTAGAGGCAGGAGAAGCCCCGCTTCCCTCGGCATCCTGCGTGGGTGAACAGAAACAGGAAGCAGAGGAGTGTGACGGGGTTGGAGACACCGGAGCACGGTGTGATGTGATGGCTGCTCTGCTGCTCGTCAATACTGAATCTTCCAAGGGGGCCATTTCCTCATCTATACAAAGGGCCCGTAACTGGACAGGATGTGTGCTGAGTGGCCGCCCAGCTGTGGCTCCTCTCCGAGAACACCAGCCCCTGGCAATTTCCTGAACGCAGTGACCCCGCTGCGTACCTGTGACCCCACCCCTGACCAGGCCTGGGAGCCTCTTCTGTCTGAGGCAGCCCTGTGGGAGCTGGCAGGAGGAGAGACACATGGAGGGGACTTCTGCGGCTAAGGGACAGCCAGGAGAAGGGCGGTGGGGAAACTCGTGAGTAAGCAGAAGCCATGAGGCAGGGCGAAGGCGCGTGAAGACAGACGGAGCCGCAGGGGCACAAGGAGCAGCTGCAGACGCTGCAGGGTCCCTGGGAAACTGAGTCACGCCTTGGGCACAGTCACTCCGTGGGGCACAGCGTGGGCACTGCTTCTGAAGGCACACCTGCTGCTGTGGGATCCTGAACAACACTCCAGTTCTCCTGAAGTTCCGATTGTCTTGATGCCAAACTGATTTCCAGTGTTGCTTTACTTCTGGTTTATCCCTACAATTGCGCTCCCCGGCCTGTGGGGACCAGCATTGATCTCTGTCCCTTGCAACCTGAGACAGTCAACAACTGGTCTCAGTGGTTCATCTGAACCCACTTTACAGAGGAGAAAATAGAGTCATAGAGGTCTGTGTCCAAGGTTGTGGCTGGTAAGTGCTAGAGCCGGGATTGATTCCAGCTTCTTTCCCACCATACCCAGGTATTATTGCTGAAAAAAAGGGAAACCTAGAATGTTATGCCTACAGGGTAGGCGTGAGCTCCCGCCATGGCCGGAGTTCCAGCCATGTCCTGGTTCTCATCACGCAGACATGCTTTGAACCTGAAGGTGGAAAGTGGAAAAATGCCAAACTGGTTTGAGAAGAAAGGGGGAGAGCGTCAAGTGGAAAATATTCTGTTCTCTGCCTCATCATTAGAAGAAAGGAAAGGGGTGTGTGTCTCATTTTTCTTAACAAAAGCAACACAGGAAGAAAACTGTTTATTAAACCAGGCATAGTGGCTCAGACCTGCAAACCCAGCACTTTGGGAGGCCGACGCGGGTGGATCGCTTGAGCCCAGGAGTTTGGGACGAGCCTGGGCAACATGGTGAAACCCTGTCTCTACAAAAAAATTAAAAAATTAGCTGGGCAGGATGATGTGTATCTGTGGTCCCAGCTACTCAAGAGGCTGAGGCGGGAGGATTATTTTGAGCCCAGGAGGTTGAGGCTGCAGTGAGCTATGATCACACCACTGCACTCCAGCCTGGGTGACAGAGACTTTGTCTCAAAAAAAAAATTTTTTAAAAAAAGAAAAAGAAAAAGAAAACTTTAAGACACTGCATACTTTAGCAAGTAAGCAAAGATGCAGAGACACTCATTTTGGCTCTCAAGCTCTTAAGAAATCTTTGCAAAAAAAGAAGAAAAAAAAAGGTAATCAATAGCCTTTAAAAAAAGAAACCTGAAATGGTTCAGGTCACTTGACGGCATGTTCGGGCAATTTTGTTTTACTTGAGGTCATATAGATTGCATATAATAAGCTGTCAGCTTATTCTACCTGTACCTTGGAAGTGGCCAGTCAGGAAGGTGAACATTATGGGTCTTTCAAGGATTCTAGGGGCCCTGTCTGATCCCCTACTGGCTCCATTCTTGCCAACCTCTCCTAAACACTCTGACCTAGGGGACCTGACTCAGTTGTTAATGTCAAAGTGAGAGGCATATCTGTTCTCATTCATCTTTCAAAATTGAGTTCCACTGCCTCCTCCTCCAGGAAGCCTTCCTTGATTCTCTGTCTCATTCCCACTGCTCTTCCCATTCAGGATTAAATCCCTCTCCTCTGTGTCCCCAACTTTTCCTGTGCAGTAGTGCATCTCTCTGTCCTGGTATTCATCATAACACATTACGATAATCAGTTCACACTGTCAGGCCCTCAGGGTAAGAGGCAAGTCTTCTTTAACTTCGTATTATCAGTACTTAGCCAAGGGCCTGGCATGTAGTAGATGCTCAATAAATTTTGCTGAATGAATAAAAGAAAAGAAGGGAAGTGGGGAGGACATTTTGGGAAATATGAAATTCTCTTTTTGAGATTTATCTCAAAAATATGTGTCTAGTACTTGTCCACAGATAGCAATTAAAGTCAGGATTCTATTTTCTGCAAATGATTGAGTTTCTTCACTCCCAGTTGTATCTTGGGCACCTAAGGCAGGAGGAAATTGGGGTAGACTTAGAGGGATTTGGGAACATTATGTCTGAGGAGTATGTGTGTGTCCTAACACATTTCTGAACTAAATAGATGTCTCTGAACCACATACAAAAGGCAAACATGCCACATTTTGTCTCCCTGGAACTTAGTAACTTAGCAATTTCACCTTTGGGACCACAGCCACCCACTAGCATTCAAATCGCTTAGTGCAGAAGGGGGCTTGTTCTCTTGTTCACTTTTGTAGCCTCAACCCTAGAAAAGGCCCTAGCAATGGGTAGGTCCTCAGTAAAGATTTGTTGAATGATTAAACAAGTGAGAAAAGGACCTGAGAGCAGCTTAGGTGCCACAAAATTTCTGCTGTAGATATCTTGAACTTCACTCCCAGGAGAACCCTCACATTCTCACTCAAGACAGTTTACAAACAGTTCTATCAGATTTCATTATCTCATTCTATATTCACTGCAGACAAAAAATCGGAAGAAAGGAAAAGAGTTTTTACTCTACCTATAGAAATATGTTTTCTTTATTATTTAGGAAGAAAAGTAGATGCAAGACTTCAAAACACACAGTAGACAAGGGCCAATTGTGGCAGCTATAAGCAGCTTTCAGTAATGCCTTGGTTCCTGGGAGCATGAACACACAGCATTAACCGACATGCAAAATGATAACCCAGTCATGAAATGCAGAAGAAGTTCATTTTGACATAATTGTCTAAGACGACAGGCAAGTCAATAAAACCCTTTTTTTTTTTTTTTTTTTTTTGAGACAGGGTCTCCCTCTGTCACTCAGGCTGGAGAGCAGCAGCGCAATCAACACCCAGCTAATTTTTAAGTTTTTTTATAGAGACGAGGTTTTGCCATGTCGCCCAGGCTGGTTTCCAATTCCCAGGCTCAAGTGATCTGCCCACTTCAGCCTCCCAAAGTGCTAGGATTATAGGCCTGAGCCACCACGCCCGGCCCAGAGAAACATTTCTGAAAGGTCTCTATTAATGATGGATAAAATTGAAAAAAGTAAGGTGCTTAAAGAATTAATCCAAAAGCGTTTCTATTAGCTGGACTATTGTGGTATCTTTGGGTATTTTTGATGATCAGGTTTGTTGCTAATTATCCCTCTGTGGCTTCTCCCATCACCGGATGCCTTGGGGTCCTGTCCCTGGTGGAGGTGGGAAGATGTGGTCCCTGGGAGCTGCCCTGTGGACATCCTGGAGTTGGAGCCCACAGTCTAAACCAGTCCTTATGGACTTATTTCTGATTTTCTTAGACTGTGAGAAAGGGCTTCTCTAGGGAGTGTGGAATACAACTCTGATTGAACACGATTGTAGTTAAGTTTAGGATTAGTGGCAATCGGGGAGAGAAGATGGTAGAGAAAGCCACCCAGGGCTGAGTGGGGAGGAAAGGGCCTCGGATACCTTCCCCCTGCCCCGTGAGTGAGGGGGGCCGATGTGCAGATGGCAAGTATATGTGGAAGGTGGCACTCATTACCCCCCCAGGTGGCACTGGATAAGAGAGCCCCTTTGCTAGGGATGTTTGCTTCCCCCCATAGTTCCTATGTTGAGACCCTTACCCCCACAATGTGTATTAGGAGGTGAGACCTTTGGGAAGTGATGAAGTCAAGAAGGTGGAGCCCTCATGCAAGGGAACTGTGCCTTATAAAAGAGACCCAGAGAGCATGTGAACGAAGAAATGGCTCTCACCAGACACCAAATCTTCTAGCATGTCGATTTCAGACTTCTTGACCTCCAGAACTGTGAGAAGTACATTTGTGCTGTTTATGAGCCACCCAGTCTAAGGTATTTCATTAAAGCAGCATGAACAGGCCCTTCTTCCTCCAGACCCCAGTGGGCAGAGCAAATGACTGCAGAGGAACTGAGGCTGGACCAAGAGGAACCCAAGGAAAAGGTGCTGCCATGTGGCTTGGACAGGGCAGCCTGGGGGTAGTCAGTGGGGACAAACGTGCTCATGCTGCAGAGCACAGGAAAGAGTCACTCAGCTCGAGGAGACTTTATTTATGTATTATTTGTTTATGATTATTTGAGTCAGGGTCTCAATTTGTTGCCCAGCCTGGAGTGCAGTGGCACAATCGTGGCTCACGGCAGCCTCAACCTCCTGGGCTCAAGCGATCCTCGCACCTCAGCCCCCAGAGTAGCTGGGACCACTGGCATGAGCCACCATGCCCAGCTAATTTTTGTATTTTTGTAGAGTTGGCGTTTTGCCATGTTGCCCAGGCTGGTCTTGAACTCCTGAGCTCAAGCAATCCATCTGCCTTAGCCTCTTAAAGTGCTGGGATTGCAGGTGTGAGCCACCACACCCAGCCTCAAGGAGACTTTAAAACACCTCCATCAACCCTCTTTGAGAATCCACCCAACACCCGGTGGATGTTCAGTGGCCTCCATGATCCCAACTTCAACAATCTTGAGGGGGTCTGACAGCTCATGGACAGTTGCTCTGGAGGGCTCCCCAGAGGGAGGGGCAGAGCTGCACCATCCCTCAGATACCCTCCAGGAGCTGGTAACCACAAGAAATCCAGCTGGTGGTCTCACCCAGTAGCAAGACTTTGACTATTAGAACTAGCACAATAACAAAACAAAAGCTGCCAGCATCTGTTAGTTGAGAAGAAGGCCTGTCCTGAAGCAGCCTTTGCTTTCTTCTTAAAGGTAAATATAAGGCTGGGTGCAGTGGCTCAGCCTGTTATCCCAGTGCTTCAGAAGTCCGAGGTGGGAGGATCGCTTGAGCCCTGGAGTTCCAGATTAGCCTGGGCAACATAGCAAGACCCTGTCTCTAAAAATAAATAAATAAATAAATAAATAAATAAAATATATATATATCTCTCCAGGGATGATAGTGCACACCCGTGGTCCCAGCTACTTGGGAGGTTAAGGTGGCAAAGGGTTTTCGAACCAGGTCTGTCCCTCTGCTGGCAGGGCTGCTTCTCACCTGTGTGAGAAGTACCAGCATCTGCCCAGGCCCAGCTTCTCACCTGGGACCTCAGCTGCTCTTCCCAGAGATCCAAAGTTGCCTAGGTAGCCTTGGGAAGGGGCTCCAGGGTGAGACTAACTGACCATCCCATGCCCATCAGAGATGAATGCCAATGGGCTTCAGCCCTCCCAGGTGGCACTTCCTGCTGACAGAAGCAGCTGCTGGCCACCTGCTGTATCTAGGGGAGCCGAGTCCCACCCCAGGACATCCCCACAGGAAGTGGAGGTGACTCCAGGGGTCTGGGCTGGGGTCTCTGTCTCATCCTTGATTGTGTAAGTGTCTAGATCATCCAGACCAGACCTTGAACACTCAACAGAGCCACTGTCGAAGTATTCTGGGAAAATATATTTGGTGGCAAAATCTTGCTTCCTTCTGTTTTATGTATGACATTTCCCTTAAAGGGAAAAAAAAGTTGGAATGACTAGTATCATTATTCTTTTCTTGCTTTTATTTTCCACCCCAGAACCATCTGTCATCAAAAAACAGTTTACTTTACACCTCTCGGGTTGAGTTCCACATTCAGAAAAGATTGGTTGGAGGACAATGGTGACCTCTGGACGCCCCGCGTCATGGGGGCTGGGAGATGCAGGAGGTGAGTGAGTGTCACCCCACAAGGGTGCTCAGGAGAGAGCTGAACTGAGCATCTGCAGAAGGCAGATAAGAGCAGTCCCGCAGCTGTGTCTGCACTGTGCACGGGCCAGTGAGGTATTTAAGGCAGGCAGATGGAAATCCATGTCCCCTGTCTCTTCTCACTGTGTGGGAGTAAGGACACCCAGTAGGGTGGAAATGCAGCTGAAGCTCTGCCTTTGTGGGCAGCAGATCTCATCTGTGACATGGTGGGCAGGGATCACATATGGTGGCAGCTAGCACAGAAATGCTTTACATTGAGATTTTTTTTCATCCTAGAGAGTATGAGGTCCCCATGGGACCAGAGAGACCGGGGCCGGAGCTGATAACTATTCGTTATTAGATTTCAACCTTCTCATAGCTTCATATGGGAGGAATTAAATCAGAGACTCTAGGCTGAGGTTGCTGCTGTAGACTCCAAAGGTACAGATGGAAATGGGAAGATGCATCGATTGTCTAAATATTTTGCTTACACCTGGTCTGATATCCAGCCATTGAAAGATGGGTATTACACATTTGGGTTTTGGGCTTGATGCTGAGCTAAGGCATCTGAGAGCTTCAGTCTTCATGTGAACTTAGATAAAATTTACCACAATTTTTTGAGTGACATTTTCAGACGACTTAGATTGAGGAAATGTCAGTCTTGGCAACCAGAAATGACACTGTCTTCACGCTGTCCCCTCCACCAGAAGGTCTGAGCTCTTACTAGGCCAGGCACGCTAATCAGAACTTTATTATGTAACCAATGAAGAGTCTGCTCAGGGTTTGAGGAGCAGGATCACCTGGTCAGATGTATATTTTCACAAAGATCACCCTGGGTGTGTGTGGGTGGTGGGTTCTGAGGGGGAAACTGGCCTTGCAGACACCAGCGGAAAACCAGTGGCATAACCTGGATGGAAGTTGGTGACAAAGGCCTGCAAATCTTTTTTTTTTTTTTTGTCAGATAGGGTCTCGTTCTGTCACCCAGGCTGGAGTGCAGTGGCATGATCTTGGCTCACTGCAACCTCTGCCTCCTGGGTTCAAGCGATTCTCCTGCCTCAGCCTCTTGAGTATCTGGGACAACAGGTGCATGCCACCATGCCCAGCTAATTTTTGTATTTTTTTTAAGTGGAGACAGGGTTTCACCATATTAGCCAGGCTGGTCTCGAACTCCTGACCTCAAGTGATCTGCCCACCTCAGCTTCCCCAAGTGCTGGGATTACAGATGTGAGCCACTGCTCCTGGAAAGGCCTGCAATTCTGCAGCAGTTTGAGGGATGGAGAGGTTGGGGGTGCCAATGGGCCAGGGTCCTGTCATGAGGTTTCACGTAGAGAACCCAAAATGTCTAATCATGCCTCAGCCCAAACATCTGCTTACCCACAGAGCTCCCCAGGAAATATCCAGGAAACAGAGGCAGAGCAAGGAAAAGAAGATGCTGCTTTTGTTCAGTTGTCATATGAACTCTCCTTTCCTCGTGTTTCCTTGCAAGTGTCGGGATGTCAAGGAGCGCGATACCCTGGTCTCCCTCCACTCCTCCACAGACTCCCAAGGCCGCCAGCACACGGCCTGCTGCTCCATCCTTCCAGTTTCACGGGAGCTGGATCTCCCAGTTTCCCAGTCCAGAGGCTGCCCTGGTCCAGAGCTGACTGTGGGAAGAAATCTGCTTGCTCTCAGTATAAGCCACATTTTCTAACACCAGCTTGATCTACAGCAAAAACGACAATTTGATATCCATATGCCTTATTTCTCCTTTTTTGTCTCTTAACTGGTTCAGAAGTTGGATGACAAAAAGAAGCATGTCATTTATTATGCCCCCTCACACTCTAAATTTAACATTATCTGGTGCTTTGGCCCCAAACTCCAACCTCTGTTAAACTGGGTTGAACCATGTGCATTATGCTTTGGCCTGGGTTTGAGATCAACGCATTTTATTGTCCCTAAGTCCAACTCCCAAATTAAAGGGGTAAGCTTCAACATGAGGAAAGGCCTCAGGGCAGCCTCAGAAGCTGGAGAGTGGGCAAACTCACTTGCCCCATTAGAGCCCACAAGGAATGGTAGCTGGGAAACCACCCCATCAGACCACCATACTTGCTCTTTGGGAGGAAGTGAGGAGAGGGAGAATCATTTGGGGGAGGAACAGAGGAGGACTTGAGGCCCACAGACAGAACAGGAGAACTAAGAGAGGCCTGTTGAAGAGGTAGAACCGGTTGGGTACAGTGAGTGAAGTCCTGTGTGGGAGGAGGCCTGATACTCCCGGCTTGGGAACCTGAATGGATGGAGGTTCCATTCACTGGGATGGGAGACACAGCAGTGCGGAAGGATGAGGGAGTTGTCATGGCTAGGTAAAAGGGAAAGCAATTCTCCAAGTCTCTAGAAGCAGGTATTGCTCATGCCTTACACAGCACCCCTTCATTCCAGAGGCCAGAAGGATCACTGAAATTTGCCACATACAAGAGACCAATAAACCTGGGTTAATAGAAGCCATGAAAAGCCTGAAGTTTGATTTGTTTGACAAACATTTAGTGAGCACCAGTATATGTCGGATACTGCGCCCAGATCTGGAAATACACACGGGGTGAGCAAAAGAGATCTGGCTCTGCCCTTGGGTGTTTAGGAAGGCTTCTCCAGCTTCGTCTTGTTTGTTGATCCTTGTATGGGTTGGGAGTAGAATAAACTTGTTGTCCCACCTGTCAATGCTGAAGATCTGTGTATGTTGATTTCCTGTTGTTACAGGCTGGTGTTAGAAAATGTGGCTTACACTGAAAGCAAGCAGATTTCTTCCCACGGTCAGCTCTGGACCAGGGCATGCTCTAATAGCCAGCTCAAGAGCCAGCAACAATAATTTGCCCAATTAGCCAGGAACGGAAATTCTAAGCAGTGTCTTTTCCATCTCCCTTTTGCTCAATTAAAACATTTATTATTACGTACATGTTATATATATATATATCTCCGTAAGACTGTGGATAAAGGGGGTGTGTCCAGGGCCCAACTCCTAGTGAGTGCTAAATAAATGTCACTTTGTCCGTTTCCTCTCTCCCCACCTGTGTGCCCCGATGAGCACAGGAGGCAGCATACCCACACAATTGCATCGAAAGAGTCTTGTTTGGGGATTTGCCTTGTTTGGAAAGAAAAGCCCTTGGCCGCTCCCACCATTAAAAGCTTGAGTGACCATAAGACCTCTCACCTCCCTTGGCCTATTTCCACACCTGGAATAGAGGCGCCTGGCCTAGGTCAGGAGCTCCATCCCTGGCTGTGCATCTGAATCACCTGGGGAGCGTCGAAAGACCCAGACGCTGGGCTCCACGTCTGGAGATTCTGCTTCACCAAGTCTGGGCTCAGAGCTGGAGGTCCGTGCTATCAATAGCCTTTCTCCTGCAGGGATTCTGGCACAGCCTGGAATCCAGACCAACCCAGGCAAAAATAGCCCAATCAAGCCCTGGGATGACCTGGGCTTGTCAAGTGAGGCTGAGGACTCGGCTGTGGTTTTCGGCAGGGGCATCAGTATGGCTGTGGGGCTTTCAACCTTGGAGAAAGCCCAGTGGGCAGTCAAGCACCTGAGAGAGAACAGGAGTGAGGTAATGGGAAGCACTGGCTTCCTGCTTCTGGGGTCTGAGGAAATGTCAGACCTGCCCATGGGGATGCTCCCGGGTCGGCACTCTCGAAGAGCCCCAGGACGCATCAGACCCAGCCACCCGGGGGAAAGAGTCTGTCGCTGGGGATTCCCTTGTCTGGAGCCTTGGCAGACAGCTCAGGGTGAAGTTTTAGGACGGTGGTCACTCCAGAGGGCTTCTAAGAAAGAGTTCTTCTCCTTGCTGGCTGACCCCTGCGGACGCTGGGAGCCAGGTGCTGCCTTCAGCTTCCTAAGGAGACACTTCTGTCCTTTCTGCAGACTCTTCCTGGCCCCCTGGACTCTGCCCTAGCAGAGCCTGGCTCCAGGGGTGGGGTCCTTTGCATGATCCTCAGGAGGCTCTGGACGTTCAGAGCCCCTCTGCTGACCCTACGGTGCCATAGGGCTGTGTGTGGCTGCCTCTGTGCAGCACATGAGGGTCCTCTGTGGGGAGAGGGGGTGCAGCCAGCATGTGCTGTGCGAGCAGCAGTCTGGCTGTGTGCCTATGGGCTTCCACAGGGCTCCAAAGGCTGATGCCCTCCTGATACAAGGTGGGGAAGAGTCAGAACCACAAACAAACAGGAAAAGCCCACCCTGGCTCTCCAGATGGTGCAGACGAGGGAGGGGTGCTGGGAAGGCCTCTATGGGGACTCAGGAGAGGGACTGAGATGTGTTCTGAACCCCATGAGTGGGTGGCCATTGGGAACAGAGTCCTGCTCAAGCATGATCAGTTCCAGTAAACAGGGAACAACTGTAGGGACATTTCATGGGAATCTAAGCAAAGGAAGATCTGCATAGCTGAGCTTCAAAAGGACAGAAATCCATCCAGACCACACTGTCTCATCTCTTTCTCTTTCTCCACCGGCTCCCTCAAGTTCCTGCAATCACTTCTTGGAACCTCTGCCTCTCCCTGCTCATCTGCCCTTTTCTGTCTCCAGCCAGCTTGCTTTACTCATACTTTCTATTCCCTCTTAACTGATTCTCTGCTTTGGCAATACCATCTTTTGGTCCCTCAGTTTCTCCATTCAGAATCCCATTCAGAATGAACCAAGAAAGAAATCTAATCAGCCTTTTTCACATCAACAGTCGATGGCCTCAGGTAAGATGCTCTGCCTGGTTCGACCCCCTGGATTCATTTAGGAGGGGTTCAGGGCAGATCTCCTTAGCAGGGCAGTGGGCATGGCAGCAGTGATTGGCAGCTCTAAAGAGGTCTCTGCAGCCTGAGTATTTGAGTGAGCTGGGAACTGAGGAAGGCAATACACCAAGTATTCAGAATTTCCACTGCGGACATTGTTATGAGGTGACCTGAGACTTCCCTTGTGCTTTAAGGCAGGTTCCCGGTGTTGGCATTATGCCTAGCACGGGGTGCAGGTATATGGCCACCAGGAGCAGTGGTGGTATGTTAGAGTGCAGAGGATGCTTGCACTCGCCCTGGAACATCTCCGCCAGCTCCTGCCGTGGCCTCCACTGGTCCATCAGCAGCTCCATCTGCAGTCACTCATGTTTGGCAAGTGGTGCTGCTGCCCCTGGGATGCAACCCAGGCCCAGCTCAGGGTGCAGGGAGGCTCCCAAGTGCTATTTGACTTGGACACAGTAGTCGCTGCAAGGGAGTCACGGGAAGGAGCGTGAAATGATTCCAGATTCCTGATTTTCTATGGTATGACGGGAGTGTTTCTCTGAGCCTCCTGATTCTCCTGGCCACATTCCCTTGTTGGTTTTACTTCCTCGGGTCATTTTTGAAGGGCCCTTGGCCAAAGCAGCTCAGAGGGGTCATGAGGCTGAACAAAGGCTCTCCAGGAGGTGGGGGCTGAGTTTCCTCCTGCTTACACAAATGGAAAAACGGGGAGGTCATTTGATTCCCATAAAATACCCCTCTGAGCAGACTGCTGATTTCCAGTTAACCACTAAAGACTGGAGAATGCATTCCAAGCCGGCTTTAGCAGTCACCACAGAAATTGCCTGGTAACTGGTGGCAGCAGCTTGGTGGTGTGATGTTGTGTTGAACACCACACATTTGAATAGCTTACTGAGTAGCTGAAAAGGGCAATGACCTTGACCCACTTTGCTTGTGATTTCAGGTGCCTTTAAGACGAACCCCCATGCCAAGTGGAGGACTGTGTGAGAAACGCAGAATGTGATGGGGTAACATGGGTGGGTATCAGCTTCCCATCAACGGACCAGTTCCCCATCATCCCTCTCCGGGCAGCACAGGGTCACTGGGCTCCATCTCCAGCTCAGGGAAAGTTCAGTGCAGCTGTGCTGGCTGTCGTTGGAAATTTCATAATGTAAAGTGGAAATCGGGCACAGGCCTCCAGGTGGTGGGTTCTTACCCCACTTGCCTTCTGGGCATCTGATGTGGTTTGGGTCTGTGTCCCTACCCATATCTCATGTCAGATTGTAGTCCCCAATGTTGGAGGTGGGACCTGGTGGGAGGTGATCGGATCACTGGGGCGGATTTCCCCTTCGGTGCTGTTCTCGTGATAGGTGAATTCTCGTGAGATCTGGTCATTTAAAAGTATGTGGCACCTACCCCACCTCTCTTCTACTCCTTCTCCAGCTGTGATGTGCCTGCTCCCATTTGCCTTACACCATCACTGGAAGCTCCCTGAGGCCTCCTCCAAAGCAGAAGCCGCCATGCTTCCTGTACAGCCTGCAGAACCGTGAGCCAATTCAACCTCTTTTCTTTATACATTACTCAGTCTCAAGTATTTCTTTATACCAGTGGGCAAATGGACTAAGACAGCATCTCAGAGATCCCAGCCAATCCCAGGAGCTCCAGTGCCCCATCTCTCCAGGTGTCCCAGGCTGCAGGGACCAGCCTGAATCCTTCCCTGACCCAGGCCTAGGCCCCACAAGAGGCCTGTGACAAGAGGCCTCCCCGGCTTCTTCAGCTTCCATTGGGATCAACTTAGCTGCCACGAGGCTGGAACTTCCCCCCCACTCTGTTAGTTACTTGAAGGAAAGCCACCAACATGGACAATGGCTGCACAACACTGGAATGGAGAAGGTTTACCATAATTTATACAACCATTCCCCTACTTTTTGTTTTTTGACTTTTCACTATTAATATCCTCATGATAAATATCATGGGCTCATGGTAGCTTTCCCTTAAGATAGAATCCCCAAAGTGAAAAAAATTGGTCAAAGAATATAAGAATCTTTATGACTCTTGCCAAATTCCTTCTCAAGTATTTGCACCACTGTATAATGTCACCATCAACGTGTGAGAGCACCAGTTTCACCCTGACTCTGCTAGTGTTATTATTTGTTGAATGTTTTTCCAACTTAGTAGTTAAAAATATACAGTCTGCCCTCTGTTTCCAGGGGTTACACATCCATAGATTCAACCAGCCAGAGACTGAAAATATTTGGGAAAAGAACAATAAAAAATAACAATATGTCCATAAAAATAATACAAAATTTAAAAACCATCTAGTATAACAGCGATTTAAATAGCATTTATATTGTATTAGGTATTATAAGTTATCTGGGTGACTTAAAGTATATGGGAAGATGTGCAAACATAATGTCACTTTATGTAAAAGACTTGAGCATCCTCTAATTTTGGTTTCCCTGAGGGGTCCTGGAACCAATCCGCCACGGCTATCATGGGATGAATGTACTCCCTCATCAATGTTTAAAGTTGCATCTCTTGGATTACTAGTGAGACTGAACACTTTCTCATGTTTGTTTATTGACTATATTTTCCCTTTCCTAAAGTATCAGTTTCCATCCTTTGCCCACACATTCGTGGGGAGTTCAGTGGGTTTTGTAGGTATATCTGAGGCTACTGCTTTGTGATATTTGCTCAGCATGTATTATCACTCCACTTGGATATCTAATGGGCCATTTAAATTTAAGATGTCAAAATGTAACCCCAGGTTTTCCTCCCTAAACCTGCTGTCCTTTCTCTGGTCTTCCCTGTCTTAATAAATGGCACTATAATCCACCTTTGCCCAAAACCCAGGAGCCCTTCGTGATACCTCCTTTTCCATACTCCATATATCCCATCTCTCAGCCAGTCTCCCCCATCCACCCTTCCCTGACCACCAATTCATGCCAGGTCGTCATTCATCACATAACCTCCTTTCTTCTTTGCAGTACCTGCTAGGATCAGAAACTCGCTTTCCTTCCTTCCTCCCTCTCTTCCTTTCTTTTTTTTTTTTTTTTTTTTTTTTTGAGATGGGGTCTCACTCTGTCACCCAGGCTGGAGTGCAGTGGTAGGATCACAGCTCACTGCAACCTCCACCCACCAGGCTCAAGCAATCCTCCCACCTCAGCCTCCCCAGTAGCTGGGACTACAAGCGCACACAACTGCACTCAGCTAATTTTTGTACTTTTTGTAGAGACAGGGTTTCTCTATGTTGCCCAGGCTGGTCTCCAACTCCCGGGCTCAAGTGATCCACCTGCCTTGGTCTCCCAAAGTGTTGGGGTTACAGGCGTGAGCCACTGCACCTGGCCATTCATTTATTTCTTTATGGTCTGGAGTGGCCATCCCTTAGGGGCAGCTTGAGAAATACATATAGAATTAACATTGCCCTTTTAATCTATTTGAATTTGTATAAGGAGACAGTAGGGCATAGGCCAGAGCACTGCTTGGGAGACAGGCAGTTCCAGTATAAAGCAGAGCTTTACCACCTACTGTGGGCAGGTTACTTAACATCTCTGTGCCTGAGTTTATTCAGCTTTAAAAAGGAGAATAATACCATCTTCATAAAGTTGGAAGATACATTAGATAATGTGGGCAAAGTACTCAAAAACAGAGACTGTTTATAATAAAGTATTCAATAAATGTCAAACTAGCTCAGTGTTTCTTTATGATTTTTACTCTGTGGTTTCTGGGCTTAGGAGTCATTCCCTTCTTTTCATTAAACCCTTAATTAACGTTAAGTTATATTTTATTTTGGTTTTATGGTATACTTTTTAAAAATGTTTACCCTTTAGTTTGGAACTTATTTTGGAGTATTAAATAAAGTGAACTTCTAAATGAGATTGGCACAATTTGTTGAATAATTTTTCCCACTTGTTAACGTTTTATCACAAATTTAATTTTTATATATTAATATAAAAGTGTTTTTTCTGTCTTTGAAATCTGTCTCCCTGACCCCTTTTGGGTTGGGACTACACTGTTAGGCTGAACAGGTCAATAATATCTACACTTATGCTGAGCGATCCTTGTAAATAAATCCTAACAAGGCTTGACTAGATCTCGACTTTGAGCATCAGGCCCAGCCTTGCCCTAGTTGTGGAAGAGTCTCACAGTCTCTGCCCACAGGTGCAGAAATGCGACATCTGTGTGACACGTGCATTTGTTCTAGTTCCAGTCTCTCACAAGACTACTGACTCTTTCTGCCCTTGGGTTCTTGAGACATTAGCACATCCTGATATAAATGTCCCTTTTTACTGGAGCCAATTTAAACAGGTTTCTGTATCTTGTGACTAGAAGAGCCCAAAGGTAACCTTCACCTTTATAATGATCGAAGGAATCTTCCCAGCCAATGAGGCTGCATTCTGACATGCCACAGAGATTAAAATACCATCCCTAACACATTGTCAGAAAGTGTCTGCCAACACATGAGAATTGCTTAAGCCTAGGAGGAGGAGGTTGCAGTGAGCTCAGATTGCACCACTGCACTCCAGCCTGGGTGACCGAGCAAGACTCTGTCCCCCCAAAAAAAAGTATCTGCCAATATCTGCCAACAGGGTCAGCAAAACCCAAGAAAGCCTTCAAGAGCCCTGCATTGCAGGACAGACACACCCATCCTGCCACTGCCTTGCTGGTGGTGACTGCTCCAACACTGCTTACAGATTCAGACAAATCCGAGAGACAGCTGTCCCTGATATGTTCTAGACTCTGCCAGCTCAACAGGCTGTGGGAAAACCAAAGAAATAATGTATGTGAAAGCACCTGAAATCAACATGAGAATTTATTATTAATATTGCCTCATTTCTTTCCAAAAAGGATGTGGGGGTGGCATACACAGTAGATATTAATAATAAAATTTAAAAATAGTTTTAAAAATATGTCTCAAGATCTGTATTTTATAGTTATCATTAAGAATATCAATATCATTTATCAGCCTACAAAAGCACTACAAGTAGGGATTTCTTTGTAACTGCCCTGACCCTGGATTATACCCTACTCCTTATTTTGTCTAAAAAATTAGCTGGGCATGATGGCATGGGCCTGTAGTCCCATCTACTCAGGAGCTGAGTCAGGAGAGTCACTTGAGTCCAGGAGTTTAAGGCTACAGTGAGCTATGATTCAGCTACTACACCCCAGCCTGAGCGACAGATCCTGTCTCTATAAAAGAAAAAAAAAAAAATCCTTGAGAGTAGCTTGGCTTTGCAGAATGCAGCTGTTTCTTGCTTTTGAGGGTGTTTGTTTGCCATTTGACTCTCTTTTTTTAAACCTTATGTTTATAAGGGAAAGCCTCTTACAGTAAGTGTGTTTAGGGTTCTAGTTACAATTAGTCTGTGGTCCTAGAGAAGGCAAGAGGGCCGAGGGGAGGGAGAAAAAGGGCTGGCAAGACAGTGAGAGCAGAGAGCTTGTGACTTCACTCCCCCAGGCAGAGGGAAGAGTGACTAAGCCGGACGCTCCATCCAGGCAGGAAAACCGTCCAAGCTTGCACATTTCCCATCAGCCTCGCACCTGCTGGGATCTCCTGGCTGGCATGGACTCTGTACAGTCACCTGGTGTCCCCAGCACAGGACACCCTGGGGCCTTTTTCCTACTCAGTCAGATGCCAGAGGGTGTGGCCGTCATCCAGTTACAGACGGAGCTAATAACAAAGTCACTCTGCCTTTCATGTGTACACCACTTCAAGCATTTCTAAATGCTTGCACGCCACTAAGAGATCTTGCATAAGCACAGGGTCAAGTCCTTTTGATTTATTCAATAAGACACAAACCAACTTAGAAAGTGAAAACTCTGACTTTTTGACATGCACTTGGCGCTGCTCCACATTTACTGCTGGCCTGTCCCTGTCCCTCCTTGTCTTTGTCACTTAGCTGGGGCCCTTCTTGCAGGAAGACTTCTGGAATTGTCATATTCCCACCTCTTTCTCCTTCCTCTGCTCTCTGCAGGTGACACTAAGGAAACTCATCTCAATGCATGCACAGGGAAAAATGAAGATGCAGAGCATGTGCTATGACCATTGCAAACACTGAAAAATTAAGCTGGGGGCGGGGCGCAGTGGCTCACGCCTGTAATCCCAGCACTTTCGGAGGCCAAGGCGAGCAGATCATTCGAAGTCAGGAGTTCAAGACCAGCCTGGCCAACATGGTGAAACCCTGTCTCTACTAAAAATACAAAAATTAGCCAGGCATGGTGGTGCACACCTGTAGTCCCAGCTACTCAGGAGGCTGACTCTGGAGAATCACTTGAACCCGGGAGACAGGGGTTGCAGTGAGCCAAGATTGTGCCACTGCACTCCAGCCTGGGAGACAGAGTGAGACCCTGTCTTTAAAAAAAAAAAAATTAAGCTGGGGGTGCAGAAGCATCCTTCGGGCCCAGATCCAGAAAAGTTCCCCTGTCCCCATCTTCCTTCCTCTGAGGGGCTCACCAACTACTGGATAATTCAGGTGAGACAGAGGTGAAGTGGTGTTGCTCTTGTTACCATATCCAATTCAAAACAGCCTCAGCTAGCAGCAGACTGCCGGTATTTATCAGGAAATGCTGGTCCCCTTGCTTTACCACCTGGTTATTCAAACATCTAGAGCAACGATTTCCATACACCCCATTAGGAGCCCTCCTCAATTCAAATAAGCTGCTGCTAGAGATCCTTTGTCCATGACCTAGAGGTTTGGTTGAAGATTATCAAGTCTTCCAGGAAAGAAAGGGCAAGTGATGATGGGCTTATATGAATGTCCCAAACTTGCTCCCGCTCTATAGTTAAATGCTAGGTGAAGACTAAGTCTACAACACGCTAAATAATTAATCTTCAAATTAAGGTTTCTACGGCTCTGTCTGGTCTGCAGAGTGCATGATGATCTAGGAACTGTCAAAGTGAATTGTTCATGCCTGGTGGACACCTCAGCACCAGTCTTGGATTCCCTAAATCTAATTAGCCTGTGGAATATCCAGATAACTCAAGCAGAAATTTATTGACTTAACAAACACTTTTGTGAGCAGCTATTGCAGGCCACAGATTGTGCTAGCCTTTGATCATGGGAATTCCTGAATCATTTCTCATCTGGGTCTTCCTAAGAAGACGTGGCTCTAAGAAGCTCTTAACCTCTTAAATCATCCTAGGTCTCCCCAGAAACTCAAATTCTTCAGCTACGACTCCTCCCACCTGAGTGAGACTCTCCCTTGGAAAGCCACAAAAAGAAAGAGAAGGAGGAGGACCTGGAGTCCCTTTTTCCCTTGAGCCAACTCCCCACACTGAGTTCCTGAGAGCCCCTGAAGAAGCCTCTCTTGGCTGTGACTGCATCCTGGGTTCTGCTTCCTTTGGGAGGAGCTGGTTTAATGATCTGCCTCTGGGACTTCACAAAGGGGCAGTCACTGCTTCACAGTATTATGGAGGCCGCATGTTCTTTCCCTCTGCTGATGTTGTTTCAGGTGTTTCTAGGAGGGCATTACCTTCCATCAACATTCCTGATGGCTTCAGTTATCTACTGCTGTATAACAAACTACCCCAAAATTCAGTGACTTAAAACAAAGATTTATTATTTCTCACAATTCTGGGGGTTGGCTGGGCTCAGCTGAGCAGTTCTTCTGCTCTGTATTGAGTTGCTCAAGGTCACTTGTGTGGCTGCATTTAGTTGGGAGCTTTAGTTGGAATTTAGATGTAATGCACGAGATGGCTTCACTTACATGTCTGGCACCTCAGCTGGGGTGGCTTGAGGAGCAGGGAGCTGGTTGAGCGCTCCCTCTCCATGGAGTCTCTCATCATTTAGCAGTCTGGCTTGAGCTTACTTACATGCTGGCTGAATCCCAATAGGCCAAACAGACATTCTCAAGCTTTGTAAAGCGGGAGCCTGGAACGGGCAGAGCATCACTTCTTTTTTTTTTTTTTTTTTTTTTTGAGATAGGGTCTCACTCTGTCACCCAGGCTGGAGTTCAGTGGTGCAACCTTGGCTCACTGCAACCTCCACCTCTTGGGTTCCAGCGATTCTCCCACCTCAGCCTCCCAAGTAGCTGGGACTACAGGTGCAGGCCATGATGCCCGGCTAATATTTGTGTTTTGGGGTTGTTTTGTTTTGTAGAGACAGGGTTTTGCCATGAACTCCCAGGTTCAAGTGATTCACCTGCCTCAGTCTCTCAAAGTGTTGGGATTACAGGCAAGAGCCACCACGTCCAGGCTTCTTTCTCATTCTTTCAGTCAAATCAAGTAACAAAATCACTTCTGGTTCAAAGAAAGGGGAGACAGACTCCACCTCTTGATGGGAGGCGTGGCATGAGGGAGGAATTGTTGGCACCATCTTTGAAAACAATTTATTACACTAATGAAAGAAAAGAATTCAGCAAAGGATCAATGTTGTGTGGCTCAGATGACATACAATTGCTATGTTTTTAATGTTAACATTTTCTCATGTGGATCCTTGCAGGGTGTCAAGCAGAAGCAAGCAGAACTCCATTTTATTGGCTACAGTATATTCTCCTTAAAATTAAAGCCCATCAAAATGAATCAATAATGACAGAAAGCAGATCAGCAGTTGCCTGGAGCTGAGGGTGGACAGGATGGTTGACAGCAAAGAGACATGAGAGAACTTTTTGGGGTGACAGAAACATTCTATATCTTGAATATGGTGGTGGTTACACAAGCATATACATTTGTCAAAACTCACTGAATTGTTCACTTAAAACAGTGCTCAATGTTCGCATTTATTTGTGGGATCTAAAAATCAAAACAATTGAATTCATGAGCATAGAGTAGAAGATGGTGACCAGAGGCTGGGAAGGGTGGTGGGGGGCGAGGTGGGGAGAGGTAAGGATAATAAATGGGTACCAAAAAAAATAGAAAGAATGAATTAAGGCCGGGCTCGGTGGCTCATGCCTGTAATCCCAGCACTTTGGGAGGCAGAGGCGGGCGAATCACCTGAGGTCGGGAGTTCAAGACCAGCCTGACCAACATGGAGAAACCCCGTCTCTACTAAAAATACAAAATTAGCCGAGCATGGTGGTGTGTGCCTGTCATCCCAGCTACTCAGGAGGCTGAGGCAGGAGAATCGCTTGAACCTGGGAAGCGGAGGTTGCGGTGAGCCGAGATCATGCCATTGCACTCCAGCCTGGGCAACAAGAGCGAAACTCCATCTCAAAAAAAAAAAAAAAGAATGAATGAATGAATTAAAACCTAGTATCTGATAGCACAACAGGGAGACTACAGTTAATAATAATTTAATTGTACATTTCAAAAAATAACTAAAAGAATATAATTGGATTGTTTGTAACACAGAAGATAAATGCTTGAGGGGATGGATACCCAATTTTCCATGGTTTAATTATTATGCATTGCACGCCAGTACCAAAATAGCTCATGTATCCCATAAATATATACACCTACTGTGTACCCACAGAAATTTTTAAAAATAAAGTAAAAAATAAAACAGTGCTCTGAGCCTGACCCTACCAGTCCAATTTATTGTATGTAAATTCTACCTCAATGGAATTGTTTCAGAAAAAGTAAAACCTACCTAGTATGAATTTTCAGAAAGGCTAAAAATGTGAAGTGGAGTTAAATAAAGCTGGTGTTAGGGGTATACTATATTTACAAACAATAGCACATTCCTTTGGGGAGGGAAAGGAAGCAAAGAGCTGAAGGGGATGTTTTGTTAGTTCCAAAGCAGGATGCGATTTAATGTGACCGTGTCCCCCTGCTGCAATTGTACTTACAAAACGTTTGCTATCATTTTCAGAATGTTGAGTAGGTGATTTTTTGGTATTCTTGGTATTTTATAGATTATTGAGGAGTGGCTACATCCTGCTTCCTTGGATGCGGGAAGAGCTGGGGTCACCTCAAAGCAGACACAAACAAAAAATGTGGGGGTCACTTGTGTTAGACCATTTGGGATTAAACTAGAGCCAGCATTGGAGAAAACTAATTGGTGACCTTTACAGATGTCTCCAGGGATTTCCTAGCTTCAGGAGTCAAGATCCTGCAAAGCAGGTAATCCCAGTCAAGTCTGTACATTATGTGGGGTCTGAACAGTGTCAAGAAGTGTCAAGGGGCTGGGCGTGGCAGCTCACACCTGTAATCTCAGCACTTTGGGAGGCCGAGGCAGGTGGATCACCTGAGGTCAGGAATTTGAGACCAGCCTGGCCAACATGGTGAAAACCCTGTCTGTACTAAAAACACAAAAATTAGCTGGGCGTGGTGGTGGGCGCCTGTAAGCCCAGCTACTCAGAAGGCCGAGGCAGGAGAATCGCTTGAACCCCGGAGGCGGAGGTTTTAGTGAGCAGAGATCACGCCATTATACTCCAGCCTGGGTGACAAGAGTGAAACTCCATCTCAAACAAACAAACAAACAAAAAAGAAGTGTCAAGGGAGTGAGGTGCGTAGAAGGGGGTGTGCAGCTCTATCTCTCAAGTGTATCCCATCTGGACTCATGGAGACTGTGCCAGGGATTACCGAGCTCTGAAATTCAGTTCTGGGGAAAGAGACTGTCTTGGGAAGGCAGGAGAGACAATAATATTTAGATTTTCTTGAGGAGTACAGAAGCTGGCCAATAATGCCCATGTTGGGAAAGAAATATACTTGCCCAAGAAATGAGAAGGGACAGGGATCTTCCCACGGAAGAGAAAAGTGGCTGTGGGGACAAGAGGGCATCACTCAGGGAGCCCTTGGTTGAGAAGGACAGCCCTTGGTCTCCTGTGTTCACTATGTACACCAAGTTGTTGGACCCACATCAACAATGAATTCAACTTATTGCAGCCATATCAGCAAAGCACAATTAACACAGGTCACTGGTTTTGTATTACATTGTAATCTTAGTTTCTATCAGAATTCTACTTGAGCTCTCAATTGATAGTCATGCTCAGAGCAAACCCTCTGTAGAGCTACATTTTCCAGTGTAATAGATAAAACACACACACCATCAAGGAAGGAAGGACGGGTCCTCGACATGACAGCTTTCCAGCTTTGCTCTGCTCAACAAAGGGCTCCCTGTGAATGGTCTGTTTCTCCCTAATGTAATTTCCTCATCAATGAATGTCCTTACCCCTCTCCCCCATAAAAACATAATTATGGACACACATTTCTTGGGAAATTGTTCTGCTGAAGGGATGTTGAAAACAATCCGATTGAATACTAACATATTGATTACCACTAGATTATAAATTATTGACAAGGTCTTAACTTTTCCCTTTCTAAAGACTTTTGGGTTAGGATATTTTAGCCTTAAGCCATTTCAGGCAATGGTAATCAGAAAACTCCTCCTCAACAATATCGTGGAAGGAAAAGTCCTCATAGGATTAGCATTCTTCAAAGGAAGCTGTATGTGAGACTAGGCAATCTTACTTGCCCCTTGTAAGATCCAAGAAAACTCATAAACAGCATCCCCCGGAGGATGTGGGAGCACTTAAGAGGCACAGATTTGATTTTATAGTAGCTGCAACCTCTATGGCCTCCTGAACACATTCATCACCAATGTGTTTCTCCTTCTTTTATGCTTCTTAATTCTCAAAATCCTCAAAATAACATTCAATTTTCTGGTCAATGTTCTTGGTTCAGGGTCTCAAGAGCATCCTCAAAAGTACAGGCCCAGGATAAAAATCTCATCTGCAGAGATTTTCACACGATACTTCTGGTTTCCAAAGTGCTTATAAACTGTCAAGTGACTCAGAAATACCAAGGGCTAATCCTGATAGAGTCCAGAGGGAAAGGATGACTTCATCTGAAGCTGACCCAAGGAGGAAGGCACATCTGTCATCTCCTTGACAGTGTTCCAGGCTGAGAATAAGCTCCTGGAAGCGGCTGTGTGTCAAGGCTCCGCTCACATCTGGCTCCTCTTCTGTGAGCCTTCTTGGCCCAGACTCAGGGGACGGGAAGGGAGGGGAGGGAGAGGAAAGCCAGGAGGACTTCAGGCACCTCTCCCCAAACTGAAATAGGAACTGGCTATCCCTGAGGGGAAAGTGGCTCTGAGAGAGTGCTCCTAGCACCTCCCTCACCTGCATCTGAGGAAACTATGCCAGTCATCCCTCACCTCTCCTAGATGGGCCCTTCTGCAGCCCACCTGGAAACCCCATAGTCACTTATTCTCTGGACATGGTCCCCCTCCATGGCCACTCCAGGTCTAAAGAGCACCAGCTGTTCTGTGGTTGCTGGGATGCTCTGCAGCTGTAATTAGAAACTAATGTGCACTTTGGCTTCCATTTCCTGATCTTGCTGAACGATTCTGGCTGTCTGGAAAAGCAAAATGCTTCACCTTCCAGCACTAACACTGACAGCCTTGCCATAAGGTCAGAACTTGCCATCAGTCAGAGTTCTTAGTGGCAAATGAAAGAATCCACAGTACAAGATTAAGTAGCAAACAGATTCATAGAAGGATACTGTGTGGCTCACAGGATTTCCAGAAAGGCCAGCAAATCAGGCCTGGAGGCTCTACAGCCTGGAACAATACCCAGATCATCCTCCCACCACTGCTGAGGGCAGGTGCACACTTCAGATACTGAGATGGGACACCACAGCCAGGACCTCTGCCCCTGCTGCCCCTGAGATCTCAGTGACTGCTCCACAGACCCCCTAGGAGAGGAATCCTCCAGGGGCCTTCTCACTGAGGTGCATATGATTGGGGGGGCCCAGGTCAAATGTTTGTGTCCTAGCTGCAAGAGATACTGGGAAACGCAGCATGGCCTGAAAGTGCCTAAAAATAGGAAAGGAATTTATTCAAAAGATATTAAGCATACACAAATATGACACATGTTCATTCTACATGGCTCCCTCATTTTAGTTACTGTGGTCTAAAAATAGGCATATATATTATATATAATATACAACATAATAGGGATATATGTATTTAATCTGCTACTTGTCTTTTAAAAAGGTGAGATGGTGCAGCTGGAGTGTATTAGCTTCCTACTGCTGATGTAACAACTTATCACAAACTCAGTAGCTCAAAACAGCACAAATTTATTCTCTTGTAGTTCTGGAGGTTAAAATTTTAAAATCAGTTTTGCTAGGCCAAATCCAAGGTGTGGGCAAGCTGGCATTCCTTCTGGAGGTCCTAGGAGAATGTTTCCTTGTCTTTTCATCTCCTTGGGGCCTTCTGCATTCCTTAGCTCCTGCCCCCTTCCTTGCATGGCCCCTCTCATTTCAGTCATCACATCTCCTACTACTCTCTCAGATCCTCCTGCCTCCCTCTTATAAGGACCCTTGAGATTACATTGGCCCCACCCAGATAATTCAGGATGAGCCCCCTCACCTCAAGGTCTTTGACTCAATCACACCTGCACAGTCCCCTTTATGGTAACATGGTCACAGTTTCCAGAGACTCAGGGTGTGGACATATTTGGGGCCATTATTCAGCCTGCCCTGGTGTGTCTCTAAGGAAGGCCAGCTGGTTGTCTACACAAAGGCCTTGAGACCAGAGTTCCTCTGGTGAGTTTACCAGAGTTCCTCTGGTGAGTTTACCAGAGTCTGGGCTTCATCCTTGCCAGTATCTCAGACTTGGAGATGTTAGCTTGGAACCACTAGATACCTGTGACATTGTTGGATAAACTGGAATTCCAATGAATTCATTTATTCCTGTTTATCAGGCACTATTCCTTTCCAGAAGGGTCTGCCTGGTGTTTGAACACCTGTGTGGCCAAATGAATAATCAGAATGCTGTTTGGTGAACATGAACATGAACATGAACTTGGCGGTGGGTGTTGCCAAGGGGTGTTTCACCCAGGTAGCAGGGAAGACAGTGAGGCATCCTGACTGACAACAGAACTCACCTTTCTACGGGCCAGATTCTGCATTTTTCCCTAAGCAGAGCTGGACACAACTCCCAAACTCTAGCTTTTTCCCTCTTGTCCCATGAGCCAGGATCCTAGAATCATCCTCAACTCCTCCCTCACACTCCACATTCAATCCAACACCAAGTGCCATCTTTTCTTCCTAAGTATCTCCCATATTCAACCACAGCTTAAAATCTCCTCTCCCACACCCTACTCCAAGCCGTCTCACCTGGATCACTGTAACAGCCTCCAGATGGGCCTTCCCGCCCCTACTTTTGGTCCCCTCTGTCAAATTCTCTACCCAGCAGCCAGACTGAGCTTTACATGTAATCTAATCATGTCACTTCCTCATTTAAAGCTCTTCAATGGCTTTACAGTATCATTAGGGTAAAGCCTCCTGTGTTAGTTCAGATCCTCCCAGAAGCAGACACAAAGTGCAGTGGCGCGATCTCAGCTCACTGCAATCTCCGCCTCCTGGGTTCAAGTGATTCTCCTGCCTTAGCCTCCTGAGTAGCTGGGACTACAGGTGTGTGCCACCACGCCCGCATGCAAGGGTTTTTTCTGGGGAAATTGTGACAGAAATGTGGAAGGAAGCTGCAGGAGTCTGGGAGACCCATCCAGTGTGATGTGAGTCTGGCCCCACAGGAAGGGGAAGGTGAGAATGGAGGGTAGACATAGTCTGCTGACCCTGAAGTCTAAGGAAAGTTCAGCAAACCACCATGGAATCCTTGAGCCAAAGCTAGTGACAAAGGATTTCTGTCCCTAGGGGAAGCCTGGCTTTGGGGTGAGTGGCAGGAGCCCCTGGTCAATTTTGCTGCCCAGTTAGAGGTCTACAAGGTGCGTTCTGGCCACCATGCTCCCAATCCTCATCTCATCTCTGGCCCACCTCTTCCGCTCCTGCTGTGCCAACCCAACTTTCTCTTTCCCATATGTGAGTCTTTGTAAAGGCTGTTTGCTATGCCCGAATTACTCATCTTCTCACCTCCCCTGTCCCCTTTCCCTTCCCCCAACTCACTGATACCTCAGCTGAAACATCAATTCCTCCAGCAGACTACCCCATCCCTCTCCCACGTGCTCCCACAGCCTGGATCCTTCTCCATCCACACTCCTCATCTCCTGTGTTTCATGCCTAACTCCTTCCTCAGATGTGAGACTTTAGCAGGCAGGAACTGTGACTATTTTATTCACTGCCATATCCCCAAAGCCTGGCATGTAATAAGTGCTCCGTAAAATATTCATTGTTGAGCCAGCAAGGTCACCTGAGTCTGGTAGATGCAAGGAAAGAATGTCAGTTTAGAGAGTAGTCAACCATGGAGGCTCGGAAAAGGGAAGCACGGAGGCAAACTGGCAGAGTCCATCCAGGCATCAGCGGTCGGTTGAGCTCAACATCACGAACGCTGATGTGTGCTGTTGAGCATCTACCATGTGCTAGGTGCTGGTAGCTAACCAATGAATAGAACCTCTTAAAGTGTAATATGGCACGGGTACGACTAGCTGGGGCCATGGTCGCAGGTGGTAAAGGAATTTACCAAGACAGTTGTAGGTAAAGAAAGGCGGATTATAAGAGGAAGTATGAAAATACCTTGCAACGTTGCAATGGGCAGCACAGCAGAGAAGTATCTGTCTGCCAAGAGGTGGGGGCCTGGAGGGAAATTTTACAGGGCCGTGCTGGAGGGGGCTATGTGCTGAATGAGGACATTGTGCCCCCAGAACAGGCCATTGTTTGTGATTCTGATTTGTGTTTCTCAGAACGATTGTTCATTGTTCTTCCCCACCTGGGGCCCCTTCCTCTTGTTGCTTACTTATCTAATCAGGACTTCGAGTAAGGAATTGTGTAGTCAGTCTAGGGGAGAGACAGTGCTGTCAGCCTACTAAAAACTGACTCTTCCAGCAGGTATATGTGCACCTATTGTTAAAGGTGATGGCCATAATATGTAACCAATATTACAACAGTTGTTCTGATGTGGCAAAGACACTGACCAATTTGAACAGATGCCAGCCATTAATAACTAGTGTAGTCATGGGGAAGATTCCAGCTGAGTATTGGCCAACTGAATGCAGGCAGAGAGCCGTGCCATTTCCACTGGAATCTACCTCTTGCCATACTTGTTCTGACCCATGACCACCAAGGAAAGCCCCCAGCGCCCTGCCCCTGCCTGTTTGGTTGGTCATGCGGACACAAATATCTGATCTTATTTCTCATTTTAAGTGATGGCTTTATGCATCAGACTCTTGTGAGCTTCTTGAGTCCCCGCACCACAGAGCCATGGACAAAATAGAGTTTCTCGGCATGCAAGACTGAGGTCTGGAACCTGGGCCATGGCACCTACCTTCTTTAGGGCCAGGCCAACTTGTGAGCCCACTTCCTACAACCCTTGACCTCTCTGTGCTGATAGACAGCTCTCTTTGATGGCTGCCATTGGCACTGGGGAGTTGATACTTGAGTGGGGGCAGGTGGGGTGGCCTCTCAGACTGTAGGCTCAGGAGTAGCCCTTCCAAGAGGCTGACCCTGATAGTTGAGTCAAACTGGTGACAGAATTGATGTGAGAGCTTGACAGCAGACCTAGGGCAGACAACTAGGGGCTGCTAACCAGAGACTTAGAATTAGTATGCAAATTGAGCAAGAAGGTGATCAAAGCTGGGAAGTGGAGGAAATGAGATGTCTGCTTCTGCCTGCATTCTCATACATGCAGAAGATGCAGTAGTTTGTCCAGCTGTGTGTCTTAAAGATACCATTTGTGTCAGTCTCAGAGGTGCCAGGAGCCCCTCTCCCAATTACCTGTCATCTCTGCATCAAATTCTCCAAAGTGGATTTTGTTGTTGTTGTTGTTGTTTTGAGATGGAGTCTCGCTCTGTCGCCGAGGCTGGAGTGCAATGGTGCGGTCTTGGCTCACTGCAACTTCTGCCTCCCGGGTTCAAGTGATTCTCCTGCCTCAGTCTCCCAAGTAGCTGGGACTACAGGCGCCCGCCACCGCGCCTGGCTAATTTTTGTATTTTTAGTAGAGACAGGGTTTCACCATCTTGGCCAGGCTGGTCTTGAACTCCTGACCTTGTGATCCACCCGCCTCACCCTCCCAAAGTGCTGGGATTACAGGCGTGAGACACTGCGCCTGGCCTCCAAAGTGGATTTTTGCTCAATATGTTCTATTCCCAGCTGTCTCAGACATGGTGGGGGTAATGACTGATTCCTAAATTTGTTGACCTCAGCTTTTTTTGTTGTTGTTGTTTGACACAGGGTTTCCCTCTGTCGCCCAGGCTGGAGTGCAGTGGTGCAATCACATCTCACTGCAGCCTCAACCTCCTGGGCTCAAGCAATTCTCCCAGCTCAGCCTCCTGAATAGCTGGATCTGCAGGCCCGCACCACCATGCCTGGCTACATTATTTATTTATTTTGTAGAGATGGGGTCTCCCTATGTTGCTCAGGCTGGTCTCATACTCCTAGGCTCAAGCGATCCTCCCGCCTCGGGCTCCCAAAATGCTGGGATTTACAGGCATGAGCCGCCAGGCCTGGTGACCTCAGCTTTTACCCAGCACCATCAAAGCAGGACGCACTGCACAAAGCCTGAACATTAGCTGTTGTCTAGCTGCCGGAGTATGCCTGGGGAACAGCCACAGTTGTTACAGCTACACAGCATGTGTGCGTTTGTGAGTTTGGAGTTGGGAGTTGAGTGAGACCCTGATACTAGGGAAAGAGAGGGAAAGACTCTTACTTAAGGGCTTCTATCGCAGGAGGGAAGATTTCTTCCAAAAGCTCACTGCAATAAATGAAAGAAATTTAGAAGGCTGCCACGCTCAGGGTAGCCCCGGAGCATCAGAAGTAGGAGGCTGAGGGTCGGGAATGGGAAGCAGGGGTTAGAACTGAGGAAGCACGCGTTAGAACTGAGGGGTTGCTGAAGACACTACCACGTTTCAGAACTCAGGATAGGGCCTGCCTGGGGACTCGCACAGAGGAGAAGGAACCGGTGGTCTAAAATACTAAAACGTGTGGAATTCCTGCATGGAGGCTTCCTATTGGGAGTGTAAAATTTCTGTGAGAACTGTAAGAAGTAAGCAAACAGCATCAGAGGACATGAGCCCAGTGGAAAGTGCCTCAAAGTGTGGTTTGAGGATTACCTGCCTGAGACTCCAACGAGGTGTTTGCCAAAAAAGGCAGATTCTTGGGCCACACCCGGCTCTACGGAGTGGGAAGCTCTGAGGGTGGGGCCTGGGCGCCTGCTCTCAGAACTGGTGCCTCTCAAAGCTTGCAGAACCCAAACGCTGCGAGGAGGTCGCACCAGCAAGTGAGGAAGCAGAAGGGATGGCTTCCTGCGCCTCCCACACAATTTTCAACTTTTCAGGAAGTACCATAGGAGAAGGCAATGTAGATGAATACGTTTTTCTTTGGTCCCTAGCATTTTTCTTTTAAAATTTTATTTTCCTTTTGACCAAGAATGTGAGAACAAAGTGTGAGAACGAATCTCGAAACGTGAGAAAAAAGGCCTTCTTCCCCCCCTCCACCTCCCCTGCGTGGTCCTTGGGTGCTCTGTGAACGGTGACCTCACCCTTACAAGGACCCTGACTCCTGAGGGGTCACCACCCATATCCTGTGAGAGACTACGCTGTTCCCTGATTCAGCGGGGTCTCCAGGTCTGAACGCCCAATGCCAACACAGAGGCCTAAAAATAGAGCCCGGGAGGCCCAGTCAAACCGGAAGAGAGCCAGAGGCCTCCCTGGAGTCCCGAAGACGATTTGAAGCAAGGAGCCCAGCGCCCTCTAGCGGGAGAGAAGTTGCTTCGCGGCCCTGGTCTCGGGCCAGAGGCACTGGGCTGGGGCTGAGTACGCCGAGGCGGAAACCAAAGGGTGAGCCCCTGGAGACACTGCCTCAAGACCCCTGACTGAGGCTCCAAAAGGAAAAATTGTGCCACTTGTGTTTTACGAACTTCAACGTAATTGTAGGATACATAATGTATAATGTTGTAATAATTATTACCTTCTATAATCACAGATTTTTATATTTATTTATTTATTTATTTATTTTTGAGACACAGTCTTGCTCTGCCACCCAGTCTGGAGTGCAGTGGCACGATCTCAGCTCACTGCAACCACCGCCTCCCGGGTTCGAGCAATTCTCTACCTCAGCCTCCTGAGTAGCTGGGATTACAGGCGCCTGCCACCATGCCCAGCTAATTTTTGTATTTTTTTGTAGAGACAGGGTTTCACCATCTTGGCCAGGCTGGTCTTGAATTCCTGACCTCGTGATCCACCCGCCTCGGCCTCCCAAAGTGCTGAGATTACAGGTGTCAGCCACCGCGCCCGGCCGACTTTTATTTCTTTACTTATTTACTTATTTATTTATTTATTTTCTGAGATGGGGTCTTGCTCTGTCACCCAGGCTGGAGTGCAATGGCGCGATCTCAGCTCACTGCAACCTCTGCCTACCGGGTTCAAGTGATTCTCCTGCCTCAGCCTCCCCAGTAGCTAGGATTACAGGCACACACCACCATGCCCGGCTAATTTTTGTATTTTTATTAGAGATAGGATTTCACCATGTTGGCCAGGCTGGTCTCAAACTCTTGATCTCAGGTGATCCGCCCTCTTTGGCCTTCCAAAGTGCTGAGATTACAGGCGTAAGCCACTGCCCCTGGCCTGGCATCACAGACTTTAGACCCTTTTCATTACTTCTCAGTGAGACCAAGGTTCCTATCACTAAATTCACATGCACATAACATATAACCTGGAAGGGTACCCAAGCACCTCCAACAGCTGCACCAAGATTCGATCTGGGAAGGCTGTTCTCCGGGGGAACATACAACTTTGGGATGGGTGCTCAGGAGCCTTAAAAGCAGAAAAGGACCCCTTGCAAGTCAGAAAATTTGGCTGAATCATTCCAGGCACTCGCTGAGGGGGCAGATGTCTCTGCTGGCTAATTGTTCCCCCACCTGAAGACATCAACTCAGTTTTCCCTAAGTCAGAAAGAAAACATACTCCTACTGTACATATTTTGAGAAAGGAAATATACAGCTGAACACCGAAGTGCCCACTTAGGCTTTGAAAGAAAAGGATTGTGGCCAAAAGACACCAGGCTTTTAATAAAAGCTAAAAAGCAAAAGTGTATACCACCTCACACCCATGAGGATGGCGACTATTAAAAAACTAAAGAAAGAAAGAAAGTAAGTGCTGGTGAGGATGGAGAAATTGGAACTCTTGTCCACTGTTAATGGAAATGTAGAATGGTACAGCTGCTGTGGAAAGCAGTATGTCAGTTCCTCAAAAAATTAAAAATGGAAAGAACATTCAATTCGGCAATTCCACTTCTTTTTTTTTTTTTTGAGACGGAGTCTCGCTGTGTTGCCCAGGCTGGAGTGCAGTGGCACAATCTTGGCTCACTGCAACCTCCGCCTACCAGGTTCAAATGATTCTCCTGCCTCAGCCTCCTGAGTAGGTGGGATTACAGGCACCTGCTACCACGCCCGGCTAATTTTTGTATTTTAGTAGAGACGGGGTTTCACCATGTTGGCAAGGCTGGTCTCAAACTCCTGACCTCATGTGATCCGCCCGCCTTGGCCTCCCAAAGCACTGGGATTACAGGCGTGAGCCACTGCGCCCAGCCCCAATTCCACTTCTGAGTATGTAACTACAAAAATTGAAAGCACGGTCTCAAAGAGATAGCTGCACACCTTTGTTCATAGCAGCATCATTCCGAATAGCCAAAAGGTGGCGGCAACACAAGTGTCCCTCAACAGAACAATAGATCACCAAAACGTGGTATATACCCACAAAGGAATATGATTTGCCCTTTAAAAGGATGGAAATTGAGCCGGGCATGGTGGCTCATGCCTGTAATCCCAGCACTTTGGGAGGCTGAGGTGGGTGGATCCCCTGAGGTCAGGAGTTCGAGACCAGCCTGGCCAACATAGTGAAACTTTGTCTCTACTAAAAATACAAAAAATTATCTGGGCATGGTGGCGGCGCCTGTAATCCCAGCTACTCAGGAGGCTGAGGCAGGAGAATCGCTTGAACCCGGGAGGTGGAGGTTACTGTGAGCCGAGATCGCGCCATTGCACTCCAGCCTGGGCGACAAGAGCAAAACTCTGTCTCAAAAAAAAAAGGATGGAAATTCCGCTGGGCACGGTGGCTCACATCTGTAATCCCAACACTTTGGGAGGCCAAGGTGAATGGATCTTGAGGTCAGGAGTTCAAGACCAGCCTAGCTAACATGGTGAAACTCCGTCTCTACTCAAAATACAAAAATTAGCTGGGCGTGGTGACATGAGGCAGGATAATCGCTTGAATCTGGGAGGTGGAGGCTGTGGTAAGCCAAGATTGCTCCACTGTACTCCAGTCTGGGCAACAGAGCAAGACTGTCTCAAAAGGAAAAAAAAAAAAAAAAGGATGGAAATTCTGACAAATCCTACAACACAGATGAACCTTGAGAACACATTACACCAAGTAATTTAGGTCAGACACAAAAAGATAAATACTGTGTGAACCCACTTATATGACATACCTAGTCATGAAAATCATAGAGACAGACAGCAGAATGGTGGCTGCCAGGGGCTGGGGGGAAGAGAATGGGAGTTATTGTTTAATGGGGATGGAGTTTCAGTTATGCAAGATGAAAGATTCTGGAGAACTTTGAATGACAATGATGTGTCAGTGTAGGTTCACTGATCATAACGAGTGCAGCACTCTGGTGGAAGATGTCAAGCAGGGGATCTGTGCACCTGTGGGGACAGTGGGTACACGGGAACTCTGTACTCTGCTCCCAATTTTTCTGTGAACCTGAAACTGTTCCTTAAAAAGTTGTGACACTAAACTGCTCTTTAAAAAGTTTAATAATTTGGCTGGGCGTGGTGGCTCACACCTGTAATCTCAGCACTTTGGGGGGCTGAGGCAGGCAGATCACCTGAGGTCAGGAGTTCGAGACCAGCCTGACCAACATGGAGAAACCTTGTCGCTACTAAAAATACAAAAAATTAGCAGGGAGTGGTGGTGCATGCCTGTAATCCCAGCTACTTGGGAGGCTGAGGCAGGAGAATTGCTTGAACCCAGGAGGCGGAGGTTGTGGTGAGCTGAGATCGTGCCATTGTACTCTAGTCTGGGCAACAAGAGCAAAACCCCGTCTCAAAAAAAAAAATGTTTAATAATTTTCTTTAAAAAGTTCTAGAGATGGATGGTGGTGATGGCTGCACAATAATGTAAATTTCCTTAATACTATTAAAACTGTACACTTAAAATGGTTATGATAGTAAATTTTATGTGTATTTTATCACAATTAAAATTTTAAAATAAATAAAGTAAAAAACAAAAGGCAGAGGGACAGATAGGCTAGAAAGGGACTGTAATTTAATAACCAGAGAGTACTGCGCATTTAGAAATGTCATCAATAGGAGTTATAGTCATTTGGGGATATATATTTTTAAGTATTTTATATTAACATGAAATCATTTGGAATTTCAAAAATAATTTTAAATAAAAGTACACAAGAAAGAATGCTTACCAGACAAAGTCAGGGAGGATGGGACAGGCAGAAAGAGGAAAGCAAAGGCAAATAAACATTTTAGGACCTTCAGACCTTTGTTCTGAAGGGATTATTACTGGGGGCCTAGAGGAGAAAGTTGGGACAGAAGGAAGATGGTTCAAAGAATGAGGGAACTCAGCTCTCCCCTAGGATCCAGGTGAATCACTGTTCCTGTTCTGAATCACCCAGGCAGGAAAGTGGTTATTTTGTTGTTGTTGTTGTTGTTTTGAGACAGGGTCTCACTCTGTCACCCAGGCCGGAGTGCAACCTCCACTCCACTGCTCACTGTAGCCTCTGCCTCCCGGGTTCAAGCAATCCTCCTGCCTAAGCCTCCCGAGTAGCTGGGATTACAGTCACGTGCCACCATGCTCGGCCAATTTTTGTATTTCTTGGTAGAGACGGAGTTTCACCATTGGTCAGACTAGTCTCGAACTCCTGACCTCAGGTGATTCACCAGCCTCAGCCTCCCCAAAGTTCTGGAATTACAGGTGTGAGCCACTGTGCCCGGCCTAAAGTGTTGTTTTTTTTTTTAGGCTTGGAAATTGTGGTGAAAGAAGCTATGAATGAGATAAATGTGTTGTTCTTTCCACCCCTAAGAACAGTGTCACCACCACTCATCCTTGAAACCATCAGGTACAGGCAGGAGAAGACAACAAATTTGGAAAAAAAGAATGTGGAAATGGAGACACAGGCTTGACATCGTTTGTTTTTCACTTTCCAGCAGCAGGGAAATCTGTGAGTGACGTTCACGTCTAGTGTCCAGTGCCCTGCGTGGTCCCAATCACAAACCCCTAGCTTACAGGCATCGAGGCCATGAACTAGGGAGGTCGCCGTAATGACAGCCTGGCAGGAAGCCTATGTCCAAACAAGAGGAGCCCCCTCAGAGCAACCTCCACAGGCAGTGCTGCTGTCAAGGAAATGCCAGAGCCGGGTGGTGGTTAACATGGTAAAAGGAGACTTCATTCAGGACCATTGCAGTAGGGGAAACAGGTCCTCAATATAGAAGTGGGCTCAATTCGGAATACAGCATAAGCAACTGGGACACTACAGGCAAAGAGCAAGGTGAGGCTGGGTGGGTGGAAAATTACATCAGGAGTAAGGGGTCTTAGTTCAACCGACTCTGAGAATATAGAAATAAACTCAGTTTCTCCCATTATAGCCTCACAACACACTTCTGACACCAGCTGTGGGGAGGATTTTCCCCACACCTCGAGCGAACAATCAATTCTGCAGTGGACCTCCACTTGATCCTCCAACTGGGTATTCTCCAATTCGATTCTGACATTATCCACCTGGGATAGTGTCAGATCCTGCAGGGTAAGGGATCAGTCTCCATGACTGCCCCCCACCACTTTCAAAGCCAATTGGAAGCCCCAAGTTCTTTAACCTGTCCTTCAATGAACAGCTCTAAATTAAGCTATAAACTGAGGTTCCCATGGCTCCATCTTCAGGTTCCATTAATTTGCTGGAGCAGCTCACAGAACTCAGGGAAACATTATACTTACATTTATGGGTTTATGACTGTCAGGCCTCTGAGCCCAAACTAAGCCATCATAACCCCTGTGACCTGCACGTATACATCCAGATACATATACAACTAAACAACTAAAGTTCTGAAACAACTAAAGAACCACAGAGGAAGTGAAATAGCCAGTTCCTGCCTTAACTGATGACATTCCACTATTGTGATTTGTTCCTGCCCCACTCTAACTGATCAATTGACCTTGTGACATTCCTTCTCCTGGACAGTGAGTCTCAGGAGCTCCCCACCAAGCACCTTGTGACCCCTGCCCCTGCCTGCAAGAGAAAATCCCCTTTAACTGCAATTTTCCACTACCTACCCAAATCCTATAAAACTGCCCCACCCCTATCTCCCTTTGCTGACTCTCTTTTTGAACTTAGCCCACTTGCACCTAAGTGAAAATAAACAGCCTTGTTGCTCACACAAAGGCCTGCTTGGTGGTCTCTTCATACAGACACGTGTAACATTTGGTGCCGAAACCCGGGACGGGGGACTCCTTCAGGAGACCGGCCCCCTGTCCTCGCCCTCACTCTGTGAGGCGATCCACATATGACCTTGGGTCCTCAGACCAGCCCAAGGAACATCTCACCAATTTCAAATCAGCTAAGTGGTCTCTTCACTCTCTTCTCCAGCCTCTCTCGCTACCCTTCAATCTCCCTATCCTTCCAATTCCAGTTCTTTTTCCTCTCTAGTAAAGACAAAGGAGACACATTTTATCCATGAACTCAAAAACTCCAACATCAGTCACGGATTTGGGAAGACAGTCTTCCCTTGGTGTCTGATCTCCATGGGGATGCCTGCCTTGATCATTCACCCACATTCCATTGGTGTCTGATCTCCGTGGGGACGCCTGCCTTGATCATTCACCCACACTCACTTCGTGGCAGGTCAATTACGGGGACGCCTGCTTTGGCTGCTCACCCACATTACAGCCCGGGGCTGCTCATCCCCCACCCCCCCACCACCTCTCTATGTCTCTACCTTCCTCTTTAAACTTACTTCCTTCACTATGGGCAACCTTCCACCCTCCATTCCCCCTTCTTCTCCCTTAGCCTGTTTTCTTAAAAACCTAAAACCCCTTCGACTAACACCTGACCTAAAACCTAAATGTCCTGTTTTCTTCTGTAATATCACTTGGCCCCAATACAAACTCAAAAATAGTTCCAAGTGGCCAGAAAACAACACTTTCAATTTCTCCATCCTACGAGATCTAGATAATTTTTGTCGTAAAATGGGCAAGTGGTCTGAGGTGCCTGACGTCCAGGGATTCTTTACACATCGGTCCCTCTCTAGTCTCTGCTCCCAATGCAACTCGTCCCAAATCTTTCTTCTTTCTCTCTCTTGTCTGTTCCTTCAGTCTCCACTCCAAGCTCTGAGTCCTCTGAATCCTTTTCTATGGACCCATCTGACCTCTCCCCTCCTCCCGAGGCTGCTCCTCGCCAGGCCAAGCCAGGTCCCAATTCTTCCTCAGCCTCCGCTCCCCCACCCTGTAATCCTTCTATCACCTCCCCTCCTCACACCCAGTCTGGCTTACAGTTTTGTTCCACGACTAGCCCTCCCCCGCCGCCCAACAATTTCCTCTTAGAGAGATGGCTGGAGCTGAAGGCGTAGTCAAGGTTAATGCTCTATTTTCTTTATCCGACCTCTCCTAAATCATTTAGCGTTTAGGCTCTTTTTCATCAAATATAAAAACTCAGCACAGTTCATGGCCCATTTGGCAACAACCCTCAGATGTTTTACCGCCCTAGACCCAGAGGGGCCAGAAGGCTGTCTTATTCTCAATATGCATTTTATCACCCAATGTGCTCCTGATATTAGAAAAAGCTGCAAAAATTAGATTCCAGCCCTCAAACCCCATAACAGGACTTAATTAACCTCGCCTTCAAGGTGTACAATAATAAAGAGGCAGCCAAGCGGCAACATATTTCTGAGTTGCAATTACTTGTCGCTGCTGTGAGAGAAACCCCAGCCACATCTCCAGCACACAAGAACTTCAAAACGCCTAAACCACAGTGGCCAGGCGTTCCTCCAGGACCTCCTGCCCCAGGATCTTGCTTCAAGTGCCGGAAATCTGGCCACTGGACCAAGGAATGCCTGCAGCCGGGGATTCCTCCTAAGCCATGTCCCATCTGTGCGGGACCCCACTGGAAATCGGACTGTCCAATTCACCCGGCAGCCACTCCCAGAGCCCCTGGAACTCTGGCCCAAGGCTCTCTGACTGACTCCTTCCCAGATCTTCTCGGCTTAGTGGCTGAAGACTGACGCTGCCTGATCACCTTGCAAGCCTCCTGCACCATCACAGACACTTCGGGTAACTCTTACAGTGGAGGGTAAGCCCGTCCCCTTCTTAATTGATATGGAGGCTACCCACTCCACATTACCTTCTTCTCAAGGGCCTGTTTCCCTTGCCTCCATAACTGTTGTGGGTATTGACGGCCAGGCTTCTAAACCTCTTAAAACTCCCCAACTCTGGTGCCAACTTAGACAACATTCTTTTATGCACTCCTTTTTGTTATCCCCACCTGCCCAGCTCCCTTATTAGGTTGAGACATTTTAACTAAATTATCTGCTTCCCTGACTACTCCTAGGCTACAGCCACACCTCATTGTCGCCCTTTTCCCCAGTTCAAAGCCTCCTTCGCATCCTCCCCTTGTGTCTCCCTACCTTAATCCACAAGTATGGGATACCTCTACTCCCTCCTTGGTGACCAATCATGCACCCCCTTACCATCCCATTAAAACTTAATCACCCTTACCCCGCTCAATGCCAATATCCCATCCCACAGCACGCTTTAAAAGGATTAAAGCCTGTAATCACCCACCCGTTACAACATGGCCTCTTAAAGCCTACAAATTCTCCTTACAACTCCCCTATCCTACCAGTCCAGAAACCAGACAAGTCGTACAGGTCGTTTCAGGATCTTCACTTTATTAATCAAATCGTCCTTCCCATCCATCCTATAGTGCCAAACCTGTAACCCTCCTATCTTCAATACCCCCTTCCACAACTCAGTATTCTGTTATCGACCTCAAAGACACCTTCTTTACTATCCCCTTGCATTCCTCCTCCCAGCCTCTTTCCGCCTTTACTTAGACTGACCCTGACACCCACCAATCCCAACTCGCCTGGACTGTTCTGCCCCAAGGCTTCAGGGACAGCCCACACTACTTTGGCTAGGCCCTTTCTCATGATCTGCTTTCTTTTTGCCCGTCTCACTCCCACCTTATTCAATATTTTGATAATCCTCTTCTTTGCAGCCCCTCTTACCAATTTTCCCAGTAGGACACTATCCTGCTTCTTCTACATCTCTACTCAAAGGGGTACTGAGTATCCCCCTCCAAGGCACAAATTTCTTCCCCTAGCGTTACCTACCTTGGTATAATTCTCCATCAACATACATGTGCCATTCCTGCAGACTGTGTTCAGTTAATCTCCCAGTCCCCAATCCCCACCACCAAACAACAACTCCTTCCCTTCTTAGGCATTGTTTGGTATTTCCAACTCTGGATACCAGACTTTGCTATCCTAACCAAACCACTTTACAAGCTCACAAAGAGTAACTTAACTGATCCCACAGACCCTAAGTTTTTTCCCTATTCTTCCCTTCACTCTCTCAAAAAGGCCCTGGAGACAGCTCCCACACTAGCACTCCCCGACTTGTCCCATCCTTTTTCCTTACACACAGCTGAAATACAAGCCTGTGCTGCTGGAATCCTCACACAGGAGCCAGGCCCACGACCTGTTGCCTTTCTATCAAAACAACTTGACCTCACAGTTCTGGGCTGGCCCTCATGTCTGTGTGTGGTGGCAGCCACCACTTTAATACTTCTAGAGGCCTTCAAAATCACAGGCTATGCTCCACTTAGCCTTTACAGTTCTCACAACCTTCAAGCATTAATATCCTCCTCACACCTTTTATACTTATTGCCTGCCCCTCAACTCCTCCAGCTCTATTCACTCTTTGTTGAAACTCCAACAGTAACTATTACCCATGGGCCTGATTTCAACCTGGCTTCTCACTTAGCACCCAACACAAGTCCTGAACCACATGACTGTATTTCAAGGATAGAGCCCAAAAACTTGCCAACCAAGCAAATAATTACGCTGAACCCCCTTGGGCACTCTCTAATTGGATGTTATGGGTCCTCCCAATTCTTAGTCCTTTAATACCTGTTTTTCTTCTTCTCTTATTCAGACCTTGTGTCTTCTGTTTAGTTTCTCAATTCATACAAAACCACATCCAGGCCATCACCAATCATTCTAACAACAAATGCTCCTTCTAACAACCCCACGATATCACCCCAAAATCTTTCTTTAGTTTAATCTCTCCCACTCTAGGTTCCCACGCTGCCCCTAATCCTGCTTGAAGCAGCCCTGAGAAACATGGCCCATTATCTCTCCATGCCACCCCCAAACATTTTCGCTGCCCCAACACTTCACCACTATTTTGTTTTGTTTTTCTTATTAATATAAGAAGACAGGAATGTCAGGCCTCTGAGCTCAAGCTAAGCCATCATAACCCCTGTGACCTGCACATATACATCCAGATGGCCTGAAGCAACTAAAGAACCACAAAATGAGAAATAGCAAGTTCCTGCCTTAACAAATCACATTCCACCATCGTGATTTGTTCCTGCCCCACCCTAACTAATCAATTGACCTTGTGACATTCCTTCTCCTGGACAATGAGTCTCAGGAGCTCCCCACTGCGTACCTTGTGACCTCCGCTGCTGCCCACAAGAAAAAACCCCCTTTAACTGTAATTTTCTGCTACCTACCCAAATCCTATAAAACTGCCCCACCCCCGTCTCCCTTTGCTGACTCCTTTCTCAGACTCAGTCCGCCTGCACCTAGGTGATTAAAAAGCTTTATGGCTCACACAAAGCCTGTTTGGTGGTCTCTTCACACGGAGGCATGTAACATTTGGTGCTGAAACCCAGGACGCTGATAGAAGCAATGCATGGGGTAAGGGATGTGGGAGGGCACAGAGCTTCCATGCCCTCCCTGAATGTGCCAACCTCCGGGAACTTCCACGTGTTCAGTTATCCGGAAGCTCACCCAACTCTGTCCTTCTGGGGTTCTATGGAGGCATCATTACATAGGCATAATTGTTATATCACTGGCTACAGGGGATGGACTTAATCTTCAGTCCCTCCCCTCTCCCAGGAGGTTGAGGAGTGGGGCTGAAAGTCCTAATCCTCTAATCCTGCCTCTTTTCGGATGGGTGACCAGCCCCATCCTAAAGCTACCTAGGGACTGCCAGCCATTAGTCAACTCATTAGCACACAAAAAGACATTTACTTTTTGGGAATCCCAAGGAGTTTAGGAGTAGTATGCTAGAAAAGAGAGACAAAGACGAAATACTGTATCTATTTCACAATATCCCTCCCACCCCCAACCTAACAGGATTCTGGCTGAAAACAAGCCAGGGCAATCAGACATCACCTGGCAGGTAGCAGGGGATGAAGAATCCCATCAGATATTGAGAGTGACTGGATATGGAGGGTGGAGGGTTCTGGCTAAGCTGATTTAGCATCTTGTTAAAACTGGATTTTACAAGAAGGTGCACCGATGGGCCTAGGAGAAGTTTCAGGAGTCTAACATTTGGCCAAGCACAGAATCTTTGTCACTACCAACTGATATACATCTGCAACCCTGCTGGTAAAAATGTCAAAAGCACATTCTCTTTAATATCTTTACTAGTGGCAAATCTTTGTTCTGGGGTGGATTGGATGTTTTGAAACAGCCAAAAGTTATTTAGAACCAACCACTCTGAATTAAGAAAACTGAGCTGATTTCCCTCATGTGGATCACATGCTGACTCTGACAGCAATTTTAACAGAAGAAATCCAAAAAGGGTTCTAAGAAAGGCACTGGGCAGTGTCTTCCATGGTGATTAAATAGAGGGTGGATCACTTGAGGTTAGGAGTTCGAGATCGGCCTGGCCAACATGGTGAAGCTCTGTCTCTACTAAAAAAAGCCCACAAAAATTAGCCGGGTGTGGTGGCAAGTGCCTGTAATCCTAGCTACTCTGGAGGCTGAGGCTTGAGAATCACTTTAACCCAGGAGGCGGAGGTTGTAGTGAGCAGAGATTATGCCACTGCATTCCAGACTGGGCAACAGAGTGGGACTCTTTCTCAAAAAAAAAACAAAAAACAAAAAAACAAAAAAAGGCAAGTAGCTACATGTCATGATGTTTCAGTTTTATCTCAGTGGCACACTTTGCAGCATTTACAAAACCCAGGTAATTCTGATTTCTCAGCTCTAAACACCCTCAGATAAGTGCTATGCAGCTCTATGGAAGACTAACTAACTGCCTGGCTTTTTTTTTTTTTTTGAGACCAAGTTTCGCTCTTGTTGCCCAGGCTGCAGTGCAATGGCATGATCCTGGCTCACCGCAACCTCCATCTCCCGGGTTCAAGCAATTCTCCTGACTCAGCCTCCCAAGTAGCCGGGATTACAGGCATGTGACACCACGCCCGGCTAATTTTTGTATTTTTAGTAGAGATGGGGTTTCTCCACATTGTTCAGGCTGGTCTCAAACTCCGACCTCAGGTGATCCACCCGCCTCGGCCTTCTAAAGTGCTGAGATTACAGGAGTGAGCCACCGCGCCTGGCTCACTCCTGTAATCTTTTGAATTTGAAGATGTTGCTGTTGCTGACAGGGATTGTCATACAGGCCTGGCTTTGAAGACTCTGAGACACCAATATTCTCTTCAACTTGTGCCAAGGCTAGCTGTTCTTTAGCTCAAGGATAAAGCAGAGGTACCACCAAGCCTGGCACTTAACCCCGTAAGTCAGACACTTCATATTGCAAAAATTTCCGACTACTCCCAGGTCCACATGTCTGATACCAGAGACCAAAGCCAATCACCCAACGATCATTTCCCCCAAGGTTAATACTTATCAAATGTATAACAGTTCATATGTCTCACAGGATGGTTATACTATTCCAGCAAGAGCAATTTCCTATTCTTTCAGGTGACTATTTCTGCTTTACCTTCTTTTGAATATTTCAAGAACTCTAATTTCAAGGGAACTGGCTGGGTGCAGTGGCTCATGCTTGTAATCTCAGTGCTTTAGGAGTCTGAGGCAGGAGGATCACTTGAGGCACAGGAGTTCCAGACCTCGTCTCTACAAAAAATTTTTCAAAATCAAAAAATTAGCCAGGTGTGGTGGCATGCACCTGTAGTCCCAGCTACTCAGGAGGCTGAGCTGGGAGGTGGGAGGATTGCTTGAGCAAGGAAGTTGAGGCTGCAGTGAGCTATGATTGTGCTACTGCACTCCACGCTGGGCAACAGAGCCAGACCCTGACTCAAAAAGAAATTTTTTTTCAAGGAAACAGGCCAATTTCAAGCTGTATTAATCTGAAAATGAGGCCATTTAGAGAAAGGCAGTCATATGCAGAAAAAGGACAAGCACCCCTGCTGGGGGCAGATAGACCCCCTCTATAACTCCCATCAAGAAGAGATGTCTCACACTTTGCTACCTCTTCTTTTCCCTTGGCCAGAAGAAGCAGTCACCTGAGCAGGGAGCTCAAGGGAGGGAATTTGGATGTGAAAAGAAATCCTTTCCTCTGTGTGACTGGAAGCAGGCCTTCTCTCCTCCAAACAAATTCTGGATGGAATACAGAGAAATACAGAATATATATATATATGCATATTTTTTTTTTCCAAATTTCTTTTTTTTGAAATGGAGTCTCACTCTTGTTGCTCAGGCGGGAGTGCAATGGCGCGATCTCGGCTCACCGCAACCTCTGCCTCCCGAGTTCAAGCGATTCTCCTGCCTCAGCCACCTGAGTAGCTGGGATTACAGGTTCCAGCTAATTTTTTGTATTTTTAGTAGAGACGGTGTTTCACATTGTTGGCCAGGCTGGTGTCAAACTCCTGACCTCAGGTGATCCACCTGCCTCAGCCTCCCAAAGTGCTGGGATTACAGGCATGAGCCACTGCACCTGGCCTTTTTTCCAAATTTCTAGCTGGGCAAAATCTCTTTAAGCTTAAATTACACAGAGGAAAATACCAAGGAAAAGACAACATAAACATTTTTTAAATCTTTATTATTTATTTTAAGATATTCTATGTTTACAATGGGCAAGAAAAGAGGAGATAAAATACGTAGTTAAATGTATCATATTTTTTCATCTTTAAGTAGAACTTACTTTTCAGTTGTTGGAATGTCCATCAGAAATATAAGTATGCACCTGTATACTTTTGCATTATTATGTAGTAAATTAAAATTTACATGCAGTGAAACACACAGATGTATGTTGAATATACAAGATACATTTGGATTTGGGTAAGTGTATACACCCACATAACCACCACCCAGACAAAATATATTCTGTCATCCAGAAAGTTTCCCAGTATTCCCTTTCAGTTAATCTTTATCCCCCCAGAGGAAAACACTGTTCTGATTTCTATCTTGTAGATTAATTTTGCCTGTTCTTAAACTTCATATAAATGAAACCATACATAGATACTCTTTTGTGGCTGTCTTATATATATATATATTTTTAATTTTTTATTTTTTTTAAGAGACAGGGTCTCGCTCTGTCACCAGTGATCACAGCTCACTGTAACCTTGAACAACTGGGCTCAAGTGATCCTCCTACCTCTGCACCCGGACCACAGGCACATGCCACCACACTGGGTTAATTTTTTTCTTAATTATTATTATTTTGAAATGAGTCTCAGTCTTACTTTGTTGCCCAGGCTGGAGTGTGATGGTGCAATTCTGGCTCACTGCATCCTCTGCCTCCTAGGTTCAAGCGATTCTCTTGCCTTAGCCTCCTGAGTAGCTGGGATTACAGGCACCCACCACCACGCCCAGCTAATTTTTGTATTTTTTAGAAGAGACGGAGTTTCACCATGTCGGCCAGGCTGGTCTCGAACTCCCGACCTCAAGGGATCCACCCACCTCAGCCTCCCAAAGTGCTGGGATTACAGGTGTGAGCCACCATGCCCGGCCTACTTTTCCATTTTTAATTTTATGTTTAGAGCTTTTTTTGTGACTGCTCTGAGAAAACTTGTCCTATTCCAAAGTTATGAGAATATTCATCTAAATTTGTTCTAGAAGCTTTATAGTGTTAGCATTTAGATTTATGAAATAGGGGGGGCAAGGTTTATTTTTTCCCATACATTGATTCAATAGTTCCAGCACCATATTTCTTAATGAGACTTCCTCTCCCTATTGAATTATCTTGATATCTTTGTCAGAACTCAAGTGACCATCTATCTATGGACTCTCTTTTTTTTTTTTCTTTTTTGAGACGAAGTCTCGTTTTGTGGCCCAGGCTGCAGTGCAGTGGCACGATCTTGGCTCACTGCAACCTCCACCTCCCAGGTTCAAGCAATTCTCCTGCCTCAGCCTGCTTCAGCCTCCCGAGTAGCTGGGACTACAGGCGTGTGCCACCATGCCCGGCTAATTTTTTGTATTTTTAGTAGAGACAGGGTTTCACAATGTTGGCCAGGATGGTCTCGATCTCTTGACCTCGTGATTCCCCCAGCCCTGGCCTCCCAAAGTGCTGGGATTACAGGCCTGAGCCACTGCACTGGGCCTTGTAGAAATCTTAAAATCAGGTTCTGGCCAGGCAATGTTGAATAGGAGCAAGAATAGACATTCTTGCATTTTTCCCGATCTAAGAGGAAAGCATTCAGTATTTCGCCAGTAAGTATGATACACAGCCTTTATCAGAATAAGAAAATTATCTTATATTCCTGCATTTCTGAGAATTATTATGAATAAGTATTGAATTTTGTCAAATGCTTTTCTGACATCTACTGAGATGATCATATGGTTTTTCATTATTCTATTCATAGTTAATCATATTGATTGATTTCCAGTATGAAATCAACCTTGCACTCCTAGGATAAACTCCTTTTGGACTTGAGGTATTGTTCTTTTTCTGTGTTGCTGGATTCAAGTTGCTAATATTTTGCTAAAGATTGGTATGTCCATGTTCATGAGGAATATTGGTATGTAATTTTCTTTTCTTCTGGCATCTTTGTTCAATTTTGATTTCAAGACAGTTTTTTGCTGTTCTCATCAAACAAATTGGAAACTATTCTTTCCTCCTTCACTTTCTGAAAGAGTTTGTATAAGATTGGCATTATTAATTTGCCCTTAAATGTTTTAAATAATTTACTAGTGGAACCATCTGGGCCTGAAGTTTTATCTGTGGGAAGGTTTTAAATTAGGAAGTCAGTATCTGTAATAGGCAATACCTACTAAAAGGGACAATTTAGATTTTGTATACTCTTGTGTCAGTTTTGATGATTTGTATTTTTCAAGGAATTTTCTCATTTCATCTAGGTTACTGAATTTAATGGCATGCCATTATAATAATATTCATTTTTTATCTTTTTGATGTCTGTAAGATCTATGATGATATCCCCTCTTTCATGCTGATATTGATAATTGATATTTTCTCTTTTTCTTCATAATCGGCCTTATTGGAGTTTATCAATTTTATTAATCTTTTCAGAGAACTAACTTCTGGATTTGTTAATTCATTGTTTGTATTGCGTTAACTTCTGTTCTTTATTATTTCCTTTCTGCTACTTATTATGGGTTTAATTTGCTTTTCTTTTCTAGTTCTTAAAGTGAGATTTGGATCGTCATTTTAAAAATGTTCTTCTTTTATAACACCGTAAGCATTTAATGCTATAAATTTTACTCTAAGCACCACCTTAGCTGCAGCCCTTAAATTTGCTATGGTTGATTTTCACTCAATTTGAAATATTTTCTAATTTCCCTTGTGGTTTCCTTCTTGTTCCACAGATGCTGTTTAATTTTCATATATGTGGGGCTTTTCTAGTTATCCTAGTATTGATTTAATAAGAACCAATTGTTGTCATAAAACACACTCTGTAAGATTAAAACTTATTCCTGTAATCCCAGCACTTTGGGAGGCTGAGGTGGGCAGATCACCTGAGGTCAGGAGTTCAAGACCAGCCTGGCCAACATGGAAACCCCATCTCTACTAAAAATACAAAAATTACCTGGGCATGGTGGTGTGTACCTGTAGTCCAGGCTGCTTGGGAGGCTGAGGCAGGAGAATCACTTGAACCTGGGAGGTGGAGGTTGTAGTGAGCCAACATTGTGCCACTGCACTCCAGCCTGGGTAACAGAGGGAGACTCCATCTTACAAAAAAAAAAGTCCAGGCACAGTGGTTCATGCTTGTAATCCCAGCACTTTGGGAGGCTGGGGCAGGTGGAACACCCAAGGTCAGGAGTTTGAGACCAGCCTGGCCAACATGGTGAAACCCTGTCTCTACTAAAAATGCAAAAATTAGCTGGATGTGGTGGCATATGCCTGCAATCCCAGCTACTCAGGAGGCTGAGGCAGGAGAATTGCCTGAACCTGGGAGGTGGAGGTTGCAGTGAGCTGAGATCGTGCCACTGCACTCCAGCATGGGCAACAAGAGCAAAACTCCATCAAGAAAGAAAGAAAGACAGGAAGGAAGGAAGGAAGGAAGGTCGGTCAGGAGGGAAGTCAGGAAGGAAGGAAGAAAGAAAGGAAGAAGCCCCTCTAGAAAATGGAAATGGCAAGGAAGTAGATTTTTTTCCCTAGAGCCTCCAACATGAGCAAGGCCCTGGTTTGGCCCAGTGAAACTGACTACAGACTTCTGACCTCCAGAGCTGTAAGGGAATATATGTGTGTTGTTTTGAGCCACTCAGTTTATGGTCATTTGTTAAAGCAATCATAGGAGACTAACATATGTTTTGGCATCTGGAAGTGGGGTGTTGCTGCAACAAATACCTAAAAATGTGGAAGCAGGGTGCTGCTGTAAAAATACCTCAAAAAATGTACCTTAGTGCCAAGTATTTGGGAGGCTGAGGTGGGAGGCTCACTTGAGCTCAGGAGTTTGAGTCCAGCCTGGATAGCAAGACCCCTATCTCTTTAAAAAAAAAAAAAAATGGAAATAGTTTTGGAATAGGGTAATAGGGCTGGAAGAATTTTGAGAAGCATGATAGAAAAAGCCTAGATTGCTTTAAACAGACTGTTATTGGAAATATTGATTTGAAAGATTCCGCCAGTGAGGGCCAGGAGGAAGTGAGAAACACAGCAGAGAAAGCTTATATCACCTCAGAGAATATCTATATTGTCATAAACAGACTGTTAGTAAACATGTGAACATTAAAGGTGCTGCTGGTGAAGGTTCAGAAGGAAATGAGGAACACGTTATTGGAATTTGGAAAGAAGAGGGTCCTTGTTATGCAGCGGCAGAAACCTTAGCTGAATTGCGTCCTGAAGTTTTAGGAAAATAGAACTTGTAAGCAATGAACTTGGTATTTAGCTAAGATTTTCAAGCAAAGGTTTGAAAGCATAGGCTGGGTTCTTCTTGCGCCTTATAATAAACTTTGACAGGTAAGAGATAAAATGAGGGAAGAGGCAGGGCACGGTGGCTCACACCTGTAATCCCAGCACTTTGGGAGGTCGAGGCGGGCAGATCACGAGGTCAGGAGATCGAGACCATCCTAGCTAACACAGTGAAACCCTGTCTCTACTAAAAATACAAAAAATTGGCTGGGCGTGGTAGCGGGTGGGGCCTGTAGTCCCAGCTACTCAGGAGGCTGAGGCAGGAGAGCCACTTGAACTCAGGAGGCGGAGGTTGCAGTGAGCTGAGATCATACCACTGCATTCCAGCCTAGGCGACAGAGCAAGACTCTGTCTCAAAACAAACAAACAAACAAACAAACAAACAAACAAAAAGAGAGAAGAAATGTTAAGCAAAAAGGAAGCAAGCCTTGATGATCTGGGAAATTCTCAGACTCTCCAGATTGCAAAAGATGTTAAACTTCTAGAGATTCACTGTTAAGAAAGCGGGCTCTAGATTGAAGGCCAAAGGTGTGGCTAGACAACCTTTTCTAGTGCTGAAGAGATTACATATGTGATTCATGGAGTCCCTCAACCATTTTTAGCAAAAGCCATGAATAGAGATCGAATGATCTATGGAGGAGCCTTTTGTTTAATGGAGTAAATCTCTGTGACATACACAGGAGACCACCAAGGTTTCTGAGTGTATGATAACAGCAGCACTGCCAGCTTGGACTGAAAGGGATGGACAGAGAATGAAATGAAAGAAGACTGTCAGGGTCCCAAATTCTACAGGCAGGAAATGGCTGATAAAACTGGTCAGCTGCAAACATATGCTACCCTTCAAGAAAAAGAAAGATGACTTTGAGGTGGGGTGCCTTGGGCCCACAGGGTAGAGTCTCAAGCCCCAGAGAATTGTTCCAAGATCTTGAGACATAATGGAGTTTGCTCAGTTGGAATTCAAAATTGCTTGAGGCTAGTGATGACTTTTTTCCTTCCATTTTCTCCCTTTTGGAATGAGAATGTCTACAACTGTTATCCTGTGCCTGTCATGCAATTATGTATTAGAAGCAAACCATTTGTTTTCTAGTTTTACAATTCCACAGATGGAGAGAGATTTTGCCCAGGATGGACCATGCCCAAAGTCTCCTCCACACCTGATTTAGATTATATGGGCAATGAGATTTAGAACTTTTGAGCTGATGACACTTAGTTAAGATTTTGGGCTTGAGTTGATGCTGTTAATGGGTTGAGACTTTGGTGGATGTTGGGATAGGGTGAATGTTTTTTGCATGTGGGATGGATGTGCAAAAAGAAAGTATCTTGGGCCCCTTCAAGCTGGGAACCACTCAAGGCAAATCTGCCTCCCATTCTATTCAAAGTCATCCCTCTGCTCACAGAGATAGATGCATAGTCTGACTACCTCATATGGAGAAACTTATCAGAAACTCAAAAGAAGGAACCATTTGTATCTCACCTATCTGACCTGGAAGCTCTTTCCCCACTTTGAGTCTTCCTGCCTTTGCTTCAAGTTGTCCTGCCTTTCCAGACTGAACCAATGTACTTCTTACATATATTGACTGATGTCTCATGTCTCCCTAAAATGTATAAAACCAAGCTGTGCCCCGACCACCTTAGGCACATGCTGTCAGGACTTCCCGAGGCTGTGTCACGGGCGTGTCCTCAACCTTGGCAAAATAAACTTTCTGAATTAACTGAGACCTGTCTCAGATTTTCTGGGTTCACATTTTGCTGAATTCACATTTCTGGGTTCACTATGGGGGGATTCTGAGTAGAGATACCCCTGACCTTTGACGAAATCTCCTATCAGTGCTTGGTACCAGCATGAGCTAACTTTATGGCCCAAACCAATAAGACAATTTGCTGAGGTCTGAGAGCACCTCCTCCAGAGAATCCCTGAGCTCCCAAAATTTGATCAAGATCTAAAGTTTATTTTGTATTTTGTTGTACAGCTCCTCTAATTGTTTTGGAGTTTTACTTGCTTCCAAAACAAGGAAGGCAAGTTTTTCCTGCTTCCATGATGATGGAAGGCAGGTAACTCCTTTATGGAGTTTGAGCTTGCTTCCAACAGAGAACATAAGGTTTTTTTGTTTTGTTTTCCTGCTTCTAGGATGGTAGAGAGCAGTCTACAGCCTGAGACCCATCACTAGGTAAGAAACTGGTCTGGGATTCTGTCTTGCAAATTCTTTTTAAAAAATTAAAGTTAGCATTAACAACCAGCTGGTGTTAATTTCTGCATACGCTTAGAATTTCAGCCTCAGAAATCATAGCATTTGTGTGATCATTGTTAGATTTACTTCATGTTTTGTTGTTTCTGTCTTGGTCAAATCCGAAGGGGAACTCTAAATTATGGGGAACAAGACCTTTAAAGTGGGAGAAAAAATGGCCAGCAAAAAAAAAAAAAAAAAAAAAGAGGAAAGATTTTTGATTTTGACTACTAAATGGGCTTTATTTACATAACAAGGCCACCTTTTGCCAGCCAGACCAAACTGAAAGAGCAATGGTTGTACTTCTGAAATAGCAGCATTTTGTCCTAGCTGAAACACGGTAATAAGATTTAAAAAAATTTTTCTTAAGGAGCTCAGTGGTTAAAAGTCAGCTTAATTAGGCCAGTCGCAGTGGCTCACACCTGTAATCCCAGCACTTTGGAAGGCCGAGGCGGGTGGATCACCTGAGGTTGGGAGTTCAAGACCAGCCTTACCAATATGGAGGACTCTCGTCTCTACTAAAAATACAAAATCAGCCGGGCATGGTGATGCATGCCTGTAATCCCAGCTACTCGGGAGGCTGAGGCAGGAGAATCACTTGAACCCAGGAGGTGGAGGTTGCGGTTAGCCGAGATCGCGGCATTGCACTCCAGCCTGGGCAACAATAGTGAAACTCTGTCTCAAAAAAAAAAAAAAAAAAAAAGTCAGCTTAATTAAAAGGCTAACATCCAAGATGTATGTGTGCATGTGTGCATGTTTGTATTTGAAAGGCCTTCATGTTTTTGGTTTCAACATTTGTTTTTCTATTCTAAGACCTTGTCTTTTCTTGGAGTGCAAGTTTTTTTTTTCCTTTTCTTCTCAGTTGACTGAATTCTGTTTTCACCTGATTTTTTGCCTAAAATAGCTATTGCAACAGAGGCTAGTCTTGGGTTTTTAAGGAAGAGTGTAGTTTAATTTTATGTTTAATTTGGCTCAGAAAAATTAAAAGCATCTCCCTCTAGCACCACCAGACTTTTTCTCTCTGTACCTTATGATGTACATTTTGCTCTTTGATTTTCACCTGAGCTGTTTCCTTTAATGTGCAAATTTAAGGCTATTTAGCTGACAACTGCCTAGGGTTGTAAAATAGGTTATCAAGGATCTGAAAGTCTAAAATGGGGGGGAAAAAAGGGGGGGGGGCTGTTTATAAATCTACAAAATGTACTTCCATCAGCATGTCTAATATGTTTATGTATTGTATTTATGTGTTGTGTACACGTTTCACTACTAAAAATACATAAGAGAGCTCTAATTAATTGGCTAAAAGAAAAATAAAAGCACTTAAATTAGATACTAAAAAAGAAAAGACTAGTCAAATGCTTTTTCAAGTTTATGTAACTTAAGTAAAATCTTTAATAAGCTAGCTTTAAAATTATTGGTAAAGTAACATTAGAAATTTCTTAAGAATTGCCACCAAACATTTTTCGTTTGCATTTATTAATCAGGCAATTTCATACTTATTTCTGCCAAATACTATAAAGGTGTTAAAATTTGGCATAGGGGTTACAAAACTATAAACCCAGCCCAAAATGAATGATCTTTAATTGTGTAGTTTTTAATAAATAAGACATTGATATTGGTTTAATGAAAATAGCTGCATCTTAAATTTAGTAAGATTACCATAACTTCTAATCTTGTGGCTTTTAGGTAATCTAGTACACAGGGAGTAAGGAGGTTTGTTTTGGGAAAAGGCTGTTATTGTCTTTGTTTCAAAACTAAACTATAAACCAAGTTCCTCCCAAAGTCCAGGAATGAACAGGCACAGCTTGGAGATGAGAAGCAAGATGGAGTCAGTTAGGTCATATCTTTTTCACTGCTTCAGTTATATTTTTGCAGTGGTGGTTTCATGACTATCACAGTTTTCATAAATAATCTAGGTAAACAATTACAGTAAAATAATTAAGTCAATGTAATGGAATAAATACTTGTAGGCAAACGTCATAATTTAGAATATAAAGTTATATATTATAGATATTTCATTATTTGGGTATTTTCTTTTTTTTTTTTTTTGAGATGGAGTTCTCGCTCTGTCGCCCAGGCTGGACAGAGTGCAGTGGCGCGATCTCGGCTCACTGCAAGCTCCGCCTCCTGGGTTCACGCCATTCTTCCGCCTCAGACTCCCATGTAGCTGGGACTACAGGTGCCCGCCACCACGCCTGGCTAATTTTTTGATTTTTAGTAGAGACAGGGTTTCACCGTGTTAGCCCGGATGGTCTCAATCTCCTGACCTCATGATCCACCCGCCTCGGCCTCCCAAAGTGCTGGAATTACAGGGGTGAGCCACCACGCCCGGCCTATTTGGGTATTTTCTAATAAACAGATACTGTAGGAAAACCAAGTGTGTCCTTTAAAAAAAAAGAGGTGAATAAGTTTTGTCTAATTCAGTTTATTTAAAGGTTATGTATAAAACAAGGTAAAAGGAACCAGGAAATAAAAAAAGATGTAAAGAAAGTTATAAAAATAAAGAGGTATTTTTTGCGGTTAGAAACCTTAAAGAGAAACAATTTTATATGAGAAAGAATCTTGTATGGTAAATTTAGTCCTAAAATAAAATGACTGGTTGTTTATGAAGGAGGGATATTCAGGACAAATCAGGAAGTGTAAGTGTCAGAGGCATGTGAACCAGAGCAACTCCATCTTGAATAAGAGCTGGATAAAATGAGGCTGAAACCTACTGGGCTGCATTCCCAGATGGTTAAGGCATTCTAAGTCACAGGATGAGATAGGAGGTCAGCACAAGATACAGGACATAAAGACCTTGCTGATAAAACAGGTTGCAGTAAAGAAGCCGGCCAAAACCCACCAAAAACAAGATGGCCATGCTATCTTGCTACACTCTGACCAGTGCCATGACAGTTTACAAATGCCATGGCAACGTCAGGAAGTTACCCTATATGGTCTAAAAATGGGAGGCATGAATAATCCACCCTTGTTTAGCATATCATCAAGAAATAACCATAAGAATGGGCAACCAGCACCCCTTGGGCCTGCTAAGTCTACGGAGTAGCCATTCTTTTGTTCCTTTACTTTCTTAATAAACTTGCTTTCACTTTACTCTATGGATTCGCCCTGAATTCTTTCTTGCACGAGATCCAAGTACCTTCTCTTGAGGTCTGGATTAGGACTCCTTTCCTGTAGTAACACAAGTATGTCATGAACAGTCAGTGTAAATCACGAGATGATTTAAAAAAAAAAAAAAGTTAAAAAAAAAAAAAAAAGTTAATATGGATCAAGTTGTCATATTACTATCAAGTTTTGGTTTGCTTAGAAAAAAACTGAGAAAAAAAATTTTTTTAATTAAGGTTATTATATCCATGTACCTCCTTGTATGTGCTTTTAAAGTCCTTGTGACATTGAGTAACAGGGATTCGACTCCTGGGTCTAAAAAGGACACCAAGTCCTGCTAAATATTAAACACTGACAGCCAATTAAAGCCTCATCTTCAGGCCCTGTAGAAGATGCCAATCAAAATAAACTGCATTTTTGAGACACAGGGCAAGAAATCAAAGCTATTCAACTCCTCAAGGCCTAGGGACTATCGTGGAAGAGGTGGGCACATATGATTGTGAGGGCTGATTTTGAAAGGTAAAATAAGTTCAGGTTTTCTATAAATTAATCATTAATGTTAAAGGCACACAGATGCAAGACCAGCATATGGTCCCCTGTGTCAAGATTAACAAGAGTTTCTTTTTCTTTTCTTTTTTTTTTTTGAGATGTAGTCTTGCTTTGTCACCCAGGCTGGATGGAGTGCAATCGCCTCATCTCAGCTCACTGCAACCTCTGCCTCCTGGGTTCAAGCGGTTCTCCTGCCTCAGCCTCCTGAGTAGCTGGGATTACAGGCACACGGCCACCACACCCGGTTAATTTTTATATTTTTAGTAGAGATGGGGTTTCACCATGTTGGCCAGGCTGGTCTCGAACTCCTGACCTCAGGTGATCCGCCTGCCTTGGCCTCCCAAAGTGCTGGGATTACAGGCATGAGCCACAGCGCCTGCCCTAACAAGGTTTTCTTGAAGCATTAACCAACTCCTTAATAAAGGTTGTAAAGGTTATAAAAGGCTTATGGAAGCTATATCACATGGTCAAGATTAAAATTTTATAGATTACTTATAAAATTTTGAAAAACAAATTTAATTGGCTTCATGCTGTTTTTATTAGGGCTTATGATTTGGAAAATTAAGTCTCCTCTCTCAAAGAATAAAGGTTTTTGCTTTTTTTTGAAATTCTTGAGTTATCACTTTGGTTAAATAAATGACTTGTGATCCTATTTTGTGATATCAAATGTTTAAAACCTTTGATATTTGATAAATTTTCCAAAATCAAATTATAAATTATATCTTTTTCTGACCTAATTAATCTTTTAAGATATTAGGCTCCCTAAAGTCCAGAAAATAAAAGTCCAAAATTTGGCTTATTTGGTACAAAAATTATACAAGAAGCATTATCAAATATGAAATTGTTTGGGTTTTCTTTGGGCTATATTTGTATACATATGTTATTGGTACATGTTCTAAAATTATGGGAAACACCTGTAATTCTGATATAACAGTATACATTATCAGTAATAATCATAATTGTTATGTTAAAATTATTGTGTGCCACGGAGGTAACAAATTTCCTCATCAATCGTGTCTTTGATTGTGGCTACCCTAAAACTTTTATCATCCATGGACGATTGTTGTCCTGTTTTGGTCCTCTTTAGAAGGTAGTTTTATAATCAGCTATACAATTCTAACAAGTGCTCTTGAATGCAAGTTTCTGATAACTTTGGAGATTGTGACATCAGAATAGAGGAAAAACTTTCAGGACTCATGGAGAGCTACAATGTTTATGAGTATCAAGCAGAACAGGAATTAACTGCATGGTCTGAACTAATCTTTTTGACTTTTTGCTTAAAATGTTTGCTGATCCTAAAATCACAAGCATTCCTATACACCAATAACAGATAAACAGAGAGCCAAATCATGAGTGAACTCCCATTCACAATTGCTACAAAGAGAATAAAATACCTAGGAATCCAACTTACAAGGGATGTGAAGGACCACTTCAAGGAGAATTACAAACCACTGCTCAACAAAATAAAAGAGGACACAAACAAATGGAAAGACATTCCATGCTTATGGATAGGAAGAATCAATATCCTGAAAATGGCCATACTGCCCAAGGTAATTTATAGATTCAATGCCATCCCCATCAAGCTACCAATGACTTTCTTCACAGAATTGGAAAAAACTACTTTAAAGTTCATATGGAACCAAAAAAGAGGCTGCGTTGCCAAGACAATTCTAAGCAAAAAGAACAAAGCTGGAGGCAAAAGAACAAAGCTGGAGGCATCATGCTACCTAACTTCAAACTATACTACAAGGCTACAGTAACCAAAACAGCATGGTACTGGTACCAAAACAGAGATATAGACCAATGGAACAGAACAGAGCCCTCAGAAATAACATCACACATCCACAACCATCTGATCTTTGACAAATCTGACAAAAACAAGAAATGAGGAAAGGGTTCCCTATTTAATAAATGGTGCTGGGAAAACTGGCTAGCCATATGTGGAAAGCTGAAACTGGATCGCTTCCTCACACCTTATACAAAAATTAATTCAAGATGGATTAAAGACTTAAATGTTAAACTTAAAACCATAAAAACTCTAAAAGAAAACCTAGGCAATACCATTCAGGACATAGGCATGGGTAAGGACTTCATGATTAAAACACCAAGAGCAATGGCAACAAAAGCCAAAATAGACAAATGGGATCTAATTAAATGAAAGAGCTTCTGCACGGCAAAAGAAACTACCATCAGAGTGAACAGGCAACCTACAGAATGAGGGAAAATTTTTGCAATCTGCCCATCTGACAAAGGGCTAATATCCAGAATCTACAAAGAACTTAAACAAATTTATAAGAAAAAAACAAACAACCCCAGCAAAAAGTGGGCAAAGGATATGAACAGACACTTCTCAAAAGAAGACATTTATGTAGTCAACAGACACATGAAAAAATGCTCATCATCACTGGTCATCAGAGAAATGCAAATCAAAACCACAATGAAAAATCATCTCATGCCAGTTAGAATGGCGATCATTAAAAAGTCAGGAAATGACAGATGCTGGAGAGGACGTGGAGAAATAGGAATGCTTTTACACTGTTGGTGAGAGTGCAAATTAGTTCAACCATTGTGGAAGACAGTGGGGCGATTCCTCAAGGATCTAGAACTAGAAATACCATTTGACCCAGTGATCCCATTACTGGGTATATACCCAAAGGATTATAAATCATGCTACAGTAAAAACACATGCACATGTATGTTTATTGCGGCACTATTCACAATAGCTAAGACTTGGAACCAACCCAAATGTCCATCAATGATAGACTGGATTAAGAAAATGTGGCACATATACACCAGGGAATACTATGCAGCCATAAAAAAGGATGAGTTCATGTCCTCTGAATGGACATGGATGGAGCTGGAAACCATCATTCTCAGCAAACTGTCACAAGGACAGAAAACCAAATACTGCTTGTTCTCACTCATAGGTAGGAATTGAACAACGAGAACATTTGGACACAGGGTGGGGAACATCACACACTGGGGCCTGTTGGGGGTTGGGGGGCTGGGGGAGGGATAACATTAGGAGAAATACCTAATGTAAATGACGAGTTGATAGGTGCAGCAAACCAACATGGCACATGTATACCTATGTGACAAACCTGCATGTTGTGCACATGCACCCTAGAAAGTATTTTTAAAAAAAGTTTGCTGATCCTTTGTTTTTTTCTGAGTCTAAAACTTTTCTTTTGAGCTATTGACAGCTTTTAACAATTTAGTATATTCTCATGAACAAAATTTGGAGCATATTTGTTTCTCTCTACTTGATATCTACAGAATTTGGAAACTGTGAGTATTCATAACTTATGGCAATACAGTTATTTGCACAAGTGCAATAAAAATCTGTTTTCATTTGTAACAGGACACAATTGGAGAAACTGGTTATTTTACCAAGGCTTTGACTGGAATAGTGTACTTTCCTTTAAGGAATCAACTTGGCTCCTGGAGGAAATAAAGCCCGTGGCAAAACTGGCCTCCTATTTTGTGTACGCAGTGCCTGTAAAAGGTTTCTGACCTGTGGTAAGTAAAGAATGTCAACTTCTAACAAGTCCAGAAGCCCCAGGTTTATCTGGAACCTCAACAGGAGAGGAAATTCACCCAACTCATAGATATTTGATGCACAAATCCACGACTGGGCTTGGCTTTAAAAAAGTCTTATCTGAGATTCCTTCTGTGGAACAAAGTTCCATCAAAGCCAATTAAAAAACTATTAAAAATAATTATTCTTGCTGCACTGTATACAAATAATTAGGCCAAGTATAATAAGGCAAACCAGTCCTACCATCATTTGTCTTCAGCAAGGGAAACTGGAGAGAGAAAACTTATGTTTCAAAAAGCATAGTACACCTGTTGTTAGATTCTAGTCCTGCCTAATGTTTTTCAATTTTTATTATTTCTACAGTTTGAGTTGAATTCTAAAATTTTTCTTGGCTACAAGTGTTCAAAATAATGTTTTCAATTATTTTTTCTTTTTTTCCTTCTTTTTTTCCCATTTTTCCTAATTGGGAATCACTGAAAACTAAGCTGTTCTTTCTTAAAGCCCTGCGAACTGAAACTAGATAACTTAAACTTCAGAAGAAAATAACAGCAACCTATTTACATACATAAGACAGTTTCATACCTGCCTACTGATGTATAGACTTCAGAGGAATGTGGCCTGTATCAATTTTCCAGGATTGTTCTTTTGTTTGTTGTTGTTTTTCTCCCTTCCTCCTCCTATTTTCTCTTCAGAGGACACTAGACTTCACAATCTGCTAAAAATGAGCTTTCAGCACCTGCTCGTCTAGGAATAAACCATCCCAGCCATGAGAGATCAGATGAAACCTGAGACCAGAGACTCATTTTCTTGCAAAATGCTTTCTCGAAAAGATTTTAGAAAAGTTGGGAAATGTGAAAGGAAAGTATCTTGGGCCCCTTCAAGCTGGGAACCACTCAGGGCAAATCTGCCTCCCATTCTCTTCAAAGTCATCCCTCTGCTCACAGAGACAGATGCATATTCTGATTACCTGCTTTGGAAAGACTTATCAAAAACTCAAAAGAATGCAACCACTTGTGTTTCACCCTATGTGTGACCTGGAAGCTCCTTCCCCACTTTGAGTCTTCCTGCCTTTGCTTCAAGTTGTCCTGCCTTTCCAGACCAACCAATGTACTTCTTACGTATATTGATTGACGCCTCATGTCTCCCTAAAATATATAAATACTGGAACAATCTCCGCTTTGTATAAATCTGGTTTAATTTGATCCTTTGTGTTAGCTCAGAAAATATTTAAGTAAATACCGAAATGGGGTGAACATCTTTATCATAAAAAGTTAAATTACTAAGAAAAGCATCAAGAAACCAAAATATACACAGGTGAGGGCCATGATGGGTCTTTCACAAAGGAGAATATGAAACTGGTACACAAACATAGAAAAATTCATACTTCCTAGTATTCAATGGAAATTAAAACACTGAGGTTTTTATGAATCTTTCAAATGAGCAGTTTTATAAAAAACTGAAACATTTAATAATGGCCAGGATAGAGACACTGTCATACCCTCCTGTAGGGGAGTAAACCTTAATTCAAGTCTTTTGAAAAGCAGTTTGAGAATATACTTCAAAAGCCCCATGCGACATAAGAAAAAATATATTGATCTCTGCCCCCAATTCCTGACACATATCTAAAACTCTTAGAATTTCCCGGGTGATAGAAGGATCTTTTGTTGTAATGAGGTGACTCTTGGTGGGCTCCTGGGTGGGCACCTGGCACCAGAAAGACCAAGACATGGTTAGGAGCTTGGAACTTTCAGCCCTATCCCCCCATCCTCAAGGGAGGAGAGTGAGGCTGGAGACTGAATGCACAATGGATCATGCCTATGAACTGAAGCCTACACCAAAATCCCTAATCTGCAGAGTTCTGAGAGCTTCCAGGATGCTCAACACATCCACGTGCCAGGAGGGCGGTGTACCCCAACTCCATGGAGACAGAAGCTCCTGTGCTCAGGACCCTTCCCACCTCACCCTAGGTACCTCTTCATCTGGCGGTACATCTGAATCCTTTCTACAAAACCAGGAGACATAAGTAATGCTCCCCTGACTTTTGTGAGCTGTTACAGCAAACTCTCAAACCTCAGGAGGAGGCTGTGGGAACCCCCAATTTGTAGTCAAGTTGGTCAGAAGTATCAGAGGCCTGTGTCTTATGCTTGGCTCTGAAGTATGGGCAGTCTGTGGGGCCTGTGAGGTCTGCACTAACTCCAGGTAGGTAGTGTCAAAATTGAACTGAATGTCAGGACACACAACTGGTGTACAGAGAGTTGAAGAAATAATTAAGAGTGGGGAAAATCCCCATACAGTTGGTGTCAGAAGTGTTTTGAGTAGAAAAACGGTGTTTTTCCAGACCCCAATAATTTTACTTTGGCAGATTTAGAAAGAAATCTAAATACGGAAAAAGAAATCTATGGCCTAAAATTTTTTTAACTGGAAATTATCTTTAATAAGCACAACAGTGAGTATATGGTTATAGTGTGGTGTATCTATTCTTTGGAATACTTTTTCACTATTTCTTTTTTTTTTTGAGACGGAGTCTCACTGTGTCACCCAGGCTGGAGTGCAATGGTGTGATCTTGGCTCACTGCAACCTCTGCCTCCTGGGTTCAAGCAATTCTCCTGCCTCAGCCTCTCGAGTAGCTGGGACTACAGGCACGTGCCACCACGCCCAGCTAATTTTTTGTATTTTTAGTAGAGACGGGGTTCCACCGTGTTAGCCAGCATGGTCTCAATCTCCTTGACCTCATGGTCTGCCTGCCTCAGCCTCCCAAACTGCTGGGATTACAGGCGCGAGCCACTGTGCCCAGCCCTCTTACATTATTTCAAATAATGTTTATGAAGACTACACAATAATACATGCATAAAATGCAATGTCAAGGGGGAAAGGCAGGCTACAAAATGCTCTACATACTGTATTTTTGATAAAGGTTGGAAGGAAATGCACCAAAATATTATCATTGGTCATCTTTGGAAGATGAAACTATTATTTTCTTCTTTATACTGCTTAGGATATCTAAGTTTTTGTTGTTGTTGTTGCTTTTTTTTTGAGACGCAGTCTCACTCTGTTGCCCAGGCTGGAGCGCAGTGGCACGATCTCGGCTCACTACGACCTCTGCCTCCTGGGTTCAAGCAGTTCTCCTGCCTTAGCCTCCTGAATAGCCGGGATTACTGGCATGCACCACCATGCCCGGCTAATTTTTGTATTTTTAGTAGAGACAGGGTTTCACCATGTTGGTCAGGTTGGTCTCTAATTCCTGACCTCATGATCCGCCCACCTGGCCTCCCAAAATGCTGGGATAACAGGTGTGAGCCACCGCATCCAACTCTTTTTTTTTTTTTTTCTTTCTGAGACAGAGTCTCGCTCTGTCGCCCAGGCTGGAGTGCAGAGGTGTGATCCTGGCTCACTGCAATCTCTGCCTCCCAGGGTCAAGTGATTCTCCTGCCTCAGCCTCCCGAGTAGCTGGGACTACAGGCATGTGCCACCACCCCAGGCTAATTTTGTATTTTTAGTAGAGACGAGGTTTCACCATGTTGGTCAGGCTGGTCTCAAACTCCCGACCTTGTGATCCGCTCACCTTGGCCTCCCAAAGTGCTGGGTTATAGGTGTGAGCCACTGCACCTGGCCTAGAATATCTAAGTTTTCTTTAATGAATGTGTATCGCTTTACCATAGAAACAAAATCTGTAAAGCCAGAAAAAATCATGAATGCTAATTAGCATAATACAATATTATCTTATAATTTAGATGTGGAAGCAAACAAAATGTAATGAAACTAAAAGTATTATCCAGATGTATGCAATACTTCTTTTCTCTCCACTGTCAACAAAGTAATTTCTGGCTAAGTGGGAATAACCATCTGAGAGCTACTACTTCCCTTCATAAATCAACATGTGTATAGTAGCACACAGAACCCAAGAAAATGCAGAGAAAGCCAAGGAATTTTTAAAAGAAAAACATTTGCCAAATTGTCTACAAAGTACATGTTGTGAATTTCATAAATCTCGTTAGAATACGACAATAAAGTGGGTGTGCACATCTTTGCAACGGTTTACAGAAACAGACAACAAAATGCTAAGCCCATGCACTACATATCGTAGAAATATGGAATGAAGGTGGAGACGTCCTTAGATAAAATGGCATAAATAAGCAGTTCTCAAAGTGTGGTCTGCAGACCCCCCGGGTCTGTGTGGGCAAAATGGTTTTCATAATAATATTAAGACTTTGTTATTACTCATTTTCACTATGTCGATACGTGCACTGATGGAACAAAATCAGTGTTGGGTAAAACTGCTAATGCCTTAGCATGAACAAACTCTGTGACGCCAAACAGGAGTAGTCGATGCTGCATTCTTCACTGCTATGAAATCGGTGATTTTTTAAAATGGCAGTCTCCGTTGAGAATGTACTTAATAAAGTAGTAAAAATTATTAATTCCATCTAATCTCTGCCCTTGATCCTGTACTGTTTTTAATATTGTGTGTGATGCCACGGGACATAGGCATAAAGCATTTCTGCTACAATTTGAAGTATCTTGGTTGTCTCCAAGAAAAGCACTTACATCATTTTGTGAGTCGTAACCTGTACTGTTTTTTGCATAGAGCACCATCTTGAAAATATGACGGACAACCTGAAGTGATTCAGACTTGTGTGTTTGGCAGACATTTTCTGAAAAATGAATAAAATGAGCCTGTCACTTCAAGGGAAACAACTGATGCTATTTGTTGCCAATGATAAAATTTGAGCTTTCAAATGAAAACGAGAATTCTGGAAAACTTGTATCTGCCATTATGAGTTTAATAGCTTCTCTATATCTTTGGATAAGATTGACATTAATGAATGTGATATTTTTTATCTTGTGTAATGAAATGTGTCAACAGTTGGAAGATCTGCATAACTTAGTGAATCAGTGTTTTCCAAATGACCAGTACATCATGTTACAAAATAATGCATAAGTAAAAGATCCATTCAAATTGCAAGACAGGCCAATGGGTATTAATGTAACAGATATGAAAAGTTTGTTGATATGATTTCACGTTCTACATTGCAACTAAACTTTAAGAAATTACAACTGTTAAATTTGGTGTTATATCAAAGAATAATCCACAATGATCTGAAAAGGCTATTAAAATACTCCTACGGTTTTCAACTATAAATGTATATAAGGCCAAATTTTCTTCATATACTTCAACCAAAGCATCATATCACAACAGATTGAATGCAGAAGCAGGTGCAAGAATCCAACGGTCTTTGGTTTAGCCAGACACTAAAGAGATTTGTAAAATTGTTGGATTAATTTTTCCTTTTTTTTTTTGAGACAGCATCTCTGTCCGTCACCCAGGCTGGAGTGCAATGGCGTGATCTCAGCTCACTGTAACCACTGACTCCTGGGTTCAAGTGATTCTCCTGCCTCAGCCTCCTAAGTAGCTGGGATTGCAGGTATGCGCCACCACACCCAGCTAATTTTTGTATTTTTAGTAGAGACGAGGTTTCACCATGTTGGCCAGGCTGGTCTTGAACTTCTGACCACAAGCAATCCACCCAACTTGGTCTCCCAAAGTGCTGGGATTACAAGTGTGAGCCATTGCACCTGGCCTTGTATTAGTTTTTCTATTGCTACCATTAAAAATTACCACAAACCACAGTGGCTTAACAACACAAACGTATTCTCGCACAGCTCTGAAGGTCAGCAGTGTGACATGGGTTCTCACTGAGCTAACACCAAGGTATCCCAGAGCTGTGTTCCCTTTTGGAGGCTCTAATGAAGAATCTGTTTCCTTACCTTTTCTAGCTTCTGGAGGTCCTGTTCATTCCTTAGCTCTTGACTCCATCCTCAATCTTCAAGGCCAGCAATAGTGCATCTCCCTCTGAGCCTTCTTCACTGTCATGTCTCCCTCTCACCAGTTGGAAAAGGTTTTCCATTTTTCAGGAGCTGATGATTATATTGGGTCCACCTGGATAATGAAAGCTAATCTCCCATATCAAAATCGTTAACCCTAATCATCTGTAATGTCCCTTTTGCCACATAAAGTAACATGTTTATAGGTTCAGAGTATTAAGGTGTGGACAGAATTGAGGGCCATAACTGCTCACCATGAATGTGAAACAGTACCATTCTTTCCTCTAAATTTGTTTGCAAAATATATTTTTCATTAGAATGTCATATGTTAACACATAATGGGTTTGTCATTCTAAGTGAGTGAATATTTTAAAAAAATTTCTCAGTTTCGCTTTCTAACATGGTATCTTGGTCCACTTAATGTTGCTATAACAGAATACCTGAGGCTGGGTAATTTATAAAGAAAAGAGGTTTTTTTGGCTTATGATTCTGGAGCTGGAAGTTCAAGAAGCATGGCGCTCACATCTGCCTGGCCTCTGGTGAGGGCTTCCTGCTGCATCATAACACGGTGGAGAAGCAGAAGGAGAAGCAGGCATATACAAAAAAGGGACCAAAAACAAGGAGCAGCCTCGCGTTATAACAACCCACTATCATGGTAACTAGTCCAGTTCTGCAAGAACTAGCCCAGTCTCACAAGAAGTCCATCTTAACGAGCTAATCACCTCTGATACGCCCCACCTCCCAGCACCGCTACACTGGCAATTCAAGGTGAGTTTTCACAGGGACAAACCACATCCAAACCATGGCATATGATTAAGTATTGATAAATATAAACCACATAAACAAAAGCTTTTGGAATTCTGAATTAGTTTTAACAGAGTAAAGAGGTTATGAAGCCAGGAAGGTTGAGGATTGCTGGCTTAAATTTTTGAAATGGTAAGAGCGGACCCACCCTAAGAGTGTCTCAAAATCACATAAACATCCTCCATAGAAAGATGAAATCATCCCATAATACAGAGAAAATGCTGGAAAAATGTGGTGGTAAGTGTCATTAGGTGAGTTTACCAGAATCTTTCAGATGATTGGTGCCAACTCCCAGACATACTGGCAAAAGCTCTGGCAAAGAAAGAGCTGCTTTAAGGTGTCCTTTAAACATCCCTTCTGTCCCCAGTGTCACACATGACTGGCAAACCCTGGGGATGTGTCCCTAGTGCCTATCCTATGGCTGGGTTTCATGCATGTCAGACTGACCCTGCCCTGGAACCCTACTGGTGAGACTACTGTTGACATGGAATGTGGTTCTGCATGGCTCAAAAAGAAACTACTTCAGGCTCACTCCATGGCAATCTTATGTCAGATATTGCTAGCACTTATCTACTCTTCTTTTTTTAGAGACAGAGGTCTCACTATGTTGCCCAGGCTGGACTCAAACTCCTAAGCTCAAGTGATCTTCCCACCTCAGACTCCCAAGTAGCTGGGACTTACAGACATGAGTCACCACACTTGGCTTCATCTACTCTTCTATTTTTTTTTTCATGGGAAGCAAGGCTTCCAAATTTGTGAACAATAATATAGTCTATCATTTCAATGTCAAACAAAACCAAACAAAGCTCCTACCTCAAATGAGGAGAGAAGTAGAAGAAGGAAGATAACTAACATTTGTTGAGTGCCTGCCATACTCCTGTCATTTTGACTGGTTTCTCTTTAATTCTCTCTATAAACCTCTGAGAGATATCATTCTATCCTCTCACAGGTGGGAAAACTGAGGCCCAGCAAGGTTAAGAAATCACCCTGGGTCATGCAACAAATAAGTAGAAGAGACAGATTTCAGACCTGGGTCCATCTGGTTCTAACATTCACACGGGTTCTGTTCCCCTACACTGTTTGCTAAGCAGTGTTGGACCCCTACAGTGTGTTAAAAGAAAACAGCATGCTCTGAACACCAAAACCCGAAGCAGAGGCCATCCCTCCTGAACTGAGGCCAGGCCCAGGAAGAAGCTTACTCATCCTTCACAAATCAGCATGTGAAAAGCAGCTGACGACCTCAAAGGAAAACTGCAAAGGGAATGAATTCATCAAATATCCCTCAGCCACAGCCCAGTGCATGCACTGCCATGGGACCTTCAAAGTGAAGCAGAGAGGGCCAGCCACTGCATTGGGCCAGAGGGACTTGAGTTCCACATCTGGTTCTGCTACTCATTATCCAAGCACAATTGGGAAACAATTTTGTCTTTGTAAACCTCCATTTTCCCATGTGTAAAAAAGCAATAATGCCCTCCTCTCCCTGAGTTCCTCCAAGAATTAAAATAAGGAATCCAAGACAGAGACAAGACACTCATGGGTAGTGAGGGAGACAAGTGAAGAAGACCCTCCTGATAACTCGCAGTAAATGCTGTGCAAAGAAACGGAAGCAGAGAGAGCTGCATGGCATTGAGCATAGCTAGTGGGGCATACAGCGTAGGAGGAATGTGGCTGGAAAGGCCGTGTGTGCAAGCAAGCTTTGATTTAACTGTATGTGAGGGAATCACAAAATTACAATGGCTTAAACAAGATAAAAGTGGTTTTCCCTCCATGAAACCAAGTAAGGAATTAGGCAATGCCAAGCTAGTGGCTCCACAATTGAGGACACAGCTCCTTCCCTTTAGTGGCTTCACCGTCCTTATGGTCCTCACGGCCCAGCATGGCTACCGGAGCTCTGGCTATCATCTCCATATTCTCGAAAGGAAGCAGAATGACAAAAAAGACATGCCTCTTCTCCTTCCATCCGATTACCTGGAACTTAGTTACAGGGCTTCACCTAAAATAGTCTGAGGGATTTCTGAGTGCAGTGGTTTATGGGCGGTTGTCCGTGTACCTAGGATTCAGGGAGAGGACTAAACATTCCTCATGTAGCTTGCTGGTGCCAGGGTGAGCAATTTGGACTTTGTTCTCAAGTAATTGTGATTGTGCATTTTGACATGCCTGGCAGTTCCCTGGGGGACTGGTGCAGAGGCTTGTCTTTTCGTCAACCCCTCAGGCTGGTGCACCTCCCCAAGTGGCATCCGTTGAAATCATGTTTTTTGTTTGTTTTTGTTTGTTTTTGAGACAGAGATTCGCTCTCGTCACCCAGGTTGGAGTGCAATGGCACAATCTCAGCTCACTGCGACCTCCGCCTCCTGAGTTCAGGCGATTCTCCAGCCTCAGCCTCCCAAGTTGCTGGGATTACAGGCACCCACCACCACGCCTGCCTAATTTTTGTATTTTTAATACAGACGGGGTTTCACCGTGTTGGGCAGGCTGATCTCGAACTCCTGATCTCAGGTGATCCACCCACCTTGGCCTCCCAAAGTGCTGGGATTACAGATGTGAGCCACCGTGCCCAGCCTGTTGAAAACATTTAAAGACATAAACTCCCCATAGCTGTCTGGAGCAAGGGACAGCAGATGGGTCATGCACCACATAGACCAAAAAGCCTGGGAAGGAGGACGCTGAGGAGGAAGATGCTTGGGGAAAGAAGGTCGTTGAAGGGCTACTGCATATACCAGGGAACCCAGGCTGCAATGCACATGTCCAGGGCTGGACACATGCTCAGAAAAGATCTAAGAGGACCCCAGGCTTGCACCTGTGGCTGATCTTTGCATTCCATGCAAGCAGGAGGTAAAATCTAGGGAAAATGGAAAGAGTGGCTTGGCTAAGTGTCTAAGGAATGCCTCAGCTCAGAGCCAATCTGCCAAGATCAGAAGATTTTTCTTTTGTGTTTGGTCCAGGTGTTTTTAGTCCAGGTGTTTAGGGAAATCTGTGTCAACTCTGGCTGACCACTGAGGTAACAGAGAAAAGACTTCGGTGTCTACATATAAAGAATGCAGTCTGCAAACACCATATGGAAATGTCACTAAACAAAGAGGACTGCAGCCCTTAATAAGCAATAACAGCAAATCTTGCAAAGGGCAAAGAATCTGATTTCCAGAGTTATCACATTATAATATTCAAAATGCCCAGTTTTTCTCTTTCAATTAGCTTCCTCAGGTTGAAGTGTCCAGTTTTTAACAACAACAACAAAAAAATTAAAAGGCATACCAAGAAAAAAAGAAAAGTACAACCCATTCACAGGAAAAAGAAATTGACAGAAGCCATCCATGAGGAAGCCTAGACATTGAACTTGCCAGGCAAAGAGGGCTGGACTGTTCAGCCCTACCCCTTGACCTCCTGGGTCAATGATTTTATGGCCAATGATGTTAATCAATCAATGGTGCCTATGTAATAAAACTTCCATAAACACCCCCAAATGGCTATGTCTGGGGAGCTTCTGCTAACTTCAGGTACATATTATCAGAATTGAATTGAATTGTAGGACACACACTTGGTGTCTGGAGAATTGTTTTTGTGTGGAATAAAAAAACCACACGCTTGGTGTCAGAAGTGTTGTGAGAAAAAATAGTTCAGAGAAGTATTCCCTCCTCTTCTATTTCTTAGTAGAATTTGAGAATTGGTGTTAATTCTTCTTTAAAGGTTTGGTTGAAAATTCACCAAGCTGAAGCCATCTGGTCCTGCCTTAGGGGAGGTTTTTGATTACTGATTCAACCTTTTTTTTTTTTTTTTTTGGAGATGGAGTCTCGCTCTGTCACCCAGACTGGAGTGCAGTGGCGCAATCTTGGCTCACTGCAAGCTCCGCCTTCCAGGTTCATGCCATTCTCCCACCTCAGCCTCCTGAGTAGCTGGGACTACAGGCGCCTGCCACCGCACCCGGCTAATTTTTTTTTTTTGTATTTTTAGTAGAGATGGGGTTTCACCGTGTTAGCCAGGATGGTCTCAATCTCCTGACCTTGTGATCTGCCCGTCTCAGCCTCCCAAAGTGCTGGGATTACAGGTTTGAGCCACCGTGCCTGGACTTACTGATTCAACCTCTTATTGGATTCAATCTCTTTACTTTTTCTAGGTTTGTTCAGGTTTATTTCTTCCTGAGTCAGTTTTGGTCATTTGTGTTTTTCCAGGAATTTGTCCATTTCATCTAGGTTATCTAATTTGTTGGTGTACAGTTGTTCACAGTATTCACTTATAATGCTTTTTTTTTCCTGTAAGGTCCATAGTGATGCCCCTACTTTCATGTCTGATTTTAGTTATTTGCATCTTCACTCTTTATTTCTCAGTCTAGCTAAAGATTTGTCAGTGTTGTTCATCTTTTCAAAATTTTCACTTCAGCTATTGTACTTTTCAGCTCCAGAATTTTGATTTGGTTTATTTTTCATAATTTGTCTCTTTGTTGATATTCTGTTTATACATTTATTGTTTACCTGGCTTCCTTTAGTTCTTTGTCCATGGTTTCCTTTAGTTAGTTAAGCATATTTAAGACCATTTAAATAAACATTTAAGTAAACTTTTAAACATTTAAATAAAAGTCTTTGTCTAGCAAGTTCAATGTCTAGGCTTCCCCAGGGATGGTTTGTGTCAATTTCTTTTTCCTGTGAATGGGTTGTACTTTTCTTTTTTCTTGGTATGCTTCCTATTTTATTTATTTATTTTTTGGTTAAAAACTGGGCACTTCGGGCCTGGCATGGTGGCTCACGCCTGTAATCCCAGCACTTTGGGATGCCGAGGTGGGTGGATCACAAGGTCAGGCGTTCGAGACCAGCCTGGCCAACATAATGAAACCCTGTCTCTACTAAAAATACAAAAAATTAGCTGGGTGTAGTGGTGGGCGCCTGTAATCCCAGCAACTGGGAAGGCTGAGGCAGGAAAATCGCTTGAACCTGGGAGGCGGAGGTTGCAGGGAGAATCGCTTGAACCTGAGAAGGCTGAGGCAGGAGAATCGCTTGAACCTGGGAGGCGGAGATTGTGCCACTGCACTCCAGCCCCGGTGACAGTGCGAGTCTCTGTCTCAAAAACAAACAAACAAACAAACAAACAAAAAAACCCCAAAAACTGGGCACTTCAACCTGAAAAAGCTGATTGAAAGAAAAAAAAAACTGGGCATTTTGAATATTATAATGTGGTAACTCTGGAAATCAGATCCTGTTAATGCTTATTAAGGGCTGCAGTCTTCTGTTTGTTTAGATCATGCCTTAGTCTTTCCGGCCACCAGCCCCTATCCAGAAGCTATTCAGGAGTCCCCAGCCACCAGTCATTTCATTAGCATACCAAAAACACTCATCACACCTGAGATTCCAAAGGTTTTAGAAGCTTGTGCCAGGAACGGGGATAAAGACCAAATATTTATTTTTATTATATCACAACTTCCTAACTCATTTATTGAGTCATTATGCTTCACATTAGGGCATATGCAGCCTCTTCACATTAGGGGAAATTCAGCCTATCAAGTACAACACTGAAAGCTAAATAACAACAACAACAACACAACAACAACCAATCAGGGATGGGCGCAGTGGCTCATACCTGTAATCTAATCCCAGCACTTCAGGAGACCGAAGCGGGAGGGTCACTTCAAGTCAGGAATTCGAGACCACCCTGGTCAACATGGTAAAACCCCCTCTCTACTAAAATTACAAAAATTAGCTGGATGGGGTGGCACATACCTGTAATTCCAGCTACTTGGAAGGCTGAGGCAAGAGAATCACTTGAACTTGGGAGGCAGAGGTTGCAGTGATCTGAGATCGTGCCACTGCACTCCAGCCTGGGCGAAAAAGCAAGACCCTGTTTCAAAACAACAACAAACCAGGTTGGGGAGTCATTTCCCAGGAATTCTGTAGCAAGGGCTCATATGCATCAGTTAGAGTTGGACTTTGTGACCTTCAAGTGTCCTTCCTTTTCTAAGAATCGATTATTTTTATAATTCTGTTAAATGTAATTAATTTCTCATATTTATCAAAGATCATTATTTGGACCATTATTTTCTTAGCCAAAATGCTGGCCTGCCCCAGTTCCATCCAGGGTTAATCTGCATTTAAACAGCTCTTTAAAAATATTTGGTTTTCCCCATACATCTATGGCCAATTGATTTTTGACAAGAAGCCAAGACAATTCAATAGGAAAAGGACAATCTCTTCAACGAATGGTGCTGGGACAACTAGAAGTCCACATGCAAAACAATGAACTTGGACCCTAACCTCACACTACATACAAAAATTATCTTAAAATGGATCAACAACCTAAATATAGGAGCTAAAACTACAAAACTCTTAGAAGAAAACACAGGAGTAAATCTTCACAACCTTGGATTTCACAATGATATCTTACACAGGACACCAAATGCACAAACAACAAAAAAAAACAGTTAAGCTAAACTTCATCAAAATTACAGTTTTATGTGCATGAAAGGACATCAGAAAGTGAAAAAGACAATTACAGAATGGGAGAGAAATATTTGCAAAGCATATATCTGATAAGGGTCTAGTATCCAGACTATATAAAGAACTCTTACAACCCAACAAGACAACCAATTTTAAAATGGGCAAAGGACTTGAATAGACATGTCTCCAAAGAAGATATACAGATGGCCAACAAACACATGAAAAGGAGAATGCTTAACAGCATTAGTTATTAGGAAAATGTAAATCAAAACCAGAATGAGGTACCCCTGCATACCTACTAGGATAACAATAAAATGGAAAATAACAAGTGTTGGTGAGGATGTGGAGAAATTGGAATCCTGTACATTGCTGGTAGGAATATAAAATGGTTCAGCCGTCGTGGAAACCATTTGGGGTTCCTCAAATAGCTAAACACTGAAGGCTGGGCATGGTGGCTGATGCCTGTAATCCCAGCACTCTCGGAGGCCAAAGCAGGCAGATAACTTGAGGTCAGGAGTTCAAGACCAGCCTGGCCAACATGGTGAAACCCCATCTCTACTAAAAATACAAAAATTAGCCAGACATGGTGGCACACACCTGTAACTCCAGCTACTCGGGAGGCCGAGGCAAGAGAATTGCTTGAAGCTGGGAGGCAGAGGTTGCAGTGCGCTAAGATTGCGGCCACTGCACTCTAGGCTGGGCAACAGAGCAAGGCTCTGTCTCAAAAAAAAAAAAAAAAAATTGAATTACCATGTGATCCAACAATTCAACCCCTATGTATGTACCCTCCCCAAATAAAAATGGGTTCTCAAATACATATACATGCATGTTCATAGTAGCATTATTCACAAAGCCAAAAGATGCAAACAGCACAAATGTCCATAGATGAATAAACTGTGGCATACACGATATACACACACACACACATATACATATACGCACACAATCAAACACTATTCAGTCATAAAAAGGAATAAAGTCTGTTACATGCTACCTGAGGATGAACCTTGAAAACACGCTAAGTGAAAGAGACACAAAAGTCCACACACTGTGATTCCGTTTATATGAAGTGTCTAAAATAAGTAAATATAGAGACAGAAGCAGACTGGTGATTGCCAGGGGCTGGGGGAAGAGGGCATTGGGAAGAAACTTCTCAATGGGTATGGGGTTTTTCTTTTGGAATGAGGAAAATGTTTTGGAACTAGTCAGAGGTGGTGGTTGCACAGCATTGTGAATTCACTAAATGCCACTGAAATGCCCACTTTAAAATGGTAAATTTTATGTTATGTGAATTTCATCTTAAGTTAAAAAAAAAAAAGTAAAACTACTCAGACAACGCCAAATTATTGACAATCTCAACCTACCCCACAGACCCCAAATCCTGGAACCACAACCCCCTAGGCCAATTCTCAGGTCAGGCAGCAATTTCATTCCTGTTCACTTTTATCCAGAGCTCCTGGTGGCTCTGAAGAGCTCTAGGGAACAGACCAAGAACATTCTCATGGTGTTAGCTCACATCGGGCCATTAGTGCTCCTTTAATGTGAGAACAACCGGGAGGAGGAGGGGATGTGGACCTAAAACTACAAGAAAGAGTGTCCTCGAAGCCTATGTCCTACCGTCCCACGCTGCTGCCAGGCCCGCAGGAAGATGACGGGCCCGGCCTCCACTCCTTCTAAGGTCCTTGCTTAGTTGCGACGTCGGGATGACCCTGTCATCCACGCGGCGTGAAGGGCACCCCCCCCGCGCGCCCGGGACTCCAGGTGGGGCCCCAGTGGACGAGGGAACGTGGCGTCGCCCACCGGGCGTGGCCTGGGCGGGCGCGGGGCGGGGCCTGGGCCGGCGCCGGGTCCGGCCGGGCGCTCAGCCAGCTGCGTAAACTCCGCTGGAGCGCGGCGGTGGAGCAGGTGAGCGGGCGGTGCTGGGGGGTGCCCAGGCCAGGGCCCTGTCGCCTGCGGCGCTGAGGACCCGGGGTGGGGCTGCGCCCTGAGGGCCCGGCCCTGCCCTCCGCAAGCCTCTGGCCGCGGTCCCTTCCCCGGCTGTGGGTCTGCGGCCCCTGCGTGCGCAGCGCTCCTGGCCTCTGCGGCCAGCGCGGGGGCGGAGAGAGGAGAGTGCCCGGCAGGCGGCGGCTGGGCCGGCCCAGAACTGGGTCGTGGAAGGATCGCGGGGAGCGGCCCTCAGGCCTCCGGCCTCACTGCGTCCCCACTTCCCTGCGCCCGCCTGCCGCCGAGCCCCGGCTGGGGGTGGGCGCGGCGCGAGCTGTTAAAGGGCCGGTGCATTTAAAGGAGCCGTGCACGTGGGTCTCTGAGGCGTGTAGCAGGCGGGGGCGTTTTGTTCTTCCTCTCTCTCGCCGGAGACCACCGTTGCGCCGAGTCCATCTGGCCTCCAGCACCGGGCCCTGGGCATGCTTTCCCCGGGAAGGAGGCGCGCGGGGGCTCAGCCTGCACGTGAGGGGCAGGGCCGCAGGCTCAAGCCTAGAGCCGGTTTCTGTTAGCAGCGGTGTTTGGCTGTTTTATCAGGCATTTCCAGCAGTGAGGAGACAGCCAGAAGCAAGCTTTTGGAGCTGAAGGAACCTGAGACAGAAGCTAGTCCCCACTCCGAATTTTACTGATGAAGAAACTGAGGCCACAGAGCTAAAGTGACTTTTCCCAAGGTCGCCCAGGTAGGATATACCAGAGCCAGGCTTCGACCCCAGTGCTTCTAGATCTGCTGTCCATCCCTCCGAGCAGACCTCACCCCTGTTTATTGCCTTAATAAGTATTCCCTTCGAAAGGTATGAACGGTGTTGAGTGAAGTAACTGCATCCCTATTTACAAATGGAGAACCTGAGAGCATTCCATAGAGACGATTGCAGACTAACTTAACTCAGAAGCGACAGCCTGGGGTTGCCAAGGCTGTCTACGAAGTAACTTGATTAGGACCGACCCCAGCTTCCAGTAAGGAAGCCTCTGATGCCTCTGTAGCCAATTCTGCAGACACCTGAGCCTCCAAGGCCTTCAGCCAAGACCTTTGGCGGTAGTTAGAGGCTCGGGATAAGCTGCTTCAGGTGTGTGAGCCTCAGGTTCTCTCCTGAATGTGGTTGTGGGCAGGCGGTGACTGGCGCAGGTGCATAAGGGGCCTGGTTCTTGGCCCCAGCTCATATCTGCGTCCCCAGGACGCCCACGTTGAGCCTTGGGTTCCAGGGCAGAGGCTGGAGTGAGGGCTCGGACGCATGTTGCTTTGAAGTGGGATGGATGTATCAGGTTTTTGGGGGAAAACTCTGTACCCTTTGGTGTTGCAGTGCCCGTGTGCCAAGTCTTGAGTCCAGCATGTTCACGTGTGGGAAGTGAGTGGCTTGTTCCTGTCTATTTGAAAGAGCAGCGAGGAGGAGGAGCAAGGGCTAGGGGCTGCTGCTGGGGTGTCTGGAGCTGTGGTGCATAATGTCACACCTGCCTCCCCTCCGTGGCTGCTCACCGTCCCCCCAAAGGGGGTTTGCCTCTTGCCTACTTTGGCCTTTCTCTGTTATCGATGTTAATAATGACATATATCTCGCTTATGAGTTGGTAATAAACAATAAAAAGCCATGTTGTACAGAATATTAGAATTTAAGATCTTAAGAATTTCAATGACACTGAAATAGCTTATTATTACGTTTTTACAGAAGAGGAAACAAGTTCAGGGAGTTAAGCAGCTAGTCCAGTTGTGTGGCTTCAGTGCTTTAAGCACCAGGATTTGAACATAGCTGGCTACACTGTCTTTATCTCCTGAGTTTTTGCACTGGAGGTTCCTGTATTCAACTCCTACCCGTGTCTCTCCACTACTGCTGGGAAAGTTTTGTGGAGTCCCCATGAGCAACTTCCTGACAAACAAACAAAATTTTTTTAAAGAAACCAAAGCAGTGTGTGTAAGTCACATGCAGTGTGTCTAATGAAAACATCTCTGGCGGGTTTTCAGCTGTTGCTCTGACTTTCGGACACTGTTTAGTTGGGGACTGATAAGACAGCAAATGTTTCTGCAAGTATTCCCACCTGTTCTATTCCCAGCTGCCACAGCTGTGGAAAGGCGGGGGTGAGGCTGAGAGGCCCCGAGAGGAATATTTTCCACTGGGCTCCAAGCCTGGAGATGGGATGACCATCATGTTAATGTCTGGAGAAAAGAATGATTTCAGGCTGGGCGCTGTGGCTCACGTCTGTAATCCCAGCACTTTGGGAGGCCGAGGCGGGTGGATCACCTGAGGTCGGAAGTTTGAGACCAACCTGACCAACATGGAGAAACCCCATCTTTACTAAAAATACAAAATTAGCCGGGCGTGGTGGCACATGCCTGTAATCCCAGCTACTCAGGAGGCTGAGGCAGGAGAATCACTTGAACCCCGGAGGCGGAGGTTGCGGTGAGCCGAGATCGGGCCATGGCACTCCAGCCTGGGCAACAAGAGCGGAAGTCCGTCTCAAAAAAAAAAAAAAAATGGTTTCACATCAGTCCTCAGGAAAGACCAGGTGTCAGTGAGGGAGATCGTTTCTTGAGAGCCTCTTCATTGAGTGGGAGAACGGGCTGCTTGTTCATCTTTGTGAAAATTCTAGAACAGGGGAAGAACGATTCAAAGGGTGCCCACCATTCTGCTATACCTTAACCAGAAACTTACAGGACTCTTTTTAAAATAAAAGTAATACATATTTATTCTAGAAAATTCGGGAAAATTTTTTTTTTTGAGATGGAATTTCACTTTTGTTGCCCAGGCTGGAGTGCGGTGGTGTGATCTCAGCTCACCGCGGCCTCTGCTTCCCGGGTTCCAGCGACTCTCCTGCCTCAGCCTCCTGGGTAGCTGGGATTACAGGCGCATGCCACCACTCTGAGCTAATTTTTGTATTTTTATTAGAGGTGGGGTTTCACCATGTTGGCCAGGCTGGTCTCAAACTCCTGACCTCAGGTGATCCGCCCACCTCGGCCTCCCAAAGTGCTGGGATTACAAGCATAAGCCATTGCGCCTGGCTGAGATAACCACTCTTAACATGCATTTCCTTCCACACTGTTCACATATGCAGATTTATCCATTAAAACAATAGAGGGAGGGAACCGTAGGTGAAGTTTTTGTATCCTGTTTTTTCTGTTATGCCTTCAGAATTTTCCTTTTATTGAGTACTCGTGGAAAAGCAGATTTGATGGGTGTGTAGAGCATTTGAATTATTTATCCTATCAGTCCCACAGCAGGACACTTTCCCGCCCTCCCTTTTGGCCCAGAGAAGCAGTGCCCTGTGTCCTCCCATGCCCATATGTGGGCACTCCCCACCATGGAGCCAAACCTACCTGGGCAAGTAGCAGAGGGAGAGCAGAGTGAGCCCTGGGGGCAGGAGTTGGGGTCGTGGCAGTAGAGAGACTTGAGAGTTTTGAGGTGGCAGATGAGCTGGTGAGTGAGTGATTAGGGAGCATTTCTCGACACATACCTGCCCGTGGTGAAGGCACTTGCCTTGTGAGTGTGCTCCCAGAAAGCCTGCGTGGTGTGTGGTGGGCCTGCCTGGGTGACCAAACCCTGGCCACTGGGTATGTGACCCTCAAGTGCTGACTGGGCTGAGAATAGCTCCTTGATGGGCAGTTTGGAGACTTGAGTTGTAACTGTGGCTTTTGGCCATGGGACATTAACTGATTACTTTTGCCCCTCTAGGCTTCAGTTTTCCTTAATTATAATACAGGGAGCTGACTAGGTGGCATTGATGGCCTTTAAGGTCCTTGCCAGCTCTGACATTGTCCTATGGATATGCCCTTTCATTTGATAATATATTTACGTGGCCATAGTGCCTGGGGCTGGGCCGGGAATGGAAACTTGATCTCTGGGGCCTGGCCTTTGAAGCCAGTTCATGTGTCTGGTGGTTCAGCAGATCCGTAACTTTCCAAGAGACACATCAACAGGCTACCCGGTCCTCTCTCACTGTGTCCCTCCTCCATTTCATCTTCTTTATAACTACCACTTATCGAACATCTACCGTGTGCTGGACACTTTGCAGGTTATCTCTAGGTTTTATGATAATCTTGCAAGGTATGCCTGTTCTGCTTTTTACAGCAGAGGAAATGAACTGTGTCAGATTAGACTGTCTGAGGCCTCTTGGCCAGGGAATGTGTGGTTCAAATCACATAGGCAGGCGATCTGAACCCTGTCTCCAAAGCCTCTGCTTTTGACCACTGACTTGCTGCTGTTTGTTTAAAAATAAATGTGTTTCTGGAGCCTACTCCAGAGGGGCGTGCTAGGGGCTCCCTCTCCCACTTCCCCACAAACCACCCTTTTCCCTGGCTGCTTCAGGAAACGAGAGAACTCTGCCTGGGCCCCAGGCACTTCTGAGTGGGACAGGGCTGTTAGAGGTAAGTCTAGAGCCTGGCCCAAAATTCAGGAGGCCCCATCAGAGGGCCTGTGGTCCGGGATGGTGGTAGGGCAGTACCTCACTTCCCTTTGTGATTCAGGCCCCAGCTCTGGCCAGGGAGAACCATCCCCAAGCGGTATGTGTTACTATATGGGCTGAGATGGATGGACAGATGGACCAAATACATAGTCGGGTACCCAGGGCCAGGGGGAGAAAGGTGAGCAGGGAAGCCGTGGTGATTGTCTGGGTATCATCTGACCTTAACAAACTCTTCCTTATTTTAAGCGAGGACTGTGGGACTTCTCAGACGTCAGGAGAGTGATGTGAGGGAGCTGTGTGACCATAGAAAGTGACGTGTTAAAAACCAGCGCCGCCTTCTTTGAAAGCCAGGGAGCATCGTTCATTTAGCCTGCTGAGAAGAAGAAACCAGGTGTCCGGGATTCAAACCTTTCTGGGGCCCCAAGTGTTCGTGGTAAGTGCAGTGACTCCCAACCTGCTTTTGAACCCTCTTTTTCCATTAGGATTTTCTCCGTGGAGGCAGATTTCCATGGGGGTTTGCTGTGGCATTTTGAAATCTGTTTCTTACCTAGTTCCATTGGCCTTAAATGTTAAGGCCAAAGCCTTTATATTTCTCTGTAATGAAAAGAAGGTCGAGGAAATTGGGTCATTGGGTTTCCATAATAATTGCAGGAACTGCTGACACAAGCACGGCTGGGGAGATTCTCTAGGTCAGACTCCCTTGGTTTGGCTAATTCAGCAGTTTGATCCCATTCAGCTGATTAATGGGAATGTGCAGTGGCTTCTTTGGATGTTTGATTTTGCATCCTAATCCAAAGCAGCTATCAGCCTCAGCACTTCCTTGTCGGAAGGCTTTCCAGAACGTAGTCTGTACGCTGGACACTTCCTTCTGCCCCTCTGCATTTTCCTGCCGCTTCTCTAGAGAATGGGGTGCAGGGGGTGGGAGACGGGGAAAGCTGGTTGCTGTGTGGCTGATGGGATTTGACATCACCCAGCCCCACCCCCACCTGCCCGTGAGTCAGCCTCCGGGGAGAGTCCTTGCGTCACTGGCACTCTAATGTGGACAAACATCTAGCAGTGTTGTTTATCTGCACACGTTTGGGTGGTGATTTTTCCCTCCAAGGATTTCAGAGCACCAGCAGGCTTCAGAGTGGACTTAGGTGGCTTGCAAAGCAGGCCCTTAGGAGTTCAGAGGGAAGCAGAAGTCCATCCCAGATGCTCTGTTTTCCTTCAGGAGCTAGGTAAATCAGAGGGGCTGAGGGACAAATGAAAAAAAGTCACAGCTTTTGAGTCCCGTCTGCTCTTCCTGGCCAATGAGAGGGGATCTGGGAGGGGCAGATGTAGAGGAAAATCTGTCTAAATGTTGATGCTCGTTATTTTCCTTTAAAGAATTAATAGCCTAAAATAAACCCTACAGATACAGTCTGCATTTATTATAGAGACTTAGAGAAATGCAGAAAAATATAAAGAAAATAAAAACCACTCTTGGTTCTACCATGCAAAGATAATCACCTTTAATGTTTTGTAATATTTCCAGTCCTTTATATACATACATTTTATAAGGCCATTCAGATGATTAGGTTTGTAAAGTTTTATGTTCTGTTAAATTTAACAATGTGTCATTGTTCAGGTTATTAAATGTTTGAAATAAGATTTTTGGTGGTCCTGTCACAGTCTCCATGAAGTAGCATTTCAGCATTGAAAGGTATGCTGTGTTTAAAGTGTTGATTCTTACTCCTTTCAGTTAAGGCCAGTGCAGTTTGTCCAGGTAGTGACTGAGACCCAGTTTTTCCATGCTCTCCTCCGTAGTGGGCATTGTTTTGGGCCTTTTTCAGCCCAAGAGCTCTCTTCTCCCCATGCCGCTCTGCTGGTCTGAGATTTTTCCACTCCTCTTCCTCCCTAGTTGCTCTCTGACCAGACTAGGTATTCAGGAGAAAGTGTTCATTGTCTCACTCTCTCATTTGGCAATCAAGTAGTGCCAGCAGTGAGAGGGCGAAGGTGAGTGGGTGAGGGACACTCACCTTGCTGAGAAAGGGCCCCAGCCTGGTTGGGTGATTATAAAGCAGAGGTAGTGCCAGGAAAAGTCTGACACTGGCTGAGAATCACCCGGGGACTGACCATCCCGAATGCGGATCCCTGACGCTGGGTGAGGATGGAGCTTGGAAATCTGCATTTTTAATAAGCAGCCTAGCAGAGTGGTGAAGAGTCCAGACACAGATTACCTAGGTACAAGGGTAACCTTGAGCTAATTACTTTTTGAGCCTGTTTCCTCATCAGTACCATGGGGAAGAATAGTAGCGCCTTGCTCCAGGATCATGATGTTTAGTGCCGGCTAAGGGCTCAGCAGGTGCTGGTCCATCTCCACCAGCCCCCAGTGGCCTGGGCCACCTTTGAGAAACAGTGATCCTAAGGGATTTAGCCTTTCCTAAGTTGGCGCCTCCCACCTGTCACCCCCACCCCACCAGGCTAGGAGGGTTGTGATTAGAGGGTACCCTTGCTGTGACAGCTGAGACTAGCTCTTCCCTGATTATTCCTTAATGACAGCTCTCTCCTTCCCTGCTTTCTTGAAGTCTTGGTCCTCATTGTTGTGGGCACAGCTTCAGGGGAGGCCTTGGAGGAATTTTTGAAAGTGAAATGAGGGAAGCAGCCTGCTCAAGGGAGCACTTGTTTTCTGGTGAGGAGGCCGCATGTATGAATGACGTTTGTGGGTTAGAAAGCATGTTTTGTAGTTTTTCCTTGCTTCTTCCTGAAGACATGTCAGGTCTTGATGAGACCAGGCCTGGGCACAGGGCAGGCAGTCAGCGAGTGTGGATGATGACGACAGTGGTCACCAGGTGCCTTTTTCCTGTCTAGCACAGTGTCACATGGAAAGGGTATGGTCCTTTAACCCCACCCTCCCCAGCACGACTATCACTGATGTCAGGGAACCTCTGCTCACAGAACTGCTTTCCAGGCATTGTCTTTTTTTTCTTTTTCTTTTTCTTTTTTTTTTTTTTTTTGAGACAGAGTCTCACTCTGTCGCCCAGGCTGAAGTGCAGTGGTGCGATTTCAGCTCACTGCAGCCTCCGCCTCCTGGGTTCAAGTGATTATCTTGCTACAGCCTTCTGAGTAGCTGGGATTACAGGTGCCTGCCACCATGTCCAACTAATTTTTGTATTTTTATTAGAGACGGGGTTTCCCCATGTTGGCTAGGCTGGTCTTGAACTCCTGACCTCAGGTGATCTGCCCACCTCAGACAGGCGTGAGCACCGCACCCAGCTCCAGGGAGCGTCTTATTAGTGGTTGGCAACTGAATGGAGACATGGGAATTGTAAGGAACTGATTCTGCTTGATCCTGGGTCCCCTGCTTCTCCATCTTCACCCACCCATCAGCACCCTTTCTCCTTTAAACAGGCACCTTTGCTCTCTGCTTATCCATTTTTGTTGTGCATTGCTATTTGGGAGCCTAAGAAAGACAACATCCTCTGAATGCTCCAGCTGTTGTGGGTCTGAAGGGTGAGCCTGCCCTCTGTCATCGGGGGCTGCAGCCTGTGGCTTTTTAGGTACAGGGACTCCCAGAACTGCTTCTCCAGTCATAGCAGAGATAAATCACAGGAGCTTGAGAGGCATGGGAAGAACAGAGGGAGGAGATCTTAGCTTCCCTGTTCATTCACACCCAGAACAAAACTGTCATGCTAGAAAAGGAGGTATTAAAAGAGCCACCTGTACAGTCTCGTATCCCATCCAGCACACTGCTCCAGATGGAATATTATGATTTAGCTTGAGAAAATGCAGCAACTCTTTGTTTTGGTGCCCCTCTTTGAGTAAGAGTGAATTCCCCATTGCCAGAGTGGATAGTGAGGGAAACCCTGGGTCCAGGCAGGAGTCTGTTTAGGATTTATCTAGTGAGGCCGAGCCAGAGGAGGACCTTACAGTTTCTTCTCTTCAATTTCTTTTATTTATTTATTTTTGTAGAGATGGGGTTTTGCCATGTTACCCAGGCTGGTCTTGAACTCCTGGGCTCAAGCGATCCATCTGCCTCACCCTCCCAAACTCTTGGGATTACAGGCGTGAGTCAAGCCACCATACCCGGCCCTTCTGCATTTCTACCTGATAATTTCTCTCATTTCCATAGATGATGAAGGAACTAAAGCCAAGAACTTTCCAAGGTCCTGCAGCTCTTTGGGGGATGTGAAGCTGTGCTCTATTTGTATGGATTTTGCTGGTTCCCAGAACTTCCCTGTGGCCCTGGGGCCTAGTCTGAGGGGACTCTGAGTGAAGAGGGAGGAGGGCCCACACCTCTTTTGTAAAGGCTGCTTTTGTAAAGTTCACTTCAGTTCACATCGTCCTCCTGGTCAGAAAGCTTTGGGGGCTCTCCTCTGCTGCATTAAGCTCTTACTCCTCCACCAGGCACCAAACTCCTCCCTGGGATGGCCCATCCTACCAGGTCCCCACACTTGAGCCACATCCAATTGCTCGATATTATCAGGATAGGTTATGCTATGTTCCCAACTCATATGTTTACTTAAGTGGTTACCTCTTTCCAGAATGAGCCCCGTCCTCCAAACTCTGCCTGGTGAAATATTCCTAACCTTTGCAGCTTCATGTCCCTCTTACTTCTTGTGACCTGAGGCATCTACTCCTGACAACTGATAGACTGTGTCCCCTCCTGTCGGGTGCATTGTCCTTGTCACTTCCCTCCTGGCTTTTAGCTGGCTTTGCTTCCTGCTGTTGTTACTCCTGTACTTGTCTCATCTATCCTAAACAGAAGGTGCTGCAGGCTGGGGAGTTTGTTCACGTTGAAATCACTGCGATGGAGGTGAGCAGGGGCAGGCTCTGCCTGTGCCTCTTATTTGGGGATGAAGTTAAAGTCCCTGTGGGAATAATCCAGGCCACAGCCAGGGTTGCTGTCTTCAGAAAGAAGGGCAGCCACAGGTCTTGTTAAGGGGATTGAAATTGGCTGACTTGGTGGAAGGAACCTGCCTGCTTTGTTTAAAAACCACATATAGCTGAGTGTAGTGGTTCACACACTGTAATACCAGTGCTTTGGGAGGCTGAGGCAGGAGGATCACTTGAGGCCAGGAGTTTGAGAATAGCCTGGGCAACAACGTGAGACCCTCATTTCTACGAAATATTTTAAAAATTAGCCTAGTGTGGTGGCGTGCATCTGCAGCCCTAGCTACTGAGGAGGCTGAGGTGGGAGAATTGCTTGAACCCAGGAGTTCAGGGCTGCAGTGAGCTATGATTGCACCACTGCACTCCAGCGTAAGTGACCAGTGAGACCCTGTCTCTAAAAATAAAAATAAAAATCACATATATTGTGGGGTGACTTACTTGGAGACGAACTTTCAGCAGAGCGCACACCTGCTATCCCTGCCCAGGGTGTGAAGCTCAGCCCTGAGGGTCTCTGGACAGCGATAACTCAGCCCCTGTCCCCGTCTGAGATGTTGGCAGGGACAGTCAGATTTGCCAGGCATTGTTTGAAGTTCTTCCCAGCCCAGAAACATGCATGTGTAGATTTTGGTACACTGGGTCCCCCACTTGGTACTACTGTGTAGAAACCCCACTCGGCACTGTTTTAGGGGGCAGGCTTCCCTCTTGTCCCCTTGGCTTTAGCCTTCCCCTGGGTCCCGCCCTCAGCGGCACTTCTCCACCCCACACGTCTGCTCTCATGGCTTAGGTCTCCACTTCTAACCTCGGGAGACCTGGTCCTCAGACGCCTCCCAGGCAGCTTCCCCATTTTATCCCATAGACACTCAAAAGGTGAAATTCATGGTCTTTCCCGAGACTCTCTTCTCCTGTCTTCCCTGTCTTAGTCCCCACCTGGCTGCCATTCTAGACTCTGTTTTCTCTCCTGCGTCAGGTCCTGCCCTTGACCTCTTGACCCCTTCTGGACTCTGCCGTCACTTGTATCCATCCTGCTGCTGTCCTAAGCTCTCCTCACCTGCCACAGTTGTCTCTGGGGGTCACTTTCCCTCTCTGGTCAGTGGCCAGACTGACTTTTATAAACCCGGTTCAGATCTTGTCTGTCAAGATTGTCCTCAGGGTGATGTGTGTCTCCTTAACATGGTGCCTGAGACCCTGCTCATCTCCACTGCCCGTCCCACAGTGTGAGGCCCTCACTGGAACATTCTCTGTGCCTTCTGCCCTTCCCTCCTCCTGGGAAAACCAGTCTCCATCAGATAGGCTCTTCTCTAGAAAACATTCCTGATCTCTGAGATTTGGTTCCACTTTTGTGCTTCTGCACCTACCATCAAACACCTGGATTATATCATTTGTCACATTAGATGATTTTTGTTTTGTTTTAAGACAAGGGTGTTTCTTACTCATCTTTTTATCCCCAGAGCCCAGCATGATCTTTGGTGCATAATAGATGCACCACAGATGTTTGCTGATTGAATGAATGAGCACACTGACAGTTTGGAGCTGCCCTGACTTTTGTGGCTATGCGTTTTGCCCCCTGGGATGTAAGTCACCTCAAGCCAGCCCCAGGCAAGGCCGCTGCTGCCTCCATGGTAGCTCTCAAGGCCTCTTGTTTTATGGCAGTCGTTTGATTGACAGGCATCTCTTGGAAGCTTTTGGGGCAGGACTCGTGTCCAGGTCTCCAGGTCGCCTCCAGCCACCCCCTGAGTCCTCCACTGCCTTTGTCTCACAGGAAAGTGGAACAAGGTCCTTGTGCTCCTTTTTCCAGGTGCTTCCAGAGGCAGGGCTATGCTCACATTCATGGCCTCTGACAGCGAGGAAGAAGTGTGTGATGAGCGGACGTCCCTAATGTCAGCCGAGAGCCCCACGCCGCGCTCCTGCCAGGAGGGCAGGCAGGGCCCAGAGGACGGAGAGAACACTGCCCAGTGGGTAGGTCCCACCAGCAGCTGGGGGCCTTCAAACAGGTCCCTGGGGCTCCTGTACCTTACAGATGAAAACCAGACATTCATTCCCTGATGCGGGAGGGAGAAGGGAAGTAATGATGAGGATTGGCCAAAAGGGTGGGTGGCTGGCCATGGCGGACCTTCCATCTGCAGGGTTTCATAGGACTTTGTGCATTCACAGCCGGAGATGGACTTGGCAGTGGGCTGAAGGACGCTGTCCGCTCTGCCCCCTTGGGTTTACCTCTCTCACGCAGGTCACTGTTTCCACTGTAATAGGAGAGTTTGTTTGGAGGCCTGGGTGCTAGGACAGGTAACACAAAGCTTAGGATGGTAGCAGGGGAAGCATTTTTTGGCAGATGGCCAGACATGGTAAGTGTGAGAGGAGTCTGCCTGATACATGGTTGACTTTTGAGCTGGGGGTATTTGGGCTGCACTGTGATCATCCAGTCCCCAGGGGAGGAGATTGTAACGTTAGAAAGAGTAGGATATCACTGGGAGAGCCACTTAGTTGTGCCCTTTTTCTCCCAATCAGGGCAAAACATCTGAATTTGCCTGAATCCTGTTCTCTGTTTTGCCCATTATAGAATTAAAAAATGTGTCTGTGTGGACTGTTTTCTTGCAGCCAGTCTTAATCCCGCTTGCTGAAATTTGAGCTCACTTCTCCATGTTCTCCTTGAGAATAGAACCATCGTCCCTAAGCTCTGAGTGAAATCGCACCAGCTCAAGGCCACTGCTCTGCCACTCCTCAGCCTTTTCTTGTTAGTTTGTTATCTCCGGGAAGTTTTATACATTTTGGTTGTTTCAGTTTCTGTTCATGAATAGTCTTCCTTTTCTTTCTTGGCTGAATGTCTAGATTGGGACTCTCTCTGCAGAGAACCGGTACTGAAGCAACTGTCATTTTCAGTTTTTGTTTCATTTGGCTTTTTCTTTAGCTGTTCACCTCATTAGCAAGGCAGCCCATGACCCTGACTTGCCACAGTTCCAAAACACAAATTCTTACAGATGGGTTTGTGCCAGTGTCTGGCAGGTGTCCTGCCCTCCCTCGCTACCTCCTCATTTGTGCCTGCCCACCTTCCCAGAGCCTGCGTCTTCTCAGATGCTTAACACCTCTTTAGCCTCTCTAGTTCAGAGCTGCAAATTTACATGCTTGATTCTGTGGGGCAGAAAGTTCAAAGTAATTTCTTCCTCTGCAAATTCCCTGTATCTTAGTCACATTCAAAGAGAGTGTCGCTGTGCACTGACTCCTCTAGCTGGTGATTTGTCAACCAAAAATGTTTAGTCTCTGTTTTCCTTCTATCTCCTGGCCTGTCTCCTCCCATATCAGCATGGCCACATGAACAGAATTGAGTGACCTCCTGAGTCCCTGTATTAGGAACGGGAAAGATCTTTTGATTCATTAACCATTCAGTTGATTCATTAACCATTCAGTTGATTCATTAACCATTAAGTCTTGGGCCTGCAGACCATAGCAGCCTGCCTTCTTTCGTTTGTGGTGCTTCATCCAGCTCCAAATCTTCTCTGCTCTTGTCCTCACAAACTTTTCATATGCCCTGGTAGCTCATAGACTGCTCCTTGTATCTGGAAAGCAACATTCAAACTTCTCATTTCTGGTTCCAAAAATCCATGCATTACACGGATAGGCGGCCGTGGGGGACATTCCGCGGCCCTCACGATGTGGTTTCCCACAGAGAAGCCAGGAGAATGAGGAGGACGGTGAGGAGGACCCTGACCGCTACATCTGTAGTGGGGTTCCCGGGCGGCCGCCAGGCCTGGAGGAAGAGCTGACCCTCAAATACGGGGCGAAGCACGTGATCATGTTGTTTGTGCCTGTCACTCTGTGCATGATCGTGGTGGTAGCCACCATCAAGTCTGTGCGCTTCTACACAGAGAAGAATGGACAGCTGTGAGTTGGGGACCTGGGGGGAACAGGGTGGGGTGAGGGCTGAGTTGCCGAGGGTTGGGGGGCAGCAGCCTGTGTTGGTCACTGTACCTGCAGCTCCACACCAGCAGTGGTAAAGAGCAGGGATGAAGAACCACCCAGGTTCACGGCCTGGCTCACTGCCTCCTGGATTGTGACCTACTTGGGCATGCTGTTAACATCCCTATGCCTCAGCTTCCTTGTCTGTATAATGGGTTGATAACGCAGTTACTGGGAGAATTAAGGGAGTTAATACGAGTGAAGGGCTTAGAAGAGTGTCTGCTGCATGTGAGTGCTCAGGCAAGCTGGATCCTGCCGCGGAAAGCAAGCTCTTGCTGCAAAGCACTGGGCTCCCTGTTCCTAGTCCTAGATCCTGGGCATGGCTGTGCCACTGCTCCCTGTGTGACCACAAACAAATCACTTCTTCTCTGGGTCTCTGCTTCCCTGAATGTGAAACAAGGTGGTTGGACCAGATATTTCTCAGCTCACTTCCAGCCTTATGCGGAAGACTTATAAAGCCTTTCGTTTATTTTAGTAAAATACATGCAGAGGCAGCAATGTAGAAAAATGAGAAGCTTCCTCCACTTCTTCCCCCTCCCCTTTCTGTGGTCCTCACTGCTAAGCACCTTCTGTAAACTTTTTTTTAAGTTAGGGACTTTTTGTTTCATTTTGTGTGTGTTGGTTGGTTTTTTTGTTTCTTTTAAAGAAAGGAATAAGGCCAGGTGTGATGTCTCATGCCTGTAACCCCAGCACTTTGGGAGACTGAGGCGAGAGGATTTGAGCCCAGGAGTTTGAGACCAGCCTGGGAAATGTGGCGAGACCCTGTCTCTACAAAAAATACAAAAATTAGCCAGGTGTGGTGGTACACGCCTATAGTCTCAGCTACTTGGGAGGCTGAGGTGGAAGAACACCTGAGCCCAGAAGTCGAGGCTGCAGTGAGCCATGATTGTGCCACTGCACTCCAGCCTCAGCAACAGAGTGAGACCCTGTCTCAAAATATTTTTAAAAAATTAAAAAAGTAGAGCCCCATCCTCAGGAAGCTTATTGTGTGTGGGGGATTCAGCGCAGCACAGGTGAAAGCATGGAGAGAATGCAGCCAGCGGTTTGTTTGCAGCAGTCCAGGCTGGGAAGAGTGAGGTTTGGGTGAATTGCTTCCTGTCTGTGCTTCCTGAGCTTATGAGCTGCAAGGACAGCAGTTGCTTCAGTGGGTGGAGGTCGGGTAGTAGCAGGTGGAGGAGTGCTGGGCTGGGTGGAGCTGGTGGAGAGGTGTGGGTGGGTGGGGGAATGAGAATTGGATGGGTGAGAGAAGTGCCTAGGGAGCCTTTAATCCCAGTGGGGGTGGGGAAGGCAGTGGGGAGGTCATCTAGCCCTCGTCGTCACTGCTGCACTGGGCCCAGTTGGCAGGCTGAGAGCCACACGTCTGTGGTCAGGGTGCCAGGAAATGAGCTGGAGGACAGGAACTGCTCATGGGGATGGTGCCCGCACTCCATCAGGGCAGCATGTGGGCAGCATGGGCATCCCAGGCACCTCCCCTAGCAGGTCCAGAATCACTCAAGGTGGGGAGCCTCGAGGAGCAGGCAGGGCCGGGAGCATCAGCCCTTTGCCTTCTCCCTCAGCATCTACACGCCATTCACTGAGGACACGCCCTCGGTGGGCCAGCGCCTCCTCAACTCCGTGCTGAACACCCTCATCATGATCAGCGTCATCGTGGTTATGACCATCTTCTTGGTGGTGCTCTACAAGTACCGCTGCTACAAGGTGAGGCCTTGGCCCTGACCTCCAGCCACCCTTCTCTCTCTGTCTGCCCCACACCATGGCGGCAGGGCCCGTGAAACAGCCACCTTTAAAAAACACAAATCAGAGGAAAATAGACCCAGATTTTTTGTACTCCTCTCCACCCCATCCTGTCTCCCACCGTGGATGACCTAATACTGTTGTCTTTTATTTTTATTTATTTTCTTTTTCTTGAAACATGGTCTCTCTCCATTGCCCAGGCTGGAGTGCAGTGGTACGATCATGACTCACTGCAGCCTCAACCTCCTGGGCTCAAGAAGTTCTCCCGCCCAGCCTTTCAAGTAGCTAGGACTACAGGTGTGCACCACCATACCTGGCTAATTAAAAAATCTTTTTTGTACAGGCTAGATCTCACAATGTTGCCCAGGCTGGTCTCAAACTCCTGGACTCAAGTGATCCTCCCAAAGTTCTGGGATTACATGTGTGAGCCATTTCACCCAGCCTGTTGTCTTTTAAGTTTACACATTATCCCACTTGAGTTCCTCATTGCAGTGTTCCAAGCATCATTTCTCATATTTCAAAGTTAATTTTGCTTCTCTTTCTGAAGTTCTATTTTAGGCTCCCCTCACCCCGATACTTCCCCTGAAGATTTATTTTTAGTTTTCCTTTTCCTTTTCGGGCAAGGATGTGCAGATGCCATGCTGAGGTCTTCCAGCCCTGGGAGACTTTTGGGTTGTAGCTGCCTATAGCTGTCGAGTAGCCCCAGGGAGTAGTGGAAGGGCAGATCCCATCTGGCCAGAATCATGGGCATTGCCTGTCTCCAAAGATGCCATAAGCTTTTAGACAGCGGCTTCAGGCTTTTCTCCCAGGGAAGGGGTTGAACCCCTAACGATGGAAAGGAAATTAAGCTGGGCATTACCTATTTTAAAACTGTTTACACACAGGTGCCTCACAACATTTTTTGTTCAGGCAGCTGCCATCCATGGAGCAGGTAGATAGAGGTGCAGAGTGCCCAGGCTAGAGGGATGGGACAAGGACAGTGCAGGGATGGGGCTGAGCCCCCTTCCAGCGGGGGCAGCAGAGGGGAAGGCCATGGGAGGGGCTGCAGGACATGTCCTGAGCTGAAGCTTATCAATAAGTAACGGGTACCAGCTGGGCATTGTGGTGCACGCCTGTGGTCCCAACTACTTGGGAGACTGAAGCAGGAGGATCGCCTGACCCCAGGAGTTCAAGTCTAGCCTGGGCAACGTAAGACCCTGTCTCTAAAAAAATAATAATAAAGTAAGTAACTATTACCTGTGTAACTGTAACGAGGCAGGGTTTGAACATTGCCGCTGAGAGGTTGGCAGATGGTGGGAAGCAGGGTGGAGGGCTGCTGGTTTGGAGCAGAGGGTACGGATTGCATGGGGTCAAGCTAGAAATTGCATGGCAGATATGAAGAGCTGGTCCCTGGGGGCAGTACGTGTCTGGTGGCCAGTCCCAGAGGCTGTGAAGAGGGGCTCAGCCATCTGTCTAGTAGGGCTTCCTTGGAGGTTCCACAATACAGAGAGATGATGGTGGCCCGGGCAGTCAGGTGGTGGCTGGGATGAAGAGGGTTGGCACATCCCAGAGGCAGCCCCTTCCCCTTTTGGCTGTGTGTGCGGCACGGCCGTGGAGGCTGCTTTCAGTCCAGGTAGACCGGGGCCACGCTGAGGTCCCAGTGGGCTGAGCTGGTGACTGATGAGTTGGTCCTCAGGGGTGAGGCTGGTGGGAAGTGATGTCACTGTCCCGCCGATGGCCAGCTAAGGGACTGGGTTAGGATCTTGTTCTTCACTCTCCCGTGCTTGGCCAGGAAAAGAGGAACAGGTCTTTCTGAGGACCTGTTTGTAGACCTTTGGGTAGGAGGGGACTTCCCAGGTTCTCTGTTGAGGCCACTCTATCTAAAATAGCACCCCAGTGAGTCTCCTGTCACTGTATCCTGCTAACATTATTTTCTCCATGGCCCTCATCATTACCTGCTGATATACTGTATGTTTGTCTATATGTCATCTAACACCCGTCACACTGGAACACAATGCCCGTGGGCAGAGACTTTGCTAGCCTTGGTTCCAGAGCCTAGAACAGTGCCTGGCAACTAGGAGACACCCAGCATTACCTTTCTAAGTGAACCAGTAGAGATGGGGGAGACCGCAAGGCTATGCCGGCAGACCTGAGGGAGTCTTGTCTGCATGCACTGCAGGGTGACCTGAGGGGAACTCCCTGGACTTCTGTGCCCTCTTTATCTGTAAGGTGGCCATCCGATCCCTTCCAGCGTAGGCATGAAGTAGCCTAACGAACAGCATTCAGGCTTGGGTATCAGTCCCAGGATCCTGGGGGCCTTAGAATTTGTGGCGCTTGGGGACACCTTGTGATCGTGCCATTTCTATTGTCTAGTTCATCCATGGCTGGTTGATCATGTCTTCACTGATGCTGCTGTTCCTCTTCACTTATATCTACCTTGGGTAAGTGACAGACGAGCAGCAGGGTCCCTGGGAGCCTGTCTCCGTGTGGCACAAGTGGACATGGGCATGAGGACCTGGGCGGGGAAAGATGACCGTCGAGCTCCAGTGTTCCCCAGTGCCAGCCGTTTTGGGAACCCAGGCCTCCGTCACCCTCTCTCATGGCCTTGACATGGGATTGGAAGTGGGGCTGCGTGGTGGACCACACGTTTCTGTCTCGTTCCTGATTTAAAATGAAACCTTCATGGAGAAGGCTCTCTGTGAACCCCAGGGGGATAGAGACCGCCCAAAATTTACATTCTAATTTTTAGGCTAGGCCTGGGTACTTTCTCGTTTGTGGGAAAAATTCTCTGTTCTATTGCCCCTTGATTTGGGATATCAGCCTGACCCAGGGGCCCAAAGAGACTGGAAGGACAAGAGAAAACACCTTCCCAAGGACCTTTCCATGTGCACAGGGTCTTCCAGGTCATGCCCATGCACATTTCTGTGATCTGTTCCAAGCATCCCCACCTTGTTCTAGAAAATGTTGCAAATGGTAAATTGTAAGGACGGTGAAGGTCGGGGAAGGAAATGTTAGTAAAGAGGGCCAGGTTTGGACTGAATGGTGGTAAACTGCTAGGCTGTAATGTCTCCACTGAGTCCCACTCACAGGCTCCACCTTGGTCCTGCAGGGAAGTGCTCAAGACCTACAATGTGGCCATGGACTACCCCACCCTCTTGCTGACTGTCTGGAACTTCGGGGCAGTGGGCATGGTGTGCATCCACTGGAAGGGCCCCCTGGTGCTGCAGCAGGCCTACCTCATCATGATCAGTGCACTCATGGCCTTGGTGTTCATCAAGTACCTCCCAGAGTGGTCTGCGTGGGTCATCCTGGGTGCCATCTCTGTGTACGGTAGGCGGGCAGCAAGGCTGCCGGGGGCAGTGGGGGCGATGTCCAGGGCCAAATCGTCCCCAGTGCTGCACAAGGAGAGCGGGTGCTGAAGGGCTTGCATCCTTCTCTGCAGAGGCCCGGGTGGGATCCCTCCTGAGAGAGTCGCCTTTGTAAAACATAGGGGAGTCCACTATTTCTGGAACACTCCTGGTGGTCTAGATAAAACACGGTAGTCACTGAGCTCATCATTTACTCCAGCCCAGGCTGGAGTGCAGTGGCGCCATCTCAGCTGACTGCAACCTCCGCCTCCCGGGTTCAAGCGATTCTTCTGCCTCAGCCTCCCGAGTAGATAGGATTACAGGCATGTGCCACCACGCTGGGCTAATTTTTGTATTTTTAGTAGAGGTGGGGTTTCACCATGTTGGCCAGGCTGATCTCGAACTCCTGACCTTGTGATCGGCCCGCCTCGGCCTCCCAAAGTGCTGGGATTACAGGCATGAGCCACTGCACCCAGCCCTTATTTTCCATTATTACTGATATACTGACTGAGCAAGTGCACTGTTAAGCACTGGACACGCTGTAAGTGATTTGTTCATCAAGACAGTCCTTTGGGCACCATGCATATACATAACCCCAAATGTTAGCTGCTATTTGATATTAGCATGGTTATCATTGCCAGTATTGTTACTTCCGTTTTAAGGTTAAGGAATTGGAGGCCCAGAGAAGTGGGACTCCCCAGCCTGGCCACCGCGTCTCGGGTGCACAGCTCCTCCACGCTTGCGGTTGCCTGCGAGGCCCTACTCTGGCTCACACCAGGGCCTGCTCTAAGTTGTGACTGGAGATTGAGAATTTGGGATGCCAGCCCAGAGGCAAGGCGTGCTCTGAGAGCTCCACCCGGGGCTCTTGTGCTACAGGGCAGGCTCTTCTTCAGGGGGCTGCCTGGGGATAACTTGACAAGGACGTCTCTGTTTTCCTAGATCTGGTGGCTGTGCTGTGTCCCAAAGGGCCTCTGAGAATGCTGGTAGAAACTGCCCAGGAGAGAAACGAGCCCATATTCCCTGCCCTGATATACTCATGTGAGTGGGCCCCCCGTGCCTCTGCCTGACTCGGGGTCAGCAGGGAGCCTGTGGGGGGACAAGAGCCTGCTTCCTGGCCGTGGCTTTCAGAGTTGACTAGGTGATCTCAGGAGAGTCTCCACTTTCAGAAACCAGGGAGGGCAGTATCTTGCGATTACACAGTAAGAAGCTTAGAAAGTTAGGACAGGAAGCAGGCATCTGCTGGGATGTGGCGCAGCCCCTGACTTCATCCCGTCCATCCTCCAGTGGCATGCTGCGGTGCAGGTTGCATTCCTGTGAGCCCGCAGCCACCCCTCAGCTCTCCAGGCTCTTGAGAAGGGACTTTGGAGGGGGAGTCTTCAGGGCAGGGGGTCGGGGAGCAAGGAGCTTCTGGGCTTCCTTGACAGCAGCGTGGCTGATTGGCATTAATCCTAACTGAAGGGAAGGCACACGGATGGCCCCTGGCCCTCGGGGTCAGTGTGTAGAGATTTGGACTTAACGCATGCAGTCAGCAAAGGCACATCAAGTCCCCATTTTGTGACAGGCACTGTGCTAGGCATTGGGGGACCCAGCAGGAAAGAAGACCACGGGGTCCCAGGCCTCATGGAGCTCTCGGCCCTGTGATTGTGATGCCCTCGGTCTGTTGATGGCGGGGCTTAAATAGCCTGAATTTCTGGAGCTCTGGTGTCTGCAAGGTGGCCTGGGAAAGAGTTTATGGAACAGCTACAGAGTTCTAGGTATCTTCATGCAGTTGAGGATTCGAGCCCGTAGAGGAGATCGCCCGCAGCGTGGCCCCACGAGAAAGCACATTCCAGGCACATTCCGAGGATGAGCGGAGACCATGTATGGAAAGGTAGTGCCAGGACTGTCATGAGTGTCCCAGGGCTCTGGGGATTCACCCGTGCACAGTGAGGTCTTGGCTCTGATAGACCTGGTTCTTATGCTTTAGGAGGGAAGACAAACAGTAACAGAATAGACAAATGCAGGAGTCAACAGACAGTGACTCTGGACCCCTCCCACAACGGCCTCCTAACAATGGAGCATGAGCAGATACCTGCAGGATGGAGGGTCCTGTGCAGGGTTTCTGGGATGCAGACTGGCCACCTCCCCCAGGCCCTGCAGGCAGCCACCGTTAGCACCGCCTAAGGCGTGAACCTTTTCTCCTTCCCCAGCTGCCATGGTGTGGACGGTCGGCATGGCGAAGCTGGACCCCTCCTCTCAGGGTGCCCTCCAGCTCCCCTACGACCCGGAGATGGGTGAGTATCCGGGGGAGCTAGCAGCCCCTTATCACTGGGGGGCAGCTCCCTACCTCACCCAGCTCTGCTTGGCCTGGCTTCCCTGAGAGGCATGAGTTCAGGAGGGGCAGAGGGAAAGGTCCGTTGAAAACCAGCCGGACACATGCGGCCTGAAGATTCAGCGAGTGTTGGACTCTCGGTCCTCTGCCAGCCTCTGTTGCATCGTTCTGCTGGGCGTGGGTGGGTGGAGTGGGGGAAGCCCTGGCGTCAGGCACTGGTGCTCAGGGGGAGCCCTTCTTGGAGCTTTGTTCCCAGGTAACACTCTGACCAGCTCTTGTTTCTCTCCCTTGTTGTCCCCTCCTCACGGCGATGACGGACATCTTCTCTTCCTGGACACTCAGAAGAAGACTCCTATGACAGTTTTGGGGAGCCTTCATACCCCGAAGTCTTTGAGCCTCCCTTGACTGGCTACCCAGGGGAGGAGCTGGAGGAAGAGGAGGAAAGTAAGGTGCCCATGTTCACACGGCCTGCTTCAGCCTAGGGCGGGAGTGGAGACAGAGGGTGGAGGCTCCCTGCAGCCTGGGTGGAGGAGGGCATGAGGGGAGGGGCCCCTTTTCCCATCAAAGGCATCTTTGTGAAAGTAGGAGATGCCTGCAGCGCTGGGGTCTTCTCAGCAGGCCCCATGTAGTTGTCCGGCGTGTATTGAGTATGGGCCATGTGCCCGTGCTATGCTGGGTGAGGCCCAGCCCTGGTGGGACCCACAGGCTAAGGAGACACGGGCAGTGATCACATAGACTGCAGAAGCCAAGGACTATGAAGGGGGCCATGGAGGGGGGGAGGGGCGGCGGGAGAGCATGCCACGGGGCTTCTTGACCTGGTTGGCAGGGGTGAGAGAAAGTCACCTGAGGAAGTAACTGCTGAGCTGAGATCTGAAGGTTGAGTCCCAGCAGTCACTAGAGGAGAGGAGCACAGGGTGGGGAGCATTTCCTGACAGGCAGACTCAGGAATCAGAGGAAGCCGGGGCGGGTTGCAGAGAGCAGAAGTGTGGGAGAGCCTTGCAGACAGGCCTGGAGACACGCTGGGATAGGAGTTCATCCTGGCGTCAGTACACGGTGCCTGCCTAATACCCAATGCCAGCCCACTGCAGCGTGCCAGGCGGCACCCTGGAGCAGGGAGATGCTGCAGTGTTGTAACAGCCCCTGCCTTGAGAGTTGCCTTATGGGAGCAGTCTGGTGACAGTGGCCTGGCATACAGGACTCCAGTGATGTGGGAGGAGCAAGCTAGGGAAAGATCACTCTGCAGTGGGTCTGGAAGGAGGAGCAGGTGCACACCCTCCAGGCAGACTTGGGGGAGGTGTTTATTCCAAGGCCAGCTGGTGTGCTGCAGACCAGGAGTTAGCACAGATCCCACGGGGCCCACAGGACTGGTCTCCCTCCAGACACCAGCCACAAGCTCTAGAGGGTCTAGATGCCACTTGTGCTTCTGACTGGCTGCAAATTTAGGGCTCCCTTGACCCCCTTAGGTTCAGTAACTTGTTAGAATGACTCACAGAACTCAGGAAAGCACTACACTTAAAATTGCAGTTTTTTGTTGTTTTGTTTTGGAGACCGGGTCTCGCTCTGTTGCCCAGGCTGGAGTGCGGTAGCACAATTGTGACTCACTGCAACCATGACTTCCTGGGCTCAAGTGATCCTCCCGCCTTGGCCTCCTGAGTCGCTGGGATTACAGGCACATGCTACCACACCTGGTTCATTTTTATATTTTTAGCAGAGACAAGGTTTCGACTTGTTGCCCAGGCTGGTCTCGAACTACTGGGCTCAAGCGATCCACCTGCCTTGGCCTTCCAAAGTACTGGGATTATAGGTCTGAGCCACAGCACCCGGCCAAAATTAGTTTTATTATAAGAGATGCAACTCAGGACCAGCCAAATGAAGAGACAGTGAAGAAGTAATGCTGATGGATCGCACCTGGTGGGGGAAGGATGGATGCTGGGGCCAGGAGCGGGAGGGACACCTGCAGGGCTGGAAGGGCAGGGGAGGTGGGCCTCCATGGTTTGTGTTTATTGCATAACCATTTTTATTGTCTATAGTGAGCAAAGTTATCCTGTAAACAAGTGTCAGGGACCATTGCACTAAAGAAAACAAACGAGAGCATTTTGGAAGCTCTAATTTCCTGATCAGTAATGGGTAGACTAATTCCCAGTTATATTTACCTGTTGTAAGGTGAAAGGGTCTTCAGAGGACTTCTGTCTTGGTGTTATATGTGCTTTTGAATGTACTGAAATTAAATTTCCTAAAAATCTGTGATTCAGACTTCATGCTAAATTGTACAGCAGTGCCCAGCCCAAGGCCATGCATTTCTATTTGTTCTTTTCTTTACTCACTAAGTGCCCAACACCGGTTTTACCTGAGTTTCAGAACTGCCCGCTTTTCTCTGCCCAGGTTGTAAGTCACCTAGTCCACAGGTGTCCCCTGCTTTCCCACTGGCCACTGATGTGGGGAGGCAGCTGTCCATGTCCCCAGTCCACATCACAGCTTCTAGAGGCCCGGTGGGCTGGGCTGGGCAAGAGTGGCTGGGCCTTCTGGGCCGGAGTTTCTCTTCTTTTTCCATTCTGCGCGTGCCTCCTTAGTACGGGTTACTGTCTGTCCTCACACAGGGGGCGTGAAGCTCGGCCTCGGAGACTTCATCTTCTACAGTGTGCTGGTGGGCAAGGCGGCGGCCACGGGCAGCGGGGACTGGAATACCACGCTGGCCTGCTTCGTGGCCATCCTCATTGTGAGTGGCTGGGGATGCGTCCGACTGCCCCATGGTGGTGGGGGCCCCCAGGGTCCTCACTGTGGTGGGGGCAGGTCCCAGGATCCCTGGGGATTTTTCATTTCTTCTCTTCTCTCTGAGGGACAAGAGCAGGGAGCGGGGCTGGAAGGGTCAGCTTGAGACCGAGGCTCACAGGAGGTGTGCTTGCCCCTAGGTGGGCTCCAGCCTGCGGAGGACAGTGCAGGGGAGGGTGAGGAGTGCACTGGCCCCAGCATGGCTGAGCACACAGCCTCCAGGCCGAGGACCCAGCTGACAGCTTTGCGCAGTGATGATACCCTCGAGGTGGTTGTGATGACGTCAGATTTGCAGAAAAGAAAATTGCTTAAGGGCCTTGCCCGTGGGCACAAAGCTAGTGAGGACCGTGTTTTCCCCTCCTCCATGCCACTAAGACACCACAGGGTCTGAATCTGGGGCACTAGGGGTGGCCCCGTTACTGTGAACCACAGCAGTGAAATGTGGAGGCCTTTTAGTCGGTTAACGTGGCCAGATACACATAATGGGGAGACGTCCTGCCGTGACCTAATCTCAGAGATTTCACTGTCATGTTAGAGGAGGAGAAGTGTCCGAGCCGTGCGCTTGGCGTCTGCCCCTTAGTGAAAACCCTTGGCATGGCATGGTTAAGGTCGATGCTCCAGTGTCCAGAAGGTTTTGTTTTTGCCCACAAGTATATCAGGGATGGGATGATGGACCCAGGCTTCTCCACCACCAGACTGCCTGACCTGAACCCTGCTGCCCCCAAAGATAGAGAAGGTACCCTGGTTCCCTGTGCTCACCTGGACCACTGCCTGCATCAGCCGGGTCAGGGGAGGATGGGCAGCCCCAACACCTGCTTCCCAGGGGCAGGTTGCCTGGTGGCTCTGATTCCCTTGGTGCCAGCTGCTGAGAACCTTACTGCCATTTCAGTTGAGCCCACCTAGCTCTCATATAAATACATGTTCCCTGAGGGCATCTTACCATCCCATGTGACCACTCCAGCCAGACAGGGGAGGCAGCATGGCCTGGGGGCACAGCACTCCTCCAGGAGTCAGAAGGCCTGCCTTCTGGTTCACTCACTAACAGGTGGGGTGATCCGATGGGGGTGAGAACATCTGCCCTCAACACCTCAAGAGCTGTTGCAGGACCAGGGAAGATAATGGGTTGTCAGGTGTCTAGCGCCATTGTCCAACTGGTCCTTGAACAAGCTCCTGCGCCCAGGGACTAGACCATGACTCACAGCTCCTGTCCATACCAGGGATCACCACACTCACCCTCCCCTCCGTGTCCTACAGGGCTTGTGTCTGACCCTCCTGCTGCTTGCTGTGTTCAAGAAGGCGCTGCCCGCCCTCCCCATCTCCATCACGTTCGGGCTCATCTTTTACTTCTCCACGGACAACCTGGTGCGGCCATTCATGGACACCCTGGCCTCCCATCAGCTCTACATCTGAGGGACACGGTGCGCCACCGGCTGCAAGCTGCAGGGAATTTTCACTCGATGCAGTTGTATAGTTTTACACTCTAGTGCCATATATTTTTAAGACTTTTCTTTCCTTAAAAAATAAAGTACGTGTTTACTTGGTGAGGAGGAAGCAGGACCAGCTCTTTGGTGCCAGCTGTTTCATCACCAGACTTCGGCTCCTGCTTTGGGGAGCGCCTCGCTTCACAGACAGGAAGCACAGCAGGTTTATCCACATGAACTGAGAAGGTCAGATCAGGGCGGGGAGAAGAGCATCCGGCATGAGGGCTGAGATGCGCAAAGATGTGCCTCTGTTCAGGACCAGGACCTCGTGCTCGGGAGTGGCCCCTGGCACATGGGTGCTCTGGCTGGAGAGGAAAAGCCAATTCCCTACGAGAAGTGTTCCCAATGCTTTGTCCATGATGTCCTTGTTATTTTATTGCCTTTAGAAACTGAGTCCTGTTCTTGTTACGGCAGTCACACTGCTGGGAAGTGGCTTAATAGTAATATCAATAAATAGATGAGTCCTGTTGGAATCTTGGAGTTTGGTCCATTGTAAATGTTGACCCCTCTCCCTGCATCTTGGGCACCCCTGGGATAACCTGTGCTGTGAGCCCAGGATGGAGGCAGTTTGCCCTGTTTGAAGGAGCTTTTAGTGATCTCGCCTCTGCACACATTTCTTTAACTAGAAAGTTTCCTAAGCAGAGGCCTTAGGAGAGCGGGGTGGCCTGACATCTGCCAGCCCTGAGCTATAACGCTACAGGTGCCAAGCAAGTCCCTGGACTCAGTTGTGCACGACGGCACAGGCACTGCCAGGTGGTTGCCAAAACATCCAGTGGTTCCTTCAGCAAGTGTTCACCCTCTGCAGAAGCCTGTGAGGGCCTGAGCTCAGAAACCACTCTCCTTTCCTTCTCTGGCTGTGGCCCTGGGCGCTGCGGTGGGAGAGTGGACAGTTTGGCTTTGCCTTCTCCATACACCAATCATGGGTTGCAAAGAGAATCTCAGAAGTGCCTCTTCCTGAGCACAGTGGCTCACACCTGTAATCCCAATACTTCGGGAGGTCGAGGCGGAAGGATCACTTGAGCCCAGGAGTTGGAGACCAGCCTGGCAACATAGCGAGACTTTGTGCAAAAAAAATTTAAAAATTAGCCAAGCATGGTGGCATGCACCTGTAGTCTCAGCTACTCAGGAGGCTGAGGTGGGAGGATCACGAGCCCAGGAGGCTGAGGCTGCAACGAGCCGAGATCAAGCAGGTGTTAGGTATATCAGACAGCTGAGAAGACGCAAGTGTGCCCTGGGGTTCAAACTGGTAGCCCCGTCTCCCTGTTCCAGGAATAACATGAGTGCCAGGACAATGCATCTTTATTATGAGAGGAATGAGAATTGTATATCTTGACATTTGACAGGAGCTTGCTTCCCCCAGGCTGTTTGAGGAAGGGCAGAGGAAAATGTGGCACCCTAAGAAGGAAGGACGGAGGAGGCCGAACAGTGGCGGGTGGAATCCCACTGATGAGTAGTGCAGGTCAGAGACCTGTGATGGGGGGCATTGCCGTCATGGAAGCCACAGCAGGGAGCGGGTAAAGCAGACAGGGATGATCCCTGATGGTGACAGCTCCCAAGAGGTTAAGGGGAAAGAAAAACTGAAAAGCTTAGTCAATTTGTTAATTATGGCAGTGTTTATCTTCAGAAGAGCAGTTTTAGGGTGAGGTTTCCAAAGATGGGATTGGACGTATGTTTTGAATCATTAAGCTTGAGGTCTTTCAAAGGCCTGGCCAGGGGGTGCTGGGTGGAGACCACATTCAGCGGTAAAGGCAGAAGTTGGGGGCCCTTAAGTAGACAGCAAGGGAGGAAGAAACGAAGGGGCCCAGTGATGGTTAGGGTGAAGTGTTAAGACTGAGAAAACAAGGACATGTGAGAAGATGAGGGAAGAGCATTGGAGAGAACAAAGACACTGGAGGAGATGCTACTTGGAGGTCCCCAGAGAGCAGGGAGATGAAGGAACCCAGAACACAAGTGGCAAAGGGAGATGAAGGAACCCAGAACACAAGTGGCAAAGGGAGATGAAGGAACCCAGAACACAAGTGGCAAAGGGAGATGAAGGAACCCAGAACACAAGTGGCAAAGGGAGATGAAGGAACCCAGAACACAAGTGGCAAAGAAGAAAAATGAGAGAATTTGTAAAAGATAGCATTCGAACATGCTGAACAAGGGCAGGGTGCTGGTGTTTGAACACCTGTATCTCCCCCATGTAACCAGTCAACTAATATCTTTCCATATTTGCTCCAGATTTGTCTTTAGAAATAAAACCCACGTTCTGAAGTCCCGTTCGTATGTGGCCCCAGTCCTGTTGCCTTCGCCTCCTGTCCTGAAGTCGATTTCTGCCCTTCCCATCTATGGTTAGTTTTGTTTTGTATGTTGGCATGTTTTCTTAACTTTACAGAAATGGTATCATACTGTACATATTTGATAATTTTTTAAAATATTGCATTCTGGAGGCATGTATAAATGTAGCTCCAGTTCACTTATTTAACTTATTTATTTATTTATTTATTTTTTTGAGATGGAGTTTTGCTCATCCAGGCTAGAGTGCAATGGCGTGATCTCGGCTCACTGCAACCTCTGCCTCCTGGGTTCAAGCGATTCTGCTGTCTCAGTCTCCTGAGTAGCTGGGATTACAGTTGTCCACCACCACGCCTGGCTAATTTTGTATTTTTAGTAGAGACAGGGTTTCACCATGTTAGCCAGGCTGGTCTCAAACTCCTGACTGCAGGTGATCCACGCACCTCAGCTTCCAAAAGTGCTGGGATTACAGGCGTGAGCCACCGTGCCTGGCCCAGTTATTTTAACTATTGTATAGTGTTCCATTATATGAGTTCTACTGTTTATATGCTATTGATGGACCTGTAGGGGTTTTGCAGCGTTTCTGTATTACAGCTGTGCTGCAGTGAGCATCCTGTCACATTGTGTGGATTTGAGGAAGTATTGGAATTCCCCTAATTGACTGGACATTCCCAATTGCCCTCTAAGTATGTGTCTGTTTATCCTCCCATAAGTAATCTGAGAGTTCCCCAACTCTACAATACTTGGTGTCACCAGACTTTTCATCTTGTCTGATTGCATGGGTGTCATTTCCTTTAGGTTTTATAAGTATCTTTTCATATGTGTATTGGCTGTACAAGGTTCGTTCTCTTTTTATTTTATTTTATTATTATTAATTTTTTTAGACAGAGTCTCTCTCTGTCACCCAGGCTGGAGTGCAGCAGCGTGATCTTGGCTCACTGCAAGCTCTGCCTCCCGGGTTCACGCCATTCTCCTGCCTCAGCCTCCTGAGTAGCTGGGATTACAGGTGCCTGCCATCACGCCCGGCTAGTTTTTTTTGTATTTTTAGTAGAGATGGGGTTTCACCGTGTTAGCCAGGAGGGTCTCGATCTCCTGACCTCGTGATCCACCCGCCTCGGCCTCCCAAAGTGCTGGGATTACAGGCGTGAGTCACTGCGCCCGGCCCAAGGTTCCTTCTCTGTTACTTGTTCATATCCTCTGCCCATTTTTCACTTGGATTTTTTGTCTTACGGATATTTAAGCCTCTTAAAATATATATTCTGGAGAGATGCTAATCTTTGATTAATTATATGCATTGCAAATGTCTGGTACATTGTGGCTTGCCTCTATTCCCTGCCTTTAGGAGTGTTTTGCTGGACCCAAGTAATTTTTAAATGTTAATGTTATTAAATGTATCAGTTTTTTGCCTGTATGGCTTATGCCATTGAATCTTGTTTTAAGAGATCCTTCCCTACCCTCAAGGTTTTCTAAATTTTTATTTTCATAATAAGATTTTTAGTTCATCTGAAATGTATTTTTATGATTGTATTTAGTATGGACCTAATTTTGTTTTTCTGTGTTTGTAACCAGTTGTCCCAGCACTGTTTACTGAACAGTCTCTCCTTTCTCGCTGGTCTGTAGAACTCTCCTGACATATACCAAGTTTCCATAAGTGGGTGGATGGATTTCTGAGCTCTCTACTGTTAATAGAACTTGCTCTCTCACAGGCCAGTGCCTCACCAGGTGATTGAAGCAGAGAAACTTAGGTTGTGAAAAGAGAAGGTGGGGCCTCTCCTGAGAGTTTCTGTTCCTGAGATTCTAGAGGCAGAGGGTATGTAAATCTGAAGTTACACCAGATCTCCTAAAATAGTATAAAGCTACAGAAGTATAATAGTGTGGAATGGTGGTGGGAGTCCGTAAGGGTTAGGTCACTGCAGTGGTTTAAACAAGATGGGCTAGAATCCTCTCACAGACACAGGCAGCTTGGAGAGGGTGCAATAGTGCATGGTATCAGGGGTCAGATGCCTCTTTTTCCTTTGAGGTCAGTAAGTGGCTTTCACCTCATGACCTAGGCTGGCTGCTGTGTGCTAGCCGTCAAGTCACACTCCATCCAGTGTGAAAGGAGGTTAGAAAAGGATGCATTTCCTCGTCTTAAAAACATGTCTCAAAGTCACACACAGCACTTTTGCCTATATTCAATTGGCCATTAGTCCCATGGCCATACCTGTCTGAGACTGAGAGACTGAGAAATGTCTTTATTTCAAGTGGCCATATATCCACCTAACCAAGATAAGGGATACGTGGTTATGGCGTGTCTTTTGGTTTACCAATGTAGATAATGAAGTTACCAAAACAATGAGAAAATGGGGTCGTGAGGGATCACGTGAACCACAAGCTGATGTCTTCAAAGACGGTGGAAATGGGCCCTGGGAGGCAGCAGATGACAGCAGTGGGGATTAAGGTAGACCTCCATCCTGGGGTTAAAATGAGGGGAGGGTGATGGAGCTGGACCAGCAGTCAGAACGGTTAGTGGTTAGGAGACCCTGCGCCCCACCACCGCTGCCACCATCAGCTCTGTACAGAATGCCTGCCAGTGGCTTAAAGTGGCCAAGGATGAGGTGCAGATCCGTGTGCACCCTCCTACCCACTCTGTGGACATTTTTCATGCCTGACAGCACAGTCTATGTGGATTGCAAGCCGATAAAACTCTACAAAGTAGAAGCATGCCTGTGGTTTGTGATTCGATGATGTGTTTTATGCTTATGCAAGTCGAATGGGGAGGCAGGGTCCTGGGGTCACCCACTGAGAAGGAAGGGTCCTGTAATCACTTCCTTTCTTTCAGCTACTTGAGAAAGGTGTTGTGAGGGACAGTGGATTTTGGGACAGCTTTGAATGGTGGTAGGGAGGAAGGGTCCGGTCTGAGCGAATGGCCAGAAAGCTGTGGGGAAGCTTTGAGGACATTGGCCAAGAGCTCCCTGGAGGCAGCCAGGAGATACTTGTCAGTACATGTGACTAATGGCCAACTGGATATAAGCAGAAGTGCTGTGTTGCTGTGTGCAACATTGGACACCTTAGGAAGGACCTCGAGACAGTGGTTGTGGACTCTGTAGAGAGTAACAGTGACAGTAGCAAACCCTTACCTAGTGCCAACCTTGTGCTAGGCTCGCACTAAATGAGTTTACCTTCAATTCTCGTAACAATAGGAGGTAACTACTATTCTAATTTCCATTTTATAGATGAGGAAACTAAGGCACAGAGATCACTGACTTGCCCAAAATCAAGCAGGGAGTAGTTAGTATATAAGCCCATGGTATGTGGTTTGTAGAATAGGTGCTCTTGACTAGCAGAAATAGGGTCCTCCCTGCAGTGTGTAATTGATAGCAAGCATGGGCTGCCATCTTCCTGTCAAGGCCACTCAAAACACCCAATAGAGGCTATGCACGGTGGCTCACACCTGTAATCCCAGCACTTTGGGAGGCTGAGGTGGGCGGGTCACCGGAGGTCAGGAGTTCGAGACCAGCCTGGCCGACATGGTGAAACTCCGTCTCTACTAACAGTACAAAAATTAGCTGGGTGTGGTGGCGGGCACCTGTAATCCCAGCTACTCAGGAGGCTGAGACAGAAGAATCACTTGAACCAGGGAGGCAGAGGTTGCAGTGAGACAAGATCACGCCATTGCACGCCAGCCTGTGTGACAAAAGCGAAACTCTATCTCAAAAAAAAAAAAAAGTATAATTTTATAATCCCAGCACCTTGGGAGGCTGAGTCTTGAGAATCACTTGAGCCCAGGAGTTTAAGACCAATCTAGGCAACATGGCAAGACCCTTCTCTGCAAAAAATAAAAAACAGTCTAATTTGGCTGGGCGCAGTGGCTCATGTCTGTAATCCCAGCACTTTGGGAGGCCGAGGCGGGCGGATCCTGAGGTCAGGAGATTGAGACTATCCTGGCTAGCATGGTGAAACCCCGTCTCTATTAAAAATACAAAAAAATCGGCTGGGCGTGGTGGTGGGCGCCTGTAGTCCCAGCTACTTGGGAGGCTGAGGCAGGAGGATGGCGTGAACCTGGGGGGCGGAGCTTGCAGTGAGCCAAGATCGGACCACTGCACTCCAGCCTGGGCTATAGAGCGAGACTCCGTTTCAAAAAAAAAAAAAGTCTAATTTTAGCTATTCATGTGTGTGTGGAGTGGTGTCTCTTCGTGGCTTTGATCTGCATTTCCCTAATGCTGACTAATGACGTTGGGCACCTGTTCATGTGCTTACTGGTCAGATATCTTTCTTTTGTTACATTTTACTAAGTTTTAAACTTTAAAGTCAAAGATTTCCCCATGAGAATGACTTTTAAAATGACCAAAAAGGGGGAAGATAACATTAATTCTTGAAGAGAAGGCCCCTGAGAAAAATACAGTTGTAGCAAGCTGCTACTTTGCAAATGACCCATGCATTTTAATTTTCCCCCAAGGAAGGCCAAGGAAGAGTCTTATCACCTCAGGGCAGGAGACATGGGGACTTGGGTCATTTAATAAGAGTGGTAGGTTTGAAAACTCAAACCTGGAAGACTCCTTAGAGTTTCTCCCAGGAGGTAGGGAAGGGGCCCCATCCATGGAGAGAGGAGGATATGACTTAGAGCAGTGGTCCCCAATCTTTAGGGACCAGGGACTGGTGTCATGGTAGACAGTTTTTCCATGGATAGGGGTTGGGGGGATGATTTGGAGCTGACATTGCTCCACCTCAGGTCATCAGGCATTAGATTCTCATGTGGAGCCACTTAGATCCCTGGCATGCACAGTTCACAATGGGGTTCGAGCTCCTATGAGAATCTGATGCCACTGATTTGACAGGAGGCGGAGCTCAGGTGGTAATGCTCATCTCCACCGCTTACCACCTGCTGTGCAGCCTGGTTCCTAATAGGCTATAGACTGGTGCTGGTCCATGGCCTGGGGGTTGGGGACCCCTGATTTAGAGGAAGTAAGGGCATGGCTTACCCTGGGCCCTGGGGTGTTCTGGGAATGGGGAGGATGGAGAGAAGAGAGAAGGTATGGAAGACCTCCCCTTGCTCCCCATTTGGGATTTGGGGAGAAAGTCAGGTCTCAGGCTCAACAGCACCTGATCCTGTACCATCTTCCAAAGGGAAGTCAGTGGGGTTGGAAGGTAGGCAGGGGTTATCTTCTCTGAGCCACCGCACAAGACAGAAGTTTCCCACCATTCCTGAGGGGGCAGGTGGTAGGTCCCCAAGTGGAGAGCCAGCAGTCCCTCTCTGAGGCCTGCAATGGAATGGGGTGAGGTGTCCGCTAAGCCAAGGGTCTGTTAGTGAGAGCTGGGGAGGCTGGGCTGGCTTGCAAGCACCTGTTATAACCAAACCAAGAAATCAGGCTCCGAGTCTTGCCAGCAAGGGCCTACAGCTGCCAGCAGAGATGGACAGCCAGGAGACCCCAATTGGCCACCCAGAGCCACCCTCCTGTGCCAACCCCACCCTCCAGTACTCCAGAGCCTACTCGGAGCGGAACAGAAACCTGAGAGACTGAACACACACACATGGGGAAACAAACGTAGTAAAATATTTGGGGAATCAGGAAGAATTATTTGTACTATTCCTGCAGCCTTTCTATAGGCTTGAAATTATCAAAATAAATTTTTAAAAATTGTAATAACATTCTCATATTAAAACACTGTTTTTTTTTCTTTCATTTTTTGATTTTTTCTTTTTTACTCCAGCGTGACTTACTCTAACAATGGGTGGTCTCGATTTTGAAATACTTTCTTCTCCAAGGCTTTCATGACACCCTGTCTCTGTTGGTTCTGAAAATGTTGGATTTTGTCTCAGCCCTTGCTCCTGGAAACAGCCAAGGTTAAGAAAACCTTCCATGCTTTGTGTTCTAGCAGACAGCTTCCTGCAAAGAGCCATCTTCCCAGAGCACTTAGGCCTCTTAGATGCCTCCCTTGTTTAATTATGACAAGAGCACACACACAGAGCCTCCAAATTCCCATTCTTAGTCTTCTAAATGATAAGCTGAGCTGCTTTTCCCCACTGATTAATTGGAACAAAATGCTCATTAACCAAACTTCCCTCCTTTCCCCAGGTCCCTAAACTTTCCTGAGCTGGCAGACATCCCCTCTGGAGAAGAGGTTGGCCCCAGAGTTGTCAAACATCCTCTGATCTATCTGATCCTGCTGCCCTTCCATTCCACTTCCCCACATCTGTTCTTTCTGGTCGTGTTTACTCCCCTTTTAAAAAAAAAAAGAAAAAAACAGAAAACGTGTTTGTCTAGATCTTGAGACTCTGGAAGATCTTAACAGAGGTTCCCCCTATTTGCAATGGTCTCCTTTCCTGCCCCTTCCTATCCTTGCAATAATCCTTTTGAATAAAGTCTCTCCTTACTAAATCCAGTTCCTAAAAATTAATTTTTTTAGAGACAGTGTCTTGCTTTGTCACCCAGGCTGGAATGCAGTGGCATGATTATAGCTCACTGCAACCTTGAATTCCTGGGCTCAAGCAATCCTGCCTCAACTGAGGCTACGTGCATGCACCATCATGCCTTGGTAATTTTTTTTTATTTTTGTCGAGACGGGGTCTTGCTATGTTGCCCAGGCTGGTCTGGAACTCCTGGCCTTAAGTGATCGTCCAGCCTCAACCTCCCAAAGCGCTGGGATTCAAGCATGAACCACCACACCCAGCTCTAATTTTATTTTGTTTGGCAGTTTCCTCCTACTCTTCTTCCCTCCTCCTGCTCATTCCTTGGCCATTTTCCAGCTGCTGCTCTACTTTTACCCTAGATGCACATTTTCAGGGCTCAGTTCTGATTCCTCTAATCTGCTTGCTCCTCCTCTCTTCCCAGCGTGATCCTATCCATTCACGTGGCTTTCACAAGCGAGTTGCCTTCCCCAGTATCCCTCCTAGCAGATCCTGCTGTGCTCAGGGTGTCCTCATGCACATTTAGCATTGCTTACCTCCCAGGGTCCTGGGCACTTAGGAGTGGCCATGTGACTCAGCTCTGCCAAAGTCTAGTGCTTGGGTCTTCCAGCAAAGCTATTGTTTTCCTGGTTTTAAAGGCGGGGAGGGGCACCTCAGTCATAATCTGCCATTTTTCCTTGCATGGGACACAGATGTGATGCTTTGAGATGTCACAGCTGCTTAGCGACCACCAGGATGAAAGCCACAGGCAAAGCATGTATGACAGAGAAGGAAACCACAAGTAGCTGCCCCAGCCACCCCTGGACTTCTTTTCTGTTTGTTTGTTTTGAAATGGAGTCTTACTCTGTCACCCAGGCTGGAGTGTAGTGGCGCCATCTTGGCTCACTGCAACCTCTGCCTCCTGGGTTCAAGCGATTATCCTGCCTCAGCCTCCCGAGTAGCTGGGACTACAGGCGCAAGCCATCGTGCCCTGCTAATTTTTGTATTTTTAGAGAGATGGGGTTTCACCATGTTGGCCAGGCTGGTCTGGAACTCCTGACCTCAAGTGATTCGCCCACCTAGGCCTCCTAAAAGTGCTGGGATTACAGGCGTGAGCCACCGTGCCTGGCCTGGACGTCTTTTATGTTATTAATAGAAACCCCTATCTGGTTAAACTATTATAGTTGGGTTTCTAGTACAAGCAGCCACATGCAAGCCTGACCTGCCTTTCAGTCAGGCATCTCTGCTCACTTGGTATCTCTTCCACTTAGGTGTCTCAAAACACTGTTCTTCTCTCCCACCAACACCCCAAATCTGCTCCTCCAGTGTTTAACACCCCAAAAAATCTTGTCTAAGTAGTTTCTCCAGAATTATTCTTAGAAAGGGAGCCACTGCTGGGCGCAGTGGCTCACGCCTGTAATCCCAGCACTTTGGGAGGCCGAGGTGGATGGATCACCTGAGGTCAGGAGTTCGAGACCAGCCTGGCCAACATGGTGAAACCCTGTCTCTACTAAAAATACAAAAATTAGCTGGGCATGGTGGCACATGCCTGTAATCCCAGCTACTTGGGAGGCTGAGGCAGGAGAATCGCTTGAACCCGGGAGGTGGAGGTTGCAGTGAGCTGAGATCACACCATTGCACTCCAGCCTGGGCGACAATAATGAAACTCCATCTCAAAAAAAAAAAAAAAAAAAAAAAAAAAAAGCTGTATTTATTTAAGAAAACATCTTGATGAGAAGCATCAAGTAAAAGGTGAAGCCCTAAGGGCATGTATCAGAAAATTAAAGGAACAGATACACTGCTTTGTATTGGAACAGAATTTTGAGGCTAGGGGATGTAAGGAGAAGAAAGTGTTTCTTGTAGCTGGATATTGCAATAGTTTCACATCTGTTTCCAGGTAAATAAGCTGGGAGCAGAATTCATCCCTTTTCTCTTGTAGCAATGCAGCCATTCCTTCCTCATTGCATTCCTCATTATCTTGGGATGCTTCTTAAGCAATAGCAACAGAGTTCTCCAAAGCTTCATCCTTGGTGGGAATAGCGTCTCCATCCCCCAGAGTCACAGGTGGTGGTTTTCTCAGACACTGCATCATCACAAACCATGAACTTTCACCCCTGCATGGGATGCCGATCACTCATCCCCTCCCACAAAAGGACATGGTGCCATAGTCACTTACATATTCCTTCTGAGGGTATGTTCTGTGCATCCCCACTGCTGGTACCAAATCTGCCTGCCTTCATTGGATTAGAAGGAACAGAAAGCCACTTAGACTGCCTTAGGGAAACACAAGATTATTATGCACCTGTTATATATATTTTTCTATTTATAACTCTCGCTTTTTAAAAGGGTCCTGTTTGGTGGCTTTTCTTCTACTGAGCACAGGGTCTGGTTAAGCAAGGGGAGCTGAATGTCTCTGTATGATAATACTTGGGGAGGGATTTGGCCTCCACTTGATATAGAAGGAAAAGGAGCCAATAGGAGGCAGGTGGCCACATACTATGATGTAACCTCAGCCCCAAGAGCCCCCAGAACCTTTGTTCAGGTCAGTCCAACCCTGAAATAGTGACTATTCACAGAGAACTCACAGAGTCAGGGATGTGGATTTGATTCTTACCCATCCATCTTGCTCACCATTCCCTGTGCCTTGCAATCTGAATATTTGAGTCTATTTGGATCTTGGAAATTTTCTCCCCTTATTTATTTTCTGTGTTTTCTCTTTTTGGGATTCCCTCAAGACTGGTGTCAGATCTCAGAAATTGTTTTTTAGTCTCTCTTCAGTGTTGTCTCCTATTCTCCATCCCTTTGTCTTTTCCCCCCTCTGTATGCTAAAATTTTTCTTCTAGCCTTTTTAGATTTTATTTGTTGACAATCTTGTTTTTTTTTTAATTTCCAAAAACTCATGATCTTTACTTGCTCCTCTCTCATAGCCGTTATTTTTGATGGAGGCAATATCTTCTCAGCTCTTACTGAGAAGCGAGTAAATAATTCTTGAAAGGTTTTCTATTTGATGAATTGTCTCAGTTTTCTTTAGCCTTTTTGTTTATCTGTTCATCTTAGGTCCTTTTATTTCTTTTATAACTCTTTGAAAATGGCTGATGATCCTTGCTTGACTGTTCACATTTATGAATGAAGAACTAGACTAGGTGTCTGGAGTGACTTCCTTGGCAGATGTCAGTCTGGTGGTGGGTTAAAGTATTATCCAGTAAATATTCATTCCCTTGCCTGCTGGCCTCATGAGGGAAGCCTGATCCCAGGCCATGTCCTCTCGCCCCTCTTCGGTGTTCTCTGTGGTGCATGGGAACTGCCTGCACTCAGTTCCTGTTCAGCTCTGCTGTTGGGGGACCAAATTGAAACAGGACATGCCCCAGTTTAGCCAATGTCACCCTCTACTAATTACCATCTCATTCAGCTGAGAAAATGTATCTTCCGGCCAGGTGCAGTGGCTCATGCCTGTAATCCCAGCACTTTAAAAGGCCGAGGCGGGTGGATCACCTGAGGTCAGGAGTTTGAGACCAGCCTGGCCAACATGGTGAAACCCCATCTCTACTGAAAATACAAAAATTAGCTGTGGCTAGGCACGGTGGCCCAACACTTTGGGATTCCCAACACTTTGGGAAGCCAAGGTGGTGGATCATGAGGTCAGGAGATTGGGACCATCCCGGCCAACATGGCGAAACCCCATCTCTACTAAAAATACAAAAATTAGCTGGGTGTGGTGGTGTGCACCTGTAGTCCCAGCTACTCAGGAGGCTGAGGCAGGAGAATCGCTGGAACCTGGGAAGTGGAGGTTGCAGCGAGCTGAGATTGCACCACTGCACTCCTGGCAACAGAGCGAGACTCTCAAAAAAAAAAAAAAATTAGTCGGGCATGGTGATGGGCACCTGTAATCCCAGCTACTTGGGAAGCTGAGGCAGGAAAATCACTTGAACCCAGGGAGTGGAGGTTGCAGTGAGCGGAGATGGTGCCACTGCGCTCAGGCCTGGGAGACAACGTGAGGCTCCGTCTCAAAAAAAAGAAAATGTATCTTTCTAAAGTGTGTGTGTGTGTGTGTGTGTGCATGTGTGTGATAGTCCCTTATAGTGACAGTTTCCTAGCAAAACAAAAGAGAAACATAATAAAATGTGTGGGAATTTGGTGTCTAGAAAGCTGTTATATTCTGCTATCAATAGCCATGACCATTTGGTCAGTTCAATTCTGTGGGCCTGTTTCTCATATTTATAAAGTGAAGAGTTTAAAACACATTCATGATTCCCAAACTAGGAATCTGGAGAGTAATAAAGATTATCCAAATAGTCTTATAATGGTTTTTAAGAGCTATGACAAGGCCACTCAAGCTATTAGCTGATTACTGCAGGGAATGGAGGAGTGGAGCAGAATATGATGTGGGCAAAGAACACAGAACTCAGCGTGTGGAAGGTGGGCCCTGGAGCACCTGCTGAGCTCCCCGCTCAGCCCCAGCTGTAGGACCTTCAGCCGACTGTCCCAGGCTCAGCACCATGTGCCTTGAGGGTAGGGCGGAGGGGCTTGGGGGGCTCAGCCAGCAGTCACCACAGATGTAATCTTCTAGGGATATGCTCTGAGCTTGGGAGGAAATTCACTTCTTCATGCCAGGGAACGTATGACCCACTTTGGTGTATTCCAGGCAATGTGGAGATACAGAAATGGAAAGACTCAGGTCTCAAGGGGCTTGAAGTCTGATTCGCTGAAATAATTTTTAGTTTCCAGAACCACAAGACAGACCCAAGAGGGCTGTGTTGGCAAAACAAATGGCAGAGTGGAGCTGGCCAGAGGCATCTGTGCGTGACGACTCCAAGAGAGCACCCGACTCCAGATGGCGACACTGCAGGATGAAGCGGGGCATGCCGCAGACAGGTGTCAGGTGCGAAAAACAGAACCACCAGGATGCTTCTGGCTGCAAGGACCTGAAGCCTTAGGGGGTGATATTGGTTAAACTGAGGTAAGCCTTGTCTTAATGGGACTTTAACAGTCAGGAGTTGATTTTCTCCTGACAAGAAGTGGAGTAGGGTGGCTCTGGGTTTGATTTATCCAGCAGTTCAATTCCATCTTTGATTTTTTTTTCCATTCTTTCCATTTTCCTCTCTGGCATTCTTTCCTCTCCAGCAGTCTCACTTGCATGAAGCCAAGTGCAGGGGGAGAGAGAGGAGAGATAATCTTCCTGTGTCATTTTTTTAAGGTCAATGAAAACCATTCTTAGAAGCCCCTGGGCAGATTTCTCCCTGAATCTCATTGGCCAGAACTGTGTCACATCCCCATGCCTAAGCCAATCACTGGCAATGGGTGTGGGATAGTTGTGGCCAGCCTAGACCCATCAGAACATAACCCTGAGTCTCAAAGGGGAGAGTGGATGCCAGAATGAAATCAGAGTTCCATCCACTTTCCATTAGAAAGAAAGGAATGGGAGAGGAGCAGAGAAGGCTCCAGACAGACAACTGACAGTGTTTGATACAATAACTTTCTTATGTTTCTGTAACTTAAGGTCCATTTTGTCTATTGCTAGAATATATAATCTTAATGCCTGCTAGATTCTGTTGTTTACACTGTCCTCTTCTCCCTGGAGTAGTACCCAGGGTGAGGGAGCCTGTGGCCTCTGTAATATCAGCACATAGAGGATAGGGTTGCGGGGTGGGGGGAGCACATGTGGTCCCTTGATTGCCACCTTTCTATTTTGGTTTCTTTTCTTTAAAAGAAAACTTCTTTTATTTTACAGATAAGGTCTCATTCTCTCACCCAGGCTGGAGTGCAGTGGCGTGATCTTGGCCTATGCAGCCTTGGCCTCCCAGGCTCAAGCAATCCTTCCACATTAGCCTCCTGAGTAGCTGGGCCTACAGGTGCACACCACCATGCCAGACTAATTTTTTATTTTTATTTTTTGTAGAGACAGGGTCTTGCTGTATTGCCCAGGCTAGTCTTGAACTCCTGGCCTGAAGTAATCCTCCCACCTTGGCCTCCCAAAGTTCTGGGACCACAGGTGTGTGAGCCACCATGCCCAGCCCTAAAAAAATTGTTGATTGTGGTAAACACATAACATAAAATTTACCATTGTAACCATTTTTAAGTGTACAGATAATAGTGTTAAGTATATTCATATTGTTGTGAAACAGATCTCCAGAACTTTTTCATCTTGTAATATGAAATCCTACACCCATTGAACAACTTCCCGTTCTCCTCCGCAACCCCCACAGCGCCTGCCAACCACAATTCTATTTTCTCTTTCTATTAGTTTGACTACTCTAGATACCTCATATAAGTGGAATCATACAGTATTTGCCTTTTTGTGACTGGCCCTATTTCACTTAGCATAATGGATAATGTCCTCAAGCTTCACGCATGTTGTAGCATGTGACAGGACTTCCTCCCTTTTTAAGGCAGAATAATATTCCATTGTATGTCTATACCATATTTTGTTCATCTAATCCTCCATCAGTGGACATTTGGGTTGCTTGTACCTCTTGGCTATTGTGGATAATGCTGTTCTAAACGTGGGTGAGCTAATATCTTTGAGATCCTGCTTTCAATTTAGATATATGGGATTTCTGGGTCATAGGATTTAATTTTTTGAGAAACCACCATGCTGTTTCTTTACAGTGGCTACGTCATCTTACCTTCCCCCCAACAGTGCACAAGAGTTCCAATTTCCCCACATCGTTGCCAACATTTGTTATTTTCTGTTTTTTTTTTTTTTGATAGTGGCAATCCTAATAGGTGTGAGGTAGTATCTCATTGTGGTTTCCTGAGGTTTAATTTGAGCATCTTTTCATATGCTTTTAGACCATTCATATATATCTTCTTTGGAGAAATGTCTATTCAAGTCCTTTGCCCATTTTTAAACTGGGTTATTTTCTTGTTGTCATTGAGTTGTAAGAGTTCATTATATATTCTGGATATTAACATCTATCAGATATTATCATATATAAGATCTATGATTTGCAAATACTTTCTCCCATCCCATGGGTTGCCTTTTCACTCTGTAGATTGTTTCCTGTGATGCACAGAAGTTTTTAAGTTTAATGAACTCCCGTTTGTCTATTTTTGTTGTTGCCTGTGTTGTTGGTATTGCATCCAGTAAATCATTGTCAAATCCAATGTCATGAAGCTTTTCTCCTATGTTTTCTTCTAGGAGTTTTACAGTTTTGGGTCTTAGGTTTAGGTCTTTAATCCAGCTTGAGTTAATTTCTGCATTAAAATGCAAAGCTGGTGTAAAGCTGGGGTCCCATGGCATTCTTTTGCAGTTGGATGTCCTGTTTTCCCAGCACCGTTTGTTGAAGAGACTGTCCTTTTCTTATTCCCTTGCCCTTGTTGAAGATCATTTGACCATGTATGCAAGACTTGTTGCTGGGGTCTGTATTCTGTTTCACTGATCTACAATGTCTGTCTTTATGGCAATACTACACTGTAGGTTTTTTTTTTTTTTTTAAAGACAGTCTTGCTCTGATGCCCAGGCTGGAGTGCAGTGGTGCAATCTTGGTTCACTGCAACCTCCACCTCCTGGGTTCCAGCAATTCTCCAGCCTCAGCCTCTCGAATAGCTGGGATTACAGGCATGTGCCACCATGCTTGGCCATCTTCACTCTTGAGCACGTGTGTCATGGTAGGTCAAGGACCCCTGACAGCCAGGGTCCCAGGCAGGAGGGGGCACATCCCTTCTATTATCTTGGATTCTACCACCCCCTTAGAGGGAGACTACAGACCCCCGGACTCTTCCCAGAGACCCATTGCCAGCACTTCATTCTGTTGATCTCCTCTTGCACTTCTGCCTCCCCCAGCCTGGAAAGAGTTTGAAACATCTTGTCCCTGGCAAGGAAACCCTGGCTCAGCCAATATTCTTACCTAATTTTTCTGCCTCGTGTCCAAAGTGCAGCTGTATTAAATGTATTAAATAAAAGGAAAAACTTGGGCCAGACGCGGTGGCTCATGGCCAGCACTTTAGGAGGCCAAGGTAGGTGGATCATCTGAGGTCAGGAGTTCGAGACCAGCCTGGCCAACATGGTGAAACGCCGTCTCTACTAAAAATACAAAAATTAGCCAGGCGTGGTGGTGCGCACCTGTAATCCCAGCTACTCAGGAGGCTGAGGCTGGAGAATTGCTTGAACCCGGGAGGCAGAGGTTGCAGTGAGCTGAGATCATGCCACTGCACTCCAGCCTGGGTAACAGATGGAGACTCTGTCTCAAAAAAAAAAAAAAAAAGAAAAAAAAGAAAAACTTGGAGGGCTTTACCATTTCTGCTGGGAAGTCTGGAGCAAAGGCCACTGGCAGTGCCACTCAGCCTGAACATAGTGAGGGTGGGTGGGAGGGCAGGAATACAGTGACTCTTCCTTCACCAGGTTGCAGGTGGGCATCAACCTCTTGGTGGTCTGGTGCAGCCTCCCTGCCTGGGGCCACCTGCCTTGGGCTCGTCACTGCTCAAGGATCAGATGAGCTGATGGAGGAGGACCCTGAGCCAGAGTTAGTTCTTAGCTTAAACTCTGCAGCCGTGCTTCTCAAAGTGTGGTCCCGGGGTCCCATGAGGTCAAAACTATTTTGTAATAAAACTACATTACCTTACCATTCTCCTTCTATTACAAGTATACACAGGAGTTGTCCAGAAGCTGCATGATATGATATGTGATATCACAAGGGATTGACTACAAAAGCAGGTATGAGAATCCAGCTGTCTTCTCTTTTTTTTTTTTTTTTTTATGGAGACAGAGTTTTGCTCTATTGCCCAGGCTGGAGTGCAGTGGCGTGATCTCAGCTCACTGCAACCTCTGCCTCCTGGGTTCAAGCGATTCTCCTGCCTCAGCCTCCAGAATAGCTGGAATTACTGGAATTACAGGCATGCGCCATCACACCTGGCTAATTGTGTATTTTTAGTAGAGATGGGGTTTCACCATGTTGGTCAGGCTGGTCTCGAACTCCTGACTTCAGGTGATCTGCCAGTCTTGGCCTCCCAAAGTGGTGGGATTACAGATGTGAGCCACTGTGCCCGACCTCACCTCCTGGGTTTTCAGCAGTTCTCTCTGCCTCAGCCTCCCAAGTAGCTGGGATTACAGGTGCCCGCCACCATGTGTGGCTAATTTTTGTGTTTTTAGTAGAGACGGGGTTTTGCCATGTTGGCCAGGCTGGTCTTGAACTTCTGACCTCAGGTGATCCACCCACCTGGGCCTCCCAAAGTGCTGGGATTACAGGCGTGAGCCACTGCACCTGGCCGAATCCAGCTCTCTTCTATTAAGATATTCTTTTTATTCTAGTAAAGAGATTGCAAAAATGTAAACAAATGCCAGTCTTCATGGAAGGTTTTTGGTTTGCAAAAATATAGCTATTTTCAAAAAACTTATTTATGTTAAAATGAAATGTTTATTTTTGTTATTTTCTAAAAAGTTGATACATAAATAAAAAAAATTCTCAGTTGTAATTTCTCAACAGAGCTAACCCACATAACAAAAGGTCTTTGCAGTCCTCAGTAAGTTTTACAAGTTTAAAGGGGTCCTGAGACCAAAACGTTTGAGGACCACTGTCCCTCCGGAAGGCTGTGGCTTTTTTCTGGTGGCTTTACACTTCTGCTGTCCTTCAGCCACGTCCCTTTTGTGTCTCCAGGGACTCCATTTGCCTTGAATTTCTCCTGTTAGCTCCACTCCAGTGTGGCCACATGAGGGCAGCCGATTCCGCCCTGAGCCCTTGCGGGGGCCTCAAGCACAGGTGTTCACCAGGTCAGCCTTCAGCATCCAGTTCCCACAGAGCCTCTGGCTGGTGGTACTGGAGAAGCAAAGATGATAAACCAGGTCCTTGTTCTGTGGGAGGCTCAGGCCTCCTGTTCTCTCCCTCCCAGGGGCCAGGAGAGAGGCCCCAGCCAGAGCCTGAGCACATCATAGGGTTGACATGTTTGGTGAATGAACATAATTATCTCCGTGTTGTGCAGAGCTGAGCATAGAATTCCATCTTCCAGATCCTGAGCTTTAACCTGGAAGGGTTAGGCCTTCTTGCCATTGCCTGCAGGGAAGGAGCACCCTAGAACACTTACTGTTCAGGAGCACGTGGTTCTCATGCAGTAAAGTGAGAAGGGGAGAGGAGGTACCTTTTCTCTAGTCTTGGATTAAGGTGGAAGTAAAGGGCATATGTGAAGTTTTTCCCAAAACTAGGGCCTCATTTATTTTTTATGTTTTATCAGAACAAGTCATGGACATCTCTAGCAGTGAAAGCAAAGCCCTGCAGTCATTTAACATAGACATAATCTCTACATCCTGTTAGCCAGCGGCTCCTACGACTTCTCCCAACAATCTTAAAGCAACCTGGCATGAAGGAGCTGGCTCAAATGCTGGTCAGTGGAAAGGGCTTAAGCTCTGAAGTCACAACATAAGGGTTCAAATCCGACCCTCCCGGCTTCTGGTCTGTGCTCTTTCCCCCCTACTATAATGCCAATTTCACTTTGGTTTTTACCCCCCCAAATATTCATCATTGTGTTGAGTCAAGACAATGATACATAAAAAATCAGCAGTCTCTGATAAAGTGTGGCCTACTGGCTAAGAGGAGCAGGGCTTTGAAAGGATAGGCAAGGTAACATTCCCGGTTCCACCATGTGTTAGCTGTGTAACCTCAGGCAAGCTGCTTAACCTCTCTGAGTCTCAATTTTCTCAACTGTAGAAAGCAGACAATAATATTACAGGGTTGCTGAGAGAATAATATGACATTAGGTTTCTAAAGTGCTTAATTCAGTACCTGGCTCATAGTAAGTGCTCAATAAACACCAGTTATAAACATCACTGCATTTGAAATTCACAACTTCTTCAAAGTTAGAGTCAGAAAGAATTTCAGAAGTCCTGTAATTCAGTGTTTTCCAAAGTGTGTTCAAAACACTCACTTCCCTCAAGATGCTCCATGAAAAGGGGTTCTGTGGCCAAATATGATGGGTTGTATATTAAAGCCTCAGAGAAGCCACAGAGTAAAGACACCTGTTGAACTTTGATTACTCCAACCTTTATCAAATGGATTTGACTGTAGAACCCTCTTCACACATCCCTTTTTAACTTCCAGGTTGCTGGTAGACAGAGCTCAGTCACCATTAACCATCATTAAGAATCATAACAAATACTAGATAACATTTATGGAGGGTTTGCTCTATGCCAGGCAGTGTGATACGCACAAGGCATGTATTGTCTCACTTTATTCATAACAACACTAAGAAGTAGTGCTATCGTCTTTTACGGATGAAAAAATAGGCTTAGAAGACTAAGTAACTTGGCCAAGGTCACATACCAAGAAATCGTCAGCATGCAAACTCAGGTTGGCCTGGCTCTGGAATTCAGCCTTGCCACCTCCTTGTATGGTTTCCACAGCCCACTGCATTACCCCTGACTGTTGGACAGTCCTTCCTTGTATTGAGCTGAAATCCAATTCCAGTTCCAATCACACTGTCTCTCTAGGGTGCACATAAATATATGGTGAAATGTATATTTAGTTTTGATTCTACATATCCTTTGTCATTGTTTCTCGAATTGTATTTATTCTGTTCCCTTTTCTCTTGACTTGCTCAAGTACTTCAGCATTTCATTTGGACTAAAAAACTCAACACAATTCTGTCTGCTTTCTTATAGTATGATATTTGCATTTTTAGGAAGTGACACATTATCAAAACCTGTAAGAACTAAATTTTTTTAAGAGGGGAAAAAGACAAGGTTAGGAGGCTGAGGTGGGAGGATCGCTTGAGTCCAGGAGTTCGAGACCAGCCTGGGCAACAGAGTGAGACCCTGTCTCTACAAACACCACCACCACCAACAACAAAAAAATTAGTTGGGCATGGTGGCACATGCCTGTGGCACATGCCTACTCAGGAGCCCGAGGTGGGAGAGTCACTTGAGCCCAAGAGGTTGAGGCTATCAGTGAGCCATGATCACACCACTGCACTCCAGCCTGGGCAACAGAGCAAGACCCCATCAAAAAAGAAAGTTTTAGATGTATACAATAACAAAGTTATTTCTCCTGCAGGAATTTTGATAACAAAGTTGTCTTTTATAGCTCTAGTAGTATTGCTGTAAAGCTATAAAAGTACCTCTGGCTTTTGCCCAAGTATAGTAGTGTCTGTCTGTCTGTCTGTCTCTCTCTCCATAGCAGCACATTGTTAACTGTTTCTCACCAGTAGCACTACTTTTATTACTCATTGTCTCTCTTATTTAGTAAACAAAGTATACAGCCACTAAAACCAAGTAGCTGGGCTATTCACAGCAGCTTTTCCCCCATACACTGTGGTAGTTCCTAACTACAATCTGTTTTGTCCAATAGCAGTTCCTAGTGATGCAAATAGTACTTTCCATGTAAACAGTTTCATTATAGCCAATTCTAGTTCTGAAAATACCACTGGAAGAAAAACACTTGAGTTCTCAGTGTGGTTTGACCAATATAGCTTGGAACTATCACTTTCCTTGTTCTGAACATTATACTTCACTAGTTCAGCTCAAGATCTCATTATTTTGGGAACTGTATTACCCTATACAGGCTTGGGGAGTTTGTCTCCAACCAATTAATTTTCCCCTACAATTCTGCTATACATCAGCAGTTGTATTTTGGAGCCCACATGAAAGGATACTATACTTAAATCTGTTCCAGTTCATCTGTTTAGGTCTGGCTCGTTGTTCTAGCCTGTGACGATCATCTAGGAGTGGCGATATTCTCCTTCAGCCCGTGTCTTCTGTGAAACTGATAAACCTGCCCTAGAGCAGCACTTACCAACAGAATGTTCTGTGAACATGGAAATGTACCAGATCTCTGCTGTCCAATATGGTAGCCACTGGCCACATGCAGCTTTTGAGCACTTGAAATTAGGCTCGTGCAACTGGGAACTGAATTTTAAATTGTCTTTAATTTTAATTAATTTAAATAGTCCCGTATGGCTAATAGATATCATACTGGACAGTGTCGCAGCTCTAGATGTTTACCTGAAATGTAGGTAAAAATATTAAATAGAACAGGGACCTGCTTCTGTCCCTGGAGTCCAAACTCTGGACTGGAGATGGTCATTCAAGGATTATCAACCACCTGTATTTATAATAACTCGGTGCACAATTTCATCCACCAGCGTATATGAGTATCAGTGAAGGACTTTGTCAAATGCCCTGTAAAAAGCAAGATGGCCTAGAAATATGTGGCACTGCTATGCTCTACCAGCCTCATGATTTTTTTTTCCTAGAAAATAGGGTTTTTTTGTTTTTTTTTTTCTATTTGTAAAAGTCATACATACCTACTGTGGCAAAATGCAGGAAAGTACCTAGAGGAAATTAACAATGACCAAAATTCTGCCATCTTGAGATAACTACTGTTAACATTTCAGCATTTTTCTTTCAGCTTTTTTTCTGTGTTGGTATTTTTCACATTGCTGAAATCATACCTTCTCTGTTACTTACCTCCTTTTTTTTTTAATTTAAAAAATATTTTTAAAAAATTTAATTGACAAAAATATATATCTTTATCATGTACAACACGTTGTTACACTGTGGAATGGTTAAATCAAGTTAATAAGCACACACATTACTTCACATATATATCATTTTTTGTAGTAAGAACACTTAAAACCTACTCAGCAATTTTCAATACAATAAATTGTTATTAACTATAGTTATATAAACCAAAAATAAAATTCTAAGGCCCTGCAACCATCTGAAAGGATCCCTCCTCCTGGCTAGGGCATTCCAAAGTTAGCCTAAAAACTGGTTCAGGCCATGATGGGAAGGGAGGGTCGGACATGCCTCATTATACTCTCCTGCTTTTGGGATTTCAGGAAAAGCTGACGAGCATTTAACATCAACACAGGACCTTAAGTCTGCTAAGAAACATTTACAATCTCTTCTCTGTGAAGCTTGCAACCTGAAGGCTTCACCTGCATGATCCAACTTTGGTCTCCACAACCCCTTATCATAATCCAGACATTCCTTTCTATTCATAATAACTCTTTCAACCAATTGCCAATCAAAAGTTTTAAATTGACATAGAACCTAGAATTCCCCTCACTTCAAGTTGTCCCACCTTTCTGGACTGAAGCAATGTATATCTTACATGTTTTTATGTCTCATGTCTCTAAACTGTATAAAGTAGGTTGTGCCCGGACCACCCTGGGGACATGTTCTAAGGGTCTCCTGAGGGCTGTGTCATGGGTCATTGGTCACACATATTTGGCTCAGGATAAATCTCTTCAAATATTTTACAGTTTGACTCTTTTTGTCAACAACACCATGTTGTACAATAGATCTCTTGAATTTATCCCTCTTATCTAACTGAAATTTTGTATCCTTTTACTAATACCTTTCCAACCCCTGCCTCCCAGTCCCTGGCACCCTCCATTCTACTCTCTGCTTCTATGAATTTAATGTGTTTTTTTTTTTTTTTTTTTTTTTTTTGAGGTGGCATCTCACTCTTGTTGCCCAGGCTGGAGTGCAATAGTGCGATTTGGCTTAATGCGACCTCTGCCTCCCGGGTTCAAGTGATTCTCCTGCCTCAGCCTCCCATACGAGTGCAACTTTTTCAGATTCCACATGTAAGTAAGATCATGCAGTATCTGTCTTTCTGTGCCTGGCTTATTTCACTTAATATAATGCCTCCAGGTTCATCCATGTTCTTGCAAATGACAGGATTTCCTTCTTTTCTAAGGCTGAATAGTATTCCATTGTGTATATATACCACAATTTCTTTATCCATTCATGCACTGATGAACACTTGATTCCACTTTTGGCCATTGTGAATAATGCTGTAATGAATGTGGGAGTGCCGATATCTCTTGGACATACTGATTTCATTTTCTTTGTATATGTATATTATAGTAGCAGAATTGCTGGATCATATGGTAGTCCTGTTTTTAATTTCTGCTTTTTACATTTTCTTTATATTTTTAAATTTTTAAGAATTTTTATAAGTATTTCTCACATTATTAAATACTCTTTGAAAACAATCTTGAAGGCTGTATCAGTGGTTAATAATTTGCATAGCAATTCCCCTGTTGCTGTACTTTCAGCTTGTATCTAAGTTTTTGCTATTACAAATAAAACTGTGCTGAATATCTTCTTGTGCAAAATAACTTCCTGAAGGTGTATTATTAAAACTAAGAATATGAACATTGTTAAGGCTAACTCTTCTGAAAGAGGAAATAAGGTTATCCTGGACCACATGCTGGCTCTTAGTGGCCAATTCTTTCCCTTCTGAATATTCAAGGCCACCCATTTCATCCTCTCTTTTAGCCACTCATCCCATATTAATGTGAAGCTCACCTTAAAATACTTTTTAGATTCTAATTTCTTAGCCTTTTTGAAAATCAGGAAGACATTGCCTGCCTCATCAGTCTTCCAGCAATATTTCTGTTCATGAAGGTTTCTTAAAAATGAAGTCGCCTGATCTGTGAGCTCCCTCAGTAGCCTTGAATATGACATATACAGGTCAGAAGACCTGAGTTGTTCTGAGGCAGCAAGGTGCTTTCTTACTGCCTCCTTCTGTACTTGGAGCTTCAATTTCTCTTTCCAATAGTGCTCTTCAACTTTCCACCCTGACCATAATTCTCTTTAACAAGGGAAACCAAAGGAGTGTGTGGCAGAGAATGTCAGCGCTGGGCAAAACTCATGCTCTCCTCTACTTCCCAGGCACACAGCTGGGGGACATCTCCCAGACTCCCCTGCAGCCAGCTGTGGCCATGTCATTGAGGGCCAGCCAGTGAAGCGTGGGCAGAAGTGATGTGTGCCTCTGCTGGCCTGGCCATTAAGACCCCCGCATGGAGTGGAGACAACACCCAGGGCCACCTTGGAAGTCGCATGATGAAGAGACCAGAGCTTTTGTTGAGCAGTAGTGCGGAGGAGGAGCACCCTGCTGAACCACTCACCCCCCAACAGTTGTGTTGGATTGTGGACCTGTTTTCTCTTTGCCCACTCTGGGCTCATTTGCAGTTATAACCTCATTGCTTCTGCTTGAGCTATCTTTCCTTTGTCTTGGATCATGAGATGAAGCATGCCTAATTTTTCTCCAAATACCTTGGGATTCTCCTTCCTAACTCTTGGTATGGAGTCCAGCTGTCCCAGGCTGCTGGATGACAGGTAGCTTTCTCTCACTCTCATCTGACCATCAGGTTCCCCTAGCAGTACAGAATTAGATCCAAAATGGTGCTTCTCTTTATCATTTTCTCTGCTTTCTGAGAAATGGAATTGTCATTTTGGCAAGAATTTGGCAGAAATTGTATTTCAAATTTTAATACAATTGAGAAAAAACCATTCATAACCACAGTTGTCTGGTAAGTAACGAAGGTAGATCTTGCCGAATGGAACATCCTTCTCTGCAACTTGGTGGGTTCGAGTGGCTGAGTTTGGCAGAAGGAATTGTAGAGAAAAAATGACTCTACAGAATAAAGGGGGAAGGATTTGGAGTTCTGGAACCAATATAAAACGGAAGGGGTAAAGAGGAGAGATGGGAAGATGAGGAGCCAGCTGGATCACTCTGTGAGGGGAGCTAGCCTAAAATCCTAATGGGACCGGATGGCTCAAGAGCTTTTGAGAACAGTGGTGTCCAATATTTCATTTGAAGTTGTTGTATTGATCTCCTCCACTCCCCTGAGGGATTGGTGCCAGGCTAGACAGGGACAGCACACAGATGGTGAGACAGCACACAGATGGTGAGACAGCCCACAAGCCGAATTCTCCAGATGCAGAGGCTGAGAACCAGCGGTGACTGTAAATGTGAGCCTCTGCCCGCCTTCTGCCCTGGCCTCCCTCCTGAGAACTGGCCAAACTTTTGAGGAGGAATTTAGACTTCCAAAGGGTGGAGAATAGAAGTTTGAACCAATCTTATCTAGGGAGGCTCCCGCTGACATCCAAATTACATAATAAACACGGCCACCGGTAAAATACTACTACTACTGCTATCATAAAATAAAATAAGGAATTAAGTAGATAGGTCAGGAATTTGGCCCCTTAAAACACTGAGGCCAGAGAGATTACACTGTGCCTCAGGGATGTTTTGCTCTATTCTCAGGTTATCTGGCTCCTATTCCTGGTGTCCTCAGTCCTTGCCTGGGAAAAGAGTGCAGTGAGCAGGGTAGCTCCTCACCCCTCTCCTCAGGTACCAGGTGCTCCTGGGCCCTCAAGGGCTCAGCTCTTCCTTCAGCAGCTCCCGCAGGGGCTGTTGGGTTTATCAATGACTTGTTCTGTCAAAGAGCTGAGCTCAGGGGAACATATTGGGGGAGTAAGTTTCCTACCACCTTGGAGATAGCTTTTTCCTAATAAGGGGAAGCATGTGAGAAATATGTTCATTAATAAGTTTGTCAGTGGTCATAAAGATATTTTGTCTGATGGCAGAAGGCTTAAATCTTTGTTCCCATAAAAGACTTACTCCTCCAACCAGAAGAATAAACGAAAGGTGGTGAGACATTGGGGACATCTGGGCAGCCATGGAGAAAGAGTTTGTGGATCTGACCCACTGTTCTCCTCTTGTCCAGATAAGGACTTGTGTTTGTGTGTTGACTGGTGAGGACGGGAGGAGGTTTCCTGAGTGCAGAGTGCCAAAGCACAAAGCCTGAGATAAAAAGGCATAAATAGACGTAGAGCCTGACCCAGAGCCAGGCCCAGTGTCCTTGGGCTGGTAGGACTTGCAGGCCAGGTCCCAGATGGGGAGGGGGGACTGGGGCTGAGCAGCTGCTGTGGAAATTTCCATGGGCTGTGCACCAGCTCTTGGTAAGCTCTTGCACTCAGCATGGCATGGGGAGGACATGGGTTATGAAAGAGGCACAAGACTTAGTCCAAGCTTACAAGGAGCTAGGCCCCTAGAGAAAAAACTCAGGAAGGCTTGCCAAAGCAGCAAGTAAACAAACAGGTTGGAAAATTTTGAAACAAAGTTGTAAATAAGGTCAAGGCATGGAACCAGTCAAGAAAAGTCAATATCATCTTCCAATTATTAGAACTTCATTTCACCTTCTAAGGAAAATGTTGAAAATACAAACTTCACATTAAGGTAAAAATGGATTTTATTACTTTAAATACTAATAAAGAGGTGACAAACAATATATTAGTTTTTTAAAGAAAAAACTTTTTATAATTAATTGCCACTTGCCAGAGTTTGAGATATTCTTAAGAATTCAGGTTAAACTTACAAAATCGTTTTTAATACAGAAATCAATGAAAAATGATCCAAAGACATTATTAGTTCCATGCATTGGTAATTGTTACCAAAAGCCTTACAGTGTGCAATTTTGTAAAATCAATGTTGCAACTATCTCAGGAATTGGAGGTCTGTGTTTTTACCCTCTCTAGTAAGATTCAGGTCGCGTGTGTGTGTGTGTGTGTGTGTGTGTGTGTATACAAGTGTGTTCACACGTGTGCATGTGCAATGTATGAACCCATAATGCTCGACTCCCAATGCACTGGTTGGGATGCCTTTGCTTGTAATTAAAGAAGCCATGAAGAGGATATGTTAGTTCACATGGCTGAAAAGTTACGTGTTAGGGCAGCCTTCTAATAAGCTTTAATCAGGGCTCCAGTTCCATTTCTAATTCTGTCTGCCTTGCCCTTTTGTGGCCAGATTCCTTTTCAGGCTGGCTTATTCACAGTTGCAAGATGTCTGTGAACAGCAACTCAGCCAACAACAACTCGTCTAAGGAGAGAGGAGCTATTGTTTCCTACAACCATTGCATAGAAGTCCTGAGCTTCCTTCTGATTGGACCACCCCAGGACCAGTCATTGAGGGTGTGCCATGTGCTGATTGGCTCAGATTCAAAACCTATCATCTTGTCAAGTGGGTTAGGATTGACTTATACCAGGGGCATGATATGGTTTGGTTGTGTCCCCACCCAAATCTCATCTTGAGTTGTAGCTCCCATCCCACATGTCATGGGAGGGAACTGGTGGGAGGTAATTGAATCATGGAGAGGGTCTTTTCCATGCTGTTCTTGTGACAGTGAATAAGTCTCATGAGAGCTGATGGTTTTATAAAGGGGAGTTCCTCTGCACAAACTCTCTTGCCTGCCACTATGTAAGACATGACTTTGCTCCTCATTCTCCTTCTGCCATGATTGTGAGGCCTCCCACGCCGTGTGGAGCTGTGAATCAATTAAACTTCCTTCCTTTATAAATTACCCAATCTCGGGTATGTCTTTAGTAGCAGCATGAGAATAGACTAATATAGTAAATTGGTACCGGTAGTGGGGTGCTGCTGTAAAGATACCCAAAAATGTGGAAGCGACTTTGGAACTGAGTAACAGGCAGAGGTTGGAAGAGTTTGGAGGGCTTCGAACTTCCTAGAGACTTGTTGAATAGCTTTGACCAAAATGCTGATAGTGATATGGACAGTAACATCTAGGCTGAGGTGGTCTCAGATGGAAATGAGGAACTTGTTGGGAACTGGAGTAAAGGTCACTCTTGCTATGCAAAGTGGCTGGTGGCATTTTGTTCCTGCCATAGAGATATGTGGAACTTTGAACTTGAGAGAGATGATCTGGGGTGTATCTGGCAGAAAAAATTTCTAAGTGGCAAAGTGATCGAGAGGAAGCAGAGCATACAAGTTTGGAAAATTTGCAGCCTGGTGATGCCATAGAAAAGAAAAACCCATTTTCTGGGGAGAAATTCAAGCCAGCTGCAGAAATTTGCACAAGTAACAAGGAGCCCAATGGTAATCACTAAGACCCCACCCAAATCTCATCTTGAATTGTAGCTCCCATAATTCTCACATGTTGTGGGAGGAACCTGGTGGGAGGTAACTGAATCATGGGGGCGGGTCTTTCCCGTACTGTTCTCCTCTTGAGATGATAGTTTTATAAAGGGGAGTTCTCCTGCACAAGCTGTCTTGCCTGTCCTCATGTAAGATATGACTTTGCTTCTCATTGGCCTTCCGCCATAATTGTGAGGCCTTTGCAGCCATGTGGAACTGTGAGTGCATTAAAACTCTTTCCTTTATAAATTACCCAGTCTTGGTTAGCAGCTTGAGAACAGACTAATACAGGGCACCACCCCTAGAGCTGGGTGAGACCAATGCCACTCAAATTGATGGTGACTACACAGTGGGGAGGAGAATGGGTGATAAACATTCCCAATGTCTACCACACCTTGGTAGCAATCTAAACTTTTTTTTTTTTTTAATTTAAAGGGTACTTTCTAGGTATAAGTCACTGTAAGAGGTATAAAGATACACAGTTGACAATCTATTAGGTATAAAAAGACAAGCCGACAAATAACTACAATACATTATTATTAGGTGTAATGTAAAAATGACACATGTAAATGCTAAAACAAAGTACAGTAAATGTAAAGGAGAGAGACAGATTGTTTCTGAGGTGACCAGAGAGGTGTCGCATAGCAAATAACAGTGGAATTAGGTCTTCAAGAGTGAGTGGGATTTTAATTATTATATGGGAGGCAGGGGAGCTTTAAGAGTAAAGCCCCAGAGGCAGAAAGCCAAGGGAAGAGTTGGAGAAATGGCCCAGGTAAGTTGGAGCACAAGTTCTAGAAGTTGCTGCTAAAGCAAAACATGTTTCCCCGATACAAAGATATCTCAGAGTTCAGATAACACCTGAGGAACTAGGATAATAAAGTCAGGGTGCAAGGTGAATATGTCTTTATTTTCTCCCATAAAGAAACCTGGCTTAAGCCTCCATTTACCTGATCAGTGGGAAATTCAGTATCTCCTTCGTGGGGCTCCCCCAACTCCTTGTGTTCAACCCAACACTTTACAGAGTCCAAAGAGGGAGCAGGGCCAGTCTGACTTTCACATGCAGGCAGAGGCCACCGGTCTCTCATCAGTCTGGTGGACAACACACATCCCCAGGTCTCTGTGGCTTCTCAGGGAGGACAGTATCACTCATGTCACTTTGAACTTGGTCATGAGTGTTCCTTTTCAGGATCCAGGGCCATTATCTCAGAGCTCTGCCCTTCAGTTAAATTCAATCTCCCCATTTGCCAAGTCACTCGCTGTCCCAAGGACTTTGGATAAGAAGTAGCTTGGGATATCCATGCGGATGCAGAATTCTTTCATTTATTTATTTATTTAGAGACTGTGTCTCACTCTGATGGAGTGCAGTGGTGTGATCCCAGCTCGCTGTAACCTCTGCCTCCTGGGTTCAAGTGATTCTCCTGCCTCAGCCTCCTGAGTAACTGGGACTATAGGCACCCGCCAGCACGCCCAGCTGATTTTTATATTTGTAGTAGAGATGGGCTGGCTCATCTGGCCAGGCTGGTCTCAAACTCCTGACCTCAGGTGATCCTCCCACCTCAGCCTCCAAAAGTGCTGGGATTACAGGTGTGAGCCACTGCGCCTGGGCCTGGATGCAGAATTCCTATCCTCTGTTCCTCCCTGGGATCCACCGCACCCCAGAAAGCGGGAGATTTTCCTTGTTGGCTGTCCCCCAAGCCCCCTATGGGCTTCCCCCTTGTGCAGCCTTTCCTGGCCACACATACCCCCCTGGGGTTCGTGGGGTGGGGGCACCTCTCTGAAATTCTTGACATCTCTCTCACTGGTGCAAGAAAAGAAAATAAAACCCAAAGTTCAGACACCACTGGGACATTCTATTCTACTTGGATTTATAGGTCCACGCCTCTTAGTCTCTTCCAGGATTGCATATTTCACCCAAGGGAGCCAGGCCCTCCTGTGCTCTTTTATTAAAAGTTCATATTAACATTTAACCTTCTTGGTCATTGGCAAAATCTGTGTCCTTGGTCTGTCCTCACCTTGAAGTTGAAATTATTTTATTTGCAGCCACTTAGACCCTGCCGTGATGGCATTTCCTGCCCACAGCAGGCTCTGAACTAAGTCTCGCTGTCTGTTTTGGACACATGGTGACTCTCTTTCTGAGACGGAGTCTTGCTTTCTCACCCAGGCTGGAGTGCAGTGGCACGATCTTGGCTCACTGCAACCTCTGCTTCCCAGGTTCAAGTGATTCTTCTACCTCAGCCTCCCGAGTAGCTGGAAGTGCAGGCACATGCCACCACACCCAGCTAATTTTTGTATTTTTAGTAGAGATGGGGTTTCACCATATTGGCCAGGATGGTCTTGAACTCCTGACCTTGTGATCCACCCACCTCGGCCTCCCAAAGTGCTGGGATTACAGGTGTGAGCCACTATGCCCGGCCGGTGACTCTCTTTTCTAAACTCCCCTTCACAATTTCGCTCTCTTCACCCTGCTTCTGTATACTTACAAGGAAGTGGGTAACAGATTGTCGGAATTAGGCTTGGCTCATGGTTTGCAGCTTCTCGCCTGTTTGCTGCTTCTCTAGTTTAAAAACTTGGGCTTCCAATTGTGGAGATTACTCCAAAACTTAGGTGAATTAGAAACAAGTATCCAGTGACTGTCTGAGGGAGAACAAAGTAAAATACATACTCAGCAACTAGGCAAGTAGGATGACTTCCCCAACACAGTAGAGCATTTAAGAACCGGAGAATGGGGTGCTGAGAAGAATGTATGTTCTGTTGATTTGGGGTGGAGAGTTCTATAGATGTCTATTAGGTCTGCTTGGTGCAGAGCTGAGTTCAATTCCTGGATATCCTTGTTAACTTTCTGTTTCATTGATCTGTCTAATGTTGACAGTGGGGTGTTAAAGTCTCTCATTATTATTGTGTGGGAGTCTAAGTCTCTTTGTAGGTCTCTAAGGACTTGCTTTATGAATCTGGGTGCTCCTGTATTCGGTGCATATATATTTAGGATAGTTAGCTCTTCTTGTTGAATTGATCCCTTTACCATTATGTAATGGCCTTCTTTGTCTCTTTTGATCTTTGTTGGTTTAAAGTCTGTTTTATCAGAGACTAGGATTGCAACCCCTGCCTTTTTTTGTTTTCCATTTTGCTTGGTAGATCTTCCTCCATCCCTTTATTTTGAGCCTATGTGCGTCTCTGCACATGAGATGGGTCTTCTGAATACAGCACACTGATGGGTCTTGACTATCCAATTTGCCAGTCTGGGTCTTTAATTGGAGCATTTAGCCCATTTACATTTAAGGTTAATATTGTTATGTGTGAATTTGATCCTGTCATTATGATGTTAGCTGGTTATTTTGCTCGTTAGTTGATGCAATTTCTTCCTAGCATCAATGGTCTTTACAATTTGGCATGTTTTTGCAGTGGCTGGTACCGGTTGTTCCTTTCCATGTTTAGTGCTTCCTTCAGGAGCTCTTGTAGGGCAGGCCTGGTGGTGACAAAATCTCTCAGCATTTGCTTGTCTGTAAAGGATTTTATTTCTCTTTCACTTATGAAGCTTAGTTTGGCTGGATATGAAATTCTGCATTGAAAATTCTTTTCTTTAAGAATGTTGAATATTGGCCCCCACTCTCTTCTGGCTTTTAGAGTTTCTGCCGAGAGATCTGCTGTTAGTCTGATGGGCTTCCCTTTGTGGGTAACCCAACCTTTCTCTCTGGCTGCCCTTAACATTTTTTCCTTCATTTCAACTTTGGTGAATCTGACAATTATGTGTCTTGGAGTTGCTCTTCTCGAGGAGTATCTTTGTGGCGTTCTCTGTATTTCCTGAATTTGAATGTTGGAATTTCATTCATTTGATCTTCAATCACTGATACCCTTTCTTCCAGTTGATCGAATCGGCTACTGAAATTGAACACATATTCGGAAGTAAAGCACTCCTCAGCAAATGTAAAAGAACAGAAATTATAACAAACTGTCTCTCAGACCACAGTGCAATCAAACTAGAACTCAGGATTAAGAAACTCACTCAAAACCGCTCAACTACATGGAAACTGAACAACCTGCTCCTGAATGACTACTGGGTACATAACGAAATGAAGGCAGAAATAAAGATGTTCTTTGAAACCAACGAGAACAAAGACACAACATACCAGAATCTCTGGGACACATTCAAAGCAGTGTGTAGAGGGAAACTTATAGCACTAAATGCCCACAAGAGAAAGCAGGAAAGATCTAAAATTGACCACCCCAACATCACAATTAAAAGAACTAGAGAAGCAAGAGCAAACACATTCAAAAGCTAGCAGAAGGCAAGAAATAACTAAGAGCAGAACTGAAGGAAATAGAGACACAAAAAACCCTTCAAAAAATCAATGAATCCAGGAGCTGGTTTTTTGAAAAGATCAACAAAATTGATAGACCGCTAGCAAGACTAATAAAGAAGAAAAGAGAGAAGAATCAAATAGACGCAATAAAGAATGACAAAGGGGATATCACCACTTATCCCACAGAAATACAAACTACCATCAGAGAATGCTATAAACACCTCAACGCAAATAAACTAGAAAATCTAGAAGAAATGGACAAATTCCTCGACATATACACTCTCCCAAGACTAAACCAGGAAGAAGTTGAATCTCTAAATAGACCAATAACAGGCTCTGAAATTGAGGCAATAATTAATAGCTTACCAACCAAAAAAAGTCCAGGACCAGATGGATTCACAGCAGAATTCTACCAGAGGTACAAGGAGGAGCTGGTACCATTCCTTCTGAAACTATTCCAATCAATAGAAAAAGAGGGAATCCTCCCTAACTCATTTTATGAGGCCGGCATCATCCTGATACCAAAGCCTGGCAGAGACACAACAAAAAAAGAGAATTTTAGACCAATATCCTTGATGAACATTGATGCAAAAATCCTCAATAAAATACTGGCAAACCGAATCCAGCAGCACATCAAAAAGCTTATCGACCATGATCAAGTGGGCTTCATCCCTGGGATGCAAGGTTGGTTCAACATACAAAAATCAATAAACGTAATCCAGCATATAAACAGAACCAAAGACAAAAACCACATGATTATCTCAATAGATGTAGAAAAGGCCTTTGACAAAATTCAACAAACCTTCATGCTAAAAACTCTCAATAAATTAGGTATTGATGGGACGTATCTCAAAATAATAAGAGCTATTTATGACAAACTCACAGCCAATATCATACTGAATGGACAAAAACTGGGAGCATTCCCTTTGAAAACTGGCACAAGACAGGGATGCCCTCTCTCACCACTCCTATTCAACATAGTGTTGGAAGTTCTGGCCAGGGCAATCAGGCAAGAGAAGGAAATAAAGGGCATTCAATTAGGAAGAGAGGAAGTCAAATTGTCCCTGTTTGCAGATGACATGATTGTATATCTAGAAAACCCCATCGTCTCAGCCCAAAATCTCCTTAAGCTGATAAGCAACTTCAGCAAAGTCTCAGGATACAAAATCAATGTGCAAAAATCACAAGCATTCTTATACACCAATAACAGACAAACAGAGACCCAAATCATGAGTGAACTCCCATTCACAATTGCTTCAAAGAGAATAAAATACCTAGGAATCCAACTTACAAGGGATGTGAAGGACCTCTTCAAGGAGAATTACAAACCACTGCTCAATGAAATAAAAGAGGATACAAACAAATGGAAGAACATTCCATGCTCATGGGTAGGAAGAATCAATATCATTAAAGTGGCCATACTGCCCAAGGTAATTTATAGATTCAATGCCATCCCCATCAAGCTACCAATGACTTTCTTCACAGAATTGGAAAAAACTACTTTAAAGTTCATATGGAACCAAAAAAGAGCCTGCATTGCCAAGTCAATCCTAAGCCAAAAGAACAAAGCTGGAGGCATCACGGTATCTGACTTCAACTATACTACAAGGCTACAGTAACCAAAACAGCATGGTACTGGTACCAAAACAGAGATATAGACCAATGGAACAAAACAGAGCCCTCAGAAATAATGCCGCCTATCTACAACTATCTGATCTTTGACAAACCTGACAAAAACAAGCAATGGGGAAAGGATTCCCTATTTAATAAATGGTGCTGGGAAAACTGGCTAGCCATATGTAGAAAGCTGAAACTGGATCCCTTCTTTGCACCTTATACAAAAATTAATTCAAGATGGATGAAAGACTTAAATGTTAGACCTAAAACCATAAAAACCCTAGAAGAAAACCTAGGCAATACCATTCAGGACATAGGCATGGGCAAGGACTTCATGTCTAAAACACCAAAAGCAATGGCAACAAAAGCCAAAATTGACAAATGGGATCTAATTAAACTAAAGACCTTCTGCACAGCAAAAGAAACTACCATCAGAGTGAACAGGCAACCTACAGAATGGGAGAAAATTTTTGCAATCTACCCATCTGACAAAGGGCTAATATCCAGAATCTACAATGAACTCAAACAAATTTACAAGAAACAACCCCATCAAAAAGTGGGCAAAGGATATGAACAGACACTTCTCAAAAGAAGACATTTATGCAGCCAACAGACACATGAAAAAATGCTCATCATCACCGGTCATCAGAGAAATGCAAATCAAAACCACAATGAGATACCATCTCACACCAGTTAGAATGGCGATCATTAAGAAGTCAGGAAACAACAGGTGCTGGAGAGGATGCAGAGAAATAGGAATACTTTTACACTATTGGTGGGACTGTCAACTAGTTCAACCATTGTGGAAGTCAGTGTGGCGATTCCTCAGGGATCTAGAACTGGAAATACCATTTGACCCAGCCATCCCATTACTGGGTATATACCCAAAGGATTATAAATCATGCTGCTATAAAGACACATGCACATGTATGTTTACTGCGGTACTATTCACAATAGCAAAGACTTGGAACCAACCCAAATGTCCAACAATGATAGACTGGATTAAGAAAATGTGGCACATATACACCATGAAATACTATGCAGCCATAAAAAGGATGAGTTCATGTCCTTTGTACAGACATGGATGAAGCTGGAAACCATCATTCTCAGCAAATTATTGCAAAGACAAAAAACCAAGCACCGTATGTTCTCACTCATAGGTGGGAATTGAACAATGAGAACACTTGGACACAGGAAAGGGAACATCACACACCGGGGCCTGTTGTGGGGTGGGGGGAGGGGGGAGGGATAGCATTAGGAGATATACCTAATGTTAAATGATGAGTTAATGGGTGCAGCACACCAACATGGCACATGTATACATATGTAACAAACCTGCACATTGTGCACATGTACCCTAGAACTTAAAGTATAAAAAAAAAAAAAGAGCAGGAGAATGAACTATATGTTTTGTTTTTTTTTTTTTTTTTTAGAAACAGAGCCTCACTTACTCTGTCACCTAGGCTGGAGTACTGTGGCATGATCCTAGTTCACTGCAACCTCCACCTCTTGGGCTCAAGTGATTCTCCTGCCTCAGCCTCCCAAGTAGCTAGGACCATGCACCACTGTGCCTGGCTGATTTTTTTGTATTTTTAGTAGAGACAGGGTTTCGCCATGATGGCCAGGCTGGTCTAGAATCCCTGACCTCAGGTGATCTGCCCGCCTCGGCCTCCCAAAGTGCTGGGATTACAGGCATGAGCCACAGCGTCTGGCCCTATATGCTTTTTTCAATTCAACGGCTACTTGCCTAATTTTGAATGGCCAAAATTACCTTCCATTTATTTTCCCTTAATGGAATCAACCTAGAATAGTTGCCTCGGGAGAGCGAGCTGGGGGGCAGTGATTGGAAAGAGACATTAGGGAACTTTTTGGAGGGATAAAATTGTTCTATATTTTGATTAAGGTGTTAGTTACAGGATATTTTCATTTGTAAAATTTATGAACCGTAGACCTTAGATCTGTGCATTTTACCATATATAAATTATATCTCAATTTAAGCATAGAAAAAGTAAACCAATGATTATGATACACTTGGTAATGTCCATATGCTACAGTGTGTTGAAAAGAAAAATAATACCCTATTGAGAAGGTAGACATGTACTGCAAGCATAAGCTATGGAAACAGAGAAAAGCCGCAGACATTGTTAACAGACTGAGCTGGGATGTTTCCAGTTGTGGGGGTTCTGAGCCTCTTTTGTAATGTGCTTAATCACTTCTAATTGTACAGTCAGCTAATTACAGTAATTAGTCTTGCCTTAGTTCAACAGAGTTGAACTAAGTCATTCTCTTAGCAGGACTGGGTTGAATTTTCCTGCATCTAGTGACTTCCTCAGATTGTGGCCTGCAATGGTGCATTCCTGGGGCTCGAGAAGTGATCTGTTTGTGCTGGGTTTTCACCACTGGGTGTTTGAGGGGTGAGGGATGTGACTAATCATGAAGCCAGTGAGTCATGCGTGTCAGGCCTCTGAGCACAGCAAGAGCCCTTTGGGCTCTGCACTGGCACCACTCTTGGCGTACTGACCCAGCCTTGCTTAGGTCCAAGTCAATCACATTTTTTTTTTTTTTTTTGTAGACAGAGTCTCACTCTGTCGCCCAGGCTGGAGTGCAGTGGCATGATCTTGGCTCACTGCAAGCTCTGCCTCCCGAGTTCATGCCATTCTCCTACCTCAGCCTCCCAAATAGCTGGGACTACAGGTGCCCACCACCACACCCAGCTAATTTTTTTGTATTTTTTAGTAGAGACCGGTTTCACCATGTTAGCCAGGATGGTCTCGATCTCCTGACCTTGTGATCCGCCCGCCTCGGCCTCCCAAAGTGCTGGGATTACAGGTGTGAGCCACCGCGCCTGGCCATCAATCACATTTTGAAAACAGACAGGGTTATTCACTGCAGCAGTGTTTGTAATACCAAAATAATAGAAACAGTCTGTAGGACAGGAGACTGGTTAAATAAATTATGGTTCATCCATATAATACTGAGAAAAAGAATGAGGATGCTCTCTATGTACTGATCTGGAAAGAGCTTCAAGCTATATTGTTACATGAAAAAAGCAGAACTGAGTGCATAGTAAGGCCATTTGTATAAAATATAAAAGTATAGGTTTGTATTTGCTTGTTTATGTATAAAGAAACTGAAAAGAGATAAGAAACTTAATAACAGGGAAGATGTTTATGTGGGAGGGCAAGGGAATTTGGGGCATGAAGGTTGGGAAGCGGGTGGGAAAGGGATGGAATTAGGCAAGACTTCACTGCAAACCTTTATAAAATAGATGTTTAAATATTCAAATGAATGTGTTATTACCTAATGAAAGATTGAAATCAATTAATTAAAATGTACAAGAGTTTTTTTTTTTGTTTGTTTGTTTTGAGACTGAGTCTCGCTCTGTCACCCAGGCTGGAGTGCAGTGGCATGATCTTGGCTCACTACAAGCTCCGCCTCCCGGGTTCATGCCATTCTCCTGCCTCAGCCTCCCGAGTAGCTGGGACTACAGGCGCCCACCACCATGCCCGGCTAATTTTTTTATTTTTTATTTTTAGTAGAGATGGGATTTCACCGTGTTAGCCAGGATGGTCTTGATCTCCTGACCTTCTGATCTGCCCACCTCAGCCTCCCCAAGTGCTGGGATTACAGGCGTGAGCCACTGCGCCCGGCCAAGAGTTTTTAAAAATAGAAAAAAGTTTTAGGGGAAGAAGAAAACCAGTGATCAGATAGTCTAACATTTACCAAATAGTGGTTTGTAAAGGTATAATGAGAAATTTGTGCATTTAAAGCAATAGTGGACGGGCCTGGTGGCTCACGCCTATACTTTGGGAGGCAGAGGCAGGCAGATCAATTGAGCCCAGGAGTTCGAGACCAGCCAGGGCAACATAGTGAGACTCTGTCTTGACAAAAAAAATTAAAAAATAAAATAGTCAAGCATGGTAGTGCTTGCCTGTAGTCCCAGCTATTCAGGAGGCTGAGGTGGGAGGATCACTTGAGCCCTGGAGGTTCAGGCTGTAGTGAGCCATGACTGTGCTACTGCACGCCGTCCAGCCTGGGTGACAGTGAGACCCTGTCTCGAAAAATAAAATAAAGCAATAGTGGAATCTGTTTTGACTCCTACTTTCTTATATTTAATGCATAATTGTTTCTTTTTTAGACGGAGTTTCGCTCTCGTTGACTAGGTAGGAGTACAATGGGGCAATCTGGGCTCACTGCAATCTCCACCTCCTGGGTTCAAGCGATTCTCCTTCCTCAGCCTCCCAAGTAGCTGAAGTAGCTAGGATTACAGGCATGCACCACCATGCCTGGCTAAATTTGCATTTTTGGTAGAGACAGGGTTTCACCATTTTGGTCAGGCTGGTCTTGAATTCCTGACCTCAGGTGATCGACCTGCCTCGGCCTCCCAAAGTGCTCGGATTATAGGCATGAGCCACTGTACCTGGCCCATAGAATAATTTGTAAGCAATTGTTTTCCCATTATGACAAAACTCTCTGAGAGTCCCTGGGGTGTGGAGTGGACACAGTAGACAGCCATGGAGAGCAAGTATCCAGGCTGTGATTTGGTTGCTTAGGCATCTTTCTGCTTGAAAATACCTCTTCTTGTGCTTGTACAGTTATAATTTGTCTTTATTCTTTTTTTTTTTTGAGATGGATCCTCACTCTGTAGCCCAGGCTGGAGTGCGGTGGTGTGATCTCAGCTCACTGCAACCTCCGCCTCCCAGGTTGAAGCAATTCTCCTGCCTCAGCCTCTGGAGTAGCTGGGATTACAGGTATGCACCACTATGCCTGGCTCATTTTTTTTGTATTTTTAGTAGAGACAGGGTTTCGCCATGTTGGCCTTGGCCAGGCTGGTCTTGAACTCCTGACCTCAGGTGTTCCACCCGCCTCAGCCTCCCAAAGTGCTGGGATTACAGGTGTGAGCCACTGTGCCCAGCCTGTTTTTATTCTTAACCATGTTTAATTAATGCCCCAAATGGCCCAAGAATCAAAAAGAATCTTGCTGTTGAACACAGCTAGGTAATGTGGAGCATGAAAATTGTTATTGTACAAATATGCCTCAGGACTTTTTCTCCAGATCTGAAAACTGTGATTAATCAACTTCTCATATAGAAAATTCAGCCCTTCCACTTTAGAATCTAGTGTTAATGAGAAAATATTGCAACCAGTGTATAAAATGATTTTCCAGGTATTATAAATAAAGACTACAGTTGATGTGTCATTTATAAATAAAAGATGAAATTATTAAAGTCAACTAGTTGATTTTGGGTGTGCAAAATGTGAGAATTTCATATACGTATATTATCTATGGAGCAGTAACATCACGATGACTTTACAAATTAGGAAAGTCACTAAACAAAGAACAACAACTATAACAAGGAGCAATAACTACAAACCCTGGGGAGGGAGGAGAGTCTGATTTCCAGAGATGCTACATTATATTATTTAAAATGTCCAGTTTTCAACAAAAAGTATGAGACATGCAAAGATACAAGAAAGTATGGCCCATGCACGGGGAAAATGCAATCAATAGGAACACAGATAATGTCTCTGCCATTAGACTTATTAGACAAAGACTTTAAGTCAGCTACTTTAAATATATTCAAAGAAATAAATGAAACCATGTCTAAAGAACAAAATAAGAGTATAAAAATTTTGTCTCACAAAATAGGGAATATCAATAAAAACATATAAATTATTTTTAAGATCATCAAACAGGTGTTCTGGAGTTGAAAAATAAATGAAAAATCTAGTGGGGCTCAACAGCACATTTGAGCAGGCTGGAGAAAGAATAAGCAAAATTGAAAATGGGTCAATTGAGATTATCCAGTTTGAGGAACAGAAAAAAAAAAGAATGAAGGGAAAAAATGAACAGAGCCTCAAAAATCTGTGGGTTCCATCAAGCATACAAACATACTTATAATGGGAGTCCCAGAAGGAGAAGGAGAGAAAAAGGACAGAAAAAGGAGAGAAAAATATTTGAAGAAGTAGAAAAGAACTTCCAATTTTGATAAAAAGTACAAATAAGCATGTCCAAGAAGCACACTGAACTTCAAATAGGATAAACTCAGAGATTCACACCTAGACACATGATAATCAAACTGTTGAAAACCAAAGGTAAAGAGAGGGTCTTGAAATCAGCAAAAAAAACAAAAAAAACCAACTCACAGTGTATCAGGATTCTCAATAAGATTAACATTTGATCTCTGGAGGCCAAGAAGGCTATGGTATGACATAAAATGCTACAGAAAAAAAAAAACAAACATACCTGTCAACTAAGCATTCTATATCCAGCAAAAGTATCCCTCAGAAATAAAGAAGAAATCAAGGCATTCCTAGATAAACAAAGTGAGGAAATTCATCACTTAGCAAATCTTCCCTGTAAGAAATAAAAGGTGCTCTTCAGGCTGAAAGGACTTGAGGCATTAAGTCGGATTCACATGAAATGAAGAATACTGGTAAAGGAAATTACATAGGTAAATATAAAAGGCAGCATAAATATGCAATAATTATAAACGTGGTGATGGGCATATAATGGATAAAAATGTAATCTGTAGGACAATAACAGCACAAAAGAGGGGAGAATGGAGCTATATAGGAGCAAAGCTTTTGTATATTATTGAAATTAAGTTACCATTAGTCCAAACTAGAATGTTATAAGATGTTCATTATAATCCCCAGGGCAACCCATAAGAAAGAGGGAGGGAGTGATCAACTGTGTCAAATGCAGCTGATAGTTTAAGATGAGATCCGAGAATGACTATTTGATTTGGCAACAGAAAGGTCACTGATGAGCAGTTTTAGGGGAATGGTGGGGAGAGGTGACAAACCTGACTAGATTGCTTTAGGTAGAATAGGAGAAAAGGAAGTGGAGATAATGAATCTGGATAATTATTCCAGGAATTTTGGTGAAAATGAGAGCAATGACAATGGAGGTGAGTGCAGGAGATTTTTCAACGGGTTTGTATGCTGATGGGAATGCAGCAGAGTGGGAAAAACTGATTGTCTCCTCTGTCACTGTTATTAAGGGAGAAGTTTGAAGATCAGAGGAAAGTTATTGGAACATCATACTTTTCACCCTGAAGTCCCAGGCACAGGAATCTTTGGTTATTGGGAAAATACACACACACACACATTTGTTTGAGTGTGTTTATATTACATAATACTGTACTCATAGATACATTTTAAAAAAATGTCTTAACTAAGATGGCAGTATATGATCATTAACTAATACTTTCAGGCACAACAATCAGAGTGAGGTACTCCATGAATGAAATCTGTTTCAAATGTTTTCTTGATAATTTTGGATTTTATTCAAAATTTGAAAGGCTGTGTTCTTATCAGCTACAGTTAGATCTATCCTTGCCCTTGCCTTGTACTGAGGTTAACAAGAATAGTAATGACTGTTCTTCACTGTTTTATTTTTTATTTTTATTTTTTTTTGAGACGGAGTCTCGCTGTCACCCAGGCTGGACTGCAGTGGCGTGATCTCAGCTCACTGCAGGCTCCGCCCCCCAGGGGTTCACGCCATTCTCCTGCCTCAGCCTCCCAAGTAGCTGGGACTACAGGCGCCCACCACCTCACCCGGTTAATTTTTTGTATTTTTAGTAGAGACGGGGTTTCACCATGTTAGCCAGAATGGTCTCGATCTCCTGAACTCGTGATCTGCCTGCCTGGGCCTCCCAAAGTGCTGGGATTACAGGCGTGAGCCACCGCACCTGGCCTATTCACTGTTTTCTTCTTGTTCACCCTGCCCACATTATTAGTATTTTTTTTTTTGTTGTTGTTGTTTCTTGTATTTTTTTATTCTCTAACAGTAAGAGCAGAAGTTCTTAATTTTGATAAGGTCTGATTTATCAAATTCTTTTATGGGTTGTGTTTGTGGTATTCTAAGAAATCTTTGCCTAACCCAAGACCACTCAAACTTTCTCCTGTTTTCTTTTAGAAGTTTTACAGTTTTAGGTTTTGCACTTAGGTCTGTGATCTATTTCGAGATGTGGATCAACGTCCGCTCTTTTGCATATGGATATCTAAATATTCCACCACATATTTTTTAAAAGACTATTCTTTCTTTTTTTTTTTTTAAGTATTTATTGATCATTCTTGGGTGTTTCTCGGAGAGGGGGATGTGGCAGGGTCATAGGATAATAGTGGAGAGAAGGTCAGCAGATAAACACATGAACGAAGTTCTCTGGTTTTCCTAGGCAGAGGTCCCTGCGGCCTTCCGCAGTGTTTGTGTCCCTGGGTACTTGAGATTAGGGAGTGGTGATGACTCTTAAGGAGTATGCTGCCTTCAAGCATCTGTTTAACAAAGCACATCTTTCACCACCCTTAATCCATTTAACCCTGAGCTGACACCACATGTTTCAGAGAGCACAGGGCTGGGGGCAAGGCCATAGATCAACAGCATCCCAAGGCAGAAGAATTTCTCCTAGTACAGAACAAAATGGAGTCTCCTATGCCTACTTCTTTCTACACAGACACAGTAACAATCTGATCTCTCTTTTCCCCACATTTCCCCCTTTTCTTTTCAACAAAACCGCCATCATCATCATGGCCCGTTCTCGATGGTCGCTGTCTCTTCGGAGCTGTTGGGTACACCTGCCAGACAGGGTGGCCGGTCAGAGGCGCTCCTCACTTCCCAGACGGGGCGGCCAGACAGAGGCGCTCCTCACTTCCTCCCAGACGGGGTGGCCGGGCAGAGGCGCTCCTCACTTCCTCCCAGACGGGGTGGCCGGGCAGAGGCGCTCCTCACTTCCTCCCAGACGGGGTGGCAGCCGGGCAGAGGCGCTCCTCACTTCCTCCTAGACGGGGTGGCGGCTGGGCAGAGGCGCTCCTCACCTACCAGACGACGGGCGGCCGGGCAGAGGCGCTCCTCACCTCCCAGACGACGGGCGGCCGGGCGGAAGCGCTCCTCACCTCCCAGACGGGGGCGGCCGGGCGGAGGCGCTCCTCACCTCCCAGACGGGGGCGGCCGGGCGGAGGCGCTCCTCACCTCCCAGACGGGGGCGGCCGGGCGGAGGCGCTCCTCACCTCCCAGACGGGGCGGCCGGGCGGAGGCGCTCCTCACCTCCCAGACGGGGCGGCCGGGCGGAGGCTCTCCTCACGCTCCTCACCTCCCAGACGATGGGCGGCCGGGCAGAGGCACTCCTCACCTCCCAGATGGGGCGACCGGGCAGAGGCGCTCCTCACTTCCCAGAAGGGGTGGCCGGGCAGAGGCGCTCCTCACTTCCCAGACAGGGCAGCCGGGCAGAGGCACTCCTCACTTCCTCCCAGAGGGGGTGGCGGCCGGGCAGAGGTGCTCCTCACTTCCTCCCAGACGGGGTGGCGGCTGGGCAGAGGTGCTCCTCACTTCCTCCCAGACGGGGTGGTGGCTGGGCAGACGCGCTCCTCACCTCCCAGATGGGGCGGCCGGGCAGAGGCTCTCCTCACTTCCCAGATGGGGCGGCCGGGCAGAGGCGCTCCTCACTTCTTAGACAGGGCGGCCAGGTAGAGGCGCTCCTCACTTTCCAGATGGGGCAGCCGGGCAGAGCGCTCCTCACTTCCTCCCAGACAGGGTGGCAGCCGGGCAGAGGCGCTCCTCACATCCCAGACGATGGGCGGCCAGGCAGAGGCGCTCCTCACTTGCTAGACGGGATGGCGGCCGGGCAGAGGCACTCCTCACTTCCTAGACGGGATGGCGGCCGGGCAGAGGCACTCCTCACTTCCTAGACGGGATGGCGGCCGGGCAGAGGCACTCCTCACTTCCTAGACGGGATGGCGGCCGGGCAGAGGTGCTCCTCACTTCCCAGACGGGGTGGCTGGGCAGAGGGGCTCCTCACATCCCAGACTATGGGCGGCCAGGCAGAGACGCTCCTCACTTCCTAGAAGGGGTGGCGGCCGGGCAGAGGCTGTAATCTTAGCACTTTGGGAGGCCAAGGCAGGTGGCTGGGAGGTGGAGGTTGTAGCAAGCCGAGATCACGCCACTGCACTCCAGCCTGGGCAGCATTGAGCATTGAGTGAGCGAGACTCCGTCTGCAATCCCAGCACCTCGGGAGGCCGAGGCGGGCGGATCACTCGAGGCCAGGAGCTGGAGACCAGCCCGGTCAACACGGCAAAACCCCGTCTCCAGCAAAAACACAAAAACCAGTCAGGCGTGGCGGCGCGCGCCTGCAGTCTCAGGCACTTGGCAGGCGAGGCAGGAGAATCACAGGAGCCCGAGGCAGGGAGGTTGCAGTGAGCTGAGATCACAGCAGTACAGTCCAGCCTCGGCAACAGAGGGAGACCGAAGAAAGAAGTAGACAGAGACAGAAGAATGGGAGAGGGGGAGGGGGAGGAGGAGAGGGAGAGCCACATTATTAGTGTTATCTTCAGGCTGGGTGTTCTTTGCAGGTACCTTGTTTTTTTAAAAAAACTTTTTATTATAGAGAATTGGAAACATATATAGGCAATAATATAATGAACCCCTGTAGACTCATCATTCATCTTCCACTATTATCAACTTGTTACCAACAAAGCTGGTCCCCCATAAAATGGAGTCTTTCCCTCTTTGGTGTTCCAAAGCCAATTTGGAAAAACAAAAGCAAGTGTCACGTAGTGCAGGCCTTGTTGGATGGCCACGGAATTGAGAAGCAGGAGCTTGGTTCATGAACTAACTTCTCAGCTTGTGAAAGTCAGGAAGTCACAAGTATAGGGCCTCTTTAATGAAGGGGTTGGGTATTAAAAGCTAGGGGATAATATTCATGTCTTTTTTGGGAATGGACAGAGAACTTCTCAAAACTAGAGTATTGCCTTCCTTTTTTTTGTCCTTTTATGGTTTCCTCTGGTCATTGTCATGGTGATTATCAACTGTCATGGTGCTGGTGGGAATGTCATTTAGCATGGAAATTAGATTATAATGAAGTTAGAAGTTCTTCAGAGGTCAAGTGAGCTGCCTTCTTGGATCTCAGTGTTTGGTCATGTGGGGCACCTTTTGACCACAGGTATCCTGTTTCCTAAAGGTAAGCCAGGGTAGAAATTCACCTGTCACATAGGCATGTAATGTAAAGAAACCCATGGCCTGTTCACTTCCCCCATCCTGTAATATTTTGAAGATAATCCCATATATAATATTACTACATCTGATAATGTGTATCTCTAAAACATAACGACTCTTTAAAAAAATCTAACTACAATCCCATTATCACACCTGAAAAATAATTTGCAGGGAAAATCTTTGCACTAAAAGCCAGGTCAAGAAAGAAAGAAATGTGTCTTTAGTATAATAAAGCTGAGGTCATTATTTCACAGCGAGTAAGGTCAAAGTCGTATTAATTTGAGGAAGATCTTGTCTTTGCATAGACTAGCTGGAGGTCATTTCTCTAGTAAATCAGACTGGCAGTCCTTGAAGAAAAACTAATGTTTGTGGTGGTGGGTTATGCTTGTCTTCAAGGTACTTTAGGAGAGAAGCTGGCCTTGGCATTGCTGGTGGAGTAGGACTGAGCTAGCATGGAAGCCGCCAATTCCTGCCCCAGGTTTGTGAAACTAAGGCACCATATCCTCTCCCCACTTAGCAGAAGCAGGAGTTGATGACAATCACATTCTCATCCAGCTGAAATCTGATGGGGAAGAGTTCATAAGATTCAGGAAGTAATGAACCAGGAACTCTCTTACTCCATGGACTGTGGTCTGGGTCACTAGGCTGGGAGAGCTTGGAGGAAACAGGGAGGGAACAGTGTAACTGTGTAAGGGAACAGTTACTGTAGGAGGAAGCAACGGCCACCCTTGAAAGGCCTTGAGGCTTGGTCTTTTTCTCCTGTGTGGGAAAAGGGAGCCAGCTGACCTAATCAAGGCAAGCTGTCAACTGTTTGGGGCAGTTACTTGAAACTTAAGCCAAAATAACTCCTTAATTGTCCTTTAAAATGTACTTTGTATTTAGTGTGGTGAAGATGGGGGAGGCAGAACATGGGCTGTGGGGAGGGCATGTGAATGACTGTGCAGAGAGGAGCACCCAACAGCCGACCAGTGCCCAGCCACAGACGCCACAAGGCACAGTCTCCATTCTCCTTGGAAAAGCCCTCCCCTACCCCTAGGAAGAACGGAGCCTGACAGAGCTTGTGTTCGCCCATATCACACACACTTAGAATTCTGTTCTTGGGGACTCAGGCAGATCTCTGGGGAGCCGATAGGGGACTGTGAAGTTAGGTTCACTTCTGGATTTCATTATAATAAAGCAGCCCCCTATCCCCAATTTTAGGCATCAACATAGAACAGCTAACTTTAAATTTTTCCAAATGATAATATAAAACAAACGACTTTCAATTAAGTTAAATGTCAATATTTGTGAACCAAAAAGTACCTGCATCAGTTTAGAAATTTATGTTGCGAAGGTGAAGGACTCGCGCCCAGAAGACAGGTCTGTGCCTTTCTCCAAAGATGATTTTGAGGGCTTCAATATTTAAAGGGGAAAAGCAGGCTGGAGGGGAAAGATGGAAGGTATGTTCACATTACTGAAGACACATGTTGCGAAAAAGGGAGCAGGTAGGGCAACAACTATGTATTTGGCGCTCAGTAAATCGGCACTTTACACAAGATAAGGTGAACATAGAGTGGAGATACTTCACCTTTAATCTGTAGCTATCTGCTTAGGAACAAAAGGAAAGGCAGTTGCATGACTCAGCTTTCAGCTTAATTTTTTTCCTTTTGGCAGTGTGAATTTTCGTTTCACAATACCAAAAAAAAAAAAAGCGGGGGGAGGCTCAGAATAAGGAACAATCCTTTGGCTTGAGTATTTCATTTTATGAAAAACTAAATTGTTATTTCTTTTTTCCACAAGAACGACTAACAGAGCTGAACACCAGTGTTTGGGGTCATCTGAGTGGAAATTGTCGAGCCGACTTTGGCTCATACGTTCCTTTTCTCATTAGGGAGGGAGTGACTGGGCAAATCTGCGTGCTGGTGGTGGCGGTGCCTCCCAGGGCTGCTCGGCGGGGCTGCCGAGGGCTGGAACCGAGCTCCATCCCGTGTTGGCTGCGCGACCCCCAAAACCCCGGCTGTTAGCGACTGCGGGCACCTGCACGCCGACGAGACCGGTGGGCTGACAGCGACTCCGGTGAGGGTACTATCTCTTTACCCTCGGGGCGCGGGTGGCAGAGGCTTCCTGTTTTGAGGATGGCGCCACACAAAACAAGCATCCTTAGCCTGAAGGGCCCCGACGCCGGAGGTAGAAGTGCGCGGCCTTGCCCGCCGCGCTTCCCCTCCTCGGAGTGCTTTTTGTGCACCCTGGGAAAGGGGCTCTTGCTACATAGAGAGGAGCAAAGAACAGGCATCGCCCGGTCCTTAAAGCGGCGGCACCCTCCACGCCCCGCAGTCGCGTCTGCTTGGTCCACAGCCTACCCTCCCAGGCCCGCGCACAGGCCCAGCAAGCACCAATCTGGAAGCAACAGGCACACAGCGGGCCTTTGCGGCCACGCACACTGCATCGCAGTGAAAAAGGCTCCCGTTCTCAAGGCGCATGCGCGCAGACCACCAACTCCAAAGCCAGGCCTCCAGCCAGGGTTTGCTAGAGGGAAAGGTAGCCGGGAGGTGGGGAAAAGGAGAACGGGAGGGCCCTGTCCGCTAAGGTAGCCTCCCATTGGCTCCTCTTGCTCCGCTCTCGGTCGCGATTGGCTACGGGCCGGGAGCACGGGCCGAGCACGCTCTCACGCGCAGAGCGGCATTCGGCAGGCGGACGGCGGCGCAGCCAATGGGAGCGGCCCGCGGGGCAGGGCTTGTGCGCTGGGACTGCCCCGGAGGGAGCGAGTTGGTAAACAGATCCGGAGCGCGTGGCGGGCGTCAGCGCAGTGGCGAGCGCGCAGAGGCGGGCGCGGAGGCGGCTAGAAGGTGACCGCGGAACCCAGCTTCCTGCAGCCGGGTAAGGCTGCCACCCGCCGGCCCGCCGCGTGCCCGGGCGCCGTCTGGCTGCGGCCAGAGCTGGGGTCAACACCCACCTGAGCCCTTCTTGCATTCTCTTCATGTGACAGCGCAGCTTCCCCGCGAGTTTCGCTGGCCGCGAGCTTCAGGTCCGGACGCAGTGGGGGCGCCTCAGTTGCAGGGTGGGTCCTCTGCGGCCGTCTCACGTCCCTGGGTCCACCTCAGCCCCTCGTTCCTATTTCGGGGAGGAGACGAGGGCCACGTGCAGAGCCTTGGGTCCCTGGGACACGCCCGCTGCTTGCCCGACCGCCTTCCCGCTGCCGAATGCCGGTTGCCCGTGCCCTTTGGTCGCCAATACAGCTTTCCTGCTTCGCTTTCTAATAATGTTGTTCTTCACTCCCAGAGCCCCTTGCACTGTGTGTCTGGGGCTCTAGGCTCGTTGCCCCTGGCTGCAGGTTTGGGTGAGAAGTTTGACTTCCTTGGCTGGAGCCAGCTGTTGGGCTTCACAGGTGGGAATTTTGTGTGTACTTGGGACAGGGGATCCTTTTTGATCCTTTCTTCCTTTCGCTTTTCTTTGGCCTTTCCTCTTCTTCAAACACTGGGGGGTCTTGTGAGTGGTTTGGGCTTACTCCCCTAAACTCGAACCTTTCCGAGGCTCATTCTCACCCATTGCACAGAGGTAACAGCCACTCTGCCAAACTCTCTTTGGGCGATGGGGAATGCTGCAGGGGCAGGTTTGGGTGTTGGGACTCCCCATTTGGGTGAGAGATGTCAGCTTCCTGAAGGGTGAGAGGCTTGTGTGCAGTCTTCCAGCTTGGGTCGGGCCTGCAGCCTGTTGAAAAACTTGTGCACGTTCCCTTGGGCCTTGGATCTACGTGACAGGACTGAGTAGCTGGTCATGCCAGGCCTACCTGATTGCCAAAGGATTTGAACATTCATTGATGCCATCCTGCCAGTTGTCACGCTGTGGATGGGTGGGTCGTCCTGGCAGAAGGGCTCTTGGGAGACTCTTCTTTTGGAGGAAGGCCTTTCTCCTGAGGAGAGACAAAATGGGAGCTACAGGAGCAGCATCTTTAAGACTCAGGCGGCTGGGCGCGGTGGCTCACGCCTGTAATCCCAGCACTTTGGGAGGCCGAGGCGGGTGGATCACCTTAGGTCAAGAGTTCGAGACCAGCCTGGCCAAAATGGTGAAACCCTGTCTCTAATAAAAAAAAAAAATACAAAAATTAGCCGGATGTGGTGGCAGGCACCTATTATCCCAGCTACTCAGAGGCTGAGGTGGGAGAATTGCTTGAACCTGGGAGGCAGAGGTTGCAGTGAGCCAAGATGGCACCAGTAGACTCCCCCCGGGCAACAGAGCGAGACTCAATCTCAAAAAAAAAAAAAAAAAAAGACTCAGGCAATGGCTTAGAGTGTTTTGTTCAGCCTTGCAAATGGTGCGGACTATGCAGAATCGTAATGATTTGGGGCCTAATGTTGAGCAACTCAAAGGAAAAGTGAACCAGGCAGAATGGGCACCTCCCTCAGAGCCAGTGTGTTATCTAAGACAAAGTTTTTCAACCTGTGGACTAATGACATTTTGGACCCATAATTCTTTGTTGTGGGGGACCTGGCCTATGCATTGTAGGATGTGTAGCAGTATCCCTGGCTTCTGTCTACTAGACTAGCACCGCTCCCCACCCCTTCTAGCCGTTGTGACCATCAAAAATGTTTCCAGACATTGCCACATGTCCCCTGGAGGGCAAAATCTCCCTTGGTTGAGAACCACTGAGGTAAGACTCTAAAAAGAGTTGTCCTATGCTGCCAGGGGTCCCTCTGGGACCTGCCCTGAGTAGGTGAGAGGTTTAGGCAAAGGGTAGTGTTGTGCCTCCTGCCCTAACCCAATGGTAAAAGCCATGTAGATTGGGCTACCTGTGCACCTAGGAGGGCAGAGGCAAAACCTGCAAGCAGAAAGTTAGGAGGTAGACACCCATGGGCATGTACTGTGCCTGCTAAATGTGTGGCAGTGACTGGCTGGGTTGGGGGTGCTGGAGAATTAGAAGACTGGTAGCTTCTCGGGGATACTGCAAGACTAGGGGATTTGCACATGAATAACTATGGGCCAGTTTTAAAATAGGAAACATGCTTAAGCTGAGTGCTGGCACAAAGGCTAACTCAGCTATCCACAAGTGGTTCTTCAAGGAGATGCTTTATTCATCCTCACTTTTTGCTCAGACAGCTCTGTGTCTTGTGATGTGGGAGGGGCCAGGCCTGCATCTGCAGGGAGTGAGTGGCTGGGTGCATTTCAAACATACGTATGTGTATTTTTACACAGCAGTGTGGACATGGGTATGATTTGTGGAGTTCTTTTGTAGTTGCTTGAAGCATCAGTGTCAAGGTCAGTGAGCCTTTTCTTTTTCTTTTCTCCTTTGGTCAGCCTGCTCACCAAAGAGGCATGTTTATGTGTCTGTGGAGAAAGGTGCTTTACTTCTGAGTCTAATTTTTGCCTTCAGTGTAATCCAGAATTTACACCCCAAATTTCTAAGTCCCAAACCGATTGGCATGCAGAAAAGCTGAAAAACAGGGATTTCTTGCACAGGGCAAGGAAAACCATCCTAAGCCTATTCAATGAGTTTCTCTTTCTTGCTGTTAATTGAACCTGTGGGGATGTATCGGGATTTTCCCGTAACACTCCTTGGTCAGTTAGGGGATCTTTTGGGTGCCCTTTGTTCCCTATAGAAAAGGATCAGGAAGGAAGGTCACTTCTCCTTTCTCAAAGAGAATTTTAAAGAAGGCTATTATTGGGAAGCTCAAAACTTGGCAGGATAATTTTCCAGTAAGAACCATGGACACTGAGTCATTATCTTTGTCCGTTGAAACAAGAGCTGTGTGCAAAATTAGACAGGAATATTTAGACAGAGAGTTGTCTTGATTTGACAGTGGCATCTGGAGATACTTCTGTCATTCCTGTTAAGCAACAGCCAGGAACTCGGGAGAGCCAGTGGAAAGGAGAGCTGGTGGGAGTAAGTGAGTTCGAGGGTCCTGCTCTTTCTGGAGTTGCACATATGGAGGGGTGGGAGCCCCACGGAGGTGGTTTGTGAGAAGTGAGGATGGCCTGAGTCCCCAAGGGGAGACAGAACCGAAGGCATGGATTCAAAGAAATTTATGCAGGTGGAATTTCTAGACTGACTACCTGGCTGGATATATGGCTGAGATTTCTAATCGGGGGGAGAGCTGGATGATGGAGGAAGAGCTGGTTTGGGAGAATGTGGTCATGTTAGTTTTAGACATGATGGGAGCCTATGGGACTTCTTTCCATCCTGTTTGATATAATTTGCATACAGTAAATTCATCCTTCTTAGTGTGCAGTTCTGCACAGTTTGACAAAGGCACATAGTCACATAACCCCTACCACAATCAAGCTATAGAACAATTTCATCACCCTCCGAAATTTCCCTGAGCCCCTTTCCAGTTGCCTGTGGGTCTTTGAAGCGGTGATGCGGTATGTGTGTGTGTAACTTGGTTTGTTCTGGAAATGGGTTCGGTGGTTGAGAGGTCCTGGCTGGCCTGAGGGTGGGGAGACATCAGTGCAGAGCCTGTGGAGGGGCTCTGGCAGCCCAGGAGCCAGTGCAGATGGCAGGGAGGCAGGGGTGTCGAGGACCAGCCTGGGAACTCCCAGGCCTCAGAGTAGGTGGAGAAAGAGGAGCTGGGGGAGGAAGCTGAGGAGGTGAGGCCAGAGAGTAGGGAGGAGGGAGGGCTTCCAGGAAGAGTGTGGGGCCAGCAGGGAACACTGTGGGGCAGGGGGTGGCTGAGGAGACCCACTGGCTTGAGCCCTCAGGTGTCACAGAGGGGCAGCTTGGGGTTGGGGCCAGACAGTGTGTGTCGAGGGAGCAGGGAAGATGGCAAGTGCACTCCGTCCTTGGGAGATGGTGGCCATGTCCAGAGGGTGGAGGAGAAGCAGAGCCTATGGGAGGTTTATTTAAATGTTTGGTACAGGAGAGCAGAGAGTGGGCTTGTGGGCTTGAGGGGAGGGCTTTTATGAAAGGAGATCGAAGGCAAAAGAAAAAAATAGGTCAGGGGCAAGGTCTTGTTGTGGGAAGGAGGAGGGATGGTCAGTGTTGGAGGAGATTGGACAGAGGCAGGGGAACGGTCTGAGAGGTGTGGCCAAGAATGTGCGGGCACTCCTATCTGGTTGCCCCCATTTCTGGAGTAACAAAGGTCCGCTAGAGGGGGGTTGAGGCCTTCTGTTTAATGTGAGAGGGCCAGGGGTGGGGGCTTGAAGAGCCATAGGTGCCTCAGCATCCTTTGAGGAGTTGGTTGTACCCTGTGAGAGAGAGAGAGAGAGAGAGAGAGTGTGTGTGTGTGTGTAGAAGGGAGGCAGGAAGGTAGGTGTTTCCGGGTCATATGGAAAAGCCCAGTCCCTTATTTCTCCTTACCTCTGCACCGTCCACTGGAGTTTTCCATTTCCCAGAGGTGTGTTTCCTGAGAGAGAGAGAGGCTGTAGCGCCCCTCTCTGCCTTTGTGAAGACAGCAGGGTTGGTCTGCCTGTCACCTCTCACTATTTCATAGAATCTCTAGAAGGCTCAGTATCTGCGTTGTTTTCAGCATTACTCTTTCTAGACCCCATTACATCCCAGCTTTCAGAACAGCCCTGTGTGTGCTCTCCTTGCTGACCTTCTGTACTCCAGGATGCATGGCCCTTTCCTAATCTCTGGGAACTAGACCTCCTCCAGATCAGTCGCCTCACTTACACATGAGGAAATGAGAAAACGCAGGCCCCAAGAGGAGAAGCGGTGTGCCTGAGGTCACCCGCGCTTGGTGGCCTTGCTGTTGGTCCTCCCCGTCGGCCCTCATCACAATATATGCGGTGTCATCTGGGAACTGGAGGACCTGGTGGCAAGTTCCTGCTGTCCGTGGGGCTGGATGAGGGGTCCTGGGGACAGTCCACATGAAAAGAAATGTTAAAGTTCAAGCTCAGAGCCTGGGCCCCAGCCCAGTGTTTGTTCTGTGTTTGGCACATTTTTTGTTTGGCACTGATACTGGCTCGGAGGAGGGTAAAAGTAAGAGTCGATTGCCCGGTAAGCTGAAGGTGGTTACTGTTTGACAGGTGCTTGAGCAAACATCTCTAATCTCCCAAGATTGAAAAAATCCTTGTGGCTCTTGCTCCCTAAGGTGCCAGCATGTGGTCAAGGGTTGGACACTGTGCTGCCGCCAGGCCTGTTGTAGCTCCTGTTTACACCTGCTTGGTGCTCACGGTTCATGGGCCAGGGCTGATTGGCCTGCTGAGGAACAGCTGCCTGCTGGCTTCAGCCCCTCCTCTTTTCCCTCAGTCTTAGACAGGGATGGGGGTGAAGCAGAGGAAGCAGTAGTGGTGACTGCATCCCCTGCTCCCTCCCTGGGTCTGTGTGCCCACCATGAGCGGGATTATGAAGCTGGCTTGGAAACTCATCTGGCTTTTGCTTCTGTAAAAATCACTTTTTGAACGGGGGGGTGCTGCTGCCATTTCTGTGGCTGTGCATGTTGGGGGTTCAGGTTCCCCTGGTGCTCAGCCTCCTCAGTGGTCTCGTCAGTCCTGGGCTCCCGATGAGGGAGCTCAGGAAGCCACGGAGCCTGGGTGCCTGGGCCCTGCCTCACTGACTCATAATGGTAATAAACTTATGGTGTGTATGAGGACAGTGCCAGACTCCGTGGGGGATACAGAACTGGGAAAGAGAGGGCCCCTCCCTCCGGAGCTTACCTTGCAGTAAGGGAAATGGGACAGGCACACACAGAGTCATACAGGGCATGGCGAGGTGACCTTAGGCCATTAAGAGATGAAGGAGTTTAGAGGAAAGGAGATGACTTGCCTATGGTGGGATTTACCTGTCCAGCAGGGTGGCCAAGATTCCAGCAGGGTGGCTAAGATTCCAGCAGGGTGGCTAAGATTCCAGCAGGGTGGCCAAGATTCCAGCAGGGGAAATGATATTCCATGGGGAGGAGGGAGCAGGATGTGGAAGCTGGAAAACCTGTGTGGGTGTTGGGCGGGGCCAGGGGTCCATTCTGGCTGAAGCGTTGGGGCACGGAGGCAGCCGGTGAGAGGTATCGCTGCAGAGGTGTCTGGGGCTCCGCAGTGAAGGGCCTTGCTGGCCAGGCCAGACCAGGAAGAGTGGAGATCAGCAAGGAGATGGCCACCTCTCTTGGGCCCGTGGTCCCCTCACTCCCTGCTGAGGCTCTTCTCATTTCTCGTTGCATGTGTGGTTGTTGTCTGTCTAGGATTGCCCCTTGTCTGGGTTAACTGGGTGATTTTAAAAGCTTTCGAGGTTTTGCATACACATGTAGTGCCTGAGGGTTGCATGTGACCTCAGGGCAGAACATGTTTATTTAACTTCCATACCAGTGATGTGTGCATGTCCACACCTGGCCTGTGTGTGGCATTTGGAGGTGATGCTAATAAAGGTTGGTGCTGGTGTTGAGTGTGGCAAGACTGAGAGCCACGTGCCCGATGGCTCCTCCTAGCTCTTGCACACCCAGAGGCAGTCTTCAGTTTGGGGCATCTGCCTCTTTCCACTATTTATGTTTAAGATCAAACTGGCTCTGGAACCAAGCTTTGCCTCTAGTGGGTGGGATCACTGGTGCTGAGAATTGTGATACCCTCAGTCCTGACAGCTGACAAACGTTCCAGAGCAGGGAGTTTGGCCAGATGGCCTTTGAGAGCCTTTGAGAGCCCAGCTGGCCCCAGGATTTTTATGACTCAATTTTCTGTAACCAGGAAGACACGTTTCAGGATGTAAACCTTGCTTATGTCTCATATTGAGTGACTATTGATTTAACAAAAAAGGAGTTATTGATTTGGGGCAGTGTTCTTCTCTGCTCTCAGCTTCCTAGTCAGTAAGAAGTAAGGACTGGAGCCTGAGTCAGACAGGTGTGGAAGGGTTCAGCATGCCACAGCTTTGGCCCTTAGGAGATTGCTCAGCCTTGATGAGCTTTAATTATCCCATCAGTGAGTGGGGATAATACCTCACCAGGTCTTTGTAAGAATTAGAGGTAATATAAAGTGACAGGCAGACAGAGGGGAATAATAAATGGTAGCTGTTCTTGTTACTATTCCTATTTCATTGAGATATTAAACCTGAAGTAAAAGTGTTTTTGAAAGATTAAGAATATAAAACCCAGGCCAGGCACGGTGACTCACATCTATAATCCCAGCACTTTGGGAGGCCGAGGTGGGCAGATCACTTGAGGTCAGGGGTTTGAGACCAGCCTGAGCAACATGGTGAAACCCTGTCTCTACTAAAAATACAAACAAATTAGCCAGGTGTGGTGGTACCCACCTGTAGTCCTAGCTACTCAGGATAATCACCTGTGCCTGGGGAGGTTGAGGCTGCAGTGAGCTGTGATCATGCCACTGAATTCCAACTTGGGCAACAGAGTAAGACCCTGTCTCAAAAAAATATATATATATCTATCTACCTGGCATGTAGTATGGGCCCAATATAGAGAAAGTCGACAGGACTCCATCATTAAGAACAGGAATGCGCTGAGCTGTCTGTGGGGTAGTCTATCACCTAGCTTGGTGCCTGGCACTTTCTTGGCATTCAGGAGTATTTGTGGAGTGACCAAAGTTAATTTAGAAGAATGGTCTGGAAATTATTCTAGAATACAGCCCCTCTCCCCAACCCAAGGATCTGCTTTAATTTCCTATGGCTGTTGTGATAAATTACCACAAACTTTGTGGCTCAAAGCATCATAAATGTATGATCTTACAGTTCTGGAGGTTAGAAGTCTGAAATTGGTCTCACTAGGCTAGAATCAAGGTATCAGCTGGGCTGGTTCATTTCTGGAGGCTCAAGGGCAGGACCCGACCCATTGCCTTTTCCAGCCTAGAGGCTGCCTGCATTCCTTGGCTTGTGGCCCCTTCCTCACAATGGGATCACTCCAGCCTCACTTCTGTCTCCCATCACCTAATTCTGACTCTGCCCTGCCTGTCTCCCTCTTATATGGGCCCTTGTGATTACATTGGGCCCACCTGGATAATCCCCCATCTCAGGATCCCTGACTTCATCACATCTGCAAAGTCCCATTTGCAGGTAACACTCACAGGTTCTGGGGATTGTGGTATGGGTATCTTTGGGACACCATTATTCAGCCTACCCCAGCCACCCACAGTATTTTGGCCAGATTTAAAGACAACCCTGTAAGCGTCTGAAAGAAACGTTGAAAGAAACTCTTCAACTTCAACTTTAGGATCCTTAATTACCTTCCTGGGTGGCAGTGGTTCATGAATTCAACGCTTGTAATTTGTGTGGGTGGATCATTCTATGTGTGTGGGTGGAGTGGGAAGAGTCAGAGTTGTCTGAGACAAGAGCCTCCCACAAGGAGCTTATCGTTTGAAGAGAAGAGAGGTCCATGTGCAAGAAGAAGAGTAACTTACAACGTAGGAATCTGACCAGCGAGTTAGATCAGCTGTCAGGAGGACGTAAATATGGAAGAGCTGGGAATCAAGGGCTTGAATAGGAATACGTTCTTGAATTTATATGGTGCTTTAACACATTTCAAAGTATGTCCACCCACCCCTCCATTTATATTGGATAATATAATAACTTATACCATCATTTCCAGGAGAGGAAACAGGTCAGAGATGGTTCAAGAACGTGCATGGAGCAGCCCAGCTGGTCAGGGCAGAGCTGATTCCCAGCCCCAAGGCCCCAAGGCCCTCACCCTTGGCTAATGGGTGGGTTTTCAGATGTACAGAGATGAAGGGGTGAGCGGGTCTGCCTGAGAGAGTAGGACCTGCAGAGTGGAGTGCACTCACATGGCTCACGCCGTAGCTGGAGGCTGGAAAGGAGGCCGGGGGCCTGATTTCGAGGCCTGGGACTTCAGGCACAGGAGTTTGAGTTTTATATATATGTCTACATACATGTCTACAGGTAGAGGAGCCATTTGAGCAAAGCGTTCACATGATGAACGTGGATTTTATTATAGGAAGAGGAATCTGGCAGGAGAGTGTTCCGTAGCTCGGAGCTGGGGAGCTTGTGGGAGTTAGAGGGGTTTTTCTTCCCAACTGCCTCTCCCTGAATGTATCTGGGCAAAAGCCTCCCATGCTGTTTTCTCCTTTAAGATGAAGTAGTAAGGAATACCAGCAGACATTTGTGTCCCTGGTTTCCAAGCAGGCTGCCAGCACTTTGGACTGCCTCTCCTGAATGATTCCTCATACCACAGCACTAAATGAACCACACTGGTCCTCCCCCATCCCAGCCTTCCTCCCAACTCAGGTGTGAGACTGTGCCTGGCAGGAACAACTGCAGGTTATCCAGACTGATCCTATTTACCCTAACCTTTGGTCTCACCGAGTCTGGACTTCATTCTAGAATGTCTGTGTGCTTGCAATAATACTACCAACAATAATGGCATTGGCTAATAGTTTTTAAGCACCTACTATATGTCCTGAATGCTGTTACATGGATTTATCCAGTCCTTTCAAGAACAGATGAGGAAACTGAGGCACAAAGATAAGCTCACATGACTTGATTTAGGTCACACTAGCAAGTCAGTGACAGAGTCATGATGTGAACCCAGGTCATCTAACCTCAGAGCATCTTAACCATGTCACCAGTATCACTTCCTGAGCCAAATATTTTAATTTAAATGTTTTAAGCAGTAAACTTCACTAGGTTTTTTAGTCAGAAAACTAAATTGCCATCAGGACCCTGCGCTTGGCTGGTTGGCCTTTAAAAGCCTTGTGTGTCATCGGCTATATCAACTCACAGAGTGAGAGAGGCTGCTCGGGACCCTCTGTTGCCTGCCTGTGGTTGGAGCTCTGAGCCCATGCAGGTTCACTCACGGTATTGGGTCCTTCTCTGGACTATCATCGGAGGCTGGAACTTTGCCTTCTGCTACTTTTATATCACCCCCAACCCTGTCCGCTCTCAACCCAGTGCTCACCACAGGGCAACTCACCCAGGGAATCCTCAGAATATCTTAATCTTCCAATAGATGGAGAATGGAGGTTTGTAGCCTGGGACATCAAAAACACATTGTTTTGCTCTTTTTCTCCTCTTACCTGTTAAACAGGTTGCCTAGCTCCTGAGCCATGATGGATCCAGGTCCCAGCTTTACTTCTTAAAAGCTGTGTGACTTTGGGCAAATTACTTAACCACTCTGTGCCTTAGTACCCTCATCTGTAAAATGGGCATAATATACCTTTTGAAAATGATTGAGTTAATACATCTCTGTGCTAAGTAGAACACTGAGCCCAGAGCCTGGCATATACTAAACCCAGCAAAAGCAGCTGTAGTTATCATCGGCATGGTGGGCTGGTTCTGCTGCTCACAGAATAAAAACATCTGTGGAACTGGTTTCATTCATGGGGGAGAATGTCAGTGCCTAGTTGCTTGCTTTTTTTTTTTTTTTAAGAAAAATTTGGCAGTATGGGATTCAGTGCCTGCTTTCAACAAGCTCTTGTTTATGTTATTAGCACAAGAATGTATAATTTTTAAACAGTTCAAAGAAAAACCCCAGTAGTCTGGAAGCAACTTTCAAGGGAATTTGAAGTCCTTAGCCTAGAAGGCAAGTTGAGCCCTGGAAACTCCCTTCCTTACAAGGCATGACCCACTGGGACATCCAGAGGCTGTGGGTACAGACCTGTGTGAGGGCCATGGCGAGCTCAGACCTCTCTGCCAGGGCAGACAGGCCAGCATGTGTGGCTCACCAGGAGGCCACCAACGCCCTGCGGTCAGAAGGGACTCTGTGTGGGGCATGGGGTGGAGGCAGCAGCATGCGTCCCTGTCTGCCTCTGTGTCTCCCCTGACCCCACACCCACATCAGTGCTCGCCTTGCAAGGGGTTCTTGTAAAGGAGGCTGAGAAAGTGGAGGGATGAAGGAATGATTAGATGGTGGATGATTTTATTATCAGCCCAAGCCCAAGCCGTGGACCAACAATGTGGAGGGGGAATGCGGGTGTCTGCAGTTAGGCTGTGAGCCTCCTGAAACGGCAGGAGGAGGGAGGAGAGCTGTACAGGAAGTTGGCATTGGACATCCCCTCCCAGCCCCCCAGGCCTGCCCCTTCATGAGCAGCACTTAGGGGCCACCCTGGCCTGGATGATACAGTAACAGGTGGCTTGCCTTTCTCTGGCTTCACCTGGGGGCCTGTGGGTGTTGGGCAGCTCTGTGTCTGGCGAGGTGAGCCCATTTCTCAGGGTCAGGAGCAGAACTATAATGGGGGGTCCTTGCCCCAACACGAGCCTTATTGGGGTGTTCTCATTCAACTCTGGTGACCTTCCAAATTTCCTGGGACAGCTGTGGTTTTTACTCTTGTCCTAGAATATGAGTCGACAAATAGTAAATATTTTTGGCTTTATGGGTCATAGATCTTTCTTGCAACTGCTGAACTTTGCTGTTGTAGCCAAAAAAGAAAAAAAAAAAGCAGCTAGGGACAATACATATGTAAACGAATGAGCTATACGTATTCTATAAATGGGTGAGCAGGCTGTGTTCCAGTAAAACTTTATTGATAAAAAAGCAGGCAGTAGGACTGGATTTGGCTTGAGGACCATGGTTTGCTAACCCCTGCCCTGGAAGGACACTAATTATGTATCTTAATTTTTGTTGCAAAAAATGTGGTCACTGCACTTACTGCCCAGTTCTAAACTAGGATCCTGTTTTTTTGAGGATCAGGGGTAAGCACCCTTTCATTATTTCCATCTTTTAACCCAGAGGCCAACATTAGGGAAGGCAGGCAGACCCGCTGCTTGTTCCAAGTGATTTTTTTCCCCACTGTCCCGAGAAGGGCAGTTGAGCCTCTCTCTCCAAAGTGGAGGTGCCACATTCCATCCGCCTGGTGGCCTGTTAGGAGCAGTTGTCTTCTGATGAAGGACAGTGGCTAAACAAGGAGAGGCAATGTTTATGCCATTCCAATCTGCTGCCTAACCCTCGCCCGTTCTGCTCTGGACAAGCACTTAGGGGATGGGGAATACATTTGTGTGCTTGCTTACTTTTTAAAATTTTAACAAAAGATATTTAAGATTATTTTTATTTTATTTATCTTTTATTTTACTTTTTTTTGAGACAGGTCTTCTTGCTCTGTTACCCAGGCTGGAGTGCAGTCGTGTGATCATAGCTCACTGCAGCCTCAAATCCCTGGGCTCAAGCGATCCTCCCACCTCAGCCTTCTGAGTAGCTGGGACTACAGGTGCAGCACCACGCCTGGCTAATTTTTTTGTTTGTAGAGATGGGGATGTCCCTGTGTTTCCCGGGTTGGTCTTAAACTCCTGGCTTCAAGCAATCTTCCCACCTTGGCCTTCCAAAGTGCTGAGATTACAGGCATGTGCTGCTTCACCCAACCTGATATTATTTTTATAACATTTATTTTCTATTGTAAAAGTAGTTCATGTTCTTTGTAGAATATTTTAGAAAATATAGATACAGGTACAAAGGCTGTAGAAAGATTTGTCTTCCCACCACTCTGTGAAAAGCAGTGTTCTTGTTTTTGCTTCGTGTCACCTTCCTCCCTTTCTTCTCTCCTTTCCTGCTCCAAAAGGAAAGATGATAGTTTTGTGACCTGCTTTTTATTTCCCGGGAATATATAGTACACTTTCTTATTTGTCAATAAACACCTTTCACAGTGTTATTTTATTTTATTTTATTTATTTGTTTTTTGAGATGGAGTCTGGCTCTGTCTCCCAGGCTGGAGTGCGGTGGCATGATCTTGGCTCACTGCAACCTCCGCCTCCTGGTTTCAAGCCGTCCTCCTGCTTCAGCCTCCTGAGTGGCTGGGATTACAGGCGCATGCCACCACACTTGGATAACTTTTGTATTTTTAGTAGAGGTGGGGTTTCACCATGTTGGTTAGGCTGGTTTCGAACTCCTGACTTCGTGATCCACCTGCCTTGGCCTCCCAAAGTGCTGGGATTACGGGCATGAGCCACTGTGCCCGGCCCACAGTGTCATTTTTAATGACTGTGTGGCATGCCCTCCTATGAATATTCTACCGTTTAGCTAACTAATCTTAGGCAAGGTTGTGATGTTTACATTCTTGTAGTGAATGTTCACATCCATTTTTAGGGAGATGTAATTGGACAGGTTTTGCCAGGCAGGGCCTGAGGAGAAGGGGAGAGGGGACTTCCTGGAAGATGTGCTCTTTGGGGCCAGCTCTGAGAGCCCAGCCCTGGGGTAGACTCTTGGGTACAGGCTCCTGGGCTCCCACTGTGAAGGCCTCACTCAGCAGGCCTGCGCTGGGGCTCACTGACAGGGGAAGGACGGAGGCTTTTTTCCCTCTTTCTCGGCTCCTGGGTTCTTCGTGTGTTCAGTTGTCTTTGAAAACTGGTAGCAGGTGAGGATATTTCAGGACCTACTGACAGAGACCCTGAAGCTGGACCTCGCGAGATGGAAGCCGGGAGTTGCCCGAGATGTTTGAGTGATGCTCCCTGGTGTGTGATCATAAAGACTGAGGTGAAGGTTACATCTAAAGAGACTCATGGAGTTTGGTTCAGAAGTTTGAAGTCTTTGCCTCAACACATACATTCTTGTGAGTCCTTGGAGGAAACAGTCAATTGTTTTCTTTTTCTAAGAGTAAAAAAGGAAAAATTTCAAGGATGTAAAGGAATGTTTCAGTGCCCACACAGGCTAGAAATCGAGAATGTTCATGCCCAAAGTGAAAAGACAGTTCCTGGCTGGGAGGGGAGCAGAAGGCCACTGCCAGCCCCTCATGGTGTCCTGAATATCATTAAACAGTCCTTGCCAAAGCATCCTTGAAGTGACAGTCTTGAGAGCCTTTGGAGGTCTGCTCTGTGGGTCACGGTCTCTAAGCTCATTCACTTTTGATTTCCTTTTTCCGTTTCTTGAAGAATAATGGAAAAAGAAGGGGCAGGTGGAAGACTTCAGCCTAAGGGCAAAGCCAGACTCTTGGGAAGAGGGTTGCAGGGGGAGACTCTTAGGAAAGGGTCTCTGTGGAGGCGTCCTGCCTGGCCATAGGCATGGGCCACCTCTGCTCCCTTCCCTCTCTTCCTCCAGAACCGGGGTTCTCAAAGTAAGTTCCTGGGACCCGCAGTGCCAGCAGCACCTGGGAACTTGTTAGAGATGCAGATTCCCGGGCCCCACCCCAGACCTGCTGAGACGGAACCCTTAGGGGTGTGGCCCAGCACTCTGGAGTTGTCTTAAGGTGATTGAGACGTTCGCAGCAGCTTAAGGACCAGTGCCTCAGACCAGCCTCCTGAGAGGCCCTTGATTCTGTATGTGGAGTAAAAGTTGCCAGCAGGTGTGAGCCAGCCAGAGAATAGCAGGCTTTCTCAAACTTTGGAGGGACCAGCTGAGTTCATTTCCTTGACAAATATTGATGACCTGTCTGCTCAATCCTGAGCATGGTGCTCGGTGCTGGAGAGAAGAAGACAGATGTGGTCCTTGTCCTATGGCTGATGGTCCTTGTAGTCCTTGTCCTGTGGCTGACATCCGACTGGGGAGACAGCTAGGCAGATTCAGGAAGTAGTCACTGCTGCGCTGGAGGGGGTGGGCGCAGGGTGCTGGGAGGCATGTTGGGGAAGCCTTCCCAGAAGAGGTGATGTTGCTGCTGAGATCCGGGAGGAGGAGAGGAGGTGTGCCCCCTGTGCACAGGCCTGCGGGAGGAAGCCTCTCTGGTTCCAGGAATGGGATGGCCTGGCTGGAACCTAAAGGCAGTGGAGGGAAGGGCAGAGCCATGGTGAACGGTTGCTGCATCACCCAGTGGGAATATCAGATGCTCGAGGGCAGGGGAGGAGGCTTGAAAGAAGTGTGTGGTGGCCGCATTCCTCAGGGTGGGAGCCCTGGGAGGATGAGGTGTGGGTGGTAAAGTCAGTTTGGGACATACTTCCTATAGGAGGTACCTATAGGTGGTTGGGGTGCTAGGCTTGCAGCAGACAGCTGCCCTGGGGAAGGCTTCTCAGCGTGGACTCTCCCTGAATCCCACTCTCCCTGGCTCCCACTCTCCCTGGTTCACTCTCCCTGGCTCCCACTCTCCCTGGTTCACACTCTCCTGGTTCACACTCTCCTGGTTCACACTCTCCCTGGCTCCCACTCTCCCTGGTTCACACTCTCCTGGTTCACACTCTCCTGGTTCACACTCTCCCTGGCTCCCACTCTCCCTGGTTCACACTCTCCCTGGCTCCTGCTCTCCCTGGTTCACACTCTCCTGGTTCACACTCTCCCTGGCTCCCGCTCTCCCTGGCTCCCGCTCTCCCTGGTTCACACTTTCCCTAGTTCACACTCTCCCTAGTTCACACTCTCCCTGGCTCTCACTCTCCCTGGTTCACACTCTCCCTGGCTCCCACTCTCCCTGGCTCCCACTCTCCCTGGTTCACACTTTCCCTAGTTCACACTCTCCCTAGTTCACACTCTCCCTGGCTCTCACTCTCCCTGGCTCCCACTCTCCCTGGTTCACTCTCCCTGGCTCCCACTCTCCCTGGTTCACACTCTCCTGGTTCACACTCTCCTGGTTCACACTCTCCCTGGCTCCCACTCTCCCTGGTTCACACTCTCCTGGTTCACACTCTCCCTGGCTCTCACTCTCCCTGGTTCACACTCTCCCTGGCTCCCACTCTCCCTGGCTCCCACTCTCCCTGGCTCCCACTCTCCCTGGCTCCCACTCTCCCTGGTTCACATTTTCCCTAGTTCACACTCTCCCTAGTTCACACTCTCCCTGGCTCTCACTCTCCCTGGCTCCCACTCTCCCTGGCTCCCACTCTCCCTGGCTCCCACTCTCCCTGGTTCACACTCTCCCTGGCTCCCACTCTCCCTGGCTCCCACTCTCCCTGGTTCACACTTTCCCTAGTTCACACTCTCCCTAGTTCACACTCTCCCTGGCTCTCACTCTCCCTGGCTCCCACTCTCCCTGGCTCCCACTCTCCCTGGTTCACACTCTCCCTGGCTCCCACTCTCCCTGGTTCACGCTCTCCCTGGCTCCCACTCTCCCTGGTTCACACTCTCCCTGGGTCTCACTCTCCCTGGCTCCTACTCTCCCTGGTTCACACTCTCCCTGGCTCCCCGCCTCTCCCTGGCTCCTACTCTTCCTGGTTCATACTCTCCCTAGTTCACACTCTCCCTGGCTCCCACTCTCCCTGGCGCCCCCCCGTCCCCCCCGGTTCACACTTTGCCCAGAAGAAAGGCTTTTTGTGCCACTTGCTTCTAGCTTCTTATACCAGTCATGTCTAGGCTTTGGTGGCAATGTGACTGCAAGAGACTAGAGGACGGTGGGTCCTTGGCTTTTAGAACAGACACCATGCTTTGCTGGCGAGGAGCTGGTTTACAATGCTGTGCTCTGTATTTACGGAGGAGATTGAACAGTGGCTTGGTAATGCAGACGATGTCCCTGGCCTGCTGTCATAGAGGAGATGAGTGACAGTGAGTTCTGGCTGTGAAGGGGGGACTTGGAGTATATAAGGGATCCTCAGAGTAAAATTCCTTCCTCCCAGTGGGTCCTGAGTGGACAGGGTGTGATTCTCTCATCTGCTGTCTGTCAGGATTGACTGTTGAATTCATTTTTAAAAAGGACACAACTCATTTTCCTATTGATATATCTTCTTGTATCTGGCCGGTTAGACAGCCTGTGGGGGTGTCTTTTGGTTTTGGAGACTAGATTTGAAGGTCCCCATGACCCAGATAATTTCCAGCTCTTGTGCAGGTCAGGATCCCCGAGTCGGAGCCTCATCTCCAGCATGAGTGAGACGGTGTCCCTGAAAGGTCAGAGTGAAAGTGTAGCCAGAAAACGCCCTCCTGTGGCGGGAACACAGCCTTGTGCAGCTTTCTCAACCCCTGTCCGTGGGGGTTGGGAAGCTGCATTTATCACGGTTCTTTTTCTCTCTAGACACTTCAATAAAGACATTTATTTACTTCAATCATGATCCCAACTCCATCGTGCTCAACTAGTCACCGAACCAGCATCAACTCCATTAATAGTCCTAATAATAAAGCCCCTCAGATGTCAATATTTGATCCTCATGTTTCAGGATACTCCTCAGTAGCCATTGCCGTAGTATAGCCAAAAATAACCGTCATGCCACCCAAATAAATCAAAAAGACTGTCAACCCCACAAAAGCCCCTTAGAGCAGGTTAGCACCTTAGGACCAGAAAAGGGGTCTGATGAGGCACCCAGAGCCCTTCCGTACTGAGCTACTGAGGAGGGGCGGAAGAGGTCGAGCCACACGCTGGGCAGCGGCAGCTGGTGGATGTGGGCCTGGAGCCCCACGTCTCGGCTCCAGGTCGTCTCTTCCACTCTGCCTCTGATCCTGGCGTGTCAGCATCAGTTGGCCTCTAGCTGTCTCCCTGGTGTCTGTGCCCATTATAGAGGTACGGGCATGCCACACTGCCATGAGCCCTGGGCCAGGGCAGGTTCATCCAGGGCCTACAGGAACTAGCCCAGAGCCCTGGGAGAGGTCAGTGAACTTGTGTCGAAGGAACCTCCGGATGACTTTTTATTTTGGTTTCATGCCTGGCTAGTGGACACTCCCAAACATGAGCACCTGTCTCCCACCCCCACTGCTTTATTATTTATGGTCATTCTTTTGGCTGCCCCCTCCTCAAAGGAGAGCAGGCAGGCACACGGAGGCCTTCAGGAGGCCGCTGTACCAAGGAGGCACAGAGCCCAAACACTCCATTTCAGCTACTCACAGGCGAGACCCCAAAAACGTGCTCATGGAGCGGCAGGAAGAAGTAGGGTGGGTGGGAGACTGGTGTTCCTAGCGAGGGCCTGGTACTTGCAGATGAAGTCACGGTACTGATAGGATTTTTAACTTGTGTATTACATGTGTTTGAGGGCTTTTATTTCTTTAAAATCATGATGAAAATACCTCCTGGTGTAGCTGTGTGCCTGGTTCTTGGTATACCCGTGGAAGGGATTCGCAGCAAAATTGTGGGATCGTTGAATTATGAGGCACTTTGGGATTGTGGTGCATTAGAAGTAGGGTTTTAAGACCTAATTTTTGAAAACAGAAGGTGAGAAAAGTTCTGGACAGATGTTTCCTTCTGGTAGTTATTCCCTTTCCCTCCTTTCTACTTCTATGAGAGCAGAGACTCCCTTGCAGAAAAATACCTGGTGTTAAGCTGGCATGGTGGTGCGGGCCTGTAATTCCAGCTGCTTGAGAGCCTGAGGTGGAAGGATCACTTGAGCCTTGGAATTTGAGGCTGTCGGGTGCCATGATTATGCCTGTGAACAGCCGTGGCACTCCAGCCCGGGCAACACAGTGAGACCCCTCTCTTAAAAAAAAAAAGTACCTGATGTTGATGAGGTGTGAAGGGTTCACTTTGTATGGTAAGGGGAAGTGTGGGTGTGGCCCCTGAACAGTAGGTCAGTGATACTTGTCAAAGGGGGGTGGGTACAGGCTATGGTTTTGAAATGATTCTACATGTTATTCTGCTCACAAATGACAGACTGTGTTTATTAGCAGCATCTGTTTATTAGCAGTCTGTGTTTATTGATTTGAGAAGAACAGGTTTTGTCTCCCAGTATGCAGGGCCATATATCCGTGGGGTATTTCCCCTTATCGGGCCCTCCTTCCAGCAGAGTGGGCACTCACCCTCTCTGCTTCCTGGCTCTGGCGCCACTGTCTAGGGTGGGGCTTGGCACCAGTTGGGAGTTCACTGGGTATGTAGGATACAACTGTTTAGGTAGGAAGAAAGGCACAACCAAGTACTCTTCAGTGTGTACTTTTTTAGATGGCTTATTTATTTGCCACTTTGAAAGTAGGACATGTGAACTAAGAAAGCTACCCACAGTGCTCCTTGATGCTTCCTTTTCATGTGGTGGTGCTTGATGGTAGTGATGTCACTTGGTGGTGTTGGTGCTTAGTGGTGGTGGTGGTGGTACTTGGTGGTGGTGGTGGTGCTTGGTGGTGGTGGTGGTGCTTGGTGGTGGTGGTGGCAGTGGCGGTGGTGATGCTTGGTCGTGGTGCTTGGTGGTGGTGGTGGTGGTGGCGGTGGTGATGCTTGGTGGTGGTGCTTGGTGGTGGTGGCGGCGGTGGCAGTGGTACTTGGTGGTGGTGGTGCTTGGTGGTGGTGCTTGGTGATGGTGGTGCTCGGTGGTGGTGGTGGTGCTTGGTGATGGTGGTGGTGGTGCTTGGTGGTGGTGGTGGTGTTGCTTGGTGGTGGTGGTGGTGTTGCTTGGTGGTGGTGGTGGTGTTGCTTGGTGGTGGTGGTGGTGATGCTTGGCGGTGGTTGTTCATTTCTTTTGAATGGTGGTTAGGATCTTCCAAATTGATTGCACTGTGGGTCTGGACTGCAGTTTGAAAACATCAGTTTGGTGAATAGTTGAAGCTGAGGGTGGGCCGACCCTGAGGGGTCAGGGAGGGGCTCTGGTTGTCCCTTGGTCTGTGGATATCTGTCACAGGCCTCACTGGGCAGAGCAACGGTGGCTGGGCAGGGACAGGCAGCCTCAGCCCCTGAGGGTTCGGGTCGGAGCACCAATGCCATTGAGTGGTCCCCTGGACCTTGCAGGGAAGTTCTTTGGGAGTTGGATGCTCCTGTCCCAACAGACAGTTTTGGTCCAGAGGGAAGAACCCTAGACTAGGAGTCTGTGCGCCTGACTCAAGTCCTGGTTCTGCTGTGAATCATGAATCACACCACCTGTCTGTGCCTCAGGTTTTCCGTAGGGTGCTTGTGAGGCCCAGGTGAGGAAATGTGTGGGAAGCAGCAAGCACACCGCACCACTGACTCAACGGCCTTTATTCTGCTCCATTCCCCTGCAGTGTCCAGAGTCACGTGGAGCCTCCCTTGAGCCCTGGGCCCTTTCTTATCTCTTAGCAGAAGGGGAGATCAGTGGAAAAACCAGCCCTCTGGACCTTCTGCTCAGAGTTTGGTGTGGAGTTGGTAGTGTGGGTTTGGCCTGCAGAGGCCTGGGGCCTCCCCTGACTTGGCCTCCTCTCTTCCAGCCCTGAAGGATGGCTGCCATATTGGGAGACACCATCATGGTGGCTAAAGGCCTTGTCAAGCTGACCCAGGCGGCCGTGGAAACCCACCTGCAGCACTTGGGCATTGGAGGGGAGCTGATCATGGCGGTCAGGGCCCTGCAGTCCACGGCTGTGGAGCAGATTGGAATGTTCCTGGGGAAGGTGCAGGTAAGGGGGCCTGGCAGTGGGAGGGGTGCTGGCAGGAAGAGGGTGGGACCTAGAGCTCTGGGGGAGACCAAGGGCTGTGACCAAGACAACTGGTCTGTGGTGGCCAGGGCCTGAGGGCCCACCAGCTAATGTGTCCCACGGTCCTTCCAGGGTGGGACAGGGCCCCTGTGTGAGGCGGTGGCAACTATAACAGAATTCCATAGACTGATGGCTTAAACAAATGCACGCTTATTTCTCAAAGTTCTAAAGGCTGGAAAGTCACATATTAAGGTGCCAGAAGATTCAGTGTCTGGTGAGGGCCTGTTTCCTAATCCATAGATGGCCATCTTCTCACTGTGTCCTCATGGGGCAGGAGGAGGGCAAGGCTGCCCTCTAGGGCCTCTGTTATGAGGGCACCAATCCCATTGAGAAAGGCTTCGTTCTCATGACTTAATTACTTCCCAAAGGCCCCACCTCCCAATACTATCACACTAGGGGCTAGGTTTCAGTGTATGCACTTTGGAGACACACAGTGCAGTTTTTACTGGGGCCCATGTGTCCATCAGCCTGGCTCAGCCTTCGAAGGCCCTTCCCACTGAGCCTGCTGAGCCTCCACCAAGGCCTGGCCTCATTTTTGTCCTTCAGTTTGCTGAGGGTCTCTGGGCTCCTGATTGGGGGCTCTCCTTTCCTTGGTGGCAGCTGGCACAGCCCTTCCAAGAGCAGCTTCATCTCCGGCCTCTCTCTCATCCCTGTGCCATCTAGGGTAGGAGATGACCTTTTGTGCCAAGGTCCAGGAGGCCTTGACGTCTTACCTCCAAGGGGTGATTTTCAGTGAAATCGTGTGCTGGAGAGGTGACTATAAATAGGGCTGGCTACAGCAGAGCACTGCCCACCATGGCGTCACCTTGCACAGTTGCCAGCAGCTTCCCTGACAGTCAAGGAGACAGGGTAGGGGGTGTTTGTGTGCCTGTTGTGTGCGTGCACCTGTGTCTGTGTGCTTAGGCATGTGTGCATTGGAGGTTGTGTCGTAGCCTCTCTCCTTCCACGTCTGTTCTGTGGATGGCTGATTTCTGGACAAAGGTCACCGCCCTCCTGCAGGCTGTGAGGCTGTCGCAGCCCCCAGGCATCTCAATCTCAGGTTTAGGACCCGCAGGCCCTTCCCTGCCGCTCTGGGAGGATCCCACGATGATACAGTGGCTCTGTCACTAAGCATGCCTGCCTTCAATGTTCAGAAGTCCTCACACCTGCGCTCTCCTCCGAGCCTCACCACTGTCCTGGGATGGGGGCAGCCTGGACCATCACACCCATTTCTCAGATGAGGAAACTGAGATGAAGCAATTTGCTGCAGGACTCATAACGAGTGACAGGACCAGAATTCTTGTCCCCTCCCAGCCTGGACTCCATGCTCTTGCCCTCCCCTTGCCTGGTTTGGTGCCTGCGTGTGGGGCCTTGGCCTCACTCTTGGTTGTTTTGCCTGTGGGACACTCAGAAAGTGAGGTTGCCCAGCTCGCTTGGGCCTGCCCAGGAGTGAGACAGCCTGGGCAGGCCTTAGTCGTAATGGCGAGCAGGGCCTCCTACTCAGGCATCTCCAACCCTCTGCTCCCAAAGCATATCTGGAAGGGGCAGGGCCTCCCCATCAGTCACTCGGAGGTAGGGGTGAGTGACGAGCCACACCACCCAGGAGGCACGGGAGCAGGGTAGGCACCGGAGCAGGGTGGCTGCCCGCAGTGCGCTGCCATTCACTCCCTGAGTGCTTTTCCGTGTCTCCCTTCTCACTGAGGGGAGGAAGGTCACGGACTCCAGAAGCCTGTCTCCCTCTAGCCCCTCAAGGTTGCTCCCACATTCATTCAGCAGATACTTACTGAGTCCGGGTCCCCTCAGGGCCCTGGGGACCCCCCCACTGGCCTTGGGCTTCCACAGCGACACCGACAGGTGTTAGTAGCACAGGGCCAGGGGACCACCATGGGAGAGATGGGGCAGAAGGAGGGCCCTGCCCAGGCTCCCTCACTGGCAAGGCTTCCCTGGGGGCTCTGTGAATTTAAATATGACTTCTGTGGTTTTTTATTTTTTATTTTTTTGAGATGGAGTCTTGCTCCATTGCTCAGGCTGAAGTGCAGCGGTGCAATCTCAGCATACTGCAACCTCCGCCTCCCAGGTTCAAGCGATTCTCCTGCCTCAGCCTCTTGAGTAGCTGGGATTACAGGTGCCTGCCACCACGCCTGGCTAATTTTTGTATTTTTAGTAGAGATGGGGTTTCGCCATGTTGGCCAGGCTGGTCTCGAACTCCTGACCTCAGGTGATCTGCCCACTTCATCCTCCCAAAGTGCTGGGATTACAGGTGTGAGCCACCGCACTGGTGTAAATACAACTTGTTTCTACTCTGAGAATAGTGCCGCAGCCAGCAGGGCCAGCCTGGGTGTTGGATCCCAGCTCTGTCATTTGCTGCCTGGTTACCTTCACCAGCACATCAGCTGTCTTTGCCTCAGTTTCCTGTTTTTGAAGTGAGTGTAACAGCCTGTCTCTCCCCTCCCTCCCATCCTGTGACATCTTAAGACAGCAGAACGAGAGGCTTGGGTATCCTGCTGTCTGCATACCCTGCGCATTTCATTTGTTTCAGTTGAAGCCGGGAATCCAGGCCACTGGTCTCCCTCTAGAAGCTGGCGCTGTTCTAATTATAGGCTCCTGGGTGCTGTTTCCTGGCCGTGTCTGTGGCCTCCAGTAACTGTGACTGTGAGGAGCCCTATTTTCAGATGAGGCAGTAGCAGAGAAGGGTCAGGAGCTCACTCAAGGTCACTCCTGATTCAGAAGCAGAAAGGACCTGGGCCCGAAGCTCAGGCCTTGGTGACCATCACAAAGAAAACACAGCGTATCCTCTCCCCTGCCCCTCCATTTCCCTGTACCCTGAGCTCTTAGGGACGGCCAGGCCTGGTCCTGGTTGTGACCATCTCTCCAGTGAGAATCTCTTACATGCACACCCCGGCTGGTGGGTGGCATCCATGTCTGCAGTGAGCTGTGGGCTTAGGTGGGCCCATTGGTGTGCTTCCCTCACCCCTTGCTGGCCTTAGGCTGTGTGTTCACCTCTCAGAGCTTTCCCTGTCTTTTGTGCCCTGGTTTACCATCTCCAAAGCCCTGGAGGCCTCCTTGGCCCTGTTTTATAGGTGAGGAACCCACTGCGGGCGTAGTGTGCACTTGGCCTGGCCCCGGCTGGGCACACAGTAGGTGCTCAGTGTCCCATCTAGGACCACACAGCAGAGCCCCAACAGAAGCAGGGCTGGAGCCCAGGTCCCGGCTCCCGGGCTGGGAAGGGTGCCGGGCCTCAGGTGCAGCACTGTGCCACCTCTGGAGGTGGGAGGGCGGGATGCTGGTGGTGTGCTGTCCTGGGCAGCAGGGGACAGGCAGGGAGGAGCTCTTGGCTTGCTCTTGCTCTCCTAATGCTGGCCTTTGCTCCCTGCAGGGTCAGGATAAACATGAAGAATATTTTGCTGAGAACTTCGACGGCCCAGAAGGGGAGTTCCACTTCTCAGTCCCGCAGGCAGCCGGAGCCTCCACAGACTTCTCTGCAGCCTCCGCTCCCGACCAGTCAGCGCCTCCACCCCTGGGTCATGCCCACAGCGAGGGCCCAGCTCCTGCCTACGTGGCCAGTGGACCCTTTAGAGAAGCCGGGTTCCCCGGCCAGGCCTCCTCCCCTCTGGGCAGGGCCAACGGGAGGCTCTTTGCAAACCCCAGAGACTCATTCTCTGCCACGGGCTTTCAGCGAAGGTTCTTCCACCAGGACCAATCCCCTGTTGGGGGCCTCACAGCCGAGGACATTGAGAAGGCCCGGCAGGCTAAGGCTCGCCCCGAGAACAAGCAGCACAAACAGACGGTGCGTCTGGGAGGCCCCTGGAGGGCCGAGGTAGCTCCCACCCATAGCAGTGATGGCCTTGGGCCCTGCTCTAGGGACTTTTCCTGGGTGCTGTGGTCTGGGGTTTTTAGGAATGTGGTGGCCTCCTCTTGGTGGAGTGTGCTGTCAGGCAGAGCTGCTGCCTGTGGGGTGGAGAGGAGATGTGGGGGCAACAGGAGCCTCTGAAAGTTGGTCCTGTCCCCTTGGCTGATTCCACAGGTCTCTTTCTCGTCTCCCTCCAGCTCAGCGAGCATGCCCGGGAGCGGAAGGTGCCCGTGACGAGGATTGGCCGGCTGGCCAACTTCGGAGGTAAGGTGGCTGTATGCCCCTGGGCTGCCTCACTTGCCCTGCCTGGGCACCATGCTGCAGCCTGCATGGAGGTGGGGACCCAGCAATATCCCGGGGAGGGCACTGGGGGAGCAGGTGGCGGTGGCCGCCCCTGCATGAGCTGTTGGGAGGCTGGAGTTTTTCACGGGAGGATGATTCAGTTACTGGATTCCAGCTCTGCCTGGCTCTCCCCTGCGGGTTGGTACAGGGCCGATGCTGTGCCAGGAGCTGAGTTTGGACTGCCCGGCAGGCCTTGCCTGGAGGCGGTGTCTGCAGCATCTCTGTTTCACCCCTGCCTCAGGCTCACTACCAGTCGGCTGCTTTGGAGGCCTCTCGGGAAGGAGGCTGGGCAGTGAGGAAAAGCTCTTTCCTGGGGCTGTTCAGCAACTCAGCAGGGCTTGCTTTCCCTTGGGACCAGACATTTAGGGAGCCCATTTGCTGGGTCCCCACAGGCCTGCGGCTCATGAGTGGAGTGACAAGATGCCATGGCCTCCAGCGGCTGCTGTTTAAAGCCATTTCTCTGTACTTTCCTTTGGTGGGTTGAGTCATCATTGTGCCCAGTACACATGCGTTCTTTTTATACAAGTTGAAGGGTGATTTTGTAGTGAAGGTTTATAGCAGTTGTGTCTGCTTTGATGGCATCATGTTTGTCATGCTGCTGCTAATTCGCTGGCCCAGATGTTCCTGTTAAAGTGCCATCTCGTTTGCTGTGGTACACTCTAAGTTAGTTACTGGGATTGCATTTCTTTGACACTCAGCTGTCCTCAGTAGGTTCTCCAGGTGATATAATTAATGCAAGCCACAGTTTTGGTGGCTTGATTTGGACCCTGACCTTGGGTGAGTGGTTAGTTGCAGGGCTGTAGGCAGCAGAGGTCTGAGTGGTCCATGATGGTGCTGGTGCTGGGTGGGTCATGGAGATGCACTCTCATGGGTCTGTCTGTCTCTTTGCTGGTTTATGTTTCTCCTCCCATACACCATCCATCATACATGCTGTTCTCCGCTCCTGACTGTTCTCTTTGGGAAACCCCATCCTACTTGTTCAAGACTGGTTCTGGGCAGAGGCTCACGTACTGTGCTCCCCAAGAGCCTGGTATTCTGGGAGCTGGGTAATGTGTGTGGGTTCTGACATTGAATGATGGCTGGCCCCCTCCTCCAAGGCACCGAGCAGACTTGGTTAATTGGATAGAATTTTCTCAACGGTAAGGTTTTCTTTCGTAATTGTTACCTTAGTATTTGGCATCCATTGTACTTAGCCATTCAGGAATTTAGTATGAAGTGTCATCTATGTGATAGCCAAGAGTATTTGCTTATTTCCTTTTCCTGGGGTAACATTTCAAGCAGTCCCTCATAGAATATCACACCTCCCTGAGTTCTGCTGTCAGAATGAGTTTGAGAATCACTGCCCTGGTGGCCTCTAGTGGTCCTTATCCTCTGGAAGACTTGGCATGTTACCTGCTTTGCACATTGGCTTGTCGTTTGGTAACATGTATTATTTCTTATTAAAATATTGAATGGAGGCTGTCTTCTCTCCTCATGATTTTGAGGGCAGGAGCTACCCTGTTTTCACTTTGGTAGCTTTTCTTTGTCCCCTCCCTCTTCCCTTCACTCTAGACTCTTGGTGAGCCTGTCCCTGGAAGGCTGAGTTTGATGTGTTTCAGGACTGGTGCAGTCCTCGCTTGGGAGTCTTTGTGGGGTGGGAAGAAGCGGTAGAGCTAATGCAGGCTGTTTGGGAAAAGTGAATTAGAATCTGGTGGAGCACCATGAAGTCCTGGCGAAGCAGGCAGAAGTCAGACCCTTTTGGGAGACGGGTTAAGGAAGACAGAGACTGATGTGGAAGGGGTTATATATAGGAAGATGTGTAGGAGAAAAAAGGTAGAGGGCTCTCCTCAGAGGGTGGGGGATTATGGGTAGCCAGAGGGAGCCTGGGTTAGCGGAGTTGAAGCCCTGGTCTTGGGTGCTTTGTAGCATCAGAAGCCTCTGGAGCCTTTGCTGACATCTGCCTGATGCATGGAGCCATCTGTGGGTGTCTGTGTGCTGGAGGATTGCCCACAGCTATGATTCAGAGACGCTCATGTTGTTGCCCAAGCAATTGACAGGTGATGTTTCAGGCTTAGAGATGGCAGGATGGGAGCAAAGAGAAGCCAGGTCAGGAAAGAACGTGCCGTTCTGGCCCTAGTGGGGAATTCTGGGCCTTCTAGCTCACCCAGTTGAACCTTTCACACTGTAGGTTATGACCTTTTGGTAACTGAAATTAATTTAATGTGTCAGGATGAGCATATAAAAAACAAGTTAACTGTAATCTCAGCACTTTGGGAGGCCGAGGTGGGAGAATCACCTGAGGTCAGGAGTTTGAGACCAGCCTGGCCAACATGGTGAAACCCCGTTCCTACTAAAAAAATACAAAAATTAGCTAGGTGTGGTGGCATGTGCCTGTAATCCCAGCTACTCGGGAGGCTGAGGCACAAGAATTGCTTGAGCCCAGGAGGGAGAGGTTGCAGTGAGCTGAGATCGCGCCACTGCACTCCAGTGGGGGCGACAGAGTGAGACTCTCAAAAAACAAAACAGACAAAAACAAGTTAAACAGAATGGAATTAACTAGAAAAGATTAGAATTAATATCGTACATCCTTAGAATGAACTATACACATGCAAGATATTTTAGTTTCAGAGACATACACATACTATTTAAGTATGTTCTTCACTGCAATGTGAAATATATAGCTTACTGTTGGGTCATCATCCAAACAGTTTGCAGTTGCACTGTTGTACTTTGTTCTCCTAGAAAATACCTCTAGCCTTTCTTCCCTTCATGGAGGAAAGGTGTTTTCCAGGTGCAGACTGACAGACTTTAGGAAGTTTTTACATGGGGTTATGAAGGAAAGGGATTGCTCTAGGTCTCAGGGAGGTAGGGCTGCTGCAGGGACCCAGATGGGTTTTCAGCGAGGTTAGCAGTAGGTATTCAGCTATATAGAAGTGGAAGTCAAGGGCTTTCCAGTTCCAGGGGCTCATTTTGATGCTGAAATGGGGGCGGGGCATGAGTCCTAAGTCCAGTTTGGCTATGGGACATTATGACTGTGATGCTATGGGCAGGATGATCTGTGGATATTAGATTTTATTAAACAGTGGTGTGAAAGAAAGGGTCATATATTGGATATGGGGTCAGAACTGAACTTTAGGTCATCATAATAGCTGGCCTTTCATTACAACTGTGCTTCCAGTGTGACCCTGGGCCCTACCATGGTTTTCTCTTTTGTAAAATAATGGTCTTGCCATTGATTCCAAATGGGAATATTTTGGTAAATGTTCCATGTTTACCTGAGAATAATTCATGTTGAGTGCAGTGATCTGTCTATCTAGTCTGGTTTATTATTCATATTGATCAGATTTTTAAGTGATTTTGGTTTGCTTATTCAATAAGCTATCGAGAGAGGCATTAAAAAGCCTGCTATGATTGTGGATTTACCTACTTTTAGTCTATTGACTTGTGCTTTATATGGTTTGAAGCTATGTTATTTGTTGCCTACAGATTCAGAATTCTTTTTTTTTGTCTGAGGCAGAGTCTCGCTCTGTCGCCCAGGCAGGAGTGCAGTGGCACAATCTTGGCTCACTGCAACTTCCGCCTCCTGGGTTCAAGTGATTCTCCTGCCTCAGCCTCCCGAGTAGCTGAGACTACAGGCGCATGATGGTCTCGATCTCCTGACCTTGTGATCCGCCCGCCTCAGCCTCCCAAAGTGCTGGGATTACAAGGCCTGAGCCACCGTGCCCGGCCAGATTTAGAATTCTTATATCCTCCTAGGGATTGACCCTTTGTTCTTATGTTATGCCTCTTTTCATCTCTGTGAAAGTCTTCATTGTCTGATATTACTATAGCTACATTCCAGCTTCGTTTTGGGTAATGTTTTCATGTTATCTTTTTTTTTTCCCCTCTACTTTCAACTTTTAGAATGTCCTTATGTTTAATGCATATCTATAAGCAGCATATATAGTTGGTTTTTTGTGTGTTTTAAGTGTAGACTGATAATCTTACAATGAGAATATTTAGTCCATTTACATTTAAATGCAATTGAGGATGTATTGGAGTTTATATCTACTACCTTAGTTTTTGTTTACTATTTGACCTATCTGTTATGTCCCCCTTTTTCCCTCCTGTCTTGCCTTCTTTTAAATTAATCAAAGACTTAAAATTATAGTCATGCGTCTCTTTTTTTTTTTGGAGACAGAGTCTCGCTCTGTCACCCAGGCTGGAGTGCAGTGGCGTGATCTCGGCTCACAGCAACCTCAGGCAATTCTCATGCCTCAGCCTCTCGAATAGCTGGAATTACAGGTGTGTGCCGCCATGCCCGGCTAAGTTTTGTAGTTTTAGCAGAGACAGGGTTTTGCCCATGTTGGCCAGGCTGGTCTTGAACTCCTGGCCTCAAGTGATCCACCTGCCTCAACCTTCCAAAGTGCTGGGATTAAAGGCATGAGCCACCGCACCTGGCCTTCATGTGTGTCTTAACAAGGATTCAGTCTGATAAATGTGTCGTTAGGCAGTTTCATCATTGTGTGGACATCATAGAGTGTACTTACAGAAACCTAGATGGTACAGCCTACTATATGCCTAGGCTGTATGGTATAGCCTGTTGCTCCTAGGCTACAAACCTGTACAACATGTTACTGTACTGAATACAGTAGATAACTGTAATACAATGGTATTTGTGTACCTAAACATAGAAAAGGTATAGTAAAAATATGATATAATCTATCACTGTTGTATATGCAGTCCGTTGACCGAAATGTTAATGATGCATGACCGTGCATGTTCTCTCTTTGTTAGCTCTTACGTTTTACATTCCTTTACGGTTCTTTTGGTGATCACTCTTGAGATTACAGCATGCATCTTGACTTATTACAATATAAAAATAAGTGATTATTTTTACTACTTCTCCAATAATGCTAATACCTTAGAACACTTTTTAGATATTATTAAGATATATTCAACACCACAAGATATTATTTCTTTGTACAGCCCATATGAATTTAGATTTACCCACATATTTGCCCTTTTTTGTGTTTCTTTCTTCCTGCATTTCTATAATTTTATTTGGTATAATTTTCTTTTTCTCTGAGGAACTCTCTTCTCTCTTACAATGTAGTCTATTAATCATGAGTTCTTTTAGTTTTTCTTTATTTTTTATTGATTTATTTTTTGAGATGAAGTTTTGCTCTTGTCACCCCGGCTGGAGTGCAATGGCACGATCTCTGCTCACTGCAACCTCTGCCTCCTGGGTTCAAGCGATTCTCCTGCCTCAGCCTCCCGAGTAGCTGGGATTACAGGTGCATGCCACCACACCCAGCTAATTTTTGTATTTTTAGCAGAGATGGGATTTTGCCATGTTGGCCAGGCTGATCTCAAACTCCTGACCTCAGGTGATCCACCCGCCTCTGCCTCCCGAAGTGTTGGGATTACAGGCATGAGCCACCACGCCCGACCTAGTTTTTATTTTTTTGAAAATGTCATTATAGCTGGGCACGGTGGCTCATGCCTGTAATCCCAGCACTTTGGGAGGCCAGGGTGGGTGGATCATGAGGTCAAGAGATCGAGACGATCCTGGCTAACACGGTGAAACCCCGTCTCTACTAAAAGTACAAAAAGTTAGCTGGGCGTGGTAGTGGGCACCTGTAATCCCAGCTACTTGGGAGGCTGAGGCAGGAGAATCACTTGAACCGGGTTGAACCGGGGAGGTGGAGGTTGCAGTGAGCCAAGATGGCGGCGTTGCACTCCAGCCTGGGTGACAGCTCCATCTCAAAAAAAAAAAGAAGAGAATATATCATCATACTTTATTTTTTAAGGTATTTTTGCTGGGTAGAATATTCGATGTTGAAAATGTGTTTCCTTTCATCACTTTAATAATATTCCTCTATTGTTTTCTTACTTTGATTGTTTTTTTTGAAAATGTGGCTGTCAGTTATATTGCTGCTCCTTTGAAAGTTATGTCTTATTTCTTTTCTCTGGCTGCTTTTACGATTTCCTTTTTGTTTTTGTTCTCCAGCAGTTTGACTGTGACATGCTTGAGTGTGGTTTGCTTTGTATTTATTCTGCTTGGGGTTTACAGAGCATCTTGAACTGTGGCTTCCATCAGTTTTGGAAAATTTTCATCATTTCTTCAAATATTGTTTCTGTACTATTCTCTCTTTCCTCTCTTTCTGGGACTCCAATTACACATATGTTAGATCTTTTTCCTCTGTCCCCTGTGTCTCCTTTACTCTTTTCTGTATTTTCCATCCCTTTTTCCATTTATCCTTCAGTCTTGCAGGTTCAGAGGAGATGAATTATCTCCTCTGTACCTATACACTGAGAAATGGACACCTACAGAAGTGAGACTTTAATGGATAGAGGAGGCACTGGAGAAGACTTGCCAGAAGGAGTTGAGCACTGCTTTGTGCATAGCACTCTGGTGGTTCCTGGGGCCTTCACACAGGAACTTACAGTCCACATCATTAAGGCAGAAGGGGAGAGAGGAAAAGGAGAGAGAGGAAGACAGGAAACAAAAAGTACAGAAATAGGAAGCAATAATATTATTTGATTCTGTGTAGAAAGGATTTTGAAATTTGACCTGTGAAAACAAGGAGACGCTCATATGAGAAAAAGCATGTCAGTAGGCCAGGAATGAAGAGTAGAGGGAATGGACCCTTGGGTATCCTATTATTTTTAACAGGTAAAAGGTTAGGGGTCCCTTACTCCCAGAAAAATACTTTGCTTTTAAATATAGTTTACGAGACTCCATTGGGTTTCCTAAGAGGTAAGGTAACTCTCTTATGTTAGAAAACAGGCATTGCTTAGGCTGTTGGCTCTTGTTGCTTAATTTCCCAAAGATGCCAGTACACTTCGGATACTGTTAATACACCAGCAGCAAAGCTCTCTCTGGGACCATTGTGCCCCATCCCCCCAAACTTTTGTGTCCCTCATCTCAGTGGTAAAATTTAAAACAAACATGGGGTGAATGGGCTTGGGGTGATTATTTTTAAAATTTTGCATGTAAGGACATTTAAAACAAAGCAGCACCACTTTATACCATCACTTATTTATCTTTTCAAAAGGACATTTTAACAGTGCAAAAGTGTAAAGTACGTGCTTCAAGATAGAGGAGAATAAATGGAATAACTTAGTTTTGTGAAAGACTCACAATATCACTTGGTTTCTGGACATCGTTCGAGACCTGGCTGTGGCTTGCCATGGCCTTGAGAGCCATCCCACAGCAGCGATGCTGTTGGACCCTTTGGCTGGGACCTCAGGACCCCCTGCAACAGCACTGTGTGCCCTAACCTGCTGGCATGATGCCCCTTTTGTTGACAGGGCTGCATACAAGGCCAGCGACGAGTGGCAGGCAGTGACACCAGCCTGATTTGCTGAGGGCACACGCCATGCTTCCTGCAGTGCCAGTGCTCTTCTGGGTCCACTTTGCAGCAGGATAGATGTGCTCTAGATCCAAGAGTTCTGCACCCTCGGCAGGGGTGCGGGAGTGTAGTTTTTTGCCTTCTCAGGAGCCTTTTTGGAAAGGGGCTTTTCTGTGTGTTTCAGGAGCTCTGTGTTGGAGATGAGGGAGGTTCTTATTCTCTTCTGTTACAGATGAGGAAGCTGAGCCAAGAAGAGGCATATGGCCCAGGGCCATATGGTTATTTGTGACATCCCTGGGACTAGAGCCCAGGCCTCTGTGGTGCGTGTGGAAGTCTGAGCCTGGCCAGGCTCTGTAATTAGGCCCCAGAGGGGCTGTAGGGCTTCCCCTCCCCCACCAGTCCAGTTCTGGGAACAGAGGGACAGATCCTGAGAACCTGTGAGAACAGCCGCTAGGAACTCCTCTCCCCTTCCCATGCCCCTTCCTCCGGTGCTGTGGGCTGCAGCCCCCTCCCCAGGCCCCTTGTCTTCCCCTGAGGCTGGGGGCAGCTGGAGGATGCCAGGTGGTGATAGAGAAAGACTGAATCACTGGGGATTCAGGAACACCTTGAAGCAAGGGGAAGCCTCCTGGGCCGCTGCATTTTCTGTGGGGATTTCTTGTCTATTAGATGAGGATTGTTGGATGCCTTAGTAAAAGCTGGGCTTAGCGCAGCACCTGATTTATAGTTTGCTGCTGTTTATCTTTAGCTGTATCTTTACCCCTTGCTGGTAGAGAAACTCCCCCGAGCCCTTCTCTGTAAACAGGCCTAATTTCTGGCAGGTAAAGCCAAAGCCCCAAGGAACTTTACTTACTCACCCCTGCCCTTAAGCACTTTTCACCCAGCCTGCTAGGAAGGGCCCTGTTTGTTGGAAGTTGTTTGATGTTTTGCTTTTTTTAACCTCCTGGTGTCCATCTGGGCAGAAGCCGAGTGACTGCCCACAGGAGGGCCCTGTTTGGCTCTGATGACCTCCTGGAGGGACTTTTGGGAGGATGGGGCCTTGTGGGGGACTGGGCTCCAGAAGTCATAGGAGGTTGGCCTGCAGCCTGTGTTCCTGCCTGGAGGAGAGCCTGCCCCTCCCTCCCCTGTCATTCCTTCATTGCATAACTTCTCTCTGTGAGAAACATGTCAGAAGCTTTCCTGGAATGGGCCAGGAGAGATGCAAGGCTGCTGACAGTGGCTTTAGAGCCTGGAGCTTGTGCTGGGGCTGGTTTTCCTCCAGGACTCCCTTGCTGGCCACGTGGGCCAAGCCGGTGGGGGCTGTTAGAATGTGGATCTGAGCAGGGAGAGATGTGAGGTGTCCTAAGGGCTGTGGGGGTGCCGAGTGGGGTCCCACGAGGACCCGGGGAGTCTCGGCTGAGGTGCTCGTCTTCTGGAGTTGCCTCCAGTGCTGGCTGGTTCTAGTGGAGGGCAGAGGCTGGCCTGGGTTCCTGAGCAATGCGCTGAGTCTGGGGCGGGAGGGCCTCAGTTTATTCTGGGTTCACTGGTGCAGGAGCTCGTGAGGCCAAGGTCAGGGTTGCCGGCCGGCTGGGCTGATTTCTGTCCCCTGGGGAGCCTGCCGATGGAGCCTGTCTGTCCGTCAGTGGGCAGCACCTCGGCCTGGCACCGGGCTGGTCGGTCCTGAGGGACGTGTGGGGCCTGAGGCCTCCTCTGTGGAATGTTCTTTTGGTCATTTGTTTAATAACAGGTCCTTGCCAGTGGAGAGCTGTGTGCCTGAAAGTGGCCAGAGGACAGTTTGAGGGGGGTCCTGATGGAGGGTGGTGAGGGGGACACACTTCTGCCTGCAGAAGGAGGAGCTCAGTGTGGCCCACCCTACAGCTGTGGCATCTCTGGTAACCTGTGGAGCCACCTGTCCCTCTCGTGGGCTTGTCTCTGGACTTGCTTCAGGCAGAGAAGAATCCAGACACAGAGAGACATTGGTGAAGGTCACTGCAGTGCGCAGGCTAATGTTGCCTGTCTCCGTTTATTTTGCTAAGTCAGATCGTGTGCTCGAGTGCTGGTGGGGCAGAGGTGGGTAGGCGTCAGGGAGTTAATGTTTAAACGGGGACTGTGTCTCCCAGCTCTGAGCCCAGGGCTTTCCACAGCGAGAGAAAGAGCTGATGTACCTGCCAGGCACCCCCGTCCCAACACAGCAGACATCTGTACCATGTGTGTTGTCACTCCTGAGGGCCAGTAGGCTTGGCTTATCCTGCCCCATGCTGCCCAGTACAGAGCCGCCAGCCACACGGGGCCTTGGAAATGCGGCTGGTCCACAGTGGGATGTGCTGAGTATAAAACACATATGGCGTTTGGAGATTTTGTGCACACACACAAGTGTAAAATATCTCTAATAATATTTATTTTGATTACTTGTTGAAATGATAACATTTTGGGTATATTAAGTAAATTATATTATTAGAATTCATTTTGCATGTTTCTTCTTGCCTTTTTCAGTGTGGCTGCTAGAAAAGTAACAATTATATGTGTGGCTTGCCTTCTATTTCTTTTGTTCTGCGCCAGTCCAGCCTTTTTGAATAGAGTCACGAGAACCACAGCAGCTGCTTGTGTGGCCTTTGCGTGTGCCTGGCCCGGCGAGTGCTCTACTCACGCCCGCACGACAGCCTGTGAGGCAGGGGCTGCCCGGACAGCTAGGGACGTAGAGGGTGCACTGTTGCCCAGGTGTGGGGAAAAACGTATTGCGAAAACTTTTTCTTAAAAAATTGAGTTATCTTTATTTTTAAAATGTACTTTTCATTAAATTTTCAACAAGTTCTGTATTTTTCATAAAAGTCATACATAATCACTGTAGAGAATTTAGAAACATGGAAGCAGATGCCAGTTTCCTTGCCCCTTAAACAGAGCGTCCTGGTGTGAGCCCACTTCCCCAACAGCCCCCTGCTGCGATGTTGCCTGACTGCTGGGCGGTGGGGCTGTGGCCCTGTGATGTTGCCTGACTGCGGGGCTGCGGGGCTGTGGGACTGCGGGGCTGTGGGACTGCGGGACTGCGATGTTGCCTGGCTGCGGGGCTGCGGGGCTGCGGGGCTGCGGGGCTGCGGGGCTGCGGGGCTGCGGGGCTGCAGGGCTGCGATGTTGCCCAGGTGCGGGGTGCGGGGCTCTCCGAGGCCGGCTCATTGTGCGGCCGCTCTGGTCTCAGCCCTGCCGGCTGTGGTCACCGTGCCCAGCCGGGTGCTCTTTGCCCTCTTTCTGCTCACCCATGCCTGCCTTGGAAAGCCAGCTACAGCTGGGTATAAAGGAAGAGAATACTGGCCTTGGGTGAGGTGTGGCATTAGTGGCACCTTCTGGGCTCCTTGGCAGGGGTGGGGAGTGGCTTTCTTGAGCAGCTGGGATCGTTCATTGACTGATTTTTGGATACATGAGGTGTTAGTGGACCTTGATTCGGAAGATTGTGAAAGAGGATAAGGGGAAGGCCTGGCACCCCACGGTCCTCAGATGTCAGTGTTTGCCAGCCCCGCAGAAAGGGCAGGGTGGGTGAGAGGGCCTTCCATTCCCCAGCGAGGGCTGCGCCTGAGCCCCGCGAGTTCCCCTGGCTTGGATTAGGGAGAGCCAAGTGTTCTCACTCTCACCACCAAGTACTTTGTATGCCTATGGCAACACTTTTCCTGTTCCAGTGGATTAGGGAAGTCTAGGTGATTGGAGGCTCTTCAGACAGACCTGAAGGGGGTGGGGGTGGTTGTGTTCTCAGAGTACCCTGTGTGGTCGGGGTGACCTTGGTCTGTGGACCATCCCTGGTCCATCTTCCCATTTGTGCTGGGTCCTTCCCAGGTGCTTCCCAGCTAGCATTACTTTGGGGTGTCCGTGTGCCCGTGAGCCTGTGGATTATCAAAGGTGATGGTGTGGGGTGGGGGATTCCTGAATCTTTTTCACTGGAAACACCTACCTTGAGCCAAATGTTCTCTTGAAACAACAGGTGGCATCTCCCACCTTGTTCCCCACTTTTCAAAATGCTGGCACGGCAGCGAGGGCCCCTGATGCAAGCGGTGTCTGTGTGGTGCTGCCCCAGGCCTTGTGGGTGGGTGGGCGGGTGGCCCCAGCCCTGCGTGAGCACTGAGTGCCCGCCCCCTCCTCCTTGCAGGTCTGGCCGTGGGTCTGGGCTTCGGGGCACTGGCAGAGGTCGCCAAGAAGAGCCTGCGCTCCGAGGACCCCTCAGGTGAGCCGGGCCCTTCAGTGGGAGGGGCAGGGTGGGCCCTGGGAGGGTTGAGCCTGTCAGCCCCCAGCCCCACCTGTGCTCTGGGAGTGTCAGCCAGCTGGGCCGCATCACGTAAGTCGCGTCCCTGGGGTGATGAGGCTGTTCATACAGACGGATTGACCTGCTTTAGAGGGGGTGAGGCTGGAGGCCCTTCCTCCTCCCAGCCCAAAGTGGCCACCCAGCCCCTTCTTTTTGGCTGCCTGCACACCCGGACACCTTACACACCCCCTGCACACCCGTCGAAGATCCGCACACCTCCTTACACACCCCCTGCACACCCACCGAAGACCCGCACACCTCCTTACACACCCCCTGCACACCCAAACCCTCACACCTCCTTACACACCCCCTGCACACCCACCGAACACCCTCACACCTCCTTATAACCCCTGCACACCCACCGAACACCCTCACACCTCCTTACACACCCCCTGCACACCCACTGAACACCCTCACACCTCCTTACACACCCCTGCACACCCACCGAAGACCCTCACACCTCCTTACACACCCCCTGCACACCCACCGAACACCCTCACACCTTATACCCCCTGCACAACCACCGAACACCCTCACACCTCCTTATACCCCCTGCACAGCCACCGAAGACCCGCACACCTCCTTACACACCCCCTGCACACCCACCAAAGACCCCATCTCCTTACACATCCTCCAGACACCCGCACATCTCCTTACATCCTCCACACACCCACCTCCTACCTGCACACCTCCTTACACACCCTCTACACACCCACCACACACCTGCACACCTGCTTACACAGCCTCCACACCCACCATACACCTGCACACCTCCTTACACACCCTCCACACCCACCGAACATGCGCACACCTCCTTACACACCCTCCACACACCCACCGCACACCTGCACACCTCCTTATTCTCCACACACCCACCGAACACCCACACACCTTACATACCCTCCACACACCTACGTCACCCACATACCTTACACATCCTCCACACACCCACCGAACACCCACTGAACACTGCACCTCATTACCCTCCACACACCCACCACACAGCCACACACCACCTTACACACCCTCCACACACACACCTCACCCTCCACACACCCGCCCACCTCCTTACACACCCTCCACACACCCGTCCACCTCCTTACACACTCTGCACACACCCACCCACCGTATACACCCTCCACACACCCACACTGCACACCTCCTTACATCTTCCACACACCCACCTCATATCCGCACACCTCCTTACACACCCACCTCACACCTGCACACCTTACACACCCTCCACACACCCACCAATCACCCACTGAACACTGCACCTCCTTACCCTCCACATACCCACCACACACCCACACACCTTCTTACACACCCTCCACACACCCGCACACGTCCTTGTAAACCTACCTTTTGCTGCTGCCCTGCTCTCTGGGAGTCCCTGGTCTGGCCGGGTCAGGTGTGGCTGGGGGCAGGGGAGGTGTGCAGGCAGACCCTGCAGGCTCCTCCTCACCAGCTTAGTACCCTGGGGAGGCTGTAGTCTATGCAGAGGCACCTCACCTCTGAGGTGAAGGTCACAGCCAGGGTCAGGCAGGTGGTTAGGTCAGGACACTCATCCCACTGAGGTTGGTGGCCCGCTGTGGCCGGGCCCTCTGCGGAGAGGTCCTGCGGACGGACCACACTGATGCTTTGGGCGTTCGTGCTGCCGTGATGAGGAGTGGGGTGCACTGAGCTCCTGCTGCCTTCTGCCTGTGAGCACCAGGCCGGGCTCCTCCTCAGGCCTCTTCAGGCACGGGGGGTGGGCCAGGTGGGTGTGAGGTCAGCCTGGCAGGTGCTTTCCTGTTAGTGGGGCCTGGGGTGTGGAGAGCAGTGCCAAGAGAACCGTGTGTGTGTGGATCTTCCTCAACGCTTCTGGAGTTCCGGGCCAAGTCCCCTGGCCCCGGCCCATTCAGGGAATGTCAGCTCATTCTGGTATCACGCCCTTCCACCCCCGTCCATGGGGACCCCCAGAGACACCCAGTGTCTGGCCACACTGCAGCCCTCACAGCCCTGTCTGCCAGCCTGGGCTAGCCTCCTTTGGGGGCCCTGCCAGTCCCCGGACAGCCCCCTTCACCCACCAACGCTGCCTTCTGCGGCAAGGGCACTAGTCCATCCCACAGGCCCGGACTGAGTCCTGGGGACACGGGCAGCATGCATGTCCTTGGAAGGGGCTGAGGACGGAGGGCTTAGCAAGGGTATTTTTAGCGTTGGTGCTGAAACCCTCTGGGAAATGAAGCCCGGGTTTCTCTGGAAGGAGAAGCCAGCCTTCCCCTACTGTCCCCTACTGTCCTCTCCAAAGCTGGCTGTTCTCCAGACTACCTCATCCAAGCAGGGAAGAGGCCAGGCTGGCTCCACAGTTACAGCTGGTGTCCTTTGTCAGGGACAGTGGTGACCCCAGGCTGGGGGTTAAGGGGCCCTGGCATTGTTAGCCCTGAGAGGGGGACCCGAGGCTTAGTCTGGAGTGGGGTGGCCCTGGGCAGCCCCAAACTGTGCTCCAGCTTCCTGACCAGGCCCTGGCACCCTCTGGACTGGAGGACGCCGGCCACCCTGGCTGAGCTCTGCCCTGGAAGGACCTTTCCTGAGCTGGGGGCAGACTGCCGCAGCCCTGGGCCCATCCCCGCTTCCCAGGTCATTCTCACAGCCAGCCCTGCCTGGGCGGGGGACATACCTCCAGCCTGTGGCATTGACCAGCTTTGCCGATGCGCTAGCTGGGAAAGCCCCGATTGGGCCAGGCACCATCCCCGTCTCTCAGGAGTGCTGCCGCTAGCCTAGGTCTACTCTGTGTGTCATGAGGAGACAGACTGTCCTTTCTCTGGCCTGGGGCAGTGGCCTCTCCTCAAGATTTGCCTCTCTGCCTGCCCCTCCCCAGGGACCCAGGCCCAAGCCCCCAGCCCACAAGTACCACAGGCCTAGGGGGCAGAGGGGACATTGACTGCCTTTCCTTTGGTGCTGGCGTTTGCTGCTGCCTAAGGCAAGGGGGTGGCCCAGGGACCCTTCTGGGCCCAGCCCTCTTGGACTCGCTCTGCCCATGGGTCATAGCTCAGCCTCCCAGGGCAGCTCAGCCTCTTCCCGCAGAGCTAACGTCTCCCACCTTCCCAGGGCCCTTCCTGCTGTCTGGGATCCTGGAGTGAGCCTGGCCCCTTTCCATGCGGCTGCCTGCATGTGTGGGCAGATGCGGGTCTTCTCCGAGGCTCCTCTTCCGGGCTGCAGGCCTCTGTTCTCAGGGCGGCCTGCCCCACCCTGGTTTCTCAGGGGCCAGGCTGCACCCGGCTCCGGGGCAGAGGGCAGTGGCACGGTCACCTCTCTCTTCCCCTGCTGGGGACCTGGCTCCATGCCACCGAGCGCTGTGCCAGGCCTGAAGTGATTTGAGCTGAGGCAAATGCTGGGTGCTGTGGGGGCCAGAGAGGAGGAAGCTGCACTGCAACCTCTTAGGGCTTGAGATCCAACTAGATTCACAGGACAGAAGGCAGAAGAAGCTCTGAATGTCACAAGGGCTGGAGGCCCGGTGACCAGGGGTGCTGAGGAACTCATGGAAGGTGGAAGGACTCAGAGCCCCAGATCCCTGCTCAGTCCTCTCTCTGCCTCTGGATAGGGGCACCTCCATGTCTAGGCAGCACTGAGCTGATGGCCCAGGAAGGGGCGGAAGCTAGAGGGGACCCAGCAGTCCTGGGCCACACGGCTGCTGGCAGCTGACTTAGCCGGTCTTCTGCCGCTCCTGAGTCGCGGCCCTCAGCCCTCCCCTTGGTGGACTGGAAGAAGGCCACCTGCTCCCTTGGGGTCACTGCATGCTCGTCGCTGGCCAGCTGGCTGCACTGAGCTGCAGGGGGCCTCTGTGGGTGGACGAGAGAGACGGGCACCCCTGGGCTGTGCTGCCCTTGGCCTGAGCGCCCCTCCCTTGAGGACAGGCCTCTGGCTGAAGCCACTTGGCCCCATGTGCAAATGCAGGCCGACCCCACAGGTGCAGCAGACCTTTGTGCAGTGCCCTGGGTGGGGCTGCACAGGGCAAAGGCTCGGCACCTCCTCACCTGGGGTCCCCCGGGTCCCTCCCTCCCTCTTGGTTCCCCCTCCCACGCCCCTTCCAGCCACAGGCAGCACCATGGCCCTGCCACGGCCCACCAGGTCCCCATACGGAAGGGAGAGGCCCTGTGTGTGTGTGTGCACATATGTATGTGTGCATGTCTGTGTGTGTGTATTGGGAGGCGCTGGCGTAGGGCCTGGGGATGCGGCTCACACAGGCTTGGGGAGGTGGACATGGAACAGTAGTTAGTTATGTTGCTGGTTTTATGGATGCCTGGGAGGAAAGACATGGTCTGAGCCTCCGTCTGTGTCAGGCTGGGTTTGCCGTCCCACTCCCAGACCCCCCCGAGTGCCGTGGTGACCCCTCTTGCCCGCCCACAGGGAAGAAGTCCGTGCTGGATTCCAGTCCTTTCCTGTCCGAGGCCAATGCAGAGCGGATTGTGCGCACGCTCTGCAAGGTGCGTGGTGCGGCGCTCAAGCTGGGCCAGATGCTGAGCATCCAGGGTGAGTGGGCGCAGGGGCTGCTGCCCCAGTACTGTGTGGGCTGCTGGGGGCGGTCAACTTCCAGGGCCGGGAGCAGTGGCCCCACCAAAGCTCAGTGGGCAAGATGTGAGCAGGCTGGGGAGACATCTCAGAGGATAACAGGCCTGGTCTCCAGGCGAGTGGCTCTGGGTCCAAAGAAACACATGGAAAAAAGAGCAGAGAGGAAAAATTGCTCTCTAGAGGCGGTCAGAACACAGGTCATTTCAACATTTTACTATGTTTTATTTTCCAAATTTCTTTTGTAATTATGAAAAACTCTGCATGTTGTGTGTAAAAAAGCCCACCTTCTCAGGTCGCTGGGCGGAGGCTGGGGCTCCAGGGATGCCGAGTGGCCGAGGGCGTGTGTGCGAGGGCTCCTGTCTTTCTGGCCTCACCCGTGCTCCTGGTGGGGAGGGTGTGGTGGCCAGGGCATCCCAGGAGTGTGCCCGCCCAGGTCCTGGGCGCACACTTTCATCCCCAGGTTCGCCCTGTGTCACTCTCCTGCCTTCCAGATGACGCCTTTATCAACCCCCACCTGGCTAAGATCTTCGAGCGGGTGCGGCAGAGCGCCGACTTCATGCCGCTGAAGCAGATGATGGTGAGGAGCCAGGGGCTCTGCCCGCCCTCTGGGTCCTCGGTCCCCACTGGGTGGAGGGGACAGACTTGGGGCTTCTCCGGGTGGCCCAGGCAGGGCGTGCTCAGAGCCCCTCCCTGGCCCTGCCCTCCAGAAAACTCTCAACAACGACCTGGGCCCCAACTGGCGGGACAAGTTGGAATACTTCGAGGAGCGGCCCTTCGCCGCTGCATCCATTGGGCAGGTGCACTTGGCCCGAATGAAGGGCGGCCGCGAGGTGGCCATGAAGATCCAGGTAGGCGGCCTGATGCGCAGTGCCTGTCCCTATGGGGGCTGCAGGGGGCAGAGCTGGGGCCTGGTTCATGGGGACCTCTGCACCCCACGTCCCGCAGGGCACCCTCTCTCCTGGCAGGGCCATATGTGGTGTCCTCTGGCCCCAGTGCCTGGACGGCACCAGAAGCTTGGGAAGTATTTGCTAAATGAGTGACTTTGGGGGCACGGAGGGGCCCCCAGCAAGCTTGGTTTGGGATGGGCAGGGACAGGGGACAAGTGATTGCCTTTTGGGGCCAGAGCTGGTGGGAGGGTGGCCGTGTGCTGTTCCCAGCGGTGAGGTGAGGCAGGAGTGGACAGAAGGTGAGGCAGAAGGAGTGGACAGAAGGTGAGGCAGAAGGTGGACAGTGAGGCTGTGATAGGGTCCAGGGGTCACGGCAGCATGGCTGGGTCTTAGCTCTGATTCTCCGGGGTGTGGGCTGGGGCCACGACACAGCTGGGAAGCCAGTGGGGGGTTGGGGGAGTGCCCTAGGCAGGGCCCACCCATCTCCCTGGGCTAACTCCCCTGCTCTGCCCATACCCCCACAGTACCCTGGCGTGGCCCAGAGCATCAACAGTGATGTCAACAACCTCATGGCCGTGCTGAACATGAGCAACATGCTTCCAGAAGGTCTGAGGCTAGGTGGTTGGGTCAAGGGCAGGAGTGGGTAGCAGGCATCTGTGTTGGGTTCTGGGGACCAGAGGGGGTCCTCCCTGCAGAGCCCCCTTCCTCGCTGATGCCCTCCTCCCTGGCCCAGGCCTATTCCCCGAGCACCTGATCGACGTGCTGAGGCGGGAGCTGGCCCTGGAGTGTGACTACCAGCGGGAGGCCGCCTGCGCCCGCAAGTTCAGGTGTGGCCCCCCAGCCGGGCCCCTTGCGTGTTTCCACCAGGGAGGCAGAAGGAACCATGTTCAGCAGCTGGTGAAGGCCCCTCTGGCTCTGAGGGGCAGAGGGCTGGGGTTGCAGCCTGGGCCGAGGCCACATCCTGCCTGGGGTGAAGGAGGGCTCTCTGCCTGGTGGGGTGTGTGTGTGGGGGGGCGGTGTGGGGGGCCTGTGGCTAGAGCGTGACCTCCCGCCCCTACCCAGGGACCTGCTGAAGGGCCACCCCTTCTTCTACGTGCCTGAGATTGTGGATGAGCTCTGCAGCCCACATGTGCTGACCACAGAGCTGGTGTCCGGCTTCCCCCTGGACCAGGCCGAAGGGCTCAGCCAGGAGATTCGGAATGAGGTCTGTGCCAGCAGACAGGTGGGGCCAGGGTGGCCCTGCTGTGTGGCTGTTTGGTGACCTAATGGCGTGAGCCGGGGACTTGGAGCCCTGAGGTGCTCCCTGGGGGTGAGGGGCAGTGAAGTAGCACCAGTGGGACTTAGGGGGACACATGGGAGCTGCTGCCTTCCCTGGCCCAAGTGACACTGGGAATCAAACAGTCCCGCAGGCTAGGGTGGGTAAAACAGGAGGCAGGGGCTTCTCTGGCCCCAGTCTCCCAGGGCACCAGGCAGTGTGGTGCTGCCTGACACAGACCCTCCTCGCTGTCCACAGATCTGCTACAACATCCTGGTTCTGTGCCTGAGGGAGCTGTTCGAGTTCCACTTCATGCAAACAGACCCCAACTGGTCCAACTTCTTCTATGACCCCCAGCAGCACAAGGTGAGCCCCAGGGTGGGGGCACCCACAGCCAGGCCTGAGAGCTTCTCTGAATGGGGTACGTGAGGCCCTGGACTGCCCCTTGTCCTGGGAAAGTCAGCAGAGAGCTCAGGGCTCCGGGAGTGGGGATCCTCACTGCCCTCTGTTGCACCCCCTTCCCGGCCCCACACCCACACCATGGAGCACCAGGGCCAAACTTCTCCTGTTGTCTCTGTCCCCAGGTGGCTCTTTTGGATTTTGGGGCAACGCGGGAATATGACAGATCCTTCACCGACCTCTACATTCAGGTAACAGGAGAGGGGCCCTGGCCTTGGTCCATGTTTTTCTGAGGCTGGCACAGGATGCTGGGGGACTCGGGGTAGGGAGAATGACTGGGTTCCTGCCCTTGTGTCCCCATCTGCGCTGCCTGCCCCTCAGGTCTGGTGACAGCAGGCAGTTAAGCTGACAGCTGCCAGGCGTGTCACAGCACTGGCCGGGGGCCCTGTGCAGGGAGAGGATGAGGGTGGGGTGGGCCCGGGTGTGGCACTTGGCTCCTTGGGATGTCGGGAGCTTTTCTTTCCATGCTGCCCACGGTCCCCTCCTGTGCCTCTCCCCAGATCATCAGGGCTGCTGCTGACAGGGACAGGGAGACTGTGCGGGCGAAATCCATAGAGATGAAGTTCCTCACTGGCTACGAGGTCAAGGTGAGCAGGGTTGCAGGGGATCCCCCAGGCCTGCTGACCCAGGGCCCGGCTCCCTGTGTAGGAATGGATGAAAGCACAGGGGGCAGCTGCCCTCAAGGGGCCCCCAGCGCCTGGGCCTCCTTGGGCACGGTCTGAAAGCTGGGGCCTGCCCCGGCCCATGCTGCCTTGCTGTGCGTGAGATTTTCCGAGTGGGCCAGTGAGTTGGGGACTTGTCGTGAAGCTGTTTCTGCCTCTCACTCTCGCCCACTTAGGGCTTGGGGTGGGGGCTCAATTGAGCCAACGTGCAGAGCAAGTGGGAAGGGAAGCCCCAGCCCTCCCGTCATCGAGCCTCCCTGGGGGGAGAGTCGGAAGAAACCTTAAAAGCCTTTTACAAAGGGGAACGGTCTGTGCTGGTGCCGCTTGAAGCCACCCACAAAGTGGCATTTTCCGCTTGCTGCTTGACAGTGGGGAAGGAGTTAAAGAAATCCAGGTCGAGCCTTGGGTTTGCCGTCTCGTAGGAGTGCCATTTGAGGCTTGTCAGTATCTCTGAGCCTCCCTTATCTCAGCTGTAAGCCCTCAGCGGGCAGCAGCTCTCTGCCGCCTCTTCCTTATGGCCACTCGCACTGACTCGATTCCTGGCCCCCATCCCTCTGACCACCTTGGGCTGTCCCTGGCGGCAGCTCCTCTCCCCTGCTCTGCTGGCGGCAGCTTCCTTAGGCTGCTAGTTCCCGCGGGCAGACACACGGCTGCTGGGTGTGTCTTGGGTGGACTCTGGCAGGCTCAGACACGCATGGTGGGAGGCCCTGCCAGCTCAGGCCCACGGACTCTGTTCTTTTTGGCCAGAACAGTGTTTCGTTAAAACTTAGAATGAGTGCCATGAGGCGGGACGCGTCCTCTGCATTCTGCCACAGGCCCCGCCACTCCCTTTTGTATCACATCAGCCCCGTCCACGTTACCCTCGTGTTCCCGGCCCCTGTGGGTTTGAGTTTATGCCCATTACCATGATGTAATCCAGTTTACAGCAGAGCTTTGAGTGAGAGAACTCAGCGCCCCGGGCACTGTGGGAGGAACCCAGGCTGGTGGAGGGCTCTGGTGTCTCGCCGCCATTTACCCTTCCTCTCCTGCCCCAGGTCATGGAAGACGCCCACTTGGATGCCATCCTCATCCTGGGGGAGGCCTTCGCCTCCGATGAGCCCTTTGATTTTGGCACCCAGAGCACCACCGAGAAGATCCACAACCTGATTCCCGTCATGCTGAGGCACCGTCTCGTCCCCCCACCCGAGGAGACCTACTCCCTGCACAGGAAGATGGGGGGCTCCTTCCTCATCTGCTCCAAGCTGAAGGCCCGCTTCCCCTGCAAGGCCATGTTCGAGGAGGCCTACAGCAACTACCGCAAGAGGCAGGCCCAGCAGTAGGGCTGTGGGCCACGCCCAGGCCGGCTCCGCGGGAACTCTCTCCCTCAGACAGGCCAAAAACCAGTAGGGAGGTGGTGGTGATGCTCTTTTTAACTCCTTTGCCCAATAAGGGGGGGTGGCTGCCTGGAGCCCCGTAGCCAGCGCTTTCCACGGTTTCTGTTGCTAAATGGTTGTAGGGTGAGAAGTGCAGGAATGAAGATGAAGCCCCACTGCTCGGTCAGTCTGCCTCCGTGTGTCCTCTGAAATAAGTAGATGAAGATGAAAGGGCAACTTTGTTTTCTTCTTTTTCCTGACGTGAATGTTGAGCAGAAGGGAGAGAGTCCTTACTCCCTTCCAATCTCTGTTCCAGTGCAAAACCCAGAAACATGAACACAGATACGATTGTGGGATTTTGTCATCTGTGTAGTAGGTGTGTGTATGTGTTTCTAGAGTTAGATTTGTGTTTTTTGCCCTTTTCCTCTCCATCCGATGGGCTGGAGCTGGGAGAGGTGCTGATCTAACAGTGCCAACAAGTGCTCCTTAAGCCTGCGAGGCCCAGGCCTGTGGGGCTGGCTCTCACCTTTGACAGCTGAATGTTTCTAAAGAACTGCTGCCCTACAGTGAGGGTGGGAGCAGCAGAACAGGGAATGCCAGACACAGGCTCGCTGCTGCTGGAAGGCAGGGTGGGACTTCCTTCCTCTGTCCGGAGAGGCACAGGTGTCACCAGTTCCAGCCAAAGGCTCCTCACAGGCTCTGTGAATTTTTGTACAAGTCTTGTAATTATCGAATCAACTTGTTTCAATTTAATAAAAATGCTCATGGGAAGTGCTTTGGCGCGTGTACCCTCTTCTGTATTCTGGAGAATGACGACCTGTATCTTCTAGCTCGTGGTGGTGCGTCTTTTCTGACCTGATGGTCAGAGCAGGCTCAATGTCACAGCTCATTTGCAAGGTTTGGGACTGGTTCAGCATGAGGCCCTTGGCCCTGAACCTGGGAGGCTCAGCCCCGTTCCCTGTAAGAAGGGAGGTGGGCGGGGTGGAGAACAGGAGGAGAGGTTGCGGTGTCACTGCCCCAGCCCCCGGCAGGCCGTACCACACTGCTGAAGCAGCTGTACCTGGTGAGGGTGGCAGCTGTACCCGGTGAGGGTGGCAGCTGTACCCGGTGAGGGTGGCAACTGGGAGGACACTGACACCTGCCAGCAGGGCTGACGCCAGGTCTGCATCACAGTGAGACGTCTCCTCTCTAGACATCAGCTGCAGTTGAGGACCACTTCCTGAAAAGTGGCTTTTCCTGGGGCCAGATTGATTCCAAGATAACAACAGGACACACTGGACACCGAGCTGGGGCCCTTTCTACAGACCTGTGAGCAGTTAGTTTAAAGTGCCTCATCTGCAGAGTGCAGAGGCCCAAAAGAGGCTTTGGAGAGGTATAGACTTTCAGGGTTCTTAAAGAAAATATAGTTTCTGAAATTTGGGATTGCCGAGTAACAGACCCAGCGGGCTCCGGGACAGGATGGAGAGGCCTGGGTGGTGTCCGTGAGGCTGCCTGGCTAGCAGCGGCGCCCAGCACCACTGTCAGATCCCTGGCTGGAACTCTTGTGACCCTCTTAAGGGTATTTGCTGTTGTTGTCTAGTGAACTCCGCAGCACTCAGATCTGAAGCCATCACCCTGCAGAGTAAACAGCAGGGGCAGAACCCAGGCCAGCCCCAGCCAGGGCTCTCACAGTCTCTTCCTCTTGAGCAAGCCAAAAACAAGTCAAGCAGCAGCATGCGGGGGGAAGGGAGAGGAGAAGAAGAACAGCCAGCCAGCATTTGCTTCCCCAGGAACCACGACCATAACTGCTGGGAGAGGAGGAGTTTTCTAAGGGAAACTGGAATGTGGTTTGTGTGTCCTAAGTCTGAGAGCCAGCTGAGAACTAGAGCCCTCCCTGTGAAGACAGTGGGGATCACTGGATTGCAAATGACTTTAATCCCCAAGTAAAGCTGGCTCTGAAGCTGGCCACACATACTTATTCTTTTGTACCTATTTTGATTTTTACCGTATTGTGATGAATGGCTCCCCGTGCTCACCCATTCACACTGAGACATGGGGCATGAGAACATGGCAAATCTTGGCTTGATTTTCCCAGGGTCTGTGTCTTCGTATCCCGAACATCTAGTGAAGGGCTGGACACCGCACAATAAAAATTATTTGTTACTGTAGGCTTTGGTGGTTACTCATAAGGACAAAACACCGAGCCATAGGCTAGAAGTTAGATTCTGAGTGCATTAACTCCTGACACTCCAAGTGGGCCTTTTTACAGAGGAAAAAAAGCGGCCCAGAGGTTAAGTGGCAGAACGAGGATTTCGAACAAGACAGTCTAGTCTTAGAGTCTACACTAAGGGGACCAAACCAAGGGCTGGCAAACTACGATGGTCCAAGGGCCAAATCTGGCCCACTGCATTTCTGTAAGTTTTATTGGAGCATAGCCACTCTCGTTCATGTACGTAGCAGGCTGTCTAAGACTGTTTTTGCACTGAAATGCCAGAGCCGGGGACCTGCAGCAAACTATATACACAAAGGCACAAGGATTTCTTAACTGGTCCTGGACAGAAAAGGGTTGCCAAGCCCTGTTCTAAAGCACTGCACAGCTGACATTATAGCAAACCAACATAACAGTAACAGCCACAAATGACAATTCCACAGGCCATTGGAACCGGAAGTATTCTCCGAATAACTATTTAGCTGCCACCAGTTCAGGAGTTCCTTTAACGCCACCCCTGGACCTTCCCTGTATGTCCTTAGATGCACCATTCTAACTCCAGAAAAGCAGTAACAGTCAGTCTTGTTTAAGTGACACAAAATCAAACTGCTCCCACATTCACACTGTCAGGGCCACTCAGGAAACCTCATGCAGCCAGAGCTTGGTCTTGTGGACTGAAGTAACAGCAACAGCGAAGTTCTGGCCAGAAGAGGGGAGTTGAAAGCTTCAGGAGAATTGAACATCATTCTTACCCGAGCTAAGGAAGAAATTAAGAAAGTCCTACATTAAACCACAGGGGCAAACTAACCCCATGTCCTCTTACAGCAGCATAAGGAAGCAGCCTGGATGAGGAAGGAAGCCAGCAGAAAGAAGAGAAGTGACACGCGGAGAGGTGGCACCTTTCTGTATTCCTCAGACTTTCAAGTGGGGGGAGAAAAGACAAAATACTCAACGCTAACAGTTCTCTGTTTATTGCAATACAGCAAAGTCTGGTTAATATTAAGTGATATCAACATAAAATATTGGTGAGGAGTCTTTTGTGACATTTTTTACTATCCCACCTTAAATATTTCTGTGCAAAAGAATCCACATCATTGTTTGGTAGCAGAGGATCTCTTATAAAGTTCCCTAGGACACTGAGGGCATAAAACCAAACAAAATAAAATAAGGAGTGATAGGCTAAAGCAGTATCTTCCCCTCCATACACATTTGTCAGCATTATATTCTAACCAAAAAATGATCACATCAGGCCATGCAAAACTGTACAATATTACAACGAGAAAAACCCTAAAAAATTTATAAAATGAATGATATTACACTATCAAATAAAAAGGCAAGTCATTTTGTTTTCATGAGATTTCAAGGTTGATTTGAGTCAGCTTCCCCCGGAACTGCATGGTGTCCTGTGTGGGAAGGGCCCAGCGTGCTGCCAGTGCTGGGGGGCGGGGCTTGCACTCCTTATCTAGAAGAAGTGCACAGAGAACTCTGGACTTGACTAACAATTAAAGTCATAAGGAAAGAGGTTTTAAAATGGGCTCCATGAAATGCAGCTCATCTAGTTCAGGGCTGGGCCAGAGAGAGGGGAAGTGGAGTGCCCAATTCATTCCCTGTTGTGCTCACCAGACATGGGCTACGGCAAAGTCTGCTCTGAGCGCCCCTCTGTCTAGACTGGATGGGGAGCCTTAGGCTTGGCAAGGCCCACCTGCTGGGAGACTGCAGTGGTTGTGATCCCGGCCAAAGGCGGCAAATGGCCCTGCTGCGTCTGTGGTTTTGACCTCTGCTCACCCCTGCTCTGGCTTTTCCTTAATGATACCTGAGATGCCACATAAATGTAACCAGTCTTTCTCAGAAATAGATGTGGCCACTAAGTAACAAAATGACATAATTCTAACCTATGGAAGGAGAGAGAGACTGACAGCCAGCCAGGAATGATAGATTGTTGCTGTAAACATGACAGGAATTTCAGATTCTCCCCTGAAGTGTGGGTACAATAATTGGCTGGAAAACCAAATAGATGGGCTCCTTTTAGTTGTATCTCATAGCCTTAAAGCTGTGCTCCCTAGGAAATAACAGAAATCACTAAGTGTGTTGGGGGTGTGTATAAATACATACATAATAACAAAAAATGTAAGATCTACTTTAGCGATCATTTGACAAGGAGCAAGACTTTTGTTTTTGGCAAAAAGAAATAATATATATGTATGTAATTTTAAATACCCAAAGCACAAAACATGATTAGTCAGAATTCGAGGGTAGATAACTTGGCTGGACATAGATAGCACCAAATACTAACGCAGATAGACTATCCCAGAAATGCCTCTGAATGTATTTTTTCTATTGAGAAACAAGTTTCTGCTGCCATACACATTTTTAAAATGTCCTGCATGAAAACAAAAGATAACTTCAGATAGTAATAAAATACTTCATCTGTGAACTTTGCTACTGACTCCTCTGAATGGTCATAATGTTTTCTTTCCCTGGAACCCACTCCCTGTCTTTTCACATCATTCTTCTCAGAAGCTTCTGGAGGTAACAGGCTTCATATTTAAGGGTGGGATAAACCCAGGAGGATGACCGTTATTTTGGGAAAACCCTCCCCAAAACTATTACCCCTAAAGCCCTGCTTTTAGAATCTGCACACATCCGGGACTGCTCTATTATGACTGATGAGATTACTTGCCATTGCAGTGGAAAAATCAAAGAGCGCCATGGTGCAATCCATGGGGTGAATATGGAGAAGCCATCCAGTTAGCCTGGCAACCAAGACAAGCCTCAGTAGCTCTCTCTCATCTGCCCTGTTGGGAGGCTGAAGAGTATGACCCATTGCAGTGGAGCCTAGACTTTAGGTAGGGTTATTATTTTGATCCTAAAAGCATCCTTTGGAAAATAAGCACCTATAGGCAACAAAAATTCATAATTACTTGTCAAAGCTACAAACTAATGGTTTATGTCAAGTCCTGTTAATCTCGGCTTGGGATGGCCTCCTCCCTGCCTGAGAAGAGAAGGGAGAGAGGAGAAGGCAAGGGGAAAGGGAAGAAGAGGAAGGCGGGGGGGGTGGGGAGAGTGAGGAGGAGAGGAGGGGAGGGTGGGGGGAGAGTGAGGAGGAGAGGAGAGGAGGGTGGGGAGAGTGGGGAGGAGAGGAGAGGAAGGTGGACAGAAGGGGTGCGAGCTGGTCACGAGCACCAGGCAGGGGGCCTGCTAGCTGACTCCCTTCTCTCACGTGAACTGCTGAGGACAAGGATCTACCAAGTCATATGACAATGATCCAACTAAAGGGCCGACCCTTGGTATTCAGGTGACAAAAGTATTTTTATACTTCATTCTAAAAAGCAGAAAGATGTGGGAGATTAGAACTGTGCTGTGAATTACACCCATCCAAAATAAAATATAATCAAATCTGAGCCGGCACCAAACTCAGAATGTTTAAATGTCAAAGCTGTTATATGAAAATTCCCGATTATAGGCGCTTACAATGGAATCCCCAGCAGGATCCTTTCTTCCCTCACTGCATCTCAGAACCTTCTCCACACAGCAGCATCACCTGGAAACAGCCTCAGCTCCCTGCACATGCCGCAGGCCAGCACGGGCTGCTGCCAGTGACACAGAGGTGGAGTCACAGACAGCAGCAGTGAAATGATGGCCTTAAACACTGCAACTCAGGTTAGCAACTGCAGGAAAACTTTCTTCATTTTCACTGAATTTTAAAGAGAGAATCCTGTCTCTATTTCTCAGAGAAACTTAGGTGAAAAGTAAAAGAGAGGCAAAATCTCTTTCCTTCATGAGATACTTTTATTTTTATCTCTTTCTCTACTCATGTGCTTAACTGGTGAACAATTCTGTAGAAATAGATCCTTCTGATTCTGCATCTCATTTCCTTATGGCAACTACAACAGGAGGAATCCAGCTGGAAATGCCACTAACCCCACAATCCAGCACCTGAGAGCGGAAGCCAGTCCGAGCGCCGTGCTGGGCTCACTCTGGCCTGCGCACTGGGGTTGTCACATCCATTTTCCACTGGCTATGGGGAATAATATTTGGTTAAGGCTGTTCAAGCCCTTGCTGTTGAGGTTTTACATTGTTTGGTAATGAAAGCCTTTTTTTCTTCCTTCCCCAGGCTTATCTGAAGAAGCTCACGCCCACTCTCAACAAAACAGACTCCTCCTTGGGAAGCGTCTCCAGCCCTGGGACGGACTCCTCACTGTGACTTAGGGAGGGGACAGGATTAGCCCAGGAATAAAAGCATTTTTAGAAATCGTTTTCTGCACCTTCAGAAGCTACAACACTCCTTGTACCCTTTCAGATGGAAGGGATCAGAGGTGACAGAATCGTGTATTTCTACATTTATCTGCAGAAGATAAAATACAATAAAAAGTGAGAAGTGTTCAAATTCCACTAGGAAAAGAAACATCTTGGGTAGAGATGAGTTTGCCTTTTGCTGCTGCTGCTGAAGTGGTTTCAAATGTTAAAGCTCTGGTGCCCAGGGCACACCCCAAACCAGCAAAACCAGGGTCTGCAAATGTTTTCTAAAGCTCCCCAGGTGACTAGAGCCTATGACCAGTTTGAGGACAGGGCAATAAAGGGAACTGATTTCTCTCGCTCTCCCTCTAAAAATGTGAGCTTGAGGCCTTTCCACCCTTTACATTACTTAGCTGGGAAACAGAAAAGAAACAACATATTTCTTTAAATTAAATCATCTCTCTTATATATGCATCCATCTTTTGTTGAATACAAGAGGCTCCTTTTAAATATATACATTCAGTACTTCTACATTTATGTATTCATTTAAACTCTGTACTGTAGTAAAATATGCATTGTTTTAATTCATAAGGATTTCCTGGCAACAATCAGGTTGATACTCACTGTGGTTGCTGATTAAGAGCTTAGTGAGCCACTCCAGGGACGGATTCTCCCTTCTGGATGCGGAGAAGCCCATGAGCTATTTTAGGACTATAATGAGACTCTACTGTGAAAGCAAAATCTGTCTAATCTTATTCTTATCACTTACATTTGTGTAATCTGTCTATTTAAGCTACCTTTGGGAGTAGGGGTAAAATGTTACTGAAAGCAACTCTAAGTGCATGGAATGAAATCAACGTTAATCTAAGCTGCTACGGAAAGTCTGTCTTTGTTGTTGCTGTTAGGCTGGGGGCGTGGATCTGAGAGTCGTGTCGTCAGAACTCCTGAATCCCCGTCCTGCTACTGCTGCCAGCCCCTGGTGGCTTTCAGGCCGAGGTGGAGGGAAGAGATGAAAGTGAGAGGAGGCGAGTGGCAGGGAGCGGAGAGCGAGAGGTCCCCATGCTGAGGCAGCTCACGGGTCCCAGCTCCCGCGGTCAGTGCTCTCCAGGGAGAGGCTCTTGGTCTTTCGGGGTGAAACTGGGCTTGGGGGGCTGCTTAGGTTGGAACTGTTGGAAGCTGTGGAATGCCTTGGAGAGTCAGAGTCCTGTAAGGCCCAAAGTAAAACATTAATGAGAAGCAGGGGGAGAAAGGGAGGCAGAAGGGGCTCAGATTACCACTGCCCCCTCCAGCCACCCTCACCAAATAACCCCACGAGGCCTCCTCACTGTCGCTATAAAGCCCCTTCTATGAGCTGAGGAAGAGGCACGGAACATGCATACTCCATCCTTTCTGTAGGCCTTTACAGATGATGGTATTTTCACACGAAAGCCCGAAGTCTGAATGCCTCTGGGAAAACTGCAGTTTGCAACCCGAGTGACTGGCCTAGCTGCCCACTGGCCAAGACTGAATGCTGGCCCCTGACCCCGACCCCTGCTGCAGCTGGGGCCAATCCCAAGGTGGTGGGACTGCTTGGGAAGATGCCCTAGTCTTTTTGATACATGACGCCTCCGGAACCCTGCCCACTCACCTCTCCATCAAAGTCCCTCGCTGGGGCATCACTTCCTTGGTCCATGCCTCCGGATGACAAAGAGCCCTCTGATGGGGAGGGCATGGGCTGCCGCTTGGCACTGTAGCTTCCTCCAGAGAATTCCCTCTTTAATGCGCTGCCATTCTGTGCGGATGACCCTACAGTACATCATGCAGGCAAAATTTTACATATGCAGAGAGGACAATACTCTAGAAAGCACACAGACTGCTGAGCTGACAGGCCATCCTTTGCAGGCCCCAGACCACTCCTCCCCTGAAGCGCAGTGAGTCCAACTGTAGTACCTTTGCCCTAAGCTCAACCCCGAATCCAGCAATCTCACTCGCTGTTCCTGTCCACCCCAGCCACGGGGACTCCCGGTGAGCGAACAGAACTCTCTAGGCTGAGCCGTCTGCCCACACGCCCTGCTTGCTAACAATTCCCCGGAATCCCTCAAGTCTCCACCTGCCTGGTACTGCCTTGCACGTCTTTCCCAGCCACTGACGGCTCCCAGCCATCTTTCACTCTTTCACACATCTCTTTCATGGCATTTATGAAGTCATGTTATCAACACATGCCTGCCATTCTCCTAATAGATGAGGTGTCTTTGCCTCTCCAGGGCCTAGCACAGGACATGGCACACGGCAGGCTCAAAACAGATGCGCTAAATGAGGAAGCTGGGTTGTACCATCCCCAGAGAGAGGCCATGCCACTCAATGAAGAAATATCGCTTATCTCCTAGAAAATTTTCATAAAACCACAAAGAAAACATAAAAGTACTTTTACTTCACAGGGCAAAGAGCCTGAAATATAAAATAAAAGTGAGCTTTTCTTCAAAGCCACTCTGTATTATGTTCTCAGAGTTGGGGTAGGAAGCAGTGGACCAGCAGCATTCACAGGAAAAGGGAAGACCCAAAACACCCTGGGGAATTTCGGGGCTATTGTCAGTACCTATTTAAAGCTCTTAGCATTCCCTACTATTACAAGGTTTTTGCTTAAACATGCCTTAATCGTGCTGAGTTTCAGTATTAGGATTATTGGTCCAAAAGACTGTGTTGAGGTTTTAGCACAACTCTAAGGTACAGGTTGTGCTTGTTTCAACTTTTTGCTGGTTTAACATGTCTCAATTGTTTTTCACATTAAGAATTCAGTGAAAAATGTTAAAAAATGATAGTTTAAAGCAGCACATTTATCTAATGACCACCAAAATACACAAGTGTTCATAAATAAACTGAACAAGAGCCTGCCTGGGCAGACTCTGTCCTTGGTAATCCCCCTTCCACCTCCCTTCCTCAGCTTCTTTGTGAAGCCCCTAGGCTGCAGTCACAGGCTCGTTGGCATTTCCTCCACACTGTAACTGACTGACTGCAGATCAGCAACACTGGTGGTATACTGTTTAGCGTATGACGGAGCTTTACAAACACCAATGCCCAGCCCTATCCCAGAACAATTACAGCAGAGTTTCTGATTTAATTTTAAAAGTTCTCCTGTGATTTTTGCACATTGATTTTGTAACCTGAGACTTTGCTGAAGTTGCTTAAGGAGATTTTGGACTGAGACGAAGGGGTTTTCTAAATATACAATCATGTCACCTGCAGACAGAGACAATTTGACTTCCTCTTCCTATCTGAATATGCTTTATTTCCTTCTCTTGTCTGGTTGCCTTGGCCAGAACTTCCAATACTATGTTGAATAGGAGTGGTGAGAGAGGCATCCTTGTCTGGTTGCAGTTTTCAAAGGGAATGCTTCCAGCTTTTGCCCATTCGGTATGATATTGGCTGTGGGTTTGTCATAAATAGCTATTATTTTGAGATACGTTCCATCAATACCTAGTTTATTGAGTTTTTAGTATAAAGGGTGTTGAATTTTATCGAAGGCCTTTTCTGCATCTACTGAGATAATCATGTGGTTTTTGTCACTGGTTCTGTTTATGTGATGGATTACGTTTATTGACTTGCGTATGTGGAACCAGTCTTGCATCTCAGGGATGAAGCCGAATTGATCGTGGTGGATAAGCTTTTTGATGTGCTGCTGGAATTAGTTCGCTAGTACTTTATTGAGGATTTTCGCATCAATGTTCATCAGGGATATTGGCCTGAAATTTTATTTTTTTGTTGTGTCTCTGCCAGGTTTTGGTATCAGGATGATGCTGGCCTCATAAAATGAGTTAGGGAGGAGTTCCTCTTTTTCTATTGTTTGGAATAGTTTCAGAAGGAAAGGTATCAGCTCCTCTTTGTACCTCTGGTAGAATTCAGCTGTGAATCTGCCTGGTCCTGGCTTTTTTTGGCTGGTAGGCTATTAATTACTCCCTCAATTTCAGAACTTGTTATTGGTCTATTCAGGGATTCGACTTCTTCCTGGTTTAGTCTTGGGAGGGTGTATGTGTCCAGGAATGTATCCATTTCTTCTAGATTTTCTAGTTTATTTCTGTAGAGGTGTTTATAGTATTCTTTGATGGTAGTTTCTATTTCTGTGGGATCAGTGGTGATCTCCCCTTTATCATTTTTTTATTTTTGTGTCTATTTGATTCTTCTCTCTTTTCTTATTAGTCTGGCTAGCGGCCTATTTTATTAATCTTTTCAAAAAACCAGCTCCTGGAGTCACTGATTTTTTGAAGGGTTTTTCATGTCTCTATCTCCTTCAGTTCTGCTCTGATCTTAGTTATTTCTTGTCTTCTGCTAGCTTTTGAATGTGTTTGCTCTTGCTTCTCTAGTTCTTTTAATTGTGATGTTACGGTGTCGATTTTAGATCTTTCCTGCTTTCTCTTGTGGGCATTTAGTGCTATAAATTTCCCTCTAAACATTGCTTTAGCTGTGTCTCAGAGATTCTGGTATGTGTCTTTGTTCTCATTGGTTTTAAAGAACTTATTTATTTCTGCCTTCATTTCGTTATTTACCCAGTAGTCATTCAAGAACAGGTTGTTCAGTTTCCATGTAGTTGTGCGGTTTTGAGTGAGTTTCTTAATCCTGAGTTCTAATTTGATTGCACTGTGGTCTGAGAGACTTATAATTTCCATTCCTTTGCATTTGGTGAGGAGTGTTTTACTTCCAATTATGTGGTCAATTTTAGAATAAGTGTGATGTGGTGCTGAGAAGAATGTATATTCTGTGGATTTGGGGTGGAGAGTTCTGTAGGTGTGTATTAGGTCCGCTTGATCAGTGTGCAAAAATCACAAGCATTCCTACACACCAATAATAGACAAACAGAGAGCCAAATCATGAGTGAACTCCCAATTGCTACAAACAGAATAAAATACCTAGGAATCCAACTTACAAGGGATGTGAAGGACCTCTTCAAGGAAAACTACAAACCACTGCTGAAGGAAATAAGAGAGGACACAAACAAATGGAAAAACATTCCATGCTCATGGATAGGAAGAATCAATATCATGAAAATGGCCATAATGCCCAAAGTAATTTATAGATTTAATGCTATCCCCATCAAGCTACCAATGATTTTCTTCAAAGAATTAGAAAAAACTACTTTAAATTTCATATGGAACCAAAAAATAGCCTGTATAGCCAAGACAATCCTAAGCAAAAAGAACAAAGCTGGAGGCATGATACTACCTGACTTCAAACTATACTACAAGGCTACAGTAACCAAAACAACATGGTACTGGTACCAAAACAGATATATAGACCAATGGAACACAACAGAGGCCTCAGAAGTAATGCCACATATCTACAACCATCTGATCTTTGACAAACCTGACAAAAACAAGCAATGGGGAAAGGATTCCCTATTTAATAAATGGTGTTGGGAAAACTGGCTAGCCATATGCAGAAAACTGAAATTGGACCCCTTCCTTACACCTTATACAAAAATTAACTCAAGATGGATTAAAGATTTAAACATAAGATCTAAAACGATAAAAATCCTAGAAGAAAACCTAGGCAATACCATTGAGGACATAGGCACGGGCAAAGACTTCATGACTACAACACCAAAAGCAATGGCAACAAAAGCCAAAATTGGCAAGTGGGATCTAATTAAACTAAAGAGCTTCTGCAGAGCAAAAGAAACTATCATCAGAGTGAACAGGCAACCTACAGAATGGGAGAAAAGTTTTGCCATCTATCCATCTGACAAAGGGCTAATATCCAGAATCTACAAGGAACTTAAACAAATTTACAAGAAAAAAAACCAACCCCATCAAAAAGTGGGTGAAGAATATGAACAGACACTTCTCAAAAAAAGACATTTATGCGGCCAAGAAACATACAAAAAAAAGCTCATCATCACTGGTCATTAGAGAAATGCAAATCAAAACCACAATGAGATAGCATCTCACGCCAGTTAGAATGGTGATCATTAAAAAATCAGGAAACAACAGATTCTGGAGAGGATGTGGAGAAACAGGAACACTTTTTTTTTTTTTTTTTGAGACAGAGCCTTGTTCTGTTGCCCAGGCTGGAGTGCAGTGGCGTGATCTCAGCTCACTGCAAGCTCTGCCTCCCAGGTTCATGCCATTCTCCTGCCTCAGCCTCCCGAGTAGCTGGGACTACAGGCGCCCGCCACCATGCCCGGCTAATTTTTTGTATTTTTAGTAGAGACAGGTTTTCACCATCTTAACAAGGATGGTCTCGATCTCCTGACCTCATGATCCACCCACCTCAGCCTCCCAAAGTGCTGGGATTACAGGCCTGAGCCACCATGCCCAGCGTAGGAAAGCTTTTACACAGTTGGTGGGAGTGTAAGTTAGTTCAACCATTGTGGAAGACAGTGTGGTGATTCCTCAAGGATCTACAACCAGAAATACCATTTGACCCAGCAATCCCATTATTGGGTATATACTCAAAGGATTATAAATCATTCTACTATAAAGACACATGCACATGTATGTTTATTGCAGCATTATTCACCATAGCAAAGATTTGGAACCAACCCAAATACCCATCAATGATAGACTGGATAAAGAAAATGTGGCACATACACACCATGGAATACTATGCAACCATAAAAAAGGATGAGTTCGTGTCCTTTACAGGGACATGGATGAAGCTGGAAACAATCATTCCCAGCAAACTAACACAGGAACAGAAAACCAAACACTGCATGTTCTCATTCATAAGTGGGAGTTGAACAATGAGAATACCCGGACACAGGGAGGGGAACATCACACACTGGGGCCTGTCGGGGGGTGGGGAGTTAGGGGAGGGATAGCATTAAGAGAAATACCTAATGTAGATGACAGGTTGATGGGTGCAGCAAACTACCATGGCACATGTATACCTATGTAACAAACCTGCATGTTCTACACATGTATCCCAGAACTTAAAGTATAATAATAATAATAACAATAATAATAATAATAATAAGCTCTCCTGATGATTCCAGAAGGCCCCTTGGGCTGAGAATCACTGACAACCTCACTCCCCAGGAGACACGTTTCCCCTAACACTCCATCCCCACCACTGGGTTTCTCCACATGCACTGGTCTTCATTTGTTGACCTATTTCTTGGGAAATATACTCTTTACTTTTTTGATGTGGAACGTGTGTCTCCTTAGATTACAAGCTAATTGAACGCCATAAAATATTTTTTGAGTTTTCTTCCAATTCCTTGCCTAGTTTAGTGCTCAGTTCAAAAAATAATGAAAAAGTTGCTTTAACATTTTGTTATTCTGCACAGAAAGTCAAACTGCCAGAGACTTCCAATCCTCTGCTTACTAATGGTGTGACCTTAAGCAAGTTATTTTACCTTTCTGAGTTTCCATTTTCTTCACTTTTAAGTAAAAAAATAAATTCTAACTTACAGGACTTTGTGGGAACAACTCACCACTCAATGCATGGACAGTAACATGCAAAACAGGTGTGTGCGGGCCTACACTGCGCTTCTGGTCTTTTCACTGCCCCCCTCCTTCCTAGCGATCATTTATAGAGCAGATAACTGAACTGAATCCCACCCCAGTGATTTCCACTATGTTTTTTTCACTTTTAAACTTCAGGAATTTTTCTTTTCAAAGAAAGGTTACACTCAAACACTACAACCTTAAAAAAAAAAAAAAAATCAAGGCAGGGCTGTTTTGATTGAACAGCAAAAGGGGCCTGGGGACCCTCTGGCCTGAGGCCACGTACTGTACTCAGGGTACAGCCCCTTCCAGAGAGTTTTAAGTGGTGACTCTGGGGGCTGGGCCCTAAATCTCTCGGGGATGAGCGATGTCCAACCTCTGCATGACTTCCAGGAGGGTCTGGGAGGCTCCCAGTGAGCCCCTACTGCTGACAGGAGTGGGTCTCATTCCTCAGGTGAACTAGGAAGGAGGGAAGGAAGCATGGTGAGCACCGCTGTTTCAATCTGACTTTGCATCATGAAATCGCGAGTCTGGCTGTGGAAGATCCTGTGCTTCTTGCTGTAGAGACTGAACATAGTTGGCCTGTTCCTCTCTTGGCTGGCTGTCCTTCTGGAAACATTTTATATGAGCTGGGCTAGTCTTGAAGCAAGCAGGAGGCACTCTAAACACCAGATGCCCCTCGGCATTCCCGAGAGGGTCTTTCCTCTTGTATCTTTACTGGACAAGCAGCTGGTAACCCGGGACATAAAAAAGGCCAAAGTCAATGAACGTGTTAAGGGCCTTGACAAGAATGCCAGGCCAGCTCGTTTGTCGTTTGCATGCCATCAACAGTGATATGGGAGCCTCACTTCAGCACTTCTAAGGAGATGGGCTGCCTTGGCTCTTTAAATCTTCGCAGTTTAGGGCCTATCTTTATCTGTAATTCCACAAATCCAAAAGTGCTGAAAACCAAAAGTTTTTTCACAAGCTTGATGCAAATTCATGTGATGACAAAACCTAATGTGAACTAGGCTGGGCGCGGTGGGTCACGCCTGTAATCCCAGCATTTTGGGAGGCCGAGGCAGGCAGATTACCTGAGGTCGGAAGTTCAAGAGCAGCCTGGCCAACGTGGTGAAACCCCGTCTCCACTAAAAATACAGAAATTGGCTGGGTGTGGTGGCACTCACCTGTAGTCCCAGCTACTCAGGAGGCTGAGGCAGGAGAATTGCTTGAACCTGGGAGACAGAGGTTTCAGTGAGCCAAGATCGTGCCACTGCACTCCAGCTTGGCCAACAGAGTGAGACTCTGTCTCAAAAAAACAAACAAACAAAAAACCAAAAAAAAAAAACGCAAAACCAAAACAAAAAACAAAACAACAACAACAAAACCCAAAAAATTCCTGGAGGCCGACTTTAGGCTTTATTTATAAAGACTACATTTATTCCTACATTTACAGTGTAAACAGTCATAACTTTTGCTGTGTAAGTATTAATGTGTTTGTGGGAACTTAATGTGTTTGTTTGTCACGGATCTTGCTGGGAATATAACATAATATATGGTAGATCCCTTTCTAAAACATAAAAACATTCTGGCCTCAAGGGTTTCAGGTGAGGAATTATGGACCATTACTTAATTCCTAAAGTTGTAAAACCTTTCTAACTGACTTCTAGATAACTTATAGTTAGTAACAGCTTACTTCAATCATCAAATCTAGCTATCGCTAATAAAAAGACAATTAATAAAAGTGGTTGTCATTTTCCCACTTGGCAAGATTTTTTCATTGTGGTCAGGGCTACATACTGGGTACAGATGACGTTAGGAGATAATGGCAAGAAAGTTGCAAACTGTACATTTCAACATCTTCTTGTCAACTGAAAGCTCCTTGAAAGCATGCTCTATGTCTGTAGCCAGCCTCCAAGATGATCGTCCCTTCTAGTATTCACTCATATGTAGTCCCTTCCCACACAGTACCAGGGCTGGTCTGTGTGATCAACAGCGTACTGCAGAAGTGATGATACAGCACTCCTGAGGTTAGGTAGAAGACTGCTGCTTCTGTCTCTCTGATCACTTGCCCTGGAGGAAGCTTGCAGCCAGACCATAAGGACACTCAGGCACTGGGTATGGAGAGGCCCACATTGGCAAAAACGGGAAGCCTCCAACCAACAGTCGGTGAGGAACTCAGACGTGTCCACAACCACATGGGTGAGCCGGGAAACAGATTCTGTAGTCACAGCTGAGTCTTGAGGTGACTGTGGCCCCAGCAGACAGCTCAACTGCAATCTCATGAGAAACCCTGAACCAGAGCCATCCAGTCTATGATGTTCCCAGATTCCTGACCCTGAGGCAGTGACATAATAAATGTTTGCTATTTTAAGCTATGAGATAATAAATGTTTGCTATTTTAAAGCTCCTAATTTGTGGGATAATTTCTTATGCAGCAAGAGATAACTAATACAGCAACATTCATCTTTATGTTGCCAGAATCTAAAAAAAAAAAATACCTGGGCATAAATTGGGTGCCAAAATCAGTATTTGCTGAATGAAGAGCAAATGAATGGAGGAAACTCAATCTGCATCAGAAGACTTGAATTCAAATATCTAACATTTGAGAATAGAAGGGAACAAGTGAGTTTTCTGACTCAATGACTTTTAAATGTGAAATTGCATTTAGTGCAGTTACTTTCTCTTAAAGTTCATTTGCATGGAGGTGAAAAAAGGTTTCACTGAAGTTGCACCTGGTACACTGGGGGACTGCACTTATGTTGGCACACTCGATCGACACTCTCTCTGATCTCCAAGCAAGTGCCATGCTCCCGGGAAAGCACACACTTGAGAAAGTTACAGAAAAGCAACCTTCAGCCAAGAACAGTCTTCCCCAAAGAGAAGCTACAATGATCACTTGACAATCTATAATCTCACTGCTTATAATCCAGGAAATATCTAAGATCGCAGTGAATTTGATGCGAATAAAATTTATTTTTTTAAATCAGCTAGATGTCTCATCTGTACATTTCTCTCATTTTGAGGTAAGTAGCCTTTAGCATCTTTGTATAATTTATTCAGGCAGACAATATCTTTTTACACACCTTTCCTCCCCCACCAAAAAGTTGCTCTGTGACAGTAGCTGAACCTAAGTGCACCATGGAGCACAGTTTTTTCTCTCTATGGTCCCTCAGCTCAAGGTTCTAGTTTTAAAGTGTAAAAAAGCGATGCTGCAGTTCTGAGTACAGTAAAAAAAAAAAAAAAAAAAAAGGAGAGAGAGACTAATAAAGACTGTGAGACACCTGAAAGCAGGTACTAGGTCACATATGTATTTTTGCCCCCAGCACCTCAGCAGAAGAGTTGGTATCTAATGGAACCTCAAACATGTGTACTGCATGAATGTTATCTTTATTGTAGTAAAGGGTATATTCTTGAATCCATTCCTGGCCTTCTTTCAGTGAATCAAACATATGCTTTTTTTTTTTTTTTTTTTGCTACCTCGGGACCTTTGGACATGCGTGGAATGTCCTGCCTCAGCCCCTTCTTAAATGGTGGTAAATGGGAGTAAATGGTATCATACTAAGGCCCTAGCAGGAAGTCTGGGAGTCATCTTTAACTCTCTCCCTTACTTTTCCATGACTAATTCATCATCAAGTCTTACTGCTTTTAACTCTGAAAATATATCTGGAGAATCTACCATCTTCTCTCCTTCTGCCCCTGCTGTATCCTAAGCCCTCATTGGTTTCCACTGGGACCACTCTAGGAGTCTCCTATCTGGATGCTGGCTTCCACTTTTCCTGCCTCTGGTCCATTCTCCACTTGGCAGCCCGCAGGATTGTTTTAAGAATGTAAATGGAAAGAAAATTCTTCCCTACTTAAAAGCCTTCCTTTTCCTTTTGAATAAAGTAAAAATGGTCTTACCTTAGTCTTCAAGTTCCTGCTGGTCTGACCCTTACCTGCTACTCCGCTCTAATTTTTGTTACTTCCTCACCACTACCATGTAGCCATACTAGCCTTCTTTCAGTTAACCAAACATTACTCAAACATGACTCCACCTCTAGGGAGTGATTTTCCTAATTATTCTGCCAAGTAGGGATTCATCCCTAACAGCTACCCCTTGTTATTCTCTATTAATGTATGCTGTTTACTTCCTTCAGAGCATTTAGCATCACAATTTGTAATCATATTTGTCTGTCTCCCAGATGGCCTGTACACTCTAGAAAGACTCTGGGACTATTTTCTTAACAACTGCATTTGTGCCTATTAGGCATTACCCAGCAGGGTCTGAGACACTGCAGCCACTTGAGAATGCAATGGGCACACATAAGTGAAGGACATGTCACCCATGGGACAGGAGGGGAGGGAGCTGGGGGTCACTCTGTCTCAGAGGCACCTTCCTGTAGCCCCGGCACTTACTTGCTGACAAGCCACTGCTAGCACTCATGGAGCGGCCTGGCTCAGGGCGGGATTTGGTGATAGATGGAATACTGACTGAGCCACTGAATACTGTCCGACTTTCCTGAGGCCGAGGGTTCTACAAACAAAAGCGAGAGAGACATCCTTTAGCCAGAAAGAAACTGATTTTTCTGTAGAGATGTCTATTTTTCACTATAATTACCAAGAAATAAAATCATCTTGACCAGAATGACACAGAGTAAGGAACGGCAGATTATATAGTCTTTCCCACCCACAAAAGTAATAAAACCCTAACATGAAGTAAATCTCATCCTAATCAGGAATAAGTACTTATACTTACTGAAATACTTATCAGTAAACAGCATTTTTTTGTTTCTAAAAACAGTAAGTAAAAATTATATGGTTAGATGTGACAGTGAAGTGTAGAATTACATGGACATTTGCCGATAACTGAAAGCTTTTACTATATATGACATTTTTATTTGCTTAACAGCTGATAAGTCCATTTGGAGAAAATTCTACTAAAATTATATCCTTCTCAAGAAAATGTTTTATTGATGTGATACCAAATGTGCCATTTATAAGTTCACACCCCAGTCACCAGGCATCTTTACTGACTCACACCAATGGTACTGGGATTAGAAATAAGACGCTGCAATACTCACAACCTAGGTGAAGTTAGTTAATTTGGGAATATTAGTTTGAAAACTAATTTCTGATGTAAATGGTCTGGATTTGATTTCAAAGAGTTTATGAGCAGGTTTCTATACATTTACTTGGAAGATGTGCTCCTTATTGATGTTTCCATTTAATCATTGAAAGATTGTAGTGCGTGAGGTAGGAAAACAGGCCACAGAATGTTTTGCAAATCATACACCTGAAGGATAGCCACACAGGTGGTGTGCAGGGTGAGCTGTCTGATTATGGCTGAGAACAGAAAGCATGCTGCCTCCCCAAAGGCCCCAATCTTTTTCACACCAGGAGGATGAGATATTGGGCTGACCAATGTCCAGAGGAGGGAAAAATATTTTAATATTCTTTATAAAACCTGGAGAAGGCAAATTACATATACCATGTTATTAACATCTCTTTTAACACTCATAAGGCTTTTCTCCATTTGTTGACATAATCCTAGCCTCATGTAAGCATCTTCTGATGCAAATGGTCTGGATTTGATTTCTTATAATTTATAAACAGATTTATATATATTTACTTAGAAGATTTATCTACTCCTTATTGATTTTTTTTTCATAGCTACAAAAATGATGGTAATCTTACTAGCCTATTGGCAGCCAGCCTCTCCTTCATTGGCTGTTTGTGAGGGTGTGCCATAAAGGCAGCATGGCGGCTGTGAGCACAGGCTATGGAGGGATTTGGCCCACTACTCACATCTGTGCTGCACAGCTGACTGAGGGCAGGGCTTGGGGTTGCCAAACTCTGTGCCCCAGTTCCCTCAGCTGTATTATGAGGATAATTACTGCCTCCTGGGGCTTGTCTGAGGATGAAGCTAATTATACTAGCAAAAAGAAAGCATGTAGCCCAGTCCAACTATGTGCCTTTCTTTCCTCTGTTCTAATAACAACCTCATACAGCCATCTGCAATATCACTTTCAAATTTCCTTTTAGTCACATCAAAACAGTGATTCTGGCCAGACACAGTGGCTAAGGCCTGTAATCCCAGCACTTTGGGAGACTGAGGTGGGCAGATCACAAGGTCAGGAGTTCGAGACCAGCCTGGCTAATATGGTGAAACCCTGCCTCTACTAAAAATACAAAAAATTAGCTGGGCGTGGTGGCACAAGTCTGTAGTCCCAGCTACTCGGGAGGCTGAGGCAGGAGAATTGCTTGAACCTGGGAGGTGGAGGTTGCTGGAGGAGCCAAGATCGCGCCACTGCACTCTGGCCTGGGCGACAGAGCGAGACTCCATCTCAACAACAACAACAACAACCCCCTAGCAATTCTGCTTGGTGGTGGGGGGATCACAAATTTTACATGTGTTAAACAATACCTTAACTCTATAATGGAAATGCAATGAAAAAAAAATCACACATTAAAAGCAGTAAAAAATTCAAGTTTTGTGACTTTTCCAAAGGATCAATTTGTTAAGTAAAGCCAAATAGTTTAATTCCAAGTTAAACTATAACATGCAACTTTCCTTTGAAAAGAGATGTTCTCTTCATAGAATGCTATAGGCTACCATTACTATAGGGTAATCCTTTATCTTTTCTACATCATCAGAAAATCACACAGATAGTCATAGCCACTAAGACATAACAAAATGTGACTGGAAGATATATTTATTAACCTGGTGTTCTCTCAGTGCTAACTAGTTCATTAAAATTGTTTGCTTTTTTTCTGATTATAAAGGTAATACTCATGAACTGTAGAATAAATAATGAACTCATAAGAGACCAAAAAAGTCGCCTGTGAATTCACCAGATACTAATAACAGTTTGATGTGTTTCCTCCCTATCTTTTCTTCCAACATAATTTAAGAGTTGATGATACTGTATCATGCTGCTTTCAAATGCAATAGAACACCAAGCTAACTAGTGTATTTTTTAAAAATGTTACGACTGTCTGCCTAATTTTACTGTTTCAAAAACACAATCTTTTCTCATCATTTCAAGCTCAGGAAATATTACTCTTTCTTCTAGTAGCTTAACATAGAAAATACATTAGAGAAATTTATCCACATACCTGCCATACATTGATAAACTTTGTGGTATGACTTATGTTTATTCATGACTTATGCTATTTAATGTTAATAGAAATCTATCTTACCTAAATGGTTTTACAAGTTTCAGCAAGAGAACAGGCCTAAATGCTTAAACTACATTTTACATATTTTACTAAATGTCCTCATACTTGCCCTTTAAAGATAGAAACCCAGGGGAACACTGTTGGTAGGCACACCCTCCTCCACACTCACCACCTCAGGGTCCTCAGCTTTTGGGCTGACAGTTCAGTTTGTCCTGGTTATAAGTAAGCATATGGTTCCCTAGCCTCAGTTCTTTAGTCATCTTATAATTTCTTATACTGACTGCTATTACAACAACACTAAACTCTCCAGCACCTAAAATAGTTAGGTGCTGAAAGATATTTGCTGAATAAATAAATGGAAAATGAATAGATTATATCTGCAATCCCAATTTTCTAATTTGAGTATTGAGATTAATTCAGTTGGCAATGTAATTTCAAAATATGATCCTTTCTGTAAAACAGTGTTTAGTTAATATTGATTTGAAGTTACAGGCCTGTGTGTGTTTTAAAGATACAAAGTAATATTTTATGCAAACACTTAAAAGATGACTATCTTCTTTGCTATAATATGACATAGATTAAATAATTTAACACAGAATACAATGAAATCAGCACAGATACTTAAGGCTTTTGAGGTTAAAAGAAACTAGTAATAAAGAAATGTACTAATGTGGCTAAAAAATATTTTTTAGTTATAATAAAAGTCTAGAACTGGAAACTGAGTTCCCAGTTGCCATGCAGTTGTGAAACTCACTTCAAGGAGAGGTTAGAGCTCAGAGAAAGTTTGCAGCACTGAGCTTTCCTACATGCACCTGAAATGCCTGAGAAAAGGTTATGGCAAAACAACTAAAAAAGGGCCAAAGCCAGCACTCAGGAAAACATGCATTAATACCACTTGAAAAGCTCCAAAGCATACATTTTGAAGAATCGCACATACTGAAAGTTGGCAACTAGTTGGCCCCAAATTTAACTGCTGCCATCTACATGCCATCTACATGAATTTGGTTCATCTATCAAATTTGCAAAGTCCATGTAATTCTTGGTGCGTTATTTAAAGCAAATGCTTTTTTTCCTCTAAGAAAATAAAAAAATTAAAATGGAAATAGTCAATGCTAGCAATGCAACAGACACATATACAAGAGCAACCCTGTAAGACGCAAGCAACGTGTGAACAATGCAGCAAAGAAAAGCTCAAAGGAGATGGGAATATCCGTTTCAGGCTATACATTTTTTTATTGTTTTTCTGTAAACCTTAAGATACATTGATGCTGTCCTTTCCTATAAAACAAACCTATCCTAGAATAAATAGCAAAAATTAAGGCTACAAAATATATCTGAAACTTAGTAACAACTTAGTAACTTTATTACTTAGGCTGAAGTAATAAAGGAATGACAAAAAAAAGTTTTGTTAAAAAAAAGTTTATCATTCAGTCAGCTGGAGTTAAATAAACTTCAATATAAAGTGACAAGAAACCTAAGCCTCTGGTCCTTTCAAGGTACAAATATGTATAAGATTAGGGTAAGACTTTCATTTGATGGTACAGTATTTCTAGTTATAGATGACTAACTAAAGCAACATTTCCATGGTCTTTTATATGAAAAGTTATTATTATTATTATTATTTTGAGACAGAGCCTTTCTCTATCACCTAAGCTGGAGTGCAGTGCTGCAATCACGGCTCTCTGCAACTTCGACCTCCCAGGCGCAAGTGATCTTCTCCCCTCAGCCTCCCAAGTAGCTGGGACCACAGGCATGTGCCACCACATCCAGCTAATTTTTTTATTTTTATTTTTTGTAGAAATGGGGTCTCGCTATGGTTGCCCAGGCTTGTCTCAAACTCCTAGGCTCAAGTGATCCTCCTGCCTCAAGCCTTCCAAAGTGCTGGGATTACATGTATGAGCCATCATGCCCAGTGAAAAGTTCCTGATTAACATATACAAAATTCCTCTGGAATCCACTCCCTGCAGTCTAAGCAAACTCAGGCTTATTTTATCGTGGTTAATTTAATTTTGTCAGATAAGATATTTAAGTGATATAATAATTTAAATGTCAATAACATTTAAAACATTATAATTTAGAATAATTTTATAATACAAACAACAAAAAATAAACTTCCCATCCTATAGCTAATTTTCTAATTGGAAAATTTCTACATATATAAATACAAAAATTGATCTACTATTGTTGTAAGTTATGGGACATTATGGGAAGTGGTTTGCATGATACAATTCAAACATTTTATTACCTGCAAAACTAACTTCAGAAAATGTTCCCTTGAAGTTATTGTAAGCATACACCACTTGATGGACATATGAATATTCAGCTTTAATGGACACCAGCTCTCCATCCTACTGCAAAGCCACTAGTAGCAAAGATACAAGCTGAATGGAAGAGACCAACAGTAGCTGCCACAATCTTTCAGAATACAGCATGCTTTTTAAATTTTCCTCTTTCTTTGGTTTTCTCACCTTGGATCCTGGTTGGAATTACATGCATTTCAGTAACTCAAAGATTAGTAAAATCTAACATATTTTTGGAATTTTTGTTACTCATTAATATTAATTTTTTAACTTTTCACTTTGGAGATTTTTAAGCTTTTCAAAAAGGGGTTTATTGTAGATAGGTCTGTGGATGGGTTCTACCACAGACTTTAACCTCACTAAATATAAAACATTTCACTGAATTGAACTGGTTATAGGGTAAGGAGCTAAAAAATTCAGAAATTCTAGGAGCCCTTTGCTGTTTGTTTTAACAGAATAGAGAGCTATCTCTTATGATGGGAAAATCTTTTATTAAACATAGATAAATCTTTAATACTGTGTTTCAAAAATGAAAATTGAAATCTTCCCTATTCCTCCATCTTCTTCCTCAAAAGAAGAAACAAAATAGAAATGGGAAAGAAGAGGAAGATAAATGGAGGAAGAGGAAGAGGAGAAGTTTGCCAGAAGAGAAACAGGCCAAAGGAAAAGGTTCACAAGATGGCACCATCTCAGCGGTGTTACTTATTAAGCCAGGCAAAAGGAAATCCATACATGGTTAGTGAAAGTTAACACCTGACTCAGCTGTTCATACCCTCAGAGTCATAAAGCTTGGTGTACCAGGGACAGAGCGTAGAGACGGGGAATATTCAGGGTTTATGGAATCAGGAGAGAGAAATTTTTCAGCAGAATTAACAGTCATGTGATAGATGTGTTCAAAGTTGATCGGAGAGGAGATCAGACCGGAGTGATGATGAGGGGATGGATAAGGGAAACCTGGCTATCAAAAACAAAAGAAAGATGAAAAAAGGCAATAAGGTGATGAAAATGGATTCACATTTCACACAACATGCACATAGAACAAATGGAATAGTATCTTATATCAGAGCTGAATCCTTAATGAAATACTTCTAGGTCTTAGAAAGTTAAATTTTGTAATACTCTTGCCAGTTACTTAAATAGCTGATTTGCAAAAGATCATTCTTTTTTATAAAATTATTCTTTAATTAAAATAAGTACGGAGAAATTGGACTTTCAGAGATACAAGACTTTCAGAATTTAGTTCAGTATTTTCTTATGTAATAACACAATCAAAATATGGCAAAAAGCTATCAAAAACATTAAGGATAGAAAAAGCAAGAAACAAGCAAGAAAATGAACAAGTGAGCCTACAACAGCTTCTAAATAGATGTGTTATGAAACTGTTTCTTTAGAAATCTAAAACCATGTAAAACCATTCCCTGATAATGTGTTTGTTTTTACTGATTTTATTTCCTTATAACAGTTAACCATGGAATATACTAATTATTGGTTTACCTTTAAGCAGCCCAAGCTTATCTCCAGTTAGACACCCAAAAAGAACATGTTTGTTTTCTTAACAAGGTAAAAATCTTCCCTTCAATGTTCAGGTATATTTTTTAAAAATGAAATAATGTAATATCAAAGATATAGAAAAAAGCTTTTGAATCCAAGGACTAATTTTAAAGATAAAAGAACTACTTCTGAATATGCAGGAACTATCATTCAGTAGCCAGTCACCTTCTCTAATGGGAATTTTCAAGATTCAGTTCTTGAAGAACAGTTATGTTTCCAGAAAACATGATCCCTTCATTAGAGGCACAGGGTGAATGGCGTGTTGGAGAGAGTGCTAACTGAATCCAGCATGGCATTCACATTCCCATGAGCTGAGATGAACCTCCTTTGTAAAAAGATTGCATAAATTACCTAGGCTTAAAAGAAAGGCTCCTCTGTAAGGTCTTGTTTTTATTCTAGATATATGAATAAAATCAGTACCTTCTGAGGTTGTACTGACGTACATGAAACTTTGACTTTAAGAAGCAAAATTACATCTTAAAGCTCCAGGATGTCACTAAGCTCGAAAATATACTTTTATTAACAATTTTAGTAATGGATAAAAAGCTAGGAGAAATGTAATGTGCTAAAAATAAATCTTCTAGAGGTAAAGTATTATTCTTGCATCCAAATTAGAGAAAAATTTGTTATTACAAATAGCAACCATGTATTAAAACGGTAAATTACTTTAAAAAATTCAAGAAAATGAATATAGCATCTATTTATAAGCCACACACACCATCTTATATTAATGCTTATATTGTCTTGGCTCACTTAGATACAAATAAAGGTTTGCATCTGATACAAGAATATGACTCCCTTAGCCTCACTGCTCCTTCCATATTCAAAAAGCAAACAATTCTGTTTCAAGAACATCTTGCACAAAAGCAACAGAATTAAATTTCTAAAGATATACAATAAACTTTCTAAGCTTATAAGTATTTCACAGGAAAGCAATACTGATTTGAATAAATTAAAATATAAAAATGTCTGGGACACATGCTCTTTGAATAGATGACAACATGTGGCTTTGCTATTTAAAAACTCATATATGTTAACATTAGATAAATTTAATTCATCTTTATTTTATGTGACAGTTTGTAATAATTCCATTTCAATGGAAAGAACATATTAACATCTGAGAATACATTAAAATATCACAAGCTTTTCAATAGATACATACACAAGTACAGGCATGCATATTATTATTATTTTCAGACATGCATATTATTGTATTTACTACTGTCTACTCTGAGATAAAGATGGTTCTGGGCACAAAGTAAGTGCTCAATAAATATTTGTTAGATGATTAAATGGATGCCTATAAAAAAGCCCCAGGTTATATGTCCTTTGGTAGTGAAATAGAAAAAAGTCATGTGAAAATAAAATCTGGTTGTGAAGAACAGGAATTCAGACAGATAAAATCTTTGATGCATACTACATGTACAGGTGAAGAAACAGGTTTCAAAAATTTACACCAGCTTCTTGTCCTGGAAATACAAAAGCACTTACGTGATAAGAAAACATTAAAGCAATGAAAGGCACATTAAAAATTGAATTGCAATGAGAGGGCAAAAAGTCACTTGTGTTAATGCCAAAAAGAACGATTATCATGTGTTAACAAAATCAGGTGACAACAAACACTAAAAATCAAGCGGTCTAATGATTCTGTGGAAAATGCTATCTTCACTTGTTTTGCTTGTCAATATAGACCTTATTTTGAACAAAAAATAAGATACAGATTTTTTCTTTTTCTTTTATCTCTTTTTTTTTTTTAAAGTGGTAGAAGGAAGAGGGAAGAAAATGTAGAGTGAGGAGGGATCTCTGATAAAAAAAGTTCTTACAATGCTTGAAATCTGACATTTTGGCATCAAGGTGCATAGTCTTATTGGATATGAAGGTCTGAAAGAACTCTGGAACATTAGCAAACTGATTTTTCACCTGACGGCAGAAGGATACCAAGCAGAGTAACATTCTGTTAAACACTGTAATACGTGGGCTAGAATAGAATGTCTACAAACATTTTCTATACTACTTCTAGCTACATTGTTGGAATGTATGAGATAAAAACATTCTTTTCTGTGTAAAATGAAACAAAGGTGTAAGAAATTTAAATTTTAAAAGAATATCTATTAAAACCTTGTAACTACTGAAATAATATTATATTTGCTGATGCTTTGCTTTGCAACTTACATATTTGAAATTTGTATCCTGCTATCCCTACATAATGCTAACTACACATTATGTATTGAAAAAACTACTGACTCAATTTAAAAAGTTTAAAATACTACACAGCACTTGACTTACCAAATGTAAGTCATAAATATATTCACATTTCAATTGTTTATCACAATTTAAAAAATTCTTTAAGGTATTTTGTGGCTGACATCCCACCTTCCATAAGGAAAAACAACAGGCTTTGGACTCTATAGTTATGTTATGTTTACTTCTGAGGTTAAAGGAAAACCAGACTCAGGACTTTAAGCAAATGTTCCTAATGGGAAAAGAATGGAGAGAAATCTGAGATCTCACTCCCAGGAAAAGGTTGAAAAAAAAATAGTATAGCTTTTAAACATGATAGAAAAGTATAACAGTTTTAATATTTAATGTGCTCGACCTAAAAATTTTTAAAAATACTATATCAAGATAAGCTGTAATCTAGTTTTTGCACTTTTTAAATATTTACTCAGCACAGCTAACCCTATTCCAAAAACATAAGTGATTAATGAGGTTGGTTTGAACTCCACAAAGAAAAGTATATTACTATGAATATATAATGATATTTTGATATTATTGGTAATGGTAATAAGAATGTCACATTCATTCATAAGCAAGCAGAGCCAACTGATGAACTGAGATATTTACAATGAAGAACTCAGACTTGAATGCAAGTATTTTTTCTTCCCATGAAATAAATGCAAACCTCCCTTTAAAAGTTGTTTGTTTAAATTTAAAGAAACTTGACTGCACACCGAACTATATTATCAACCAATTTCTCTGTCAGTGATAGATGTTTATATCTTCTATCACTGTAGTGTTGATAATGTGGTTAATTAAGACAGATTTCCTTAGAGAGCAATTTGGGTCAAGATTCACAAATCATCTCCCAAATGGCCATGAAATATGAATTATACTTAAAATTCTGTGCAAAATTTAGCAACTATCACTACCAATCAAAAGGGTCATTTTTAAAGTTTTAATAGTATGCTGAGAGAACTATGGTACTGAAATGTACAGAGCCTGGCTAATTCCACTAATATTCTTAATTTAAACATGACCAGTCTGAGACCCTAATCTTCATATTGTTAAAACCGAATAGTTCTCCAATGTTGTACCTTTTTTTCTTTTTTTGAGATAGGGTCTTGCTCAGTTGCCCAATGCAACGGCCATCATAGCTCCCCACAGCCTCAAACTCCTGGGCTCAAGTAATCCTCCCACCTTAGCCTCCCAAGTAACTAGGACTACAGGCACACATTACCATGCCCAGCAATGTTTTTATAGAAATGGGGTCTTGGTCAGGCTTGGTGGCTCACGCCTGTAATCCCAGCACTTTCAGAGGCCGAGGTGGGCGGATCACAAGGTCACGGTTCGAGACCAGCCTGACCAACATTGTGAAACCCCATCTCTACTAAAAATACAAAATTAGCTGGGCATGGTGGTGGGTGCCTGTAATCCCAGCTACTCAGGAGGCTAAAGCAGGAGAATCACTTGAACCTGGGAGGCAGAGGTTGCAGTGAGCCGAGATCACACCATTGCACTCCAGCCTGGGTGATAGAGCGAGACTCCATCTCAAAAAAAGAAAAAAAAAAAGAAAAAAAAGAGATGCGGTTTTGCTTATGTTGCCTGGGCTGGTCTTGAACTCCTGGCCTCAGCAATCCTCATGCCTTGGCCTCCCAAAGTGCTGGGATTACAGGCATGAGCCACCACACCTGGCCTATGTTATACGTTTTCATGTACAACTGATCAGGTAACATGTTTGTAACTGGGCAAAGGAAAAAGATTTAATTTCACAACTATCGGAGAGATGTGACCATTAATGACCAAGATAATGTGGTTCTCTAGGAAGAAAAAAAAAAAAAAAAAAGAGTAGGGCAAATATCTGTATTAATTTGCTAACACGTAGTGAAATTTTAGTGATTTGGTAACCACATTCCAAATCTGGTATAGAACCTCTCCAAATTTGGTAGTTTCTTCCACTACCAATAGTAAACTAGGCATGAGAGAAATTCTCCAATATGGAACTAAGTAGGAACCTGATTTGTTTGGCTTTTGACAGATGTCTAAATTTTATGTTTTGTTCATCAGATATGTCATCATATATCTTAGACATATTGTGGTATACTGAGAGAAACATTTCCTCATTACATTCACATATCCTTTGAAGTCTACGCATATATTTAAGCCTATGTATTTATATTCCCCCCACACCCGCCCTTTTTTACATTCACTCTTAATTCCTCTTACCATGGGCAGGTCTTTCAGGATCTGTATTCCATCTCCAGGACCCATGTGTGCTATGTGGTTAAAATTAGTTGGATTAGAAATTAATTTATTTCTCATTTCTGGATCTCGTAGCATTTCCCTGTAAGACAAAGCATCTGTTTAGATATTTTTCCACAGTTAATTTACGTAGCTTATGAAAAAAATTAAGCTTAATTTTCTTAATAAAAATACAACTGTTAAATCACATTAATAATAATACAGAGTAACAGAATATACTCAATTAAAAATGTACTTCCTTAGAATATTTTGTTTTAAATTTTAAAAAAAAGATCTTATGATTTTAGGTAGAACAGTAGAGGGTCTTTTTAAATACTTAAGACATCAAAGAAGCTCTACTTTGTTTTACATATAATTCTGAACATTTTATGTATCTCTTTAAAAATGATTGCTAACACTTCAGAAACGGTCTTATATGTAACTGTAAATACTACAATCCTACTTCTGTTTGCTCATGAAGAGAGTAGTTAGTCTGAACTTCTTAGACATATACAGGTTTACTGTATGCACAGCTATGTCCTATGCTTATATTGTAGAAAGGTACATGATCCAAAAATATGACTATTCCATATACATAGAGAAGTGAATGAAGTGAATAAAAATATGGTACTTTAATCCAGTGCATACTCACAATTTTGAGAATATTAATTAAAATGACACTGGGAAGTTACATTCATTATTGCAGTTTTTGATACCACAGATGAATGAGATTTTCAGATACCCAATTTTCCTTCCAAATCAAATATAGTATCATCACCAAGTAGTCCTTCAGATGGTACAAGCATGCATGGATGATAGTACAGGTTAAGTATCTACCTCCTCTGCTGCATCCTTTCCTCTTCTGGGACTCTGAAGGAATAACGCCGCTTATTGTTAATATTTCTAACCATTTGTTTCCGACTATTATCTGATGTTTCAGGAACTACCAGTTCGTCCCCTTCTGTTAAAATAAAAATACAAATGATAATGATGTTCTTTAAACTATTAAAATGTTTTTTATCTATTAACCTCCAAGACAGTACAAACACTGATAGTACAAGTGTATGCAATTCTGGTTTTTAAATGTTGTGTTGATAACCACAGTAAATAATATTTAACAGAACCTATGTAAACAGATAATATGCGGAAAGTAAACATAGCTTACAAAATGTACTTACACTTTTACTTGATTATAAACACAGTAGGACATAATTTTACTAGAAGACAACTGTAGTTGCCTTGGCGTTCTGTCACTCTAATCAGCCACCCTACCGCAGTATCTCAATACTATATTTTCTCTCCCTCCAGGTATTGATTTCAATGGCTTAGGGTGTTGTTAAAGAGCTACTATTGTTACCCTGAACAGTAATCAGACATAAATGGTAAGCCTGATTTACCATAAATGGTAAATAACAATTACAACTATCTTTACATAATAAAAAAATTTCCTTTGCAAGGTTCAATCTATGAGATATGGAGTAAAAAGAAGGAGCTGTGCTCCCACTACCGTTCCTCTACAAAAGGTAAGAATCTGTCGCTATTTCTCCTCTTCTGATCTCGGGGGTAGATGATGTTTAATCATATACACCTAGCAACCCAGTCTTATCCGATGTCAGTTTTAATATCTAGAAGTAAATAAAACTGTCTGCCAGGGACTCCCAAAACATGCTGGGCTGTGTGAAAATAAGAAAAAAATAGACAGCTGTATCCATATAACACAACAAAGGGTGTCATTATAAATAAGATAAGGAAAAACAGGAAAGTTTAGAAGTTTTCAACACCCAAAAAGCTGAAGTGAGAGGGAGGAGGTGCGAAGAAGTCAAATGAGCCTAGAAGAAAACAAAGGTGATAATCAGCAGAAATGCAACATGATCTTCGTGGCATAATAATATGGCTTAGGCAGACTGCTTTCCTAACAATAAATATTTTAAAAATAGAATTATTATTATTATTTATTTGTTTGAGGCAGGGTCTTGCTCTGTTGCCCAGGCTGGAGTGTAGTGGCACCATCATAGCTCACTGCAGCCTCGACCTCCTGGGCTCAAGTGATCCTCCTGTCTTGGCCTCCCAAAGAGCTGGGATTACAGGCACATGCACCACCATGCCCAGCCAAAGAACAGAATTTTTGAAGTGAATGAGAATGTGGGACACAAATTTGGAATTTGAGAATTATGAGGGCACAGCAGGTCTTGGAGACTTAGGGTGGCAATGGGAGACTTAGGATGGCAATGGGAGATTTTGGACAGGCAGAGGGCTGTCCAAGAAATGATGGAGAAAGCAAAACACAGAAAAAGAAAGGACCTCTTGAGATGGGATTTCCTTCCTTTGTAAAAGAAAAAGACAACTACATTAAAATGTTGTCAGATTCCTCTTCTCCAAGATCTACCTCTACTCTTAGCCTAGAGTAGAAAGATGAAAAAGCATGGGAAAAGACAAGTCAGAATAGGTTTTGTCTTATAGACACATAGTGGGTATGAACACATTCATGACCAGCATAGTCACACACAGTGAGAATAGGGTGGAGCCAATCTTATACAAATATGTGGAGTTCCTCTAAGAAACAGAATACAGGCATACCTTGGAAAAAGTGCAGGTTCAGTTTGAGACCACATAAAAAAAAAATATCAAAATAAAGCAAGTCACACAATTTTTTTGGTCTTCCAGTGCATATACATTATGTTTACATTATACTGTAGTCTGTTAAGTGTGCAACAGTATGTGTCTAAAAAAAATACATACCATAATTTAAAAATGCTTTATTGCCAAAAAATGCTAACGATCATCTTCACCTTCATGAGTCATATTCTTGTTGATAGTTGGGAGGGTCTTGCCTCGATGTGGATAAGCTGCTGACTGAGCAGCGTGGTGGCTGCTGAAGGTTGGAATGGCTGTGGCAATTTCTTAAAGTGAGACATCAATAAAGTTTGCCACACTAACTCCTCCTTTCACAAAAGACGGTTCTCCATAGCATAATGATGCTGTTTGGTAACATTTTACCCACAGTAGAATTCCTTTCAAAACTGGAGTCAATCCTCTCAAACCCTGCCTCTGCCCTATCACCTTAGTGTATGTAATATTCTAAATATTTTCTTGTTTTTTCAACAATGTTCTTAACATCTTCACCACGAGTAGATTCCATTTCAAGAAACCATTTTTTTTTTTGCTTACCCATGAGATACAACACCTCATCCAATCAAATTTATCATGTGATTGCAGCAATTCAGTCTCCACTTCTAATTCTAGTAGTTCTCTTGCTCTTTTCACCACATCTGTAGTTATTTCCTTCACTGATGTCTGGAACCTCTAAAAGTCATCCATGAGGGCTGGAATCTGCTTCTTCCAAACTCCTGTGAATGTTGGTATTTTGACCTCCTCCCATGAATCACACATGTTCTTAATGGCATCTAGAATGGTGAGTCCTTTTCAGAAGGTTTTCAATCTATTTTGCCCAGATTCATCAGAGGAATAACTATCTGTGGCAGCTATGGCCTTATGAAATGTGTTTTCTTAAATGATCAGACTTGGAAGTCAAAATTACTCCTCTATCCATGGGCTACAGAATGGATGCTGTGTTAGCAGACGTGAAAATAACATCATTAATCTCCTTGTACATCTCCATCAGAGATTTTGGGTGACTTAGGTGCACTGTCAATGAGCAGGAATATTTTGAAAGAAGTATTTCTTTTCTGAGTAGTAGATCTCAACAGTGGGATTAAAATTTTCAGTGACATCCTGTAAACAGATGTGTTGCCATCCAGACTTTGTTGTTCTGCTTGTAAAATTTAGGCAGAGCAGAGTTACCATAATTCTTTTTTTTTTGAGATGGAGTTTTGCCCTTGTTGCCCAGGCTGGAGCGCAATGGCGCAATCTTGGCTCACCGCAACCTCCACCTCCCAGGTTCAAGCGATTCTCCTGCCTCAGCCTCCTGAGTAGCTGGGATTACAGGCATGCGCCACCATGCCCGGCTAATTTTGTATTTTTAGTAGAGACAGAGTTTCTCCATGTTGGCCAGGCTGGTCTCGAACTCCTGACCTCAGGTGATCTGCCTGCCTCGGCCTCTGAAAGTGCTGGGATTACAGCTGTGAGCCACCGTGCCCGGCCGAGTTACTGTAACTCTTAAGGGCCTAGGATTTTTTCGAATGGTAAATGAGCACTGGCTTCAATGTAAAGCCACAAACTGCATTAATCCCTAACAAGAGTCAGCCTGTCCTTTGAAGCTTTGAAGCCAGACATTGACTTCTCTCTAGCTATGACAGTCCTAGATGGCATCTTCTTCCTATAGAAGTCTGTTTTAGCTACATTGAATTTTGTATTGTTCAGTGTAGCCACCTTCATCAATTATCTTAGCTATGTCTTCTGGATAAATTGCTGAGCTTGTACATCAATATTTGCTGTTTCACCTTGCATTTTTATGTTATGGAGATGGCTTCCTTCCTTAAATCTCATGAGCCAAACTCTGCTAGCTTCTTTTCTACTACAGGTTCCCGATAGCTCTCAGCTTTTATAGAACTGAAGAGAAAGCTTTGCTCTGGATTAGGCTTTGGCTTAAGGGAATGTTGCGGCTGACAGTCTATCCAGATCACTAAAACTTTCTTTGTAACAGCAATAAGGTTGTTTCACTTTCTTATCATTCATGTGTTCTCTGTAGCAGCACTGTTAATTTCTTTCAAGAACTTTTCCTTTGCACTCATGACTTGGCTAACTGTTGCAAAAGGCCTAGCTTGCAGCCTATCTCGACTTTCAATATGCCTTCTCATTAAGTTTAATTATTTCTAGCTTTTGATTTAAAGTAAGAGATGTGCGACTCTTCAGTTGAACACTTAGAGTCTATTGTAGGGCTATTAATTGGCCTAATTTCACTATTGTTGGTTCTCAGAGAATAGAGAGGCCCAATGAGAGGGAGGGAGACAAGGGAACAGCTGCTTGGTGGAACAGTCAGTACACACACATTTATCAATTAAGTTTGGCATCTTATATGGGCATGGTTTGTGGCACCCCAAAACAATTACAATAACCTCAAATTTGGATCACTGATCACAGATCACCACAACAGACAGAATAACAGTGAAAAAGTTAGAAATATTGCAAGAATCACTAAAATGTGAAACAGAGACATGAAGTCAACACATGCTGTTGGAAAAATGGCTTACTGGAGGCAGGGTTACCATAAACCTGTGATTTGAAAAATGTAGTATTTGTGGAGCACGATAAAGTGGCACACAAGAAAATGGGGGTATGCCAGTATAAAACTAAGTATGGGTCTTGGAAGTGAAGTATCTAAAGCTTACACTTCATTAACTTCACGAGGTATCCATCTCTGAATGAGAATCACTTCTAAAACCTGAATATCCTTTCTTAAGTCATAATGGAGTCTTACCACAGACTTCTGCTATGTTCACCAGCCTGTTCACCAAGAAACCTCTGGTTCCAAGACAATGTACCAATGCACTGAACCAGAAATCAAGCAATTTTGTGTATTCCAGTACTTATAACACAAAAACACACCAACAAAATAAAACAAAACCAACAAAAATAATCACAGAAAAACTTGATGGATTTTTTTTTGATAGTAGAAAAGACAAATTTATTGGAGGAATATGGGGTAGGTGGGAGAAAACCATTAAGATAATAATTTCATGGCCAGGCACGGTGGCTCACGCCTGTAATCCCAGCACTTTGAGAGGCCAAGGCGGGTGGAACACGAGGTCAGGAGATGGAGATCATCCTGGCCAACATGGTGAAACCCTGTCTCTACTAAAAATACAAAAAAATTAGCTGGGCATGGTGGTGCGTGCCTGTAATCCCAGCTACTCAGGAGGCTGAGGCAGGAGTATCACTTGAACCCAGGAGGTGGAGGTTGCAGTGAGCCAAGATGGCGCCGCTGCACTCCAGCCTGGCAACAAAGCGAGACTCTGTGTCCCAAAAAAAAAAAAAAAAAAAAAAAAATTCACTACCCCAAAATAATGGGTCTCAACATTTTAATGTTTTCTCGAAGCCAATATTTTTACTTATATTTGTCTACTTAAATTATTTTAAATACTGGCCTGGCGTGATGGCTCAGGTCTATAATCCCAGTACTTTGGGAGGCTGAGGTGGATCATTTGAGGTCAGGAGTTCAAGACCAGCCTGGCCAACATGGTGAAACTCCGTCTCTACCAAAAATACAAAAAATTAGCTGGGTGTGGTGGTGCACACCTATAATCCTAGCTACTCAGGAAGCTGAGGTGGGAGAATCACTTGAACCCAGGAGAAGGAGGATGCAGTGAGCCAAGATTGTGCCACCGCACTATAGCCTGGGCAACAGAGTGAGACTCCATCTCAAAAAAAAAAATTATTTTAAATACATAATGTACTGTAAATACATCCTCGCTAACAGACCTGCCATAACATATCAGAAATTTACAAATACTTCTATTATATAGAAATTTGCTGCTATGACACAAAAATGACTTTATTATATAGAAGAGGGCACTATCATAATATTTGTTAAAAGTGAGACTTTAACTGTTTGGACACCCTGACAGGCAAACAACATTTAATTCTATGTGAACAGTCTCCCTGGCATTTTATGTGTGGTATGTAATGTCATGTGTTACCTCAATATTTTGGTCACTAACCAAATATCCTCCCCCCGTGTCTGTAACACTCTGGGTCTCCATTCCCTCTCCTGATTCCAGGCACTCCCATGACTCTCCTCTCTTTCCTGCTTCTTCCCATGCTGACATAACCACTTTCAAAGTGCTAGGCCCTGTACACTGGCAGAAGATATGTTCCTGAAGACATATTCCTCAACTCTAGATGAGCGTTTATAATTTTAATGTTACAAATTTTGGTCAGGTTCTACAATACTGAAAATACAGAAGATATAATCAGCTACACTTTCTCTACTTAGGTACTCCACAGAAAAATAATAAGGTACGTCAGAATCAAATACTTATGCGAGCTTAAACAGAACGACTTTTTGCTCAGTAATTTATTCTAATATATTAAGAATGTGATAGTGGCCAACAACATAGACTTGGAGTAAGATACACCTGCGTTGAAATCTGGACTCTGGCACTTATTATTAATGTGACCTTGGGCAGTTCGCTTAGAAATAATATTTCCAATGAAGCTATCCCTAAGAATATATATATTTTCTTACCTGCCATCTTATTTTTGAAATATATTAATCTAATGGTCTCCAACCCTAAAAGATTTAATGATCCTTCATTGTTTAAGGGTCGAACCTAAAATAAAAAACAAAATTAGTATTTCAACAAAACCTTTAAAAATTAAATTATTAAACTTTTGTCCTGCTTATAAAGCACACCTTATTAAGACTTCTCATTTATCTACTTCAATATACAGCCCTCTCAGAAAAATCAACAATAATTCTGACTGGAAAGGTATAACACTATCTAATTTGAACAAACAAACTTACAATGATAACATTTTAAAGGAAGGCTATCCTAAGCAAATGAACAAATAAGTAGAAATACATTTAAACCTTAGACTTTTTAAAGCCATTAATGACCAAACAGTTAAACTAAGAAGATATCAACACAGCTAACTTATGAATTCTTACTATCAAAAACTAAATGCATACATATGATGGGGATGGAAGGGTAGATCACTGGGGAAAGGAGGGACTGTCAATAAATAGTGATTGAGCAACTGATTACATGGAACCAATAAAATAAAATCTCTGCTTCACACCACACACAAAAGCATCAGTTCCAATTGGATTAAAAACATAAATCTAATAGGCTAAGCTTTACAATGTTTGGAGGTTGGGTATATACATTTAAAAAAGATTTTTTAAAAAAGGTAAAATGTTTGGAGGAGAATAGAATGTATCTTATGACCTTAAGGTAGGAAAGAGTTTCTTAAACAAGAGAAAAAAGACAAACATAAAGGAAAAGAAAGATACATTTAACTACATTAAAATTAGTAACTTCTGTTCAGCCAAATACAAATGAATGAATAGGTCACAAAGAAGAAAAAGATTTACACATCCATTATTAGCCAGTATCCACAGTGTATAAAGAATTCCAATAAATAAGAAAAATATGGCCAATCCAATAGCAAAATGAACAAAAAGCATGACCAGGCATTTCATGGAAGAGGAAATATGAATTATGAATAAACACACAAAAGATTTTCAACTACACAGTTAATTAGGGACATGCAAATTGAAACTTCAATGAAATACTACCTTGTAACCATTTATAAAACCTATGAATCCTGACAATGGGAAGTACTAGGATGTGGATAAGAATTCCTTTATGCTGTTGATGGGAGTATTCGTTGGTACAATTACTTTGGAAAATAATATCTCATAAAGCTGGCTGAACTCCCTATGTCCCATCAATTCTGCTCCTAGGTGTATGACTCAAACTCCTGAAAACTATTCCAAAACACATATGCAGAAACATCACAATTGCAAAAAGCTAGTAAATAATTCAATGTCTCCCAATCAGGGAACAGACAGCAGTGATAAGTTCACCCAACAGAATATTTTATAGTACTGAAAAGCAATAAACTATGGTATATGTAATAACATGAATGAATGAGACTCAGTGGATGAGTAAAGAAAGCAAGATAGAAAATGACTATATATTATAACATTTTTATAAAGCTCAAAACCAAGCAAAACTGAAAGATACATTATTTAGGGATACTTAAATATGCAAAAATTCTGTATTTTAAGAAAAGCAAAGGAATGATAAGCACAACATGACGCAGTTTGCAGTTATATGAGTGATGTTCTGATTCTCAGGTTAGGAGGTAGGTTCATGAGTGATCAGTTTATTATTATCCTTCACAAAGGCCATGTATCCATTCTTTCACATACACTGCAAAAATTACACGATAAAAATCAAATAGGGCTGGGCGCAGTGGCTCACGCCTGTAATCCCAGCACTTTGGGAGGCCGAGGCAGGCAGATCACTTGAGGTAAGAAGTTCGAGGCCAGCCTGGCCAACATGGTGAAACCCTGTCTCTACTAAAAACACAAAACTTAGCAGGGCATGGTGGTGTACACCTGTAGTCCCAGCTACTTGGGAGGCAGAGGTGGGAGAATCGCTTGAACCCAGGAGGTGGAGGCTGCAGTGAGCTGAAATTGTGTCACTGCACTCCAGGTTGGATGACAGAGCGAGACCCTGTCTCAAAAACCAAAACCAAAACCAAACCAAAACAAAACAAAACAAAAACAAAAAAATCCACAGAAAAGTAATAATGTCCAATCCAAATTTACAAACTAGAGTATATTTTAGTTGCTTTAGATAATCTGGCAGTAATTACAAGAGCTTTTTAAACTGCTATTATGATTTTAAACAGGTGCTAATTTTGAAATATGATTTCAGCTACTTTCACGTATTCTCTAAACCCTGTCCCCCAACTAATCATACATGCTATATATATATCACATCTATCTATATGAAACTATTGCTCTTCATTTTTGCAAACTAGCAGTTCTATAATTGTAAAAATTCTTTGTTATGGAAACAGGATTATATATTAAGAAAAATATTATGTTTTATTAGGAATATATGAAATCTTTATTTTTCAATTATGAGATACTTAAACAGTTTTGGTTCTAAGTTTAATTACTTTTCTAGCCTGTTAAATCTGTCCTCACAGGATTAAACACTGGGTGAATGACAGTTATAATTCATAATAATCATGTACTCTCTCAGAGCTCCTTAATCCAAAAGTTGAAGATAACACTGACATTTTAAGTTGTAGGATATATTCTAGTTGTTCATAATAATAACAATCATACTTTGCATAAACCAAATATAGTAAAATTAGTATGGTTTTAGCTAGGCATAAGGAAATTAACTAACTTTATTTCTGTTTCTATTTTCTCACTCTTAGCTAAGTCCCAAACTGCCAATTACACATGCCAGAAAATGTTGAATTAATAAAAAGAAATTATTATGTAGTAATTTAGTGTTTTCACCTATACTCAGTTGGCTTAGCCCACATTTTAATGTTAAATTACCTTTTTGAGAGGAAGAGTCTGAATCCATTCCATGGAGTTCACATCAAAGATATCAACTGCATTTTCACTGTACACCGAGAGATATGGTGCATTGTAACCTGGGAGAAGGGAAGGAGGTGGCAGCTTGTGGATTACTTTTAACTATTAAACCCCAAATATTTTGAAAGGTCTACACTAAACAACCGTAGAGTGGAATCCCACTCAAATCCTGTGTGGCTATCATAACATTTTTGAAGCAAACAGAACATATATCGTAAATGAAGAACTGGTACACCATGGTTCAGATTATACAGCCATTATAATATAGACGGATTCTGTAAACACCAGGGGTATACTATTTCTTTGCCCAACATGAGTTCTGTAAAGGAATTTCATTATATTTAAAGTATTTGATTCCTAAAACTAGGTAAGTTATTGACAGTGAATCAAACTTAGAAAGCACAGAAATCTTCAGGTAAGTGTTCTAGTCCCTGTTAAGAATGTATAATAAAGCACTGTAACACAGTTACATGAATAGGGTAGATGCTCAATACATACTTGTTGAAAGAATGAATATCAACAAATGGTGACAAAAGCAAAGAAAGATTCAATGGTTTACTTAAACTAAGGTTACAAAGGGAATTATTGGCAGAGCTATACAAAAAAGTCAGACATTCCAACTCTGACTCTACATTAGAATAATTGTAATTATTATCTGACTCAGCTACAAGACAGCAATTATTCTATTGATAAGAAAGAGAGTGTGAGAGTGTGTGTGGGTTTGTTTTTAGAGATAAGGTCTCACTATGTTGCCTAGGCTGGAGTGCAGTGGCATGATCATAGCTCAAGTGATCCTCCCACCTCAGCCTCTTGGGTAGTTGGGACAACAGGCATGCAACCACTACATCTGGCTAAAGAAAATTTTTTATAGAGACAGGTTCTCGCTATGTTGCCCAGGTTGGCCTCGAACTTCTGGCCTCAAGCGATCCTCCTGCCTCAGCCTCCTGAAGTGCTGGGATTACAGGTGTAAGCCACTGTGCCCACCTAAGACTATATTTTTCAGAACAAAATATTAAAAATAGTTAATTCCCAAGATCTGCAGTTGAAAAGCTGGAAAGACCAAAAACAACAACAATAACAACAAAAAACAATAACAACAAAAAATAGTTAAGTTGTTCATCCCAGGATGGAGGGTGGGGAAAAAAAAAAAGTCTGGATGGGTAGAACTAGAGGTATTTTTCTTTTGTCCTGTTTACGCAGACTTTCTGATTTTTCTGTAATAAGCATGGACTGCCCTCCCAAACTTTCTCGCACTGAACCTTTAAACTTGACTAGACCCATACCCATCACTCCTCCTCCTATCTTGTTACAAATGAAGAGGTTTTACTACTCCTGCCCCCAAGTAATTCTTGCAACCTGTCTTCTGAATTTTGTCCTCTCTGGCCTTCTTGGTGGTCTTGCTCTATTTCCCATATAGACAACTTTTCCACGTAGTTCCCTAGGGTTTTTTTCCCTTCAGCATTTTAACATGCTCAAGTATTTTTCATTAAAAACAAAACAGTTTGGATGAAATACTTCTCCTATGTGCTTCTATAGAACTCTCTACTTCTGCTATCATAGCACTTAACACTCTACTGCAACTACTTGCTTTATCACAAATCTTTTCCACTGCACCCCATGCTCTGTGGGGTTAAGACTGTATCTATTTTACTCATTGCTGTAACTCACATTCGATGGCACATATTCAATAATAATTGGATTATTTTCAATAACCAAAGTATTCTATAATCAAAAGTACTCAATAAGGCTGGGTGTGGTGAGTCAAGCCTATAATTTCAGTGCTTTGGGAGGCCAAGTTGGGAGGACTGCTTGAGGACAAGAATTTGAGACCAGTCTGAACAACTAAATAAGACCATCTCTACAAAAATAAAAAATAAAAACATAAGCTGGGTGTGGTGGTGTACACCTGCTGTCCCAGCTACTCGGGTGGCTGAAGTAGGAGGATTGTTTCAGCCCAGGAGTTGGAGGCTGCAGCAGACTATGATGATACCACCGTACTCTAACCTGGGTGACAGAGCAAGACTCCATCTCTCAAAAAAAACAAAACGTATTCAATAATTTATTATGTCTTAATATTCCTTGAAGGGGTAAAATAAGCAATTATAAATATCTACCCATGTAGATAAAAGTGGAAAACTGAAAAAACACCTCTTATAGATGCTACATTATACCTTTACATACCTGATTAAATAATTCACTTAGTAACTACTTCTCCAGAATAAGTTCTGCGAGACACTGATGCTTACAAGCACCATATTTTGGGGGACCATGAGATAACAATTCTGGGTTATTTCAAAATACAATGTGGGGTAAAAAATCCATCTTAGTGAAATATTCCACAGAAAGATATTTTGTTTAAATTACGTGCATGCTAATGCTGGCCCTGTTTGCCCAGGCCTAACTACATATGGTTTTTAAATCAACAACATAATCAATACTGAGGAAAAGCATTAAGAATGACTTTTTAAAAAAACTGTTATTAATAATGACAACATTTGGGAGATGAAGTGGAAGGGAAAAGGAAGGAAAGAGACAAAAAGATAAGACAGCCATAAGAAAGAGAATCTTACAACAAGAGGAAGGATTTGCTGGCCACATCAATTCCTGTTGTCTAGATCTTCGGCCCTGGCAGTCAGTGTATATCCCAATGCTGTTAAAACACAGCAGATATTCTTTACTGGAGATCTCAACTGCGCAGATAGCATCCATTGGTTGATGTGCAATAAATGATAGTGTATGGTCATTTGAATGGAGCATACTGTATGGACTTCCTTCTCCATTCAAGGGGTATCTTAGAAATCCTGACTGGAATCCCACACAGAGTTGTTCACTGAAGATTGCCATCCACTGGACATTATATGGGACTTGAATTTCCTTAAATTTTCTGTGACGGGTCTTGCTCTGAAATAGTTCATAACAGAGGACCTGCCTTTTCATAGCCACACACAGGCAAGTGAGAGCTCCATGGCGCACCTTTCCAGAAGTTATGGTTTGACACCCTTTAGTTTCTGCCAGCTTGTAAAAATCGGTCTCTCGCCCATCCAATGCTGACATAGGAAAAAGTCGTACATGACGATTTCGTCCTGAGATCACAGCAACAAGCTGATCATTTGGAATGAGTTCAATCTGATGAATCTTCTTATTGTCACCAACTCTAATAATTTCTAAACACAGAAAGAATAATAAATCAAAATATAGTTTTATTGATTTATCATATCCCAATTATACTCAAAAGGATATAAGTCAACTTACAGATGCACACATGGAAGAATAAGACATCAGAAGTCACAGGAAAAAAAGATTATCAAACCCATCATAAGATAATTTAACTCACCTATAGTATGTATTAAATTGAGTCCTGAGATTTCTGGCAGCCAAGGCAAACCCCAAAGGATTCTTGTGTAAAAGTATGCCAAATCTTCAAGGAAACTTTTTTACTGGCACTAAATTCTAGGGAACGTCACCACAGGATTCCCATTTTTAAAAACAGAGAACTTATTTTTCAGAAGTTTTTATATGGGTAACAATGCATTGTTTTCCCATGATCTAAGTTGACATAAAGATAAAACTTAGAATATTGTATTTATGAATACCAAGTTATATTGGTTTCTCTTTATTTCACCCAGCATTTAGTTTTTCCCTAGAAGAAAAACCTCCAAACAAACACATTTTAACAGCTGTTGCCTCTTCTGGTACTAATAGAACAATGTGAAAATCAAGTTGTATATATTTTTTTTCATGTTCCATCTTTGGAAATGCAATCTGGGCTGGGCGCAGTGGCTCATGCCTGTAATCCCAGCACTTTGGGAGGCCAAGGCGGGTGGATCACCTGAGGTTGGGAGTTTGAGACCAACCTGGCCAACATGGAGAAACCTCGTCTCTACTAAAAACACAAAATTAGCCGGGTGTGGTGGTGCATGCCTGTAATCCCAGCTACTGGGAGGCTGAGGCAGGAGAATCTCTTGTCTTGAACCCAGGAGGCGGAGGCTGCAGCGAGCCGAGATCGTGCCACTGTACTCCAGCCTGGGCAGCAAGAGCGAAACTCCGTCTCAAAACCAACCAAACAAAAAAAACAACAGAAATGCAATCTGAGTTCATACAGAACTGTTAAATAAAATGATACAAGAAAGACACTACATATTTGAAGTTTTAAACCTCAGGGGGATTATAGAAATTTAAAAATAATCTTTTAATTTATAAACATCAAATTAGGTCTGGAAAATTTTAGTCACAGGATAAATAAGAGCAAATCCTGCTCTTTGTAAAATTTAGAATCTAGAGTTTAAATTTTTTTAACACATGATTTAAAATTACTCCAAAAAAAAAAAGTTTTCTCTTACCATCTTTGGTGACATGTACAACAAATAACCCTTCTTCGTTTCCCAAAGCAATTCTTTCATGATCTATGTAAGACATGAATGTGAAAGATTTTTATTAGGAAAAAAACCATGTAATGCTAATAAACCAGATGATAAGAACATTTGGTGCAAAAAATGGAAATAAAATAAATTACAATAACAGTTTACACTATTTCCTTTCAGATTATACTGGTAAACCTCTCATGTTTTCTAAAATAGAACAATTATTAAAGAATAATCCATATCAATACTTACAAAAAGAAGTAAATGTTTAATAAATGATGAAACAAAATGAAAAACCTAAGTTGTTCTACACTTCTTGTTTTGGGAGGTAAAAATTGTGAATGGCATTTGAACCATACTCATTAAACTTTTCAGTATTTATGGAAAGTAACAAAAGAGTTAGATGCATACACAGGAATAGAGCAAAAATTTAAACCTCCAGACACAGAAATTGCCATTTGTTAAGGGGATTTCTTTTATGCAGGGCACTCTGTGGTATGTATTCCATCTTATTTAAACTTCCCAATAACCTTAGCAAGGTAATTACCATCTGTATTTTATATATTAAACTCTAAGAAACTAACTTGTTCTAAATCACACAAGCAGAAAATAGATTGGTAGGCTAATGTTTAGCACTGTTGTTTTTTCAGGAAAAAAAGGCACTTTGAAAGTGTACTTATACTCCTGTTTACTGAAAAACAAAGATCTGATATAGGTCTCATTCATTCAGTAAACATGTACTGAGCATCTGGGGATTCCTAGATGAAAGTCAATCCCTGTTCTCAAGGTAGATTAGAAAACAATTATAATAATGTGATAAATGTTATAAATTCATACCTATGATTGCGGCTGCCTGGGTTGTTTTAATGAGGGGTAGAGTGCTGTCATAAGCCTCTTTGGGAACATAGACTGAGCGGTCTCTGAATTTGTTTTTCTTCAAAATCTTGTGCAATTCACTCAGCACTCCCACCCACTTACTCTTCTCATTTTCACTGTCTGCTAGCATCAGGATTGAACATTTGTTATTAGATGCTGAGAGCTGGGAAGCTGTGACCTAGAACAATTTAATCAATATTCATGATATTAGAAAAGACACCCTTTATGCTAGTTTCATGATTATGTTAGTTTGCTTAGCACTCACCAATAAAGTGAGCATTCATTAAATGATACAGTTACTGGGGTTTAGCTATTCCTAATCAGAATAACTACCTTTAGCACTAGAATACATGACAAAGCAAAGGTAGCAGATACCATATGAAATGTTAGTATCATTTTCATTTTCCTTCTATAAAAGTGCCAGAACACTATCACTAAAGAGGCATTAAATATATAACAACAACAACTGACATTTATTGAGTCAATACTGAGCACCAGGTAGATCTAAGCACTTTACAAGTATTAACTCATTTAACTCTGTTAACATCGTCATGATTTAGGATGTACTGTCATTATATCCTTATTTTATATATGAAAAAAATGGTGATGCAAAGAAATTAAATCATTTCTCCAAGGACACACAACTAGAAGTCTGGGATCTTGTGCCCATGCTCTTAAGCGCCACACCATACTGACTTGCGACTTGTTTTAAGAAGTCAGAAGTGCTCAGAAATATATTCTCTGTTACTTCACAACAATAACTCGCATTATCATTAAGATTTGATCATTTAAATTAATATTTAAATGAAGGTTTATCATTATACAAACAACACTATCAGAGCAGTTTTAAATTTTACCTATATGAATTCCTTATTATAAGTAAAGAATTCCTTATTAAGTAGCAGTGACAATAAAATCACACTATGAAAATCAGTTATAGATAAGTGGGCCTCTGTAGGCTCCCTTGGTGGCTGGCAGGAAAATAAATAGTTGTCAGTCTGGGAACTAAGAGACTAAGTATAATCTTTGCCTGACCTTCCCTAGATACAAGATTCATAGAGAAATATAGGGAGATAGGCATAACAACTGGGCAGTAGTTTGTTTTTTTTTTTAACCTCTATTGTCTGAATTTACCAACTCAAGATTGCATCGTGGCAACAGCCTCCAAAGACGGCTACCGACAAGTCCTCCTAAGGAATTCCATTCTTCTCATCAAGAGGTGGAATCTATTTCCCCTCCCCTTAAATCTGGGCTGACCTCATGACTTGCTTTGACCAACAGAATGCAGAAGGGTTATTATACCTGTTTTGGGCCTAGTCCTCAAAGGGCCTGGCAGCTTATTTTGCTCTCTTAGAAGCCAGCCACTGGGAGCTCAGCCAGGCTACCTGATGACCAGAGACCACATGGAGGGAGTTCACAAAGAGGAGAACTGAGATCACCCAGCTAACAGCCAGCACCCAGATGTAAGAGCAAGGTCATTAGATGTTCTGGCCCCAAATGAGCTGAATGCAGTCACATGAGTGACACTAGCTGACACCACAAGAACTGTACAGCTGGTCCACAGAATAGTGAAAAATAGTAAATCATTGTCGGTTTAAACTACTAAGTTTTGGAATGCCTGTTACAAAGCAGTAAGTAACAAACACATTAGTTTTTCAAGACAGACATTTCTATTTTTTTAAAAACTTGAGAAACCTCACACTTACCTAATTTTCCATGTGGTAGTATTTATTTAAAAATTGAATTGGAACTAAAAAATATTATCTACCAGGAAGCATATTTTATAAGCCATATATTGATGCTTTCTCCAGGTCTTTCACTAATTAAATACTTAGCACCAATTTTCTATACCTTCAAGTACTGGATGACATGGAATATATAAAAGGATGTAAGATTTGGTTTTACTTATAGTGAATTTATGATCTATATAGGGAGGCAAAATATACTCATTAAAAACACATAATTCAGTGATCAAATTACAGCATACACACTTACCCTAAATATACAGGGTATATCTTTCCGACTTGCATGGATAACATCAGAAGCCAAGACTGAACTCACAGAAAATTCTTCATCCCTGAACGAAAAGCAAAGCATTAAAAGTTAGTATATGTGGCTATGTGTGTGTGGTTTGGGGTGTGTATCCAATTAACACATACCCAAAGCTTAACTGCACCAAACACCCAAATTTAATTTTTTTAAAAATTTAATTTTCCCCCATTGTAATTAATAGTGCCCCAAATAATTTATCAAGAATAACTTCCTAGTGGTATATTATACAAGAGCTAGAAATCATTACTGGCTTACCCACAGTCACAAGGCCAGTTAAGTATACACGTAGAACTGGGATTTGAACCCTGGTAGGTCTCTGGAGCCTCCAGTGGACCCTCTTGCCTCCCATAATAAATCTTAAGTACCCTCAACCCAGTTCATGCTATATTTTATTGTTCCTTCAACATCTAAAACATATTTCCTCCACAATAATTTCTTGTGATTCCCTTAATTTTGTTGTTGGTACCATGACTCCCTTAGTCTTAGAGGCTTGACACCTTAGTCCTATTTTTGATTCTTCTCCCTGTCTATATTCAGTCCCTTAGTAGGTTCTATCAGATTTTTCTTGCCAATATTTCTTGCATCTATCCCGTCATGTTCCATATTTGTAGGGGAAGATAATGTGTTTGAGATGCTAATGTGAAGTGCCAATGTGAGTCATAGCTAGAAATTCCAGTTTTGAGCAATGGATGGACATATCTGAACTGGAGATACAAGTCTGGGAGTCATCAATGCAGAGGCGATGGCTGAAACTGTGAGTAAATATGCTCACTCAAGGACAGTGCCTGGAGTTAGGAGAAAAGGTAAAGGAGAGAGCACTAAGGAACACGGGAAGAATCTGAAAAATGAGACCAGAAGTGTTCAAGGGCTGTACTTACTTAAATGTTTACTGATTATGTTTTCCAGAAGCCTTTCTGATTTTTATTTTCTTTCCTCACATTGAAATTGTACTCTAAGCCTTTAGGTGATGTGATAATATAAGCTTCACTTGTTAGGCCTCCATTACCCCATTTACACAGGTCTTTTGGACACCAACTTCTTTCTCCTTAACTCCTAGCCCCTCACACTCAACACACACACCAACCTGTCCTATAAGTACACCCTACTTCCTAGTTTCAATTCTGTTACTATAGCAATATTAGCAAATTAGAAAATACGAAATTAGTTCATTTAAATAAACCATGGCAACACAATTTTTAAAAATCAGAAACTTTAAAATTCCTATGTTGCAATGATACAAATAATTTTACCTTCAACGTCTTACCTCATGTCAATCACTTGACTAATGACAACACTGGGCTGAGATGCTTTTCCTTCAGCAATATCATACAGAAAGAGTTTGAAGTCACACACTATAGCCAGTGCTCTCTGCCACCCTTTCTTCACTCCAGCTGGCTTAGGAATCTTAGTTTTGTTTTAGACAAAAAAACAAACAGCCAAAACAACTCAAATGAAAATATCCCTTAAATTACATATGTAATTGCATACAGATAATGCACACGTTTTATAAGTCTGCCATTCTGGTTGGTAAAGTAGCAGATGAGACACATATCATTAAGCTATGAGAAAATGTGAGAACACATTTTTCAAATACTGAATGACTTTTTATTCTGAGAAACATTTTAATGGTACCATTTTAACTTTCACTCATATTTCATTAAAATAACACTCATGGTTTTCTTTCTAAATAGCATAAAAGTCAAACTTGGTGTAAGATGAAGTTCAGCTTACACTGTAAATACTATCCAAGATAACAAGACTATGCCTTAATACCTCATAATTCATAACCTTATGCCACCTCTCTTGCAAGACCAGGTGCTACAAACTCCTTTATGAAGATTTCATCACAAGACAGGAACAATATGGAAAAACTTGAGACATTTTTAAACTTATTTCCATGTAAAAGCTAGGTTTTTGTTTGCAAATCATTATTCTAGATGAAATAAAATTATTAGATGAATTTTATTCATTTAATTTTCCATCAAGAACTATGCTGTTAAAATAACTGGATTTGATTTTAATTCATTAATAAATCTTAAAAGATTAATCTAAACCCAACTTAATCATACTTACCCTGACATGACCTTCATATGCTGTTCCTATTCCTTTCTGAGGATCTATACCCAGGGGACCTTTTGTTTGTTCAGGAGGAACTGGACAAGTGGTTGGAGCTTTGTTTACACAAGTTATATGGCATGAGAATCCACACACTTTTGGAGGGGAAAAAAGAAACGTTTGATAAAAATTCATTTTAACAAAAAGAAAATTCATAACACTCACTGCATACAAGATGCTATGTTAGATGAATGCTTATCTCCAATTTTATTTTAAATAACTGTTTTATCATTTGGGTAGCTGATTCATTTGCTTACCAATGACAATTTTAATGAGACATAGTAAATACTTAAAAAATTATTTGTATTACTGTTATTCTGTATCGACATTAGTGACCAAAAAAAGAAGGAAACAGAAGAAGCATTTAACTTTGTGAATAAAATGACTGATTTAGATTTTCTAAAAGAGTGGTTTCTAGAGTTTTTTGCTCTTCATCCCACTGCAACTTGGTATCTGCCTTGAAATTTCTGTTGCAAGGGTCACTAGTGGGCATTAAGCTACCTGACATCTTTGGTTTGGCAAACCCTACCAATCCTTGAAAATGGAGTTTTTCAATGACTAAAAAAGTACAAGTTAAAGGTAAATTTTAGGAGTTATTATTACATATACTTAAACTACTACTAAAATAACAATAGTTAACTTTATGGAGTGCTTTTTATTTTTCTATAACAATCTAAGAGAGGTACAGTTACCATCTCTATAAATGGACTACATATCACTGATGGATACTGTGAAACCAGCAGAGAGGCAAGATGACAAAAATCACCCAAACGTCTCAATTCACTTTATTTATTTATTAAAGAGAAGGTCTTGCTATGTTGCCCAGGTTGGCCTCAAAACGATCCTCTTGTCTTAGCCTCCTGAGTAGTTGGGACTATAGGCATGAGCCATCACACTCAACTTCAATTCACTTTTAAGTGGAGTATCTACCAAGTTAGGATTTGTTTTACTTACAAGAAAAGGGCAGTGGAAGCAACAAAATAAGTATCCTATACTGGATCTAATTCCAACCAACCACAAGGAAAGGAACATGACAGGAATCTTTAGGAGCTGGAACCACATAACATTTACAAAAGCCCGGCAGACAAAGGCTAGGAACAGTCTCATGAGTCTCCATAGCTTCATAAAGTAGGCTTCGAAGGGTGAAGAAAAGATAGGCACAATTTCATAGCAAAAGACTCTAGAAGGGAAGAGAGTCTGAGAAGACCTCAAAAATTCCTACTATGAATTGCAAGTAATTGTGGTGCATAAAAAAATGACATGGGACTTAAAGCCAGGTAGCTGGCCAGGATTCTTTCTGATAAACAAATTTTAAAATGACATGCCAGTACTGTCTAAGTTCCAAAATGAAACAAAGCTTGAAAACTACAAATTTTCTCCTTCTTTGGCTTCAGTCACACCTTCCTAGTCAACAATACAGGCAATTCCTTCTCAGGTTACTTGGCTATCTTTTCCTGTTGCCTTCCCTTAACTATGTAAGAGACTCATGTACTTGCTCTCTTCTCAATCTACATGTGCTTCTTGGATGTCATTCATGTTTATAACTTAATACACTCCTAACTCTTAAATCTCTGCTTTCTTAACCCTGAACATTTTATTTGGCTTTAAACACACGTATCTAATGGACTAGTTAAAATACTGCAATGGGGATCTTTCACTTTAGCTGTGAGAACTAACCAAACAGAACGCACTGCCTTAAGATGTTATTAATTTCCCTCTTACTCAAAGTACTCAGATATAGGCTAACTACAAGTATACTATAAAGGAAACACATGCATCTGATGGGGATTGGCTACATTTCCTTTAAGGTCCCTTCCCGTCCTAACAGCAGAAGAGATAGGAAATGGCAATTAGTATTAGAATTTGAGTTAGCAACTATTTTCTTGTCTTTTTCATAAGATAAGTCGATATATGAGAGATCTTCAGAATGTTCATGGAAAATGCATATTATGGAAAAACTATGCATGGACTTAAAATTTTATTTTGCACCAAAATAAATGCATATTAACTTGTTATAATATGTCTGAAAGGGATCTAGTTTGAGGCACTTAAGAAGAATGAGACATCAATTTGAAAAGAGCCCCTATCAGAGCAACATGAATTCTGCTAAAATTAAGTAAGAACAAATACAAAATTTACAATGAAGCTTGGGTGGAAGAATGGTGAAATCATTAATGCTTTACAAAAAGTTTATGGGGACAATGCCTGATATGGTTTGGCTGTGTTCCTACCCAAATCTCATCTTGAATTGTAGCTCCCATAATTCCCACGTGTCATGGGAGGTACACAGTGGGAGGTAACTGAATCATGGGGGCAGGTTTCTCTGTGCTGCTCTGGTGATAGTGAATAAGTCTCATGAAATCTGACGGTTTTATAAAGGGGAGTTCCCCTGCACATGCTCTCTTGCCTGCCACCATGTAAGACATGACTTTGCTCCTCTTTCACCTTCCACCATGATTGTGAGGCCTCCCCAGTCATGTGGAACTGAGTCAATTAAACCTCTTTCCTTTATAAATTACCCAGTCTTGGGTCTATCTTTATTAGCAGCGTGAGAAGAGGCAAATACAATGCCTTAAAGAAATCAGCAGTTTACAAATGGATAACTCATTTTAAGAAGGGGTAAGATGAGTCAAAGATGAAACCTGTAGTAGCAAACCTTCCACATTAACTTGCCAGGAAAAAAATTAATCTTGTTCATGGTCTGTCTGAAGAGGACTGATAAGTAACAGCACAAACAACAGCCAATACCACAGACATCTCAATTGGTTCATCTTACACAATTCTGACCGAAAATGAATGCTGAGCAAACTTCCCACTTGTCGGGTGCCAAAACCACTGCACCCAGATCAGCTGCAGAATGTTCAACGGAAATTTTAAACGAGCGGGATCAAGATCCTGAAGGATTTCTTTGAAGAACAGTAGCAGGAGATGCAACATGGCTTTACCAGTATGATCCTGAAGACAAAGCACAATCAAAGCAATGGCTACCAAGAGGTGGAAGTGGTCCAGTCACAGCAAAAGTGGACCAGTCAAGAGCAAAGGTCATGGCAATAGTTTTTTGGGATGCTTGAGGCATTTTGCTTGTTGGCTTTCTGGAGAGCCAAAGAATGACAGCACCTGTTTATTATGAGAGTGTTTTGAGAAATATAGCCAAAACTTTAGCAGAAAAACACCTGGGAAAAGCTTCACCAGAGTCCTTCTTCACCATGACAATGCTCCTCCTGCTCATTCTTCTCATCAGACAATAGCAATTTTGTGAGTGGAATGATTTCCATGGGAAATCATTAGGCATCCACCTTACAGTCCTGATTTGGTTCCTTCTGACTTTTTTGTTTCTGAATTTCAAAAAGTCTATTAAGGGCACCCATCTTTCTTCAGTTAATAATGTAAAGGAGACTACACTGACATGGTTACATTCTCAGGACCCTCTGTTCTTTAGGGATGGACTAAATGGGTGGTATAATTGCTGACAAAGTTGTCTTGAACTTAATGGAGCTTATGTTAAAAAAATAAAGTTTATATTGTTTATCTTTAAATTCTATTTTTCCACAAGCTTTTTGAAGTCCCCTCATATAAGGTAGTGTTGTAGTGACAAATTTCATTTGATTTTTTAAGAAAGTATTCTTCTGAAACATTCAAAAAAAATAATATGTTCCATTATAATTTAAACCATTTTCACTTCAGAGGTCCTAGGAAAAATAAAGGAATACCCAAACAAATATACTTTCTTTTCTGTTCACATGACCCCTGACCCTCTCTCCTTTATCACTCAGAATGTGCGCTCTGAGGGTAGGATCTATGCCTTTCCCCTATCCACTATTAGGTCCCCAGTGCCTAGAAGTACAGTGGGTGTTCCATAAACGTGATGAATAAATCATGGATGTTAGGGGAAAAAAAAAACCTCTCTGCTATTAATACAGGAATAAAATATCTTTCAGGCATAGTGGCAGACATTTAATATTTCTGAAAAGGTTCCCACACTGTCTACTTTTCAATAATGATTTCTCTAATAAATTAAACAAGGTTAAAATTCAATGAATTTTCTTCTGTCAGATAGGTTATTGTTTTTTGGTGGGGACTACAAATTTACTCAATAACAAAACAAAGACAAATGAACCATTTTTAAATATATTGCCCCTGAAAAATATGTCTAGTTTCTCGAACATTCAACAGACAACACAGATTATTTCCATTCCTGTTATGCAAAAAAGCAAATGATTAAGTAAAACAAACATTTATACACCTTTGAAAGAGAATCAACTTATTTGATTACAATTTAGATAGTGAAGTCACATTTTCTTTCCTTTGTGTTCTTACCTTCACATGAACAGCCCTGTCTTATTAAACCCACCATCAAGGAGGTACACTGATGACACTTGGTAGGAGTAGTAAAAGATTTTACAAAAAACTGGTGAGTCTTGCGCTGCAAAACAAATTGATAAAAAAACACACACAGATTGTTTAAAAGATTTCCATAATGTGAGTCCCTATGCCCCATACTACTTTCTAGAATGTTTTCTCAATAGGAATAGAATGAATTATTTCCATTTCTCATTACATCTTCTTATAGTTTATGGTCTTTAAACATTTTTATTAGGTAATTTGAACTGGATTAAGCTAAAATAATTAAGAAGTTAAATGATAATCAATTGCTCTTGAATGCCATTTGAAAAGTATGTAAAATAAACAATAGCTTTTTTGGGGGGCTCATAAATCTTAGCTTCAGAATTTTAATAAATTATCCAAATTATTGTTCAGCAAATAAGTAAAATATTGCATATTTATACTGATACAAATATACGATTTTAATATGCTTTATACCTTCTTAGGAAAAAAGTTATTTAAAATTATTGTTTCTACTGTAAGTCATGCATTTCTCTTTTTGGGACAAAGGACAAATAATATGCTTCACAAATCAGTTTCCTCCTATGGAAAGAGGGAGTATAACACTTGAGCAGATAAGAATACTCATATATTATTCCAGAGACAGATGGCAGATTGAAATTTCTTATTGAATACTCCGTAGTTAAAGGTATCTTAGTCTTATCTGATTTACATGGTGGTAAGCAAATGTAGATTTTCTCTCTTTGGAATATTCCTTTGTTTTCCCAATTAATTCTCTTAGCATATTTTAACAACAAATGATGTATAATAAATAACCTTTCATTCTACTGTCTGAGCTTAGGAAAAATTTACTAAATTCCTCTCTGTCTCACTCTCCTTATCTACAAAACAGGATAAATAATAGTATCTACCTAATGGAGTGGTTAAATGAGTATTAATATAAACAAAGCCTTTCAAACAGTAGCTGGTACATACTAAGTACTCAAAAAAAAAATAATTTCAACTCTTCTTTTAGATTCGTAGGTCCACGTGCAGGTTTGTTATCTGAGTATATTCTATGATGCTGAGGTTTAGGGCATGACCAATCCACATTACCCAAGTACTGAGCACAGTACCCAATTTTTTAGCCCTGGCACCCCTCCCTCCTTCCCCTTCTCTAGTAGTCCCCAGAGTCTTTTGTTGCCATCTTTATGTCCATGGGTACCCAATGTTATTTGAATTTTGCTACTTTTTTCTCTTTTAAATGTGTGATTGATTTAAACTACTCAGGACTCTACTCCATATTCTAATAAATTATGAATACTGATTTTAAAAGGGTATCAAGTAGCATTTATTTCAGTAGACACTAACATATGAACAAAAAACTAAAGGGAATATTTGAAGCTTTAAAATTCAAGTTAAAAATAAATCTTGTTCTTTTCAACTGGGATATATGATTTGTACACTACAAAAGAAGTTTTAAAAAATAAAAGTAGTAGGTTATCTTTTTACATAGAAAAACCTGACTACCAGCATTAGTCAGAGAATGGGGTGAGAGTCTCAAATTTAGAGTGGTCATGAGCTCTGGTCCAACCTCAAACCATTCTGTTTTAGAAGTTCCTCACGATCTTTTGGTCAGTTTCAAAGCAGCACTGGGATTTGACTCTAAGTAGAACACAGACTGTCTTATTACTAACTCTGCAACTGCTCTTATAGCTTCTGAGTCCCAGTCAGGGTACAGACACTGTACCAGTACTTTACATAATTCATCTTATTTCGTGCAAACAACCACCTTGGAAAGATAGATATTATTTCCTTATATGAAAGAATCTATTAAGATCATAAAATTTTGCTCTTTCTCCTGTATACTACTTTTTAATTTTTTGCTCTTTGAGAAACTATTATGAGTAAATTTTCTAGTGCTAACTTTTTCAATTGTTCAAAATGCGTTAATGCAAAAGACGTAAAGTTATTTTACTGGTTAGTCCTAGAGGCTTTGAATATAAAGAAGGAAAAATTAATCAACTGCTCTAAGTAGCTTCATGTTTTTCTTCTTCTAAAGGGTAACAAGACAAATCTGAAACAGTAGCAATGAAACAACTCTAGGGTTGACCAATCTATTAGTAATTCTCCATAATACCCCCCAAATTGCGCATATATATATGATATATATATATCATACACTTCCTCTCCAGCAAGAGATCTATTCAGGATGTCACAATTCTGAGTATGACAGCAGGGAAAAATATAACAACTCAGTGTTTTGGATGAGCATTAATTTTAGGTAATAAATCATCCAACTGGTAGGTGCTGGTTAAATTATGGGAGAGGTTGTATAATCTACTACTAAAGATTAAGGGGTTTATATTTCGCTAATCTCCACTAAGGATAGTATAACGTAACATAATTAAAGATCGTTATTCTGATGCCATCAATCTTTAGTTAATACACAATAGGATTTTGTTTTTGTTTTGGTGTGAAAATGTATAAAGAAAGATACATGAATGATTGATCTTAGGGTCTAGATTCCTTGGCTTCTAATATCCCTGTTTCCTGCCTCCTGGTCAATATTTGATATCTAATACTTCCCTTTGTGAACAGCTGGAAGAAGAGAAAAAAATGAAAAGGAAAAAATCTAGTAAGGAAAGGTATTAAAGTATGGACTAAAATTAGAATTTTAGATTATGTGATCATTTGGAGTAGAAAGAATTAACTATAACCTTAAATTTCAAAGTGGTGATTAGAAAGAGTTCTTTTCTACTCCGATTTTGTCTGTGTTGTAGATTTTAAGCTACACATTGGAGAAAGTAAAATGTTTTTAATAGAAGATGTAAGAGCCAAATAGAACCCAGTACAACTCTTGGTGAAAGCTTAAAAATTTATTGTACATAATTAAACTTTTACCACTAATAAATGACAAGTCAAAGAGTAGCTCACACAACCCTCTCTTTTTTACAAAAAATTTTAAAATGTTTTAAAGAAATTAAATTTTCTGGCCAGGCATGGTGCCTCACGCCCATAATCCCAAGCACTTTGGGAGGCCAAGGCGGGCGGATCACGAGGTCCAGAGATCGAGACCATCCCAGCCAACATGGTGAAACCCCGTCTCTACTAAAAACACAAAAATTAGCTGGGCGTGGTCGCATGTGCCTATAGTTCCAGCTACTCGGGAGGCTGAGGCAGGAGAACTGCTTAAACCCGGGAGGCAGAGGCTGCAGTGAGCTGAAATCACGCCACTGCACTCCGGCCTGGCGACAAATCGAGACTTCGTCTCAAAAAAAAAAAAAAAAAAAAATTAAATTTTCTTTTTAAAAATATTTTTTCTTCTCTTTTAAAATTTCTATTTTGAGATAATTATAGATTCACTTCTCTATCTTTTAAGAAACATGAAATAAATTTTATTTCTTGGGGAGAAATATTAGGTGCAACAAACTGAGTTAATATTTAGTTCATAAAATAATATTATCAGCTTGATGGAAGCCTCACTCTAGTTTTGACTTATTTTGCCTTTTCATCCTTGATGTTCCAATACCTTGGACATGTATATATCTTTATAAATTAGATAGTCTGAGTATGTGTTTTTAATTTATATAAATGTGTTTCTGTTATATATCAGCTACATTTTAGGAATCTTCCCCCTATTTCCAACTCCCTACTGCCATAAAAAATACAGTAATAAACATCTTCATCATGTTGCCTAATGGATCTGTATGGAGGTTTTTCTAAAGGAAAGAGATTTTTCTGATGAAATGAGATTGCTGAGTCATACAGCTTACGTATGACTCTACATCGTCTAGGTTCTCTCCAGAATGGCTGTACCCGTTTATACTTCCAGTATCCACGTGTGAAGCTGCCTGTTTCTCCACATCCATGATGTCATCTTACTTAATTTTATCTTGATTTTGAATAGAAAGTGATAGTAATTTTAAAATTAAATTTTAAAAATTTCTCCAATGATTAATGAAGTTGGACATTTCTTCACATGCTTGTTGACTATCAGGATTTCGTCTTCTGGGAATTATTTATATCACTTGCCAATCTTTCAATGAGATTTCCAATCTTTTTCATATGGAGTTGCAGGAGTTTCTTATGTATTTTAGAAATAAGCCTCTTATTAGTGGTAAACATTGCAGATATCTTCCACTAGTCTGTCATCATCTGTTAACAATGCTTTCACTGTAAAAATATTTTTAATTTTGATGTAAAGTCCATGAATATTTTCACCTTATGCTTGTGATTTGAGATCTTATATTTATTCTTAGTCACAAAAAATTTGTCTACATTTTCTGTGGTTTAAATTTTTAAAATCAAATTAATACATATACATGGTTGAAAAAGTAAAATGGTATTACAATGCTTATGACAAAATCAGAAATATTCCTCCTACTTCCTAGAGGCAATTTCATTTAACTCTTCTTTTTTAAAAGCTATTTCCCTCCTTCTGTAATAGGTACCTATATTGGCGGGGAAGAGTTAGGGGTGGAAAGCCTATACTACAGTTTTTTGATTTGAGACATTATCTGTTCACTTCCTGCTATGGTAGAGAAGGATATGGCCCTTTTACACTATCTACTCCCTTTTTTCATTTTTCCCAATATTGTTATAACAGTTTTAGCTTAAAATTTATATGTAATGTCTAAGTTATTATGACTAGAGAATCATTATTCACTAATAAGAAGTACACTATGGTTATCATCTTATTTGTATAACCTTATGATTTTTCTAAAATCAATAATGCCCCTCCCACCCTCGACTTTTACCTTTCTGTATCTCTATCACTAAATCTTCCAGACTCTTCTAAGGAACTGTAAAATTCCCTGGAATCTACTTACCACATGGTCAAACAACTGGAAGCCTTTCAGCCCCCTTACCCCTTTCTATCAACCTGAAGACAACCCTGCTGAAGTCCTCTGGTTTCCTATTCCAGTCTTTCTCTTAACCGGTCTGTGTACAATTCCTTCTTCTATAGACCTCATGTCTCTCTTTCCTTGCCCCTTCCTTGTTCTGGTAGAACTAATTAAGCTTCCTTAGAAAGTAGCACATGGGTGATAAAAATTTTTCTGAGATCTGGAATTTCTCAAAATGTGATTTTTTCCCCCTGCAACTCAATGGGACATTTGACAGGGAATCAAAAATTCTAGCTTGAAATCATTTTACCTTCTAACTACTCTTTTCATTTTGCTTTGGATAAGTATGTCATTTCAATTCCTGAATATGTGGATGTGATCTTTTTTTTTTTTTTTTTTTATCTCCTTAAAGGTTTAAAAAGTTCTATCTTTGGTATCTTGAAAACTCACACAATGATGTGACTGGGGACAGGTATTTGTCATCCACTAGTGCTAGTAGGCACTGATGGAACTCTGCAATCTGGAAACATGTCTTTCAGTTACAGGAAAAAGTCTTTTACTTACTTGATAATTTCCTTCCTTTTCTTTTTTCTGTTTTCCCTTTCAGGAACTTCTATTTGTTGGATATTGATTTCTCATATTTTATTTTCCTAATTTCTACCTGATTTTTTGCAATATTTTCTAAGAGAATTCTCAAATTTATCTTGTGACTCATCTACTGAATTTAAAAAATATTTATCATATTTTCTTTAACTTGAGACTTCTTGTTCTCATATTGCTCTGTTTCTTTCTGCTTTTTGCATTGTCCCTTTTTCCTTCAACAAAAACAGGAAATATTTGTTTTGATCTTTTTCTTTTTTTTGAGACAGGGTCTCACCATGTCACTGAGGCTGGAGTTTAGTGGTGCGATCTCAGCTCACTGCAGCCTTGACCTCCCAGGCTCATGCGATCCTCCCTCCTCAGCCCCCAAGTAGCTGGCACTACAGGTGCACATCACCACACCTGGCTAATTTTTGTATTTTTCATATAGACACGGTTTTGCCATGCTGCCCAGGTAGGTCTCGAACTCCTGGGCTCAAGTGATCAGCCCGCCTAAACCTCCCAAAATGCTGGCATTACAGGTGTGAGCCACCATGTGCCCCTGATCTTTTCCTTTTGTTAGATAATTTTGAAATGTCTACTGACTCTTGGGAATCTTAACACTTTTAAAAGTCAGTAAAAAAGCTGAAGAGATTTTGTGCCTATCTATCTGTGCACATGTGACAGCAAACATATGATGTGCTTGTTAAGAAAGGACCTAGCCATCTCATTAGGCAGCCCCAAATGACATTATCAATAGGTCTTTTCTGGGCCATTCAGTGGACCTGAGGATCCACTGATATCCTCCAAGCAGAGTGGGGAGGAGGCTATAGTCCCGAGTCAGCATTCTGGGAGCTAAGCAGAGGAAAGGCTTTGAAGTCTCGCCATTCAGTACATGGACTTTTGCCAAATCTCAACTATTTGTGGTTTCGCACTTCTTTCTCTCAACAACCAGTGAGCCTGGTGCCCCTAAATTTGTGATCTCTTTGGTTTAATTACTTCACAAAATTAACGTATTGCTGAGTTGGGGTAGCTGTCTGGTTTTCAGAGCTGGTGTAACACTTTATGTGGACTTTGAATCAATTCTCTAATTTACTCTAGACTCCTGCTTCACTCTTGCCTCTCAAAGTACTTGGTGTCTTATTTTGGTTGTCTGAAGCTTGTTCTCTAGTACATTGCTTGGGAAGGGGTATGGGAACAGTATTTCCTGAGCTCTTGCATGTTCTTAATAGTTTTCTGTGGCCTTCATTTTTGGAAGATGCTTTATTATCCTTAAAATATTAAATCCTTAAAAATCTTTGACTTGTACTTTCCTTGGCTATCTTAAATGTGTTATTTCACTGCTGTTGTTTTTAGCATACTGCTACTATGAAAAAATCTGATGATAATCTCATTTTCTTTCCCCTTTAAGTGACATATTTTTTGCCTGAATGCCCAATATTTTTCCTTTTATTTATAAACCATTAGTTTGCTAGAATGTTTTCTTTTGGCTGGGTTGTCATATATGAAACTTTCCTGTTTTTCCTGTCATATATGAAACTTTCCTGTTTTTCATCTTATCTTCCATCCTACTAACTTGTTTTTCTGTGATATCCATTTTGTCCCTTCTACTATTAAAGTCATCTATTTAGTTATTTCAGCAGTTATGTTTTCATGTCAAGTATTCCCAATTTATTTTTCTTCCTAACTACCTTATCCTGCCTCATGTTACCAACATACTTCTTATCTCTTTAAGGATAATTTTATGTTTATTTTAAATTCATGTTCTATCTGGCCTTAAAATTTTGCTTTATCTGGGCACAGGTTATTTCAGTTTGTCTTTCTTCTATATCAGTTATATTTTTTGTATATTTTTTCAGGTCCATTGACCTCTCTCTCTCATTTTGTGGTTTATCCAAGGTTAATGTTCTGGAGAGGCAGATCATTCAGTTTTCCAATTTCTGGAATTTCTTTGTAGGAGCTTGAGACAAGCAACTAAATCTTCTCATTCTACCATATGTAATACTTCAGTCATATTTATGTCAAATAGAATGGGAAAAAAAAGTCCATCTGAATTTTTCACTAAACTTTTTTCTTTCTCAGTGGTTTATTGACTTCAGTCTCAGATTCTTCCACAAGTGGCCTCAACTTAATGCCTTACTGAGGCATATACTGCTTACAGGAAGTGCTACTTCTTATTATAACAGACTTCAAAACATTGAATTTAAGAAGTTGAAAAAGTAATGTACGCTCTCCCTACCTTTCCTATTGGTGATTATTTGCATTCACACAGAATTTATTTTATAAGTTTTTCTGTTTGTAACTTTGAAGAAATAATATCAAAAAAATCACAGCAAATGCATACAGCAGATAAAATTCATTTTTTTTGGAACACACTAAGTTTATAACTAGATTGAGTACCTTAGGTGGAAAGCCAGTTGAACCAGGACATCCTTTTTTCCTTAAGGTTGGTGTGTGAACTGAAAGTGGAGTGGAGTCTACAGTCTGAACCCAGGAGCAAAAAAGGAATAAATGTCATGAAACATTCCATTAATTTCAAATATAACTAGAAAGAAGCCAAAATAAATAAAACCAAACAAAACATCAATAAGGCAAAAAGTTCTACTAATTAATAATAAAGAAAACCTCAATAAAGCTAAAATTCTCATAGTGTTGATAATTTAAATTTCTGCCTGCAATATCTACAAGTGAAATATTCAATTAGTAAGTTACTTTAGTCTGGAAATATAAAAATAAATCATTTGGATCAAATGATTCAAATAAAAAAAGCCATAGCATGTGGCCTACATAAATATGAGGATATTAATTTTTACATTCATCTGAATTTGCCATATTAATTCTAAAAAGTATCTGAAAATGATTTATAATAAAATATTTAGAAGATTCTTTTAACTACTCAACTTTCATACATAGAACATATATTACATATATAGAACACAGCTCTGGATGTGAATACATAGACAGAGACTGACACTGGGATTTTTGTGCAGAAATTAATTTCCAAAGAAGGGAATTATTTAATTTTATTGTAATTATTTAATATTATTGGAATTCTGACTTTAATACAAATTTAGTCACATACCATATCTTTCTTAGGTAGCTATGTAAAATATGGTCTTCTTTTATGGGGTTTTATTGCAAGACATTTCTTTGAATGCAAAGAACCAATAATTTCACTGGATGTTATTATGGGGAAAAAAGAGCCACTGCTTAATCAGCAAAGTAGTGAGAGAGAAAAGAAAAAAAAGACATGGAAAGTAACTTCCTTTCAGGATGCCAAGCAAAAAAATAAAAGGAAAAAGCTAGTCTTTGTATAAAGAACAGAATATTTTAAAATATTACAAGAAAAATGGATGGTCCTTTCTTTGCTGTTACTATACAACCTCATCTTTGTTGTTACTATACAACACTCTATCTACCATACAACCTCCAAAAACAGAATATTTTATAAGCACTACAGCCTTAAAACAAAATTCAGTTGAGTTTCTCAGAGTTTTCTGTTTGTGAGTTTAGCTCTAATTTAGATTTTATTTGCTTTCAAATAGCTTGAAAAAGTTTTAAACCAAACTTATAATTTAACATTTGAAAAGATAAATATGAAAGATAAAAGAGAGGAATGCTGAAAATCTATATAAAAGTTAATAAAAAACAATAGGAAACAAAGTCGTCAAATTTACATAGAAAGTCCAAAGGTTATTAGAATTAAAAAAAATTAAGCAAGGGTGCTGGATACAAGATCTACCGAGTTTATAAAGACAAGGCAATGCACAGTAAGAAAATGTATTTAGAAAGAATTCCAGTCACCATAGCAACAAAAAATTTAAGGTACCTAGGAACAAATCTAACAAGCAATATGAAATACACTGAAACTAATGAAACTTTATTGAAGGATATAAGAGAATCCCTAATATGTATACCATGTTCATAGATGCAATATCCAGTATCATGAAAGATGTCAATTTTCCTCAAATAGATCTATAAATTAATGCAATTCCAATCAAAAGCCCCATGTGAAATTTGACAAGCTGACCTTAAAAGTAATATGAAAAACTAAAAGGTCAAGAAGAAAAGGAAGAAGGTATGTGGGATGGCTCACCATACCAGGTATCAGGAATTATTTTAGAGTGAAAGTAACTGTAATTAAGACAATTTACTGTCAATGCAGGAATAACCAAAAGAACAATGGAAAAGAATTGAGAGTATCCAAACAGATCCATGCATACAAAGCAGAAACAGCCATTACAAATCGACGGGAGGAAATATAGGAGGGTCACTTGTTCATATGGGAAAAAGACATTAGAAGCCCATTTCCCATTATACATAACAATATATATCAGTTTGATTAAGGTCCTAAACAAGTAAAAGCAAAATTTAAAAACTTTTAGAAGAAAATATAGAAGAAAATCTTTATAATCTCTGCATAGAGAAGAACTGTTTTAAAAAGACATAAAAAGCAGAAGTCATAAAGAAAAAGATTGATAAATCTGACTATTTTAAAATCAAAACTTTTGCAAGACAAAAAGACACCACAAATAAAATTTTAAAATAAGCCACAGACTGGGAGAAAATATTTGCAATGCATATAGCTAGCAACGAATTAGTATCTAGAGTATATAATGAACACAAAAAGCTATAGGAAAAATGATTCAATACAACAACAAAGGACACAAACAGGCACATCAATGGTCAATAAACATACAAAAAGATGCTGAATAACACTAGAAAACAGATGCAAGGTAAAACAAAAATGACACTTCATATCCATCAAGCTGGCAAAAGTTAATGTGTGACTGTGAGGTGAGGATGTGGGGAAATGGGGAACTCACACACACTGCTGGGGGAGTGAAAATTGGTCCAACCACTGTGGAAAACAATTTGGCAAGATCCAGTTAAACTTGAAAATGCATATAACATACAACTCAGTAATTCCACTAAGTATATATGCCAAACAAACTCTGTACATTTGCAAAAACATATATTAGGATATTCATTTCAGCACTGATAACAATGAAAAATTGGAAACAACCTAAATATCCAACTATAGGAGAATGGATAAATAGTTGTGGTATATGCCACAGTTATAATGAATGAACTAAATGAACACATATCTGTAGGAATAAATCTGAAAAGCAGACTTTTGAATGAAAAAAATTACAAAAGGATACAGGTAATATTTATGTAAATTATAAACACATAATAAGCACTACTATATATCATTTATGGATACAAATGAAATGAACATCTAAAACCAAGAAAGGGAAGATGCACATCAGCTTCAGGATATTTAGATATGTCTGGGAAAGAAGAGTGGGGAATGGTATACACGAGGATGTTTCAACTGTTTCTGAAATATTTTTGAATAAAAATCTGAAAAACAAGCAAAATTTTCATATCTGTTTAATCTGTGGGTGATACATGGGTGTTTATATTCTCTGAATGCTTGAAATATTTTATCATTAAAACAAAAATGTATAATCTCAAAATATTAAACCAATTATAACTAAAAATACAAGAGGGTCTCATTAACTTAAACAGTTTGGGGGAGTCTACCACAGAGTTGGAAAAATCAAGTCAGAACCTGACTACAACCTCACACTTCACTTCAGACAGCTCTTCAGATTGGACTATCTGCTTCTATTGGAATGCTAGACACAGCTCTGGAGATTTAAGAAAAGGAAAGCAAAGGAGCTTTGTCTGAATCGTGATGCTGAATGAAGAACCGGAGCTGAATCTTAAGGTAGGATGTCATGGACTGAGGTACAGCATTCTTTTGACTTGTGGAAGAAATGATCTCTGTTAAGAAAATTGGCCTATTGGCTATTTAAAACCATTGATTGACATGAAGTGTAAACACAACACAGTTTTTTTTGCACTATTAAATGTCAGGATTTAGTTGACTGTTACCAATTTAGCAGTTCGAATGAACTATTCAGTTGCCAGAAGTGGCTATTTTATTTTTCAGCTCTATTTATGATGTAACAGGTTAGTTATATCATGACTTATTACATTTATTAGAAGAATTAAAATATGAGAATGGCACCTGCACTGCCATTTGCCTAGAGTTTCTAATAATTCAAAAATTTCCATAATTAATCTTCTGTTCTACATAGTTCTCTAATTAAAATAAAGACTATCTTTCTAGTTAGTTTTATTTCAGGTTGACTATTTGAGGACAATGTGCTCTTTAGTTTTTTACTTCTACCTACATTATCAGTTAAATGTAATGATCTCCAATAGGCTGTAACTTATTACATATTTGGTTAAGAGGAGAGAGACAGACTTGTTTTATTCAATTCCCTCTTTCCTGACACAAGTGAAAAGTTGGGGAGCAGGGATGCTCCAATAAGGCACCTTAACTGGCTCAGCTTCACTAGATGTGGAAGGAGATGTGGACCGTGACTGGATGTGAAACTTGACGCTCGGGTTCCATACATATGTGTTCTCAACGGGATCAGTCTAGGAAAATAAGTCGGGAAAAATAAAAACCCAAAAAATCACTTTTCAACAATGTGCAGCTCTTAGCAAATTTCTGTAAGGCATGATTACGACAACATTTCTTGAGAAAGGAGGATAACAAACTTCAGTTTGAATATTCACATTAGGGATATATCATTATACAAAAGCATAACCACTAGCTTTAATGTAAACAAGGATTGACAGAACAGTTAACCAAAGGCTCCTCCCTGATCTTCACTGTTGATCTCTTACTTTGAGCCCTGGTCCTACTGCACATTCTATGTTGATATTCCACATGGAACTTTTTATTTAACAAAATGAATCATACATGTGAAATAAATGCGGAGTACTTAATAGAGATACATACAGCAGATTAAAGATAACTTTGTCCTTGATAAGAATGAAGTTTGGTCTTTTACTACTCATTAATTGAAAGTAAAAAAAACCTAACCTATCAGTTTTGTGCAGGACACTAAAGTAAGTCTTCCCTTTATTTTGCACCAGTAGAAAAACCAGCACTTATATTCAGTCGCATCCTTTTAAACCAAGTATTTTTAGAAATTAAAAATGCTTTGGGTTAAAATTTAGCATAAAAGATCTTATGAACCATACTGACTGAACCATACTTTTGGCAAGTTTCAGAGTTACTAGGATTGAGTTTTTAAAATGAAAGGACAATGAAGGTAATTTGGAAAAGTGGTTCAGGAACTTATTTTGAATATGTTGTACAGCAAAACAGTGTTTAGATCAGAAATCACAAATCATAAAAACACCATCAGTTTAAGAATTTAAACATGAACTTATAATTATTTTCCTTTGCTCTTACTATGGCTATATTTTAGAGGGAAGACATGATGATAATGTATCCCTTAGAAATGCCACTGCTGAAAGAGTCAGGTGCAGTTGAGACTGCTGGCAAAGTAGAACTATTAAAACAATGAATTAAAATACAATGCCCTTGTACTCAAAACTAAGTGAAAAGCAAAATTTCACTTCGAATGAATGATAAATAATTGAGAGTAGAAATACTTAGAAAAGAAGGTTCCCCTAGAAATTAACTTCATAGATTTGTTTTTAGCTCAACAGAACTCTGGGCACGTGGCTTTAATCTCTAAGGGCAGAAATTGTTTTCTCAAGTTGGGAATATTTTCCTATTGATAATTAATGTAGAACACTATTATCGATGTATGATATGTTGCATATGTTAAAAACAGTCAACTTCTGTTCAATGTGGAGAATTTAAAAAATCTGGCAAGTGTATGGGAAGAAGAGGCTAGCAGGCTGGGAAACACTATCGTAGCCCTCCATTGGTGACCACCTACGGCCTTCCTGGGTGGTGGGCATGGAAAGGTATTCTGGCAACCACAAAGCCACCACCAGGCCATAAACTTTCAGTGATTGGATTCGGGAGGAGTAGGGAGAAGAAGTGTCTCAGTGAAGGCATTAGGGGTCTTGGAGCAGCAACCACTTACCAACTGCTAGGATACTCAATATTTTAAAAAGTGGGCCACTGAACTAAAGCTTACCAGCTGAACATCAGCTCTGTACATGTGATGTGGCTGATTTCATGAAACTAGTATGCCTTGTGAAGTTGGAGAGCCAGGCCTGTATCTCATCTCTTGAGTCCAAATTCAGCACTATTTTTGTTCTACCAGAGGCATCTCCACAGCAGAGTAATTTACTCAAAGTAATTTAATAATCAAGGAGGCTAAGTTATATTATCTCCTTCCCTGATAGTAAATTTTGACCAGGAAAAGAAAAAGTAGAAGAAAATGGGACTCAAGACACATTTTGCCCAGTTTACAATTTCATTCAGGGACAGCCATGGAGAAAGTAATCAGTTTAGATTATAAATATGAAATATGACTGAGTTGGGAATACGGCAGAAATGTCTTTTAGTTTCTAAAAATCTCCTCCTCCTAGTTTTCATAAGATTATATACATTGCAAGAATTAGGAGTCCATGGAGAGGGGCTTTAGTTAAAATGGAATTGAGAAGGAAAGCAGAATTGATACATTTTATACCAGTAAGAACTTAAAACTGACTGAAATATCTCAGGAAGTTTTAAGGTATCTAAGTAGGGGACTTTCTATGTGTAAAAAACTGGGCCATCTTAAGAAAATTTTAAAGTTTCTGACCTGTTGCAAAAGGCTTTAGCCCCACAGCTTGACAGAAAGACATAAAATGAGAAGTTCCTGTGTGAAAGGTAATGCTGTGTATATGTGAATAGCTGATATAACGGCTTTGTATATCTGGGTTTGATTATTTCAAAAACTCTTTAAAAATGGGAAAGGCCAAGTATTTGCTGTTTCCAATAGCACTGGTTGAAATTTTACAGCAGGTCTGCCCTTTGAGCTGTTTAAACACATGCTGACAGAAGCTGGGCATACTGTCTTATACTTTCTCGCATTAAAATTAGAAAACACTGCCTTAAGCCATTTTGTCAGTATATGGACTAATGGAAGGTTATATCATGAAATCAGTGAACCTAAAAAGCAGGGCTTTCTCTAGCCCCAGAGCTGGTTGTTAAAACACTTACCAGCATGTTTGTTGATCCTATGAAAATGTGGTATTATGACAGTGGGATATTGGAGAAAGGAAAAATACACTATCAATTTAATTTGTGACTACACAAATTAGTAACTCTTTTCTTGAGGCTTTTAACACACACCTTTTGGCTCCTCTGTCAAGTCTTATTCTCCTAACTAGTTTTTCTCCATCAATAAAAATGAAAGAGAATATGGATATGGACAGATTTAAAAGTGATTTTCTTTGCTGAATGAGGTAAAAGGTGGTTATTCAGAAATAGAAAATATTTAATTTAAATGAAAATATTTAATTGTAATAAAGTAGAATAATGAAATTTACCATACTAGCTTTTTAGAACTGTATACTCTTAAATAAAAATCAATTTCAGAGTTTAAACAAAATCAAGTAATTTTTCCTTTAAAAAATATTAAAAATAAGTAAAAATAAGTGAAATATTTTGAGATGGTATTAGGCATATTAAAAGGTTGAATTATGCCATTTATAGTGATACTCGTATCTTTAATTTTAAAAACCCATGAATATAATAATTAAAATTTAAAAATTACCACTTTACTTTCAAAGTGTGTTTCTTTTAAAGACAAAGGACAAAGCTTGGTAAAGGTGAATAAACTCAGGGCAAAAACCATTTCAAATATGAAAAAAATGTCCAGGTCTTTTAAATGAAACTAATGCTAATAACATTAATAGATTTAAATATTTCATTTCATTTCTCGGTTACCACCAGTGTAAACAATATCTCAAAAGTGTTACACCACAAATCACTTATTTTCTTTATTCAAGTTTTAATCATCACCAACCAGACTGGAATTTTCAGGAAGTTACTAATTTTAACCACAATTAAATGCCTACCAATGCATTTATAATTAATGGCTTATTCTATCCACTAAAAAGCAATTAATTCTATTAAACTTTCAGAATATTCAATGAATACATGCTGGCATTTAAAGACAAACTATGATTCAGTTTAATAATGAATTGGCAATGACTCTGATATAGTATAGCAGCAAAGCAACTGATTAATACCATTAGTTATTTTATTACAAAGTTTTTTAAAACCTTAAAAACAAACGTAATCGTTATTAATATCATATTTTAGCTATGGAAGTTAAAATATTCTTTTTGTCATTTTTTATGTGCTAAAATACTATAGCATCAAGTATAATAATGCAGCAAAAGCTAATAAACATACATAAATAGCAGAGACATTATAAATTCAATATAAGAAATATCTTTAAGTAAATGCAATTTTTTTGTTAGCTAATTTTCTTTTCCTAAGTAAACATACTTTAAGGTGTTATTCTGACGAATAGTCATTAGAAACATCTACTATACTTCAGTATCATTTTACTTAATGCTCTGTTAAAAAAAAAAAAAAGAAGAAAAGCTGAATATTAGTGGTACTGTCCATATTGCAAAACATTTTAATGCAAAATGTTCATAATGGTCCCTGAAGCTGTTAGGATTTTTCTACTAAAAGATCCTCAAATGTATTTTTACAGTAGTACATTTAAAAAGGTTCCCCCGCACCCCCCCAGGATCACAGAACTGGTTTTTAGATGACCCATTTATCAAGAATTCCTCAAATTATGGACAGCATGGTTTTCCTACAAATAATAAAAATAACTAAAACCACTCATCTTGAATATGTATCAACAGGCCTTTTCTACTGCCTAAATAATTACAGATTTGTACAAGTAACAACCCTCTCATAAGAAACCTTGCTTCAAAGTAAAAAACACCAAGATGTGATATGGATTATACATGGTCAACCTACTAAAAACTAGCTTGCATCTAACAAGTTGTTTGTTATTGGTAAACATAAAACTGTAAGTTAAAAAGTCCCAGTTTCTTTTCGCTCTTTTTTATTTTTTTGAGACAAGGCCTTTCTCTGTTGCCCCGGATGTAGGGCAGTGGCACAATCACGGGTCACTACAACTTTGAACTCCTGAGCCGAACTGATCCTCCTACCTCAGCCTCTAGAGTAGCTGTGAACGCAGGCATGTGCCACCATGCCTGGCTAATTTTTAAAAAATTTTTTTTGTAGAGGCAGGGTCTCCCTATGTTGCCCAGGAAGGTCTCGAACTCCTGGGCTCAAGCGATTTTCCCGCCTTGGCCTCCCAAAGTGCTGGGATTACAGGCGTGAGCTACCATGCCTGGCCAAAATCCAGTTTCTATCAATTTTCTTTATCCTTTAGCTAGAAGTATTTTGAAAACAAAGTAGAAGGTAATTTAATATTTTGTATTTAGAACACGTATAAACTCAAATCTTTAGTGATATATTTATTTCTGTTAATTGAACTTATGATACAAAAACAGCATTACAGAAGTACTATATCATCTGGAAAACAGTAAATACGTTTTATTGCTCTAGAACAAATCCTAACAAATGACTAAAGATTGTGACCAGTAAGGGTAAGCTTACTAGTTATATATAATGCACCTTGTTTCCCTTTAAGAAAATTTATTCTCAAGTTATTTTCAATATACTGATTGGAATATCTAGTCTGGAGAATTTACACATATTCTAAGAAAACATAAGAGAAAGTTAAGCCATACGTGGGCTATAAAATCTCTGCTCCAAACTCTAAACGAACAATCTGAAATAAGACATTCAGTGTTTCTCACTATTAATGAAAGCACTGTGGAAATCTCCCTCATCATTTGTATTTGGACATTAACAATACTATCAATAGAAACTTTTTCTTCTACTATACTTAATACTATTTATAAAGAAAAGCATTCAAACTGTAAATGAGGTTTAATAGCATACTAGAAACAAGAATGCAAGAAACATTATTTTGTAATACTACCTCATTCATATGACATTTCATAGTTACTTAATTTTAAATTTATTAAAATACTGCATTTTCTTGTCTAAAAATATGGTATATAACATAAAATCTTATGCTACTGTTACAACAGAGGCCATTGTTAAGAATGGTAACTGTATGTGTCCTACTGAAATACACTGATGTCCTAGGGAACACTGAGGTTCTACACTATACCACTGAGATGCTTCTATTTAACAGCTGAGTAATTTGTAATTCTTCAAGCATCTTCACAGGCACTATTACTTTTCAGTGGCTGACTTTTTTTGTGAGATACTTAACCAAAGAAAAATTGAAGGAGGCCAGGAAAGCAGATAACCAAGCCTATTATATTTACATTTAAAATAATCATATGTAATTATAAGTCAATAGATTATGGTTAATTATAGTTTATTCATATCTCATAGAATAAAGACATAGAATTAAGGAGAGACCTTATAACAGCTATTTCCCTCCAAAATTTTTTTCTTATTTCAAGATGCACAAAAAATGTTCTAGGTGGCCAAGGCCCCAGAAAGTCTGCAAGGCAAGTGAGACATAATTAATCCATAATAAAATTAGAGAAACAAATCCTAAATTATAACCTTATTGGAAAAAAAACAAGTAGTTAAAAATTTAGTTAATTCACGGGCTGATGATTTGACCCTAATATAATTGGGCACACAACATATTGGTTTTCCCTTCTAGAGGTTATGTAATGTAATCAAAATATATTCAGATTCATTTGATAAATCCAAATATCTAATGGTTTTAAGTCTCTACAAGTTTCGAAATAAGCAATCAGTTGAACTAGTAATCTTTCATAAACACAATAATTAATGAGATATCACTTGAATGCAGTTCTACTGGCCATAGTACAGGTATCCGAAATGCTTATTCATTATTAAGCTGCAATCCGAAATTATATATGCTGTATTAGAGTTATTCATGTTTATTTTACAACCAACCCTCCAACATACCAGAAAGACAGGACCACAGGAAGCAGCAGGCCACCCCTACTGCTTCCCATGCCTACAACAAACCACAGAATTCCCTCATCTAGAACTTTCTGAGTCCAAGAATTCTGAATGTAAGGTGTTGATCAGTCTCCATGGAGATGACTGGTGAACATTACGAACTTGTATCCATCGCTGACTTTCTTTTTGAATGTTACTATTTTACATAGTATATGAAAAGCCCAACACTGTCAGCTACCCTGTCGCTTTTCAAATAGGGAGTATGTATGTGTGTTTATGACTAGTGTTGGGATGTGGCTGGTTTAGAAAAATTCCATCTCTGGGCATGTCAGAATCTTGTAGCACAGAGGTAGTGGCTGACACATTTCAAGTTGAGAAACACAGAGCTAGGATTAGTATAGGAAGATATTTACAGTTTGTTAATAATACATATATAAATAATGTTACTGATATTTTTTAAATCTTGGAATTATCTTAGAATAGAAAGGATTTATTATTAACATTATTTCCTCAGATCTAGATATACAGTTTGGGAGATTCCTCTGAACTAAATTAAAAAAAAAAAAAAGATTTCTCCAGAACTGATTTACATAAATTATAGTCAATAAGAGGTATAATTTGTTCCAAATCATTTTTGAATTTTGTACAACATGAATGATCAAGTTTTCTTTCTACATAATTAAAATCTCTAAGAAACAATCTACATATTTGCTTACAACAGATTCTTAGGAGCTCATGTACTTTATCTCTGACTACTTAGAAGGCATACTTCAGGATCACTTTTCCCCTTGATCAAACTAAAAAAGATATCATTTTAGTAGTTTGGTTATAGTAATTTATATGAACATTCCTAAAGCTTTGCGGCCAAAGCCAAAAAAAAAAAAAAAAAAAAAAAACATAAAAGCAGCACAGCAACAGCAGGAGCAGCAGCACAAAGCATGCAATAAATGTAATAATATACCACAAAAACATTAACAGGTTCCGCAATCACAGGCAAAAGGATGAGAGAGGGGTAAAAGGCCTCAGGATGGGTACATAAAGTGCAAAAGTCTCTTACACGTCTGCCTTTGCTAGCTGGAGTACAGGATGGAGAGCGCTTCAACAGAGAAAGGAGAATAGGACATGTTACAAATATTTACACACATAAGACTCTCAAGGACTACTATCGTATTAACAGACAAAGTATATAAACATACATATAAAGCCACAGTTTTGGATAGGCTGAATGTACGTGTATTTTTAGGAAAAACTGGAGGATAGGATGGTAAAGAAACAGTTGTTTGGACTACGTCTAAGGTTGACAAACTTTTCACTGACCCATGTACAGTGACCCACAAAATAAGGCTTCATCAAGTGACAGACAATTTCTTTTCTGGAAAGGTTGGCAGTAGCAGACTGGAACAAATGAGAACAAAAAGGATCTAGATATTTCTGATTTAGTGCTGGCAAACATTCAATAAAATAATGAACTAGCCTGGCTTTAGACATTTACCTAGTAAATTTTTACTCTTTTCAAAAATGATTCTTTTAAATGACAAGGGCTAAGTTAGGATTTCAGAACTAATTATAATAAATTAAAATAAAAAGTTATTTGAACAATACTCCATCCTGACTCAACTTCAGCCGTAGTCAAAAGAGGGACTTTCACCTTTCTAACATTGAAGAATTAAGTAATTAGGAAAAAAGTAACAATTATCTCAAAAACTTTTTTTTTTTTGAGATGGGAGTCTCGCTCTCTCACCCAGGCTGGAGTGCAGTGGCGCAATCTTGGCTCACTGCAAGCTCCGCCTCCTGGGTTCATGCCATTCTCCTGCCTCAGCCTCCTGAGTAGCTGGGATTACAGGTGCCCGCCACCACACCCGGCTAATTTTTTGTATTTTTAATAGAGACAGGGTTTCACTATGTTAGCCAGGATGGTCTCGATCTCCTGACCTCGTGATCCGCCCACCTTAGCCTCCCAATCAAAATATTTGTGTGATGCTCCAGCAGTAGAGCTTCACTAATATGAACCATATCTACTTCGGCAATTTCTAACATTCAATCCAACCTAACGTTTGTTGTGAGCTTATAATACGTTGGATACTAAGCCGACTTTGCAAGGGATTGAAAGATAAACAAGACATGGAAGTTCACAGACTGGTAGAGAAGACATCATGCCAGCAACAATGTGACAAATGCTATCATTGAGATACGTACAAGGTTTGTATGGGAACCTAGAGGAGGGATAGACAAGATTTTCTCGGGGACCCAGAGGAGGGAACTTATAGACTAGGTCTACAGGAGTTATAGAAGATTTAAGAAAAAAGTGAAAAGTTCAAGAATGAGAAACACTACCAAAAATTCAATATTAGTGTTACAATAACTCTGGCAGGTAAGTAAATAGGAACTACTTTTTTTTTTTTTTTTTTTTTTTGAGACAGAGTCTTGCTCTGTCACCCAGGTGGATGCAGTGGTGCGATCTTGGCTCACGGCAACCTCTGTCTCCCAGGTTCAAGTGATTCTCTTCCCTCAGCCTCCCGAGTAGCTGTGATTACAAGCGTGCGCCACCATGCGCAGCTAATTTTTGTATTTTTAGTAGAGGTGGGGTTTCACCACGTTGGCCAGGCTGGTCTCGAACTCCTGACCTAAGTGATCTACCTGCCTTGGCCTCCCAAAGTGCTGGGATTACAGGTGTGAACCACTGCGCCTGGCCAGAACTATTCTTTCTTTCCATAGGAAACTGGAATGGAAGATAACTTGAACACTGTGTCCTGCAGAGTTAATAGTAAACCGGGATTAGAAGGCCTGGAGAGTTCTAAAGAAGTTTTTCCATTATGGAGGCTAAAGTCTCAGGTTCAAACCTAGTTACTTTTCCTCAGTTATTAATGGGAAGAATCTCTCTCATTCCTTCTTGCCCCCAAAACCAAACAACCAAACAATAAACAAATCAACTCCAACTCTTCCTCTAGCTATCAATTCATATATCGCCCTTCTTCCTTAATAATCATAATAACATTTATTATGTGCAGAGTATATGCAGATCCTTTTCCAAAGTGCTTTACATATATGAATTATTTTAATTCTCACAGAAACCCTATAAGGTAGGAATTATGATCCTCATTTTAAAGATGTAGAAGACGGATCAACTTGCCTAAGGTTATAAAACTATTAAGTGGTAGAGCCAGGATTCAAACTTCCTCAGCCAGATTTCTGAAAAATGGTATACAATCACCGTCTGTACTTTCTAAACTCCCAATTAACTTCTAATACAGTGCAATTCAGATTCTGCTTTGATCTGATACTCAGCAGGTCAGTATTTCCGGTTTGTCATATCTGACCAGCCACCTCTACCATACCATCACACTGACTATTCCCCTCCTTAAAATTCTCCGCTCCTCTAGTTTTTCTGACAGGTACTTTCCTGAGTAACCACATACTTCTCAACTATCGCTTTCTTAGCTTTTGTGGAGTCCTATTCCTTCACCCTTTCTTCAATGGAGATTCCAGGTTTCTGTCCTTGGCTCACTGCTACAATCTGCCCCTTGGGGAATCTCATCCACTTTCAACTCTGATTATTTCCAAATCTCTGTTGCCAGTTCACTCTTCCTTAAACTCCTGACGCATATATTAAATATGTGACTGTCTGCTGGACATCTCCAACTGGATGTCCCTTAGGAATCTCAAACTTAACTTGTCCAAAATGAAGCTGTCACCTTTCTCTTCTGTTAAATCTTTTAATAATTATTACATATGGGACTGATTAAACCTAAGCTCCGTAATATGAAGTATAAAGTTGAGAAACACAGACCCTTATTCTGGCCTTTGCCAATGTCTTCATACTCATTTCTCAATCCCTTCCTCACCCTTTTTGTTTGCCAAGCAAGGGACAATTCAAACTAAATTGAAATCTCCCTCTGTCCACAACCCCGTAACTCCCTGCTCCCTCCCCTCACAAGTTTGCTCTGCCTGTCTAGAATATACTCCTCTTATGTAGTTGTTTTATGATTTTGCTGAACATACTCATCTGTGAAGACCCAGCTCAGGCATTATTTCCTTTAGTAAGCTTTTCTGGATCCTCCTGGTTCAATCAGAAATCTCTCTTCTTTGTATTCCCATGATATATGATCTTTATCTTTTATTACTATATTTCCCACATGGTGTTATAGTTATCTGGTTATATATCTGTCTTTCCCATTAAACTGTCAGGGCAGGAAATATTGTATTATGCTTAAGGGCAAGAAATATTATGCTTAAGGGCAGTAAATATTGTATTATGCTTAGCGTAAACTTTCAAACTTAAAAATTCTCAATAAATATTGAATGAATCCTTCTGAATGTCCATAGTACTTAGCCTAGGTATTTCTCATGGCATTTATTGCTTTCCACATTGCATAGTGCGTAACTATATAATTATTTTTCTAATTATAAAATAAGCATTTTGAGGTCCATTTCCACATCTGCTTTGTCTTTGTATCCATTATGCCCCGTATATTACCACCCACGTAAAAAGTGCTAAAATGTTTAACATTAAAAAAAAAATTTTTTTTGGCTATCTCTACTTCTAGACTAGAGTCTGGAGTGTGCTAAAACCATGAAAAAGAGCATGAATATCTCAAAATAAATATATTATCACTATACTAAAAACAAGTTAAAATGCCTCCCGAAACTATCTTTGAAAATGAAGGACAATACATTTTCTAAGCTAATACCATTTAAAGCTAATAATGATACTATCACCGCAGCAATGATTTCTTACCAGTGTTTACTTAGAAACTGTCTAATTTTTATGTTTTCAATATTGTTCTGTTTTCAACTATTTTTATGTTTTCAACAGAAAAGGTGAGTTAGAGGAAAACACACCCACACACTTTCTCTCTCATATATACCTACACACACTGTGGTTTTTTATAAACACTGAAATTGAATTCATGGCAAACACTACAAAGCAGCACCTTGTCTTAATGTGCAACCAAATACCACTTTAAAACATGTATTTCATATATAGGTCCATGACATGCCACCAAAACTTTAAGACTGAATATGAAGGTATGCACACAAGCAGAAACCAAAAGAAATAATCTCAGGAGTACACAATTTGGCTAATAGTTTTTAAGGTTCAATTAATCCTAGAGGTCTTATTTAATAAAATACCAAAGAAGAAATGGACTATGTAATCATGGTTCTTTCTCTTTAGATTGTCTAAATATATTATTATATTATATATGCGATAAAATATGTAATATATACAATTATGTTCAACATAATATATTGCCTAAGTTGAGGAAAAAATGCATGTAACTTTCTGAAATATGCAATCTTCAGGTAGGGTTGTGGTGAATATGTGGACAGAAATTGTAAAAACAAGAATTGAATGAGCAAATTTCAGGAATGCCAAAGAAGCTAGGTCTGATTTTGGTCATAGGACTAAAAATCTTTAAAATTTATGTTTTAAAATTCTATTTCCTACCAATTCTCACATACTATTGACCATCCCCCCAAGTATCGCTGAAACTATGCTGGCAAGCCTCAGATTTCTGTAACTGCTTGTAACAGAATGTAAAAGAAGCTGGGAGATAAAACCATGTGAAATCAAGAGATAAATTAAAGAAGTTAGAAGCCATGACTGAAATTAAATATTTTGAAGCATCTTAGTGAGATGTTATACAAGGTTAAAACCAAGTCCAGGACTCAGCCTGCCAATAGTCAGACTACTTGCTTTTCTTATATGCCAGAATATAAGAATGGAAAACAATATTAGGGGGACCAGACAGTTGGGCTATAGATACTATCTCTGTTTCTCTGTGTCTGACCTTTATATTCCAGAGCTTAATCCTTGATTTACTCTTTCATCAGTATATCAGAGTAAGAAAACTCTGAAAAACCAAGTTGAGTACATTCTCATTTTCCAGGCAAATGGGAAATTTCTATTTTTGTGAACTGGGACTAAATGAACAAAGTGTAGAATTTAATCAAATTCAAAACTTACTTAGCACATATTTAATATATGACAATATGTTTCTCAAATATAAAGAGCAAGCAGTTAATTTATATGATTGTAATTAGTATTATCTATAATATTCTCAAGCCAAGCTTTTTCAGGTTCGGCTGAAAAGAAAATGAACTGAAGAGAGTATAGGAAGTTGCTACAAGCTTGGTGTGATGATCCCTGGATCTGTTACTATTGGGATGAAGGGAATACATGGGGGAGAGAAATGGGAAAATCTAAGCAGCTGAGCTCCATTTGCTCCTCACCCTGTTTATTACCTAGAGAAAGAGGCTGGGGCTAATATGGACTAGACAGTCCAGGACTGGGCATGCACGGTTGAAGGAAAAGATGAGGGTAGAAGTGGGAATAATTTCTACAGCAGAAGGATCTTGGTATCTCTGTTCTACTGCTTTCTTAATAGGTTGAATGGAAATGCCTTTCTCAAGAGACCACTTACAAAGTAGTTTCAATTTCTTTTAAAATTAACTCAAACCCGGCCGGGCGCGGTGGCTCACGCCTGTAATCCCAGCATTTTGGGAGGCCGAGGTGGGCGGATCACAAGGTCAGGAGATCAAGACCATCCTGGCTAACACGGTGAAACCCCGTCTCTACTAAAAATACAAAAAATTAGCCGGGCTTGGTGGTGGGCACCTGTAGTCCCAGCTATTAGGGAGGCTGAGGCAGGAGAATGGCGTGAACCCGGGAGGTGGAGCTTGCAGTGAGCTGAGATCGCGCCACTGCACTCCAGCCTGGGTGAGACAGCGAGACTCCATCTCAAAATAAATAAATAAATTAATTAATTAACTCAAACCCTTCTTTATCTGTCCTAAAGAATATTTTACATAACAATGTATCACTACACTGTCCTAATCCCCAAAGATTGAGAACTTTAAAAAAGTCACTCTTAAAAATGGGAGAGTAACCTATCCACTCTTAATAACAGAAGAGTGCTGTAATGGTTAAAACAACTGGATTAAATATTTTCTAAGGTTTTTTCCTTTAAAACTCTATGATTCTACATGTAGAAAAGCCCAAATGCCTACATTCCCCCAAGTTGGAGAAGCAGAGAGTGTTGAGAATATGCTCTACTCTGCCTGGTTGACTCCTTTCATTTTCCCAGAGGGAAGGGAATGACTGGTATTACATATATTCCTTCTCTTCAAAGCTACTCTTACACATACAAGGATTGGCCAAACAATGTGACTTAAAAAGGAAAGCATCTTGCTCCGAACATCTTCCCACTGTGCCAAAAATTCCAGCGTTCATTTGAATTTTGAGTTAACAGGCAAAACATGTGGAGGAAAAAATAGGGGTGGGAACATTTTAACTTAAAACCGTACTGTTTTAAATAAAGTAACTACAATTAGAGGCCTGTGTGGAAGGGTAAAAGTAGGAGTAAAGAAGGTAACTTTGGAGGAGGAGAGGCACTGGTGGTAAAGCTCTGACAAATCAGAGGGCAGCATGAGAACACTGGGTTCCCAGAGACAGAGGGAGAAGAATGATAATATGTTGATACCAAAGGACTTGATTCCTGCAATTCTGGTCAATGCTAGTCTTATTCCCTTCTATACGTACAAGTTCCAGCTGCAATCAAACTTTAGGTCTTCAACATAATCTCCTCTATAGCAACGAGACAGAAAACAAAAAAGAATGTCCAGAAGGATGTGTATTACTCATTAGAGCCTTACCGCAAAGGGCAGGCATATAAGCATCAAGCACAATATATACTAGATTTGGCACAGAGAACAACAGAGACCTGATTTGCTCCTTAAGAATCCAAGTGCAGCCGGGCGTGGTGGCTCATGCCTGTAATCCCAGCACTTTGAGAGGCTGAGGCGGGCGGATCATGAGGTCAGGAGTTCAAGAGCAGCCCGGCCAACATGGTGAAAGCCCGTCTCTACTAAAAATACAAAAATTAGCTAGGCACGGGGGGCATGCACCTGTAGTCCCAGCTACTTGGGAGGCTGAGGCAGGAGAATCACTTGAACCTGGGACGCAGAGGTTGCAGTGAGCTGAGATCGTGTCACTGCACTCCAGCCTGGTGACAGAGTGAAACTCTGTCTCAAAATAATAATAATAATAATAATAATAATAATAATAATCCAAGTTCCTAGCAGAAAAAGAGCTACAGAAGAACTTGAGCGTTATACGAAGTATCTTGGATGCTGAACTCAAGTATGTCAAAGATTGAATACTGCTGTTCAAAACATCATTCTGCTATGACTTTGAGGATCAAATGAATGAATGATAACTCTGGGAAGGGAGATCATAGGTACAAACTCTAAAGAGAAACACGAAGTTTGTGCCATAAAATATTGGTGGTGGGTAGATGACTGAGTGATGAAGAGCTAAGAAAGTATTTAAGTGAAACTGAACTGATGGACGAGAAAAGAAGCTAAAAAGAATACAGAAAGGGAGGGAACCAGCTTATTAAAAGTAATAAGGGCATTATTACTGACGGCATTACATACACTGTTTCCTTAAATCTTCAAACAACATTATGAGATTAGTTATATTATTATTACTATTTGTCTGATGAGCAAACTTAGGGTGTAGAAAGGTTAATTTCTTCCAAACTATACACCTAGAAAGTTGTACAGGCAGGATTTGTGCCTGCTTATGCACTTAACCAATAAATTAGAAGAATGGATCTTAGAAAGCACATGAATGGGAAATCATGCCTTTTAGGAGCTGGAATATAAATAAAAGATTTGACAGCTCTTGTGAACTCAGCTCCTTTTTACTTCATGCTAGGAGTTCCCTTGCAGTGCAATAAAATTTACTTTTATATTTGTACTGAGCTCATGTTGCATTAACAGAGGGTAGAAGACGAGAAAGGATATTCCTGGAGGAAAAGTAACACTGGGAAATGGCTGTGGGGTGCTCAGGCATTACAGGTGGGTGGCAGCAGTGGCAGAGTGCCTGTGAGAGCAGAAACAAGCTGAGGACCTGGCTGGGGTGTGCATTCCTGAAAGATCTGCTGAGAAGACCTCATGTATTTGCCAAAATACATACTGCTCCTAGGTTTTACAATCAAATATATGTCTATTTTTTTTTGTGACAGGAAAAGGGATGGAGAGAAGTTTGTTAGAAATAAAAAGGTTTTCTAGTGGAAAGAACAACTAAAATAATTTACTCAAACCTCCTTCCCTTTCTTTTTAAGGTGAATAATATCTGTATGGAAATACCATATTGAGTATTTTAATATCCTGAGCAGCAGATTATAACATGCAATACCACTGTACACGAGGAGAGTTCTCTTTTTATCACACTATAGAGTTAACCAGAGTAATTATTTGTTTCGAGACTAGCAAAACACTTTGTTTAGAATGAAAATGTGCAAACTTCAGTATAAATATTGCAAGCATATTCAAAATCACTTTTTTGTTCAATAATTTTTAAACATCTAGATCAAGAAGTTCCTTTAGCAGAACATTATGCTAACTACTCTTCTGACTATAAGTATCCTAACAAAACAGAAAGAATAAAACATTTAAAAATCTCCCGATTTTAAAACAGTTCTATGTACAATATTTGCATTTGAATCCATTTTATTTCCCCATTTCTGTAAAGACTAAATATTCAACAGGATAATAAATGCTTTAGGACAAGAATTACTGTGCCATTTAATGTGGAATAGAGAGAATGTTATGCCAGGTAGTAAAGAGAATGAATGATACACATTTAACAGGAACTTCTAAATTATTAAACTGATAGAATTCAGGAGAGAAAGTGATAATGCAGTCAATTTATAGGGCACATAGTGCATATGTTAACTAAAATCACTTTGCACATTAGAAGAGAAATTCTGTCAGCATTAGAAATAAATCAAACATTGATTTATTTTAAAATCAGTACTCTATTATTGTCATACAATAAAACCTATTGGAGAAATTAATTAAAAGTAACTTTTTTTATTATACCACCAGAGGTTTATTTTTAACCAACATAGAAATTAAACAGTAAAGTGCTGAAAAGAAAAGGGTAAAGTAAAATAGAAATCACCAGGAAAAATAAAAATAAGCAATTATTTATATATATATAAAACAATAATTAAATAAGCATTCTAGTTTTAGAATTCTTACAAAGATTGAAAATACTGGGATTCTACAACAGTCAAAGCATTTTTCAAAGTAAATTTTTACTTCATTATGTTTAATACTGATAAATCCTTCATTATATTTAAGATAAGAAAGAAGCATATTTTGGCTCACATAAATTTTCAAATGTGGTATTTCTAAAACTGACTGCATTACTAGGCAAATTCTTCAAATCAATTCACTGATCTTTTTTACTGAAGGATGCATTGGTTTGAAAATCAAAGACTTACGTCATCCAAAAAATCAATCAGTGAAGATGAGGAAGAAGAAAAGGAATCCTATTTAACGAATACAGCAATAAAAAAATAGAAAATATGGATGAAGCAATTTAATAATAAATCAAAAATTTTGTAAAACAATTGAAAGGCAAATGACATTAATTCAAATAAATAAATGAGAAAAACAGTCACTATCATTGTTCTTGAGAAACTTAAGAGATTCATTAATTACTTTTTAAAGAGTGATTATTTTTCCTTTTCCTAAAGGAACAAAACACAATTCACATACTGTGCCCAAAATGTAATAAAATGAAGCTCATGACAAATAATTAATAATCAAATTAAATGTAAGTACTTTTGAAGTAACAACTAAAAGTAAGCAATGGAATTCCTGAGGCTTCTAATTCTTCCCACTGGAATGTAAGTTCTAGTGGGAAGGACTTTGTCTATTTTGGTCACTACTATATCTCCAGCACTTACAACAGTGCCTTGCACAAAGCTACATGATTATTATTTGTTGAATAAAGATATAATCACACTTAAATTTACTGAGACAAAAATATACTTGATAACAGTAAGCTGATTTTTTTAAAGCAAAGAATTTAAATACCAAGGAATGACCAAGAGTTACATAATCACAATTTCATTACTGTGTGATATGCCTAACAGAGTCTATGTAATACCTTTTAACAAAAAGCATTTCTTACTGTATAGTTTTTAAAGGATGAATTGATTTGAAATAAGAACCAGCAATACCTTATTGTCAGCTTTGACATTTTCTCACTTTTTATTGTGGCACTATGCTTTGGAGAATAAAAAAATTGTCAAATTATTTCAAAAGTTGGGATTTGTTCTGCTCTTAATGTTTCTTAAGGGAGATGAAATTGCTTTTAAATCTTATAATGACTCTCATGATTAAATCTTTCTTAGATGTTTTGTTAAACAGAGGTGGGATTATAGTCTCCATAAGAATGCAGAACATATTCCTCTGCTAATATGTTTTTGTTTATTTAAGATTCTAGGTTCTCTGATGTGGGAAGCAATAAAATGGTTTTATTATAAGTGAACTTTAAATTACAAAGTGAATTTTAAATTGACCCCAGAGGATATGTGACATGTTTAATACTTACTTCAAATTGATCCAGAGCATCGGTAGGCGTATTCAAAAATGCCAAGAAAGAATGCTGTGAGTCTTGGTGCTCTATACCTAGAAGACAGCAGCAACTTTTTTTAAGGCTACAACACTTAAAACTGATTTTAATGGATAACCTTCCCTGTCTGAATCTACTAAAAGCAGTTCACAAACTACTGTATTTCAAAGTTGATCACTATAATTAACTCTACATTTAAACAAAACTAAAATACACTAGTGTTTCCTAGAATATCACTTAATAGTTCAATTATATCAGTTTCCATGAAATGCTTATTTACGTTACTGAGTTTCTTTCTTTTTGTGTATAGTAAATAATAAAAAACCACATTAAATCTTTTGGTAAGCTTGAGAGAATTTAAAAATAGGAGTCTGTTTATATCTGATTTTTCTAAGCTAATTCAACACCAAACAGGCTTCTGTTTTGAAATACTCTTATCAAAGCATAGAGTATGCACTAATAAGAATAATCCTTTATAAGAAATTAATGCAGTGATGAAACAAATACACTTAATTACAAAAAAACTGTCAATCTGATTTCAGGTTTTTTTTATTGACAGGATGAAGACTCCAAACCCCAGTTTTTCTCAGATGAATTTTTTAAAATTCATACATATCTCTTGACTATGGCATTAACTTTAAATGCACAATTTCCCAAGTAATTCTTAAAACATACAAATAAAAAGACTAGGTAGAAAAAAACCAGAAAACAGCCAATCCTACATTTTTTACTTCCATATCCTTAGGAATTGACATCAGTTGATTTGAGTTTTTCATATTACTATCTAATAATATAACACAGTTATCAGGTAAGGCAACATGTTCAGAAATTCATTCAAATATTGAGAGTGTGCCAGACACTGTTCTAGACACTTGGGGACATAATAGTAAATGAAGCATTAAAAACATCCTTGCCCTCATAATGTAAATATCACATTATATTACTGAAGTAGTAGTATACATTATGTTATACAATAAAATTTTGTTCTGCAATATTCAAAATCCAAATTAAAAAGCTGTGGTAAACATGTCTTCATAAAGCAATGTGATAAACTTAAGTCTCTTTCAAGTTTAGGTCTATTCTAAAAATGATGCAATCAATGTCATCTGGCGTGCAAGTCATATTCTGCACTAGTCTCTCTCCTATTTGCCATTAGGGCCACGAGTTGTCCATGTCTTATGAATTCTTTTTCTTTTCCTCACTAAATAATGTATCTTCTTTCAAATTTTCATTCATTAAAACCTAGCTTGATTTTCATTTTGGCATGATGGCTTGTGCTCCTAATCTGAATTACTATTCACTTTTTCTGGGCTCCTTCCTTTTCTTGTTAATTAAGAAATTCAATCCACAAGAATTTATTGAGCATCAACTATTTGTAAAGGCTTTTTCATGTTAGCTTCTTTATGTGATTACTCTCTGTTCTCCATCATTTTACATGCAGATGCAAAGACTCCGCCAGTTTTATCTCACTGTGTTGCATGGCTGAGAAATGATAGGAAAGCACTTAGACCTAATAAAAAGCCCATTAACAAGTTCAGTATTCAGTGATGGCCTTTGTCAGGAAAATCAATTTCAAATAAATGCATATAAGATATCCCTTTATTTTAAAAATATCTGAATTTCTTTTTATTAAATCTTCACATTCTTAACATCCACATTAAGGAAAGTTTAAGAAGTTCATGTAATACAGCTATCAAGCACTCTGACTAAGCTTTCATATGAATGGAAAAATGTTCAAGTAAAGTTTTCAAGAAAATGGTAATAAATCCGGGATATCCTACAGGACAAGCAATTTAAGTGTCAAACTGGAAGAAGACATTAAAATGCCCCCCAAAATTTTCCTTACTGAATTGCTCCATTAATACTAAATTAATCTTCAGCTATTTCATACATTGTTTCCTCAACTACCCTGAAAGTGAATCCCCTCTCCCAATTTTTATACATTCTAGGCACATAAAAAAGTGCTAAGAAATACTTGTTCAAGTACCCTTACCAAGTTCTGAATGTTAACACACATTGCCATTGTCAGAGTGATAACCTCATATTATAGCATTTGAGAATATTATAAAGTACATTATAAAAAAATTTTTTTTTCCAATCACAAAAATGTTATTCATGAAGTAGTCCATGGCACTGAAAAAAAACGTCAAATTTATGGCAAAGTGTCTTTTTCTGTTACTATGAAATCTCTAAACAATGCATATTAAGTAAAACAAAATGACTCAGAGGCCAGTCTTCCAAATGTGTGTGTATGCACATGCATCATGTATACACACATATATTCATAAATGAGTGCCAGAATTGCTTATGTCAACAATTCTCCCACCTATGAAATGAACTGATTCTTCAGTAATAAAATATATTTATAACATAACAGTAAGTCCTGAGTGAGGCAAACACACACTCCCATACCCTTTTCAGATCTAAGCTCTTCAGTGTCCTTTATCAGCTGTTCGATTTCTGAGAGTAGTTCCAAGTTCTTCTTCTCTGAATCTTTTAGTTTACTTAAATAAGGAGAAAAAAGGAAAAATGTCATTAATTTTTATTGCTGGTTAGTGAGCCATCTTGGATGTAGCCAAACTTACTTGGTTTAAATGTCAGGCATGGTAAATTAGGGGACTATAAATTACTGCAGGAAGAACAAATACAGCCTGCTACCTACTTTCATGTAGATTAACAGTTTTACCAGAATACAGCCAATCTCATTCATTTAAGTATTGACTATGGCTGCTTTTACACTACAACAGTAGAGATGAGATGCTGTGATGGAGGCTAATCAAAGCCTAAAATATTTACTAAGTGAACCTGTACAGAAAACATTTGTGGACCCTGAACTAAATTATTAAATTCAAAAATGTTACAAAATCAAAGGTTAATTTTAGAATTCTGTCAGACTTTGTTAGATATTATACCATTACAGGCAACCATGAAAGTGGAGAATATACAGGAGTAAGTTTATAATTTTTCAAACTGGCTCATCTTCCTGACTTATGAACAATATGTAAACTCATATGTCCTAGGCGTAAGGAGAAAAGATCTTACTTATTTCAAATTACAACACAGAGAATGACATTCATTAGCTCTTTATGCTGGGATCAATTCACTTTCTCCAGAAAAAGTTTTCCCCTCCTCAATGCCACATAAGCACATTTAAGTAAAACATACAATGTCTGCATTCTTTATAGCAAAAAGCTTATAAACCAAAAGTTTATAATCCAACAGAGGTATCACGTATCTGGCCTTTGATTTGATTAAAAAGACTGACAATTGCAGTTTAAGGACTATGACTACACACCATTAAAAACTGAATTCATGGGCCTGCATTTCTTTTCAGGCTTTTGGAACTTTTGGTATTCTCAGCAGTCAATGGATTTTCATATTTGTAGTTTCACTTGTGATGTGAAGTTTCTATTGTTCCTCTATGTCACTTAAACTGGCTTATTTTGAACCATGTTTATAATCAATCTAATTGTGAAATCGTTTATGTATTCAGAGTATGATTCATTCTAGCGTTGTGACAAGAATTGAGGAAATGTGTTCATTAGCTAACTGCTTCAGAGACTGTGGGATATACTTTTCCTAAATACATAAAGAAACATGAAAAACAATAATTATACTTAAAAGATATTATACCATTATGAAATGTGCCATCAATAGAATTTTCATTTATAAAAGACCTATGGTAGAGGCCACAATTTTCAAATGATTATATTTTGTTCTCACCATATGTTGTATTTTTATACAAATATAATATTCCTAAACATGAGAGAATTTTAGGTTTAATAAAATTTGAGAGTCAACTAAATTTTGTAAGAGGAAAATTAAATAATGGCATATTATTTAATACTATTAATTCTACTTTATGGACAAGCCAGAAGAAAACAAGGCTATATTAAAACCTCATCACTGTCTACAAGGCTTAAAAGCATCTAGTTATTTTCAAATCTTCATAACATATTTGACCATCATTTTTCTAAAAGAAAGCAATGGAAACTAAACATGTAACTTCTTTCCAAATAATTCTGACAAACTTAGAAATTATTCTAGTGGGACTATATTATTCAATCTCACCATTCTGTTATGATATTAGACGCTTTAACTTTATTCAACTCTTCTTGGATGGCCTGTTTGGCTCTTATTTCTGCATCCAGAGCCGACTGCAACTCCAGTCTAGCTGACATATCCAGTTTCGCAAAACGACGCATTTTCCAGGGCATATCCTATGAAATAATAACTGTGTTTTTAGTTCCATCCTATTTTTAACATTTACATTATTACAGTTAACCAGCTGTGTGTTATGTTTTTCTAAACTGGAAAAGACCCAAACTAATAGTTTTCTCATAAAAAACTCTTTAGTAGGCTCAAAGTCTAAACAAACTGATACAAGTAATTGGATTTATTATAGGTTTTTTAAATCTCTTTTTTCTAATATGATAAGCCTCCATGCAAAATCATAGAAGCTTACTGTTGCTCGTGTACCCAAGCTGGAATTTCTTAATGCCTCCAATTCTTCAGTCATTTTAGAAGCTAAGGCCTGAAGATACCCTCGTGCATCCTTTTCATCGCTGACCCTAGAATATATAAAGACAAAGTACAAAAGTAAAACAAAAAAGCTTCAGTGCAATATATGTTATTTTAAAGCTTCCTAAAGAAATAAGTGATAGGAAATTCAAAGATAGTCTTAAATAATTTCTTTGAAAAGGTCTACCATAGTATACTACCTGTCAACAACTGGGAAGAGGTTTATGGAACTGTTCTTTCATGTACGTGGTAGAGCTGGTGATGTTTACAAAAGTCCAAGTTACTCATAGCTGATAAATTATTAAAACTTCACCCTTAAAACACAGAATTAACACTCTTTAAATCTAACAACACAGATGCACGAACGTGTGAGGTTTTCTAAATAAGATTTCGCAATTGGATTCTGCCATTTTATATCATAAAAACAATATACCATTCTTAAAATTGAAGTGTATATTAAATTTAGAAAGTTTAATGTAGGACATTCTGCAAAAATCAGGGTTATATTGTAATTAAGCTCTTCTGTTTTCTGAAATGATCAACAAAATGACAGAGAGAGAAGATTAAAGTCTACCAAAACCTAATTTCTACTTACTGTCTTAAGGCTATCTAGCTGACGATACAATTATAATTTTAGATAGAAAGTTTTCAAATTATATTTGGTAAGACAAATTCCACATTTTAGAATTTCTCAAGAAAACGTCTGCATTTCTTACACTTCCCTCAAGTGGGGAGAAGGTGAGGGGAGGAGTCTAGCATATCTACAAAAATCTACAAAAGAAGGTCCTATTCTCAGGAAGGATGAAAACCACTGGTATACACAGAAAGCCATACTGCACAAACAAAAAAAATGGAGTTGAAATTTGCAATGCTCACAAGTGTATTCTAACACACTCTGGGGAAGACAATTTGTCTTTGTGCAGGCTGGTTGTTTTCAGATAAAATCCAGGTCACTGAAGCTACGAGGAAAGTATATTTCAGGTAAATCAGTATGTAACTGATGCATACAGCAGACATGTTTAACTCCTGAGCTCTGCTTTAGTATCTCTTAGAATGTAAACTCCCGAGGAGTCAAATTCATATATATCTTAAAGAGGCCCTTTAAAAGAGGCTTGTTGCTCTCTTCTCTTAGATGGGAGGTTGTCTTTGGAGTACAAGCAAAAGAAAATATGGAGATGTAATAAAACCATGGTAAGAAGTTGTCCGCTCTAGGGACAGTTACATATTCCTAGGCTCTACGTACGTGTACATATTTTTATTGCCTGTTAAAGAAAAATGGTTTTGGAAATTATTTTAAGAATGTTTGTGTAGCAAGGGTTGTGTCCTTCTAAAATTCTTTGACCACAAGTGACTGCAATCTTTTCATTTAATTACCTGATTTATAGTATAGAGAATAGATTGGGATGAAGGAAGATTATCTTTTTTAGAATACAAAAAAGATACTTACATAGTAACAATAAAGAAAACTGTATTATCCTTTAAGTGCCCAGGCTAACAGGTCTCACCTAGTGCTGGTTTAGTATCTACCATAGCTCAGAGATCTTAGTTTATGCACATTTGCAAGAAATTGTGAAGTCCAATGTGTTTTATTAACTTTGGAAATCAACCTCTTGTAAACTGACTTTATTTGGAATTTTATATGACAATCTTTTTTCTAACTTTGCTTTTTATTTACATGTTGAACACATTACATGTTGAACACATTTATTTACATGTTGAACACCTTACAACTGCAGTCTTCCACTAATTCCTAACTTTTGATTAAACCTATTTCTTTTTCTTGGCTATAGAAAATTACTGGTTTGGAGGGTAACTCATGCCATTTAAGTTCCACTGGACTCTAGGTCTCACACAACTCCTTTTCATAATCATTGCTATTTGTCTATTTTTCAACCTCATTAAAAAAAATCTTACTTTCTCCAATCCCAACACTATCTTTCTCTCTTTTTTTTTTTTGAGAGAGAGTCTTGCTCCGTTGCCCATGCTAGAGTACAGTGGTACAATCTCAGCTCACTGCAACTTGTGTCTCCTGGGTTCAAGCAATTCTCCTATCTCAGCCTCCCTAGTAGCTGGGATTACTGGCACATGCCACCACACCTAGCTAATTTTTGTATTTTTAGTAGAGACAAGGCTTAGCCACGTTGGCCAGGCTAGTCTCGAACTCCTGACCTCAGGTGATCCACCCGCCTCAGCCTCCCAAAGTGCTGGGATTACAGGCGTGAGCCACCGCACCTGGCCCCAACACTATCTCTTGCTCGTTGCTTCTAGGCCATTTGGTTAAGTTTACTCATATTCATTCTCTTAACTTTTAAAAACAGTTTTAGAGGTAGGTGTCTCATCTTTTATTTGGCTAAATCATTCAAATATTTCTTAATAACATAGGTATTATTACTATACATAATCACCCTCCCTACTACACCTTATATTTTCAATTTCATTATTTCCATTGGTTCCTTGAAACATGTACAACTCTACCAAATCCAAAAGTTCCCTGTTCTCCTCACTGACAAATCCCCCAAACATTCCATTTTCCCTCTTTCATTGTTATACTCCATACATGCAATTGCTCTAGTATTAAACCCTCCATTCACTACTCTATACTTCCCGAGGTCTAATTCCTGCCTCAACTATTTTGCTGAAGCTAATCTGTAAAACTCAACTACAGAAGGCCAACTTAGATCTATGTGTTCTCTTGGCACATTTAATCCTTCCCTTCCAAGTTCTCTCAAATTATCAATTAGTTAATACTTATTAAATACCATTACATTGGGTATATTGAAAAGAAAAATAAGGGACAGTTCCTGAAAAGTTGGGGCATATATAGTAATTAGGAACTTTGATTCTTAAGTCATATAGACCTGGTTTCAAATCCTAGCTCTGGTGCTTACCAGCTGTGTGACTTTGGGCAAGTTACTTCTCTAACTTTGTTATCCCACCTATAAAAATGGGGATAGTAAAAATACCTATCTCACAAGACTGGTGTAATAACTAAATAAGAATACATGTGAATTTCCAGCCTAATGAACGGAACACTCTTATGTTTTAATCAATAGAAGCTATTACTATACAAGAATGAGCATTACTGAATGAAGAATGTTTCAAATAATGTGAGTGGATTTAAATAAAGAGAGACAAAGGTTTCATTACTGAAACGCTTTGTAATTATTAAACCCTTCTCCTGGTTCTTCTACAGAGCTGTTTCATCTAGCTTTTATAATATAACCCTTACCATTCTCCTTCTTTCTTGTCTCCTTAAAAAGATCTCAACCACTTCATTGGCCTTATTCACAAGGAATTTAATTCCCAAATTTACATTTCTAATCCTAATCTTTATGTTAGTTTTTCAAAAGCATATGAGAAATCTCTACTAAGATGCCTCAGGATCACCTCAGTCTCACCAACAAACAAAATAAAATAACAGCTAAAATTGATTGTATTATCTTCCCCAAGGGTGGTTACCCCTCTTAACTTTCCTACTTCAATGATGCCATCATTTTCTCAACCTTCTTAACTCACAATTCAGGAATACTAATTTCTCCTCATCTCTTGCCCTTCATTTGTAAATAGTATTAAGTCCTATAGATTTTTCTTTCACAATGTCTCCTGCATTTGTTCACTTTATTTTCAACCTTAACTTCTACTTCATCCTGAACATTACTGTTAAGAGCTATTTGCCTAATTATCATTTTAATTAACACCATTACCTTTGCAAAAACCTTCTCCATCTTACAAATAAGTGAAGGTAAAATTCTTACTTAGTATTCATGACAACTGTGTTGCAGTAACTTTATTACTCTTATTTCCTACTATTCTTTTACATAAATTCTCCCATTTGGTCAAACTAGGTGTAGGATATTTTACTAAACTCAGGGTTTTCAGAACACACAGTCTAGTTTAACTGATTATTCCCACCCTTCTGGAGCAACCAGTCTGAGATAATTCTCTCAACACTACATTCTTATTTTTAAAAAGTCAGTATCTATTCAATGATATTTCATAGCAAAAGAGAGAGAAGGTGGAGTTCAAGAGCCATTAGAAGTGACTTAACATAAGGTTTTATATACTGCAGTATTTGTTTTGTATTAAAACTGTTCATTTGTTCTAGGAAACATTTAAAGTGCTATATATGTCATGAGGTCCTATAATGTTGTTTGAGCATTACATTTTTTAAAAGAAGGTTGAGTATTCCTAATCTGAAAATCCAAAATCTGAAATGCCTCCAAATCTGGAACTTTTTGAGTACTGACAAGATGCTTAAATTTTTGAATTAGGGATGCTGAACTGTTAAGTATAATGCAAACTTCTCAAAATCCAAAAGAAATCCAAAATACTTCCGGTCCCAAGCATTTTGAATAAGGAATACTCAATCTGTATACTAAACTCAAAAAATGAAAATAACTCAGTCTTCTGACCTTTATAAGCTTGGATATTGTATCTCACAGAGTTAACTTTCAAGTAGGTAAGAAAGTCGAACAGGGAATATATATTTTACTTTTTCCCTTTGGGTTTTTGCCAATCTGCTATCTATTAGTCCATTTCTAAATAAAAAGTAGGGTTAATAACAGCTTCCAGGCAAAGTGACTTCCTTGTATTTCTGATTTCTGCATATTTTGTTTGAATGTGAAAAGTGTATACTGGGTGTTTTGTGGCATCATATAAAACTTTCATCTTCACCCTTTCTATTAACCCTTTCTACAAAGACCACATTGAAAGCTTCCTTCCATTACTAGCACCACTTCCCATTCCAGCTGAACTCATCATGCCAGACACTTGAAAAAATCAGTAGTCTAGTATCACAGGTTTTGACTCTGTCTTCTGAAAAGTCATTTTCAGCTCCTTCTTACATATATATTTGATAACATAAAAATAGAATTACAAATGGCAAGTCATAATTTTTGACATTATAAACTTGGTTAAAGATTAAAATGGATTTTGCTTCAGAAATGCAGACTTGATGATATGGATGTAAATTAATGAACCAATAACTGTACTGTCTGGAACCCAAATAAATTTCCACCATCTGCATATTCCCTTTATATGCACTGAATAGAAACATTATAAGCATAAGAACTCTTAATGGAAAAACATTTGAACCAAATATGCATACAGGAATTAAAATTCCCTAGAAATGATTGATCTACAAATATATGATGAAACTATAGGCTGGGTATCCTTTATGTGAAATGCTTGAGACCAAAAGTATTTTGGATTTCAGGTGTTTTTTTTTTTTTTTGAATTTTGGAATACCTGAGTATGCATAATGAGATTATCTTGGGGATGGGACCCAAGACAAAACACAAAATTTGTGTGTTTTATATACATCTTATAAACATAGCCTGAAGGTAATTTTTTACAATGTTTTATAATAATTTCTTGTGTATGAAACAAAGTTTTGACTGTGACCCATCACAAAGTCATGTCTAAAATTTTCTACTTGTGGTGTCATGTCAGCACTCAAAAAGTTTCACATTTTGAAGCATTTCAGATTTCAGATTTGGAATGCTCAACCTGTATTTGTTTTGATATAAATTAAACACCTGCCATTTGCCAAAAAGGATTTAAAAAGTTAAATAAATATAAAAAGTTAAGCTACCTATTTTTACTTGGAAATACAGTCTTCATTAGATTCTACTTTCTCCATGTATTATTAAAATATGAAATTTTTTTACCAGCACCAGAATAATCGTTTAATAAACGAATATGAAGGTTACTAAGATGAATACTCCAAACTAAATCCCAAGAGCTTGAGAAAGAGTTGATAAAACTAAAATGTAACCATTTAAGGTTTTAAAAATGCCATGTGTGAATTAATATGGTATAATCATGATAGAAGGTAACAGTACAGTACTTTAACTTCTAAGTATTTTTTGCAGGCCTTCCATTTCTTAAAATACTCACAAATACAGGAGTTTTGGTCTTAGAAAGAAACATCCATAGGTAGCAGATGAATTCCAACTTTGACTCTGGAGGTGGTAACATTTTCTTAGAAAGTAATGATAATCAGATTTCAATGAAGCTGTGTTAAATGCTGGTATGGGACATTTGTTAGAGTTAGGGAACAGAGGAACTTAACAGAAAACACAGTAGAACACAACAGATCAGTAATAAAACTGTGCTTTTCAGAGTAACTTATTTATCATAGCTGACAAATGAGATAAAAACCATTATTAGTAGCCACCTGGAATTCACACCAACTTGGCCACATACTCACAATCATCCACAAAAAAACGTTTAAAAGAGCACTCACCACTGAATTATTTCTGTGATTTGGGCTTCCCAATGTGCAACTGATTCTTTCTTGTCTGCTAGATCTTTAACCTCTTCTTCTAACTGCTGGTTGTGTATACTTAAGTTCTCATACAAAGTAGTAAGCTGAAAGGTAGTTTTAAGACATGCATGACTTTTAGGACCAATAATTCGAGGTGTTCAGACAGGTATTGTCAAATTTGATTACTCAACATCATCTACCCAAAAATGCTTGTCTTACTATAATAATCCCTTTTGCTCACTGAATTTGGATATCAAGTACTCTGAATTCTCCTGCTATCTTTGCTTTTCCCTTACATCTTACAGTGACTTGGTTCTGTGAACATTCTCTACTTGGCTTAAGAATTGCCTATTTCTGTTGGTAATAGCTTTCTTTTTTTTGGTCCAAAAATGTCTTTATGTCATCTTTTTTTCTTTAAAAAAGCTTATAATTTCAAGCATATACAATAGAGGAAAATATAAATGAATTCCCATGAGCCCCACTACCTAATTTCAACAATGATTACTTCAACATCAGTCTTGTTTCACTTGTACGCCTGTTCTCTCTCTTTTTTTTTTTTTTTCAGACAGAGTTTTGCTCTTGTTGCCCAGGCTAGAGTACAACAGCACGTTCTCAACTCACTGCAACTTCTGCCTCCTGGGTTCAAGAGATTCTCCTGTCTCAGCCTCCCCAGTAGCTGGGATTACAGACGTGCGCCATCACGCCCGGCTAATTTTTTGTCTTTTTAGTAGAGACAGGGTTTCACCATGTTGGTCAGGCTGGTCTCGAACTCCTGACCTCAGATGATAAGCCCACCTCAGCCTCCCAAAGTGCTAGGATTACAGGTGTGAGCCACCACGCCTGGCCTGTATGCCTGTTCTCTTATCCCCTCCTCCTGTATTATTCAGAAACAAATACTAGACATCACACAATGTTATCCATACATATAGCTGTATGTATCTCTAAAGAATAAGGATCTCTCTTTTAAAATACAACCACAATAGCATCATACTACAAATTTCACAAATTTCCTAACATCACATAAATAGTAATAGTTCAAGTTTCCAGTTACTTCAACATATCACAAAACTTAAGTTTGTTAAATTGAATCATGATACCAATAAGAAAACACAGCTTAATGGTTGGACATATGTTTTTTTTTTTTTTTTTGAGACAGGTTTTCACTCTGTCGTCCAGGCTGGAGTGCAGTGTTGTGATCTCAGCTTATTACAACCTCCACCTCCTGGGCTCAAGCGATCCTCCCACTTCAGCCTCCCAAGTAGCTGGGATTACAGCTAAAAAAAATTAGTATCCAGCTAATTTTTTATTTTTTAAATTTTTTGTAGAGCTGCGGTCTTGGCATGTTGCCCAAGCTGTTCTCAGACTCCTGGGCTCAAGCCATCTGCCCGCTGTGGCCTCCCAAACTACTGGGATTACAGGCATGCACCAGCACGCCTGGCCTGATACGTCTTTTAAGTCTATTTTATTTATAGGTTCCCATGCAACACCTTTATTTTTCTTTTGACTTGAAGAATGCAGGTTGTCCTGGCCGGGCACGGTGGCTCACACCTCTAATCCCAGCACTTTGGGAGGCCAAGGAGGGTGGATCACGAGGTCAGGAGATCGAGGCCATCCTAGGTAACACAGTGAAACCCCATCTCTACTAAAAATACAAAAAATTAGCTGGACGTGGTGGCATGCGCCTGTAGTCCCAGCTACTCGGGAGGCTGAGGCAGGAGAATTGCTTGAACCTGGGAGGCGGAGTTTGCAGTGAGCCAAGATTGCGTCACTCCACTCCAGCCTGGGTGACAGAACGAGACTTTGTCTCAAAAAAAAAAAAGAAAAGAATGTAGGTTGTCCTGCAGTTTTCCACATTCTGAATTTTTGCCTTCATTTCTGGAAGGCATTTTTTGCTGTAAATAACATTGTAAGTTGGCAGTTATTTTACTATAGCACTTTTAGGACATTCTTTTTCTTCTGAATTCCATTTTTAATTTTTCTGTTGGGAAGTCAGTTTTCAGTTGAAGTTTCACGCCTTTCAACACAATGTGTCTTTCTTCTCTGGTTGCTTTTAGAATTTTATGTTGGTTGGTGTCTGGCCGCTTTTCTAGGATTTGTCTAAGTGGGGTCTGATTTCTATTAATTATTTCACTTTTAGGGTATTTCTTGAATTTGTGGCTAAATGTTTCTCATAGGTTTGGAAAAATTCTGGGCCATAAACACTCTTCAAGTATTGCACTGCCACCATCTCTCTCTTCTTGCCTTTTGGGAAATCAATTATTCGTATGTTACAACTTTTCATCACATCCTCTATGTCTTATATCCTCCTTTCTAATCCCTGACTATGCTTTAGTCTAAATTTTTTTTTTTTAACATATGCAGTCCTTTTCTTTGTTTCTCTCCAATCTGTTGTTAAAATGTTCTATTGAGTCTTTTAGTTATTTTATTTTTTGCTCCTGGAAATTCTATTTGACAGTCTTGTATAGATTCCAGTTTTTGCTGAAATTCTTCATATATCTACTTTCTTGAACAAATCACACGATTGAAGTCCATTCATAAAAATTTCATACTGGGAACTCCTGCGGGTCTGTTTCTACTGACTGCCTGGTTTTCATTTTCCCTTTTTTGATTTTGTTTTTGCTGTTGAATTTTTTCTCTTGGTTTTCAATGATTTGGTTGTATTTGCTGATATGGCTGGTAATTTTTTACTGCATGCCACATATCGTGTATAAAAATTTTAGATAATTTTAAGACTCTGGATAATATCTTCCTCCATAGAGTATTTACTTTTTCTTTTGGTAGGCAATCAGAGTAAAGATAGATCAAAGATTGAAATACTTGGAGGCTGGGTTTCAGTCACTGAGGACTCATCTTTCTTACTCACCCTTACTCCTAAAATGTAGGCTTTCAATGGGTTCAACTGAAAGTTTGAATTATTTACTAAGGATCCTGCAACTTGATAGGCAATGCACTTCCATTTTTCTCTCTCCAGCCTTGTAAAACTGTGGAATACCATGTTCAACGTCCTGGATTCTGAGGTTTTTCTGCTTTCATATCTGCAAATGCCTAAAGAGGAAAAGTGGCACTAAATGTTGGGCTCACTGCTCTATACTATTCTTCCCTTTAGGATCTTGGTCAGTAAAGTCCTGGTTTCCTTGTTGTCACTCCAATGACTTCTTACAGATGAATACTATAAGTGGTATTTGTATAGTATTATTTTTAAAATCCAGCTTTATGGCCCTTCTTGGTGAGGTGGTAGGATGTAAGCTAATCTGTCACAGAGGCAAAAAGTTCTTGCTTTAAGTTTTTAGAAAATTCATGAAAAAGGCTGGGTGCAGTGGCTCACGCCTGTAATCCCAACATTTGGGGAGGCCGAGGTGGGAGGATCACCTGAGGTCAGGAGTTTGAGACCAGCCTGGCCAACATGGTGAAACCCCATCTCTGCTTAAAAAAAAAAAAAAAAAAAATTAGATGGGTGTGGTGGCACATGCCTGTAATCCCAGCTACTTGGGAGGCTGAGGCAGGAGAATCGCTTGAACTCGGGAGGCAGAGGTTGCAATGAGCAGAGATCGTGCCACTGCACTCCAGCCTGGGCAGCAGAGTGAGACTTCATCTCAAAAAAAAAAAAAAAAAAAAAATTAATGAAAAAATATTTGCATACTATTTTATTTCATCGCTACATTTTTTTCTGATAAATGGTCTCATCTGTTATTTATTACTACTCCTTCCTTTTTTGTATGTTTGTAGAGATACTGTGCTAGTTTCTTCTTGATTACTCAACTTTGATGAAGATAAGTTGCTCCTAGAGGATTTACAGGTTTTTAGGGATAAAAGGGCCATATGATTGTCAACTTGACTGGTCCACAAGGTGCCTAGACATTGGGTCAAACATTATTCTGGGTAGGTCTGTGAGGGTGTCTCTGCATAAGATAACATTTGAATTGGCAGACTGAGAACCCCCTCCCTAATGTATGTGAGCCCCGTGTGATCAACTGAAGGCCTGAACAGAACAAAAAGGCTGACTGCACCAATAGTAGGGGGGAACATCAGCTGTGACATCAGCTTCTCCTGCCTTCAGACCTGAAACGAGACAGAAACTTTTCCTGAATGTTAAGCTTGCCAAGCTTTGGGACTGGAACTACAAAATATACTCTCCTGGGTCTCCAGCTTGCCCAAAGCAGATCTCGGGACTTGTCAGCCTATATGATCACTTGAGCCAATTCCTTATAATCTCTCCTGCTCCCAACACACATACATATACCACCCCCCACCTCCCGCATACACTCACTCTATTGGTTCTGTTTCTCTGTGGAACCCTAACTAATACAGGCCACAACCAGGTTCTAAGTCAAGGGTCTGCAAACTTTTCCAGTAAAGAACCAGACGCAAGTATTTTCACCTCTGTGGGCCACATAAAATCTCACATCATCGTCATCTTCTTTTTAAAAATAGCCATTTAAAAATGTAAAGATCATTTTTATTATGTGGGTCAGACAAAAACAATCTGGGAGCTAGATTTGGCCAGAGGCCATAGTTTGCCAACTCTCAATTCTAAGCTATTAGGAATCCTACCAATGACACAGGATTTTATTGGTGTGCATTTTGAACCTGTATTTCTGTGCAGAGATAGGCAATTTTGGCACAAATCACAAAGCAAAGTTTCATTTCTTCCCCTCTGGCAAAACAACAACAACAAATTGTTTTATGCATATAGAGTTTGTCTGTAATACTCCATTTAATTCTACCTCCAACCTCCTTGTCTTCCCAAAAGGAAATGAGATCCAGGGAAGCTATCACTCACTGCTGGCACATACTGATTTGTCTATTGCAAACAAGAGATTTAGGTTTTGTACCTTAGGGTGTGCCATTTGCCTCTGAAAATACAGTTTACCAGTTTTTTTTTACACTTTTACTGAGGTATAATTTATATAACATAAAATTCACCCATTATAAGTGTATACTTGAATGATTTTTAGCAAACTTAAAACAGTTGTACAGTGATTGCTACAATCCAGTTTTGGAACACTTCTAATACTCAACAAATATCCCCATGCCTATTTACAATTGATCTTGGTCCGCACTCTGATTTCTCTAGGCGTCACTGACCTGCTTTCTGTTTCTGTAGTTCTGCATTTTCTGAAATCTTCTATCAATGAAATAACAGAATACGTAGTCTTTTGTACTGGACTTCTTTCACTTAGATTATTGAAGTTGAACCTCAATACTGTTGCATGTATCAGAAGTTCACTCCTTTTTACTGCTGATTGGTATTCTAGTATATGGGTATGGTATGCTTTGTTTATCCATGCACCATTGATAAACATCTGTACTGTTTCCAGTTGTTTACTATTATGAGAATATGATGCTATGAAAATTCATATGTAAGTCTTAAGGGGACTATGCTTTCAATTCTTTTCAGTAAACAGAATTGCCAGGTTGTATGTTAAGTATATGTTTAACTTTTTGAGAATTTTTGGAACTATTTTCTACAAGGGCTATGCCATTTTATACTCCTTTGAGCAGTGTATAAGTTCTAGTTCCTCCATATCATTGTCAGTAGTTGATACGGTCACTCCAATTGATTATAGCCATTCTCAAGGGTATACAGCAGTATCTTGCTGTGGTTTTAAGTGGCATTCTCCTAATGACAAACATCTTTTCATGTGCTTATTTGTTATTCATGTATCATCTTTCATGAAATGTCTATTCGGCTTTCTTACCCATTAAAACACTGAGTTGTTTATATTTTAAGAGGTTTTTTTCCTTTTTTTTTTTTGAGACAGGGTCAAACTCTGGGCAGTGGTGTCATCTCCACTCACTGCAGCCTTGACTTCCTGGACTCACATAAATCCTCCTGTTTCAGCCTTCCAGGTAGCTGGGACTACAGGCATGTGCCACCTCACCCAGTTAATATTTAAAAAAGATTTTGTGTAGAGATAAGGTCTCACTATATTTCCCAGATTAGTCTTGAACTCCTGGGCTCAAGTGATCCTCACGCCTTAGACTCCCAAAGTGCTGGGATTATAGGTATGAACCACCACGTCCACCTTAAGAGTTCTTTACGTATTATGAATACAAGTCTTTTTCCAGATAAATGATTTGGAAATATTTCCTCCCCATCTGTGCATGGCTTTTCATTTTCTTAATGTTCTTTTTAAATTTTGATTTAATTTATCATTTATCATTTAATTTATCATTTAACATTAAATGATCGATTTATCATTAAATCGATCATTTAATGATTAATCATTTTAATGATAAATTAAATCATTTAAATCATTTAAATCAATTAAATTAAATTAAATCATTTAAATCATTAAATCATTAAATAAATTAAATCATTGAATGATTTAATTTAGTTTATCATTAGTCTTTTCTCATGCACTGTGCTTTTAATGTCATTATCTTGACATTTTTAACACTGAATCACAAAGATTTCCTATGCTTACCTTTTATATTTCAGATTGTGATCCACTTTGAGTTAATTTTTGTATAAGGTATGAGGTAAGGATCCAAGTTCATTTTTTCTCACATATGGATATCCAATTGTTCCAGTACTATATGAAAAGATTATCCTTTTTCCATTGAATTGCCTTGGCACTTTTGCAGAAAAATCAACTGACCATAAATGTAAGAGCTTATTTTTGGACTCTTCATTTCATTTCATTATGCCAGTACTACATCTTTTTGATTACTGCATTTTTATGGCAAGTATTAAAATTATATAGTGTTAATCCTCCAACTTCTAACTTTACTCAAAATATCTGAACTATTCTTAGTCTTTTCTATTCCTCTGTAAGTTTAAGGGTAAGCTTGTGAATTCCAACAAAAAGCCTACCAGAATTTTGACAGGGATGTCCCAGAACCTATAGATCAATTTGGGGAGAATTGCTATCCCAACAGTGTTGAGTCTTCCAATCCATTAACATACTTTATCTCTCTATTTGTTCAGATAGTCCTTAATTTATCTTAGCAGTGTTTTGTAGCTGTCATCTTCCTCTGGTTAATTCCAAGACTTCTGAAATGGTTGTTTTTGACAATTGCATTTGCTTTTTAGTATTTTTTTAGAAGATTAATCAATTTCTTCATATTAGCATAGCCAGAAGTCTATCAGCTGTTTCTGAGAGTTGTATATGCAGCATCTTCTCTTCATTAATTCCTGCACTAATATCCATTTTGGATTACCATTATTTTTTATAGCCCTTCCACATTTGTGGTTGGGGTTTCAGTTGGAGGTCTGCAAGAGAAGGAGGAAAATGCAAACTCTGCACTGTCATATTACAACAGTGACAAGTAGTTTTCAATAGATTGCTTAATGTATGTGGAATTGGTTAGAAAAAAGTTAATCTTTGCATTATTACCAAATAAAAGCATGGATTCTGGAGCCTGACTACCTGTATTCAAATCCTACTTTTTATTCTTGTGATTGGGAAAGTAGTTTAACCCTTCTTTGACTTAGTTTCTTGATCTATAAAATGGCAGGAACAAAAGGGTACACCTTAGAGAGTTATTGTGAAAATTAAATGAGTTATATGAAGTAATTCAGAAGATGACCTGCACATAGTAAATTTTAAGTATTAGTTCATTTTTCATGTTTGAAAATGAGGTTTTACTATTTGTACATTGACACATTTGACTTATAAGAAGACTACACAGGAATACGAAAAAATGCTCTTAACATTTTAAGTGAAAAGGCAGATTAGTAAGTGGATTGTACACATGATTGCAATTATGTAATAATAAGGATATACCCGGAAAGGAACATACAAAATTAAAATACCTCTTTTGTGGTGATCACATTATGGGTAACTTTCACGTTAAATATTTTCCACATTTTTTGAAATATTTTAAAAACAAAACAAATTTAAAAAAAAATTACAACTTTTCTTACTGTAAACAATTAATTTTACTCACTTGCATAAATGGCTAATTTTTAAAAATTTGTTATGAGATTCAGGGAAACCAGATGGCTAATTATATTTGCAATGATATATATATATATTTTTTGAGACAGACTGTCACTCTGTCGCTCAGTCTGGAGTGCAGTGGTGCGATCTCGGCTCACTGCTACCTCCACCTCCTGGGTTCAAGTGATTCTCCTGCCTCAGCGTCCCAAGTAGATGAGACTACAGGCATGTGCCACCACGTTAATTTTTGTATTTTTAGTAGAGACGGAGTTTCTCCATGTTGGCCAGGCTGGTCTCAAACTCCTGACGTCAAGCAATCTGCCCGCCTCGGCCTCCCAAAGTGCTGGGATTACAGGCGTGAGCCACTGTGCCCAGCCAGCAATGAATTATCTTTTAATAAAAAGTGGGGCTTATAAGATTTACAAAAATGTCATCTAATTTTTAAAAATTCATTTAAACGTTTTCATTTTTGGAGTTTAAAAATGTGAAAATCTACAATATATGCCTTTCAAAATTAACCTAATAATTGCTTTCTGACTTCTGTATCTGTAATTCTGTCAAGAAGAGATCCAGTTCTCTTCAAGCTGGTTCCCACTGGAACAGTTGGTGTAGCAATGGCAAATGCTTCTGTGGTCATCCTTGGGGAAACTACCCATTTCAAACCAAATTGGAAAATGAATAAATGGAAAGTGAAGATGTGCAGTGAAGTTCAGTTTATCACTACTGAGACAGACAGAATTAAAAAGGGAAAGGTAGACTGAGAATTAAGAAGAGAGAGATGCAAAAATTGAACAAAAGTTGGAGAAACAGAGCAGAGGTTCAAATGGAAACAGATTCCAGATCTCCCCCATTTCTTCAGGAATAAATATTGCCCTGTAACCACTGGACATTAAATATTTACCTACCATATGAATTTGCTCTTAAAGTGCTACTCATATCCTACCTATCTTTCAATTTAGCAAGAATGGGTAATTCCGTTTTTTTTTTTTTTAAACAAACTATCCTTCAGGCCTCATCAAGGAGGCTTCACTACGTATACTAGGCCTAAGTATGTCCCTTTCTCATGGATGTATTAGACTGCAACACAATTTTAATCAAATGAGAAGTTTTGAAAAATTCTTTCTAAATATATATTTTGGATAAACTCAGCAGAAATGTATGGCTAACAATGAAATTAAACCAATAATTGAATGTAAAAATTTGATCTACATTCAAGTTATTTTCCAATACAATTTTTCTTAAAATGTAATAACATCTTTTAGTAGGTAACTCAACAGAATCTTAAAATTCTGTCTTATAGGACAAAATGACATTAAATTTTGTAATCAAATTGGTCAACACATGAAATAACAATTATGTGACCTGCTTGGACAAAGTTTAAATATTGTTAGTCTTATTTCAATGGAAATAACTGTTATACAATAAAGTTCATGCACTATTCATGGCTTAAAAAATCAATTTATATTACTTACTGTTCAGCCACTTTCTACAATGTTTGTGTACGTTGGCTTTACAAGACTTTATGATACGAACAGTATTCTTTCTCAAGTAGTTTCCAACCAGTCATTTTTTAAAGGCTTAGAAAACAAGCAGTCATTTAAAAAATGTTTTAAATACTTATTTAGCATTTTAAATGCTAAATAATCATGGGGAAAATAGTGAGAAATACAGAGCTATATAGAAAACAAAAAGAAGGAAGAGTCTCTATTTTACAAGTCAAGGTCTTTCAGTCTGTTATTGGAATAACTAATAATTGAACATTATATTTTTATTGGAGGAAAATACTGGATATCATTATAAAATACAATTAACCAGCCCTTCTTATTTAAATTTAAGTAGAATTATTAAAACTTCTGGGCTGGGCGCAATGGCTCATGAGGCCAGGCATGGTGGCTCACGCCTGTAATCCCAGCACTTTGGGAGGCTGAGGTGGGCGGATTGCTTGAGGTCAGGAGTTCAAGACCAGCCTGGCCAACACGGCGAAATTCCGTCTCTACTAAAAAGTACAAACATTAGCTGGGTGTGGTGGTGTGCGCCTGTAGTCCCAGCTACTCAGGAGGCTGAGGCAGGAGAATTGTTTGAACCCAGGAGACGGAAGTTGCAGTGAGACGAGATTGTGCCACTGCACTCCAGCCTGGACGACAGAGCGAGCTGTATCAAAACAAACAAACAATAAACTTCTGGTTAATATTAGGATTTTTACAACTGCTTGTTAGGAATTAGCACAAGAAATGCAGAATGGTGGAAAGTTGGGAAATTTGAGATACTAAGTGGGGAAAAAAATCCTTTAAGTATTTGAAATTTTGTTCATGAATATGGCTACTTCTCAGTTCAATACATGATTCTGTATTCAAGCTAGAAATTAAGCTGAGATGGTTTCTTTAGATTATCACCTACCCTGGTGTCATTTCTAGCTTTACCAGTTCTTTGTGAATATGAATCAGCTGTTACAATTTCTCCAGGTTAGGCCTAATTGTCCCTGTTCTTGCCAAGGGACAGCCTTAACTTGGCCTGACCTTAGCCATCCATGATGGGGTAAATGATGAATATATGAAAGAAAAGAGTAAGAAAGAGAACAGATGGTGATATGACTTCAATGTTTGTCTCCTTCAAATCTCAGGTTGAAATGTGATTCCCAGTGTTGGAGGTGGGGCCCGGTGGGAGGTGATTGGATCATGAGGGCAGGCCCCTCATGAATGGTTTAGCATCATCCCCTTGGTGATAAGTGAGTTCTCACTGAGTTCCGGTTGTTCAAAAGTGTGTGCACCTCCCCAGTCTCTCTCTTGCTCCCTCCCTTGCCCTTGCACCTTCTGCCATGATTGAAAGCTTCCTGAGACTCTCACCAGAAGCAGATGCTGGCACCACACTTCCTGTACAGCCTGCAGAACCATAAGCCAAAATAAATCTATTTTATTTGTAAATCACCCAGTCTCAGGTATTCCTTTATAGTAACCCCAAAATGGACTAATATGGATGGAGAGTGAAATAAGAGGCTCAAAAAAAAATAAATGGGACAAAGAATAAAAGGAGATAAGCAAAACTCTCTCTTCAGAAGACTCCTATCAGATTATTATAACAAAGAACTGCGTATATCATAGAAGCAACATAACTCAGGAGAAAGACTATTAAACAAAAATGTATGCCAAATATAAAGCTATACCGACAATTCCTATCAGTGTTGAACATCTAGCATGTACTACTCAATTAATATGAGACAATCACTCACCTTATCAAGTTCACTCGTCAGCTTTTTATTTTCTTCAGTTAACAACACTTTTTCTCGTTCATACTGTTGTTTGAACTCACTTTCAAATTCTTCCCTTTCACTTTGACTAACACAATTCAAAACACAAAAGGAAAAAAGGGAATTAAAGGTCAATTGAAAACTTGAAATTATTTTTCCAATAGTTACATAAAACACAAAATATCAGATTGAACTGCAGAAATATTGTCCCCATAGAATACAGCTTGTTTATATGTAATGACAGGCCTGGTGAAAGCATGTTCCAGGAATTTATATTACAATAATACTGATTTGTTCATTCATTTACCAAATATTTATGGAGTGCTTACTAGGTGCCAAGGAATTGTTGTAGGTCTTGACAGCTACTGCTCTCACAGAGCTTATATTCTGGTAGAGGTGGACTGCCAATGAAAAGTGAGTAAAATGAACTAATTTCAGATAATAAGTTCTAAATTATATATATATGGCAATGCAAAAAGTATTTGGGAGAGGGTGGCTACTTTAGATTATATAGTCAGAGAAGGTCTCATCAAGGTTGATAATGGACCAAAATGAAAATAATAATTGCCATTTGCTTCACATGCATTACGTTCCATCCAAAGGCAAATTAGTTTGAGACCAAATTAGATACTTTTCTTTGTGTATTTCCACCACAATATTCTTACAAAATACAAAGTTGCTGGGCCTTTATTTTGTATTAGGCCAGAGTCACTTCCTAGTGTTATCAATTTGATTAACAATAGTATTCCAAACATTTTGTTCATAATTAGAATTTATGAGTTCAGAAATTTTAAAAAATTTACTTCGAAATAATTTCATTATTATTAGCAGTTACAATAGTACAAATAATTTTTGTATCCTTTTAACCCAGATTCCCCAATTGTTAATATTTTACTGCATTTTCTCTATTACTGTGTATGTACTGATTTCGTTAGTGTTCTTCAGAACCACTGAAGGGAAGCTAGCTGCAGATATTATGCCCTATTACCCCTAAATACTCCAGTGTGTATCTTTCGAAGTCAAGGACACTCTGCCATAATCACGAAGCAATCCTCTCAATTTAAAAAATTAACATTACTAAAAAACTTACCATCTGAATTCACAGACCCAATTCAAGTTATCCCAACAATGTCTCCTTTTCTTATGAAGCCCAGGATCCAACTGAGAAACATGTGTTGCATTTAGTAGTCATGTCTCTTCAATTTTCCTTGGTCTAGAACAGTTCCTCAGTCTTCCCTATCTCTCAAAACAGTTTTATAAGGTATAGGTCTCTAATTATGTACAGTGACACTCAACCTGGGGCCATCTGATGTTTATGACTAGTCTCAAAGAATTCATTTTTGGCTGGAATACCACAAGAACAATGTTTCTCAGTGCATCCCATCAGAAGGTGCAAAATGTTGATCTGCACAACACTGACCAAACCTCTTAGGCTAAGGGTGTAGATTCAGAATGAGTGGAGTCCCCAAGACATGAGATGTGAGAAAGAAAAGAAACTTTTTATGAGAAATGCGAGCCCCTTTAAATAAGCAGGGCCAGAGAGGCACTGAAATGTGACTGCAGTCACATCTTATTCTCCTAATTGAGCTAAGTAATCTACCAGCTATGTGGACTCCAGACTGAGTGTCACCAATAGCTATAAATTAACCCAACAATGCCATATTCTGGACACCATAACTCATACCCTATAGTTCAACAATGTACAGCCAATCATTAATCAATGTTATTTCTGCAAACCAGTGAGAATTCCTGACAAAAGACTTTTGTATGTTCCCTCTCCTGATTTGTCCTTCTTTAAAAACCTGAGCCTCTTTTTTGTTCTCTGGAGCACTTCTCTGTTTCCTGGGCTGCAGTCCTCAACCTTGGCCCAAATAAACTCTATATTAATTTTGTCTCAGTTTCTGTCTTTTGGACAACATTCTGGAACCTTCAGGTAGCAAAAGACAGTGCTGAGAACTCTGAACACTCATATTGCTTCAAACCTCTGCAGGTAGAAGCAATCTCATCCCTTTCCTCAAAGCAGCTATAACCTGAGGCAACCAGCCTGTTTTTGCATAAATCATTTATTAACTTCACCTGAAATAGTTACATCAAAAGGCGAGGCCAAGTATCTTTGACACCTACACAATCACTTGTCATTGTCTTCAGGCCTATGATGACAGTTAAGATCACAGCAGAGACTAGATATAAAGGCAATGAAGGTGTTAAAGGATTTTGGCAATTTATATTGGAAGGAGTATGGGCAGCATATAGAAATTAATTCTAAGAGCTGAGAAAGAAAATAAACTTTTTTTATCTGAGGAATGTGAGACCATTTAAATTATCAGGCCCAGAGAGGTATTTAAAATGTGAGAGCAGTCACATCTCACTCCCACCTTGAGCTAAATGATCACCTCTTGAGGCCACTTGCTATGTGGGCTCTAAACTGATGCCAAGTTGCCATAAAATGCCATACACTGGAGACCATGACTCACACGCTATAGTTCAACAACGAATAGCCAATCACTAATCAATGTTATTTTGTAAACCAGTGAAAATTCCTGTCAAACAACTTTGTATTAGACCAGCCCCTGTCTCCTTTTGCTTTTAAAACCCTACTTGTAACAAAGACCTAATGGAGCACTCCTCAACGTAACCTGGAAGTGTGTTCCTGGCAGCTGTCCTCACTTTGGCTCAAGCAAACCCTTTAAACATATCCTGTGCCTCAGCTTCTTCCTTCAGGTCAGAAGGTGTTACCCCAAGGTGGGCAATAAAAAATTAAATACAGCCAAATTTATCAAATGCACTTTCTCATCTAGGATTTGTGGTTTCATGTGTTAACTCAATATTCAGGTGTAGTTTTTCACTGCTAGGCTGAGTAACTGAAGCTCGGACTTTGGACCCAATAGTGGCCTACAGTCAATTAGCTTGAGATATTTGACTTACCGAGCATAAAGGGTCTACTGGCTCAAGGAGATGAGAATGTCAGAGTGGACCTATTATGTGCAACCTGGTCAGCCACCCACAAAGCACCCGCTTCAGAACACACAGAAAGCACTCCTTTCACCAAGGCATTAATAAATACACCAGTGAGAGGGCACACTAGCATCCTGGAGAAATACTATGGTAGGCGTCTTCAGATGACAGTCTGCAAATGACAGCAGAAAATGCCAGAATGGAACTGCATTGCCTGATTTTACTGAAAATAACAGTATTCCAGATTGGCTATTGTACCATCGCTTTATTTACTTATAGGCTGATGCTTCCAAATCCTCATCCTTTCCCTTAAAATTAAAAGTCACACTTATTTACTTTTAATGAGTTCAATGAACATATACTTAATAACATTTATTTGTGTTTCATTTGGAAATCTGAGGAAAACATCTGTGATGTGTAGACTTCCTATGCTCACTTTATTTGATTATGTATATACTAGAAAGCATGGTGAAAGGAGAGGTTAGGGAAAGAGGATATATGAACCACAAAATGATTCCTTGTTCTCAACCCTAGATTGTGTTAAAAGTTCAATTACATTTCCAACAGTTCTATCAGTACTTTCAGCCATTCCTTCTTACATCTACATACATACAACATTTATTATTATTTTAATATTACAAAGCTTATTTAAAATGATAGTTCTGTGGAGCATGATGACTTATTTACCCTTAGAAGTAAACACAGTTTTAATAAGACTTAAAAAATCTTCTAAGGAAAAAAGGGGAATAAGTTTTTTTTTTTTTTTTTTTTTGAGACAAGAGTCTCACTCTGTAGCCCAGGCTGGAGTGCAGTGGTGCGATCTCAGCTCATTGCAATCTCCGCCTCTCAGGTTCAAGCAATTCTCTAGCCTCAGCCTCCGGAGTAGCTGGGATTACAGGCACATGCCACCGTGTCTGGCTAATTTTTGTATTTTCAGTAGAGATGGGGTTTTACAATATTGGCCAGGCTGGTCTCGAACTCCTGACCTCAGGTGATCCGCCCACCTCAGCCTCCCAAAGTGCTTAGATTACAGGCGTGGGCCACCGTGCCCAGCAAGGAATAAGTTTTTGAAGACTGTATTGTTATGTGACAAACAGGCATATATCTACAGCAATTTGATGGCCATAGGATGTTAGCAATAAATGAAATTCCATGTGGATCAGTTCTGGGTAATTTTATATGATTGCTTTCTGGTGAATAAAGAATGTAAGTAATGGTTGATCTTAAAAGTGTAACCTTAAAAATCTCCTACATAACATTATTGAAGATAAATTATAATTTAAATGACAAATTCAAGGAAAATAAGCCAACCTCCATCTCCAAGCAAATCTGTCACTTCACTATTATCTACAGACAGATGTTAAATTTAGTTATGTTTAGGAAGCTTTCCTAACACAGAAGCAACTTCAGCAAAAAAACTGCAAAGACTTTCAGAAAAATATGTACAAAAATAAATTGAGTAAGATTTTCATGTAAAACCATTCTTTTTCCTGTTAGCATTAAACAAGCTTAAGTCTCTTCCATATTAAAAATAAAGAAACTCTCCCCATACCCTGTGTCACAATTCATTTCCTAAATCCTTGTCTTCCCACTCACTGGTAAGCATCCTGAAACAGTTTCTGTAACCACTTTTTCATCGCTTAGCTGCTCTCCACCACACTAGAAGCCAAAATCTGGCTTCTGCCTCCACCATCTCAAGTAAACAGCTCTCTCAAAACTCAACACTGGCCTGACTGTGATTACATCCAACCTGCTGGCCACTTTGGACAGTGTTGTCCACTCTTGCCCTCTTGACATGCTGTCTGGCTTTGACCTTCGGGGATCCCATACTCTCCTAGTTTTAGTCTACATTCCTGGCTTCTTTTCAGCTGCCTTTGTGACTCTTCCATCCGCCTTTGTGACTCTTCCATCCTTTCTGTAAATACCAATGCTCCTCAGTATTCTGTCTTAGGTGCTGTCTCTTCCCTCTCTACACATGCTGCCTGAAGTATCTCATCAATGACACTAGCTGGTTTTATTTATGTATTCAGCTGATGGTCTCTGAATCTACACTTGAAGCTTTTGTGGCTTTCAAACTGACTTGACATCTCCACAAAGATATCTTCCAAGCACCACAAGTTCAATATGCCCAACTCAACAAGAGAGCTCAACACATAGACAAGTTCCCACCACCCCTATCTACGTCCATATACTCTACTTTCTCTTCTCATGATAGGTTAAAAAAAAAAAAACAGGATCGAGTAAGGCCAATCCCTTCATTATGAACATCCTCAAGTACTTTGCTCCAGTACTTTCCTCCTCTCCTCTCTCCTCCAATCATCTATGAGATAATTTCTATCAGATTACAAGCATGCTGTTATTTCTTCCACCTTAAAAAACACACACTCACACACAAAAACAAAGAGCAAAATAACTTCTCCGAGATAATTTCTCCTCTATCTATTACCTGATTTCACTGCTTGTTTGTGTGATAACTCCAAGTAACAATAGTTTTACCTCTATGTTCTGCCTCCAACTGCTCTCCTTCCAGTCTCTTTTGATCCTACTGTGGGGTCTCTGCCTCTACTTTTCCACTAAAATTGTTCTTATCAAAGTCACCAATGACCTTCATATTGCTAAACTCAATGTCATTACTTAGTCCTTATCTCACTTGATTCAGAACTCATTTTATTTGACATGCTGACAGACTTTATATGCTTTCTTCACTTGGTTTCCGGTGTTACAGTAGGCAGTCAGGCAGACATAAGCAGGACAGGAGGGACCCCCTCTCTCCACACCCCCAACCAGGAATGGCCACATCAGGTGATGGTCAGGTGGTTGTTAAACTATCTCTCTAAAATACTAATTGGTCACACCTGGTGCCAGGAAACGGCAGTCTCCCACTAGATAGAAAAGCCTGAAACTGGTGATCAGCAGCTTCCCAATAAGATTCAGGAGTTAGGCAAGTGGGCTCAAGCATGCACACTAAGAGGCAAAATGGTGGAGTTTAACTGGTGGCATATGACCTTCTTCTAGGAGCACTCGACCGGTCAGGGAAGAATGCCTCAAGTGAGCACGTGTACAACTTCAGTAAACACACTGTACATGTAGCCCCTCCCAAGTGCTGGAAGGTCACTGTGCATGCAGACAGCCCACCCCAAGGGAAGAATCAGAGAAGGGATGTAACCCCACAGAAGCATGCCAAGTCAAAGGTTAAACCATGCACTTGAATCTATCAAGTCACCCACTTGGCCCAATTCCAAGTGTACTTTGCTTCCTTTTATTCCTGTTCTAAAGCTTTTTAAAAAACTTTCACTCCTGTTCTAAAACTTGCCTCAGTCTCTCCCTGTCTTTTATGCCCCTTGGTCTAATTCTTTATTCTGAGGAGGCAAGAATTGAGGTTGCTGCAAACGCATATGGATTCACCGCTGCTAACACAAGGATACTAAATTTGCCTGTTATTTTGCTGTCATTCTCACTGCCCTTTCTCTATCCACTTTGCTGGTTCCTCCTCACGTCTAGACTCCCAAAAATTGGAGTACCCCAAGGCTCAGTTCTAGGAAATTTTTTTCTATCTATATCCATTCACTAAGTGTTTTCATACAGTCTCAGAGCTTTAAATGCCATGGAAGTGATACATATTCTCAGGATTTTACCTCCTGCCCCCACATCTAGGCTGGTCTATACATCAGCCTATTTGACATCTCCAGCTGAATGTCTAATAAGCATCTCGACTGTAACTGTTTAAAATGAGCTCTTTCTGTTTATGAAAGAGTCTTGTCGGGGGAAAAAATGTGCCCTTGATAACACTCCCAATTCCAAACTTGCCTCTCCTGTAGTTGTCCTTTCTAGTAATATATTCTCCCAACTGCTTGGACCAAAAACCTTAGTATCATCCTTGAGCCTTCCTTTTTCTCCCTCATCCCATATCTAGTCCATCAGTACATTGCTATCTTTACCTTTAAAGATCATTAAAATTCAAACCCTTATTATCCCTTTTGCACACTACTCTAGGCCAAAGCCACTGTCATCTTCTGCTTGGATTACTTCAATTGTCTTCTAAGTGGTCTCATCGCTTTTGCTCTTACCTAATTCAGACTACTCTTAACCTAGTATTCAGAGTGATCCTGTTAAAACACAAATCAGTTGTCACTTTTCTGCTCAGAATTCTACAATATAGTCATGTAATGCATAATGACATTTTGATCAACTATGGACTGCCATTAGTCCATAATGCATTAGTACATAACTGCGTACATTTTTCAACTTTATTATAATCTTATGGGAACACTATGTGGTGTTGAAAAATTCCTATTACCTGTGATATTGTAACTGTTTTACGTACTAATGTAAAGCATTACTCGCGTGTATGTGGTGATGTCTGTGTAAACAAACCTACTGTGTTGCCGGCAGTACAAAAGTATAGCACATACAGTTATGTACAGTACATAATACTTCATAATAAATCACTATGTTACTGGTTTATATATTTACTATACTATACTTCTTATCGTTATCTTAGAGTATATGGCTTCTACTTAATATTTTTTTAAAAGTTAATTGTAAAACAACCTCAGGCAGGTCCTTCAGGAAGTATTCCTGAAGAAGGCATTGTTGTCATAGGAAATGACAATTTCATGTGTGTAACTGTCCCTGAAGACCTTCTAGTTGTGACTCACCAAGAGCAACTTCCAGTCCTGTAAGCTTCATTCATGGTAAGTGCCTTATATAGGTGTACCCTTTTTAAAAAAAATCTTGTATATTATCACATAACAATACCTTTCTCAGAAAATATCCCTAGTGTTAAGTGATGCATGACTGTAATTCCCTGCAATAGTTTTACTCAGAATAAGAAACTATGCATCCACTAAATATGACTTACAAGGCTTTACATGATGTGGCCCCGTTGCCTCTCTCACTTGTCTCTACTATTCTTTTCCCTTTATTCTACTTGAGCCACAATGGCCTCCTCACTATTTTGTAAAAAACTTATTCTTCTCCATGTAGAATGCTCTTCTCACACATCTGTATAAACATCTCTTCTTGTTTTAATCTTTAACTGAGAAATCAATCACCTTCTCATCATAGTTTTCCCTGGCCATCCTGTATTTATATAATTTAACCCTCCCCTGAATGCTTCATAGACCCTATTCCCTGTTAATTTTTTGTTCTTAGCATGTATCATTATCTAATATATTCTATGTTTTACTTATAGAAAGTTCTACGGGACAGGAATTTTTTTCATTGTTATTGTCTTTTTGCACCAGTCCCTACAACAGTGCGTCAGACATGGTAGGTTAAAAAATATTACTGAATGAATAAATGCACCAAATTGAATAAACTCAGGCTCCAATATAAGCTGAGAATGACAATAACATACATTCAGTTGCCTGAAATCTAGAAAGCTGAGTATAACTGATAATTTCTCCTGCTCCCTCATTTCTCACAGCTGCTTATTATGTTCTCCAGGTTCTATCTTCTCAGTAGACGGAATCCATCCACTTCTCTCCATCTTCACTATCACCACCCGAGGCCCACACCTCATCTCTCGCAGCTGGATTCCTACCTCCAGCCTGCTCCTCCCACTTTACTCTCCACACAGTAGCAAGAGTGGTCATTCAAAAATGTAAATATAATTATGTCACCTTCCTTCAACGGCCTGAGGATAATGTGCAAATGCCTTGTATTCTGTCATGACTTTGCCTCTATTTTACTTTCCAGCTTCATTTCTCACCACTCCTATCTATTTATGTTTCAGTCATAGTAAACAGCTATCATTTTCTGAATGTGGCATGTCCCCCTTTTCCTTTAGATCTTAGCACATTCTCCCTGGACACGCCTCTCTAGCTACTTCTTTCTTACTAATTATATCTTAGCTTAGAAGTTTATCGTTTCTGTTTTTTTTTCCCCCTGGTAGAGATAGGGTTTTACTATGTTGCCTAGGCTGGGCTTGAACTCCTGGGCTCAAGTAAGCCTCTTGCCTCAGCCTCTTAAGTAGCTCAGATTACAGGTGTGTGTGTGTGTGTGTGTGTGTGTGTGTGTGTGTGTGTGTGTCACAGGTGTGTGTGTGTGTGTGTGTGTGTGTGTGTCATCATGCCCAGTTAGAAGTAATTTTGTTCAGAAAGCCTAGATGTACCAAAGTTCTCTTTTGTGCCTCCCCTATATGTGCTCCTATACTTACCATCCCATTCGCTTTTCTATCATGCTGTATTATAATTTTCTATTTGCCAATCCTGACTTTGGTCTCCTTTAGGTCTAGGATATGTTTATTGTCTATTATCTCCAATACTTGACACATAACAGGTACTCAATAAGTATTTACTGTATAGTAAATAATGTGATTCTTACCTTTCTCTTCTGGTTTTTTCCAATTTGTCTTTTAAAATCATAATTTCTTTGTTGAGAGCAAGTTGCTGACCTTCTGAATCATGCAATTCTTTCTTAAGATTTTTTATTTCATTTGCATGTATTCCTTCTCTTTTAGATAATTCTTCTTCATAAAAGATACTTTTCTTTTCCAAATCAGTCTTTAGTTTGGTTATCTCTTGCTGATGTTCTATGCTGCATACTCCTGGTGAGTAACTAATTTGTTTTTGCTATAGAAATAATAACAAAAGATTAGTGCATCTACAAGAATAATAAAATATTTAAATAACTTCTTTCTGTAATATGAGTATTCATATAACTGCATTTTTTGTACATCCTAACAAAAATAAAATTCTATATTAAGTCTACTAACTTTTTGCCTGTCATATATTGCAAATATTTTCCTCAGTTTACATTCCTTAATAGTCAGTCTTTGTTGCTATTTTTAAAAAGTTTTCTTCACACAAAGATTACATGTTATTCAAATTTTTGGCTGGGACTTACATGATTTCTTGCTTTACATTTAAATTTCTAATTTATTTAGAATTATTGTTGGTGTATGGAGTGAGAGAAAAATCTAACCGCATCCTAAATCTGATGAGGAACTGACAAAAAGTTTTAAGGACATCTGTGTCTTAAAAAAATTAAAATGGGCAAAGGAATGGTAGAGTAGAATGTACAAAAATAAAGACAGAAACCTTTTGCAATAGTCCTGCGAGAAATGGCAAAGGTCTAAACTAACATCTCCTTCATACATCTCCTTCTAACATAACATCTCCTCCTAACATACTAGAAAAAAAATGGTAGGTCTCTTCACTTTTAGGTATGATTAAGAAGGAGAAGAAATTGGGTTGAAATCTACCTTTTTAGAAATAAGGCTGAAATATCCTCTCAGTAATAAGAAAGAAAAGAAAATGTAAAGTCCAAAGATTCTTCCAGGTACTGCCTAAAGGGTAAACAGAAACACACAGACTACAGATTATGACTGTAAGATTTCCTAAGCTTTGTAATTTTCCAAAGGTTATTAATTTGTTATATCTTATCTGTCTCCCCAGTTGCAATAAAACTTTTAAAACTAAAAGAACCTATGCACTTAAGTTTAGGGACAACAAAGAATCAAGATCTGGAGGTCACTGTATTCCTTTTTGAAGTCAGTCATAATGATAATAAAAACTGGTAAGCGTAGTTGACTTAAAGTAGAAGGAAAAATACCCTGACTCCTTCATATTTGAAGTATATAATTTAAAAAGAGCAAAGGAAGTGATGTGGGCCAGAGAAATAGCCCTGGCGTACCCACTGCAATATTAACCATTTATCGAAAAAAGGCATTGGTGGTATAGTGGTGAGCATAGCTGCCTTCCATTTATCAAAAAATACTTTTCATGTGCCAGATCCAGATCGTCCAATGGTTTATGAGGCAGCCTAACATGCAAAAGTCTGCTTAACTTGAGAAGAACCTGAGCAAGGCAGATTCTTGCTCTTAAGCATCACTATGAAAATGATGACTAAATTGACATCTGTGGCACTTACCACTGACCCGTAATATTCTTGCTCTTAAGCATCACTATGAAAATGATGACTAAATTGACATCTGTGGCACTTACCACTGACCCGTACTATTCTTGCATTTTTCTAACTACTTAAAGAAAATAATACTTTTAGTCTGATGTTCTGTTTATTGTGATGACTGCTGGGATGGCAGCAGCATGTACAATAAGTTTCAAGAAAAAAAAATTCCCCTGAAATCAAAACCTAACAAAGATACCAACAATTATGGTTACAGATGCATATCATTTATTGATAAGAATGTGAAAAGCCAAATAGAACACAAATGATATTATTAAACCATCTGTAAAAAAGAAAAACCTACCAAGAAATAATAGGTTTTATTGCAGGCACCGAAGATAACTTAATGTCAGCAAACTTGTTAATAAATGTGTCATAAAATGAATTATTTTAATAGATTAAATTTTAAAATCCAAATGATAATCTCAGTAAGTACCCCTACCCAATAGCATTTTATAAAACCCAGTAATATTTCCAAATACTACTCTAAGTCCCACAATAAAACCATTACATAAAAAATAATACAGTAATTCTTTTAATTTAAAAGTATCCATTTTGAGCTATCAAAATACTATTTACGTGAAACATCAGAGATACATCGAGTAAATTCAGAAATATCAACAAAAAAGATGTCTTCCATTTTCACTCTTATGCAACATTCATTTCAGACCAACATATAAAATTGTCTCTCTGACCAACATGTAAAATAGTTAAAAAAATGAATATTGTGAAGAAAAATAACATCTTTATCATTTCCATTTAATTGTTCACCCAGAAAATACAAATAAATCTAGTGAAATGTGTTAGAATTGATAGAGTTGAGTAAAGCAATAGCATATAAGATAAACACAAATCAATACTTCCAGATATTAAAATAAGCAATAAACATAACAAAAATTTCATTGTTAATTGAAGGATAATAGTGAGAAATTTCTGATTTATATGAGAAACCTACAAGTCTTGAAACAAAGTATTTAAAAGGGAAGATTAAATGTACATATTCAATATTTTTCATGTTATCGTCCACATAATTCTAATTAAAAGTTCTTTATAAATGTGGAGATAGAAGGGCATGGAGACATGTTTCTACTCCGTGGATAAGAATAAACTGTTAAAAATGTCAAAGAAAATACCAAGGGGTGCATGGGAAAATATACTTTTCAAATATTAAAACATACTATAACTCTTTACTAAAGTATCACTATGACAGATCTGCTTCCCGAAATAATTTAATTCAATATATGAGACATCGTCAGTCATTGGGTAAGGCAATGATTAATAAATGAAATTGGAATCACCAGCTAGCAATAAAATAACAAAAATCAATCTCATGTCATACCATTTAGCAAACAAACTCCTAATAGATTAAACAGTTAATTATTTTTAGACCCAACAAACATCCAAAAGAAAGCAGAATTAAATACTTATCAAAACTCTGAGAGGAGAAGGACAAGCCAAGCTTTGAAGCGACAGAAGAAACACTGAGAAAAACCAACAAATCTTCTATAATTTTAAAAAGCAACAAGATCAAAATTAAGGGATACATGATAAATTGGTGAAATAGTTGCTGAAAATACTTCAAAAAGTAAAATTTTTACTGTGCAGAGTTTTATGAATTGGTAAGAAAAACATTAAGACTACTAAATTAAATTAGCAAATAAAGAGAGAATTTACGAACAGAAAATATGATTAATAAAACAATCCACTAATAAACCAAGAAATAAAGAGGTACAACTTTTTTGGCCTCTCGTATTTGCAAAGATTTGTGGGATTTATCACATAAATTAGGCTTAAAATAATCGCTAACTTCGTTTCTAGGTGCCTATTCTAAGAAAATGATACAGAAAAAGCAGTGCATAAAGGTGTTTTTGGCAATTATAATACTACAAAGAATTTTTAAAGGTAACAACAGAAAACTGGTTACACGGATAGTCTTCTTGAATTATTTATAATCACTAAAATTATGTTTGTGATAATTTTGTAATAGCAAATAGAAATAACTAGGTATGTGAAAATTCTACTCAAAATCATTAAAATTATGTTTGCGACAATTTGGTAATTAAAGTAAAAATGTTTATTACACTATTAAGTGAAAAATGTAAGTGTATGGGTTGAACTGTGTTACTCTCAAATTCCTATGTTGAAGCCCTAACCAGCAGTACTTCAGAATGTAACCTTATTTTATTTATTTATTATTATTATTATTATTATTTTAGGTTTTATGGTACATGTGCGCAACGTGCAGGTAAGTTACATATGTATACATGTGCCATGCTGGTGCGCTGCACCCACCAACTCGTCATCTAGCATTAGGTATATCTCCCAATGCTATCCCTTCCCCCTCCTCCCACCCCGCAACAGTCCCCGAAGTGTGATGTTCCCCTTCCTGTGTCCATGTGTTCTCATTGTTCAATTCCCACCTATGAGTGAGAATATGCGGTGTTTGGTTTTCTGCTCCTACGACAGTTTACTGAGAATGATGATTTCCAATTTCATCCATGTCCCTACAAAGGACATGAACTCATCATTTTTTATGGCTGCATAGTATTCCATGGTGTATATGTGCCACATTTTCTCAATCCAGTCTATCATTGTTGGACATTTGGGTTGGTTCCAAGTCTTTGCTATTGTGAATAATGCCGCAATAAACATACGTGTGCATGTGTCTTTATAGCAGCACGATTTACAGTCCTTTGGGTATATACCCAGCAATGGGATGGCTGGGTTGAATGGAATTTCTAGTTCTAGATCCCTGAGGAATCACCACACTGACTTCCACAAGTGTTAAACTAGTTTACAGTCCCACCAACAGTGTAAAAGTGTTCCTATTTCTCCACATCCTCTCCAGCACCTGTTGTTTCCTGACTTTTTAATGATTGCCATTCTAACTGGTGTGAGATGGCATCTCAATGTGGTCTTGACCTGCATTTCTCTGATGGCCAGTGATGGTGAGCATTTCTCCATGTGTTTTTTGGCTGCATAAATGTCTTCTTTTGAGAAGTATCTGTTCATGTCCTTCGCCCACTCCTTGATGGGGTTGTTTGTTTTTTTCTTGTAAATTTGTTGGAGTTCATTGTAGATTCTGGATATTAGCCCTTTGTCAGATGAGTAGGTTGCAAAAATTTTCTCCCATTTTGTAGGTTGCCTGTTCACTCTGATGGTAGTTTCCCTTGCTGTGCAGAAGCTCTTTAGTTTAATTAGATCCCATTTGTCAATTTTGGCTTTTGTTGCCATTGCTTTTGGTGTTTTAGACATGAAGTCCTTGCCCATGCCTATGTCCTGAATGGTAATGCCTAGGTTTTCTTCTAGGGTTTTTATGGTTTTAGGTCTAACATTTAAGTCTTTAATCCATCTTGAATTGATTTTTGTATAAGGTGTAAGGAAGGGATCCAGTTTCAGCTTTCTCCATATGGCTAGCCAGTTTTCCCAGCACCATTTATTAAATAGGGAATCCTTTCCCCATTGCTTGTTTTTCTCAGGTTTGTCAAAGATCAGATAGTTGTAGATATGTGGCATTATTTCTGACGGCTCTGTTCTGTTCCATTGATCTATATCTCTGTTTTGGTACCAGTACATTGCTGTTTTGGTTACTGTAGCCTTGTAGTATAGTTTGAAGTCAGGTAGTGTGATGCCTCCAGCTTTGTTCTTTTGGCTTAGGATTGACTTGGTGATGCGGGCTCTTTTTTGGTTCCATATGAACTTTAAAGTAGTTTTTTCCAATTCTGTGAAGAAAGTCATTGGTAGCTTGATGGGGATGGCATTGAATCTGTAAATTACCTTGGGAAGGATGGCCATTTTCACGATATTGATTCTTCCTACCCATGAGCATGGAATGTTCTTCCATTTGTTTGTATCCTCTTTTATTTCATTGGGCAGTGGTTTGTAGTTCTCCTTGAAAAGGTCCTTCACTTCCCTTTTAAGTTGGATTCCTAGGTATTTTATTCTCTTTGAAGCAATTGTGAATGGGAGTTCACTCATGATTTGGGTCTCTGTTTGTCTGTTATTGGTGTATAAGAATGCTTGTGATTTTTGTACATTGATTTTGCATCCTGAGACTTTGCTGAAGTTGCTTATCAGCTTAAGGAGATTTTGGGCTGAGACAACGAGGTTTTCTAGATATACAATCATGTCATCTGCAAACAGGGACAATTTGACTTCCTCTTTTCCTAATTGAATACCCTTTACTTCCTTCTCCTGCCTAATTGCCCTGGCCAGAACTTCCAACACTATGTTGAATAGAAGTGGTGAGAGAGGGCATCCCTGTCTTGTGCCAGTTTTCAAAGGGAATGCTTCCAGTTTTTGCCCATTCAGTATGATATTGGCTGTGGGTTTGTCATAGATAGCTCTTATTATTTGGAGATACGTCCCATCAATACCTAATTTATTGAGAGTTTTTAGCATGAAGGGTTGTTGAATTTTGTCAAAGGCCTTTTCTGCATCTATTGAGATAATCATGTGGTTTTTGTCTTTGGTTCTGTTTATATGCTGGATTACATTTATTGATTTGCATATATTGAACCAGCCTTGCATCCCAGGGATGAAGCCCACTTGATCATGGTGGATAAGCTTTTTGATGTGCTGCTGGATTCTGTTTGCCAGTATTTTATTGAGGATTTTTGCATCAATGTTCATCAAGGATATTGGTCTAAAATTCTCTTTTTTGGTTGTGTCTCTGCCCGGCGTTGGTATCAGGATGATGCTGGCCTCATAAAATGAGTTAGGGAGGATTCCCTCTTTTTCTATTGATTGGAATAGTTTCAGAAGGAATAGTACCAGTTCCTCCTTGTACCTCTGGTAGAATTCGGCTGTGAACCCATCTGGTCCTGGACTTTTTTTGGTTGGTAAGCTATTGATTATTGCCACAATTTCAGCTCCTGTTATTGGTCTATTCAGAGATTCAACTTCTTCCTGGTTTAGTCTTGGGAGGGTGTATGTGTTGAGGAATTTATCCATTTCTTCTAGATTTTCTAGTTTATTTGCGTAGAGGTGTTTGTAGTATTCTCTGATGGTAGTTTGTATTTGTGTGGGATCGGTGGTGATATCCCCTTTATCATTTTTTATTGCATCTATTTGATTCTTCTCTCTTTTTTTCTTTATTAATCTTGCTAGTGGTCTATCAATTTTGTTGATCCTTTCAAAAAACCAGCTCCTGGATTCATTAATTTTTTGAAGGGTTTTTTGTGTCTCTATTTCCTTCAGTTCTGCTCTGATTTTAGTTATTTCTTGCCTTCTGCTAGCTTTTGAATGTGTTTGCTCTTGCTTTTCTAGTTCTTTTAATTGTGATGTTAGGGTGTCAATTTTGGATCTTTCCTGCTTTCTCTTATGGGCATTTAGTGCTATAAATTTCCCTCTACACACTGCTTTGAATGTGTCCCAGAGATTCTGGTATGTTGTGTCTTGGTTCTCGTTGGTTTCAAAGAACATCTTTATTTCTGCCTTCATTTCGTGATGTACCCAGTAGTCATTCAGGAGCAGGTTGTTCAGTTTCCATGTAGTTGAGCGGTTTTGAGTGAGATTCTTAATCCTGAGTTCTAGCTTGATTGCACTGTGATCTGAGAGATAGTTTGTTACAATTTCTGTTCTTTTACATTTATTGAGGAGAGCTTTACTTCCAAGTATGTGGTCAATTTTGGAATAGGTGTGGTGTGGTGCTGGAAAAAATGTATACTCTGTTGATTTGGGGTGGAGAGTTCTGTAGATGTCTATTAGGTCCGCTTGGTGCAGAGCTGAGTTCAATTCCTGGGTATCCTTGTTGACTTTCTGTCTCGTTGATCTGTCTAATGTCGACAGTGGGGTGTTAAAGTCTCCCATTATTAATGTGTGGGAGTCTAAGTCTCTTTGTAGGTCACTCAGGACTTGCTTTATGAATCTGGGTGCTCCTGTATTGGGTGCATACATATTTAGGATAGTTAGCTCTTCTTGTTGAATTAATCCCTTTACCATTATGTAATGGCCTTCTTTGTCTCTTTTGATCTTTGTTGGTTTAAAGTCTGTTTTATCAGAGACTAGGATTGCAACCCCTGCCTTTTTTTGTTTTCCATTTGCTTAGTAGATCTTCCTCCATCCTTTTTTTTTTTTTAATTTTTTTTATTTATGAAGTATTTATTGATCATTCTTGGGTGTTTCTCGGAGAGGGGGATATGGGAGGGTCATAGGATAATAGTGGAGAGAAGGTCAGGAGGTAAACACATGAACAAAGGTCTCTGGTTTTCCTAGGCAGAGGACCCTGTGGCCTTCTGCAGTGTTTGTGCCCCTGGGTACTTGAGATTAGGGAGTGGTGATGACTCTTAAAGAGCATGCTGCCTTCAAGCATCTGTTTAACAAAGCACATCTTGCACCGCCCTTAATCCATTTAACCCTGAGTTGACACAGCACATGTTTCAGAGAGCACGGGGCTGGGGGAAAGGCCATAGATCAACAGCATCCCAAGGCAGAAGAATTTCTCCTAGTCAGAACAAAATGGAGTCTCCTATGCCCACCTCCTTCTACACAGACACAGCAACAATCTGATCTCTCCTTCCTTTCCCCACACTTCCCCCCCTTCTTTTCAACAAAACCACCATCGTCCTCATGGCCCGCTCCCGATGGTCGCTGTCTCTTCGGAGCTGTTGGGTATACCTCCCAGACAGGGCGGCCGGGCAGAGGCGCTCCTCACCTCCCAGACAGGGCGGCCAGGCAGAGGTGCTCCTCACTTCCCAGACGGGGCCGCCGGGCAGAGGCGCTCCTCACTTCCCAGACGGGGCGGCCGGGCAGAGATGCTCCTCACCTCCCAGACGGGGCGGCCGGGCAGAGGCGCTCCTCACTTCCTCCCAGACGGGGTGGCAGCCAGGCAGAGGCGCTCCTCACCTCCCAGACGGGGTGGCCGGGCAGAGGCGCTCCTCACTTCCCAGACCGGGTGGCCGGGCAGAGGCGCTCCTCACTACCCAGACGGGGCGGCCAGGCAGAGACGCTCCTCACTTCCTCCCAGACGGGGTGGCGGCCAGGCAGAGGTGCTCCTCACCTCCCAGACTGGGCGGCCGGGCAGAAGCGCTCCTCACCTCCCAGACGGGGTGGCCAGGCAGAGGCGCTCCTCACTTCCCAGACGGTGTGGCGGCTGGGCAGAGGCGCTCCTCACTTCCCAGATGGGGCAGCCAGGCAGAGGCGCTCCTCACTTCCTCCCAGACGGGGTGGCGGCCAGGCAGAGGCACTCCTCACTTCCCAGATGGGGTGGCCGGGCAGAGGCGCTCCTCACTTCCCAGACGGGGCGGCCGGGCAGAGGCGCTCCTCACTTCCTCCCAGACGGGGTGGCGGCCGGGCAGAGGCGCTCCTCACCTCCCAGACGGGGCGGCAGGGCAGAGGCGCTCCTCACCTCCCAGACGGGGTGGCCAGGCAGATGCGCTCCTCACTTCCCATATGGGGTGGCGGCTGGGCAGAGGCGCTCCTCACTTCCCAGATGGGGCAGCCGGGCAGAGGCACTCCTCACCTCCCAGACTGGGCGGCCGGGCAGAGGCACTCCTCACTTCCCAGACGGGGCGGCCGGGCAGAGGCGCTCCTCACTTCCCAGACGGGGCGGCCGGGCAGAGGCGCTCCTCACTTCCCAGATGGGGCAGCCGGGCAGAGGCGCTCCTCATTTCCTCCCAGACGGGGTGGCGGCCAGGCAGAAGCGCTCCTCACCTCCCAGACGGGGCGGCCGGGCAGAGGTGCTCCTCATCTCCCAGATGGGGCAGCCGGGCAGAGGTGCTCCTCACTTCCTCCCAGACGGGGTGGCGGCCGGGCAGAGGCACTCCTCAGCTCCCAGACAGGGCGGCCGGGCAGAGGCGCTCCTCACCTCCCAGACGGGGTGGCCAGGCAGAGGCGCTCCTCACTTCCCATATGGGGTGGCGGCCGGGCAGAGGCGCTCCTCACTTCCCAGATGGGGCAGCCGGGCAGAGGCGCTCCTCACTTCCTCCCAGACGGGGTGGCGGCCAGGCAGAGGCGCTCCTCACCTCCCAGACGGGATGGCCGGGCAGAGGTGCTCCTCATCTCCCAGACGGGGCAGCCGGGCAGAGGTGCTCCTCACTTCCTCCCAGACGGGGTGGCAGCCGGGCAGAGGCACTCCTCACCTCCCAGACGGGGCAGCCGGGCAGAGACGCTCCTCACTTCCCAGACGGGGTGGCCGGGCAGAGGTGCTCCTCACTTCCCAGACGGGGCGGCCGGGCAGAGGTGCTCCTCACTTCCCAGACGTTGGGTGACTGGGCAGAGGCGCTCCTCACTTCCCAGACGATGGGCGGCCGGGCAGAGACGTTCCTCACTTCTTATACGGCATGGCGGCCGGGCAGAGGCGCTCCTCACTTCCCAGACCTCCATCCTTTTATTGGGAGCCTATGTGTGTCTGCACGTGAGATGGGTTTCCTGAATACAGCACACTGATGGGTCTTGAGTCTTTATCCAATTTGCCAGTCTGTGTCTTTTAATTGGAGCATTTAGTCCATTTACATTTAAAGTTAATATTGTTATGTGTGAATTTGATCCTGTCATTATGATGTTAGCTGGTTATTTTGCTCGTTAGTTGATGCAGTCTCTTCCTAGTCTCAATGGTCTTTACATTTTGGCATGATTTTGGAGTGGCTGGTACCGGTTGTGCCCTTCCATGTTTAGCGCTTCCTTCAGGAGCTCTTTTAGGGCAGGCCTGGTGGTGACAAAATCTCTCAGCATTTGCTTGTCTGTAAAGTATTTTATTTCTCCTTCACTTATGAAGCTTAGTTTGGCTGGATATGAAATTCTGGGTTGAAAATTCTTTTCTTTAAGAATGTTGACTATTGGCCCCCACTCTCTTCTGGCTTGTAGGGTTTCTGCCGAGAGATCCGCTGTTAGTCTGATGGGCTTCCCTTTGTGCATAACCCGACCTTTCTCTCTGGCTGCCCTTAACATTTTTTCCTTCATTTCAACTTTGGTGAATCTGACAATTATGTGTCTTGGAGTTGCTCTTCTCGAGGAGTATCTTTGTGGCGTTCTCTGTATTTCCTGAATCTGAATGTTGGCCTGCTTTGCTAGATTGGGGAAGTTCTCCTGGATAATATCCTGCAGAGTGTTTTCCAACTTGTTTCCATTCTCCCCGTCACTTTCAGGTACACCAATCAGATGTAGATTTGGTCTTTTCACATAGTCCCACATTTCTTGGAGGCTTTGCTCGTTTCTTTTTATTCTTTTTTCTCTAAACTTCCCTTCTCGCTTCATTTCATTCATTTCATCTTCCAGGGCTGATGCCCTTTCTTCCATTTGATCGCATTGGCTCCTGAGGCTTCTGCATTCTTCACGTAGTTCTCGAGCCTTGGTTTTCAGCTCCATCAGCTCCTTTAAGCACTTCTCTGTATTGGTTATTCTAGTTATACATTCTTCTAAATTTTTTTCAAAGTTTTCAACTTCTTTGCCTTTGGTTTGAATATCCTCCCGTAGCTCGGAGTAATTTGATCGTCTGAAGCCTTCTTCTCTCAGCTCGTCAAAGTCATTCTCCATCCAGCTTTGTTCCGTTGCTGGTGAGGAACTGCGTTCCTTTGGAGGAGGAGAGGTACTCTGCTTTTTAGAGTTTCCAGTTTTTCTGCTCTGTTTTTCCCCCATCTTTGTAGTTTTATCTACTTTTGGTCTTTGATGATGGTGATGTACAGATGGGTTTTTGGTGTGGATGTCCTTTCTGTTAGTTTTCCTTCTAACAGACAGGACCCTCAGCTGCAGGTCTGTTGGAGTACCTGGCTGGCCGTGTGAGGTGTCAGTCTGCCCCTGCTGGGGGATGCCTCCCAGTTAGGCTGCTCGGGGGTCAGGGGTCAGGGACCCACTTGAGGAGGCAGTCTGCCCGTTCTCAGATCTCCAGCTGCTTGATGGGAGAACCACTGCTCTCCTCAAAGCTATCAGACAGGGACATTTAAGTCTGCAGAGGTTACTGCTGTCTTTTTGTTTGTCTGTGCCCTGCCCCCAGAGGTGGAGCCTACAGAGGCAGGCAGGCCTCCTTGAGCTGTGGTGGGCTCCACCCAGTTCGAGCTTCCCGGCTGCTTTGTTTACCTAAGCGAGCCTGGGCAATGGCGGGCGCGCCTCCCTCAGCCTCGCTGCCGACTTGCTGTTTGATCTCAGACTGCTGTGCTAGCAATCAGCGAGACTCCGTGGGCGTAGGACCCTCTGAGCCAGGTGCGGGCTATAATCTCCTGGTGCACCGTTTCCTAAGCCCGTCGGAAAAGCACAGTATTCGGGTGGGAGTGGCCCGATTTTCCAGGTGCCGTCTGTCACCCCTGGAAAGGGAACTCCCTGACCCCTTGCGCTTCCCGAGTGAGGCAATGCCTTGCCCCTGCTTTGGCTGGCGCACGGTGCACTCACCCACTGACCTGCGCCCACTGTCTGGCACTCCCTAGTGAGATGAACATGGTACCTCAGATGGAAATGCAGAAATCACCCGTCTTCTGCGTGGCTCACACTGGGAGCTGTAGACCGGAGCTGTTCCTATTCGGCCATCTTGGCTCCTCCCCCCAGAATGTAACCTTATTTTAAAATATGGTTTTTAAGAGGTAAATTGAATCAAAATGGTAAGGCATACCCCTAATTCATTAAGACTGCGTCCTTATAAAAGGAGAAATCTGGACACAGACACATAGGGAGAACTCCATGTGAACATGAAAGCAGAGATCAGGGTGATGTATCTTACAAGCCAAGCAATACCAAAGACTGTCAGCATGCCACCAGAAGCCAACCGTACCAGTATCATGATTTTGAACTTCTAGCCTCCAGAACTGAGACAGTTCTGTGTTTTAAGCCACCCAGTGTGTGGTACTTCGCAACAGCATCCCCAACAAACTAACACAATAGGGAAAAAAAATACCTCTAGTAACATCACAGCATCATATATAACAACTTAAAAGCTTTCTTTAAAAATTGTTTTTATTGAAATGTGATTCACATACCATACAAATTGCTCATTTAAAAGTGTAAATTTCAATTATCTTGTTATACTGCATTAATAGTTTTTAAGTGGTAAAACAACATACAATGAAATTTTCCATTTTAACCATTTTACATGCACAATTCAATGGCATTAATTACATTTGCAATGTTGTATAAATATCACCAGTATCTATTTCCAAAATTTTTTAATCATTCCAACAAAAAATTCTGTAACCATTAAGAATTAACTCCCTGTTCCCCATTCCACCGAAACCCTGGTAACCTCTATTCTACTTTGTATCTATGCATTTGCCTATTCTATTTTTTTTTTTTTTTGAGACAGGGTCTCTCTCTGTTGTCCAGGCTGGCGTGCAGTGGCACAATCATGACTCACTGCCGCCTCGACCTCTTGGGCTCAAGCAAGCCTCCCACCTCAGTCTCCTGAGTAGCTGGGACTACAGGCATCTACCACCGTGCCCAGCTAATTTCTTAATTTTCTGTAGAGATGGGGTCTCACTCTGTTGCCCAGGCTGGTTTTGAACTCCTGGGCTCAAGTAATCCTCCTGCCTCGGCCTCCCAAAGTGCTGGGATTACAGTCATGAGCCACTGCATCGGGCCTGAATTTGCCTATTCTAAATATTTCATGTAAGTGGAATCATATAGTATTTGTCCTGTTGTGCCTGGCTTCTTTTACTTAGTACTTTTTCGAGATTCAGCCACGTTGTGGCATGTATCATGACTTCATTCCTTTTCACAGATAAATGATACTCCATTGTATTTATATACCACATTTTCTTTATCCATCTGTTGATCAACACTTGGATTGTTTCCACCTTTTGGCTACTGTAATAATACTTCAATAAACACTTGTGTAAAGCATCTATTAGAGTTCCTATGTTCAAATATTTTGGGTATATACCAAGGAGTGGAATGGCTGGATCACATGGTAGTTCTGTTTGACTTTTTGAGGAACCATCACATTGTTTTCAAAAGTGGCTACATTATTTTATACTTTCTTTTGCAACATATAAGGGTTCCAATTCTCTATCTTCTTGTTAAGACCTACTTTCTTTTTAATTTTAGCTCTCCCAGTACATATGAAGTGGTATCTCATTTTGGTTTTAATTTGCATTCCCCTAGTGATTAGTAACATTGAGCATTTTTTAATTTGCTTATTGGCCATTTATATATATCTTCTCTGGAGAAATGTCTATTCAAGTCTTTTGCCCATTTTTTAATTGAGTTGTCTTTCTGTTGTTGAGCTGTAGTTGTTTATATAATCTGGATATTAAATTGTTATCCCATACATGATTTGCAAGTATTTTCTTGCATTCCTTAAGCTGTCTTTTTTACTTTCTTAATAATGTCCTTTGATACCATGCACATTAAATTTTAATTTTGATGAAGCCCAATTTATACTTTTTTTGTTATTTATGCATCTATATTAATAAGAAATGTTGGTCTGTAATTTTGTGATTTTTTTTGTCTGGCTTTGGTATTCAGGGTAATGCCAGCTTCACAGAATGAGTTAGGAAGTGTTTCCTCCTCTTCTATTTTAAAAAGAGTTTGAGAAGGATTGGTGTTAATTCTTCTTTCAGTATTATTTCTAAGAGTCCATTATCAAATCCAAGGTCTTATGAAAGTTTTATAGTTGTAGCTGTAAGATTTCAGTTGCTCATCCAATTTGAGTTAATTTGTATAACTGGTATGATGCAGGTGAATGAAAAAGATTTCATTCTTTTGTAGGTTAATATTCAGTTGTCCCAAAACATCTGTAGAAACTATTCTTTCCCCATTGAATGGACTTAGTACATTTGTCAAAAATTAATTGGCCATAGATACATGCATTTATTTCTGTACTCTTTAATTATATTTTATTGGTCTGTATGTCTATCCTTATGACAGTACCACATTGTTTTGATTACTGTAACTTTGTAGTAAGTTCTGAAGTATGAGTCCTCCAACTTTGTCCTTTTTTTATGATTGTTTTGGCTGTCCAGGTCCTTTGCAATTCCATATGAATTTGAGGATCAGCTTTTTATTTCTGCAAAAAAGACTTTGAATTTTGATAGGGACTGAGTTGAAGCTGTACATAACTTTAGGTAGTAGTACTGCATCTTAACAATATTAAATCCCACTATTCATAAATATGAGATGTCTTTCCATTTATTTAGATCTTCTTTAATTCCTTTTGGCAATGTTTTGTCATTTTTAGTTGGTTAAATGTGTTCCAAGGGATTTTATTCTTTTAGATGCAATTGTTACGTGGAATTGCTTTCTTAACACTCTTTGCAGATTGTTTGTTGCTGGCTTATAGAAACACAACTGATTGCTGTGTGTTGATCTTGCAGCCTGGAACTTGGGTGAATTTATTTTAAGCTCAAGTCTCAAGTACTTTTCTTTTTGAGACAGGGTCTCACTCTGTCACCCAGGCGGGAGTACAGTGGTGGCCCAATCATGGCTCACTGAAGTCTCGACCTCTGAAGTCTCAGGTGATCCTCCTGTCTCAGCCCCCGGAGTAGCTGGGATGACAGATGCCTTCTCAAAAGAGTTTGGGAAGGATTGGTGTTAATTTTTCTTTAAGTGTTTGGTTCAGTTCCCCAGTGAAGTGGTGTGGTCTTGGACTTTTCTTTGTCAGAAGGTTGCCTGTCTTTTTTAACAAGCCGCTGGAGTGGGGTTGTGGAGTGCGGGAGGGTCCATCAGAAAGTTTTTGATTACCGATTCAATGTCTTTACTTGTTATAGGTCTGCAGAGATTTTCTATTTTGCCATGAGTCATACTGGGTTATTTGTATCCTTCTAAGAATTTGTCCATTTCATCTGGGTTATCTACTCTGTTGGCATACAGTTGTTCCTCTTATAATTCTTTTGTTTTCTGTTGGCCAGTAATAAAATTTTCCCTTATACTTCTGATTTTAGTTATCTGCAACGTCTCTCTCTTTAGCTCTTTTTATTGGGAAGGGGTCAGTCTAATTAAAGCTTTGTCAATTTTGTTGACTTCTACCCAACTAACTTTTTGTTTTATTGACTCTATTATTTTCTAGTCTTTATTTTATTTAGTTGTGCTCTAATCTTTATTATTTCATTCCTTCTGCTATCTTTGGATTCAGTTTGCTCTTCTTTTTCTAGTACCGTGAGGTGTAAAGTTAGGTTACGATTTTTACTTTCTTCCCTTTTAGTCCTTCCTTTTAATACCGGCATTTATAGCTATAAATTTCTCTCTTGAGCACTGCGTTTATGGCATCCTGTAAGTTCTGGTGTATTGTATTTTCATTTTCATTCATGTATTTTCTAATTTCCCTGGTGATTTATTCTTTGACCTATGGTTGCTTAAGAGTGTGTTCATTAATTTCCACATATTTTTGAACATTCCAGATTTTTTTTTTTCCTGTAATTGATTTCTAGCTCCATTCCATTGTGGTTGGAGATGGTACCTCATACGACTTCAATCTTCTTCCATTTACTAAAATGTTTTTTGGCCTAACATATGGTCTATCCTGGAGAATCTGCCACGTGTACTTTAAAAGAATGTATATTTTGCTGTTGTTGGGTGACAAGTTCTATACATGGTTGTCTCTCAGTATCCACAGGGCATTGGTTCCAGGACCCCACTTGAATACCTAAAATCCATGGATGCTCAAGTCTCATACATAAAATGGTACAGTGTTTGCATACAACCTACACACATCCTCCCATATACTTTAAATCACCTCTAGATTACAGTCACATATTGCTAAATGACAGGGATATATTCTGAGAAATGCATCTCATTAGGTGATTTTGTCCTTGTGTGAACATAAATTGTACTTCCACAAACCTAGATGGTACAGCCTACTACACACCTAGGCTATAGGGTATAGCCTATTAGTCCCAGGTTACAAACCTGTAGTATGGTACTGTCCTGAATACTGCAGGGAACTGTAACACAATAGTAAACACTTGTGTCTCTAAATACAGAAAAGATACAGTAAAAATATCATATAAAAGATAAAAAATGGTATGTTGCATATAAATATGGTATAAAAGTATGGTATAAAAAATAAAAATGGTATGTCATGTAGAGTATTAGGAATGGAACTTATAGGACTGGAAGTTGGCCTGGATGAGTTAGTGACTGGTGAGTGAACATGAAGGCCTAAGACATTACTGTACACTACTGGAGACCTGATAAACACTTTATACTTAGGCTACACTATTTTTAAAATTTTATTTATCCAATAATAAACTTGGCTTACTATACCTTTATAAGCTATTTACTATTTTAAAACTTTCTGAACTGTTTTGTAGTAACACTTAAAACACAAACACATTGTACAGATGTACAAAAATGTATCTTTTTTTTTGAGATAGAGTCTCACTCTGTCACCCAGGCTGGAGTGCAGTAGCTCAATCTCAGCTTACTGCAATCTCTGCCTCCCAGGTCCAGGCGATTCTCGTGCCTCAGCCACCAGAGTAGCTGGGATTACAGGCATGCGCCACCACACTCAGCTAATTTTTGTATTTTTAGTAGAGACGGGGTTTCACCATGTTGGCCAGGCTGGTCTCAAACTCCTGGCCTCAAGTGATCCACCTACCTTGGCCTCCCAAAGTGCTGGGATTACAGGCGTGAGCCACCGCACCTGGCTATCTTTCTTTATATCCATTTTCTATAAGCTTTTTTCTATTTGTAAAATTTTTGTTTTACTTTTGAAATGTTTTTGTTAAAAATTAAGACACAAATACACACATTAATATAGGGTTTACACAGGGTCAAGATCATCAAGACATTACTAGATGATAGGAATTTTTCCAACTCCGTTATAATCTTAAGGGACCATTGTTGTATATGCAGTCTATGGATGATCAAAACGTCATGATCTGTACTTACAATACCTAATGTGATATAAATGCTATATAAGTAGGTTTTACATTTGGAATAATGACAAGAAAAATCATCTGTACATGTTCAGTACAAATGCACCCATCTAATTTTCTTCCTCCAAATATTTTTGATCCATGGTTGGTTGAATCCACGAATGCAGAACTAATGGATATGAAGGGCTGACTCTGTATCTGTTAGGTCTAGTTGGTTATAGTGGTGTTCACGACCTCAATATCCTTATTGATCTTGTGTATATATGTTCTATCCATTATTGGAAGTGAGATATTGAAGACTTTAACTCTTTTTGTAGGGCTATTTCTCTCTTTAAGTCTGTCAAAAGTATTCTCAATGAAGTGAAGATTCCTACAATCTTTAAAAGGGCCAAAATATGTTTTAACCCTTTACTATGTGCCAGGTTCTAGCCTATACATGTTAAATGCATTAACTTATTTACTAGGTAGGTGTTATATTATCTCATATTTCTAAATGACACGGAGATGTGTTTGGCAAGTAGGTAAACATGATACAGAGTTTCCAATGAAGTAATGTTTATTGTAGAAAAAAATAAAAAGCAAACTATTAGATAAAACACGTGAATGAAAGTTAGAAAACCTGGGTCTACATTGTACTCTATCACTTACGACTATAAAATATTTAACTCTTCTGAGCCTCAATTTTCCCAAATAAAAATAATGCCTAAGATTTCTTCCAGTTTGTACTTTATTATTCTTATCATCCAAAACACCTAGAATAGTGCTGCAAACAAAGCAGGCCCTGACTGAAAAGTATCTGGGATGGTGATGTAATTATTTCTATATACTAATCCTGCTCTAGAGGTACAGGTGTATATGGAAGACACATCTCTACTTCGTAAAGCTAACCAGGACTATGAATTCATGATGAACTAAAACAAACTCCCAAAACAAAAACAAGAATAAAATCAAGAGTTTATATTTCTATTTACGGCAAAGGAATTTGACTTGCAACCACTAAAATTCAATTGTCAGAAAAAGTAAGTTCTGACCGATTCTACCACATGATTCATTCATTAACTTAACAGGTTTATTAAACAAGTATTAAATATCTGGTCCTTTGCCAGGGCCAAATTAACAATATACCTGTCTGTGTTTTCAATAAGCCAGGTCACAGTTTAGTTGGAAATATACAGATTTGCAAATAAATAATTACAATAAGAGCTAAGCTACAGGTATTAACAGAATTCCAAGAAGCAGTACAGGAGTATGTAGACTTTAAGGAGTATGATTCTTACATGTTATGGATAAAATTAGACACTAGACTAAGACTAAGCATGGTCCTAAAAGAAGTGGGTGAAATGGGGGCTGACAGATATAGCAGAGGAAACAGGATGGAAAAAGTTTCCAGTCAAAAAAGATAAAAGGCAGATGCCACATTCAGACTATTACTTAGTATGGTAAAAATATCACGTCAATTTTATCTTAATTCACTCACTGTAATATACATAATACTATTATACTAACAGTTACTGAACACTTATAATGTGTCAGCTTACAAATGTATGTATGTACTCATGACATGAAATAGTTTTATAGGTGAGAAAATTAAAGTATAATGAGGTTAAATGTTGTTTTGTTTAAGATGGAGTTTCGCTCTTGCCCAGGCTGGAGTGCAATGGTGCAATCTAGGCTCACTGCAACCTCCACCTCCCGGGTTCAAGCAATTCTCCTGCCTCAGCCTCCTGAGTAGCTGGGATTACAGGTGTGCACACCACGTCTGGCTAATTTTGTATTTTTAGTAGAGATGGGGTTTTGCCATGTTGGTCAGGCTGGTATCAAACTCCTGACCTCAGGTGATCTGCCTATCCCGGCCTCCCGAAGTGTTGGGATTACAGGCGTGAGCCACTGTGCCCGGCCCCATAACGTTCTGTCCAATGTTACATGTTACACAGCAAGTAACTGGTGAAAGCAAGAAGTTAAGACTAGGTAGTCTGACTCCAGAACGGCTCAAGGATTTCCCTTGCAAAGCACCTTCTGCTGAGATGTTTTAGACTATGCCCATTATCATCTTATCCTAACAAACACAAGTGTCTGCAAAGCTACCCCTGAGCTTCTCCTGAGTCGTTTATGAGATATATAGAGGGTCGGGATATCTAACCATGACTCCCATGCAGATTACCAGTACATCTTGTGTAGGTAGGCAGTCCTTCATAAACATTCTACCTTCATAAACATTCTAACTCCTTCCTGATAGATTCATATTTCCCACTAAACACAGTCCTCCATTTTCTTCAGCATAATTAAGAAATCTGTATTAGCTTCCTACTGGTAAGAACGAGAATTATGAATACAAGGTTTGAAGAATGGCTAGTTTTCACTGCACACTGAATACAGTATACAAGCTAGCACTCTTAACAAGTCTAAAGAGAAGAAAATTAATTAAGCTTCATAAATGTGAAGTCAAAAGATACCTTCAGTCCCTCCAATTCATTTTCCAGTTGCTTAGAATAGTGCTCACTCTGTTCACGTAGTTTCCTGTCTTTAGATGCTTCAGCAGCTAGAGCTTCTGTATGAACTTCCAGCTTTAAAACAGAATGAAAAAAGCAGATTTCATGGTTATAATTTTTTTCCAAACAAAACATTTATCCCAATGAGAATTTACCTTGTAAAAGATAATTCAAATGTTTAAATCCATATTAAATAACATTAACAAACTATAAAAATAACTTTAAAAATATTAAAGAAAAAATTATATATGATATTACTAGTCTCAAAAAGCAGCTTTAATCACTATCCCATGGGCACTACAAAATTTGCCTGACTACTAACCTCTTTTTTGGCTCTTTCTGTTCTGCGCAGTTCTTGCCTTAAGCTTTCAACTTTTTGCATCACTAGGTCCACCTCTTCTTCCTTATCTCGGACATGGCGAGCAAGTTTCTGTTTTTGGGTGTGCAATTCTGTTAGCCGCTCATTGATCTCCATGAATTCCTGCATGGCCAGTTTCCTCTGACAGTGTGCGTCTTTCAGCTCTTTGGATTGGTTTTTTAATCGCTCACTAGCCTGGACTAGTTCCTACAGTTTTGTAAAAAGAATATACGTTACCAATTCTGCAACCTAGAGACCAAATTTGGCCATCAGAATAGCTATTATTAAGTCAAGAAGAGCCAAAATTATTCACCTTAGGACAAATTAAAAGAAATAAACTACTTCTGAACAGATATTAACAGCATGGTGTCTTGATATAGTCTCAATTCCTTATGCTAATACAGTAAATGCACGGGAGCTGCTGATTTAATCTTATAGTACCTTAGTTTCCACAAATGACGAAAAAGTTTAGGAATAAATGATATGATGATCAAAATAAATATTTGTGAAATTTAATAAATATTTGTGAGGTTGTTTTCATAAAAAACAAGTGTTGCCGTTGACATGGAGGCTACGTCTCAAGCAAGAAGCAAGGAGACAGAAACTAAACTGGAGACTCCCTAATTAAAGTGAGAAACTTAGAGGAGAACTAAAGTGGATGCAGGGCAGTACCACTACCTGCCTCCCAGCAAAAGGAAATGCAAATTTTCTTTGGGGGAAAGAACTGCAATGAAATCTGAATTTTTCACATATTAAGAACAAACAAGAATGAGCTCACAACCACAGATTCCAAAATACTCAAAGAACAAAGCACCACAATCAAACAACAAGAACAATAAAAATAAACATCAAAGGTATCTTGGTATTAAAATCATTAGATATCAACACAAAATTGCTACATATGAAATGTTTAAAGGAATAAAAGATGAAATAATAAAAATGAAAAAATGACAAAAGGCTATTAAAAATGACCAAGCAGATTTATAGAAGAACTGTATGGAACATTTAGAAATAGAAAACATAAGGCCAGGCACAGTTGCTCTCATCTATAATCTCAGCACTTTGGGAGGCTGAGGCAGGAGGATTGATTGAGCCAAGGAGTTCAAGATCAGCCTAGGCGACATTGTGAGACCTTCTCTCTACAAAAAATAACAATGTAAAAAAAAAATGGCCAGGTATGGTGGTATGCGCCTATAGTCGTAGCTACTAAGGTGGGAAGATGACTTGAGCCTGGGAGGCTGAGGCTACAGGGAGCTGAGATCACTCCATTGCACTCTAGCTTGGGCAATACAGTGAGACTCCACCTCAAAAAAAAAAAAAAAAAAAGAAATGAAAAAACAGAAATGTTAAAATTAAAGACATGCATCCATAACCACAGGAAGCTCTACATTTATGAATCAAGAAAAAATTTTAAAAACCCAAACCAGAAGTGTTCAAAAAATGACGCTGGGTAATACCAAAGAGAAATAAAAGACCGTAAAGAAATCAGAGGGAAAGAAAGATAAATCACCTATTCCCCATCCTCAAATAAGGCGGGGAGGAGGAAAATTAGACTAAGAACAGACACTGAAGAAGTAACAACAGCAACAGAAACAGGGTAAAATATTTTCAAAGATATGAGAAGATAATTAAAATTATATACCCCAAAAATTACTTTTCAAGTCTGAGGCTTCATATAAACAAAACTGACAGAGCTTACCATAATCAGATCTGCACTAAAGGAACCAGTAAAGCTTTATTTCAGGAAAAAAAAAAAAAAAAGATTTTAGAAATCTAATGCAAGAGAAATGAAGAGCTAATAAAATGGTTAACATGAATGTGAATGTAAACAAATGTGTATATAAGATTATACTATAAAAATGTTAACTTTGTACAGTAAACAAAAGATACAGCTAAAATACTGGCCAATAACAACACATAAAGTTGTAAAGAGGTAATACAGCTTGAATATCCCTAATCCAAAAAATCTGAAATCTGAAATGTTTCAAAATCCAAAACATTTTGAGTGCCAACATGATGTTCAAAGGAAATGCTCACTGGAGCATTTCAGATTTTGGATTTTCAGGTTAGAAATACTCAATTGGTATAATGCAAATATTCCAAAATCCAAATGCTGGTCCCAAGCATTTCAGATAAGGGATACTCAATCTGTAAAATTAAACGTCTTTAAATTGTTTGTGGGAAATAGTTTTAGGATATTTAACTTAAACTTGGCTTATACACATGGTAGAAGCCAAGAGTAACCACCAAAAGACTAGAGAGTAAACTAAAATGTCAACAACAACAACAACAAATTTCAGTGAAGAAGAAATAAATGATTTTGCAAACAAAAAGAGTTCTGGAGACTGCTGCACAAGAATGTAAATATATTTAACATTACTTAACTGTGCACTTGAAAACTGTTTAGATGGTAATTTTATGTTATACGTATTTTACTACAGTTAAAAACTTTTGAGAAGGGAAGAAAGGAAATAAAAAGCAGCATGCAAAAATCATGACAAACAGAAAACAAAAAGATAGTAGAAACACATCCACATACATTAGTAACCAGTTAAAGGCCATCTATTATACTGGATTAAGAAACGAAATCTTGACTTCAGTAGAAAAAGTATGACTAAGGATAAGGAGTATCACTACATAATGATAAAATTCAATACACTAAGAAGAAATACTATCCTAAACTTTTGTGCCTTCTATAAGAGTCTCAAAATCATTAAAAAGAAACTGTTAGAACTTCAGAGAAAAATTGGGAAACATCACTATAATGAAAAATTTTAATTTCTTAGTCATTAATAGATAAACCAAGTAGGCAAAAAAAATAGTGAATATAAAGATGATCTGAAAAGCTTCATACACAGAAGCTTGCTCTCTAAATTGGAACACAAACTATTTTCAAGAACACATATTGAATGTTTTAAAAATGGAAGAGGCTACGCCATGAAGCAAGTCTCAGTAGATTTCAAAGAACAGATATCACGTAGAGCAAGTTCTGTAATGACACTGCAACTAAATTAGAAGTCAACAAAAAAAGATAAAACTCCATACATTGAAAATTTTAAAAGATACTTATAAATAACTCATTGGTCCGTGAGAAAAAGAAGCAATGCAATTCAACTCTTTCTATGAGACCAGTATAATCTGAATATCAAAAAAAAGAAAAGAAAGAGGAAAAAAAAAACCACGCCAATCTCACTTATAAAAACAAACGTGAAAATCCTTTTTAAAAATTAGTAAATCAGTTCCAGTGATATATAAAGTAGATATGCATGAAGTCTGGAGCTAAACTCCTTGTGCTGAAAATCCGGCTCCACCACTTTCTATTTCTATGACCTTGAGCAAGTGAACTAACTTCTCTGCTTGGTCTCACCATTCATAAAATGAGAATAACACCTAACTCACGGGGCTGTGATGAAGATTAAATAATTTAGTATATGTAAAGCATTCAGAACAGTGCTATTAGAACAGATATTTGCTACATAAATGTTATCTATACTATCTCAGTATTATAAGAAATTTGGGCTTAACCCAGAAATATAACAGTGGCTTAATATTAGAAAAAGTCTACAAATGTAGTTCACCACACCAACTTATTAAAGGACAAGAATCATATAATCATATCAATACAGCACAGAAGGTCACATTTAATAAAGTCAATACCCATTCTAAATAAAAAGCTATTAACAAAATAGGAATAGAAGATAACTTCTTTAACCTGATAAAAATTATTAAAAACTTACAGCAAACATTATTAGTGATGAAATATCAGAGGCAATTTCTTTAAAATCGGGGAACAAGATGGGGATGCCTGCTATTATCATTTCTAGTCAACATTGTACTGAGGTTCTAGCTAATACAGTAAAACAAGAAAAGAAATGAAAGTCTTTTCTGTATGAAATTTTATGGAAGAACATTTTAAAAGAACTTTAAATATATGGAGAGATATCATGTTTACAAATAAAAAGACTTTAGGAATGCAGAGAAACTTTTATGTTTTTGCAGCTGGTCCCTTCTGAACAAATTTTACCGAAACCTGGGTTAAATGAAAGTCTTAAAAAGTAACTTATAACTGATTTAGTGGTGAGAAAACTAAGAGATTTACCTTCTGGAGGTTATGTGTTTACATTTAAAGATGGGGTGGGAGAGAGCAGGAGCCTGGACCAAGGTGGCTTCCTTTGATGGAGCAGGAGACTCTGGGCTTATATTTCCAGAGGAAATATTTATCTATATTCCAAAGGGTTAGAGAAAGAACCCAAGATCCTTCTCTTTAGATTTCCAAGGAACTCTCTCAGAATAGGAGAAAGCAGGAAGCAGTTGCTTCTTTCCTCCACATAAACACCTGCATAAATGTTTTCAAGGCTCCTCACTTACAATATAGACTCCTTATGTGTAGGGTTTTATCCTGCCAGCTCTCAGGGTATTTCTCTTGGGGTAAGACTCGGCACAGAAGGGAGCCATGTAGTTATTCTTTGCTGTATGTAAGTAATAACAATCCGTTCTATTCTGGAAATCTGTGTGTATATTCAGAAAAATAGTAATAAATATAGATAGTAAGAACTTAAACACAATATTGTAATGATGTTAATTCTCCCTAAATTGACCTATAAATTCAGTGCATTTTTTCCCCCTGAGATAGGGTCTTGCTCTGTTGATCAGGCTGGATGGAGTGCAGTGACACGATCATGGCTCACTGCAGCCTCAATCTACCAGGCTCAAGTGAACCTCCTGCCTCAGCATCCTGAGCAGCTGGGATGACAGGTGTGCACCACCCAGCTAATTTTTTAATTTTTTTGTAGAGACTGGGTCTCATTCTGTTGTTGCCTAGGCTGGTCTCAAACTCCTGGACTCAAGTGATCCTCCTGCCTCAGCCTCTCAAAAGTGCCAGGATTACAAGCATAAGTCACCATGCCAGGCTGATTAAATGCAATTTTAATCAAAATTCCATCTTCACAGTTTTCAAAAAATAGTTGAGATACAGATCCTAAAATTTTAAAACTTTAAGATAAAAATTTAGGAGAATTTTTTTAAATCTCAGATTTTTTATACAAGACAGCAAATACACTAACCATAAAAATATTGATAAATCTGGCCACAACAAACGTAAGAACGTTTTTAATAAAAAGATTCCTAAAAGCATAGCCACTGAGAGATATTTGTAACACATATAACTCACAAAAGATTAGAATGTCCAAATATTTCCAAGAATTCTTATAACCAGTAAGAAAAAAACCCGACAGAAAAATATACGAAAGATATTAAGAAGCATTTCACAAACGAAATGTAAATGACAACAGACCCATGTGAAGATACTTGACCTCATTAGTAATTAGAGAAATGCAAATTAAGACCACAACCAAACATTTTCTAAAACCGAAAATCTCAATTTAGACTAGATTGGCCAAAAGTAATAAATCTGGAAATATGAACACAGAAACTCTACACTACTCGTGGAAATGGAAGTTGGTATACTAGAAAACAGTTTGGCATTATAAAAAATCAGAATATTTGCTAACCCAATCAAAAAATGGGCAAAGGACCTCAGTGGACATTTCTCTAAGACAACATACAAATGGCCAATAGGTATATGAAAAAGTATTCAACATCACTAGTCATAAGAGAAGTAAAAATCAAAACCATAACGAGCTGTCACTTCACATCTATTGGAATGGCTATTTTTTTTTAAAAGACAAAGGATAACAAGTGTTGGCAAGTAGAAAAATCATTTTCTACTGCCTATAGGATATTAAGCAAATCACTCAAAGTCCTTTATTGGTATAATCTGTTTCTTTTCATCAGCACTAGCGTCTTCTCAAAATATATAAAAAGGATTTTTAATACTAAAACATTAAAAATTGGTGACTACCTGTCACTATAAATCTAGCTATCTGATTTTCATCCTCTTTCCAAAGGGTTAGAGAAAGAATCCAAGACACTTCTCTTTAGATTTCCAAGGAAATCTCTCAGAAGAGGAGAAAGCAGGAAACATAACGTTGATTATGTTAACTAAATTTGGCTGAGTAATCCTACCAATAAAAATGGTAAACCATTAATATTACTATAATATTATTAAAGCGAATAGAACACTGTTTTAAATGACAAATATTATTAAATTGGCAATTAATTTAAATGGACCTATACAAAAAAATTGGTTGAAACCGCATTAAGCAGAAAGTAAAAATGTACTGGTCTATTTCAATCTATTCTTTAATAGAATTCTCTTTTAGTTCTTTTGATTAGTTTCATCAGCTAAAGGTTGTTTTATTTTTAATTCCCTCCATTTCTTTCCTGGCACCAAGACTTTCAAATCTTCCCCAGGAGGACTTCATTCATTCTATATTATCAGTGCATTATATTAATATATTACATCATTGAATACAACTTATGCTATGCCATAAACTACTGATTTCTTGTTTGCAATGGCTAGTATTAGTCCCAACATTTTTCTATTTGTTAATGAAAGTCACAGTGCTTAGCAGCATGTGGTTCAAGAAAAGTGTTTTCTCTAGTGCTTGAATATTATTTACCCTATTGGGCTGTGTTACAGAGTCTTAGCTATCAATAAATTTTCTTGATGTTTAAAATAAATGTTTAAATGTTTCACAAAGTTCTTATAAAAATAACTTTAGCTTATTTACCCCTGCTGCTTTGAAAGATAAAAACTGACATTTAAAACAATTAAATCACCAAATAAATTTTAAATTATATTTTAAGAATGTTCATATCAGCAAGTTATAATGAAAATATGCCTGTATTTTAAATTTTTTCTATAGATGCTAAACAGTTTCTACTATTTTCTTATTTCTTCATGTTTCTTTTTCAATAACATTCACTTTTAATCTAGTCCTTTGACTATTAACTTTCTAAAAGAACAAAAGATTCTGTACTTTCAAGCTTCAACAATTTAAAGTTTCTTAATTACTAGCTACTAACCAAATAACATACACCAAAATAATCCTTAAATTTTTAGACCAACTTTAAAAAAGATAAAATATACTATGTATTATTGTAATTCATTATGAATGCTTTCAGTATTCTTATTATACAAGATTCAAAATAGAGAAAAAGCTTTAATGATCTAATCACATATTTTACCTTATTTAGATCTTCTCTTTCTTGTTGTAACGTTTTGATTTGTTTTTCATAAGCCTTGATTTGTCTAAAAGCATCATCTAGTTCTTGCCTCACAGCATTAGCTTCTTCAAGTTGCTGCTCCAAATGACTTGATTCTAAAAACAAAAGACAATGTTTCTTTTACTATTTGTATAAAAGCAAATGATTGAACCTAAGGTAAAACAACTAAAATCTTTTTTAAAATCGGTATTTTGAATTTAGTGTTAGATCTACTGACAGTGTATACCAGTATGACTCTTGACAAATTAAATGCATTATCAGTTCACTGTAAAGATGGTGAATGGCGTATGCCAGTGTGAAGATGTGCAAAAATGCCTTACATATTCATTAGGAAAAAAAAAAAAAATGCTTCCAAAAACAGCACCTTTGGACAAATTAAAAATTTAAAACTAACAAGCAACCACAAAACCAATCAACCAAAAAAAAAAAAAAAAAAAGGCAAGTTTTACCGCAGTGTTGGTAAGCATCCTAGTGCTGATGTTAGTCAAATTACTGTGTAAGACGGTTTTGATTCTAACAGGGTGGTTCCAAATCACCCAGTCTAGTTTCACCACTGTTTATCTGAAGAATAAACTGATTTCTAAAGAGCAAATATCTGAAAAACTCCTGATCTAAATCAATTCTTCTATTTTTCAGATGAAGAAACTCAGGGAGTTGAATAATTTGCCTACAGTCACATTGCAAAATGTGTATCAGAGCTAAGACTAGAGCCCAGGAAATCCTGCACTGACTTCTCCACCTTGCAAGGTAATGTTATTAAATAATGTTTAACATTCTCAGATAAGAGGGGCTTTTAAGAAACAACATTATTGATTTTAACCTATGCCTCAAAATGTAATAAACTGATAGGAAATGTTCCTGGTATCAAAAGTAAACTAGTAAAGAACTGAAGTCAGTGATACAGAGAAATGTAAACAACATTCATTATCAGTTCTGCTCTGGATATTTTCTGTTCTTTACACATTATTACTCTAAGTCAGCAATACCCAACCTGTTTGGCACCAGGGACCAGTTTTGTGGAAGACAATTTTTCCACAGCCCAGGAGTCCGGGAGATGGTTTCAGGATGAAACTGTTCTACCTCAGATCATCAGGCATTAGTTAGATTCTCATAAGAGGTGTACAACCTAGATCCCTCGCATGAGCAGTTCACAATAGGGTTCACGGTCCCATGAGAATCTAATGCCACCGCTGATCTGACAGGAGGTGGAGCTCAGGCGCTAATGCTCACTCACCTGCCATTCACCTCCTGTTGTGTGGCCCAGTCTGCTGGTACCAGTCTGTGGCCAGAGAATTGGGGATCCCTTCTCTAAGTAACATCCCCAGACAAGTAACACGAGCATCCCCTAGGAACTTAGATATGAAGAATCTCAAGCCCCAATCAAGACCTAATGAAGCAGAATCTATACAGTATTCTCAAGTCATTCATTTGTACATTAATGTGTGGGAACCAGTGCACAAAGTGTTGTATATTGTTGAGATTGATGCTTTCAATAAATGAAGCAGTGTTAATACGTTAGTCCTATTGGGAAGAGCAATTCACTTGTGTAGATGAATCCTGCAGTCTAAAAATTACTTAAATGTATTAGTGTATCATGCATTGTATAGTTCTACATTCCATAAATAACTGAGACCAGTGCAATAAATTGATAGATTTAAAACCTACTTTGAAAGTATAGTTATTAATAGCATAGTTAACTTTTGAAGATGTAAAGTTGTATTAACTGGTTTTCATAGTATCTGAACAGTATCAATTAATGAATGCTTATGTGAAGAAAACTAAAAATCATAGGGTGTTTAATCTTAATCATGGTGTTTAGTCTTATATTCAGAAAACTGTATTTTATAACTTTATCAAATTTTGGCATTTCATATGGGAATATTTCTATTTAAATTAATTTTTTTCAAACACATTTAAATATTTTCTAGTTTAAGTTTTTAACATTTTTAGGATATCAACAATTTCTTTTTTTTCTTTTTTTTTTGAGACGGAGTCTTGCTCTGTCACCCAGGCTGGAGTGCTATGGTGTGATATCGGCTCACTGCAACCTCCGCCTTCCAGGTTCAAGCAATTCTCCTGCCTCAGCCTCCCGAGCAGCTAGGATTACAGACACTCGCCACCACGCCCGGCTAATTCTTGTATTTTTAGTAGACATGGGGTTTCACCATGTTTACCAGGCTGGTCTCAAACTCCTGACCTCAGGTGATCCGCCCGCCTCAGCCTCCCAAAGTGCTGGGATTACGGGAGTGAGCCACTGCCCCCGGCCCGGATTTCAACAATTTCTAAAGTAAATATCAATTTACTTTTGTTATTTCTCATAATTAAGAGTAAAAATGTAGCCTGTGAGGCAGCTGACTTCTGTCACTTCCTGGTTCATTTTAATCAAATTTTATGGTTAAGGAAAATCAATTTAGAGTAGCAATATGGTACATTTAGTAATCCAGTCTGAGCACACTTTCTTTCCTCTACTTTTGAAGTGTTCTTCTCTAACATGTTCAGTTTTTTCAGAAATTATTGTTACTGACTTATTTCCACAGCTCTGAGAGACAAAAAATTCAGTATTTCATAAAATTTCTCTATCATATAAAGTTTGTAACAGATGATATCACAGGGGATAGCTTCTAAAAGCTTTAAGGATATTTTTACTGATTTATTTCAATATAGTGTTAATTTTAGTTTTCACCACAGCCATTTCATTTTGGCTGCTTTGCAATGGAGTTGTTAGAGAAATATATGTCAAATTTCCCTGTTTTAAATTTCATACACTTTTCAAAAGTGAAAAAAGCTCAAAACATTCATTTAAACAACTGTATGTGAATTATGAGAAGTACAAAGTAATGTACTAGATTAAGAAGTATTGGAAAAGATAACCCCTCCCCTAATATTTAATAAAATCCTCTATTATGGAGAGAAACACAGCACTTGTAATTTGGAAAACACAGAATGTTACATTCCCAAAAGATGAAAACCCCATATCACGAAAAATCCAGAATGCTTTGAACTTTGGTCAAATACTATAAAATGGGTAAGGCAGCAGAGCCTTTACTTTCACTACAACAAATAGCAAATATGGCTAAAATTCTGAAAGAAATCCAGAGACTATTAAAAATATCCAACACAATTAGCCACGACATTTAGATAAAAGTTGTTAAAAACTAATTATAGTGAACAAATAGAAAAAGCTGTACTAGGCCGGGCACCATGGCTCATGCCTGTAATCCTAGCACTTTGGGAGGCCGAGGCTGGCAGATCACCTTAGGTCAGGGGTTCAAGACCAGCTGGGCTAACATGGTGAAACCCCATCTCTACTAAAAATACAAAAATTAGCCAGGTGTGGCACACACCTATAAACTCAGCTACTCGAGAAGGGCTGAGGCAAGAGAATCATTTGAACCTAGGAGGCAGGGGCTGCAGTGAGCCAAGATCGTATCGCTGCACTCCAGCCTGGGTGACAGAATGAGACTCTGTCTCAAAAGAAAAAGCTGTACTACGAAACTGGGTTAGCTGATACCAACTAAATGGTTCTTAGCTCATGGGTGCTATTTAGGACTATAAAATTCAACTTGTTAGTAATGAGGACTTAATGAAGGCATCATACATATGGGGTTATTTTCTTGGCACTGCATGGCATCGAAGAGAAATATAAAATATGGTCTCTGTCTTGAAGGAGGTAAGTTAGACAACAGCAACACTCTTTTAAAAAATAATAAAGTAGAAAATCAAATGCAAATTGTGTGGCAGGCTATATGTGCTATAGGAATTGAGGTCAAAAAATGGGCATGATTAAAGCAGTATTCAAAGTGGAACACTATAAACTGTAAAGGGGTTAAGACTAGAGCCAGTGGGAGGTTGGCAGAATAACCAAAACATCTCCCTGATCCACAAGATGGATAGTTTCATTTTTCCCATTATGTAACTCTTCTGAGATGCGAAGAAACTTTATTTCTAATTATAATCAGTAAAAAATAGGCTCCTTTATTATCAATACCCCTATTCACAGGAGAGAGGGAGGGGGGAGAGAGAGAGAGAGTGTGTGTGTTAATCTGGGGTTGGAGAAACAGAAACAGTACACAGAAGCACATATCCCCAACCTCAAGGCAACATAAGAACGAGAGTCTCAAAAGTACATTACAGATTATAATAAATTTTTCATTTAGGAAACAAAAAAATCCTATTTTCTCATACAAAAATATTAAATGATGTATGAATTTTTTATTAAAAAAATTTTATTTTTGTCTGCAGATACTCAACAAATATATATTTAGTGTCTGTTATACAATACTGGCAATAAGCTTGGCACTAGGAATATAGTAGGAAAACCTACTATAACCTACCCCTAACCTTTAGAAGCTCAGAGTATGGTAAAGAAGCAAATATTAAAAAGAAGTTGTCAATAATTATAAAATTGTCACTTTTTTTCCAGAAACTTAAAAATATTGGAGAACACTGCTGTTGGGAAACACAAGATAAACAGTCATTAATGGTGGGTATTTGTATACACAAAGACTTTGCTCAAGAAGTATCTGGAGGAATGACAGATTGAAGGTATTTTTCCTTTGGAGGTATATATTTTTTTCTTCAGAGGTATATATTATTCAGAGGTATATATTTTTCTTTGGAGGCATATATTTTTTCTTTGAAGGTATATATATATTTTTCTTCAGAGCCAAATTAAAGTTGTGGCTACTCATCAGGCAGGTCCTAAGGGGAGCCTTCAATTTGTATTTTTTTTTAAAAAGGGAAGGAAAGAAAGAAAGGGTAGGAAAAAAACAGTATGTGAAAGAAGTAGAGCATCACTGGGTAATTCAGCATGGCTGGAATCACTGGGCAAGGGAGTAGTAACAAGAGACAAAGCTCGAGAGGCAAATACATGCATAATAATGAAGGGTCTTGTATTAGAATTGAGAAATTTCTACTTTATCCTGGAGGCAATGAGGATCCACTGAAGATAGGTATGTTGAAGCTGTGACCTCAACAGACTTATACGTTAAAAGCTTACTCTGGAGACTTCAAGTTCTGGGAAGAAGGAATAGATATATTTCCCATTCTTCCCATTAAGTATAACTTAAAACCCTAGACATTATACATAAAACAAACATAAGACGACTCCGAAATGTGAAGAAAAAAACTTCCTCAGGACACTGGGACCCGATAAACAACACAATGGTGAGTTTCCTGGGGTTTCTTCTTGGTTCATATATCCCAGAATTAGAGCTAAAGAAGATGGTAACCCATAAATGACAACAGCTGTAAAGAGAAAAAGCCCCAACAAAAGCCTGCTCTTTCTAGCCAAAGGATTAGGAAAGGGGTAGACCAGAAAGACAGACAACTCATAGAAAATAACAATTCTACTTGAGATAAACATCACAAAAAAAAACCAACAAACCGGCCCCATGTCACCAATGTTAACAATAGATAAGTGCAGGGGGGCTAGATTTCCAACCTCATGAGGCTATAATGAGATGCTCAAACACATCTGCAAGAGTGGTGTCAGAAAAACGCTGAGTGTGGTTACTCACGCCTATAATCCCAGCACTTTGGAAAGCTGAGGAGGGCGAATCACTTGAGGACAGGAGTTCGAGACCAGCCCAGGCAACACAGCGAGACCCCATCTCTACTAAAAATACAAAAAATTAGCCGGGTGTGGTCCCAGCTACTCAGGAGGATGAGGCACAAGAATTGCTTGAACCTGGGAGATGGTGGTTGCAGTGAGCTGAGATCGCGTCACTGCACTCCAGCCTGGGGAACAGAGTGAGACTCTGTCTCCCAAAAAAAAAAGAGTGATGTCAGAAAAAGACAGGACATTAACCCTCACTGGCTGACAACAAGCCTCCCCTCACACATTGTCAGTAGAAACCACATGGGGAACCTGGACTTCTACCTCCAACTTGGGTTGGGTTTCGGATCCCAAGCATACTGTATTTTCAATCTCTATTTGGTTGGGAAAAAAATCTGCATATAAGTGGATCCACACAGTTCAAATCCATGTTGCTCAAGGATCAACTGTATTTACAAATTTACAGCATATTTAATTTTACTTTAAAATAAATCATAAATTTATAATAAATGTATAATTTTATAATAATTTTATGTTGCCTCAGCATCCACTTCGAATGCAGGTTTAGCTTTCTTGTTTCAGAGGCAGGGTTTAGTCACTCTTGATGCAGTTTCCAGTTCTACACCACACCCAAGGGGCTCAAGCAGGAGACATCTCTCCCACCTAGCAGACTGGGATCCTGCCTTCCAGCTGCCTCCTCTAAGGGACCATTCAAGCACTGGCTTCCAAACTCAAAGTGACCTACACCCTATTCCGTAATATATACTGCTAGTTGCCATGCTCTCTTGCTCAAGGCTCTCTGTCTCCCTGCACTCCCTGACCTCCAGGTGTGTGGCCTCCAGGCGTGCCGAGTGCCACAAGGTCTGTAAGTACTAAAAACTCTTAAATGTTCACATCGAGGTTGTCATTGACGCTGTACCAGCAATCTGACTCCTGACTGCAAGGTTGCTTCAGAAAGGATGCATGCAGGTGGATCCCCTGCTGGTACTCTTTTGTTCAGGCCTCTGGTGGCTGCTGGTGACAGGAGCCACCAGCTATGTTGACAGAGAAAACAGGCAGAGAAAGAAAGAAAGAAAGAAAGAAAAAGAAAGAAAGAAAGAAAAGAAAGAAAGAAAGAAAGAAAGAAAGAAAGAAAGAAAGAAAGAAAGAAAGAAAGAAAGAAAGAAAGGAAAGAAAAGAAAGGAAGGAAGGAAGGAGGGAAGGAAAGGAAAAAGAAGGAAAAAAAAGGAAAACTAAAGATTAATATCCTTCATGTATATAGATGCAAAAATCCTTAAAAATATATTAGGAATGGAATTCAGCAATGTATAAAAATAATTATACCCCATGACCACGGTTTACAACAGGGATGTATGGCTGGTTCAATACTTTAAAATCAATCAATGTAATTCATCATATTAACAGGTTATTTTTTGAAAATCGTATGTTCATATCAATTGACACAGAAAAAGAATCTGACAAAATTCAGCACCCATTAATGATTTTAAAAACCCTTAGAAATACAGAAACAGAGGGAAATGAATGCTTTTCCCCAAGATTAAGAAGCTAGAATGTTCTTCTCATCATTCTTCTTTTAACATAGTGCTGCAAGTTCTTGCAATAAGGCAAGAAAAGGAAACAAAAAGCATATAGATCAGAGAGGGAGAAATAAAACTGTTCCCACCTGCAAATGACATGATTGTCAGAATTAAAAATCCCAAAGAATCTATTTTTTAAAAACCCTCCTAGAACTAATAAGTGAGTTCAGCAACACTATAGAATATAAAATAAACATATAAAAATCAACTATATTTCTATATATTACAATAAACACATGAACAATAAAATTAAAAATACAATACCATTTCGAATTGCTCAGAAAATGAAATTACTTATCATTATTCTATATATACTGGGTTAGACAACAACAAAGGTTTCCTTCGGATAGTGCCAGAACATTATTGTGAATGACAGCAGAACGTTTTAAGATTTAAAAATTCAGCTCTTACATAGAGCTAACAAAGAAGCTCACAACTATTTTAGTGAATGACATAACAACTAGATTGTTGATTTGAATATTTTACATCAATATCATCTATTTCAAGGCAGTTTTAAAATTAATTAGCAAGCTTTCAAAAGCTACTGCCATTCAAAGCCACATTCTACTATTAAAAAGAGAAGAGATAGGCTTATGAATAAGTTTTCCAAATCGCTATCGCTTCTCTGAAGACAAATCACTGACCATTCTAGCTGGTCTTCTGTTTTACTGCTTTTTTAGTGTCATACAACTCTAACATAGACATTCAATGGCACTCTTAATGTTATTGTTGGTACCAAAGCAAACTCCGTGATTCACTTATCATGTTCCCAATCTATAATAACTTACTTTTGGAAAGATAAAGTAACAGAGATTAGATATATAGATATTTCTTAGGAGGAGAGCCTCTTAAAAACACAAAATAGCATTCATAAATTATGCTCAAAATTAAGATCTCCATATATTTAATATAAACAAAGTATTAATATGGCACTTTAAATAGTCATTTTTATAAAAGATGCTACATTCGATTATTTCTTCTCTTTCACTTATTTTTGCTTAAAACTGCCTTTCTGGAGAGGCCTCACCATTCTCGTTAAAATAGTACCTTCTGCTCTCTCTTCCTATCCCTCTGCTTATTCAGATCATGTAATGCCTCTAAACCCTGCAAAAAACTGCCATTTCATTCTGAGTAAAAACCAAAGACCTTACAACAATCAGTAAGGCTCTACTGATCAGGCAACAAGCCCATTTCACCCCTTTAGTTCTCATTTCCTTCCATTCTCCCTGCCTGCTCATTCTGCTCTAGCCATCCAGTACTCTCTGTTTTACTTGAACACCTGGGGCACATTTGATTTTAGAGTCTTTGCACCGGCTAGTCCTTCTGCCTGGAATACATATTTTGCAGATAACTGTATGGCTAACCCCCTTGCCTTCTTTAAATTTTTGCTAACATGTCACCTTCTCAGTCAGGCCTAGCCCTGGAGCACTATACTTAAAATGATAAAACTCCTTATTCTGCACATCTGACTAATTCTCCTTATTCTATTCTTATTTTTAAAGCACTTATTACCTTCCAACATATTGTATCATTTACAAAGTTATATATTTACTGGTTTCTGTTTTCTGTCCTTTACCCAGGCCGAAGCAAAGATTTTTTGTTTAGTCTGTTTTGCTTAATGTTGAATCCCAAGAGCCTAAAACAACACCTGCTACATAGTAGGTGCTCAATATATTTACTGAAAAAATGCAATAAATGAATAATAGGTATACGAACACTTGTCAAATTTAGTTTTAATCTCAGTAATACACTGAAAAAATAATTGCATTAACAAAGAAAATACATTTTCTTGATGCCTGTATACATGCACTCTGCTTGTCTCTAGTGTCCTTCCTCACTCCTAACTCACCTTTTCCTCTCCTCACAAATATGCTTTGCCAGACAAATTCCAAAATGAATAGGCCTTCCAAAAAAGCCATCCTTGTTCACGTAAGTCTGTGTTAGGTGATCCTCCTATGCACTCTCCACGTACCTCCATTTATTTTTCCTGATAGCCTTTTCATATGTATTGCAATAACTGTTTATCTGTTTCCCAGACCAAAATGTGAACTCCTTGAGAGCAGAACCCATTCTTATTTGCCCTTCCCTGACTAGCATGCAACTCACATCACATAACACAGACAGGTTCTCAATAGATGTTTTTTGTGTGAATAAACCATTTTTTAAACATTTCCTAAATTGAATTAACAGTGAATCACAGATATTTACCTGTTACTTGTTTCCTTAGTTTTTCAATTTCTTCTTTTAAGTTTTTTATTTCTAAATCTTTGCTTGCTGTTAGTGGACCATCAGCAGTTGAATACTGCAGAGCTTGGACAGTCTGTGTTGACTCTTTAAAAAAAAAGAATAAAAGAAATAAAAATATCACCATACTCTAAATTCTTAAAACTAATACATTATTTTTTTTGGAGAGAAATTCTTATACAATTTTATAGAACAAAACATCTACTCACTGACAAAAAGCATGTGAATACTCAAAAATTAAGTCATAAAAAATCAGGCCGGGCATGGTAGTTCATGCCTGTAATCCCAGCACTTTGGGAGGCCAAAGTGGGAGGATCACTTGAGTCCAGGAGTATGAGACCAGCCTGGGCAACAGAATGACACCTTTTCTCTACAAAAGATATAAAAATTGGCAGAGCATGGTGGCACATGCCTGAAGTCCCGCTACTCAGGAGGCTCAGATGGGAGAACTGCTTGAGCCCGGGAGGCTGAGGTGGTAGTGAGCCGTGATCACGGCACTGTACTCCAGCCTGGGAGACAAAGTGAGACTCCATCTCAAAAAAAAAAAAAAAAAAAAAAAAAAAAAAATCCGCTGCATATATATATATATATACATGAAAGAATCCACCTTTTAATAATTTTTGGTTTTAAATACTGTTGGTGTACTCTGCCAATGAATCAACTACATAGCTCCCTTTTTCTCCTAGTAGGAACATCGCCATGTGATAACTCAAAAGCCTGGTATGTCAGTCAGATGCTATACGAAGAACTGAATCTGGTTTACAAACGGAGGGTTAGGCATGTTAATATACATATGCAGAAGTGCCGGCCTTCCAAATTTTATGTCTGAAAGTTGAAGCCCAGCTACAGGTAACTATGGCTCAACAATTTAGCTAAAATATTTAGTTAAAATAGAAAATATTAATTTATCTTGCAGTCCTAATTAGAAAATACAAGGTTTTTAAAAAAACAGTAACTCTATTGAGGCTTATTGCCAGATATCATCAAAAGACATGGAACAAAGAAAACATTTTTTACCATTTTACATCAGAAATGAAATTGCCCTTTGTTCTAAAATAGGTATTCTGCTATTTATGGAGGGATTCTTACATAATAAGTCTGTCCCTTACCATAATTCTTTATGAGTTAGTGCAAATCATTACTGATTACTTTGTGTGTGCATATGTACGTGTGTGTGTGTAAACCATAATCCCTATATGTTTGGCAGTCAATAAATATGTTAATTTGAATTAAAGGTATAAGATATACTAGATTGTGCATCTGATCTTGATTTTCTGCATCCTATAAGTATTTCTTATACATTTCTTTCTCTTTGGGTTCAAAACATGCTAAAAACTGGTCCTTTCTGTATTTATTATTTTGAAAAGAACGTCCATTGTTTTTATTTTTTTAAGACATCTAAATTGGGGGTAGAAAATAGGGAGACATAAAAATACCCAATGCAGGGGAGGTGTAGGTGCGGTGGCTCATGCCTGTAATCCCAGCGCTTTGGGAGGCCAAGGCAGGTGAATCACCTGAGGTCAGGAGTTTGAGATCAGCCTGGCCAACATGGTGAACCCTGTCTCTACTAAAAATACAAAAATTAGCCAGGCATGGTGGTGCATGCCTGTAATACCAGCTACTTGGGAGGCTGAGGCAGGAGAAACACTTGAACCTGGGAGGCAGAGGTTGCAGTGAGCTGAGATCATGCCACTACACCCAGCCTGGGTAATAGATCGAGACTCTGTCTCAAAAAAACAAACAAACAAAAGACCAAAGAATACCGAATGGACATTAACAGGAGCTACTTTTCCTCCTGTACCCCACCTACCACAGGTATGAAGGTGGGGCAGGCATCCTTGCTCATTACTGCCACCTCTCTCCTCAAAATTCCTAGGTCTACTGAAATGACCATTTCCTGCTTATGTGGTTATCCACTTGTCTTCCCTATCTTACTCTTTTTTAAATAAGGATTTTACATGTTGTTCTCTGCTGTTCTTTCCATTACTACTCTTCTTACCATTCTTAGTAACTTTAACATCAAAATAGATAATCCATCTAACACTGACTTCTGAGGCACATAAATCCCCTATGGCAGATACTGCTGGTTTTTACCCGACATCTATTCATCTCTTCTTCCTTGTGAACCAAATTCAATTATCAGGCTACAGTGTGCATAGGTAAGGTGGGCCCAGTCAAAACTGGCTGGTTTAAATTAATCATAATAATTCCATTCTATATTGCAAGTGTTGGTCAAGAATTAGGCATGTGACCTAGTTAGAACTTAAATGGTACCTTGAGAAGTCCACTAGGGGGCTTCAGGGAGAGGTTTTAATCTCCCATTAAATGAAAGATGTATGAAACTAAATGAATCTTTCCACTTTCTGGGTCTCTGGATATGTGCAGATATGAAGATGGAATTCTTGGTGTACTCTGCCAATGAACCTACTTAGCTCCTTTTTGTCCTAGCAGGGAACATCGCCATGTGATAAATGAAATGCCTGGTATGTCTGTCAGATGATATATGAAGAACTGAATCTGGTGTATGAAGTGAGGTCTTACCTTCCAAAGTTTACATCTGAAAGTTGAGACTTACAATATTGTGGAATCATGTAAGGAAAGCCAAGAAATTAACAGAGAAGCTACCCTAAAATTGGCACTGAAACCATTTACTTCTAACTTCTTAAGTGAGAAAATAAATCCATATTATTTAAGAATTCTCACATCTGCAGCCCAAAACAATCTAGCTGATAGACTTCTCTCCAGCATAACCATCAGATTAACTGGCCACATCCTAAACTAGTGGTTCTCTACTGCGGGTGGTACCATCACTTTATGTGAAGAGGACAGGAGAAGGGGAGTCAGTTGCTGACACAGCACATGAGGAGACTGCTACAAGCATTTAACATCTGGAAACTCAGAATGTTCAGTATCTCAGAGTGTGAAACTCTCTCTCATGTGAAAAAATTACCTCACCCCAAATGCTTGTGGTTCACCAATTAAGAAATTCTACTACACACTTTGTCATTATCAATAACTGCATGGCCTCCAAAATCATCTCTCTTATCTGTACAGCTTACTACTCTAGGGACCACTTCAACAATTCTTCATTCCAACCAGAAATGCCAATCAATGTGTTCCTAACATTTTCCATTTTTTTCCTCTTTACTTCCTTACTTACCCTGGTTAGATTCTTTGGTCCATCACTGTTTTGCAAATACCTTCAATTTCTTTACCCTTCTCTCCTCCATTGTATTTATTCTAGAAGGCCCTCTATCTTGGCTAATTTCTACTCTCCTCCTACTGTATGATTTTACACTAGTAGCTGAAAATGGCTGAAAAAAATACACAGTCATTTAAAACTCATGATTACTAAACTTAAATAACTTGGAAATATCTGGCGATCCTAAACTATTTTCCTAGCTCATTTACTCTTTTCGTCTCCATACTGACCATTTCACATTTTCTCTTTTTCTTGTCAAATGTCTAATATCTCCTCTACCTTCCTAACTCTCAGTGGATGACCCTACTTTGTATGTGATTTATTGTCTGTCTCCTCAAAGCAGAATGCAAACATAACAAGGGGAGGTATCTTTGTCTTTATCTGTTTTTTATTACATTCCTAGTCATGTGCAGTACAGTTCCTGGGCTGTTTGATACTCAATAAATAGCTAATAAATGAATGAACCAGTTTAAATGTTAATCTATGTCACTGCTATGAAACAAGTATTCATACCAAAAGGCAATGATCTTACATTTTTGTTCACTTTGCTCTGCGCAAACGATACTACACATGTAAAAATACTAAGAACAAATTAAAGAATTCAAAACATTAAAAAAAAATCCAAAATATAGGAAATTCTTAGTCATAAGGGGATGGACTAGGAAGCAACAGGTCACTGCTTTGGTTTCTCCTGCTGTAAAAAGTAAAAATTCAATACATAATTTGAAAAAATCTTATTTTTAAAAAATCTTTGGTTTATTTTACTTAGTTCTCTTTGCTTTTCCAGTCGGAGTTGGGAAAGTGAGCCAGGGAAGTGAGGCCTTCTGAGGTGAAGAGGCTATTACAACTGCTTCTTACCTGGAAGCCTTATCCATTTCTGTGAGTGTACTCAGGTCAAGCCTGGCCTTTAAATTGAGAGATAACATGCTGGAAAGAAAAACCACTGAAGCTTCTGGAGATGTGTGGGGATGCTGCAACAATTTGGAAATCTCAAAGTCCCTAAGCATATGGTGCTTTTATTCCCATGGTAGATTTTAATTGTTGTACTTGGGGGCTGCATGGGAAGTTAGGGAGCTTTGAAAAGTCAGACAGAAATCTCCGATAGTATAGAATTATTTCAGAGACAAAGAGCTGCTTGAGGAAGAGAATCTGCTTCAAATACATGGCCAGTCTCTTCATCAAGACACCAAATTTGGAAATGGTATAGGGCAGAAGGCTGAAGAGCAGAATAAATCTCCCATAGTTTAGGAAGTGAAGGAGAAAGAGGCCCAACTAGGCTCTATCCAGCTCCCGCTTCTGGGCATTTGAAATCAAAGGTAGGGTTGAGTCTAATTTAAAATGCAATTTAGGGGCAGGCACGCTGGCTCATGCCTGTAATCCCAGCACTTAGGGAGGCTGAGGCGGGTGGATCACGAGGTCAGGAGATCAAGACTATCCTGGCTTACACAGTGAAACCTCGTCTCTACTAAAAATACAAAAAATTAGCCAGGCATGGTGGCACGCGCCTGTAGTCCCAGTTACTCAGGAGGCTGAGGCAGGAGAATCGCTTGAACCTGGGAGGCGGAGGTTGCAGTGAACCAAGATCACACCACTGCACTCCAGGCCTGGGCGACAGAGCGAGACTCTGTCCCCCCCCCGCCACCCAAAAAAAAAATGCAATTTAGTCTTGTCCAAGCTCAATTCTTGATGGAATGAAAAGGGAGAAACCTCTCTGGGGCAAAAATAATAAAACTTCCTTCTCTATGTTATTTTTATTCATGACATCTTTCACATGGAGACATTTGGAAAAGCAGAAAAGCATGATAAATGAAAGAAAAAAACAGAAAGGCAGGCTCACAGATGATTCAGTTGTTGAAAGTAACAGGTAAGGACCTCAAAATATTAAAATGTTAAAGAAAATAGAGAAAAAAATACACAAAAATATGGGGAAATTTCAACAGAAAACTGAAAACTGAGAGAATCAAATGAATAATCCTTAACTAAAAAAGACAATATCTGAAATTAAGACTAATTAGATGGACTTAACAGCAAAATGGATAAAGCAGAAGCCAGAACTAGTGAACCTGAAGGCAGATCGATAGAAAATATCTTAATGAAGCACACAAAAAACAGAAAGAATGGAAGGAACAGAACAGAGCATAAAGGAAATGTGAGATACCATCTAACATATACGCAATTACAGTCCCAGAAGGAGAGAAGAAAGTGCATGAGGCAAAATAATATCTACAGAGATTATGGCTTAGAATTTTGCAAAACTGATAAAAGACATCAAACAAGATTGCAAAAGCTCAGTGAATCTCGACCAGGATTTTCTGTTCATATAAAGAAAGCGACACGTACGTGAATCACAGTCCAACTATTTGAAACTGAAGTTAAGGACATAATCCTGAAAGCAGCCAGAAGGGAAAACATATACATTACATTCAAGAGCTTAAGATTAACAGCTGGCTTCTCAAGAAATATTATGGAAGTTATTATAGAAAACAATGAAATAATACATGTAGAGCTCTGAAAGAAAAAGCTGCCAAGCTAGAATTCTAACCCAGCACAAGTATTCTTCAAAAATGAAGGTAAAAATAAAGACATTTTCGGATCAACAAAATCCTATCAAGAATTTGTCACAACACACTCACATTACAAGAAAACAATAAAGGAAGTTTTTTAGGCTAAAGAAAAATGATTCCAGATAGAAACATGGATCACTAGGGAGAAATAAAAAGCACCAAAAGGGTAAATATATGGGTAAATAAAAAGATATTTAAAATTAATGAGTAAAGAAAACATAAAGCAACAATCGAGTAAAAGTGTATTAAAAGATTTATAACACAGATTAAGGTAAACTATGTAACAACAGTCATACAAGGAGCTGTCTAAAGGTTTCTACGTTGTTTGTGAAGTAGTAACATACAAATTATTAAGAAAAAGATATATAAAGACCTAATAGAAAAATGGGCAAGAACCTCGAATCAAAACTTCACAAGACTAGATATCCAAATGGATAGTAAATATATGAAAAGATATTCAACCTCATTATTCATCAGGGAAATGCAAATTAAAATCACAGCAGGACATCACTATACTTCTACCAGAATGGCTACAAGTGAAAAACACTGACAATATCAAGTTCTGGCAGGGAGCTGAAGAAAGTAGAACTCATACATTATTAGTAGAACTATATATTGGTATAGTCACTTTAGAAAACTCTTTGAAAATATCTTCTAAAGCTGAAAATCCTCTACTATATGGCCCAGAAATTGTACTCCCAGGTATGTATCTGAGAGAAATAGTACATAGGACCACCAAAATATATAAGTATATTTGCAGGAACTTTACTCATAGTAGTCAACATCTGGAAATAACCCAAATATTTACCAACAACAGACTGGGTAATTTTTAGTGCTGATATACAATGAAATACTAAACAGCAGTACAAAAAAAAAAAAAAAAAAAAGAGCAAACTGCTGATATATACAAAACATGGGTGAATTTCAAAAAACAACAAGTGAAAGACACCATACACAAAAGAGAATATACTGTATGATACCATTTGTATGAAGTTCAAAAACAGGTAAAAATTCATTAATGGTGAAAGAAATTAGGATGATGTTTATTTCATAGTGGTAGGTTACAAACTGGGAAGGGACATGTGAGGACTTTACCCTATGCTGGACATATTCTACACATGAATATGGGTGAAGGTTACATCAGTGTATACATTTACAAATATTTATTAGGCTTATACTTAAAAGTAGAATGCTTGCACACTTTGCTATATGTGTATCACCACATAAAAAAAAACAAAAATTTCAGTCACAAAAGGGAAGTAACTCATATGCAGAGATCTTAACAACTTATGGAAAAACAGAAAATAGTCCATTCTATTGATGTCTACACAGCCTTTTTCTCTACTGGGCCTCTAAAAGTATGATAGTAAAGTTTTGTGATTGTAAAACTTTGATTAGTTACAAGTTCCTGATTATTTGTCCATAAATACATTCCTTCATTCACAAAATATGTAAGTAAAATATATAATATGTTACATCCTTTACTTTAGAGAAAAAAGCAGAAAAAGGAGACAGTAGTACTGGAGATATATATATGATTAAATTATAAATAGGATGGTCAGGAAAACCTTCATTGAAGGCCTCACTCAATTAGAGACTTGCTTCAACTAGAGAATATTCTAACATTCAAAGGTCAAAGAGTTAAGGAAAACTTAGCAAAGGAGACTGGGAAGGACAGGTTTATGAGGAAAAAGAAAACCAGGAGATAAAGTGCCCCAGAAGCCAAAAAAAAAGAGAGTGTTATCAGGAGGAATAAAAGGTCCATAGGGTCAAATATTGCTGATAAGTTAAAAGGTGAAGACAGAAATGATCACTGGATTTTACAACACAGGATAGGGAAATAGACTAGGGGAGTAAAGTAGGACTGCTGGGCAGCATGAAGAGCTGACCTGAGGTGAGTGTCTGTCAATCTGAATTAATATTAGTCAGCACGTTGTGGGTGTTTTAAGTAAGCTGTCTTCAGCTGGATAGTTGAAGATACAAAGTTGTATTCAAACACGGTTGGGGTTCTGCGAAAGGTATTTGACAAAGAGAAAGAGGAACAATAGATTTGAAGGTATATGCCAGGGTATGATTATGGCTGACCAGAGAATGAAAAATGAGGGTATAAATAGCAGAGTTAAATGGTGATAGACTTGTAGGTAACGGTGGCAGTGAAGAAATACTGGAGTTAAGGGGTCAGAGAGAGAGCACTAAAAATTGTGACCAGGAGATTATAAAAGATTTGCTGGAAACTGCGATTAATGAAGAGTTTTAGATATTGTAATCTTAAGACATATCTTATTATCATATGACGGACTGGATGAAACGAGGTGGAGAAAACAATCACTGAAGGTGAAGAATCAAGAAACTCACTCAGAATCTTAAAAAGTTTATGTGTATGTGCATTTTAAAATCACCAAATACAGCAGAAGCAATGCTGCAGAGAACGACAGTGTGAAAGGAGCCAGAGCTCTTAAAGATTGAGCAAATAAGATAGGAAAAGTCATTAAAGTGCTATAACGAAGTGAGGAGGGTCCCATTTCCGCATCCCCAAAGGTATTCCCACACTTCTTTATAAACATAAATATGTACCCACAGGAGACCAAAGCTATTTTGTTGTTGTTTACTATTAATTGTGTGATTTTACATAAATGGTATTATGCTGCATTCTGCATACATCTCTACAACTTGATTTTTCACCACTTAATAATTTTTTTCAAAGATAAAACAACCACTTATAATAAACAGCTCATAACACTGTCAGTACAATTCAAAAAGTGAAAATATATTTAAAATACATTTACCTTGAAGTTTTCTACTGAGTTCAAGTTTTTCTTGCTCAAGGCGCTTAATTCTTCTTTCATAAGCTTCAGTTGCTAAGTTGTTGTCTAGAGTCCTCTGAACATTAACATCAAGATCCAGTGAGGTGGGACCAGCCGTAACTCTTAAACAGCTCCGATCAGAAAGTACACTGAAGAAAAGAAAAAAAAAAATGTAGGTTCATACTGTGATAAAAAGTTTGAAGAAAAACGTTAACATTTTTTAAAAATTGTTTTTAACTGACTCCACCCTTATGGCAAAAACATTTTTAAATTGCTCATTTAAAACACAGATCTGAATATCTTGCAGTTAGCCAGCTGGAATAATTATAAAAATTTGTTTGCAAAATCATCATAAACTGTTTTTAGAAGCATTTTAAAAAATGAAAACTTAAAATCCACCCAAATTCTTTTGATTTTAAAAACCCCACAAATTATAAAATGAAGTTTGGGGAAGGGTTACTGGTAGTTTAAAACAATTTGACTACCTAGGTGAAACAGCAGTAGTCAAAAGCACCAGCCACGGCCCTCTTTACTAGAATTTGAAATTCAAAAGCAAGTTTCTGTCTTTAATTCAATACAATTTAAATAAAAATGCTGAAACTGCTGGACATTTGGTGGTGAACAAAACAGACAAAAATCCTTGCCCATGTAGAGCTTATATTCCAGTGACTGAGACAGAAATAAAGAAAATAATGGAGATATTCATTACATTAGAAAATGTTAAAATGCTAAGGAGAAAACACAAAGCAGGAAAGGGAGAAATAAAGTATTGAAGGGGAGGAGATAAAAATTTAGATAAAGTAGTCAGGAAAGCTGTCACTGCTAAAGTAACTGTGGAAAAAGCCAAGTAAGGGTGAGGGGACCACTTAAGGGAATATCAAAAGAAAGAATGTTCCAAGCAGATGAAACAGGAGTACTAAAGCCCCGAGACAAGAGTATGTCTGGCATGTTCACAGGCCAGAAAGGAGGCCTGTGTGCATGGAGTCGAGTAAACAAGGAAAAATAAACTCAGAAAGATAAAAGTAAGGCAGTCATGTAGGGCCTTGTAAGAAGTTTGATTTGGAGTTAAGATATGAAGCCACTGGAGTCGGGGATGGGTGGACTGGTTCTGAACAGGGGAGTGACATGTTCTGATTATCTTTTAAGAGGATCACCTGAACAGGATCAGAGAACTAAAAAAAAGTTATTTACATAGTAAGTGGGTGGTTAAGACAGATTTTTAAGTAGACGAGAGGAGAGGTCTCAGTTGGAGATGCACATTTAGGAGTCATCAGCAAATCTTTGGGAGAACACTAGAGAGTTTAGATGGAAAAGAGAAATCCAAAGACTGAGCCATAGGACACTCTGATATTCACAAGTCAGGGAAGTCAGGAGGGATCAGGTATGGAGACTGAGAAGGAATGACCAGCAAGGTGAAAGAAACTCAGTCAAGTGCCCTAGAAGATAGGAGAAGGTGGTATTTTAAAAGTATGGAGCTGTGGCAAATAAGATGAGACTAAGCAAATAAGTAAGACTAGGACTGAGAAGTGATCATTAGATTTAGCAACATGTTGGTCAACAGTGACATCGATAAAAGTAGTTTGCACGAACTGATGGGGGCACACACCTGACTGGAATGGATTCAAGAAACAACAGTATGAGAAAAATAAACAAAATATAGTCAACAGTTGAAGTGATTTTTCTATAATGCAAAGCAGAGACATGGTTGATAAGAGGTAAAGGAAGAGGAATCCAGATTTTATATTTTGCATTAAGATGGAGAACTGACATTTGTAAGCTGATAGAAATGATCTGATGATGCAGATGACACAAGAAGAAAAAAATTTATGACATAAAAGCAAAATATGCACTAGACTAGCCAGGAAGGGATGGAAGAGACTGGCCTTACTAGAGGCTTGCACAGTTCATCCATGAAAAGAACGGAGAATTTGGGTCCAACAGTAAGTAGGCGGTAAATATGGTAACTGGAGCTTGTGGAAGTTGTCTGCGGTTTGCCTCAATCCTTTCAGTGAAAGGGGATGCAAGATTATCAGCTGAAAGTGAGGATGACAGAGGATGACAGAGGTTTCAAACTCAAGTAGAAAGAAATAGGCCAGATGCAGTGGCTCACATCTGTAATCCCAGAAACAGGGGAGGTTAAGGCCAGAGGATGGCTTGAGGAGTAGGAGGCTGTAGTGATCTATGACTGTGCCACTGCACTCCAGCCTAGACAGCACAGCAAGACTCCATTTCTAAATCGTTTTAAAAATTAGCTGGGCATGGCGGCTTGTGCCTATTGTCCCAGCTACTCAGGAGGCTGAGGCAGGGGGATCTTTGGTGCCCAGGAGTTTGAGGCTATAGTGAGCTAGGACTGCACCACTGCATTCCAGCCCTTCTGCTGCCCAGAACAAGACCCCATCTCTTAAAAAAAAAAAAAAAAAAGAAAAAAAAAGAAAGAAAGTAAAAAATAGTTACTAGGTGAGTGGAAGAGTGAATACACTAGGGTAATACGGTATATTTGTCAGACAAGGGGGACTTGAGGTTGGTAATCATGAATTTAAAGTAGACCAGTAAGAATAGTCAGCTATTTTTTCTAGTCATTTGCAACTGTACAGGTAGAGAATAAAATTGTAATAGTTAATGTTCACTTAGCAAAACAAGTATCACAGAATGAGAGAGAGTCAAAGGAACTGAAACGGCATACAAGGAGTGACTATAATCATTCTCAATGGAATTTAAACAGGGTAAGGGGGAAGTATCACAGAATGAGAGAGAGTCAAAGGAACTGAAACGGCATACAAGGAGTGACTATAATCATTCTCAATGGAATTTAAACAGGGTAAGGGGGAAACGGAATACAAGTGAAGTGAGGGTCAGTGAAAGAACGGTAGAATTAATAGGTTGAAAGTTCTGCTGCTTGACATCTAGAGAATGAAACTCTTCTAATTACTGCTTCGTTGCTAAGGATTAGATTCCGAGCTCTGTTCCATTCTTTCCCCTCCAAAACGAGTTAAGATTTTCATGTGTTCTATTCATTTTGTAATGCTTAACTTTCTATTTCCAGCAGTAGGCTCATTCTATTTTTTAAAAAGTTTTAATTTACAAAGTTTTCTCATACATTTTTTACGAACCTCAATTCAATTTAATTTGCTTTAAATTGTCCAAACTATGTTAACTTTTTTTTTTTTAAGACAGAGTCTCGCTCTATCACCCAGGCTGCACTGCAATGGCGCAGTCTCGGCTCACTGCAACCCCCGCCTCCTGGGTTCAAGTGATTCTCCTGCCTCGGCCTCCCGAGTAGCTGGGAATACAGGCACCCACCACCATGCCCACCTAATTTTTGTATTTTGAGTAGAGATGGGGTTTCAACATATTGGCCAGGCTGGTCTCAATCTCCTGACCTCATGATCCACCTGCCTTGGCCTCCCAAAGTGTTGGGATTACAGGCGTGAGCCACTGCACTTGGCCCAAACTATGTTAACTTTTCAAACTTACCAGCTACTAGTATATGTAAAACCAACAAATGGCAGATGGTGGCCAGAAAATGCAGTATGTGTTGGTGGGGGCATCGTTTCCTAAAGGAGGAAAAAACATCTGGTAAGAAATAGGTAGTTATATGATCTGTAGGCTTGGCTATAAATATAAAACACCAAAAAGAAATATTTAAAAAAAATTTTGACTGTTCAATTTTAAAACACTGGTAAGTTTGGTATAGTTGTTTAGTGATATAAAATTTAGACCATGAACACTGCTACTCTAAAATTCTAATTAAAGTAAAATGAAGATTGAAAGTCTGATATTGAGAATACAGTCATTATTATTCATGTATTCTGTATTTGCAAATTTGTGTACAAGCTAATATTTATTTGTAAACCCCAAATCAATACTTGTGGTAATTTTATGATCATTTGTAGACACGTGCAGAGCAGAGAAAAATTTGAGATGTCCTATGCTCACATTACCAGCTGAGGTTGAACAGGAGAGGCTCTGCCTTCTCATTTAAGCTCTCATTATAAACAAGTGTCCTTTACAGGGTCTCTTTGGTGTCACGCATTTCACATTTTTGGGCCCTCTATATGTGATTCACTGCTTGCAAACGCTCCCAAGCATAGTGCTGAAGCGCTGTCTAGTGTTCCTAGCGCAAGAGGACAGTGATGTGCCTTTATGGAGAAAATAATGTGCTAGAAAAGCTTCATTCAGGCACGAGTTACAGTGCTGCTGGTGGTGAGTTCAATGGTGAGTTCAGTGTTAATGAATCAATAATATATGTTATATAAAGTGTCTTTTTAAAGAGAAGCACACATAAAACAAGACTATATATTGATCAGTTGATCAGAGGCTCACAGAAACCCAACCCTGTATTTCCCTCAGAGCAATGGTTCAATATTAGCTAATAGTGTTCAAGGCAACTATATAGAACATAACCACCATGAATAATTAGGATCAACTGTACTATGTATTTAATTTGGAATGATTCACACTTTGTTAACAGTAAATATAATTCTATTTATAAAAAACTGGTAAGAGAAGTCCATTTAATTATTCTTTGTGAAGTTTAGACAGGGAAGTATGAGAAATTTTTATCTGCCTTGAATATAGTACTAGGATGGTTTTACAATTATCAGTTATCAAACAGTGATCACAGCTTATTGTATTGAAATAGTATTCACTGTTTCAGTGAAAAGTAATATAACGTGTACCTATTATGTACCCACAAAAACTAAAAATATTCTGTTAAGTCATATAACATTAACATAAAAGTTTTTAGTACAGAATTAAAGCCATAGTAAATAACTGAATAAAAATAAAAGCTCAAATTAAGAAGGCTGAAAAGGGGCCGGGAGCAGTGGCTCATGACTATAATCCCAGCACTTTGGGAGGCTGAGGAGGGCGGATCATGAGGTCAGGAGATAGAGACCATTCTGGCCAACACGGTGAAACCCCGTCTCTACTAAAAACATAAAAGTTAGCCAGGTGTGGTGGCACACGCCTACAGTTCCAGCTACTCAGGAGGCTGAGGCAGGAGAATGGCGTGAATCCGGAAGGCGGAGCTTGCAGTGAGCCGAGATTGTGCCACTGCACTCCAGCCTGGGAGACAGAGTGAGACTCTGTCTCAAAAAAAAGAAGGCTAAAAAGGCAAAAAACATAAAAATTTTAAGTTCTTATTTTCCTAAATTTTAATCTCATATAACCTAAAGGGTTATAGCAGAGGTCAAATATAGTATGCTGGCCTGTTTTGGCATGGCTCACAAGCTAAGAATGGTTGAATTATTTGGCTAGTGGACTGGCCAAATAATTGGCTTGAGGTCTGCTATTCACCTCAGGCAGGGCTATACCTCAGAGCTATACCACGTCTGTGGACTATTTTCCCTATTGATTTCCTACCAAGTTTGCTATTGTTAGCAGCAACACACTGGGCTTGGGTATTTAGTCCCGGAATCTGCCCTCTGTATCAGCAAAGCTGCTGATTTTTCTATCCAGTTCCATGCTACTAGTACTACTGTCCCAGACCAAGTCAGTAGTGGGGATGGACATGTGTGGTATATGTGACTTTAACTAAAGTTCAGCAGTTTTTCACAAATAAATGCTTCTCAATTTATTTCTCTTCAATTGTTGTATCAGGCCCTGACATGGTTGATTTTAATAATTTTGTCCAGTTTTATGGTTTTAGGGAGAAATTTGCCAACCTCTTCACTTTGCAATCATAAAATCTGCTTTTTTAAGTATCTAATTCGTTCTCTTATGAAGCTTAATGGCATAACTTATCTGAGAGGTAAAACTTTGAATTTTAATTTTGTTCTCAGTCACAAATAACTATGTTCACCTCAGTTAACTTTCTTCTTAATTTGATTTGTGACAGAATAAGCACTGGAAGCCATGATCACTGACTGATAACTGATCATTGTAAAACCATCCTAGCAAAATACTTATAAACCAAAAAATTACTATATAACCATATTAGAAAGAAACAGGGATAGAACTTCTTCACAGTGTCATACTTATGTCATACTTACAGAATTTTTTAAACAATCATCATCTACATCAAAATTCGATGTATCTGTTGGGCTACTAACTTCTGGAATATAAGGTGCTTCACAGTTCCGAATATTATCCCAATCAATTCCACTGAAAAATGGGTGTTTCTTAAAGTCTTCTATTCCATTTTGACCAAGTCGATGTTCTCTGCTACAAATGAGCCTTCGAATAAGATCCTTAGCATTTTCAGACACATCAGTCACTTGGGCTGGAAACTGAAACCTCTCCTAAACAGAGAAAAACAGAAACAAAATATAAATCAGTGTTTAACATACTAAGTAGGTTGGTTGCCTTATTTATTTTCTTAAAAATACATTTTCTTTTAAATATATCTAATAACTGCATGTTGGTGCAAAGTACTAATACTAAAGGAATACAGTGATGAATGACAGAAGATCATTTTTCTAGGACTTTTAATTTCATATATGACTCAATCATGCATGCGCTATAGAAAGAATACACTATACCTTAAATACCTTAAACTGCTATCAGAATGAAGATAAATTACTTAAAAGTAGTGGAATTTGACTCAATATTTAAATCGAGATAGATGATTGATAATGGTCATATAAGTTACATACTAATGATTAACTAATAATAAATACTTTTAAAGGACATAATGTGTATCTGACACTATTTAAAGTACGTTACTCATTTAACCCTCAAAACAACCATTTTAGGTGGGTACTCCTACTATGCTAATATTATAGAAGAAATAAAGACACAGAATTCAAGTAACTTTCTCAACATTACACATCTAGGAAGTGGCAGAACCAGAATTCGAACTGAAGCTGTAATCTGTGCTGTTAAATATCATGTTATACTACAATATTTTTTTAATTCAAATAATGTACATGCTATTTACAACCCTGCTGCTATTTCCAGTCTTTCAACTCTTTATAACTATATGAAACATTATCTTTGCAAACAGGAAGAAGAACATACCCTATAAAGCTGCTTTTTATATATGTAAAGCAACTAATCATAATTGCTTCACTGGAACAAATTAAAAAGAATAGATTATCATTCCCTTCTATAGGATATTCATATTCTAGGTTTTTGCAACTGCTCACAATCTTCTAAGACTGCTAATAAAACCTTTCTTCTTATTATTATTAACAGTCTATTTCACTTAGTACTAAATATATTAAAGTTTCATTAATTTGTTCTTGTTGCGTGTCTGTGTTGCTTCTAGTGTTCTGTGATCATAAATAATGTTAGAATAGGTATCCTTGTACATATATCTTTGTTCTACTGAAAATGTCATAGGGTAGATTCCTAGACTGAAGTTGCTCAATCAAAACCTCTAACCATTTTTTAAGGCTCTAGGTGCACACTGTAAACTTCCTGAACAGAAAGGTTACACCAATTTATATTCCTATTAATGTCTTAGAATGCCCATCTCACTGCATTATTTATGGTACAGAGTACTATTTTTCTTTTGATCTTTGCTAATTTGACAAGAAAAAAAAGTATCTCATTCTTATTTTAAATTTGTATTGCACTTATTACCACTAAAGTTGAAAATTTTTTTACACATATTCTAGTCATGATTATACATATACTATAGTAAGCAATGATCTAAATTCTCTACTTATGACCTTTGTTATTCTACTGGGGAGACCACTTAATTTCCTACTTAGCAGCATCTCTAATAAAATACAAGAAAATTAGAACTAACAACTTATGAATAATTTATGGATTTTGACTATTTATGTTTGTCGTGTCCCATACTAGGATAGACATGTGATTGTTCACTGTTTTTAGAAAAATATTTTCTCTTTAAAAATTATTTTATGTGTTATTTACCACATTAATTTGAACAAAAGTAAAATATACTAACTTTGTGATTCATGATTTTTCCATATGTCTCCACCAGAGATTCTGCATAAAATGGTGTTTCTCCGTAAAGCATTTCATACATACAGACCCCCAAAGACCACCAGTCACATTCAGGTCCATATCTGCCTTTTCCATCTTCCATGGCTTGAAGGATTTCAGGAGAGATATAATCTGGGGTTCCTACAGCCACTGAGGACTGAACCTGAAGAAATTTACATTTTTATTAATCTACTATATTAGAAATAAAACATTTTAAATTTAAAATAGTTACTGAAGATACACAATAAACATTATTATCTCATAAACACATCTTTGTCATTATCTGAAAAATAATAATAATCCTTATATATATGTTAAATTGTATATTATCCCCACATTAATAGTTTTCCAGATTTCATAACACTGTAGAACTTTTATTATAGT